>NC_081825.1:117302723-118552723 GCF_030867095.1 Alligator mississippiensis
CTGCCACAGTGTGTCGGGCAGGGAACAGAGCTCAGGCAGCTCCTGGGCAGCGCTCCCTCTAAGTCAGTGGCGACATGTAAGGGGTGCATGGGGGTGCACGTGCACCCCCTGAGAGCACCGGTGCACCCCCTGACAGGCTGTACTCACTGCTTAGGCAACAGGCAGGGGGGGGCAGGTGGTAGCACTGGTGCCTCCCCTGCAAGCGCCGGCAGGTGAGTGCCTGGATGGAGCCCCGCAGCCACTTCTGGGAGATTTCTGTGGTGAGATGTGTGGGGGACCCCCCAGTCCCTGACTGGCTGCTGGGGGGCACGTGCCTCCCCTGACTAAGATGGCACCAGTCACCCATGCTCTAAGCTATGCCAAGCATGAGCCACTGGTGTCTCCTGCATCTGGGGGGGCAGCTATCGAAGCTGCGACGGCGGTGGCCCTGTCAGGGGGCATGAGCCCTGCCGACAGCATCAGTGTCGGCTGTCAGGCAGGGCAATGGTCAGGGGGGCACGTGCACCCCTATGTCCACCCAGAATCAATTCAGTCCAGGCAGCTTCGTGGAGGGGGCACGCTGCCCCTGGAGCTCTGCCAGGGGAAAGCCTCGGGGACTGTTCCTCTTTTAAAGGAGAGCCCATTTGCAAAGCGCTCTCGTCACCCTTCCGTATCTCGCCTCGTCGCCCACTTTGGACACGCAGGCCCCCACAACCTTCGCCGGGACGCCGCGGCTCGGCCCCTGCGGCCAGAGGGCTGTGGGGCGCTCGGGCTCGGGCGCTCCCCCCGGTGCAGGAGGCGGGTGCCGGCCGTGTGGGGAGCAGAGCGGCGGGGCGGAGCGGCGGCGGCGGGGCGGGCCGAGGGGAGGCGGGGCCGGGGTGAAGAGAGGGGGATCCATGAGTCGCCAACAAAGTTTGCGCCGGGCTCCGGGCAGCGGCAGCAGGAGCGGCAGTGGCGGCGCGCGCGTGGATTACAAAGCCGGGGCGCGGCGGCGGCGGCGAGCGGCGGGGATGGCGCCCTGTCCCGGGGTCCCCGCCGGGGATGTACAAATGGGCGGCGGGCGCTGAGCCGCCAGGACGCCGCGCCGCCAGCCCCGACGGAGCCGGAACCCTGCTTTGGAGGCTACCCCGCAGCCCTCCGCGTCTCTCTCGGCGCCGCGTGAGTACCCTCGCCCGGGCTGCGCGAGCCGGGGGCGCGGGGGATGCGGGCAGCTGCAGCCCCCCGCTGCCGCCGCCGCCGCTGGATGCCTTGGCTCAGGCGGATCTCCCCCTCGCCGCCTTCCTGAGCTGGATCGCCACCCCCCCGCGCCAAGCCGCCTGCCCGAGCGCTATGGGCTGGCCGGCGTCCCCAGGCTGGCTGCTCCTGTGCGCCCTGGTCCTGCCGCTGCCGCCGCCCGCGCGCGCCGAGCCCCGCCAGGTCTTCCAGGTGCTGGAGGAGCAGCCCGCGGGCGCTTGGGTGGGCACCGTCGCCACCCGCCCGGGTTTCACCTACCGCCTCAGCGAGCACCATGCCCTTTTCTCCATCAACGCCACCTCCGGAGCCCTGCACACCCGGGCCACCATTGACCGGGAGAGCCTCGCCAGCGACGTGATGGACTTGGTGGTGCTGTCCAGCCAGCCCACGTACCCCAGCGAGGTGCGGGTCCTGGTGCTGGACCTGAATGACAATGCGCCCGTCTTTCCGGATCCCTCCATTGTGGTGACCTTCAAAGAGGACACGGGCAGCGGCCGCCAGCTAATTCTGGACACGGCCACTGATGCGGACAGTGGCACTAATGGTGTGGACCACAGCTCCTATCGCATCGTGGGGGGCAATGAGGAAGGGCGTTTCCGGCTCAACATCACCCTCAATCCCAGTGGGGAAGGAGCCTTCTTGCATCTGGTCTCCCGGGGCAGGCTGGACCGAGAGGCCACCCCGACCTACCAGCTCCTGGTGCAGGTAGAGGACAAGGGAGAGCCGCGGCGGCGTGGATACCTGCAGGTCAACGTCACCGTGCAGGACATCAATGACAACCCGCCCGTCTTCAGCCAAGCGCTCTACCAAGCCCGGGTGCCTGAGGATGCACCAGTTGGGGCCAGCGTCCTTCAGGTGGCAGCAGCTGATGCTGATGAAGGCACCAATGCTGACATCCGATACTGCCTGGAGGGGGCAGAGGGTGGTGGTGGGGAAGGGGCTGGGAATATCCCGTTTGAGGTGGACCCCGAGAGCGGGGTGATTCGCATCCGGGAGCCATTGGATTATGAGATACGGCAGCAATACTCACTGACTGTGCAGGCCACGGACAGGGGAGTGCCAGCGCTGAGCGGCCGAGCTGAGGCCCTCATCCGCCTGATTGATGTGAACGACAATGAGCCGCGGGTGAAATTCCGCTACTTCCCTGCCACCTCCCGCTTTGCATCAGTGGATGAGAATGCCGCTCCTGGCACAGTGGTGGCACTTTTAACTGTGAGTGATGCTGATTCGCCTGCTGCCAATGGGAACATCTCGGTGTCCATCCTGGCAGGAAATGAGCAGCGTCACTTTGAGGTGCAGAGCAGCAAGGTACCTAACCTCAGTCTCATCAAAGTAGCAGCTGCACTGGACCGGGAGCGTATCCCTGCTTACAATCTTACCGTGGCTGTGGCCGATAACTTTGGGGCTCCTCCACCATCACCAGGGTCCCCTAGTCCCTCCCTGTCTCCAGACGGGGCAGTTCCTGCCCCAGTGAGCCGCTCTTCAGTGGCCAGCCTGGTGATATTTGTGAATGACATCAATGACCACCCGCCTGTTTTTGGGCAGTCTGTTTACCAGATCAATATCAGTGAGGAGGTACCACTGGGCAGCTATGTGCGGGGTCTTAGTGCCACTGACCGTGACTCTGGTCTCAATGCCAACCTCAAATACAGCATTGTTTCTGGGAATGAGCTGGGCTGGTTCCGCATCAGTGAGCACAGTGGCCTGGTCACCACTGCGGGCACTGACACTGGTGTTACTGGCCCCGGTAATGGCATATTAGCCTCTGGTGGGCTGGACCGAGAAAGGGCCTCAGAGGTGGTGCTGAACATCAGTGCTCGTGACCAAGGAGTACAGCCCAAATTTTCCTATGCTCAGCTGATGGTGACCATCCTGGATGTTAATGACAACAGACCCCGCTTCAGCCAACCAGAAGGTTACCAGGTGTCCCTGGCTGAGAACTCGCCCTCAGGCACTGAGTTGCTGGTCTTGAGTGCCACTGATGGGGATTTGGGGGACAATGGGACTGTGCGCTTCTCCTTGCAGGAAGCTGAGCCAACTGTGGCAGCAGTTGGCCCCTTGATGGCCCCTCGCAGGGTCTTCCGCCTGGATCCTGTGTCAGGCAAGCTCAGTACCATCACACAATTAGACAGAGAAGAACAGAGCTACTACTCCCTTCAGGTTTTGGCCACTGATTTAGGTTCTCCTCCCCTTTCCTCAGTAGCCCGGGTCAACGTGAGTGTGCTGGATGTGAATGACAACAGCCCTGTGTTTTACCCAGTTCAGTATTTTGCCCATATCCAGGAGAATGAGCCTGCAGGCAGCTATCTTACCACTGTGTCTGCTACCGACCCAGACATGGGACTCAATGGGACAGTCAAGTATAGCATCTCAGCTGGAGACACCTCCAGGTTTCAGATCCATACCCAGACAGGGGTCATCACTACAAAAATTGCCCTAGACAGGGAAGAGAAGACTGCCTACCAGTTGCAAATAATGGCCACTGATGGTGGACATCTCCACTCCCAAAATCAGGCCATAGTCACCATCACTGTCTTGGACACTCAGGACAACCCCCCAGTTTTCAGCCAGGATGTATACAGCTTTGTTGTCTTTGAAAACATTGCTCTGGGCTATCATGTTGGCACTGTTTATGCTTCTACAATGGACCTTAACACCAACATCACCTACCTTATTACAACAGGTGACCAAAGGGGCATGTTTGCCATTAACAAGGTGACGGGCCAGATCACCACGGCCAGTATCATTGATCGGGAAGAGCAAGCGTTTTACCAGCTAAAAGTGGTGGCTAGTGGGGGGGCAATAACTGGAGACACTATGGTCAATATAACTGTCAAAGATTTAAATGACAATTCCCCTCATTTTATTCATGCAGTGGAAAGTGTAAATGTGGTTGAGAACTGGAAAGCTGGGCATACCATATTTCAAGCCAAAGCTGTTGACCCCGATGAAGGTGTCAATGGCATGGTCCTTTATAGCCTTAAGCAGAATCCAAAGGGCCTTTTTTCCATTAATGAACAAAATGGCAACATAAGTTTAGAAGGGCCACTTGACATAATTGCTGGGTCTTATCAGGTAGAAATTTTGGCCTCAGATATGGGAGTTCCACAGCTCTCCTCCAGTTTTATTTTAGCTGTTTCTGTTCATGATGTAAATGATAACTCACCTGTATTTGATCAGCTTTCCTATGAAGTCACTATTTTGGAGTCAGAACCCGTGAATTCCAGATTCTTTAAAGTGCAAGCTTCTGACAAGGATTCAGGAGCAAACGGAGAAGTAGCTTATACTATAACTGAAGGAAATACCGGGGATGCCTTTGGCATATTCCCAGATGGCCAGCTGTATATAAAGAGTGAACTGGACCGTGAGCTTCAAGAAAGATATATTCTACTGGTTGTCGCTTCTGATAGAGCAGTAGAACCGCTTAGTGCTACTGTAAATGTCACAATAATTTTAGAGGATGTAAACGATAATAGACCATTGTTTAACAGTACCAATTATGTGTTTTATTTTGAAGAAGAACAGAGTGGTGGTTCATTTGTGGGTAAAATAAATGCTGTTGATAAAGATTTTGGACCAAATGGTGAAGTTAGGTATTCCTTTGAAAATATGCAGCCAGATTTTGAGTTGAACACAGGAACTGGGGAAATAACAAGTACTTATCAGTTTGACAGGGAATCTCTTATGAGGCAAAGGGGAGCAGCAGTATTTAGTCTTACGGTTATAGCAACAGATCAGGGGTTGCCAAAACCTCTAAAGGATCAGGCAACTGTGCAAATTTA
Source organism: Alligator mississippiensis (assembly GCF_030867095.1). Lineage (NCBI taxonomy): Eukaryota > Metazoa > Chordata > Crocodylia > Alligatoridae > Alligator > Alligator mississippiensis. The sequence goes on from NC_081825.1 coordinate 117,307,718, forward strand.
TATGAAAGATATCAATGATAATGCACCCAAATTTTTAAAAGACCTCTACCAAGCTACTATATCTGAATTAGCAGCAAATCTAACACAAGTTTTAAGAGTTTCTGCCTCAGATGTTGATGAAGGTAATAATGGCTTGATTCACTATTCTGTAATTAAAGGAAATGAAGAAAACCAGTTTGCAATAGATAGTGGCACGGGACAGGTAACATTAGTAGGCAAACTGGACCATGAAGCTACTGCATCTTATTCGCTTATCATCCAAGCGGTAGATTCTGGGACAGTTTCCCTCAGTTCAACTTGTACATTAAGCATTGATGTACTAGATGAAAATGACAACAGTCCTTCCTTCCCTAAGTCTACTTTGTTTGTGGATGTCTTGGAAAACATGAGAATTGGTGAACTTGTATCTTCTGTCACTGCTACTGATTCTGATTCGGGTGACAATGCGGACCTCCATTATAGCATTACAGGGACTAATAACCATGGAACCTTTAGCATCAGTCCCAATACTGGCAGTATTTTTCTGGCAAAAAAGTTGGACTTTGAAACACAATCTCTGTTTAAACTAAACATTACGGCAAAGGACCAAGGCAGGCCTCCTCGGTCTTCAACAATGTCAGTGGTAATACATGTTAGGGATTTTAATGACAATCCTCCCAATTTTCCTCCTGGGGACATTTTTAAATCTATTGTTGAGAACATTCCTGTTGGTAGTTCTGTTATTTCTGTGACTGCTCGGGATCCAGATGCAGATATTAATGGGCAGTTAATGTATGCAATCATTCAACAAATGCCAAGAGGTAACCATTTTCGTATAGATGAAATCAGAGGAACGATATTTACTAATGCTGAAATAGATCGTGAATTTGCTAATCTCTTTGAGTTAACAGTCAAAGCCACTGATCAGGCTGTTCCCGTGGAATCTAGACGATTTGCTGTGAAAAATGTGACTATTTTAGTTACCGATCAAAACGATAATGTGCCTGTATTCATATCGCAAAATGCTCTTGCAGCAGACCCTTCAGTTGTGATTGGTTCAGTCCTAACTACAATTATTGCTGCAGATCCTGATGAAGGAGCAAATGGGGAAGTTGAGTATGAAATAATCAATGGGGATACTGAAACCTTTATTGTGGATCGTTACAGTGGAGACTTAAGAGTGGCCTCAGCTTTGGTACCTTCTCAGCTCATATACAACCTCATAGTTGCAGCTACAGACCTTGGTCCTGAAAGAAGAAAATCAACCACTGAGATGACTGTTATTCTGCAAGGAGTTGATGGACCTGTTTTCACACAGCCAAAATATATTACTATTTTAAAAGAAGGTGAACCAATTGGGACAAACGTAATAGCGATAGAAGCAGCTAGTCCAAGAGGCTCTGAAGCCCAAGTGGAATATTACATCGTATCAGTGCGTTGCGAAGATAAAAGTCTTGGACGTCTGTTTACCATTGGGCGCCATACTGGTGTAATCCAGACTGCTGCCATTTTGGACAGAGAGCAAGGAGCACGTCTGTACCTGGTGGATGTTTATGCCATTGAGAAATCGGCTGTTTTGCCCCGAACACAACGAGCAGAGGTAAAATACTTTACTAAATAAATATTTACTCTTTCATTTCTAAATTAACCATTTCTCTAAATTAATTGTACTTGTCATGTTAACTGGTCATTCTGATTTCACAGATATCAGTGTTCATTTTCAGTCAAAGCTGCAATAGCTTATTTCTCACTGCATTATTTTGCCAGAGAAAGAGCCTTTTACATCATTGTGCAACAAATTATTTTTCTTTGAATTTATGCATAGAGCAGCATCAGCAATATTTCTTGACTGCAGCATTTTTCTTTCTGATTTTTAGGAGATGGGCCTACCTTTTTTTTTAGGCTACCTTCAACATAGTGCTAAACAAAGAAGAAGTAGACATAAAAATTTCAATCTCAAAAGGCCTTTTCAGGTCTTTTCACAACTCATTTTAGCTATACTCTTCATTAAAAAAAAAAAAAAAAAAATGACTTTCCACTCCCATCTGAACTGTGGCTGAGTTACCTTCTCTGCAGTTGTCACATCACTACTGGTCTGAGAAGCAGCCAGTAGTGTATTGATGTCTGAATAGTTCAGACAGAGCCAGAGAATTGACCCTATTTGTGCTTCATTGGCTTGTGGTGTTAACAGTTTGATCTCTCAGATAGGTCTCAAGCTACTGTTATTCTTTTTTATTAAAAGATATTAATAAGGTATTAAAGATAGTAACACAATATTGCTTTTCCTTTGAAATGGCTAACAATTGCTTATTATTTGCAGAATGCCACTTTCTATAAACCCTCGACTAACTGGTTTTAAAATGTTCTCCCTATGACTAGGCTGAAGAGTGAAGCATGAGAAAACAGGCTTTTGAATATTAGTTACTAGGTTAGGCTTACTTTTTTTTCTAAAGGTTGCATTTGAAAGTAAATCCATCACATAGGTAAGGCATACACTGATGACCTTCACTTTTGGGTGGAAACTTATTGGGATAGTGAAGGTGGGACTTTGTTTTATTTTTTACTATAGTTTTGAGTTTCCCTTCTACTTTTTCTTGTGAGTCATTTTTGCTCACTGGAAGTCTGGAACCAGCACTATTGTAGGGGATGCCGGAAGTGCATAATGGTTCAACCATTTCTCTCACCAACTGAGCACATTACCTCAGTTTTGTTCAGTTTTTTACATCCCAGGGATTTCCCCACCTATGTTCACTTAAAGGCATGTTCTACAATAGCCAAGTCATTAGAAATGCTCTGATTTTGTGAAGAGTTGCACTGAATGTGGTATATAGAATATTGTCATTTGGCACATGAGGTATTTTTGTTTCAATTAATATACTTTTTGTTTTATTTTAATTTTTTGGTGTGACTATTAAGAGGGTATGAATGAATTCTTCTAGATTTGGTAGTTGTTAAGAGAGTTAAAAATGGTTGTTTATTTGAAGGCAGTAATTTAAGCAGTTGCTTTTAACTCAGAAAAGATTTGTCAGTTTGGAAGAGAAAGCTTGTATTGTTGTAGTAACTAGCAAAGTACATAGTATACAACACTAGGAAGAATGATGACAAATCTGAAGGGTATTGTATTTTACAAATAATTTGAATCATTGGTTCAAAGTATGTAGCTGATTGTTAGTAGGAATCTGCTAATATATTGTTCTTTGCAAACCTGGATAGTAAAATAAAGGAAAAAATAACACAAACAAGCCAAATGAGTAATGTGTAATATTTTTTTCATGATAGTCTGGTATTCTGGGAATTAGCTCAGTGAGAATTTGAGCCCAACTCTTGCAGCTCTCATTTCAAATAGGTCAATTGAAATGTTAACACTCTTCATGGGGGCTAGGGGTGCTTGGATGAGAGAGGTCTTGCCTATGGTTGCAGTAGGTTCACACGTTGTAAAAATGCTTAATAAGAACATTCAGGCACAAAGAAAGAAACCATTGAAATTTTAAACCATCTTTAAATTGTTGATCACAAACCACTCCTGAAATCAAAATCAAATGTTTTTTCTAGAGAGAATATTAAAAGCAGGGGTTGGAAGCTAGGATTTCATATTATTGGTTGCATCTTTATAGCATCTTAAATGCTTTCGTCTCTCCTCCCCCTCTCCCAACACAAACATAATTAGTTCACTGTGCTTCTTTAGAAATACATTATAAACTTATAATCAGTTATCAAATTAAAAAAAAAATCTTAATCCGTTGCAGACTGTTTTTACCCTGCTTGCCATATGTAACAATTTAGTTTGTTTTGGAATGCTTTTCCTTAGCCCATGTTTGAACAAGAACCACTGCAGTTGACATTCTCTGGGCAAGCCAACCATCAGTGGGTTCTGAATAAGCAATGAAATTAGTGCCTGTATTCCCATGATAGTTTGTGTTTGTTTTGCGAAAGTAGTGATTTGAAGGATTGACTCTTTTTGAGTGCACAGATTTCAATCTCAGAATCTACTGCTTACCTTCCATTCTTAAGAAACTGGGACTATACATGAGAACATGGACATGACTTGTAATACTTAAACTTCTAACCTCGTAAGTGCTCCTTTTTAAAAGTGTGTCTTCTTGTATCAGGTCAAGTGCCAAGGTTTTAGCTCTATCCATTTTGCTATTAATCCTGTTTTCAGTGTGGCAATATTAATGGTAACTGAACCAGAACATAGATTAGGGTTAGTGTACCATAGGATCCTAGCAAATACAGTATTACAGGAGTCAGACATTCCTTTATTTGTTATGTTTTCTTTTGCACCCTTTTATTACTACATGCTTGGATAGTAAAAAAATTAAATTACTGAAGCATATCACTTTACCTTCCCTCAGTGTTTAGCCAGGGACACCTATAAAATTATTCCTAGAATAAAAGCACAATAGGGGAAGTATTGAAGATATGAGCTGTTTCTGCATGGATACATAATTTGATTTTTGGCTTTGTTCATGAGGGAGCTTTTTGTTTTTCACATTTTCCTCATTGATTGTATTACAACGGATGTGCTGTTGGACCAGTTAAGTAAAAGTACATTACAGAATAAATCAAATGCCTTCTTCATTCTTTCATAATATCTGGCCACTTGCAGGCAAATATCATCTTAATTGTTAATGGGCATGTAAGTAATTCCAAGAAAGTGCAGAGAATGCTGGGTACTAAACTTGTCACTTGAGATTGATAAAGAAGGCAGTAAAATATTGATTGATTGATTTCCTCCTCCCCACCACCTTGGGTTGGAAAAGGAGTGGGTATGTGTGCTAGAGTTGGTACAACATAGAAGGTTGCTTTCAAGCTTGAAAAATATTAACTTATTGACTATCTAGAAGAATACCATGCATGCGTATATGAGAGACTAATGAAGTCCAGGCACAATTTCTCCATAAGGTATCCAATCACTGTATCTTCATCCTTTGTTAGTAGCATGGTGTAGGGTTCTTGTTATGATTCTTCTCCTGAGCTCTGCTGAGGAGTGTCTGATTAATATAAATGTGTTGCCTAATCCACCATCTGGAAGAGCAAAGATTTTTTTTCCTATCCTTCACACCAATTCATAGGACTTGCCTTACTGGATCAGATCACTGGTCCAGCTCCCCATCTGCCAGCGTTACACACCACATGCTTTTCTGAAAGGTGTCAGGGTTGACAGTTGCACAAGAGCATTCTTATCCAGTTTCTTGTGACTTCCAAGCACTTGATTTATATTTTGAAACATGAGGGCTTATAGCTAGGTACACTTTCTGGAATGCTAGCTAAAATTGTTCAAGGTGAAAAAAGAAATGAGGAAGTTTAGCATTATGGTGAAGAAGAAAATCTCTAGTCCTGTTGTGACAACAGTATCGCATTTGAAATCTTATACAGTGCTCTTCTGAAACCAGTAGATTTCAGAGTGGATTTACGAAGGAGGTGCAGTTTTTAGAGCTGGGGAAAATCAGGTGTCACATGATGGAGATATTAGCCCAAGGTCACTCTGCAGCCTGGTGGCAGAGCTAGCAATGGAATTTGGATCTCCTTTGCTCAGTCCACTAAAGCCAGGTTTATATAGTAACATTATCATGTCTAGCAGTGGCATCATTGAGTTTGGATAGGCCACCTCCTATACTGGAAGCAGAGTACCTGTGTTCAAGTAATGACGCTGATAGGCTAATATATATAGGGGCAGTCAATTGGTACAGTAGACATAATTCAAGTCCTTTCATTGGTTTACTTATCAATGAATGCATCATTTCTTATATTACTGTCCCATCACTGGAACCATACCATTTGACCCAGAAACTGATGAACTTCTCTCTCAGAGATTTTAACATTTTTTTTTTTTCTGCCTGACCATTTGAAGAAAGTCAACTCATCTAGAAAAAAATGCTTTCCTGGAATTTTTAGAGAAAATGGAGACCCAAACCCAGGTCTTCCTCAGTGGAGGGCATGTAGCACTTCTGCAGCAAACTTTAGATATTTAAGTGTTATGTTAGCTATTTAGCAGCTTTTTAGATCCTACCTCCCTCCAGTGCAATTCTTCTCGCTCTTCTGAGGGCACTTACATTCTATTGCAGTCCTGTTCTGTCAGGGTATTTGTGTATACTCTGTTCTAAGTCTTGGAAATGTTATGTTTTGTTCTGCCACTTATTAACGACATTGGAGGAAGGGGCCCCTTCTTTTAGTTCAGATCTGGCCCACAGAAGCCAGTCATCTCACCAGCAGAGCTCCCCAGTGTCTGAAAATTTAGTGACAGAGGATAAGTGGCAGCAATTGCTGCTCCTTTGCCGCCAATGTATGGACTCATGGGGAGTCCCACAGGCTGGATGATGTGGCCCTGTACACCAAATGAAGGATGATGGGTTGGGTGGAGGTGGTGCGGAGCCTCATTCTGGAGTGCTGGGTCAGCCTCATGCCATTCATCTGGCTTGCAGGGCTAGAAGGTTGAGCACCACTGGTGTAGTGATTAGGGTGTTGCTTAGGGAATAGGAGAGCCAGGTCCTAAGACATCCTTATTCAGATCTGAACCTTCATCACCCACTTTCAAGCAAGCTACTAGATCATGGGCTAGGCATTGCTAAGAGTACTTTTCACTCCTTCCGTTGAAGCTGGCTTCCAGGGTAGGCAACATGTGGGAGTTGGAAAGACGACAAGTGAAGGTGTGTGGTTCATTGAGATGGGCATCTCATAAAAGGGAGGGGGGGGTCTTAGTTTCCTGGCCCCTGCCTTAAAGGTATTTTTGCATTTAATGGTTGTTGGAGAAAATAGACAGCAGTGTGCTAGTGTCTGTCCTGTTAGGCATAGTTAACATAATGAACTGTGCTGTGATGAATTATATTGTCATCTTTTTCTCCTAAACTGTTCTCATTTGTGGTCACTGGGCTTTTCTTATGCCTTTGGTGAATTACAGATCTGTAAGAGACTTTCTGTGAAAATGATCTTCTTTGCCCCTAGCCTATGACTGATAGTATAGAGATAAGTAGGTTCCTCATATCTTCACTGTCTTTTGTCAAGAGGTTGGAAGTTATTTAGTTTCACTGGGAAAGCAGAGAATAAATGTTGAAATAACAATCCAAGGGTGTGGTCTACATACAGTTTGTGTATTGCCATAGCCATTTTATGTAGATTAGTGAAACTCCCTTCTATGACTTCTTTTGAGAGTAGTTTTGATAGTATAGACAAGGCAGTTGTATTGCTGCTAACTAAATCTAGTTTTGTTCAAAGCCAATGTTCAAAAACAAGCCATAACTCTCAAGTGGTCTAATTTTAAAAAGGAAATTTATTTTGGATAGAGAGAAAATCTCAGTTAAAAAAGAAATTGTTTGCTCATTATATTTAGTGTCATAGTTGCCAAAAGTGATGCCAGATCACTGTGATACATTTTATGATTAGTTTCAGTAATCCTACAGCCTTACTTTACTTTTGGCAAAAGTAATAAAGGATATGTTAGAGAAACCATTTCATTGCTTTACACTGATTTGCTTTCTTGTTTTTAATTAGACCACTTGAGTCTAGACTGCAATCTTGGTGGTTTTATATAGTGATATGTTTATTTGTTTTCTCACTGGAGTAAAAAACCAAAATGATATTAGTAATATTTGCAAAATAGATAGCCATGGCTATACTGTGAAATTACAGGTACTTATTATATAGTAATAATACAAATGATTTTCAAAGAAGGACTTTAAGGAAGCAATAATTTCTGTAAAGATAGTTTTGTTAAAAGAAAAAAAAAATATCTATCTATTCTGACGACATCCAGTAAACACTGTCAGCAAATTAAAGGGTTTTTTTTACATTTGGAAGGGGTATTGAGGGCTCCTTCTTCAGGTGGTTAAAATCTATCTTCATTGCATTAACTTGTCATTTATTCAGCCTTGTGCCTCTATGATGGGGGCTCCCCAGGGCAGCTTCTGTCTGGAGAAGCTTTAAGTCAGGTTCTGGTAGAGCCGAAGTGTTAGGTCAAGGGCAGACAGGGGATAGGGATGGTTCAGAAGGTTCCCTGCAGGAGTCTTGGTTTCCTGTTGACTCTCCTGGGAGATCCCTTGATATCCTTTGATCAGTGTTCAAGTCTGCTCCCTTCTTGGAGGTGGGGGGATTCAAACTGTGCATCCTGATGGAATAATTAGGAGTAATCTTTATGACATTTTCCTACTTTGCCTTTCCAGTGGTCAAGCTATTGTGTTTCCTATAATATAATTGAGATATAAAAGAAGCAACAAAAGAACAAGGAAGTTTGCCTAGAAATTCTCTACTAAGTATGTAACAAGTTTAAGTGTCTGAGATGGGGATTTCTTGACCCAGTCTGTGAAGCAGCATCATGATTTAACTAAAGAAAAACTTCCCTAATTTTGATCCCAGGTTCATGTTACCCAACCATGCCAAATGGCTGGCTGCTCAATATAAAATCTCCTTTCCTGAGCAACTAGGCAGGCAATTACACTAAGTTTTTAAATGCCTTTCTCAATCCATTTTTTGATATTGACAGATTAAAGATACTTAACATGAATATTATAATTGAGGGCAGTAAAATGTTCATTCAATTTAAATAATATAAGAAAAGGATCCATCTTTCTACATTTAATTTCCTCTAGTCATTTATACATTCATAATATCATAGTTGTTAGGGGCTGGAAGGGACCTTACAGATCATGTATCAACATAATTTTCTTCTCATAAAATCAGCTGTATTTAAGCAAACCCTTACCAGACAATGATAGGCAGCACTCTGCTTGCTTCATAGTTATTCTTGCTTTCTGTCCTTACAGTAGCAGGGCATTGAGAGTGCCCTCATTCTTCTCCTTTACCTGTGGCAAGTTCTCAATGTTTTAGGTATTATGCCTGGTAGTTTGCATGAGGGCTATTGCCAAAGGGTTAAAGAACAGGTTAGATAAACTCCTGACTAGGATGGCTTGGATAGTGAGGAACCTGTTTTGAGCAGGGGGTTGGACTGGTTGGCCTCCTGAGGTGCCTTTTAGCCTTACTTTTCTGTGATATTTATGATCTACTCTAAGTCTATTCAATTTCTAAGCTGCACACCACATGAGCTGAACCAGGGAAGGTCGCATGCCCATGTGCTATACTGGGGCAAGTCACATGTCCCCCCAGAATGCAGACTCACCCTCACTCCCCCAGGACATGCTACACCTCACTGCTCTGCCCCTGGTGCCAGAGGCAAGTAGTGAAAACTGGAAGACAGAGGGGAAACCTGGAGTCTCTGGATATTGTTACAGCTGGAGCAATAGGGGAATGGCAGCCAGGCAAGGAGCTTGGGCCTGTGGCCCACAGGCCATCAGTTTGGACAGCTCTGATCTACACTTGTCAACTCTTAATTTTTACATTTTACAGTTCTTATCAGGTGACAATCACTAGCTTGTTGTCAAGCAGGAAATGGTTCCCTTTTATCATTTATACTCCTCTGAAATTGTAAAGAACAACAGGCGATGGCGTGGCTAAAGATCATCTTGCACTCCTTCCCTGAGTAGCACTTTGTCTCTACATTGTGAGTTTTCTAAAATATCTTTAAAACAGAGAGCTATTTTTAACTTCCATGATAAATCCAGTCCTGGATTATTTGCATCAATTTATGGAAGTCCAACAGAGAATTTACACCATCAGAGAAACTGGTTTAGACTTTAAAAGTTGCCCCTTACTGTTTAATTAGAGTGAACAAGAAAAGCTTTAATTATGCCTGCAGTGTACATTAATTGGATATGCTTACAATGTTTCATAGCAGATTAATTATTTGTTGAATTATACTCAGTATGGGACATGCTGAGAAGCAAGTGTTAGACTGGTATGTCTCCCAAATAATGTGAACTCAAGCTGTTCTTATAATACAAGATCACATAGATACAGGAATGATAAATGTATGTTCAAACACTTAAGGTTATCAGTTAGGCCCATCTTACCTGTTGAACTACGCTTATTAAAAATACCTCTTTCTCTCCTCTTGTAGGCTGGATTTTAACCTTTTACCTCTGCCGCTATCGTATTCTTGGTAATGGTATGAATAAGGGTTCCATCTCAGTTTAATATTAAACAGACAAATATTGCTAGTTCATTACAGTGCTCATAATTAAATTTCCTTTTGCTTTGAGGTGTAGTGAGTGTGAATAGAATTGAGGGAACAGAGGTACAGATTCTGATATGTTGGGGGTTTGAACATGGCTGCTGGAAGTTGCATAGCCCTAGTTTTGACAAACATTATTCTGAACACACTTTTTTAACTTGAAAAATATTCACACGTTATTTGTTAGAATGTTTTCTCATTGGACAGGTTTTTTTTAATAGTATTATTCATAATAGCCTGTGTCACTTTTTTCTTTTAATTGAGAATTTCATACACTTTAGGAGTTACTGATTGGATTTTAGAAAATATTTTATCATTGGGCTAATTTTAATCCTGTTAAATAGATTATCATTAATGTCAATAGAAGCAGAGTTGCAATATACTACTACGTGGGTTATATGAGGGTTGTCCAACTGGTGGCCAATGGGCTACATGTAACCCCCAAAGGGGCCCATGGTCTCTGACTTGGTTACCACTCACTCCCCCCACTATTGCTTTTTTCACAGCTGCTGATTTCCTTGGGCTTCGCCTCCCTTCTCCAATTTATACACCCTGCCCAGTTGTGTGTACAAGTGGTACTTGTAGCTGGAAGGGGAAGAGGGTTCTGTGCATGAGGCGGGCCAGGGTGGTCGTGGTTGGGGGGGAACCTGGGCTGTCTATGCAGTATGCATAGTGCGAGGGGGCATCTGGGCTGCATGGGTGGTGCAGGGGTTGCCTATGACATAAATGGCCCTAGGGGCTGTGGCCTGCAGCTCATGCAGTCCCCAGGACTGAGGCATGTGCCCTTGGCTGCCTGGAAATTGGATATCCCTGGGTTTGACAAACACGTGTGTTTAACACAGCTCTTTTAAAAATGTCAGTGTGTTTCGTGTGTGTGTTATACAGTAGGCTATACATAAATAGATACATACATGCATACATGTAAACACGTTCTGTTAGTGAGGAATATGATCACATATACAATCTTTTATGAGTAATCAAATATGAATATGTGGAACTGTTTCAAGCTGTTTTTTAATGTTGCTTAGATAATGTCCATGGATTGCACATTCATTTGATATTGATATTTGACTGCAAAATCAGTATGCAGAAAAAAATGAAACCGCGATGGTACTTGTCCCTTGTGAAAGATGCATTTTATATATTAAAAAGTCCCTTATAACATTTTTCCTTAATTCTGAGGGATAGTCATATAATTGTTTCTATTTCTAAACCTTTTCAACTAATGTGATATTAGTGTAAAAATTAACACAAGACCATAGAGTTAAAATTTTAGGCAAACATACACAAAATATTTTATCTATCTTTGGTTATTGCTAACTTAGTTATTCTGGTGTTGTTGGCATAGTAGTGTTTAAAAGCTGAGAGTTTTACTTCCAGAAGAAAAGTACCATATTTACTTGCATATCACATTTTCCGCCAAAAATAGCCTTCCAAAATTGGGGTGCATGTCTTAGGTGGGGAAGCTGGTTTTCTACCCAGAATATAAGCATGGAGATGCTGTAAAATACCTGTTATTTCTTTTCTTTCTAGCAGTTGCATGGAAGGAGGAGTGGAGTCCAGCATAGGCATATCTTGGGGGAGGAGGAGTGATACAGTGGTGTGGTTGAACTCCATTTTGATTCCTGCTTCACTCAAAGTTTAAAATCAGCATCCTGGCAACAGCAATCCTAGATCTGACCAGAGTTCAGTTTCCAGCAGCAGCTACAGTTTCAACTTTTGACTAAGCAGGGAAGAGCTACTGACAGTTCAGCTGTGGAAAGGTTAAACTGTAGCTTTTACTTGGAAAGGAAAAGGAGGATGAGTGACCTGATGATTAGACTGTCTCTTCTCTAGGCCGTCATAACTCTGGAAAATCTTTTTGTTTTCATTCTGCCTTTGAAAAAAAAAGGTGCATGTCTTATTTGGGGGAAAGAAAATGTTTTATTAATTTTCAGGGTTGTATTTGGTAGTCGTGTTGGTCTGAGACAAAAAGAAATGCCAAACTCTAGAATTCTTGGTTCAGAGATGATACCTTTTATTAGACCAAATAAAAGAATCACAAACAAATTATCTTTCTTTCCAAGCGTTCGGGCATACATGCCCTTCTTCAGGCTGAGGACAAATCCAAGATGGTAAAAATCCTCCTAGGTAGAAGATAATCTTCATTTTGAAGAGGGGAACTTTGAGCCGTAGGGGGCGCATGGAGGAGTGCTGGTGCACCCCCTAATCGGTTGCGCTCCCTGCTTAGGCGATGGACGGGGGGTAGGTGGGAGCGCCAGTGCCCACCCTGCAAGTGCTGGCCAATCACTGCAGCCGCTTCCAGAAGCAGCCACAGCTACTCCTGGAAGCGGCTCCAGCGATTGGCCACAGCGACTGGCCGCAGGGGAACTCTCCCCAGACAGCAAGATCAGCTGCGGGGGACACCCCCCCCAGGCAGCGAGACTTGTTGCAGTCCTGACTGGCTGCCCCCCTACCAGTCACCCATGCGTGTTGGTCCGAAACAAAAAGAAATGCAGGACTCTCATAGACCCCAAGGGAACAGACTTCCAGCCTCAACGTTCCCTTTGCAAAATGAAGTTTATTTTCTACCCAAGAGAATTTTTACCATGCTGGCTTTGTCCTCAGCCTGAAGAATGGCATGTGTGCCTGAAAGCTTGCAAAGGTGGATATATTTTTTTTGTGATTTCTTAGTTGGTCTAATAAAAGCTATCATTTCTGAACTAAGATTTCTAGAGTTTTGCACATTTTAGTAATTTTTCCACTTTAATATGATATCTATATTTTTTTCTTGTTGAACAACATGCAGAATACACCTAACTTGTGCAAACAATAAATAAATTAGATGACCTGCTTCAATAGTTTAGCTTTTTTTGTTTTGTTTTGTTTAATGATTTTACTCAATAACTTTTTTCATGTATTTACCCAGTGAACATTATATTTATTTCAGGACAGAGTTGTTCTAGAAATACTGGGATTTTTTAAAATCCATAGTGGGGCAGGCCTTCTTAATTTTTAAATACAAATATAAAACTCAGGTTTTTTAAGAATGTCTTCTGTTCCTTGATAGACCACGTAAGCAGTTTTGGAGAAGGCAGCTGACCAAAGTATAGGTCTCCTTTGCTCTGCTCTGAAAAAATAACATCCCTTACTACAACTCAAACTGAGGTAAGACAGGAAGAATAAGATTTATAAAAGCAGAGTCTTGGGTTATGAAGCATCCTGAAGAATGTACATGTGCTGCTCTAATGTAGTCTTTTGCTGTGCTTTTATGTGCTGTTGCTCAGCATGATTCTGGAAATCCTTACTAAGAGAAGATCTTGCAAGTGCAATGCTGGCTCAAGGGTGATTTGTGGTAAACAAGTTTTGCATAAGTAATTTTGTCGTCTTGTCTAGTTTTGCCAAGATTGTAACCCCATTTTTACTTTTAAAACCTTGTCCTGGAGGGTTTGTTGCCATCATGCCGCTTTTAGTTTTGTTCAATAGCAGTTACATCTCTCAACTTTAAAATCCACTGCTCTGTTTTCCCCTAAAAATACTTCTAATTTTCAGTTATGTCAGCGTATAAGGGATGATTTTCTTTAAATAGAGTTCTGTGCTCTAAAATGGTGTCAGAAAAGAAGTACTGTAATATTTAATGAGAGCATTTTTAACTGGGATAGTTTACTATCATAATTGATTTGTAATAATGATCAAAAAGCAGCTTTTGTGTATAGGAGGTGGAGAGGGAAAATTATTGAATTAATATCACAAAGTGTGTGTGTATATGCATATGTGTAAATATGATCTGTATACAGTAATATTGAAATGGGTGTGTATGTACACAACTTAGTTCACTCTTTCTCTCTAGATATGCAAATATGTTTATAAACGATATGCACAATTACACCTAGAGAGAGAGAGCGTGCACAGTTTTGGACAGCGCAGTTTTGCATGCCCGCAGCAGATGGGGAAAACAGGCTGTACTTTGGAACTACAAAAAGAAAACACTATAGAATAAGATTTTAAATGCCAACTTCTTTTTGGGCTATTTTTGGCAAATTTTTTAAATATTTTAGGTGATGTAATAAGATGTCTGACCTTTAATATATAATGTTTAGTGAAAAGATTGATATTTTCTAAGGAGGTTTCCTACACCATGTTACCTTTTTCCTTCTCTTATTTCCCCCTCCTCTTTTTCAGTTTCTGTGTTGAAGATCTTCTTAATCCATCAAATACAAAAGAGCAATTGAGCTCTCTGATTTATTACCTCTTTATTCTTTAAGAATCTGTATTTTTGTTTGTATATGTTTGTAACTCACTGATTTTTTTTTTTTTTTTGAGCCTGATTCTGCTCTTGGGCATCAATGGGAGTTTTGTCGCTGACTTTCCTAGGTATTTGGGGCTCTTGGGATTTGGTGGATAAATGGTTAAAAAAAAAAAAGTGTTTTCCCCTACAGTCATGTCAAAGACCTTTACATTACACAGGGATTAATTTATAAATATGATTACTAATTCAAAAACTGAGTATCCTAGCCTGCTTTTCCATTTTCTATATTAGAGGAGCAGTGGACTTTTTTTACAAAAGGATTTTAACTTGAAAGATGAGTTAAATCTTATGCTTTCTATTCATATAGTCATATCTTTATTATACACTTTAATACCAAGTGCTTCATATATCTTAGTTTGAAAATCCTATGTTATTTATCATCTTGTGTATGTTGCCAGGTGTAATGTTATCAGATGATTGTAATTATTCAAAATAAGTTTAAAAGATCATGTAGAGATCACAGCTAATTAAGCCTAAGCAATGATGCCTTGTTATTTTAAGTTCAGCCATTGACAGATTTAGAACACTACTTGACCCTTGAACTCATGGAGAAAGGAGGAAGTAGGAATGAACATTTTCTTTGCAGGGTAAGATCATAATGGGGTAGGAGAAAACTACAAACATGCCTGCCAAAATACTTGGATCAAACCAAAGGAACACAGATGGCTGCAACTGATAAAGGTGTCTGTTATTGTTTTTTTTTCTTTCTGCTCAGCTGTGTGCGCGTGTGTGTGTGTGTGTGTGTGTGTGCGCGCGCGTGTGTGTGACAGAGAGAGAGAGAGAGAAGGGGTAGGAGAGAGTGCTTTATGGCAATATTGTTTTTAATTGTAGGGTAAAAAAGACATTATAAGAAATCTTGTATGCCTGCAGTCAAATTCGAGCAAAGCCCATTTGTTACGTCCTTCCTACATATGAAAAAAAAAACTTTTCTGACAGATGGAATCCTTTGCTACAATTAGAGTTGATACCCATAGCCCTGAAGCCCTGAATGTAAGTACTTAGGTGAAACAATGAAACTGATCTGCTAATTCTCTTTGTGGAGACTTTGGCTTGGAGGATTTATGAAGCATACAGATGAGGTGGCTAGGCCCTGGTCATAGAAAATTAGGGTTGTGGGGATCTCAGGAGGTCATGTAGTCCAACACCCTGCTCAAAGCAGGACCAGCCTCAACTTGATCAGCCACGGCTTCATCAAGCTGGGCCTTAAAAACCTCCAACGATGGAGATTCTACCACCTCTAGGTAACCTGTTTCAGTGCTTCACCATCCTCCTAGTGAGAATGTTTTTCTTACTATTCAACCTGTACCTCCCTTGCTGTAACTTGAGACAGTTCCTCCTTGTTCTGTCATCACTGAGAACAGTTTAATTCCATCCTCTTTGGAACCAACCTTCAGGTAGTTGCAGGTTGCTCTTAAATCCCCTCAGTCTTCTCTTTTCCAGACTAAACAAATCCAGTTCCCTCAGCCTCTTCTCAAAAGTCATGTGCTCCAGCCTCTGAACCATTTTTGTTGCCCTCCGCTGGATCCTTTCCAATTTGTCCACATCCTTTGTATAGTGGGGGCCCCAAAACTGAACACATTACTCCAGATGTGGCCTCACCAGTGCATAGTAGAGTGGAATAATTATTTCCCTTGATCTGCTGGCACCACTCCTACTAATGCAGCCCAGTCTGCTGTTATCCTCTCCCTCTTCAGCGCTGCTCTGGATTACTATATAACCTGAGGTGTGAAGACTCAGTCTGGCGATGATCTATCACATGTGTGTGTACATGTCCATGCACGTGCGCGTGGGTGTGTTTGGGGGCATGATTTTGTGTGCATGTGCATGCATACTGGAGAATCTCCTGAGTTGGGTCTGCATTGTTGCTAACTTAACTCCCTCTACACATGCAACCTACAGCTTTCAAGATATTTTAGGGCTCATTGGCTAGGAAGAGAACAGAGAGGTGTGCCTGCATTATTTTGGTTGTATGTGTAGAAATGCTTCACATGCAGAAGCTTGTTTGCTGTAGAATGTACCATTTGGTTCCTGAGTTTGCTTTGGAAAGTTTGGGGGGTTTTGTATAATATTCAACAAATAAGTCCAAATACAAATATAGAGAAAATAATTTATTTGTGATAAATATAGGGCTGGTATCTGATATACCTATACATTTTGCCAAAAATAAACAATTTTAAAACTTTATCTAAAATGTAAATTTACTCATATACATTTTTATGGAAAAGTTGCTTCATGTTTCCAATACAGTATAAGATGCAGTGAAATATTTCTTCTGAGCATCTAATACATATGTATTTTATCCATAGTTTCTATTTCAGAAATATGTAATGGGTCTAATACTTCAGCAACAAATCCCAAAAAGGCAGTGATCTGTCTTTCACTGCAGCCAGAAGAGGGTGATTGTGCTGAGATTCTGTTGTGGTCCCAAGTGGATTATGCTTTTCCCCAGAGAGAGCTATTACCATCATAAATCCATCTCTAATGTGTGATATGGTATAGAAAATGTATTTATAATCATTCTCTTTTCTTTTTGAGTCTTCATGATTTTTAATATGAAGAAGCCATACAATACCCATACAAACAATAGTTTGATCGGGTGATAGTTCTTAACATTCTCAATTGATCCGAGATAATTTTACAATATCTTAAAATGATTCACTGTTATGAAAGTTTGAGAAATACCTTTGTATGCAACATGAAAACAAAATAGTTTTAATTCAGTTTGGGTTAATCTACCTTGTAACTGAAACTCATAGATAAAGAAAACCTTTATTTTTACATTTTTGGGGGGGGGGGGGGTTGGAAGTCGTGCACCCACAACTAAAATGCATTTGTTCTTTTAAACCATTGTTCTTATTTATTTTTATTATTGCTATTGTTTTTTATTTGTATCTTGGGTAGTTCTTGAAGTGAGAGAAGTTCCGGACAAATATATAGGAAATGATAGATTCCAATCTGGCAATTAGATCTGCCTTGGTGGATCCTTGTGATGGTGTGAAGCCTCATTCATTCACAGGTGCAAGGGCCTACTCATGTGGATCCACTTTTAGGGCTGAGGTTTTTGTGATGGGATCTGCCGCTAGCGGTGGTGGCGCCTCCTTGTGGCCACTTTTATCCTGCCCCTTCCACTATAGTCTTACTTTGAGTACTACTTGATATTCTCCTCCCATGCCTTAGTTATTATAACTCTGGGAGGTTTCCTCCAGAGAACCAGAATGGTGGTCCTGTGTGCCTTGCCCTGCACTGTCTGAGGTTCAGACAGCCTGGTCTCAGTTCACCAGGTGTCTGGCAGTCTGCCAACTCAATAATCTAAGCTTGTCTTTGGGACAACTTCCATGGCCTCCTTCCCTCCTCTTTCAGCTACTCCCATGCACCATAGCCTCAGCAACAACATAAAGGAAAACACAAACACAATGAAGTGCGGCTGGGTTGCTTTTCTCTAAGCTCTCCTCAGGCTTCTACTGAGTTCTGCTGGCTTTTTCCAGCTTGGGCCTTCCTCGACATACAGTTCCCAATCTCCCATACTGCATCTCCACTCAGCCTAGGGAGCTCTTTAGCTAGCAGATCCAGGGTCAGTCTCCAGGTCCCCCACAGTTCTGCTTGCTGCTCCCAGTAGCAAGCTCCTTCCTCTGGTTCTGGCTCAGGTAAAAGGCTTATATAATTCCTGGCTGTTCCTCCTCATGAGCTAAGTGCAGCTCAGCCTGTTTGTTATCTGGGGCCCTGCAGCTTTCAAACTCCACTGCCTAGCCCTGCTCTCAGTAACAGAAACCCTACCTAGAAAAATGTACTACAAATCTGGGCATCAATACGCAAGTGAAGTTTGAGTAGTTTCATACTACAGAGTTTTCATATTTGGACTCAAAGAGTTTTGAGATGGGAACAGGTGTATTTTCTTAGTTAATTTATTTTTAATAAAAGCTATCCTCTGATTCCCTTCTGGATAGTTATTTTAGTATCTTTTCATCTGTCTTTTAATTTCCATCAGTTTTGGGGTTTTGTTGGGTTTTTTTGGGGGGGGGGGCATTGTATACAACCTTTGCTATTTTTCCACACTGTTTATTTCATTTGTATTACCTTACATCCATACCCATCTCTTGATTTATACCTGGGGTGAGTACAGACAGTCAAAAAGTCTGAGGCTGAATGAATTCAGTCTTTGCAGGTTAGTCTAAACTGAAGAGATTAAACTGAAAAGCAACCAGACACACATTTACTTTTGATTAAAGTAATGCTGCCACAGTGGCTCCGGCCAGAAGCAGGGGGCATTATACCACAGCTCTTTGGGACACAGCCAGCATGGTCTGTGTATTTGCTTCCTCTTCCTGCTGCCCCTGAGGTCTCTGGGCTTTGCAGTCCAGGATCACAGTAACAGGACTCTCTAGGGTTGCTCAACACTTCCTCTTCCTGCTTCCAGGTGCCTCTGGGATTTGTAGTCCACAGTCACAGCCAGCAGTAAGTTTCAGTAAGTTTAGCAGCAGGGCAGTTCTTTACTGGGGGTGGGGGAAGTGGGGAAAGTGGGTTTAAACCCCCTCCCTAGCCACAGGCCATAACTGGGGTTTCTAGTGGGGAGGGGGGAACAGTCCCTGCCTCCCTCTCTTATTTCCCCCCCCCTCCCCCTGCCCTTTTCTGCTGGAGCAGACAACACTGCCCAGCCCAGGGCTGGAAAGCATGCTGGGGTACTGTGATTTAACTTGAATCAGGAAGGGGTCTGGGGCAGAAGTTTCATATACCAGATTGACCCAAATCAGTTAAGTTTGATACTACATTCAACCAGGTTTATCTGAAACCAGTTTCAGCAATTTTGCAACTGGTTTATGTGCACTGAGCTTCTGTTCTGTTATAGGTTTAAACCAGTTTCTGATGATTTAAACCTGTTTATATGTAACTTCTGTCCCTAGCCCCCTTTATTTTTAGAAGTAATTATTTCTTTGGTAATATTCAGCATAATAATATCCTTCCTCTGTTAAAGACACCTTTGCTTATGGCCTGTTTATTCAGCATTGAATTAGACAAACCTCTCTGTACCTGCCCAACATTTTGTTCTGTGCTCTCTGGATTTAAACAGGAAAAACAGATACATTTTCAGTTTCAGGCTTTTAAGAGTCCTCCATAAGTCTTTTTTTCAACAGCCATTTAATTTCAAGCTGACAGTCATACCATCACAAACTGTGACACTCAGATAGTTTGTCCATGGCCCTAATATCTCTTTGAAGTGATGTATTTTCTCCTTCATATAGCTTTCTCATGGTGGAGGAATGTGTTTCTGGTGGATCTCTTGAAAACTCCACAGATGTTAGGGATTTGTAGAATCTGGTTGTTAAATCCCCTTGGGCTAGCAATCTGGATGAAGTGCTATACAGGAACCTTCGTAGAATCTTCTTCCTCATTCCAAGTTTCTTCCTATGGGTTTGGCTGTGGGAGGATGTAGTCAGACCCTTGATTTTTGTATTACTTGCAGATAGTTTGATAGGAGTTATTCTTTCTTTCCTGGCAGGATCATTCACAAATTTTATTTGGTTGCAGTTATTTTCTTGTTCCATTTATGGACAGTGTGGTCTTAGCATAGTGATGGTGAAAATAGTAACTTGCTAATTAGTATTGAAGAACAGGGCGGGTGTTTTTCATTTACTCAGTGCTCAGATATATTACTCATTTGTTGCTTTTGTGCAGTAAATATATATATAAATATGTTTCCCTACCGAGGATAGCATATTCATGATTGCAGGCTTTTCCTTTTTTTTGGTTTGGAAGGCTGCAGAAATACTGGAGAACAGAGATGTCAGGGAAGGAGCATGACATGCATTGTTTATGTAAGCATGTTTTAGTTCTTTTTAAAATTGAAGTAATGGTTAAAAAAATCACCATTATCAAAATGTGCCATATGTGAGCATTAAATTGATTGCAGAAATAAATTGTTGCCACTGGAGTTTCATTATATCCATAAGCAATTTTATCCATCAATATAGACTTGGAAGAGGGTGACTGGAAATTATGCCTTTTGTTCTTTATTAAAACACATTAAGAAAGATTTCTGTTTTGTAAACGGTGGTAGCACTGTTTCCCACTGATCACAGCTGGAAAGCCACAGGATTACTAATGGACATAAGGGAAAAACAAGTCTTCTGACTTCCTGCTAGGACAAACAAATTTCATTTTGAATTGTCTTCTCAATTTCCTATCATCAAGTCAACAGAGATCTTGAAATTTGCTGTTTTCTTTTTAAATAGAAATGCAGCTGTAAATCTTTTATCCAGGGAACAGCTCAAAGAGAAAATGCCCCAAATTCTACCTGCAAGAGCTTTTACTAGTGCAGTAGTTTTTTTGCATGCACATTTGCCCCCACTTCCCTAATGCAAAACGTACTTATTTCCCAATACCGAGTTTGTTTTAAAATAACCTGTCACTTATAAAGGATGTGAAATATTTTACAAAGTCCCTGCTAGAGCCAACATTGAGAGTTAACGCATTCTAGTATAAGAACAGAGTCAGATCCTGTGAATCAGAATGGCCAGACATGCCTCTGTTAAGTGAGGAAACCTAGGGTTTCCTGCTTGCAGAGGCATGCCCAGGGATTCCAGTTTGTGGCTTGCCTCTGCAAATGGGGAAACCTGGGCAAGTGCTCCCAGAGCTTCAGTTGTCTGATTCTGAGCACCCCAGGGATTCTCCTTTAGGGAACTGAGGTTCATCTTGCAGATATACCTTACATACATCTGTAGGGGATTTTGGGGGGCTCACAGGACTGGGAACCTGCCTAGGGCAGCTGGGGGTGTGGGCAGCTCTGGGCTGCCCGTGCTCTTCTGCCTTAAAACAAACAGACATCTGCAGCAAAACAGTGGCACAAATTTATACTAACTTTTGTTGTGGTTACACATTTGGGCATTTGTAGCACAATGAAGGGCATATACCTCTGTTTTCTTTCACTTTGTACTGACATTTTCCTTACTGACCAGCTCTCATATTTGAGATAATTTTCCAATAACACTGTAAATTCAGACTCAGTGAGCGCATCAAGACAAGTGGGCAGGTGCACTTTGCAGCACCTCAAATGCTTTTGAGGTGACACAAAATACGTAGCACATCTGAAAAAGTTCTCTGTAATGCATATTTGCAGTGCAGAGCCAAATTAGATACCAAGAAATCTTGGTAACTAAAAAAATGTGCCAAAAAAAAAGTGGGGTGGCACACATGGCTGTAGTGTTCACCACCACACTCTGGCTGTTGGTCAGGGTCCATGCACCCAGATCGCTGCCACTACAGGTGCTGGCCCCAGCTTCCCATACCCCACGTGCGGTAATTTGCTGGGCCCCAGAGCATGTTTGCAAGGGTGTTTCCTGGGGACAAGTAGCAGTGGCATAATTATGGGCTGCTGCTATTTGTCCCTAGGGAAATGCACACGTGCACTCATGGGGAAATGCCCAATGAGATTTGGATGCAAATTGTAACTTTGCACAAAAGAAGGTTGTGCTTTTGTTAGTATTTGTTTGCCTGGGCATCAATGATGCATCAAAAATTGAAGTCAAAAGTTAAGCTGAACCTAATGAACCATTTGGTTGGTATAGTTATGCTCTGTGATTATTTTTGCAGCCATTGACACACAAGGGAGAAATGTAGCTATCATTATGTCTGGCCTTCCTAGCTTCATGGTCTGTGTTTTTCTCTGCTCTGCAACTATTCAGCTAAATGTAACTCTTAATTTTGACTTCAGTAGGAACAAATTTCAGCCAGTGTTTAGTAATTTTGAAAATCATAACTCAAATGTTACAGATATTAACAGGTTAAGAAGTTCTTCACTTTATTTTCATTGTTTGGTACTTTTATTTGGTAGAAAACACAGAAATATATGAAAAATACCATATAGTTAATTTCTCAGTGTTAAAAAAAATTATTTAACTGAATTTACATATCAGCATTCTCTTTAAAAGAAGCTGAGTTATTAGCCAAGAAACTTTAATTCTTCTTTGCACCTATTAAAATGACATCAGTAAGCAGGGGGTAAGGATCAATTGTTTTCCATTAGCTGCAAGTATTCCAGGACTACTAAACAGAAATACAATTTTTTCATGTTATTGTAACAAATACCTAGCCATCTGCCTCTCTCTTCATAATGCTATATGTCTGACATTTGGATAAAAGATTTTGAATTAAAGGAAACTCTGCATTAGATTTCCTTTGTGTCTCCAAAAGACATTGATTAATTGAGACAGTCAGCATGGCTTTATTTTAGAAGAAAAGCTTAATGATTAACTAAGTCCTTTTTTCTGTTGCTCCTACTGAGCATGTAAAATGGTTATAAAAAGATGCAAACATAAGACATTTGGAATTGTTGTTGTGTACAATGGAAACCAGCTGAATATTGTACAATATTCTATATATAACCAAAAGCATTAAATTCCATGTGATAGGTGTCAGGATTTGAGTATAATAATACATGTCCCAAGTCATTTGGTTTTCTGGAGTGAGAAAAGCTGCCTCTCCCCCCAGGGGTGCAGATAGAATGACATCTATGTAACAGTTTGATAACAGTTGCTATTTCTTTTATTGCAAGCACTAGAGGTGAAAACAGCATTCTGGTAAAGTATTATCCATCCTGTGTAGAATGCCTGTTTGCTGTCTGGACATTTCTTAATCCTTAATGGAAAGTAATGAGGTGCAGGGCATGCAGAACATGAACATAGAAATCCCTTCATTCCGATCATCTGTTAAAATATGAAATTTAACCTTAAGTCAATCTACCTAATGCCATGACAAGTTATTGTTGACTGTCCAGTATAATCTTTACGAGGTCAAGCATGTTCTACTTCTGTAAGCTTAGAGTGAATAAAAAAATGATTAATACCTTAAGTTAGCTGGGTCAAAAATCTACTCCATAGGTTGTCATCAAAATTACAGTTGTAATCAAAATGGCAGCCTATAAGTACACACTGGGTGTGCATCAGGTTTTGGGGAACACCTGTTCACCAGAGTGCCCCAAGGGATAACAAGGTCCAATGGTCATAAACTACGCCCCTTATTTGGAGGACCAAGACTGTTTTAGGCTGGACCTAAGGAAAAACTTCTTTACTGTCCAAGCCCCTAAGGCCTGGGATAGACTTCCTCCAGAGGTGGTGCAAGCACCTACTCTGGAATCTTTTAAGAAACGTTTGGACATTTATCTTGCTGGGATCCTTTGACCCTAGCTGACTTCCTGCCTTTGGGGCAGGGGGCTGGACTCGATGATCTTCCGAGGTCCCTTCCAGCCCTAATGTCTATGAAATCTATGAAAATGCTGAAACTGGAGTATGCCACACCAAATCAGGGATCTTCTGTTACAAGATTTATTGTTTAAAGAGCTTTGATGCATCAAAACAATTTTTTTAAAATTATTATTGTCATCTTAAATTAGCATGAGATCTTTTACTTGAGGTGATAATTGGGGAGCAGCAGACTTTCTGTTGTGATTTACAAAGTTACTTGATTTTTTTAATGTAAAAGATGAGGATTTTTGTGAGTGATATCTTTTATTGGATCAACTGCATGGTTGGTATAGATAAAAGCTAGTTGCAGACATTCAGAAAGCCCAAGGCGGTACAGATCTGTTACGCAGTTTTCAGTAAGGGGCATAGGCCCTTTGATTGGGGGGGAGGGGGCAAATTTTAGATAGGATTCTGCCATTTTAAAATCAGTCTGTGTGCGCCAAACTTCTGTTCTGTTATGGGTTATGGGTATAGACCAGTTTTGGAGCACTTACACCAGTAAAAGTGCTGTACCTGGCCTTAGAGAAGCTTTCTAGTACCAGAGTATGCTTCCTCATGGCTCTGGATTTTATGTCACAAAGCCTCTGAAGGATATGGAAGTGCCCTGATGTTGCAGGTTTGCTCTATTTATGGATGCAGGAGATATGTCTTGAGAATGTACTGCATCTTGGGCTTGGAAGCATTTCAGGGCAAGTCAGAGGAAGAGTGGTGCGTTGCCAGTAGATCTAACATTAGCTGGCTATGCTAAGTACAGATCCCTGGGGAATGGGGGTGCAGAAAGCTAGGGCTGTTGTAACATGCAGGGGGTCTCTCCCTATCCTCAGGTCCTGTGAAATGTCCCAGTAAACATGCTAACTGCTTAGTTGGACATGGAGGAGCCTGTAGGGAAGGGAACTTGCCCCAGCATAATTTAACTGGTGGTTCCGTTATCTCTTTGTAACGTGTGGTGATTTTTTTCCAGCAATGTGCAGGCTAAGACTTCACCTTTACAACAATTAAAATAAGAAATTTTGTGTAATGCTGTGGCAATCCTGAAGCTGTTTAACAGATGTTTGTTTACATATGTTGGTGTGAAAGTTGTAGTGCTGTGGTTTCAACTGTAGTGATTTGGTTTTAATTTATGAGTTTTTAAATGACGAAGTGTGGTTGTGCACTCTGAGAAGTTACTTTTATAGAAATAGTATTGTCGGCTTCCATGTTAATTGTCTGTCAATAGCTTCCAGATCAACTGAGCACAGTTTACAAGCTTAAAAAGGTTTTTCCCCCCTCTTAATTAATTATATTGAACAAACAGCTATATTTATTATAACGTTGAAGGAAAATTGAAAAAACTGAGAGCTTTAACACTGAAAATTCTTAGTACTGTACTGTGCCTCTAAAGCCCAACCCAGTACTGGGCTGTAGTTAGAAGTGTATGGGACAATAGCAACGTCAAGAGGCACTGTACCAGGAACAGACACAATGTCTTCCAAGACTTAATGACCGAGGAAGGAAATACTGTAGTTTGGCCCATGTTTACGGAAAAGGTGTTTTTATGCTCCTCTGTATGCCTGGCCAACTTCCACTAAGTAAGGTTGGAAGGGAGAGGACCCTCACAAGTGCCTCCTCCTCCCTCTTTGGAAAGGATAGTTCTGACCCTGTTGCTTGTATGAGCTCTGTGATTGCCTCTGCAGTTGATGTCCATGTTGTAGTTTAACTAGTGGAAGATGCTTCTTGTGGCTTGATTTAGTCACCGTTTTGCCACTGTTTCATAATCCAGCCATTAAGGATTCAATTTACAAAAATGTGTAGAAACACACAAATACATGGCTGTCGTTGATATGCTGTTACCTAGGCAAGTCACCATGTTTGGATCTAAGTAGTGATTTATACAAGAAGTGACTGATATTAAACAGACAGCTTCACTAATTGCATTTGTTGGATTTTGCACAACTGTAAATGCCTAGAAAATCAGGCATTTTCACCTGAATGCCTTTATGGATCTTATAGCTAGGACTGTTAATCTATATGAAAATACTTTTAGAAAAATTTACAATATTGATCCTTGTCCCTGGCACGCTTCTATTGAGATGTTTGCATTACAAGGCTAATAGATTTTATCTGGCTCCACTAGATTTTTAAAATGTCTTCAGCTCAGTGGAATAATGACCAACTTATCTCCTTTTTGATGATACAGTTTCATTTGGGCAGTAGGTTCCAATCTACATTGTAATGTTTTTCATGATGGCAGCTTTATTCTATTAATATCATCATTAAATAAGTTTTTAAGCTATGATTAAGTTCTTTATAAGGGTAAAGTTTTCAAAAGCACCTAAATTCAATTTTCAGAAGTGATTAGTTAGGTACCTGTCAGCCAAAATTGTAGTGGTTGAGGACACAGGGACTTGTGTCCAATCTTTACAGTTATAGGGCCCAACTCTGAACATGGCAGCACACAGAGACAGGCTGAGGGTGGGTCAGAAACTAGTAAGTGGATCTTCCCTTGGAAAATGTTGTGGAGACTTAATGTACCATTCATGTAACAATTTTTCATTGTTTGATGATAGTCCTTTTGCATTAGCACATTAGTTCATGTACTGATTCTTAGATAAAGTATTTGCACAACTTGAATTAACTCTATTTCTATGTGTAAATTTAAGATGCAACTCAAAATGAACAGAAAAAAAATGGTTAGATGATAGACCCTCCAAAAAAAGATCTTATTGTTGTTGCTGTTGTTGTTTTATATCAGTTTTATCTCTATTATAGAGTGAACGCCTAGGGTACTTTGCATGTACTTTGTCCTAAACTCAGTTGTGTTTTTTTCAGTAGAAGTTTTGTAGTATTGTTTTTATTTAGCATTTTATGCCGCTGTTCTGCAGACAGCAGGGCTTGATTTACTTCTGATTCATTTCTATCACTTTTAGTACTATCTCATCAAGGCTTAAAAAAGAAAGAAAGAAATCTTAACAATAACAGTACTATCCTATCTCCTTTTTCTCATTTTGTTTCCGTGCAGTGGTGGATATTCCAAATTCTCCATGGCAATAGAGAAGTAATTCAGAAGCAAGTAACTTGCCAGATCTTTGCATTTTCATTACAATTATTGCTAAGGAGAAGGAGTACTTTATCAGACATAAGCTTTGTAGCCCTAGAACTTAGATGTTTAAAGCTGATGCAAATTAGTGTTTTCATTTCATTGTGTGTTTACCACTGAAGTAGTACAATCTTTTAAGAACCAAAGATCTTTTCTAAGAAAGATTTCACTGGCATTTCTTTGTAGAAAGCATCGGGACACTTTGGTAAGCAAGCGATGCAATGCATCCCTGGGGTTTCATACAGGCAGAACAGAGAGATCTCCTTTACTCTGCCTATTTTGTTACTTGTGGATTATGTGCATTAGCTGTTATCCTATTATATGGTACATTTATAACTGTTCTGTTCAAGTTTTTAAGTAACCAGGTTGGAACTGCATGCAGTCCAACTGAAGAAAAAAAAAAACACACACAGGAAAAAAAGAAATCAAGTGATTTGGCTACTGTTAGGACAAGTAATTAACCAAAGACTTTTATTTAAATTGAGTCGGCCCATCTTTTCCTCCTTTTATGCCTTCTTGCTGGGAATGCTGCTCTTGGCCACAATATTTTTTGCTCTTCCCATTTTGTACATTACATCTGATCTCAACCATAAATACACAGGGAGCTTAAAATAATTCATTTTGGTAAAGGGTTATGCTTAATTTTGCTGTGATACAAATAATTGTTTGTATGTCATCATGGGAACAAGCTTGTAAAAGTCAATTATACTCTGAACTCACAGGAGACCCAAATTCAGTGCCGCAGTTTGATGTTATGACTAACATGTTTCTTAAAGAAGACCCAAATGAATAGGTTAAATTGTGTAGTGGATCATGTTTAGGACTTTTAGAAACCCACCTGTGTGTTCTCACTGTTTAGGCAACTTTTGAGAGAGAACATTCAGTTGGTCAAGTTGCAGCAAACAAGCACAGCTAAGTATTCTTCCTAAAATAATGTAATTTGTATTTTTATTCTGTATTCTGTTACTTACCATAGTTACACTCTGTGATTTTTTTCTGTAGTCATTGGCACACAAGGGAAAAATGTAGCTGGTTTTATATCTGTCCATCCTAGCTTTATGGTTTGTTTTTTTTCTCTCTTTTGAAGCTATTCAGCTAAATACAGCTCTTAATGTTTAATTTTTTACTTGAGTGGGTGCATCTATATGTGCAATTAATGTGACATGATAAATTTTGGAGCACTTTGAGCTGAAGTATGCTGCTCCTGGGCACAGCATCTACACATACGCCTGTGATAGGAGCCCTTTGACCTGGGGCAGAGCGAGCCTGGGCTGGCAGCAGGCTTGTGGGGTCAGCTCTAGGCTCTGGGTGATGGCGTCAGACAGTGTATAGGCTGGCTGAGGCATGAGGGTGCCAAAAGTGCAGAGTCATGTGTCTAGGTAGCTGTCAGCTCTCTCACTTTAGCATCCATGTGCCCCAGCCAGTCCCTGTCGCTAGCCTTTCATCGCACTTAATTACTCTGCTGTAAGATAGTACTGTCCCCGACAGTCCTATTTTATGGCAGAGTTAATTAGCTTACTGTGCCCTAATACTGGCACATGTGTAGACAGTGCTGCTTCACTGCGGAACTAATTAGTCTGCTCCTCAATAAAGTGCACATGTAGAGAGAGGCACCCTATAGGAACAGGGTTCAACCAGTGTTTACTACTTCTGAAAATCACAACCTAAATGTTGCAGATATTAGCAGATAAAAAAATTCTTCACTTTATTTTCATTGTTTGGTACCTTTTATTTGATAGAAAACCCAGAAATATATGCAAAAACCCCCATATAATTCAATCCTCAGTGTTACAAATAGTTTAACTGAGTTTATATATCAGCATTCTATTTAAAAGAAGGTTAAATTTCATAAGCTGAAGTTGCATCAAGGACTGCAGTTAAGCTTAGAGTCATGATATTAAAACACTTTACCTTAGAAATGTTTTACTTTGACCCTATATACTATAAGTAGGCTGCCCACATCCTTCTGCAGATCCAGTTTTTTAGTCTTTGAGTGGCGCCTTTTTCACTTATTTTTAGTTAAATAACTCGTAAAGATAAGTGAGGTGCAACACTACCATAAAGCATAGAGTGATCTCCTAACACTTTAAATTAAAGTCCTTCAGTGGAGATTTAATTTAACTTTGTTGAAATATGACCTAATCAAGAATTGCAGTGAGGACTCCTGTTTTCAGCAGGAGTACTTGCATGAAGAAACCAAAAATGATTTAGGTTTTGAAATATTAAAGTAAACAAACAAACAGGTATATATTATATAGTATAATCATGAATACTTAAATAACTAGTCAGTGCCTATAATGTGTATATGACTAAGGCAACTGAAGTTATATATGACATCTTAGACCTTGACTGTTGGATTAAAATAGCTAGTTAAATAATTATTCTTCAGCTTTTAGTAATATTGAAGAACACTTTTAACTATAATTATAATTGAATTATTACAGCAAACCCATATCACATTTGTGCCATGTGCAACACACACACACACACACACACACACACACACACACGTGTGTGTGCGTGTATTTATGTGTGTATGCTGTATATGTGCATGCATACACACATAGTTTAGTCTTTGAGTGGTCCCTTTAACTCAGATATTTTTAGTTGAGTAACTCAGAAGAGTTTTACACACACACACACACACACACACACACACACACACCCATAATGTTATGCATTAGGGTATTTTATAAATAATTAGCATATGGCTCTTGACCCCAAATGAGGTTATGACAGTGCTTGAAAAATAAAAGGGCAGATGGCTTGTACCCAATACTAGTTTTTGAAAGCTAAGGCATATATGAAAAGTTCAAAGGTCTATTTAAGCTAACAGGGTTATAGCATGCCAGTTTCTATAGTTAATGGGAGCAATGTGGCTAGCATTATGTCTGGCCACCTTTGACTCCTCAGTCTGAATGGCCCATGTATAGCTAGATTAATTGGAGTGGCCTTGGAAGAAAATTTCGAATTTGTGCTTCTGGACATCTAGCTCTGTTTTAACCATTCTCTTTATGCTATGCATAAAGCTCTTCATGGTGTCTATAAAGGTGTGTATGTTGTGAGGATGATGGGAGAAAAAGTGGTAAGATATTTATGTGATGCTTTGAACTCTGCTTCTATTAGAACAGCATATTGACATATTATACTCCCCATGTCTGTCTGTCTTTTTCTCAAAGAAAAATATGATAAAAACCTTGAGTAAAGAAAAATAATAGTGTTTTTCTCTTAGTAGACTTCATAAGCTGTTTCATTTTCATGTTAAAGGATTTTTAAACATATGCATTTTTAAATTTCAGTGGATATACTTTTAACTAGAGAAAAATTCTCATCTGGCATGAATTAAGATGAACATAGAATTAATATATAAAGTGAGAGTAGCATCAGCTTTCAGGTTATTTTGTCTAGCACACCTACTAGAGCTTCAAATTTTGCTATCTTGATAGGGGCTAGATATGTAATTTTGGCAACTTATTATAACATAAATTCCACTAAAAAACTTGTATTTATTTCACACATTTTTGTGTGAACAGCAGCAGTGAAACTGAGTGGAGCCATGTCAATTTAGCATGCTGCTGCTTTGGTATTTTGTTAAGAAATGGTGTTACCAGCCCCAGTTATCTGCAGATTTAAGAAAATAATACTGCAGAAGTTTATAATTGATTCCATACTGTTTTCTAAGAATAAGTATTTTCAGCTAAATATTTGGTAAAATGAAAACTACATTTCTGTAGAAACTGATTTCTAGAATCATTCTTACTCATCAGAGAAGAATTTCTGTCCCACACTAATGAATGCAAGAGAGGGTTTTTTCTGTCCCTTCAAGAACCAATTTATTATTATATATTAATGTATCTACATAAGTCCCTAGAGGTAGAGCCCCATTTGAACTGAGGACTAAACAAAGGGGTGGACTCTGTCAAAAGAAGCTTATAAGCATGGATCTGGGTTTTCTGTTCACCATGGAAAAATGTGGTAAAACACAGATTTTCTCCTTTTAAGGAGAAACACACAGGAGACGTTAGGTTCCTCCTTGCTGGCTGACAGAGTTCCAGCCTGCAAGGGCCTGGTTGGGGGAGTGGGAGGAGGGCGATCAGGCAGGGGGCGCCACATGCATGTGTGTGAGAACACATGCACATGGAAGCCAGGCAGCATGAAAGCAGCTCCCTGGGCTGCATGCAGGTAAGTCTGAGGGGGAGGGAGGTAGAGGATTGATGCTCCCATAGTAAGGGAGGAAGGGAATTGGGCAGGGCTGGGGCCCAGTCAGGCCAGTGTGCCTGGGGACCGGGGCTGGAATGCATGGCTGCAGGGCCTGGCTGGGGAGCAGGACAAAGCCATGGGTGGCTGGTGTGGGGAGCAGCGGTGGGCTGGTTCCCTACCAGTGCGTGTATTCCTGGGGGAAGGCATGGGGGTCACATGCCCCTCAGATTTGTGCCTGGGACAGATAAGGACTGGCTGCTGGCAGTGGCACTGAGCTTCCTTGCCCTGATCTGCCCTTCTGCACCAGGTCCCAGTTCCTGGGTTTTCCCTGGGAGGTTGGCAGCAGGGTGGGTAGCCCCAAGTCCGCAGCGGCCACCCTGCATCCACCCCCTCCCCATGGGCTCTGACCCAGTTGTGCAGCCCAGGGGGGAGGGGAAATGGGCTCTGTTCTCTGCTCTGGCCACAGCAGGTTCTGCCTCCCATGGGTGGCAGCCGAGGCATAGGTGCTACTGGTGGGGCAAGGGATTACAGAACCTGGCCCCTGGCTCCATAGCTTTGGCAGTTGGGGCCCCCCTCCAGCAAGGGTGGGGTGCAGGGGGCTGTTGGTAGGGAGTGAGGGGCACCTGCAGGGCTGTGGTGGGGCTGTGGATTGGGAGCAAGGGGCACTATTAGGGCTAGGGAGCTGTGGGTGGGGAGGGAGGAGCAATCGTATGGGCAGGGCACCGGCATATTAGGGCTGCTCAGTGCCACAAAGCAGTCCGGGGACAGCTGCAAGTGGACCCGTGTCCTGGTGAGTGAAGGGGGCAGGGAGAGCTCTGGTTTTCCATGATAAACTGAAAATCAAAGGCCAAAATGTATAGGTATTTAGAATTTATTTTATTATAATGATGATTGAGGCACTGGTAGGCTTTAAAATTGTAAATATATCAATAAAATAGTGTGTTCAACTGATACCTATATATATATTGGTGTTTCACTTTAATCATGGAAAAACACGGATTTGGAGTTTTAATCTGAGAAATTGCAGTTTTTAAACAGAAAAAACCATGATCCCTGTTTATAAGGTAATAAATTAAGTTTAACATGAAAGACAAGAATTGGATATAGCAAACACACTGGGCAGGAAAAAGTAACAGTGCGGTGCTTATAGGAATAGGATAAGCATCATTCCAGCACACTAGCAATCAAGCCATCATTGCACACGTGCATTTTAAGGAGAAATTAAATGAAAGAGAATGGAGGTGGATTTGTAGGTATTTATAGTATGCTACTTCTGTGTACAAAAGTACATGGAAAAAAGAGTAATGGAACTTGTCAGAAAATTTCACAACTGAAGTGGCCATTGTTGCTAGAGTATGGGCTGAAGTCTACATTTCAATCACATATGAGGTAAGGTGGTTATGACGCATCCCCAGAATATAGGACATCCCCTTGCTGAGAGGAGATGGGGACCACTGGCTCCCTTGGCAATCAGCGATCAGGGGTGTGGCTGATGCCTTCTTGGCTACTCAGCAGTGAGGGGTAGGGTTGACTGGGTCCCCTGGCTAATCATCAGCAAGGGACAGGACCACCATTAAAAGGCCATATTTCACCCTTCCTCCCTCCCTCCCTGGCTTGGAACTCTGCACCTCTTGGCTGTGCATCGCTCAACCTCTAGGGACAGGCAACAGAATCGTGAGGACACACGATTGACATGTATTTCCACCAATGAACTGAAAAACAGGATTTTTTGCAGCGTGTTCCTCATTTAGAAATGGACAGGGGACAGAGGGTTTAAAACAGGGTGGTTTTGTATAAAACAGGGCCAATGGCCACCCTAATATGAGGTGACATATTGGGTAACAACAAGTCAAAATGAGTCTTGAGGTATGTGAATGAGCTGTAAGGTGCAGCACGGATAGGTATATCTGTACTAACTTTCAACTAGTTAGAACTAGTAATGGTAGTAACAAAGATGTGATGGCATGGGTACATACTAGCAAATGTGAGAACAGCCAGGACACAAGCCTGCTGGGGATGCAAGGGTTGAAACAGATGTTACCTTTGTGCCACTGTAAGGTTCTTCAGATATCCATGCCCTTTGTCACGCCACAAGTGCCTGAAATGTGGGGCCGTGACATAAGTAGTATTGATTTGTGCTGCTTTATTATGGCAGACAGCTGTTACTTTTGGCAGGAGATCATAGTTAGCCCAGAGCTGCTCATTGTCTCCTGTTGTGTGCGCAGGGCGTACAGTGTGAATTAAAAACGAGCAGGAATCTTATCAGGGATAAGGCACAACGCCACATTTATTGGAACATAAAACATGCAACATAAAAAGAATAAAGATCAGTAATGTTGTCTGCTTCACTCATTACCATGCATACTCATTCATTCATTCATTCATACAAGAGAAACAAGAGAAATGCAATGTGCTGCACCTAGGGAGGAAGAATGTCCAGCACACCTACAGCCTAGGGAATGACCTGCTGGGTAGCACGGAAGTGGAAAGGGATCTTGGAGTCCTACTGGACTCCAAGATGAACATGAGTCGGCAGTGTGACGAAGCCATCAAAAAAGCCAATGGCACTTTATGGTGCATCAGCAGATGCATGACGAATAGGTCCAAGGAGGTGATACTTCCCCTCTATCGGGTGCTGGTCAGACCGCAGTTGGAGTACTGCGTGCAATTCTGGGCGCCGCAATTCAAGAGGGATGCGGATAACCTGGAAAGGGTCCAGAGAAGGGCCACTCGTATGGTTAAGGGCCTGCAGACCAAGCCCTACGAGGAGAGACTAGAGAAACTGGATCTTTTCAGCCTCCGCAAGGGAAGGTTGAGAGGTGACCTTGTGGCTGCCTATAAGTTCATCACGGGGGCACAGAAGGGAATTGGTGAGTATTTATTCACCAAGGCGCCCCCGGGGGTTACAAGAAATAATGGCCACAAGCTAGCAGACAGCAGATTTAGATTGGACATTAGGAAGAACTTCTTCACAGTTAGAGTGGCCAGGGTCTGGAACGGGCTCCCAAGGGAGGTGGTGCTCTCCCCTACCCTGGGGGTCTTCAAGAGGAGGTTAGATGAGCATCTAGCTGGGGTCATCTAGACCCAGCACTCTTTCCTGCTTATGCAGGGGGTCGGACTCGATGATCTATTGAGGTCCCTTCCGACCCAAACATCTATGAATCTATGAACAAGCACACACACACAGATAGATAGACAGTCCTGCAAAGGTTAAGGTGTTACCCAGTTCTAAAGTTGCTCAGGTCAGTTTGGTGGCCGGCCAGACTGACCATGAGAGATGGAGTCAGGTCTTGTTGGAAATACCCAAACTCCTTCTTGCAGGTGGAAAAGACCCAAAGCCTTGTCTTTGTGTTTGTTCTTTATAGTGATAGCTGTCCATGCAAGCCTATGGATTCCGCTGAGTCAGTTGCGAAGGTCATCCTCCTTGTCCTATTGGCAGGCTGGGATTGGTAGGACGTGTTCTTCTGGCTTTGTGGTCTGCAATCTTCAGGGGGGTCATTGTTTGCAGTCTTCAGCCATTGGGGTGAAACATGATCTAGTATTTGGTAATCCTTAAGTGCTGACTCGACGTCACTGCAGTCTTTAACCGTTAAACCACAAAAGGCTATTTTCACCTGCTGCAAAAGTACTGTCTTCCTTCATGTTGTCACATACATATATCATTCACTCTTTTGTTACCGCTTTCTACATATGCCAGACATACCGCAAAGCCTTACACAAGCGTTTTCCCTATACTAAATTTAAGTTCTAAAGTCATGAGACCAATAGGTTAAATATGTCTAAAATCATGAGACCAATATGTCCAATATATTTATGTTCAGCAATAAGAAATTTAAAATAGATGGTTAATTCCAGAACACTAATAATGAATGATCAAATTAGTATAAAAAGTAAATCATAACAAGATTAACTTTATCTTAATGGTTAAATATGTCATTATATAAAAAGAAAAATAACAATATAAGCAATCAAAGCAATTATAGTTACTGCAATACTACACTCCCTGAAGGCATTCCTGGACCTAGAAAGGCCTGATCCTGCACTCCCAAGGACTTCCCATTCAGGATCAAGCTCCTCAAGCTCCAGAAGCACTTTGCCAGCTTTGCCCTCTTACAAAGATGTGCCCTAGACAATCTTTGGGAATCATATCTATAAGAAGGAGATTCTGGCTTACCCCACTTAGAGACACACCAGGGAGTTCCTTGGGATGCATCTCTGCTAATGGGAAATGATGGCTTTCCATTTTTCTGGGCACGTCTCTGTAAGTGGGGAATATGCTGCCTGTTGTCTTGCAGTGTCAGGCCCCTGCCCAGTGTGGGGCATCAGGCAACATGTGTTTTATCCAATGAACCAGTTCAACTGTGGCGGAACATATCTGCAAGATCCAGGCTTTGTTTGCCAATGACTAGCAAAGCCTATATGACCTTGTCTTCACTGCCTCCATAAACATGAGTGAAGCTAGTTACCTCTATAAACGTGAATAAAGCTAGTACAGGTGTGCCTACCTATTCCACAGTCACACCTCCACTAAGATATCCACTAAGACACTTTAATAAAGTCAAGGTGAAGCAATAAGGTAAGCCAAGAGGAAGATGTAATAGTTCAGAAGTGAGGTAGTAACAGACTGGGCCATACAAAGAGGAAAGGTGAGATCTTGGAGATGTAGTGTTAGGAAAAAGAAACAAGATTTAAACATGCATGATTTCAGGAAGATTGATTTAAAGCCCAAATTGCTGGTCTGAGTGACAGTGTAGATGGTGGAGTGGTGTTTCTAGAGAAACATAGAAGTACACAGTGAATTATTTACAAAAACAATTTAATTAATGATAGATATTATAATAATTCACTTTCACTGATCACCGACCCTATCTGTGCATCCTGGATTTCTTGTAGAGTCATGGCAAGGTTCTCAATTAACTCTGTACAAATAAAGCTCTTCCTTTCATTTTTATGACTTACATTAAATGCTCACATTTATCCTACAATAAATACTTGAAGTTAATGTAAATGAAATGTTTCAGCTGTTTAATTTAAATTAACAGTAATTGTATTTATGCTTTACATATTATAAACCATCACCAACAAAACGGTGGTTGCTTGTCCTTGTTACTTCCAAGTTTAAAAAGGATTTCTCCCTTTTGTGAGCCTCATCTTATTGTATTCAGCATTATAGTTCAGTTGAGTTCTTGTGATCTGCATGGGATTAATCTTTCCTAGGGAGCAATGAAGGTTTTCTTATTTAACTTGCTGTCGACAAGGCTTTTAAAAAGTAATGCTCTTAGGAGGTCATTAGATTTTCGAGAGCTATTCACTTTGTTAGCCCAAACACTAAAACCTTGTGTCTTTGGGTTCTGATTAGTGACACTTTAATAAAGTCATTTGAAGTTCAGTGGACTGAATTTTCCACCTTTTCTAATGTTTCTATGGTCACAGGAAAGCGACCTGTATTCAATCTTTTAAATGCAAATCTTTGGAAAGTAACTGTGTAATTTTGTGTATCAGACTTCTTCATTGGTTCCAAAAAGTGGTTTTTTTAAACAACTACAGCAGAGTTGTGTTTTTTCTTTTCCTTTCTGTTTTTTCCTTTTTTATTTCTCTTTCTATCCCTTTCTTTTCCTTGATGTGACAGCAATTGACTAAATTGGGGTCTTTTAGGGTAACAAAAGATTGAGAAAATCTTTAAAGTTTTTATTGCTACACTTTTTTTTTTGGATGGGCCAGTGTAGACAAAGGCCTTTTCCACTTGATTAGATAATAAGGGTAACATAGACTTTGAATGAAAAATATCTTAACATTCCCCCCCTTTTTTTTAAGGAGAAAAGGAAAACTATGCCTAATCGGCCTCAATTAAATCATTCATGGTGAACTCACTTTGGAGGAATTAATGCATTTTGTATTGGCTAACAACTTGAGTGAACATTTACAACATGTGAGAACTGAGGGGAAGAAAAATTATGACTTTCTTTTAGTTCACAAGGAACAGGGAAGGCAGGTCATTGACTTGATTTTCATGGGAAGACTAACTCTAGACTGCTCGCATATTCAGAGGCTGAAGAACTTGGTATTGACAGCTGTGGTTTGGGGAGGGGAGCATGCAGGAGCATTGTGTCATGGTTTATTGAGGAAAAACAAGGAAAGATTTAAAACAAAGCTCTGAAAGGGAACAGTGGTTCTAGTGTCCTGGAGCTGACTGACTGTTTCTTGTTAGTGGTTGATAAAAGTGTTGCTCTTTCTCCAAATCAGTAATGGTAGGACTGTGACAGAAGAGATATTGTTATAATTAAAGTGACTGCTTTTAAGTGAAAAACAGTTTGTACTTAATTAGACTGAAGAAAAATGTGTCAATCTCACTGAATTCTATGAAAACGTAGAGAGATGCTTTTTCATTCTTTTTGTCTGCCTCGCTCCTGAAGAAGGTGCATAGAGAACAAAGTTGGAAGCCCCAAATGAACTGAAGTACGTCTTAGAAAATTGTCAACATCTCCATTTCTTGTAACATTGGTTACGTGGTATACCTTCATTTTTGTGCACGTTCTATGTGGTTTGTAACACATACACACCACTAGTACAGTGGATCTCAACTTTTTAGACTCAAGGCAATTCCCCTTAAACTCAGTCCCCCTCATTAGACTGAAGGAACCCCTTGAGAAATGCTAGCTCTTAGGTTTTACTCATTTTTTTTTTTTGACTATGGGAAAGTAATAGAGCAATTCTTCTATTGCAAAGACCACAACAGGTCAAAACATTTTTGACACTATGGATTCCTTTTTGGGATCTCCGGGTTTACCTTGTGAACTATGTGCAGGTGTTCACATTCCTAACAGTTGTATGGCACCCTGTGATGCCCTTAACAAGATCTCATAGTACCCCAGGGTGGTGTGGCATGCTGTTGGAAAATCACAGACCTGAGGAATCGCTTCCTCTTGAGCAACTCCATAGGAGCATCAAGCTGTTCATTCTTATTTCACATACAAAGCAGTTTGAATTTTCTTTCTCTCACACAATCTGTTTGCACAAATGCAAACACATAGGTTGCACTTTTCACACATTTTCTTTTACACAGTTCTAATCCTACTGTCCTGTCACTCACTTATTTTGAAACTCCACTCTCTGTGACACGTCTGAAATCAGCCCCCATCCCACCTTTTTTTTTTCTTCACTCACTCATGCATGAGACATTTCCAACATAGACCGTTCCACTCACTGTCAGAGACCTCTGCTCATCAACTCTCTCCCCTAACCAAATTAATCCATTGTCTTTTCCTCTCCTCCATCTACCACTTAACTGTATTTCTGTCTCACCAAATTTTAGCTCTTCTCCCCATGCCAGCCAGATTTCCTTCTAATAGCAGTTGGTGTCCTCAACACTTTGACCTCTGTCAGCTTCTTAATTTGAGGGCATAAACAACAGGTTTAGAATGGATAGAAAAATTAATCCTTTAAATTGTTATCATTTTTCTCTTATAAACAAAAGTATTTAAATGTTTTAAATAATGGAAAAGTATATTAAAGTTTAGCTTTGCTATAATTTATTAAAATTATTTAAATTAAACAAGAAAACTCAAACAGTAAATGCTTGTGACTGTAAAGGAACAGGCAGCAGACAGAGTAAAAAAGATAACCACAGCATGCCTTTTGCAATAGCCTCAGAGAGGGTGCCATTTTTCAACACTTTATAAACTCAGGGCCTCAATCCAAGAAACAGTTGGACCCAGCTATTGACTGGTACCTGTGCCAGCCCACTAAGTTTTCTCCTCGTATTTATATAACTCTGTCTTGGGGTGGGAAAGGACATTCTTTATTCTATGCATGGGCCAGATCTGGCTCCCAAAGTGATTGCATTTGGCTTGCAGCATGGAGGATCAGTGGCAAGCAGGTTGGTCTGATGTATGCCCTTCCTTGCTCTGTATTGTGTTGCTGATCCCCTCTGCAGTCCTTCCTACTCTGCTTTTGAACACCCCCGTCCCTGCCTCCTGTCCCTCTGACACTGGCAGCCACAATCCTTTCCCCCTTCATGTCTCCTTATTACCTAGTAGAAGGGAGTGGCAGCCCAGTGTGCAACCAGGTTTGAAGCACCTGGCTTGCCACTCTGAAAGTCTGACTTCATTATCTTACAGTGCTAAAGTGTTAACGGTAGCTTAACCATCAAACTGATGGAAATCACCTGGCTAAGTACCTGGAACCTGTCTGTTGAAATGCTAAAGTATCTTCCCCTCTTGGTACAAAGAGTACTTCTCATATACCCATTTAGGCAGTTAGTTTCAGCTCAATGGTTAGGTTTTTAAGTTGAGAAGATGATTGGGAACTGAGAAGTCAGAAAGCCGGTTTCCTATTTGTTAGACTGTACTGAGCTCTTTGTTTGCCTGTGAATAAAAAATGATGAGAGGCTTTGACGTAGCAGTTCTGAAATTTTGAAAGATGTGACCAGAACAATCAGTCTTATTTGCTAACTACAGATGACTGTAGTGGTAGTATGATCCTAGAGGGAGCAATGTATAATTGCTTTGCATTTAAAAAATGCTGATTTGTTAGAAATGAACCTTTTCCCCTGGATATGGTGTTTTTGATGAAATTTCATTTGAGAAAGATTTCTCAGGTCTAACATGAAAATTTTGATTAAGATCAAAGAGAGAGAGCCCCTCACAGCAATAGCCAGTGGCTGAAATCCCACCTATGCTTGATGCATACTAGGGATTTGAATATCAGTCTATCACATTTCATGGGAGTGCCTTGAGCATTAGACTCCTGGCTGTTCTGCATTGCTACAGCATTCCTGTTAGATCAGTCCCATTATGCAAAAAGACTATGTATTTGATGACTAAAGAGAGAAATGCTTTATGAGCTGGTGGTTAGGGCCCTTGCCAAGGATGTAGGTGTATTTCAGAGGAAGTACTTTAACTTGTCTTCCATATCACAGGTGAGTTCCATAAACATTGTCCTCTTAAGTCAATGTTTTGCTTTTCTCTCTGAATGAACAGGCTCCAACACATGAATTTGAGGGATATCATCACAAAATAGCCAATAGCCTGGTGCTTAGTTTCTCAACTGGGAAATACAAGACTCCCGTATGAATCTGACAGAACGGGGTCTTGATTCAGGTACTCCCATGTGCAAAAGAAAGCCCTTACTATTGTCCTATTGTCTGTTTTCAGAAAGCCTCTGCCTTTCTTCATGAAAACCTTGAAACACATCAAATGCTCTCTCACAGTGTACTAATAAAACATAGGCCAGGTACAGACATTACACTTTTACTGGTATAAGTGATTGGAAAATGCTCAATATCTGTAACCAAACAGAAGTTCAGCATGCAAAACCGGTCTATACTCATAACTGAACAGAAGTTCGGCATACATAGAGTGGTTTAAAAATGTGGGCAGAACCCAGTATAACATTTGCCCCCCTCCCAGCCCACCTCCCCACCAAAGGGTGAATGTATGTTCTCTTTGCTACTGATCTAAACTATGCTGCTTACAGAAAATCACGTATCTTATATGTGTTCCACCTCAGGGCTTTTGAATGCCTGCCCATTAATTGAGTTTGTTGTTTTTTAAATGTGCTAGTAATGCTGGGGGGTATTTATGTTGCTTTTCTGTTTGTTAAAACCTTAGGTTCTGCGGAAATTAATACCATTAGTTAGATTTTCCTAGGAAATTTTCTTACTTGCCCAACTATGTGGTATTTTATAAAGCCGACTTAAATTGTGTTTTAATTAGGTTGTCAACAGTAACGCACTGGGCTAATACAAGTTTAATTGTAAAGCTGAAATTTGACCCTGAGGATTTGAATATAGCTTATTTTTACCAAACACTTCATTCATACCATTAGTAGTGGAGAGGAATAATTTGGAAGAATAACACTTGACTGTTTCACCTTTACAGTGAAATTCAACCATCCTCAGCATATTTTAATGATCAGAGAATATGCCTCTTCTCACACACAAGCCTAGATGGACTCTTCTATAACTCTGGAGACACACAGATCATACTTTTCACACCTTCTTCTGACAACGAACCAGCCCCACAATTCTGTTGTTCACTCATTTGCAATTCCACTGTCTCCAATGCAAGGTTCAGGCGCAGCCTTAATGGAGATTTCAGAACCAGGTACACATCTGTATTTTAAGGTCCTCAAATTAAAGCCAGTTTACTTGCTGAGGATCGAGTAGATTGTTATAGATATCTTATCTACTAGAGTAAAGGAGACTAAAATTTTCTGAGGATTTGTCCCCCCAGTGCAAGAAATATCTGTGTGACTCTACTGTCGTCTGCTACCTTTATGTGTATACCTCAAGTGAAAAAACAAGTGCCAAAAGTGATGAGGCACTGGGCTCTGATTCTAGTCACTCACACATTGAGTAACAGGCTTACTTTACTAGGACTTTAATAAGTACATAGTTCAGTATTTTAGGCATACTTGTTTTTAAGATTTATAACAAAAACATCCACCCAGTAGTTCCTGATCTGTGCAGGCGTATAGAAATAATCCTACTTTGTTGTAACTTCTCTGCATCCTCCCATCACCTGCATGCTTCCATTCTGAATTTTCCTGCTGAGGATTGCTGGCAACATATATCCCTGCAAGATGGTCCAGTTAATGGGTGCTGAGCCCTCCTTTCACAGGTGCCAGGTAATGCGTCTCCTTCCTGGTCTCAAAGCCTCTCTCTCTCATCTCATTCTGGTCCCTTTTGACATGAGGTTACCATTTCCTTTTACCTGTACTCCTAAGATTATAGTATTTATTATCTGGATTTTTTTCCTTTAGTTAAGCCAGGGTGGAAGGAATGAGCCAGGTTCATTACAATACCACCATCAGATTATTGGTGCTTATATGACTAATAAAAGGGATTAATTTATCTGAATACTAAATAATGTCATAAAAATATGCTTGTGGAACACTTCTTGGTGGTGATTACAGGGATTACTGATGTAATTTCTTGTAACACATTGAGCATGTGTCCATGTGCACTTTACTGCACACTATGCTAATTTTCTCTTCAGTAAAGCGTCACTGTCTACATGTACATGGCATTTAGGCTGGTATAGACTAAATTACTGTGCTGTCAAATAGCCCCGTCAGACACAAATACTATCTGACAGTGGAGTAAATTACTCCACTTAAATACACATATAGATGGTGATGTCCAGATTAGTTTACTCTGGCTCAAATTGCTCCGAAGTTTATTCAGTCACATTAATTGCATGTGTAGACACACCCATTCAGTATTATTTTTTTTACCATTCTCTGTCAGTCAAGTCTTCTATGAAAGTCCTTTGAACCACTTGTATTAGTTTATCCGCTTTGTTGTATAGTCAGGTCACCAACCAGGTTACAAAGCTTTTGCATTTTCCTTACTGTTTTTTAATACCACTATGAAAGTCTTGTTTATTTTATTGATTTATACATATAATCTTTACAGACCTGTACCAGTAACCTGTCTGCTTATATTATTATGTAACATCTATATAAGAAGCAAAGACTAGTAAGATTTCCCTGAAAAAAAATATAATTGATTATACAACATTGATAAAAACAGCTTTTATGGAAATCTTTAAAAAAAATATTTTATTTGGAATTCAGTTTCATTCTTTCATTCCAATGCTTACACTGTTTTATTCTTTTGTTGTCCATTTTTTCTGCATCGGCTCTTTCCTGGTCTTTTCAATAGCATTTTAAAAAAGCTAATATGTTTTAAACCTTCTCTAAAAATCACCTGCTAGTTCATAATTTAAAAGAAAATACAACAAAAACCCTTAGATTATTTATTTACAAGTTCAAAATCCTAAATATTTTAAACAGTTAGTTTATGAGCTCTATTTGTATTTGGAAAATAAAATGAGGACAGCTCTATATAACACTGAGAAAAGAATCCAGTATAACATCTGAGGGGTTAGACACTTTCTAGAAAGAAAACAAAAAGAAAATGGGGTTAGCATGGCTCAAAGATATCTGTTGGAAGTTAGTGAGCTTTTGTATCAATGGCTTTTATTTAAATCTCTACTTTGCTTAAGCTTGAGAAGGTACGTGAGTAGAAGAAATGCAGCAGATACTTTGAGATGTGTGTGGGAATGCCGTCTTGCTGATGATGATTACCACTTTCTCCACAAGAATAGAAGCTGAAAAATTGGCAGTTTCTAAGTCTTTGTTCAGCTCCTGGTTTCCTAGGGAGTAATTACAGGGTTATTTCTCCTGTGCATGTTTCTGTAACAGAAGAACTGTTTTTAGGGAAATTATGTGGGGATGCTCATTTATTTGTTTGTTTAAGATTTGTGTTAACTTTGACATGAAACAAAAAGGAGGTAAAGAGTGGTTTTGTGTAAATCAAAACATATTGTGGTTAGGGTGACATAATTATCATATGCCTCGTAAGTTGTGCAAAAAGTATTTTACATCACATATATCAGTAAGGTAAGGAATCGAAACAAGACACAAACAGAACTTTGCTCACAGGCTTACTGATTTTAGTTTAACTAAGCAAACTCTATGTTAACATGCAGGAACAATTTTAAGTGCTATCCCAGTGCTAAAGCTGGGCACTTCAGGCAACAGAAGAGAAGGAATCCCTCTCCTTGTTCTGTGAAGTGGCAGTGGTGTGGTATGATGAGTGGAAATGGAGAGGTGCGATGTTAATGAATGTACTTCCTTTAGGAGATATTAAAAGCTCAAGAAAAGCTCAAGCCCAGCTTGTATGGTAGAAACTCAACATATGACATTGATGTCTCAGCATTTCCTTCTCCTCTGCTGATTGGATTGCTTATTGCTAATGAAATAAGCGGACCTGATGTATTGTAGGTAATAATACACTTTCTGCCTTTTGAATTCTACTGCATCCAGTACTCTTGTGCTATCACGCTACACATAGAAGGAAAAGCCAGTGAACATGTTTGCTCAAAACACTAGCCCATCACATTGTTCTTCCTGCATCTATCCATAAGCTCCCTTAAAAGCAGAGTACAGGGAATTCCTAAAGAGTATAGTTGTATCATACAGCGTGAACAAGCATTTTCAGGTGATCTGGTTAGGGAGCAGGCATTTGCCACTTGCCAGGAGTGCTGTGGGCAGCTGAAGGTAAGTAACTCAGGGGGAGAGAGAGGCTTCCTGGTCCAGAGTTGGGGGATAGTTGGGGAGCTAAAAATAGCCCAGTCAGGGTCAAGGCAGGGCATAAGAACAGTACAGCCCTGGGGTTATAGTGAGTGTCTGGGTTTTCCGAGCCCCAGTTCTGTGCTGTGAATATGTGCAGGTGTTCATTGAGTCGGGTTTATTGTGGCTAGATTGGGTTAATTGAGACCTGGATTAAAAGGTGAATTAACTTTAGATCAGGTGTGCTATTTTTAGGGTGACCTAAGCCTTCTGAATGACGGCACAGCATGTAGATTGACCTAATCTTGGTTAGCACAATCTAAATGTAACATTTTTATGTACCCATACATAGGGCCTGGCTTAAATTGTGTGCACAGCTCATGGCATGGTGGCTCCTTTAATCTTGGAGACCCCCCCTACCACGCTCCTTTGCCTCTGATTGGTGGAGGGGCCCCGTTGGCTTTGCTGCTTGCTCCTGATTGCTGGGAGGTAAAAACTGTGGTTTTAAATATGCCATGCTTTTTGCCCCCTATCTGGGTCAGCAAGTAGCAGGAGGCAAAAACTGGAGCATATTTAACACTGCAGTTTTGGCCTCCCAGCCATCAGGGGCAAGTAGTGGGGTCGATGGGTCCCCTCTACCAATCAATGGTGGGTGGGCCTGTGGGGGGAAGGGGAGCCTCCAAGATTAATGGGGCCACTATGCTGTGAGCTGGACCCGCAATTTAAACCAAGCTCTACCCATAGACAGAGGGTGCAGATTCAGATTTGCAAGCTATAGATCATAGTCAGATTTTCTTAAATTTTCCTTTCCAAGGTCTCATAGCCATCAAGTGACATATGACTTACCAATGGGCTTCAGTGGAGTTTTGATTTGATAGACTATTTGTCTGCCAAACAAAGTTTATTTTTTCTCTGGAAATGCTGATATGTGGGGAATGTAGTATACATTATTAGTGGACTCAAACATATAACAAGAGAATACTTAATTGTTTCTTTCCTGCCTAATCTTTATAAGAGAGAGAGTTCCAGTGACAGGA
Source organism: Alligator mississippiensis (assembly GCF_030867095.1). NCBI lineage: Eukaryota > Metazoa > Chordata > Crocodylia > Alligatoridae > Alligator > Alligator mississippiensis. Next base: position 117,352,671 of record NC_081825.1, read on the forward strand.
CCCATGCCCAGTGAGGCTGTGGTGTCCCCTGGTGGACACACAGCTCCTGCTTACTCTGATTCCGTGGGCTGCCTTTCCCTGTTGTTTTTCCTGCCGCACTTCACATATTGTTCATAAAGGGTTAGGAGGCTATCCTGATGTCCCAGAGTGGGTCCAGTCCACTGCAAAATTAGCTGTCAGACAGTCTGTTGTGACCCTTACAGCTGTATTTGTGCCCTAGGTACCAGATGCTCTAGGGAATATATTTGTGGCCTCTTGCCCCCCTAGCTACACCCATGCCTTGCACTTGGTATACAATATCATTTTGGAGGGGTCCACCAGCCCTGGCAGAATGCTTGGCCCTTTCAGGCCTCAAAACCTTTGTTGGGCTTTGGACTCTTTTCTCTTCATGTCCCCACTCCTTAGCTTAGGTCCATTGTGCTGGACCTCAGGTTTCGGGTCCTATGGCCCTATTCTTGCCTTTCTCAGGCCTTAAGTCTCCTGGCCCTAGTGTCATCTCTCTTGGGCTCAAGCTTTGGCTTTCTCAGCCTCAGCTATGTGCCCTTGCCTTGGCAGGGTTCAAACCTTGGCATGTTCTTTAGGCACCCTTGTGTTCTCCTCTTCATCCCATGCAACCACAACTCATTCTCTGGTATTAACTAGAACAACGAAAGTGGCTGCTTTCCTTCTTTTAAGAAAACCTTCTCCATTCTGCATAAAATAAATGTTTAGCCAGCTGCCCTTCCCTTGAGCTTTCATCTCTCTGCTCGTAGGGTGTTTTCTTGTCTGGCAGGATGTTTCTTGCAGCCCTTCTCTCTTGGGAGCTCTGTTCCCTGCAGCGCACTGACCACTTTTCCCTAGGTGCTGGGCTTATATGCCCAGGAGCCCTGCCTCCTTGGATCAGGTGACTCCCTGGTCCTGCGAAGGGTTTCCCCTTACCTGTAATGGGCAGCATGCCTCTCCCTACTGCAGCTTAGCCCTGCTGCTTGCAGCTTTTATCCTATGGCTGCCTGGGAATCTGCCCTATTCCTCCAGTTTATTTCTGTGCAGCTAGCATTCTCAGCTGCCTGCCTACCTACACAGCAGGGTAGCTTGCTGTGCCTCCCCCTTTCAAGTAACAGGGGTCTTTGGCTCCCTGTTACAGTTATCCCTTTCATTTTCAAAGGAATTGCAGTATAAAACTCTCTATTACAGTGTTCTTTCCTTTTCCCTCAGGTTCCTGTTTCTTCCCTTCTGTTGCCATATTTTCCCCGTGGTCTGTATATAGTTATCTTGGTAACTGAGAGAGAGAGAGAGAGAGATCACAATTCTGAAGTGTGTAAAACACTCCATAGGGCCCAAGACACCAGCCAGTCTCCTAACTCAAGTCTAAAATGTCACTATGAAGCACTTCACAACATAACTTGTTTGGTCTGTAATCTTGTCATTCTGGCTGGGAGATTATCTGTCTTTAGCTGACCTATAGGATGTAACCTGTGCATCCAAACCCCACCCCAGAAAACCAACCAACCAACCAAACAAACCCAATGTTCCGAGAAGATCTTATTAATTCTTCTTGAGACATTCTTACAGAACAGAACTCATTCTTTCATTTTAGCATTTCAGGAACTATCTGCCATCATGTAAACTCTAGCTAGCTACAAATATCAAGGACAATAAAAAGTCTTTTTTTTTTTTTTTTAAATGTGGGGAGCCGGAGGAAAAGCAAGAGCAACATTGGACCCCTGCTAAACCAGATGGGACAACTGACAACCAACGCCCAGGAAAAAGCAAACTTGCTAATTGGGTACTTTGCATCAGTTTTTCACCTGGACAAGGGGGAAAAGACTAAAAAAGCCTTCAATATGGTATCTCATTATCACTTCTTGGAAAAACTGGCTAACTGCGGCCTCGACTTCACCACGATCCGCTGGCTGGGGAACTGGCTCCACAGTAGGACCCAGAGGGTGGTGGTGGACGGAAGCCAATCATCTTGGTACGTGGTCACCAGTGGGGTCCCTCAAGGCTCTGTCCTAGGGCCTATACTATTTAACATCTTCATCAATGATATGGACATTGGTGTCAGAAGCGGACTGGCCAAGTTTGCCAATGACACCAAACTTTGGGATAAAGCATCCGCACCTGAGGACAGGAGGGTGATCTAGGCTGACCTGACAGGCTCAGGAAACGGGTGGACGAGAACCTGATGGTGTTTAACACCGAAAAATGCAAGGTTCTCCACCTTGGGAAGAAAAACCTGCAGCATGCTATAGGCTCGGCAGTGCTATGCTGGTTAGCACTACAGATGAAAGGAACTTGGGAGTCATGATTGACCACAAGATAAACATGAACCTTCAGTGTGATGCTGCAGCTAGTAAAGCAAGCAAAATGCTGGCTTGCATCCATAGATGCTTCTCAAGCAAATCCCGGGACGTCATTCTCTCATTGTACTTGGTCTTGGTGAGGCCTCAGCTGGAGTACTGCGTCCAGTTTTGGGCTCCACAATTCAAAAAGGATGTGGAGAATCTTGAGAGGTTGCAGAGGAGAGCCATGCAAATGATCAGAGGTCAGGAAAACTGACCTTATGATGAAACGTTGAGAGCCATGGGACTCTTCAGCCTAGAAAAGTGCAGGCTCAGGGGCGATCTGGTGGCCACCTATAAGTTTATTGGGGTGCTTATCAGGATCTGGGGGAATGTCTGTTCACCAAAGCGCCCCAAGGGATGACAAGATCAAATGGTCACAAACTCCGCCGCGACCGATTCAGGCTGGACATAAGAAAGAACTTCTTTACTGTCTGAGCCCCCAAGTTTTGGAATAGACTGCCACTGGAAGCGGTTGAAGCACCCACTTTGAACACCTTCAAGACACATTTGAATGCTTATCTTGATGGGATCCTATAATCCCTGCTGACTTCCTGCCCCCGGGGCAGGGGGCTGGACTCGATGATCCTCTGGGGTCCCTTCCAGCCCAAATGTCTATGAAATCTTTGAAAAGATGAATGAAAAAAGAGAGACCATGTCACAGGAAGACTATTCTTTGTCACAGAAAAGTCTTTGTTGATGATTAGGTATACAGGTACCAAACTGAATGAAGCAGAGGCCAGAGCCCCTGAATTTTGAAGTGAGGTATTAAGATATAGAAACCACAGGCTGCTTGCAGATGTGGAAAAAAAACCCCAAACCCTGTGCTTTACCAGAAGAAGCAGTGCATTACTTTGAACTGGCTCTGCAGTGTCTATATCGATTCGGTGTTTCAGTGGGGCTTTTTGGTGCTTTTATCTAAAGCTGATTCAATCACTTATTAGATAAAAGTGCCCCAAACACCCCATTAAAATAGCCAATCTATACAGATACTATGGAGCTGGGTCAAAGTAACACATTACCTCTTCTGGGTATGAGCTGGGCTTGGCATGGGAGTACGCCGAATTTAAAGTGCTTTTTTTTTCATGTCTGCAAGCCACCATATTTAATTTTCCTTAAATGATACTAATCAAAAAAGTGATAATTTTAATAAGCAAAGACTGAAAACCAGGAGTAGGAGAAGCCTTTAAATGTTACCTCCAGAGTTTAAGGAAGGTTGCCTATGGAAATGTCATTTTAATTCTAACAACTGCATCATTGGCAGTTTTATAGTTTTTTGGCTATATCACACTCTGCTTTATGGCCTTGATTGTCTGAGGAATGGAATGGTTGAGGTTGTCACATGAGAAATGGAATGGTTGAGGGTGTCACAATAGAGAGCTATCCTGCTCCCTGACTGCTTGGAGGCTTTTTTTCCTCTTACTCTTATATCACTTTAAAGCATCCTGACTTTTATGTGCTGCAGAAACAGAAGAGTTACCTTCTCTACTCTCCCTTCTTCAGTGTCCTGACTGTTGGCAGGATGGTGTCTCCAGTCTTTTTCCCTCTGTCATCATCTATTTTTTTTCTTTTATCTGTAAACAGTACCACTGCCTGCTTATATACCTCATGGCTTTCCTAAATGGCCACCAGGAAGAATTGACATGATGTTTGCCAGTTTTATTACTGTTTATATGTCCATATTGTTTATATGGATGTGTACAGGAGAAACAAAATTCTTTTCAATGAAATCCCAAACTTAGTCAGAGTTGCTGGTTTTGGCTTCTTTCCTTCACCCTAAATCAGGGGCAGGCAATTATTTAGGCTGCAGGGCCACTTTATGAGTTTTGGTGAGCTGTCGAGGGCCACAAGGTAACCCCGCCCCTTGACAGGTGCTCCACCCCCTGGTCACCACCTTAGGACTGGAAGTTCTGACCCCTAACCCCTGACATTTGCCACCACAAGTCCCTCTCCTTGTCCCTGCAAGTACTCTTTTGAGAAGGGGGTTTGCCATCTTGGAACCAGAAACCACCCCCCAGATTATATACTAAGAATGAAACCAATAAAATTAAAATATGTTATTTGCAATAAAAAAAGATGTCTGTCCTGATTTGTGTGTGTTTGTGTCATGTATATAGAAGTGATTGCATGTATATAGAAGTGATTGCATAATAGCTCAAAATGAAGTCCTATTCTTGTATGTTGTGTGGGTGGGGGGTGTGGGAAGGTGTGGGTATGGGTTTTGTGCGGGGCTGTGTGCGTATGGGGAGTATGTGTGGATGGATGGGTATGTGGGTTGTGGGGGGATGTTTGTGGGGATGTATGGTTGTGTGAGTGGGTATGGAGATGTGGGGGGATATGCACGGGGGGTGTGAGATGTGTGTGGTGGGGGTTGTGTGCATAGCAGTGAGCGGGGTTCCCCCCAGAGGCATGTGGTTGTTGTTTGTGAGGGGGGTGTGGGGAGGGGTATGGGGTTTGTGGGAGCTTGTGGGGGAGGCATGGGTAGGTGTGGTGTTTGTGTGTGGGGAGCATGTGGGGTTTGTGGGGGAGGGTTTTTGGGTATGGTGGGGTGTGCATGGGAGTCCCCTATGAGTGCCCCCCTTATCTGGTCAGCACCCACACTTGCCTCAGTTTCACAACAGCCTGGAGCCTGTGTGCCCTGCAACACCTCCCCACCCCCAGCACCACCAGTGTGCAGCCCCAGCCCCACCCCCACCCCACACCCGCTCTGGATTCACTCCCATGTGAGTGGATCACCTGGAACCTGTGTGCACAGTCCCAACACCAGGCCACCCTGCACCGCCTGCCTGTAGCACATCCTGTGGCCCCCTGGACATGCAGTGGGGCTGGGGTGGCTCCACAACCGAACTGCCTTTCTAGGGAGCCCCAGGCAGTGGTGGCTCCTTCCAGCTGCCGCCACCACTGGCTTCAGCCCCGCATTATCAGTGGGGACCCATACACACATGGCCTGCGCTGTGTTTACTCCAGACTCATCTGCACTGAGCAATGGCAGTGGACAGACAGAAGCTGTTACTTGGAATGGGGGAAAAGTGGCTCCTCGCCCTTACTGTTGCTGGTCCCTTCCTGCTGCAGCTGCCCGAAGCACACGCTAGGCTGCCCTGCATTTCTGGCGCTGTCATAGCTGCCTCCAGGCAATGGTGGCAGCACAGTCACTGCAGGGCATCCTGGGTGCAAGCTTTGGGTGGCTGCAGCAGGAAGGGCCTGGCAGCAGTGAGGAAGATGGGCCACTTTTCCCCTGCGCTGAGCAACAGTTTCTGCCTGGCCGCCACCACTGCTGCCATTGCTGAGGCTTGGCGGGTGAATCCAGAGCAGGTGCAAGGTGGGCTGGGTCAGGGCTGTGTGTGCAGGTCCTCACTGGTACCGCAGGGCTGGGGCCAGTGGTGGTGGCACCGGAAGGAGTCGCCACCACCTGGGCTGCCTAGAAAAGCAGTCTAGGCATGGAGACCCCAGCCCTGCTGTGTGCCCGGAGGTGGGGGCAGATGCCTAGGCCAGGTGAGACCAAGGGACCTGCTGTGGGCCAAACAAAGACCCTCCATGGGCCAAATCCAGCCCGTGGGCTGTAGTTTGTCCACCCCTACCCTAAATGCATGCTTGCCAGGAAAATCTATCTTCTTGCCTGTTGCAGGAGGATTTTATAGCCAATTAATTGTTGTGGGGTTTTTTTAATGGTCCTTGCAGGAAATCCTAATTCCATTGACTTCAGTGGGGTTCTCTCACAAATAATCTTCATGAATTATCTCTGATTTTCTAGACAGTTCCTTAATGATTTAGCTCTAACATTTTTCTTAAAATGTTCCATTTTACAATATAGGAAAGCAACTTTTAGCTGTGTTTGGGTACCTCTTATTTCAAAAGTAACCCTATATTTAGTTTAGCAGGTAGTCAGAATGCTTGTTTAGTCCTAACAGTTTTACAATAACTTGCAATTTAGAAAACCAGTCAGCAGTTTAATGATTTCATTAAGAGATGCCATTATAACTTTTTTCAAGATAAACAAAGAATTTACTCACAATTGATATACATCATCTCTGCATCTGTCCACCACTGACTTGTACATTCTTATACATTGTTTTGTTCAGTATTGAACAGAACTGTATTTGTATTGAGCATTTTCTTTTAAAATAATCTAGTAACAATTTAGTTTGATTATTGTAAGCTAAGCCTTAAAGTGCAGTCACTTTGAATATGCTGACTCTTTTTATTACACCATTTGTCATTAAGTCAGTAGTGTTTATCTATTCACTATATACTGGCAAGATCTTTGTAGCCTTAGTACTGAAGTGTTAGATATTTGCCATGATTATGCTTTGCTTTCATCACCAGTACACTTTAAAAGAACCAGTGAATTACTTGCAGTTCAAGACACCTGATTCTCATTTATACTAGACTTACACCAGTGTAATTCTGTAAATTCAGTAGATGTCTGCCTGATTTGAATGTGTGAAAACAGGGAGAATCATGTTCCTGTACTTCTAAGACAGAAACTTTCTTTTAAGATGAAATGTCTTTTTGCTAGCCGTGCATTTTAAATATCCAAATCTTTGACACATGCACTAAGACTGATATTAAGAAGAATCTGAGAAAGACTCAGAATACTTGAGTTTCCCCTTTAGGTTGTTTTTTATCCAGGTCTGATTTGCTTCTTTCTACAGTACATGTTTAGGATACATTTACTAAAAACTTACTGTAATTCAGACCAAAAAATAATGGCCAGGAAATGGCCCATTCTATATGGAGACTAAACTAAGAGCTCTTTACAACTAAATGAGAGGGAATAAGTATAGGAAGTAACCTGGTAGACATGGTGCTGAGCTGGGTTTATAGGAAGGCCAAGGGCAGATTTCTTCTCTGCTTCAATTATGCGTATGCTCAGGCCATCATATTGTTCAGTGTTCTGAGAAACCAAGGTTCTAAGTCCCCCTAACTCATGGGGTTTGACCTGTCTCCTGCTTCTCAGCAAAGTGCTCTAGCTACCAGGTCATGGACTAGGCTTTTCCCTAGATACTTTGGTGTCCCCCACCCCACCCACTCACCCACCCATAGATATGCTGAGTAGCTGAGATACAGAGATATATTTAGCCAAGAGGAAAATACAAGCCAGAAGGGGTGTGGTACAGTGAGATGGACGCTGCCTCGAAAGGGTTGTAGCCTGGACTCCAGCTCCCAATGGGGCAGAAATTGCCACTGTGCTGTTCAGTTTAGCTAGTGAATATTAACTGCAAGGTGCAGTGGATCAGCTTCAAGAGGAGGGCTGGTAAAGGAGTTTGGGGCCTCACATGTGGTGGTTAGAGCATTTTGCTGAGATGCAGGTTCAAACACGCACCTTGGTGAGCAGGAGCCTATAACCTATGTCCCCAGTCTGTGAGGACAAGTACCCTGACCACTAGGTTGTTAGGTTAAGAAGTTGTCCTATTTTATTTTTGTTTTGACGTGTATGCATATGGGATGATTCTATTTTGCCACAGGTGAAAGCAGAATCCCAAGTTGTTCATAAGCAAAAGGCTGCATGCACACATTCAGATAATCTGGAGGACCATGTTCTCTTTTGGGAGAAGCTATGACATGTACAGACATTCGCTGTCCCAGGAGAAACTCTCTCAGAAGAGAACTAACCCTGGTTGTTCCCAGGTTATTTTTCTTCCAGAGCGGCCATTTTTACTCTGGGAGAAAAAGCCTGAACATCTGTATACTTGTGGTTTCTCCAGGGAGAGCACTGACTCTCCCAGGAGAAACTGGAAGTCTGTGCACGGCCAAAAACTGTAATTACACAGCTGTGCAACATGTAAGCATATAAAGCAAAATAAGATTTATTCCTTTATTCTTTTATGTAAATTAGTGATAGGGTCTGTGCTACAGTCTGGAATCATGCCTCTAGTTCAAAGTTAAATAAATTTTAAAGAGGATTACTGCATGCTGTGATACATGAATGGTGCACATTTTTAGGAGTGTTTGCTTAATTCTGCTTTAGAAATGAAAGCGTAAAAAACTTTCCTGAAGAATGTAAGCGACTTTTAGAGTTAGGCTTCCCAGTACCTTGAAACTAACTATTCTAGCTAAGGTAAACAAGCCAAAGATTGGCATGCACTAGTTGTTGCTTAAATGAGCTGTCTTTGTCACAGCTGCATCCTGTATTTGACACAGTTGTATCCGGAGAGTAGCAGACCTGCTGTTTTGATCATTTTTTGTTTTCTGTCAGCAGTGTATCACAAGTATTCTCCGCAGTGGGCTCAACAAACCCCAGCATGGAGTTGATAAAAGCTGCCTTGTCAAACTAGACCTCTTTGAATTATTTCAAAGGCCAAGGTAGCAGCTGTGACCAGTGTTCACACAGGCAGTCATGGTGGTCTCATTTCAGAGTAAACTGATAATTTTATTCATCGTAAAGCACTGTGTCATTATTTAGCTTCACCATTGGCATTTTTTTTTGTCCTAATAATGGCGAAGAATATGAATTGCTGGATATTTTAATGGCTTTACTTTGTTTGGCAGAATAAAAGACAACCCCTTTTAAGCTTTGACTATCGTGTGGTGAGGAAAGGGAATATATTTAGTTAAATTATTTACTTTAAAGTTAATTCCAGTTAACTATTTAGTAGAAACAGCCTTCCCTACCTGGCAGCCCTCAGGAGCTTAGCACACTTATACTTCTTCGACTTGTCACAAAGCAAGGATTGTAACCTCATCCATCCCTCACATCTGCATTAGCATTAACTAAGCAGAGATATGGTTTGCTGTATCCTCTGGAACTGGCACAATTACACTTTATAGCATTTTGGGGGTGAGGTTTTGGTGGTGACATACTTTTGTTTTCACTGAAGTCAAACGAAGGTCAGTCTTGCGTGCTTTTGAGGACATCACCCAATCCCTCTTAGAATTCCCATTAATCTGAGCACCCCAATATGTATGCTGTCGAAAAGCAGAAAATTAAAGTGTCTTGCAAAATGATTGCACAAAACATTTGTGTAAGTTTAAACCTCAAGCAATATCAGGAATATTCAATTGAATTTGTTCTATCTGATTCCATTTCATGCAAAATTAAGTTACACCAAGAACAAAAAGTTGATGCTTCATTTTCTTTCTGATGGATGAGGTCATCCTGACAGTGCCAACTTAGAATTCTTTGTTTGTGATGTCATAGTACTTTTCACAGGAGCCAATTATGATATCTCAAACTTGATACATTTTGGTGAAGAATACTTTGCAAGAGCAGATTCCTATAAAGAATACATAAACATGTCCCCCAAAATAAAATGTTAAGATGATACATACCAAAAACGTACAAAGTATAAGTATCCCTCACATACCTCCTTTTAGCCAAAGAATTATCGCTAGTCAAAAAATCTGGCAACCCCTGCCATGTGGCAAAATACTAACATCCAAAAATGTTTGTCTAGGAATTTTTTTTATGTAGGCTGGTAAGCACTACTCTCAGGCCAATAGCAAGGTAACTTAATGTGTATTAGTTATTGTACCTAAGTTTAGCATTCGGAGCTGAGAGAGATTTTCTTATGCATAAATTACCACTACATGTGAGAGGAAAGTAGCTTGCTGCATGCTAATCTGCTCATTCCTCATTTTACCAGGTAAATGTAGTAAGATAATAACTGAACAAAAATGGAACAGATGATAGTCTGTAGAAATTCCATATCGTAATACCTACCAACAACAATTAAAAATAAAACTTTCTCTAATATCTTGTTAAAAAAATATGTGTTTGCAGCATCTATGTAGCCTTCATTGTCTTTTTTTTTTTTTCTAAGTAAAATGAAGTATTTGGACTATTTCCTCATCTCAAGTTGTTCCTGACAAGGTGACATTTATAAACCCATTGACAAGCTGCAAATGATCTGTGAAGCAGACTCCAGGATTAAGTTTATAACTTACCCCGGGGGAAAAAGAATTTCATGACAGGAATTAAATAATGATAGTAAAACAAAAGGGCAAAGCAGAGATGGATGCAACAACAACAGCAAAAAAGGAGCTAAAGCACACAGTCATATTTACCTAAATGAAAAATACCAACCCAGAACTAGTTTATATAATGTCCTGGGGGTTTCCCACAAGGTATGTGGGATGTCATTTTACAGCTCCTTCTCACAGGTTTTAGTGCCCTCAGTAATGAGAAACTAAATATTTTTCTTCAGCTTTGCAGCTGGGGTTGAAAGTGTGATGAAGTATAAATGATAGTGAGGGTTTGTATCCTGTGGATATGCTTGCTTCTTTGGTTTAGAAAGGCATAGACATTCCTCCCAGGGGGCTGTCACTTACTACCAAGTTTGTTGTCAGATAAGTGTGAATAGGCTTGGAGAGTCCTCAGACATTGTTAAATTGGGTATGTTAATGAAGTGACAGAGCTGGGGACCTCCTTCCCTGTAGTAATCAAAGAAACAGCTAGTTCCTTCACATATCTATAAGATTATTTCCTTTTATCTGCTAGTATTAGTTTCTTTTGAAGAAATTTAATCTTTTCTTCCTATAAATCTATGGAAAGTTATTTTAAGCAGCTCAGTGGGCAAAAGGGAATCTCATGACTGAATATTCACAAAAAATAGTATGAGTGCAAGAGTTAACCCCTTTCATACTGCCATGTGATGCTTATTGAGGGCTGCATCTATTTCATATAGAGCTATTGGTTTTAATTAGATGTTGGGATGAACTGTGCACATCATTCCTTCCTTTATTAGCAGCAACTGAAACAATTAAAAGTTTGTTAGGGTTGCTATTTTCAAGATTAAAAAAACATCTTTGGACTCTAAACACAATAACAAATATAATAAGGCCTTGAGTAATTCTTAGATAAGATTAGATATAACAACAGATAGACTATGAAAAATATCAGGCCTCAGTTCTATGCAATTAGACACATATTTAAATAGCCCTGGAAGGATTATAGTTAACTTTTCAAGTGCTGACTTAAGTCCATCTGTATTCAAAAAAGTGTTTAAGAATGTGCTTAATTTCATGCAAATGTTTAGCCATAGGCATAGGCAGACAAGGTTCTTTAGGTAAATCCAATATATCTTTTATTAGACCAATTAAAATAGCTGGAAAAATAATTTTTGCAAGCTTTCGGGTACAAACACTCTTCTTCAGGCAGAGGAAGGCTCTGAAGTTGTTTTGTCTTCCTGGATGGGATCGAATAGAAGCCGGAGCGGCCCATTTGCAAGAATGGCAGTTGGTGAAAAAGCAAATTGTGGCTGACAATGGGTGAGAAACAGGTTGGTGGGGGGAGAAGGGGAAGAAAGGGGAATGTAGAACTGGTGATAAGATGTAACTGGTAAATAGTAAAGAGTTTACCTGGGATATCAGATGTTAGGCAGGTTATAATGTGCTATAGGCATAACCATAGGCAAGCACTTAGGTCATGCTTTATGCATAATAAAGGTTACTATGTTTTAATATTCGTAACTTGGCTAAACATAGTTTTCCTCTCCCTTGTTTTTTGTTTCTTGACACTTTTATAAAAATGAAGAGTCATGATGCAGTTACATTATTACTGGTTGCCAAAAATACAGAGGAGTTCTTGGCATAAAGCTGAGACCTGTCAACAAGGCAATTGAAGAAAACAAATTCCCATTGCCAAATTAACATATGTATTTGGAATGAAAGGTCAATTCACCCTAATCATTACTCTTTGTCTTTCTCTATTATCTCAGAGCCAATAAATTATAGTTTACTTTACAGCTGACTGTGGACTGTCAATGCTATCTCTTCTAGTTTTCAGTTACAGGTCATATTTTTGTGTTCAGTTACAAATCAGTTTGAAGGGTTATTCCATTTTTTCCTTTTGATTGGTATACATTTTTGTCACTCCTCCAGACCTTGTTTTTTTCTAGAGGCTTGTAGTTTGGAAAGTCCAGAATCATATGCTTTTATGAATTCAAGATAGGAAATATTTGGCAAGGTTTTTCATGAGGTATCTCTTGGAAATTCGCCTGTTTTATGCCAAAAATGAAGCAACTAATTCAGACTAATGGGACAAAAAGAACTAAAAAAAATGAATTTAGTTTATACAGTTTATTTTCCAGTAATACTTAAAATACGTGCTTGAATCTGCTTGCATATGCTCATGTGCATTGAAAAAGCCGAGTACTCTGCTGAAGTGGTTGAAATACCCTCTAGTGAAGCTGCTAAAAATCTTTCATCTTTCTGTCTCTGGGCCAAGAATAATAAAAAGTGGTAGCAAATAGCCTAAGGAGCCCAGCCAAACAAATGATTGAAAAATATGCAAATACAACATACATTACTTAAAAAAAACACAAACAAAAATAGTCCTATTTTCAGGGTCTACTGAATTCGAGGAGGTGGACAGCTAATTTTGAAGGCAGATTGTGGGACTGGCTGCCATTTTCATGGGCTCTGTGTAGCGGGGTCCATACATGCTTCTGGCTGAGGGGCCCTGGTAGACTCACCTCTCCCTGCAGATTGCCAGATGGCCGAAAACCACAGTTTAATTGTCCTCATTAAGATTGGGAAGCCCATTCATCCACACTTTATTAAACCTGGCTTCTTTGGGTTTAATCAGGATAATTAAGCTGCAGTGTCGGGTCTTCCCCAAGTGGGGAGGCTGCAGGCAGCTGCTGAGGTCCCAGGCTGGCTATGGCAGGTAGTTGGAAGGCTGCACTGGGGTCTGCGGAGCCCTGGACCAGCTCATTGCCGGCAGTGGATGCACGTGCACGATGAGCTGGGCTGGGGCTCCACAGACCCTGGTGTAGCCACTTGCAGCCTCCTGGCTACCTGCTACAGCTGGCCTGGACCACAGTGCAGCTGTCTGCTGCGAGCAGCCCCACCCTGCCCTGCCCTGGCTTCCCTCCTTCTCCCTCTCTGCCCCACCCCATGCTCCTTCTCATGTAGGACTTCCCACCCTTTTCTTTGCTTGCTGGTAAGTTGTTTTTTTTGTTGTTGCAGTGAGCCTGCTTTTTTTTTGTGGAACCCATGATTTTTCATGGAACCCACCTGATTTTTGCATTGTTCTGTGAAAATCACACAATTATGAATTCACTAGGTCCCTATTCGTGATTCGGGTATCTCATTCTCAAAGTAAGTATTCAGTGCAGAAGAGCTTAATCAGAGACCATTGGAAGTAAGTTTACCTTTTGAAGGAGTTACTCATCAGAACCTCAGGATTCAACTCAGAGGCTAATTATGATAATATTCCAGTGGAACTCCATTTGCATGGCCATAATTTTTTTTCAGGTTCTTCTTCATTGCTTTGTGCAGAGGGTCAACATATTGTGGAAAAATATATACACTGGCATCTCTATCTCAGCTGTTTTGGTGTGGATTATTCTAAATGCAACACATTTCATTGAATAATTCAAAAATACTATTCTTCAGAGGAATATACTACACTTTGGACCTGGATTATTTATTGCTATTATTATTTTATTTTTTACCAGATGTGTAGTAGTGTCAATAATGTGCACTCCAAGGAAATATTGGAAGAAAATAGAAAAAAAGATACCATCATGCCTGGGTTAGTTCTGGGCATCAAAGCTACAGTGTCAGGATCAAAAGCTGGAGTTTCCAGAAGCCTGTTCTTGATTTTCAAATGTTACATCCAGCTGGTCTTTTGGCGCTCACTTGGAACTGCAAGTATTCAGCACCTCTGGAACTCTAGTACCTTTTACTTTAAGTCCGATGCATCCCAGAGCATTCGAGTGGTTCTGCTATAGCCTTTGAAATGTTCAGCTTGTACTGCCTATGTGGTGGCTCATATCTGAGGGCCATTACAGAGGGTGGTGAGACTCTGGTCATTCCCTGTACCTGTTGAGGAGTGTAGCACTGATTTTATAATGGTGTCTAGCTGTAGTGCAGGGATATAAAGCCCTGGAACTGTTGTAGCATCTCCCTGGACTAATCACAGTCCAGCTAGTCTTTCACAGTTTACTATGTAATCTAGGGGTACTTAGCAAGAATTTATTATTATTGTAGTCACTTTAGTATATCATTTTATGAACTGCATTTTATGGATAAAAGCCTCATTTAGCTCTCTTCCCAACGCGTGTTAAATCCAAGAAAGAACACTGAATTATTACAGAGAAGTATTTTTTTCCACTGTGGGTAATAGAATTATTACAGAGAAGTATTTTTTTCCACTGTGGGTAATAAGATTTTCTAAAAAATAAAATAAGCACCAGTACCTTAAAACAGAGAAAAGGTGTGTTTATGAAAAACTTGTCAGGGCTTCTTTGTAATTTAAAAAAAATGCTGCTTCTGTTTCATTTTTCTTTGTAAGTCACTTATCACAATGGTGTCTAAATACTAAATTTATCAAGGCAAAGTTTTACCAAATACTAAAACATCTCCAGAGATTACAGAACAGTTTGTCTTCTGTTCTCATGCAGTTCTTCAGATGGCTGATCTGAGTGCCAGCTCCAGTGGCTTATGTGAGGTAGACACCTGCCCAATGTTGTCAGAGTTTAATGACTGTTCACAACTAATGACCTGGTTGGATTTCAGGCAGAAGATAAAAGGCCCTTTTTCCCATTCACAATCTCCACAATTGTTCAGTTTTCTTGCTCAACTGGGCGTTGAGGGAAAAAATGAGAACAAATAAATTACTATGTGAGTGATCTATTTCTTTCAAAGCAATTTTTCATCAAATAAGATGTTTCTTAAGGTAAATAAAGGTATCAGAATCTGTCCATACATGAGGTACAGTCACATAATATCACTGTATTGGAACTGATTATGAACACATTACTGATGCTGCTGAGCACTGACGCTGTTGAGCAATTATTCATACGGTACTCAAAGTCAGCAGATCTGCTGACATAAGTGCATGCATGCCAGGGAAAAGCCTTCTGTTGGTTCGTGTTTAAATAGGAATTAAAGTGACATGTAAAAACTGAAGCTGTTGCCTGCTTTACAGTTTCATATGGTTCTGTATTGCAGAATGTTTTATTTGGAGCAGTAAATTGTTTATTCAGTGTTTACATATTGTTACAAAAACTTATGCAGTAGTGAACATGTATCCCTTAGATTTTTCCTATCAGATTTCTGTGTTGTTGCACCTGCTATTGTAGGGCAAGCCAGGATGACAAAGACATATAGTAAGACAGGAAAAGCAGATGGAAGTTGAAAAATTGGGAAATGGTGCAAAAGCGAGCTGTGAGATTCTCTTGGGCTGGGCTGAAAAATCGTATTGGATGTCTGACAAATCTTGTTTTTGCTTTCCTTCCCCATTTTTATGGTCCCACTTTTATGGTAGCCACCAGAAAGCACTGGGCTGGGTAATTACCCTCTTGCTGTAGAAAAAGCTATTGGAAAAAAGGTGGGAAGGGGAGAGCTTCACAAGGAGAATCTCTGGAGTATACAGCAAAATTGTCCATTGCATTTTATGCATGGTGGTAGTGGCTGGAGAATGAAGTCAAAACTCACATAGCTCAAAAGGTAGGTTCCTGTGTTTCTATATCACCTCTGAGGCTTTGTGGCTCTCCCTGTGAAAAGTTAACAGGACTTTTTGTAGTTGATTTTGGTTCTGCAAACTGGCCCTTAAAGCAGTTTATCTAATTTTTTTTTAAAGCTTGTAGTACCTCTCTGTAATGTTTCTAAATTTATTGGCACCCAATTTTTTCCAGGAGGCATGTGTGGGTCTGGACCAGGAAGCGAGGTGCTTCTGATAGGATATGGAATATAAACAGATAAATCTAATGCAGGCAGGAGCACTTCCTCCTGTCAAGAGTGCCATGGTACCACTGCCATGGCCAGATGAAACTGCCCCACATGCATCTGTTTCCAGGAAGTGCATACAGGACCAGACCAGGAAGTATCTGTCTTAGGAGGAGGTTCAGATAAACCTAATGCAGGCAGGGGCATCCCCTCCTGCTGTACTTCACTCACCCCCTGGAAACAAAGGCACTCATGGCAGTTTAACCTGGCTGTACCACAGAGCCACTGAAAGGGGCTCATGGCACAAGGGTACTGTAGCACCCCAGCTGAGAACCAGTGGCTTAAAAGTTGTTTGCATAAGGTATTCCATGGAAATGGTCCAATGATTAGATTATTCTTTGAACAGACCACCTGCTTGTTTCTGTGGGATAACATGTTGACTGCTGCGCCTCCATTATTTTCCTTTATGGTCTTACCTTAAGCATGTCCTTAATGCAGCATAGAACTCTACATAGACTCTAACATCAAAGAGCTGAAGAGAGAGCATTATTTTGCCCCCTTTCTCTGGATGACTTGGCCCAACACTGTTATATCAACGATTTCAAAAGTATTCAAAGCTAAGATAAAATCTGAGTCCCCTGTGACTGGTCTTTCTGGGCACTGTTGATACTGTGACGTAAATAAGGAATGGCGATCACATGCATTGTCTGACTGCCAGTATCTGGAATAATTTATTAAGATTCAGGAACATTTGAGTTAGGAAAAGAAGACAGATTATGAATTTTCCCATGCCCAGCCTTTTAGTGTTGCACACCTGAAATCTACATATTGAAGGCAATTGAGTACTTAGTGAAGTTAGAGTAAATATTGCTGCTGAGTCCACTGGATCAGGCTTTTCAGTAGCACCACGATTAAACAAAAGACACCTAAGATGTAGTACAACCTCATTATAATAAATTTTCATGAGAAATGTTATTAAAAGAGTTGGTTATTGCTATAACAGCGTTAGTCAATTTTGCTGCATCATAAGAAAGAAAAATGCAGCTGCTGCTCTTGGGTTTGTTATAAACAAGGTTCATTAAAATGATGAGTTCTGAACAAAAGATAATGAGATGAGAGAAGAAAGAAGCCTTTTCCCTTTGTTCCTCCATCCATGAGCTGGGCATTTTAGTATTTGTTGTAGGTTGCTGAGGAGAAATAACAGTACAGTCATAGCCCTGCACTTCCTCTGCTTAGGTCTGAAGAGTTAGGTGGAAGAACTCATATGGCACCCTCTGATAGGGTGGCCTCTTGTTGGAGTTCCCGTGGAGGACCCTTTGCAGTCATGGTGCTTCTATATCACTTCAGTGTAAAGTATGACAAAGTTGTATATATTAGACACAGTATGTTGATATTTAAAAATATTTTCCATTGTGAATGACACTGACAAAAATTACATGACCTGATTTTTACAGGATGGTCTTATAGCAAGTCACCTATGAGACATGTTCAATTGATTTTAACAGGATGTTAGCAAAGGCACATCTGTAATCCCAGTGCTTTTTACAGTGCGACAGTTATGTAGCAATTGCATCTTTCCTCCCTCCTCTCTCTTTGGCCCACTTTTATGTTACTGTGCTGATAAGTAATAGCAAAAATACAATCCAGTTTAGCCACCTATTCAATTTGTGTGTATAATAGATGGAATAAAATCTGGCCCTACCAGTACCATTAAATCATTTAGGTATATTGCCCACGTTGTTTGCATGCTCACTCTTCCAGTAACTCTATTGAAAGTTTTAGGTTTGACAATAGTGTAAGAAAAGACTTATTATCTGTCTCTCTGTGCTGACCTGATTTTGCCTTTAATTTTAAGCATGTTGTTAAATGAAGAATGAAAGCTGAAGAGGCAATTGTGACATTCTTATTTAATTTTAAGCTAATTAATACCAAGCAATTCAATTCACATTCTTATATTCCATTTGTAGATTATATAAATTAATGTGAAATTAAATGTGGAAATGTATAATTTTTGAGGGTCATATTAAAATCCAGTGAAAGTTTTTCATTAACATATACCTTGGATCAGACTGTGATTTCTGATGTCACTAAGTCATTCATGTAATCGTAGTTGATTTTAGATAAAGAATCCAATTTCCTTTAGGGGTCAGTTTCTTTTTTTTTCTAGTATTAAATATTTTACTACCATGGAATATGTCTCTTGATAGCATTACAGTATAAACAGTGGTTGGTGGGCCATAGACAGTGGTTGGTGGGCCAGATACAGCCCATGTAACTGTCAACCAACCTGTGGCTTCCCATGGGTTTGGAAATTTGATGTTGGGTGGGTAGTGTCAGAATTAATTGCCACTCCCCTACAGCCAAAATTTATGGACCTGTGGAGAGCCCTGCAGGATAGATGACATGGTCCTGCATGCTAGATCACCCTGGATTATGGCTGGATCTAGGAGGAAGGGGTCAGACCAACATATGACCAGATTTGGGCACATGGATTAACCCCATGCTGGATCCAGCCTCCAGACCAAAACTGAATGTGGGAACCAGCTTGTGGAGTGTCCCTGTACCACTTATCTGGCTGATGTGGCCAAATAGGTTCAGTAACACCACAATATAAAGTGTATGTATAAAATTATTTCAGTCTATTTCTATCTAAATAATTATTTATTGTTGGAAAACATTTGCTTCTCTAGTCTTTTAGGACTGATATTTTGTTCCGAGACTATTATAGAAGGACAGTATGCTAAATGGTTAAATAATTGCTATTGTGTCATATTAAAGGTTACAGTTTTCTAGAGTACTTGAAACATGCATAATGCCCACATCTTGGATATAGAACCCTGGAATGTTCAAACAGTAACCTTGGGTGCTTTGATGAGAACAAAAAATGTTTTTGAATTATAGGGATTGGTTAGCTGCTTTCAGCTAAGTCCCAAGTATTCTTTGTCAACCACTAAATTATAGATTATTGTGGCATGAAATAAAAGTTCACTGACACTGCACATTTTTGTTCTGAAATCGGCAAAAGAAGGAAATGCTGATATGGGTGTATATGTAGGAGGAAGATTTATCAAAGTAGAATGCATTCACACACCCACTTTTAAAAAAAGTTATGGTCACTAAATGATAGGCCTCCTTCCCTCGTTTGAATATGGAGAAATTTCTAAAGGGAAAAAGAAGTATAATACAGAGTATATATACAAAGTGTATATGTAACATTCATCTCTTAAAAAAATAAAAAGCAGCAATAGGTCACTGCAAGATTTGAGGCCTGCCCACAGAGTCAGATTAGAAAACCCCACACCTCAGTGTGCCTTTGCCCCCTACATCTTTCTCCTCAGTGGAGGTTTTTGAAGTCTTTATTAGAAAAAGGAACATTATGTATAAAACATGTTATCATCAGTAGTTATATAGTTGGTTCTTGCTGTTTTATTTAATGTATATTGATTGAAGTGAACACCCAACTGAGTTGACAAGTTTAAATATTACAGCTATAACTTCGATCATTTTTATGACTTTCCTTTTGCTTCTCTATTATGCAAGGTTTATACTGTCACAGGAATATGGTAGTTTACACAAGTATGACAGGACAATACGGGTGTCTCGGTTCATACAAGCTGAAGTTTGAGAGCAGATACACCACCCACTGCATTATATGCTGAACAGTGTACATTCCTTCACAGAAGGATATGTTTTCTTTTGCTGTGTGATCCTAGCAGATCACTGCTGTCTTATGTTAGTTCTGGACTTGTCTTTCAGGCTCAGGAAAAAAAGGCATCTGCTGGTAAACTTTGTGGTGGGCCAGTAGGTGGGGCTCCTGCGTTGAGCCACCCACCTCACCATGCCTGACCACCTTCCAGGCTCCAGGTGCCTCTCTGGGGGCACCTCACATCTGGCCAACCTGCTTCCTGGAGCATACCTGCAAGCCTGGGGGAAATGCCATCACCACCCAGGGTCTGCACTGATCTTGGCTCTGTGCCCCCTGGGAAACACAGGCCTAGTAGTCCTTAAGGGTACTTGACCCACTGCAAGAACTTGGGGTGTTTCCCTCATTTTGAAGCACAAATAGTGCTCTCACTTATCCAGACCAAGGGGACCCCAAGGCATAATCTAGACCCTCTCCCAATTAGTCTCCCATGCTAAGTACAGAGGAGAACTTTATTGGTTACAAGGAGTAAATTTGAAATAGGGTACAGAGTAGAGCAATATCAGAGAAATACCTTAGAGCAAACAGTGGCATAGTATCCTTTGATCATGCATCTGTGTTACTGAAAACTATATATCTAGTTAAATCTCAAATAGCTTACTCACAAGTATCATCCAGAGGCAGGTGAAGATTCTCTCTGGAAGCAAGCAGTTCATTGAACATGAGTTTCAAAAGGGAGAGCAAGTTTCAGATGCTCCAGCTTCTCTGAGAGTCCTCATCATGTCTGCTGCTGCTGCTCCTTCTCCTGGACAGTCTTTAACTTATAGAGAACTTATGACCTCATTTACTAGATCCAATGAAGGCCAGCAGTTGTTGGCTACCAGCCAACCAATTTGAAATGCATCACTGGTTGCCAGGTAGACTGGCAGGGTCTCTAGACCCCTCCCACCATGACACCACTTAGAACAATAGGGAGTTTAAGTCCCTCCACCCAGGTGTGTGAGGCCAGTCATGTAGGCAGAAGGAGCAAGTTTCCCCCTCCCTCAGGAATGTATCCAGCTCAGGTTAGAATTCATGGTTACCTGAAGCCAATGGGGCCAGGGGTGTCTGCCCGCCTCAGTGACTATGGTAACCAAATTGTCAGATTGGTCATCAGCCTGATAGCAGAGTTTGGGGAGAGACAGAGATGGCATTCTGCCACAACCTTACTTTAACCCTTTATTATAATCATGCTATGGTTCTGAAATATTTCATATATGAATAGGAAATTACTTGTTTAAATAGAAGAAAACATTATTATTATTATTATTATTATTATTATTGTTTACTTTGCTCATTGTTGTTGTAGTAGCATTCAAGGGCTTCAATCAGAATAGCAGACTTACGGTAATTGGTTATATATAAAGGCATGAGAGACAATTCCTGCTCAGGAGAGTGTATAGTTCAAACAGAATTAATTACAAAGAGAGGGTAGCTGGATGTAGGTATAAGCAAAAAAACCCCCCCAAAAACAAAAAAATTCACTAGTAATGATAGTCACACACATGCTGCTATTCTATCTTTGATTTTGGCCCAAAGACAAGCAATATATAATGGTTTAGAAGAGATAAATAATGAATATAAAAGTTATATATAAAAAAATCATATGAAATATGCAAAATACATGTGTGTTCCATCTATGGAATAATATTTTTATACACACACACACACACCAACCAGAGAACCAAGCATATTAGTACAGATGAAAAACACCTATCTGCCATTCTTCAAAACTGTACCCCCAGGTAAAATGTGACCATTATTTGTATCCAAAACACATTTGTATTTAAAACCATTATTTTTATTATTATTTGTATCCAAAATGCATTTAGCAGCCTGTTCAGTGGAATGGAAAAAATGGTCTGTCATTTTCCTGAATTATTTTGTTCTTTGGAAGGTATATAGTCAAGGTTGGTTTTTCCCAGTTCAGCACTAGGGTATATTTAGGGGACATTAGCATAGAAGCTCTCTTCTGTTCTGGCTTAACAAACTTTGTTTCTATTGCTAATTATCATAGCTAAAAGTTTTTACCTGAGTCCAACTTGTCGCCTGCCTTGCATCTGAATCTGTTTGTTAATTGCCTTTTTAATTCTCTTTCCATTAATGCACAGTTGCTCATTAAAAAGTAGTCATTAAAGACCTGAAAAGTTCATCTGTAGATCTTTTCAAATTCATGTGAGATCTGTGTATACATATCACATGTTCTTATAGGCAAGCCAGTCAGAAAAGGTAATCCACCCACAACTGTTTTCTGTCTGGGATTAAACTGATTGAATAGGGACTGTGAATTTCTGAGAAGTCTTAGGTTAACTGTTTAAAGGGAAGCTATGTTGTCTTTGTTTTTAGCCATATAAACAAAGGAAAGGAAGGTATACAATTCTGCAGTCTCAAGTGGGTAGTTATAGAATCAAACATTTTCCCAGTCCATTGAAAATTGTAATGTGTTTTGTCACTAGACTAGTTGCATGTATTCTTTAAACTGTTTCTCCTCCATTATGGATACAATTGGGAAAGAGCTAAGATATAACTGTGTGCACAGTATAGCCTTCTTTTTTGTTGAGACTCCTCTTCCTGTTTCCTTTTTAGCAGTTCTCTTGCTTAAAGCTAGTGTTTAGCCTTTCAGTAAACAAATGGTTTTCATGATTCAATTGTCTTCTAGTATTTAGAGAAAACTGCTGGATTATTTTTGAGAGAATTCCAGCTTTGGGAATCTGAAAGACTGTGGTCCTTTAGTTAGTATCACTTATTGATTTACTTATTCACTTGTTTACTTGTTGATCAGTATTTGTTTAACCTGTGCTTGACTATAAATCATCTCTTAAATTATTTTTTGTTTTACCATTTGCTACTATTCGTAAATTTTATGGAAATGTGATTCGTTTGTTTCAATACGTCCAAATACTGAAACCCCATGTGCAAAACCAAGTCTGGCTTGTGCATTCAGGATCTTGTATGATCTGGGGGAAAGTAATCCATCTTGAGAAGCCATGGAGTGAAAATAAAGCTCCTCTGTGGCTATCTTAATATCTGCAGTAGGCACCCTAACCATCAGAGGCTTGCACCCATTAGGTTTCCGCATGTACTAAGGACTCTAAGTCTATGCCAAGAAGCATGACATCTTTTAATCCTTGTTCTCTGCTTTTTATGATGAAGCAATATCAGAAGTGCTTAGTCAAGACACATTCCTGACATGGAAGAAGGAATAGAATATGATCTAACGCTTGGTTTATTTCAAGGTGCTATATAGTTTCAAATTGTTTAGGATCAGACTTTATCAAATGTTAGAATTTCATAGAGGATATTTGTGACTTGAGAGAGAGAGAAATCCAAATTCTTATTGAAAACAAAGTAATGACGAACAACAAGATTGCCATTAAGCAAAACTGGTGATCTTTATGTAAGATCATACTATATTTTGCTATGCTGCTGCAGAGGCAGCAGAGGGAGCAAAAGTTAACATATAACTCCTTTACCAAGAAATGTGCTGACATTGTTAATGGCATTCTCTACAGAGTTTATAATGACAACAACAAAAGCAGCAAATTTTATTAAAATTAAGTCCTGTTTTCCATAGGAAAAGGGAGGGTATATTCTAATTAGATAAATTGCATTACAACGTATGTTCTACAGCTCCAGGGCCAAATTTTGCTCACAGTTTTTCCATTTAACATTGACTTCATTGATGTCAATGTTTCATGCAGGCATAAAACTGAGAAAATAATATAGAATTTTTTGCTTCATATATGTTTAGAATTTCAAAATAAAATAGCCTAGCAGAGCAAATAAATACAGGGAGATATTGGAAGGCAAAACAATAGTTGGTAGATGTAGCTTGTGAATTTGGCTCAGTTTAAATTTGTAGGAGTTTTGCAGTTAATTGCAAAAAATTCAGGATTTCAGTTCTATCCAGCTTTTAAAGTAGTCATACATTTTCCATTAGCCCATCATCAGATATAATCTCTCTTTAAATTAATTTCTGAACTTTCTTAAAGTAAGGACTCTTCGTCTTCCCCCTTCTTTCTTTTTTCTTTCTTCTTCTCCCTCTGCATCATAACCTCTTGTACAAGTTGAATGGCAGTAAAAGTTCTGTGAACAGTGACAGTGAATTGCATTGATGATCCAGGTTGTTGGCAAGCCTTAAGCCTGCAATTATTTTGCAAGTTATCAGATCATCTGTGGACAGGGCCAGCTTTATAGCTTTTTGATCCCTCAAGCAAAGCCCAAATAAGGTCAAAGACGAGAGGATTTTTTTCCCAGAGTGTTTCATAAAACTTTTGGATTTTACTTCAGAGAGGAGATGCCAATAGCAATTCTGTTGAATTATTAAACAGAAACTAAGGACTATTTAGCCAGAGGCCCAGAAGTCTAACTGTTTAAAAAAAAACAAAAACCAACACATAATTTTCTAACATGAGTTTGAGGCATTTGGGGCCTCAAAGCTTGCTTGACATTTCTTCTAACTAGATACACTGTAGTGGGTCCCATAAAAGATATTATCAAAGTAATCCTGCTT
The DNA here is from genome assembly GCF_030867095.1 of Alligator mississippiensis. Classification (NCBI taxonomy): domain Eukaryota; kingdom Metazoa; phylum Chordata; order Crocodylia; family Alligatoridae; genus Alligator; species Alligator mississippiensis. The sequence goes on from NC_081825.1 coordinate 117,376,801, forward strand.
CTTATGTATTCCCTGAATCATCACCGCTACAACAATGATGCAATAGGTAGTGCTGATGGACAAGAACCATTTGAGAATAAAATGAACAGAGACTTCTTTGCATGTAATAGATCTCCAGCCTACCTAGAATAAAATTCCCTTTCTACCTTGATGCTCCATCCAGTTGTCTACTTCAAGTGTTTCTAAGGACACTGCTGACTGTACAAATAAGATATGCATTAACTGATAAGAAACAGGAGGTTATTTGAGCAGGTCAGGCAATTAATATTTTTTTTTCCTCTTTAAATTCCATCATACGTTTGCTGAAAGCTACAATAAAAAGCTCAGTGCTGAAACACTGAGAAAATGTTTCTTTTCCTGGGGATATTAAAATCTGAAGAGTTTTCATTTGAAAGACTGTCTCTAAGAGTCTGTGCAATCTATTTCTTTGCTTTCACAGACCCTTGTGATCTTTACAATCCTTAAACACTCTTTAATTTCTTAAGTTTTCACTGCAGTATTTAAATGCCTAATAAGAAAGTTGCTTCTATAGCCCCTTACTGTGGAGTGTACATTGATGAACACTTTTAGAAGTTGTGCTACATTTGTAATAAAGGGTTAATAGAATTGGTTCTTTGTTAGCCATATCATTATATTATTTAGGGCTGTTTTCTGCAAGTTGGATTAGAAACTCCTTTCAGGCTTTCTTTCATAGCTAGCTTTTAAAATTGCTGTGGTTTAGGATAAATTTTCAAAAAAGAATTCAAGCAAGTGTACACAGAACTAGATTAAGTGGGGGAGTGACCCCAGCTGACCTCAGGAGGTGAAAAGAAGGCTAAAAAAACCCTCCAAAGTCCCAAACTATCTGGTGTGAGGGAAAACACTTCAAGCCTCAGTTCTAGTGGTCATTTTGACCTGAAGCATGTAGGCAAGGATATGTCTCCTGCTCATTTGTAGTATAGTATAACCTCATAAATCTGGCATGCTTGGGACCTAGCCTCTGCCAGAAATTTGAAAATTCTGGATTTTTGAATGAGTGAGGCTGGGGCTAGGAAAGGGGCAGGGGAAGGGGGGTGGTGCAGCCCAGCGGCTGCAGGCAGGTGGTATCGGCGACTCCTAGGGCTGCAACAGGGAGCAAAGTGGAGGGAACTGTAAATGGGTATGGAGTGTGGGTCAGGGGGACTTGGCTTTTGCTGCTGTGTGCACCCCGGGAGGGCTGTGAGCTGGGGAGCTGTGCCAGGGTCTTCCTTGGGCCCACATACCCCTGGAGCTGCATGCTGAATGAGAGCAGGCTACCGCTGAAGGCTGGGCTGGCGGTGGCACCAGGCTCTTCTCAGAGGTCTAGGTGGGCTGCAGCCTACTCTTGCCCCGGATGTGTGCACTGGACATGTCTCTTCCCTCCTGCCCCCCAGAAAGAGCCTGGTGCCGCCTCCCAGCCCACAGCCCTCCCAGAGTGCGTGTAGCAGTGAGAACCACACCCTCCCGGGCCTGTTCCCACTTACAGATCCCTCTGCTCTGCTCCCTGCTGCAGCCCTGGGAGTGGCTGACGCTACTTGCCTGCAGTGCCGGATTTTTGAGAATTCCAGAGTTTTCAGTGCTGGACTTATAACCTCATAATATAGTATAACCTCATACTATATTAAGCAGTACTGTTTTGAGATGTATCATACACCTTCTGCATGTATTTCCTGCCAAACTGAAGGTACATCTATTCAGAAGAGCTTATTGACATGCACACAGTGCTCCACTAAGGTATCAGTACTACTGAATTTTAGAGAGAGAGCATGTGCAGTGAGCATGATGTGTCTTAGTATATGGACAGTATATGCGTACATTAGGGCACACTAATGTATTACCAAGCATCGAAACTAGGGACAGAAATTACTCACAAACTGGTATAAGCGATTGGAAATGGATTCAAATCTGTAGCACAACAGAAGTTCAGTACATAGAAACCTTTGTCAAAATGGCTGAAACCCTGCATGGAAGTAGTATCAGACTTAACTGATTTAGGTTAAATTGGTTTATTTGAACGTGTATCTCAGATCTCCTGCAGATTCAAGTTAACTCACAGTCCCCCCAGCATCCCAGGATGCTTTGCACCTCTTCTGCACCCCCCCCGCCCTTGGTGAATGGGCAGGCTATCCTTGGCCCAAGCTCTATGGTGTAGCCAAAGAGGGAGGTGTGTTCTAGCACCCCCAGCTTCTGGCCTGGGCCACTGCAGGCATGTAGCTGCATTTCCGGAATCAAAAGCGACTGTCTGTTCACTTGATTATGGGTTCAATCTATGCAGCTAAGGTAACCTGTGAAGACTGACTTGATTGGACCTTGGGCTTTCTGACTGTCTGTACTTAGCCCTAAGAAAGAGGATTCTCACTTCCACTTCAGAGCACTTGTCAGCTTCACCAATGTCAATTCTTTAACTGTAGCCAATTGCAGGTGCTTAAGGGGAAGCTTCCTGGGGGGGGGGGGGGGGGGAAGAAGGGGAGAGAAAGAAAGGCATATGGCCAAGTATGCAGCTGAGTAAAAATTCCTTAGTCTCTCCTTCAGATGACATGAGATTTTTTTTTTGCTAGGATAAACCATGCCTTTTGGAGCTGGAGGTCACAAACATATGCATCACCAAAGATGAGCCTATAGTTGTTTGAATATATGGATAAATAAATTTTTAACTTGCATTGGTATTTGAGTATCTGGGATTATGAGAAGTAGGTAATGTCTGGGAGAACCTTCACACCTTAACAATGGAAAAATAGGTATTTTCTGTCTCAGATTGTGAAATGGTTCCCTATTATAGTTGTATCACCCATCTCCTGTCTAGCTTTAGTGTCAGCCAACTGTTTTTCATTTAGGAGCTGATCTTGTCTCAGCATTGTGAAAGCTTAGAAATGGTTTTAGTTGCATTTGAGGTGAATGTCATAGGGAGCTGAGTGTAATTTGTGTGCTGCTGGCATTTAAAGTCATCATTTTTCATCAACCTACCCTGATGGTTTAATGTTATTGTTGAATACCTATCTGTGGGTTCCCAGGTAAGCAGACTCAGCAGATTACACTGTTAACCTCCTCATAGTCACTTTCCATTTTGGGGAAGTAATTTGGACCCACAATGGAAACCCAGTCAGCAAGATTTATGAATCAATTCTACTTCTGAGAGTGGGAGAGAGCAGAAAAAGCATAGCTGAGTAGACCCTCAGGGCTAAATACAGAGAGTCAAAAAGCCTGAGGCTGAATCAATTCAGTCTTTGTAGGTTAGTCTAAGCTGCAGTGATTTAACTGAGAAACAACTGGACACGCATTCACTTTTGATTCAGGAAATGCAGCCCCATGTCTGCAGTGGCTTAGGCTAGAAGCCAGGGTGTGCTACAGCACAGCTCTCTGGCATGTAGCTAGCATGGACTGTGTGTATGATTCCTCTTCCTGCTGCCCCTGAGGTCTTTGGGATTTGCAGTGCAGAATCACAGCAGGAGGACTCTGCTGCTCATCACTTCCTGTTCTTTCTTCCAGGTGCCTCTGGAATTTCTAGTCCACAGTCACAGCCAGCAGTAAGTTTTTAGCAGGGCAGGGCAGCTCTGTACTGGGGGAAGGGAAGTTTAGCACCACCCTGGCCTCACCCCCACCACCCAACCCTTCAACCCTTCTCTGCTGGAGCAGACAGCCCAGCCTAGTCCAGCCCAGGGGTGGAAAGCATGCTGGGATGCTGGGGGACTCTGATTTAACTTGAACCGGGAAGGGATCTGGGACAGAATTTTCATTAACCAGTTTGACCCAAATCAGTTAAGTACGATACTACATTTAACCAGGTTTATCTTAAACCAGTTTCAGCCATTTTGAAACTGGCTTATGTGCACTGAACTTCTGTTCTGTTACAGGTTTAAACCTGTTTCTGATTATTTAAACCATTTTATGTATAACTTCTGTCTCTAGCCCAGATGTACAGATATCTAGAAGTCTGGAACCATATTTACCCTCAAATTATGTGTCTCAGCATAGTTAAAAGGCTTCACTTTCTGCCTCTCTTTCTCAATACCAATCATAGAAGACAAATATAATGCTATCTGGTTTCTTATTACTTTGTTCATACATAGCTTTAATTACAATGTTTGTGCAATAGCCTTTTCTAAATCTTGATTTTTTTTTTCCCTGTGGAAAAACAGGATTTGGCCTCAAGAAACCTACTTATAGTCATAATCCTTCAAGCACTTAAAGATGTTGTTGTCTTTCATATTCCACATTGTTTCAATGGTGTCATTTTATGTTTATATATTTATAAAATTTCAAGTATAAAACAAAGCAGTGTTATAAAGTAAACAAATAAATAGTTTTCCACCTTGTAGATGTTTCCCAATTTCTCTAGATTCAGAAAGTCAGCCCAATTATTTCCTTCCTATTTTATGTTTTATTAACATTTGTAAGTTGTGTGTTGAGTAACTGTCCTAATTAACAAATTGTTTTTGTGTAACATAGAAATGCCATCGAGTTGAGTCTAGGACTTCATTCAGCCAATTAAAAAAAAACAAAACAGTTTTAATGGAGAATGAATATCATTAGAAATAAGCAGCTTGCTACAAATTGTTTTGGCAAAAATTCAAACAAAGATGGATATGAACTGGGAATTAATTCAAGCTAGTCATCATGGCTGATGAAGCACCTGGGGGTAGTCAAGAAATCAGGTTCCTTGCTCCTATCCATTCTTTTCCCTCAAAGAAGCTTAGCAACTTAGTCTTCTGAAATAAGACAGTAACTTCCCATTGAAAAACTGTTAGTACTGTTGAATATTGGTAAAGAATCACAGTAAAGTAAATTATACTACTCAGGTCCCTGCTACATGTTACACATATTACACAATTAACTGGTAAATGGCTCAAAAAGAATTATACCAGCCACACGTGCAAAGTAAGACTGACTACATGTGCAAGTTAATAATAAAACACGTGTGGGGTTGTGGGTCCACAGGGGGAGGCTGATGGATTCATGGGGGGAGAGGGTAGTCAAGTAGGGGGAGAATTGGGGGGGACTAAAAATAGGCCAGTTAGAGTGTGGGAATAGTATAGCCCTGGGGCCACAGTGAGCAGCTGGGCTTTGGGTTGGTTAACTTTTACTTAGATTGGGTTAACCTGATCTAGATTTAAGTTAATGTACTCCCTCAGGTGAACTTAGATTGGTGTGCCATTTTTTTGTGTGATATGCTCTCTGCATGCCTATATGATTGGGCATTTAAATCAAACTAATCTTGGTCTAAATGTAACACCTGTATGTACCGCAACAATGTTTGAGGAAACAGTAGGAGACTTCCTTTTTTGGTGAAAAAAACCTCAGTCTGAAAGTGTTTAAGGAGCCACTTTTTTCTGTCTAGATTGCATACCAAACAAACAAACAAACAAACAAAATTCATTCCACAAATCCTATGCACTTCTGCCCCTGAGCCCCTTCTTCCCAACATGAGTCTTTCTCTGAGCAGATACCTGCCAGAGGTGTTCTGGTGAAATTTTACAGAATCTGCATTTTCTGTGGAAACACCACCTTGATTTTTTCTTTTAAGAGTACATAATGCCAAAAATAATAGTATATTGAACAGTCAGATTTATACTTCTCATCCACTGGAGCCTTGTTGAAGTGCATGTCTTTTTTCATTTCATAGGGTACATTTTATTTTGGCAAAACATTTATCTCTGAATAGCTTTCTCATAATTTTTTATACAAATGATAACAGTTTCAAAAATAAATATTAAAGTGATAATTCAAGATTTTTAAATTGTAGTATACTTGAAAAACGGGATTTTTTTTTACAGCATAATGCTTTTTTCACAACTCTGGTTACAGCTCACATAAGCATCCGTCTCTGTTTCTTAAGTCACGTTTTCAAAGTTAAGGATGCACTGAGGGCCACTAAAATATTCATGTAACACAGCAGTAACCCTAGGGGAGGAGGGTATATCACTTGAGGTCAAAGTTAGGATAAATAAATAAATAATAGCAGTAGTTCCTGAATATATATTAAGTGAAGGTTTAAATAACCAACAGTGCAGTGTTCATCAAGAGCTAATGAAGGTTCATATAAAATCTAATGTGAAGGGAGGCAGGTTGTATTTCCTGTCCCCCAATGACCTATGATTAAGTTACCCTATCCTATAACCATGATTTAGTTAATATTGTTGATGCTGTTGATATTGCTGCAGATGTTCAGAAGTATACAAATTAAAAATAGTCCAATATAAAATGTTGCATTGTTATTATAGATACTATTTGCTTATGAAAGATATGCTTGTATTCTAGACTTTTATTTCTTGGATTCCGTTAAAGAAGCATTTGTATACTATACATTTATAATATTTATTCATTTAAAAATACCTTATACTTTAAAAGCTAATAAACATAGATGACCATTTTTCTGGATATAAAGATTGATTCTGGATATAATTATTGATTTTATACATATATCAGGAAGCTTAGAATTTTAAGGTTTTTTTCAGGTGGCATGACAAAAGAGATAAGTGCCAAATACTATTTCTCTAAATCCTACACCTGATTATCTAACAGAGAGATTAGATAAAAATAAATGGATGAGGATAACAAGGATGAAGGACAGACCTATAGAAATGAGAGCCCATTGTTACTGAGGGTCCTATAAAATATTTCCTTCTGTAAACACAGCTGTCTTATAGCATGTTATTTTAAAGTATATTGTGGATGTGGTATAAATGTCCCTAACTGGCAGGTTAGATAAACAATATGCATCTCTTAATATAGCGCATGAAAGTTTATAATCTTTTAGAAAAAGAAAGCAATGGCTCAATAATGGGATCATTTGGAAAGCTGTTACAACGCCATCTAAAACTGGATATTACATGCACTTTTCATTCTGGAGGAGCAGAGAAGGCTTCCACCCTCACATTTCCCCAACTGAAGTGACAGCTCATAAAAAGTCTGTTGAAAACATTCTACAAATTGTTTATGGAAGGAAGAATGGCAAACAATTTCCCTACATTTTAATGATCAGGCCTGCTATATAACAGTCTCTAATTGGCCAGGTGTATATGGCAGCATTTAGTTACTTTCATGGTGTCAGGGAATATGAGCCCCTTTCTGGCTGCTGCCCCCATGTACTTTCCTGTTAGTTGAGTTCAGGTGAGTTGGTGACTCATTCTCAAAGAAGAAATAGTAGTTAGGGTCAAATATCATTTGGTTTTTACCAAAACCTGCTCACTTTCCTAAAGTCAGTGGAGCAACTTCCTTGATTAGCCAGAACATGACAGATCCTGCCCCCCACTCCCCACCAGATAGGGAGGAAAAAACTTGCCACTTGCATAACCTTTAATGTTCCCTTTACTTTGCCAGAATGACAGTTGGCTCTCTATGTACTCCTAATGTGAAAAGCTTAACATCTGAAAGCACCTTTGAAATGTTCAGCTGTTTGGGCTGAAACCAAGTGTTCCTGTCTCCTGATAAGAAGCTTTGCCTAGGAAACCTGTTTCTTAATCATTTTACCCTTGTGTAAATCTTTCATACTAGTGATTGATACTCCCTAGAGATGGGATTACTATGGATTTGTATTCTAAGTACCACTGTAGCTCACTCTAAAAACCCATATTAGAATTTGCCTAATAGTTTTTCCTATTGAATTTTGGTTTTTTCCCTTTTTAGCAGAATGTTTCTCAAGAGCCTCTAAGTTGAATACTATAAATGGAAGTAACTGCAAGAACTCTTAGAAGCATTTCCGTAGATTGGTTCTAAATACATTAAATCACTTATAATTCTTGAATGCTTTATGTCCTGTCAGATTTGGAAAATAAAATACAGAACTATGCAACCACAGTCTAACTGAGGTATTTATTAGCTAGCTTTTGGACATATAAGATGGATTTCTGGAGAAATAAACAGCTTATATTAAATAAAATGAATGGTTGCAAAACTCTGTATAAGACCAAGGAATTCAACCCTTTTAAAATTTGCAGAAAATTTACTTTTAAAAGGAAGAATGTCAAATTGGTACGCCCATTATGTGATCTACTCTGGTCATTAATTCTGTAATATGCATATAGCTATGTAAACATCTCTTAGCATTACAACTAACTAAATCATTGCATGCAGCTTTGCTCTCAAAGGCAGCACATTCAGCATGTATCTAGCAAAAACCTGAAAGAGGGGTAGTGCCTCTGAAAGCTGGGTTGGATGAAGTGACTCTACAGTACAAACTATGTTAAGTTGTGTGTTTAGGATGTGTTGAGCTCAACATGTAATAAAATTAGTAAAATGGATGAAAAATATTATCAGCTAAAATTACTTCTGAAATCTGCAGAAACTAATTTTAATATTCTGACATTCTTTTAATTTAAATCAAATAATTTAAAAGAAATATCACTTCTTTTAAAGCTCAGCAGTTAAAGAACACAAAATAGTGTTTTTGCCTTGAACAGTTTACAGTTTAAGTAAGAGAGGCAGAGTGGACAAAATGTGCTAGGGAAAACAAAGGAGGAAATTGCTGAGATTGTTATAAAATATTTTTTTTAATTATTATTGTTAACTCACATTTCTGGCTATTATATTAAACGTAAAATGAAACGAGAACAAAAACAATACCCGGAAACTCCACAATGTCTAAAACCAGATGGAATCTTACTGTTCTGAACTTAGTTTTATAGAACTTTATAAGAGTCCATGACTTTGCAAGTTCTGTTGACATAAGCATTGGCAGTGAAGCGTAATAAAGTAATAAAAAGCCAGTATGTACAGCCAAATACTTCTGTTTGTAATTGTGGTGGTGATGTGCTCACCAGCAGGAAGAACAAATCAAATACAGATGTGTTTTTGCATGAAAATTTGTACTTTTGTTAGTGATAGTGCTCAAGGTGATGTTGATATTAAAATAGTGATATGTGAAGCCTTGCTTTTTAAAAAGAATACAGATAAACATCCTTGTAAATATGTTCAAAAAGTGGTAGGATTCATAATGACCTAGGCCAGGGACAGACATTAAAAAAGCTGGAGCCTTATTTAATTCTGTTTTCGCAAGTTAGTCTTACTTGCCTAGGTTGACCTGATTTGCAACTGCACAGAAAGTCCCTCTGGACTGAAGAAATGCAGGCACATGCCTGCAGTAGCTCAGGAGAGAAGTCATGGGGCTGTGCTGGGGGGAACCAGAGGGAGGGGGGCAGGAGGGCACAGAGTGAGCAGCAGCAGCAGTGGGTAGAGGATGGGCCACAGGGGGTAGGCAAACCCCACTGCAGTCCCCAGGCCCAGAGGGGCAAATAACCCCACTCGGTGCCCCCACTCTAAGTGGCCATGCCAGCCAGCATCTGGCCCTGCCCCTTCCCAGCCACTGGAGCAGTGGGGGGGGGGGGGAGGGGAAACTGTGACGAGGGCAGCAGCCCCTGTCATGGTTTCCTGGAGAGTGAGCCTCTTCCCAGCAGGGGGTGCTGCACTGTGGGGTGGAAAAGCTCCTGAAGGCTATGGCAGTGGTACTGTGGAGGGCTTGGACAGCTCCAGCCCCCTCCAAGCCCTGGTGTTGCCACTCACAATCTGCTGCAGCTCTGCCCTCCTCACAGCTTGGCCCTCCTGCTAGAAAGGGGCTCATATTCCCTAACACCATGAAGAGACTTGCATTCCCTGACACCATGAAGGGCCTGCTGCCCCCATGAAGAGACCTTCCCTTTCACCACTGTAGCAGTGGGGCAGGGGTGCGGCCAGATGTTGGCCAGAAGGGGCCCTTAAGTGGAGGGCAAGGATGGGATTTATTCTCCCTCTCTCCAGTGTCTAGTGGAGGGGGCAGGAGGGGCCTTATTCCACCACTTGTCCCAAGCAGGGAGTGAGTGGTGGCAGTGGTTGAGTTGGGCAGACCTGCCTGTGGTTCACCAGGGGCAGTGGGGGTAGAGGGAGGAATAACCTCCCTCCCTGGTTCCCTCTGCCTCACAGGCCATGCCTGCCAGCATCTGGTTGTACCCAGCCCTGCTGCTATAGCAGCAAGGTGGGGAGCGCCCAGCAGACCCGGCTCGGGTCCCTGCCAATGGGGCAGGGAGGGGCCAATTAAACCCCACTCTGGTCAGTTCAGCCAAGGCTACTGCCAGGGCTGGCCATGCCCTGACTGCTGGAGCAGCTAGCATGGAGATGTGTAGTTCTGTGCTGGTGGGACAGGGGAGGGAGCAGGGGAATTTACTTCTTCCCTGCTCATTTCCAGTGCCATCATCTGGCCAGACCCTGTCCCTGCCTGTCCCTGTTCTGGCTGGGGAGTAGAGGGGCGGGGACAGCGCTGATTGACTGGAGCAGAGACCCCAGCCCAGAGAGCATGCTGAGATGCTGGGGGACTCAAATTAAACCCTAGCAAGGGGTCTGGGACAGACATTGCATAAATCGGTTTGAGCTCAGTCAGTTAAGTCAACCAGATTTATCTCAAACCAGTTTCAGCCATTTTGAACTGGTTTATGTACACTGAACATCTGTTCTGTTATAAGTTTAAACTAGTTTCTGATAACTTTAACCTGTTTATGCCTAATATCTGTCCCTAACCTTAAGGTCTCTCTCTAAATTATTCCTTCTCAAACCTCCACCACAGGACAGGCACCACTAATGCTAGTAGCAAATTATCAGTGGAACTGTTTACTGAAGTCTTCATAAGCCGTTGGTTAAAATTTCCATCTCATATCAGATGACTTGAGACCAGATGTAGACAGAAAACATTCCCTCTGCCATACTACTAGGGATGAAAAATCATTAAACAGAAACAGTGAAGAGGTATAGCTACTCTCACCAGAGGACAGGTTACAAAGCTAGGCCCTTGCATTTTGGAGGCATGTTTCAGAATGCATTTATCTCATTTAATCCTGGTGCTATGGCTGCAGAAGATTCTCTTCAGTATTATTCTCGCTGGTTCAGGAAGAAGATGAAAAAATGCAAGTATAGTAAAAATTACATATGGACTGGAGGCACAGAAATGAGCCAGATTTTAATAGTTATAAACACCTCCCTGCCTAGCATTTAATTTGTCTAATGATAGCTTTTAAGATAACAGAATAAATTAAGGAACAAAACTGTTCAGCATAGATTGAAGTTGGAAAGAAGTAATCACCTGAATTTAAGAGATGAAATGGTTATTTTGATATTAGGAAAGAGTACTTAATTTTAATAAATGTTTAGCAGAAGTATAAACTCCTAAGTTGTAGCTTGGACATGAGAAGTGTAAGATACATGAATTCAGAATGGATGACTTAAGATGGCGATCATGTTTTTGATCTCTCATTCTATGGTACGATCCTCAATTGCTTATAGGGCACATCCACACATGCAGGGAGCAGACTCAATTAATTGTGTCTGCTTGAGCACGTAAATTGACGCATGCATCAGTGACACAATGCACCTCCTCACTGAGAAAATGGCAGTGGTGCACTTTGAGCTAAGCACGTTCAATGTGCTTTAGTTCAAAGCACACTGCCACCATTTTCTCAGCTTGGGGATGAGCTGTGCTGCTGATATATGTGACGTGCAGGCTCACTAGTTGTGCAGGCTTGTTGATTTGCGGGCTCACTTTTAATTAGCATGGCTCGCTAATTAAAAGTGCCTGGTGCCGCATCAGGAACACATGTAAAAATGCCCATAGATTTAAGAGAATAGTGCAGCTGAGTGGATGCCTTGTCAAAGAAATGTTGCAGTATTTCCTAGCAAGCCACATGTAAAAAATAGGGCTGTGCGAAGCTTTGTTCGCTGATTCAATTCAGTGGAGATTTGGCCCAATTTGGCAGCCAAATCTCCGAATCCAAATCAAATCAGGAGACCCTTTAATCTTCCCGAATCAAATCAGAACCCTCTGAATTGATACGGAGAGATTCAATGATTCAGACATAGACACAGCTTTAAATGTTTTTTCTACATACCTCAAGGTACCAGGTGGCTCATGAATGCTGAGATGCTGGGGCAGATGAAGCATCCCACGGGAGCACAGGGGTGTCCCCAGCACACTCAGCGGTGGACCCAGAGTGGACCAGAAGTACTTCCGGGTCCACTTCCGGGTCCACTGCTGAGCACGCGGGGGACCCCCCTGCGCTCCTGTGGGACGCTCCATCTGCCCCACCATCTCAGCGTTCATGAGCCACACCTGGTACCATGAGGTATGTAGAAAAAACATTTAAAGCTGTGTCAATGGTCGAATCGCTGATTGTCTGAATCAGCATTGAATCTTTAGATTCGGATTCACCCGGAATTGAATTGGAACAGTGATCTGAATCAACAAATCAAATCACTGTCCCCCAATTCGGGCCAAATCCAAATTGAATATGGCCCATTTCACATACCCCTAGTAAAGAATATTGTGTGTGCATGTTAAGATTATAATGATTCAACCTAATTAGGAATTGTGCAGCTGCATTTTGAATGACTTGCAAATGATGGAACAGTTTTAATGGAGTGTTCCAAAAAATGGATTAAATTAAAAAGTAATACTTGCAGTCACAAAAGCATGTATTTCTACTGCAAAGTCTTCACAGGATAAAGACTTAGAGATGCAAACTGTACAACTAATAAAACACTTGTACCATGGTTCACATGTCTTCCCAGATATAGGTGTAGCCAAGAAGGAGGCTGTAAAATCCTTTACCTTGAAAGCCTTTATCCTAACCAAACTTGTTTTTATCACATTGCCTCAAAACCTAGGATATCTTATTTCTCTGAGCATAAACTTCTGGGATTGCCTTTTACAAAACACATTAAAATTTTACTGCATTCTTTATGAAAACACCAGTCCCAGTTAGTGGATATACCTTTTCTTTTCCTAACAGACTCCTGAAAGTCAAAGGTCCATCTGAACTAGAGTGCCTATTGGGATAGCATGGTTTAAGGTGTGCTAGTTTCTCTAGCCCATGGCACACAAAATGATGTATATCAGATCTAGACACTTTTGACTTACTAACCTGAATGGCCCATTCAATACCTACCCATTTAGGCTAAGTACAGGCAGTCAAAAAGCTTGAGGCTGAATCAATTCAGTCTTTGTAGATTAGTCTAAGCTGCAAAGATTAAACTGAGAAACACCTGAACACACATTTTCCTTTGATTCAGGAAATGTAGCTACATGTCCGCAGTGGCCCAGGCCAGAAGTCCCAGCTAGAGCACAGCTGTCTAAGATTACTTCTTCCTGCTACCCCCGAGGTCTCTGGGATTTGCAATCCAGCATCACAGAAGCAGGACTCTGCAGGGTTGCTCATCACTTCCTTTTCTTGCTTCCAGGTGCCTCTGGGATTTGTAGTCCACAGCTGCAGCCAGCAGTAACTTTCAGTACGTTTAGCAGGGCAGGACACTCTGTACTCAGGGTAAGAGGGGTTTAATTGGGGGAAGTGGGGTTTAACTCGCCTCCCTGGCCCCAGACCCCAGTCAGGATTTGCCTGTAGGTGGGGACAGTCCCTGCCTCTCTCTCCTCCCCACCAGCCCAACCCTTCTTTGCTGGAGTAGACAGCTGAGCCCAGTCCAACCCAGGGCTGGAAAGCATGCTGAGAGGCTATGGGACTCTAATTTAGTTTGAACCAGGAAGGGGTCTGGGACAGAAGTTTCATAAACCAGTTTGACCCAAATCAGTTAAGCCTGATACTACGTTCAAGCAGGTTTATCTTAAACCAGTTTCAGCCATTTTGAAGCTGATTTATGTGCACTGAGCTTCTGTTATGTTACAGGTTTAGACCAGTTTCTGATTACTTAAACCGGTTTATATGTAACTTCTGTCCCTAGCCCCAAAGCTGGATCAACTGGCTGCTGTTTTCAGCACAAGTCCAGAGCAGTGCTCAAATCTATGCTTCTGCATCTGTCAGCAGACAGCTGAACTGCTATGCTATCATGGCCTTAGTAAAGTCTTGAAAAGAGGTACCTTACTGTTACATGCATAGATGTATGTATCTTTATCTTTACTCTCTGTTTTAAACTGAATGTTGCTTTCAGTAGTTATATCACAGTGCAATCAGATGTTGCTACCTGTTAGGCAAAGAACAGATTAACACTTTTCTTACTGGCTGTAGAGTATCTATATTTTTTGCTCTTGGCTCATAATTTCAAGGTTTTGTCTAGTTATGCATGCTAAAAACACAAGGGTAAAAATCACTGGTAACAGAATTTTGATGCAAAACATGCATCCCATAGTTACAGAGTACATTAGCTCAGTCCATATTTTATTTGGCAGGCTAAGTTATTTTTTACTGTCCTTATTTAAGTTCACTTCGTTAAGGGGAATGTTTTGGGGGGGCTTCTGACTCTAAGATGTAAGGCGTTACGATTTGAGCTATAGGAGGTCATTGCTACAGTGCTTCAGTAAAAAAAATGGAAAGGCTTTATTCATACCAGAAAAAATAGATCAGTTAAAATTCTTAGTTACCATTTTCCTTAGTCATATCTTACAGAAACAAGGTTGTTTCTTACACTATTGTGCAGTTAGACAATTCTAAAAGCTATGCAATCAAAATAAAATAAATCTTTCTTCCTGGCTTTTTACTGCCATAGGAATATAGTTTTTTGTATTTTACCAAAGACTAAACTCTAATAGGCCAAATTTTCTAGCATAAATGTCGAAGTCAGTGGAATTACAAAAGCAAGAATTCTGGACTAATAATATTACAATTTCAATACCAGGATGTGAATCCCAGTTTGGAAAAAATGTTAAACTAAAAGTCTGTTTTATTTTCTAGTGGTTAACAACATTATTTGCTGTGAAAGTGATTATGAATTGTTATCCATATTATACATAGTCAGTATTGTAACTTCATATACGATTGACTGCACGTGGAAATGAACTTGAAAGGGAAAAGGATGTATTGGATATAAAGTTGTCAGTTCGAACATCTATTATGAATTGTAGCACATGACGATGTAATGAGTAGGGCTTAATGCTGCAGCTCCAATGAGATTAGTGAATTTAAATAGCATGGAATTTGACTTATGAAATGATTATTTTATTAGTTTGCCAATATATTCTCAGTGTTGTGGCTGAATTGAAATGTGAATAATGGAAGTCATTGCTAGAAGTAGACTCCCCAGATCTATAAACTATGATGTTATTGAAGTAGTAATATATATGAGATTATGCGTAGGAACTTAGACTTTAGAAATGTTTCTGACATTTCTGATAAGCCCCTATTGAAATACAGACAGCATATAAAATCTGACAACCATTTTCTCGGTGTTTCCTAGTATAATGCAATTTATAGAGCTCACTGGCCCAGCTCGCCCCGCCTCCTGCCGCCAGTCTGTGCTCTGATTAAGTGCCCTCATTTTCTTTCAAAGCTGTTTCGATGCTTTTTGTTTCGTTTCTATTTTGTTGTTTTGAACTCTAAACATGTCAAAACAGCTTCAGAACGAAACACTTGGAGAAATTTCACACAGCTTTACTATTTAGCCACAATGGATAATCTGCTACATATGTTGCAGTTTTCACAAAGCTTGTTTTTCTTAGTCCTTTGCAATATATTCTGCCACAGACATCCAAAAGTATATAAGAGAATTTGTCTAACATTAAGGAAGTGAGGATGCTTTCAAGCTCGTCATGTAGGAGTTTTGATAGTGTTTTCGCCATGGTTAATTGGGTAAGGATATTATTCTCTCTCTCTTTCTCTCATGTAAATATTTCTGCCATGTATTTACTACATCTTGAATGCTCAATGAAGTGGAAAAAAATGAGACTGAGCTAATGCAGGTGCTCTAACTATCCTTTAGAGGTTACTCTGGGATGCATGCCTTTATTCTCTTTTTTTTATCCCTAAAACAAACTGTTATGTTGAGATGCATTCCTCCTTGCAAACCCTGAAACCTCAGTGACTCCAGCAGTCTTGGACACAAAGTGAAGTGGCCTGAGAACAAATCTTAGGGAATCTCTACATCAATTTATGTATTGTCCCTTCATTGTGGGTAAGAGCAAATACGACAAAATTCTTAGAGTTCACTTGGACTGTAATTAACGTAAGCCTCAATTGTGGCTTTGCCACGACCTTGTATATTGGGCAGCGTTTTGCTGCACAGTCACAGAAACATCATGGTAAATAGAGATTCAAAGTGTCTCAATTCCCTCCTGTTTTAGGGAAGATGTTTCCCAGTTTGCTAGCACAGCTGTGCTGCCTACTATAGCATTGTAGTAAGCAAGGCTCCACTTTTCATCTACCTGCATGAGATGGAGAGTAGTGGCTATCTGGAGGCTGCTTTCAACATTATGCTCTGACCTGTAAGACTTTCCACTTATAGACGGCATTGGGAAATAAAGGGGCCCCTTATGCTTTCTTAGTTCCTTGTGTAGGCAGGACAGGATCTATAAAATGTTGTCCGCTCTTTTTCCGGAGCAGTAAGCTAACAACATTTTATTTCCAGAGTAGTTCTGTTGTCAGTGTATTGCACAAAGTTGGTACAATCCAGCTCAGTGGAACTGGAAATCTGAAATTGTTAAACAAAAATTTATAACATTTTTTTCCTCCCACCAAATTGGGGTGAAGCAATATTTACTAAAAGTAACTGGGCTAATGTAAACTAAAAATTATTTTGGCATTTTAACAGGTTACATATGGTATAAAAATATGCTCTATTGCTATGCTTTAGATGTGTGTGCTCTGTACTCAGAAAGAGTATACAAGCATAGATGGTATTTGCACATGTATGCGTTTACACTTATATGGATTTGAAACAAACAAACTCACTTGAAAACAGCCATTTGAATATTTTCTGTCCTGGAGGAAAACTTAAAATGTTACCACATCTTATTTTTCTCAACTGCCAAAACCCTCTGTTCTTGCCACGTTGCTAAAATGGTTGTGCAGCGCATTTTGCATTCAATTAAAAAAAAATGCTATTGGAATGTGCTAATGATACGATCCATAAATCTGGAGAGAAGAAATGCTGTTTAATTGAATGAAATGGTGGGGTGGCAATTCATTGGAAATCAAATGGTCTATAAAAAAACTGGTATTAAACTATCGCCTTTAAATCTATTATATCTCACAAAGTAGGTTTCTTTTTTTTAATCACAGCGAGAGAGAAAGACAGCAAAAAACTTACACTGATTTTTTTTTCTCCCACTTTGTTTCAAGGACTAAACATACCTTTGATGCAGGGAATGCCAGCAGTATAGAACTATAAGCAAAATAACAGTTGGAACGGTTTTCTTCCATGCTATATCCCCTCTGAACTCTCAAATCAGAACATAAAGGATGCTAAGGCTATTTAGATTACTGGTGATGTCAGCCTCCCAGTTCTATATAAATAGCTGCATTATCCAAGGGTTTCTACTGAGTTTGATTTTGCTAAGTGGCAATTCAGAATTTTTTATTTTAAATATTTCTGATTTTTAACACTGTTTAATTTGCAACAGGTAACTGAAACATGGTTTTATGTACCCCTGAAGTTGAGGGATTGCCACAATCCCCCAGCTCCGGGGGTTTGATACACCTCCAGTGCAGCCATGCTTCCTGGCTACTGGGACTGAGCTGGGTCCTGGTACCCACTGTCTGCAGCTGTGGGACGCTGAGTCCCCATGATTCCAGGACCCAAAGTTGGCAGTTGCTGGGGCTCAGAGTCTTCTCAGTTATGGGACTCCCAGACTTAGCTGGGCATGGTACACTTCTGTGGCTGGGAGCCTCAGCAACTGATGGGTCTCCCAGCCTCAGGGGAGACCTGCTGCACATACAAATTAAAGCTGATAGCAACCAGCTATGAAGTTAGTACACATTTTCAAGGTCTAACATTATAGCTGGTTGGAGCTTTTTATAGCTGGCATGATAGCTAGTTTGCAAGTGTAGTTGGTCTCAAGGTAATTGCACAATTAACCAGTTAATTTTGTGCTACCTGTACCATATAGAGGTGGTCTAAGAGACAAAGTATACGTAGAATGTTCTGTCCCAGGGGTGGGCAATTATTTTGGCTAGCGGGCCACTTAATGAGTGTTAATGAGCTGTTCAAGGCTGAACACACACAATCTTTCTGAATATATCATTTTAACAAATTATAGATAAAAACAAGAAATCATATACTAAAAATTTAACAGCTAGTGTAAAATATTTTAATCTTATTAAAAGAAAATCATTTTTCATCCTGAGAGATGTTTTTTGAGTAGTGTATATAGGGGTGATTGCATAATAGCTCAAAATAAAGTCTTACTCTTGTATATTATGCTGGGGAGGGGGTGTCTGAGGATGGGTGAATGTGTGTCAGGGGGTGCATACTAGGTCCTGAGAGCCAGCCAGGGGTGTGAGGAGGGAGGGAGAGAGGAGAGCACGTGCAGCAGAACTTGTTTGGGGATTGTGATGCAGTTGCAGTCTGCCTGTCCCCATCGGCCCATGGTTGCTCCTGCAGTGATCTGCATGGCACCGAGCCCCGCCTATTCCCACCCAGGTCATCCTGAGCCATGCCACCTACAGGTGCCCTATGCTGGACAGTTTCTGCCCCCAAGTATGGGGCTCCAGTCCCCAGCCACCTTCTACTCACTCAGCTGCCCCCAGGTAGCTTCTTAACTTGGCAGGTGGGCAGAGTGGGTGGAAGGCAGCTGAGAGCTAGAGCTTGAAGCCCTGCATGCTGGGGCAGAAGCCACCCAACTGCAGCTTCCTTCCCACCTTGCTGGGCATGTGGTGCCCAGCAAGCATCCCCATGGCTTCAGCCACTTCTATGCACTACCTGCTGCCTGGACACGCACAGGAGAGGGAGGAAGAGTCACTGGAGGTGGGGGGTGGTGGGGGGAGGAAGGGGAGCCAAGCAGTACCCAGGTAGCTGCAGCAGCAATAGGAGCAGCAGCAGTGATAAGTTGTGCATGCTAGCTGGGTCCAGGGGCAGGACAGCACCATCTGCAGGCCTGTGGCAGAAGTGTGGCACAGGCTGCCCTGGGTGGGATTCAGCCTCATGCGGAGTGCCATGGGGACAGCTGTGGGTCAGATACAATCAGTTGGTGGACATGGACTGTATTTTGCCCACCCCGGTCTATCCTGTCATAACTTCCAGTCGTTAGGAGTTGGTTACATCTCAAAAAGCTGCATTTAATAGGTGCTGATAAACCTATTCTTCATAAGTTGGTTTACTCCTTTTTGGACTTGATCATATTGTTGGCCTCTGCAATATCCTGTACTTAATTATGCAATTTTGGGAGGAGAGGAAATAAACTTTCCTTTGTCCTTCATTTTAAATCTATATCCTCATTATTTCATCTAGTGGCTTCTCATTGTTGAAACTACAAAATTTAGGAAATTAGTCAGGAAAAGAAATGATGAATAGTCAGCAGAACTCAAAACTCCCCTACTTGTTAATGACCAACTGTTATCAAGATTCACCCCTTATGGCAATCCATAAATGGATGCAACTTCCAGCATGTACTAAAAGTTGCAAAAGCATTTGATAGAATCTTTCTAACACTGGTAAAGATAATTCAGTGTATTCCTAATAAAAGGTACATGAGCTAGGGAACATTTTATGTATACGTTCAGTTAGGTTTATATCTGAAGGTTAATGGTAACGGTTGTTTTCACCGTCTCCAAAGCGAAGTGTTTTAACACACATTATTCTCTAGTGTATTTTATGGTGCAATTTTTTGGGTAGTGACAGATATTTGCATTAGAGAGTACTTAACATGTAGCAGTATAAGAGAGGATTAGGAAACCTAACACCTCTGCATGGTTTAACCAGTGTCACTGCTTCTGGGAGGTAAAAATTTAACATTTGTCATTAAATCTAGGTAGGAGGAGTTAGCTTTGAATCCCTAGAAATAGTTAATACCCTTTTGCCAAAAAGAGCAAATTAAGGAGGTTTACAGGTTGGACAGTCATTGATAAAAGAAGCAAAGCCACTTAGTAAATTCAGGGACCAAAAGATTTCTCTTATGCTTCCTTGTGTATAGTTTGTAGACAGAGCACTCTTTTGACATTACAGAAAAGGCTTATGTTTACTAATACATTTTAAGATATAATTTTCAAATGGAAAGTTTGAGTTTTTTATGTTTCAAGATTATTGCTTAGTTAGCTATAAGTCCCATCTTCATACTGATTTTTGAGGGAGGAGGAGTAATCAACATCTAGTCTTTTCTCAGATTAATCTTACCTAGATTTCAACACAACCTTTTCCTTCAACACAACCTTTTCCAAAAATATATTTTTTGCCAGGTGTCCACATACTAAAACAAAACCCACTTATTTTGAATGCTTACAAATTGTAGTAATCAACAGCACTGTTTTTTTTAAATGTTTAACAGACCTCAAATTCCTTCTAATGTACATGTATCAAAACAGGTTGACAGTGATCAAACAAGTAGCTTAAAATATCAGTCATTTAGTAAAAACACACTTTAAATATGCATTATTTTTTAATTCACATCAAGGAAGCAAATTCTATTAAAAATAAGTTTGCAAAACCTACGTTTTAATGGTAGTGGCCTCCATATGGCACTAGTAGTTGGATTACAGTGTATTGTTCTCTGTATAGTAACTGTAAAAACTGTAGTGATTGATTCAGTGTAACAATTACCAACCAGTTATCTAAATAACATAGGGCAGATTTTCAGCTGTTCTTCTCCAGGTTTACCCTGGCATAATTCCATTGATTTCTAGGGTTATTTTTGGTTTGTTCTGTTAGAGAAGAATCAAGTCTGTTACCACTTTAAAAAGATTTGTCTTGTGGTTGCACAGACTCGATATGTTTGGGAGACCCTTTCCTGTTCTGTTCAGTTACCTAATATATAGTGTCTTCTAATGAGCTTTATATGTGTTCTCCTCCCCCCCCCCCCCATAATTCTGTTATCTTGAAAATGGAAAGACCAAAGGAAGCCATATCTGCATAACAGTGCCTACCCTCTGGTCTGGTTGTCATTCCTGTTGCTTGTGCTGGAGAGAACCATTCCTGGCTGAGGCACTTGCCCGCCATAACTTGATGGAATAAAATTATAGAATTTTGCCTCAGTGGGGTATGGTACTGAGTCAGGGCTGTCCCTTGACAGTCACTGGGTTCCTTTGGTGCCATTTGGCCAAACCCTTACAGAGTCTAGATTGGGAGCTCCTCCATCCCAACACTCCTGCCACAGGCTTCCATACGGTTCATAGATTCATAGATGTTAGGGTTGGAAGGGACCTCAATAGATCATCGAGTCTGACCCCCTGCATAGGCAGGAAAGAGTGCTGGGTCTAGATGACCCCAGCTAGATGCATATCCAACCTCCTCTTGAAGAACCCCAGGGTAGGGGAGTGCACCACCTCCCTTGGGAGCCCGTTCCAGACCTTGGCCACTTTAACTGTGAAGAAGTTCTTCCTAATGTCTAATCTAAATCTGCTCTCTGCTAGCTTGTGGCCATTATTTCATGTAACCCCCGGGGGCGCATTGGTGAATAAAACCTCACCAAATCCCTTCTGTGCCCCCGTGATGAACTTAACTGTGGTCTCACTGAATTCAGACCCCAGTCACTGCATTAATCACCCTTCAATTATCACCAGCCTTGGAGTGCATTAACAGTACCTCCCAGGGTTCATGCCTGGTATCCCCAACAGTCCATTCATTATGACAATAAAGAAATGTGGGCAGCTTGGCTGCCTCTCACCCTCTTCTGATGTGTTCATCCGGTATCCAAGGAACTCTTTTGTCATTTCCAGCATACTTTTGACTTTGCTGTGTGGTTCATCCAGCCATTCAGTGGTGGAATTCATCTTCCAGCTGTAGCTTGTGCCCCCTGTGGGAAGAGGACCCACCTGGGGTGAATCAGTACCCATAATTTCATCATCTGGGGCCTTAGGCTCCTTGGAGTCCAGTGTTCCAGCTGGGGAACTTGTGGCCAGGGCCTCTTGCTCCAGCAGTTGGTGTTTCCTGGTTGGGACTTCTGGGTTGCAGAACCTAGGCTGCATTCCTCTCAGTGCTGCATTAGCACTCCAGCTGCCTCACTTGGAGCCACCGGGGCTTTTTGCCTGACTACAGGCAAGGGAGAGGGGGTGAGTGGGGTGTTCGATAAAGTAATGGAGGCAAAAATAAAAGTCTGAGGGCACTGACAGAACTGATGTTTGTTGCTCAGTTGGCCCCTTGAAAGCACTCTACATCTGTGCCCTGACAGAAGTGCATGGCTGCAAAGCACTTTAAAAGTACATGATCATGTGACAAATTAACCCTTATTTAATGTGGAGCACCTTCATTAACTTCTGTTTGTGCCTGTGTGTGAGCAGGGCTGCATTAGCCCAGTCCTGCCCCCGGTTCTGTCTTCAGGATGAGAGTGGGGAGAAGGCAAGGGAGGGAGCTCTGGTTGTGGCTTGCCCAGCCTGTGCTTGGAGTGGGGTTGGAGGGAGCTCCCTCCTCTGCCCTCTCCTCCATCTCATCCTGAAGACGGCACCAGAGCAGGGGCAGAGGAAGGGCTAGAGGAGAGAGGCTGCATGATGCAGCCTTTCTCTACTGGATTGGCTCCAAAGTGGAGCTCAACCTTCTCTCTTCTCCCTCCCTTCCCACCCCCCCACAACCAAATAGAGCATGTCTGTTGGGTAAGGGGGTTCACTGTATCTTGTGGCACTTTCTGTGAAGCACCGAACTGCAGCAGGGAGCTGCACATCTGTCAGCACTTTGTATCATGGGAAGCAAGAATTAGGAATATTTCTTAAAAAGCCATTTTATGATGTTTTTCTCTCTACTTTATACTTTTCTTTTGGTTCTCTTCATTGGACTCTGATTAGAAATGTGGCCAACCTATGACCATTGAATAACAAAGGGTTTTGGACCTGGATGTTTGATAGGTCTTTCAAACGTTTCTGTACTATCTTGACTTTTTTCTAAAACTTGGATTGAAATTATGTACGTGATTAAATGCTTGCAGATTGAGTCCCTGTTGTGGACTTTCACAGGCTTCCTATGAATATTTGTGTTGAATGTTATCGACAAGTTTAGAATTTTACCGTGGTCTAAAGAATGCATGTTAACAAAGATCATTAAAACTGTGGTAGAATCCATTGTTAAATAAAATGTTCTCTGTTGCATTCAAAAATCACAGACTATAAAACATATAAATACCACAGTCAGAAGAGGGATAGATTTTCTATAGCATTTATTAATATGAGGCAGACTGTGTAAGTTCTGGCAGTCTAGACAGGAGAACTGTAATGTTTCTTCTTGCTTTCCTCATTAATTTTGACAGACTGTAGAGGTTTGCATTTTTGCATTAACAGGTTCCATTAAACATTTTGCTTTCCTACATTGTAGTCTGATTCTTATGCATTCAGCGGAAGTTACCAATTGCAGTAATTTAAACAACGTGTAAAGAGAAAGCCATTGGTATCACTGGAATCAGTCAATATTCACTGTGGGGTAACTGAGAGCAGAATATGACTCAGAATATTATAATTAGTAGTATATATATTTTCGTTTCTTAGTATTTCTTTAGTATTATTCCTCAAATTTAAATTACAATAGTCACAACATATTACTTCATTCCCCAAACCCACTAGAAAGATCTAAATTGCTATGACACTTTTCACCTACAGTCTCACATCAGTGAGAACTACAGGAGTCTAATGCTTTGAAACAATACATGAATTATTGCAGTTCAAGCATTAGGAAAGCTGTTTTGTCCTTTGGAGAGGGATTCTAGTGTTAGCAATCTGTTTGAAAAATGTATATGTAATACAAAGCAGCAACTGTTTGTATTTGAACATAGAAACAAAGTTGTACTTCTTGCTTTAAGGCATTGCCCCTTGATTTCAAGATGGAATATAGAAAGCATATGCCAGTGACTCAACCCCCCCCCCCCCCCCCAAAAAAAAAAAAACCAAAAAAACAAAACCGACATAGCGGTGGCAGAGCAGTGAAGGTGCATTTTTCTGGCTTCAGAGTAATGTGGCTAACTACCTCTTTCTGTTTCTTTAGGCATGAGCTTGAGTTTTGCTCTGGTTTCATACCAAAAGGCTCCTTGACTCAACCTACCTGTAAATAATTTCTGGTCATTTGGGTTGGAGAGTCAAAGGTACCTGGATGTTAATGTTAGCCATGTGATCTTGTATGATGTTTGTTATAAAAATGGCCTGCCTCGACCAGACCAGTTGACCACCAGGGTCAGATGGACCACTGACCTTTTTTGGACTTAAATGCTTATTACAGGGGGAAACATGACTCACCCTGCCTAATAGTGATGATCAGTTTAGGTTAATATCATTTGGACAAATAAAAAAGAACCCTTGACATATACTTATTGTACATAGCTGCTCTTAATAGTAATAATGATCTATATATTGTTCTTGTGATCAGAGCACAGTGGGATCAATTGGGATCACACCCATGAACCAGCCCCACAGACTGACTCCATGATGGATCCAGCCGAGATACTGGCTGTACACTATTCATCTGGTCTGTGGGTCTGGAGAGTTGAACACCACTGACTTAGTTCCAGTAGAGAAGATCGATAGCTTTCAAGATATTGTTTTTCTTTGTCCATCATCTAATGGAGCCTTCACCCACACTGTTGTGTTAATGTCCCAAAGAACTGTACTCCTAAAGAGAATAGGTTGTCTTATCAGACAAAGTCCTGGCTATCAGGAGATAACGAATGGCTGTTGCTCTTTAGTTTATTCTTAAGACTAACTTTGCATCTTTAAGATGAGCATGCTGAAACAAGCGTGCACGGTTTTGTAAAACAGAAGAACTATACTAAACATACTGTATTTTTTTTTTTTTACATACAATGCACCCTGGAATATAATATGCATAGAGCCTTACTGAATTTGCAGCAGAAGTGGGCTGCTCTGTGGCTCCTTTAATCTTGTAGGTTCCCCTGCATGTCCCCCCCACTGCTGATTGGTGGAGGGGCCCCACTTGCAACTCACTCCTGATCAGCAGCAAAGTGAAAACTGTAGTTTTAAACATGGCCCCATTTTTGCCTTCCTGTGAGGCCTTGGTGAGGAGGCAAAAAATACGCCATGTTTAAAACTGTGGTTTTTGCTTCCCTGCCAGTCAGGAGCAAGCCACAAGCAGGGCCCCTCTACCAATCAGTGGCAGAGGGGTGAGTTAGAGAGTTAGGGAACCTAAGTGATCCACAGTGCAGCTCACTTCCTCTGTGAATTCAGCATGGCCTTAAATATACACCTTGCTTTGAATGGCAGAATGAAGAAAAAAGTTCTTTCCTTGTAACTGAGTCTTAGCACCTAGGGATCTGGGCTTCCTCATTGTTTTGCTGCCTGTGGATTGCTGCAGATTTTTTAAAACTGCTCTTACTATATTTCTTGCATATATTGCACACTCTAATTTCTAGCAGCTGGTTTCAGGGGTGGGGGGAATGGTACATAACATATGTTTAATATTTTTACTGCCTTTATTGTATTTCTTGCATATACTACACACACTAATTTCTAGCAGCTGGTTTTGGGAAATAAAGGTACATATTGTGTGCAAGAAAATACAGTAAAATAAAAAGTTTGAAGAGTTTACACATGAAAGGCTTAAGCGGACATAGTCCAGGGAAACATGGGATAACCTTGTTTACTAGAGATGTCTCCTCATCTGATTTTTGGTTCACAACCTAGTTGTTCAGGGTAAGCAAGGTCATAAAGAGAATGGATCATCCTTATTGCTTATGTTTTTTTTCATTGGTACCTGAATCAAACTATGCACTCATTAACAACCATACCCTGGCTATTTAAAATAATTTCTGAGTCTGGTGGGTTGAGATATGGTGCACAGCAATGCACCATGAAATCACCATTCTTTCTCAAATACAAATGATTTTCAAATGATCTGAAAATGATCCCATAATTGAATACTAAATGGTTCAGTCTGTCCAGGAGTGCCAGTTCTAGTTTGTCCTTTGAATGCAGCAGCTTCTCTTTTAAACTGGAAATGGTGAAGTTGGAAGATTTTAAAAATAGTTAAGTATTGTGAAGTTAGTTAAGTAAATGGAGCAGAGCACTCTTTGAAATAAATAGGCAAACTTAAACATCAATCTGGGAGGTATGTAGTAGTAAGGAAACATAATATATAAACATTTTGCATACAAATTGTAATTAAGCTTCTAATTTAAATCAATATTTACTTCTAAAAGAATCTCTTCTCAATGCACGCATGCAAACTTAACATCAAATATTTGCTGATGTTGAAAATTTCCTGGCTATTCTCAATTTCTGCATCATTAATCAGAATGGATTTTTGGTTAATTTCACAGCTGAGAACATCACAGGACTGATGGTTAGAGAAATTAAGATCAGGTGGTATATGATCAATTTTTACTATATTTATACCAGTTTCAAAAAGGTTCCTTTTCTGCCCATTTCATCAGAAACCAACTTTTTTCTGTATGTTGCTTATACAAAAATATATGAAAGTGGTAATTCTATTATGGAACAAGAACAACTCTTCTTTTTAAACATTATGTTATTCCCATCCATCGGAAATCCTCAGGAAAAATAATTTCACACTGTAAATTGGTCTCAGGGGTAAGGATGCCTGACTATTTGAATGAGATAAGATAATATGAGGATATAAAAATAGAAAGAAAAGCCATTTTTACCAGCATGTCATATGCTTAATTTTTTGGCACATCAACCCTAAACAGCAGTGGTCACGGCTAAGGAACTTCACATCAGTTTTGGTAGGTAGATTAACCAATCCCCCCACCACCCCATCTTTCAGCATTTTTGAGAGAGGTTACCTAACTTTAACATCTTTCGTTTCTGAAATAAGAATGTTGGTGACTGATATTCCAGATAACTCAGGCATATGTTTCAAACCGGAAATGGTAAAAAGGAAGGCTCTAAAAATGGTAAAAATAGTTAAAAATTTAGAAACATATATATCTTGACAAATTCTGAACTAATTAGAAAAAGTTGGTGAAAATTTTGTTTGGAATGTTATAAGTTTACAAAAATATTGATTTTGTCAGAACTTTGAAGCTTTTAAGGCAAAAAAAAAATCAGGCAGATTTGGAAAGCTGATTTAATTAAATAGTAAATTATTAATATTTAATTAAATAGTAAATTCTTTTAAAATATAATCTTTCTTTAAAATGGTAACTTTGCCCAAAATTAAAGTATCTACTTAAAATTACTTTTAAGTCTTCTTCCAAGGAAGAACACTCTGAGGAAAGAGAAGGTTAACTGTGTATGTTAAAATAAAGATCATATGTAAAATAAAGATCATTTTACTATTTTGTCTGTCTAATGAGAGTTTTATATCCTCACAGATTGGAATAAATATAATAACTACTTCATAATCTGTAATGATAACTAACTCTTTTTTAATCAAACATCTTATACATTGTCTCTCTAAAGACATAACCATTTGAGAACTTTCTGCAGAAATGTGAAAGAATTTAAATTTTCCCAAGAAGAGAACTAATCTGAACTTGTCTGCTTAACCCTTAGAATTTCATATTGGCTCTTGTCAGTCAGGAGTAATCCTTTTACTTGAGTTCCTGCTGATTTCAAGGCTCTTGATGTTATTGATATTTCTATAAATCAGGACTTATGGTTTTAGACTTCAATTAAGTGTCTAGGGGGAGAGGGAGACCAGCAGGTGCTCCCCTTTCTCTTTATTCTTCTAAGGAGCTTACTAATGTCATTCAGACTTTCTGCTCTTTGACTCCTCTGGCTTTGCTAGTGAAGCTTGGAATTTAGACTACAATATAAAATCATGCAGTGATGTTGAAATGACATGCAGTGATAACCTCTCAAAGAGCTTCCAAAAATGTTAATGAGCTTCCATACTTTATTTTTTTGTTGCATATGAAGTGTGCATATTTCTAGCAGCATATCAGTGAATAAGTGGTAGCAATGTGAATTATATTGCATTATATTAATTATTAATAAAGACAATGAAATAGAACAATGAAGACCCATAATAACTAGGGGTATAAGCTTAAACCATCATGTTTTTTTCTCAGTTCGGGTGTTATTTTTTTGTCTATGTGATGGTTCATGTGTCACAAGACAGAGGATTAATTATACTATTAGACTAACTAGGTTGACTTCTGAGACCTGCAGTCAGTGTCTTAGTAAGGTGAACTCCCACTGATATTAAGGGAGGTTTACCTGGCTATGGACTGAGTAAATACTGAATAAAGTTTTCAAGATTTAGCCTATCCTGTATGCATATCTTCTGTGTATATTTAACATCTACTTACAAGCAGATGGGAAACAAAATAAATGCTATGATGAGCATTTATTAGAAATATGTTGACTTGTATTCATGATAAAGCATTCAGTTTAGTAAAGTTTGACTTGTTCAGGGTACAAGCTGATTTGAGGATTAAATGAAATACTGTTCTATTTTTTCGTTATTATTTACATTATCTGCTGTTGCCATGGCAATAGGATGTGAATGTACATTGTTTGCATGCTGGTAAATTGTCATGAGTTTTACAAAGTTGGATGCTTTTGTATGATTTTTTTCCTCCATCTTTCCTCCATCTTTTCTCCAAAAATGTATTTGTAGTTTATAAAGAACACTGTAGAAAACAAAAATGATACCTCACTTCATTTATCCTTCCTTGAATTGTGTTTTGCATTTAAGTTTTGGCCCCCAAATAACTGTCCACTTATTCACCCTAACAGCCCTAACGATTGGGGCCAAATCCTGGATTGCTGACTCAGTAACATAACTGGGGCAGGGTGATAGGGGCATCAAATAAGAAGGGGCACTGCACAGCCATAGGAGCAGTGTGTCTCTGAGGAGGTTGTTACAGCAGCAGCTGGCATGGCACAAGGAGCTGGCCCCTCCCACCCCAGCACATCACCAGATTGCAGGTGAGGAGCCTGAGGCCCCGTATAGTGAGGGATGAATGCAGAGAGCTGCTTTGCCCTCTAGCTATTACAGCAGAGACAGGCTGGCTGTGGGGAGCTGAGGTCCACTGCTCTGACCTGCTCCTTCCATTCCTGGCAGGAGCTCTTCCTCCTGGCACTTGCAGCAGAAGCAGGCTGCATAAAGGGACCCAAAAGGGACCCAAAAGCCCTCCAGGCAGAAGGGAGCATGAGCTGAAAGCTGTCCCTTTACTTTTAGCTTTTGCAGCAGCAGGAAATCGTTTATGGGAAGCCAGGAGCTTTCTGTGAGGCAGGCAATGTGCCAGGACCCCTCTCCCTGCAACTCCAGGTTGCAATAGCACCTACAAGGTAGAGAGCTGCCCCCCACCCCAGCAACTGCACAACACCAACGAGGCATTGGCAGAGAGCTGGCCCTACTGCATTAGCAGCTTCTGTGTGAAGTGCCAGCCCTGAGGCAACAGGAACACATGGCCCATACTGGCTATGTGCCAAAGAGCCGTGTTCTAGCGTCCCCCAGCTGCTGGCCTCAGCCACTGCTGGCATGTAGCTGCATTTCCTGAATCAAAAGTGAATGTGTGTCCAATTTTTTTCTCAGTTAAATCTCTGCAGCTTAGAGTAACCTGAAAAAAACTGACTATGAGTCTATGATTCAGTCTCACGCTTTTTGACAGTTCGTACTTACTCTACTAGCTCTCAAAGAGCTTTTGAAAATGTTTGCTGTATGTTTAATGTGATGCATGGGGTCATCTCATTGCTTTCTGTGCTATATGATCAAGCATATACGTTGAAGCATGAGTGAATTTTACTGATGCAAATTTGGGGGGAGGGTGGGGTTGATGGCCCAGGTGCCCAGATTTGCTTGTTATACCACTGTGGTGATTTGGGCTAGGAACAGAAGTTACACACAAACTGATCTAAGTGATCAGAAACTGGTTTAAACCTGTAACAGAATGGAAGTTCAGTGCACATTTAACTGTTTTCAAAATGGCCGGAACCAGTTTAATATAAACCTGGTTGAATGTAGTATCAGAGTTAACTGATTTGGGTCAAACCAGTTTATGGAACTTCTGTCCCAGATCTCTTCCTGGTTCAAGTTAACTCACAGTCTCCCACCATCCCAGGATGCTTTGTAGCCCTGGGCTATGCTGCCTGCTATAATGGAGCAGGGACTGCCTTGCCCGTGCTCCTTAGTCTGCTTCCTGCTTGTGTCCGTTCGCCCATAGGGGTGGGGAGCAGGGGTACAGACCTCCAGCCCCCTGTTAACCACGGTCTGCACAGCACATGGGGGGAGGGAAGAACCCTGTGGTGGAGGCTTTTTGGACCCTGGCAGCCCTCTCCCCTCCCACTTTGCAGTTGCTGATTTCTTCAGTGACTGCTGCAGAAGGGAGGGAGGAATCCTTCAGGGTTGGTGCCTGCCCATGCAGCCTAGCATGGGGGCACTGGGGAGCTCTGGCTTTAGGGGTCTTCCTCCCACCCCAGCCCAGGGTTCCCCAGCCCTGGGCAGCCTCAGGGATCTGCGAGAATTCTTTCCCTTGAGAACCCTGCTTGCCTTAGCCCTCTTAGTCTCAGGGTTAGCCCAGGGAGTGGAGGGAAATTCTTCTGCTCCTTCACAGCCATTTTTGCCTTAGGTGCTGCGAGTCTAAGGCAGAACTAATGCAAGGGACCAGAGGAATTTCCTTCTATATTCTTTTATATCCCTGTTTTTTTTTTGTTTTTTTTTCTTATAATAAGAACTTGATGGAATTTGAAAGGTGCATTGAAAATTTTGGGTGGAGATCATTCTATATTCTGTTCCATTCAAACATTCTGAACTTATGTTTAACTTCTGATAGTGTGTGCATCATTGTTATTACAACAGTATTTTATATTTATGTAGATGTATAGCTTTTCATTTGGGGAACATTTTTAAATAAAGCTTTCCCCATGTCGTCTTCTTTGACAATTACTTGTAATAAAAAGGGAAAAAAGTCTCTAATGTCTCAAAGGCATAATCCTTTCTCAGTAGTTATCTTCTAATGCTTATAATAAATGTTATTAGCATTGTGAACTACAAGTGATAGAGATACATGGGCGTTTGGTTTTGTTTTAAATCTCCCAAATGTGTTTCTTTAAGGTAGTTCCTTAATTATTTTTTAGATGTTGATACTAATATTTAATTTGCCACTGTTTGTAAAATATTAGCAATATTGAGTTTCATAGCTGGATTGTCATTTTTACATTGCTTTGAAATTTGACATTATTTTATGAAATAGACTTAACATTATCACCATGGTCTCTAGTAGGATTAAGTAATTCTGAGGTTTGGAGTTTTTCATGAGAGAAAAACAAAAAAAAATGCCAAAAAAACTAAAAACCCCTCAAATGCTACATTTACCAGCAGTATCTCTTTAAGATGCCACGATGACTGGTTAACATTTCTTTATGAAGAAGAGATTTATGATGTCTTTATTATATGTATCCAGGTATATATTCCTGCATATCTCCCACTTTTTCTGCCTATAATATAATATAACATAGGGCATCAGCTTATTTTAAAACACTCAGATTTGTTCTCAAAAGTACTTTATGCCCTTGAATTTCTATAGGAGTACAAAATATTGGAACCTTGAAAGTATATTGAAATAATGGTAGCTGGTACAGTCAGTGTGCAGAACTTCTTGGTTCAGTTAAAATTCACTTTTATTCATACCATTGCAATTTAACTAGGGGATCAATTGGAAATGATATTTGACATTTTAGGGAATGTATAATCTACCACATCACAAAGAAACAAAACATCATGTTAAAGGCATTAGGCTTTATTATCACTCATGAAGGACAAAAGTGCAAAACAAAGGAAAACATTTAAGAAATAGATTGTAGTTTTTAGTCTTCCATAATAAATATGAGCTAATTTTCTTTTAGACTGTCTGTTCCTTGAGATGTTTAAATATATTCCAGTTGATTTGCCGTGGTACTTGAATAGTCATCATCATTTTCAGAAATGCTGAGAACCCACAGCTGCTGTTGTGAGAGATGTTCTTGGGACCAATGGAAATCTTCCCATGTATTTTTATAAAGCTGGAAATTGTGATAATGACCAGTGGTGGTAAACTTGCAAAGGGATCAAAGATTTGGCATATCCAAGATAATAATAGTACTATAATACTAAGAATAGCTGGATGTCTCTGGTCAGGACATCAGGCTGGAAATGTAGCCAGGATAGCCATTCTGGTTTCAGTTGGACTGCAGATATCATGAGAACGGTCCTCCTGTGGTTTTTTTGCTTCCTGCCAGACTGAAATGAAGATGTATAGAAACACCAGTACTTTTATTTTAAGTGTACTAAGATTATCAAACCACATAATTGTCCTAGATGTGACTGAAGGTATGCAGACGTTTTGGGCTGTGTGAACAAAATTGGCCATCCTTCCTAATAATGCCTGTGTGGAATGTAGAATAGTTCTTAAATGATGATAATATTTCTAATACCATAGATAGCTCACTTTAGGTAACTATCCCATGATATCAGGTTCTTTTAAAATGCTGTTTGCCCATCCGTTGGTTGTGCAGAATAAAGGGGGAAAAATACTTGTAAATTGAACCAGTAGAAGTGATGGAATGTCCCAGGAAAGGGACATATGGTTATGCTGATATAAACTATACCACCTGACATTATGTTTAGCTTCTCCACATCCACCTGGCAGAAGTGGAACCCTCAGGAGGGAAAAAAAGAAAAATCTGTAGGAGCAGGTATGGATCAGTTATCTAGACAGCATGTTTTCTTTGAGAAATGATGATATTTATATTAGGAACTTGTAAATAAGTTTGTGTTTCTCTGAGCAGCATGTACTTGTTTTAGGTGTTCTGAGACCCCCATTTTGAGTCATATACATGGAGCTACTGATCTCCAGCTCACCCAGGGAGATTGAGTTTTCTGCATGGTACCTAATTGTTTGTCTGACTGCTTGCTTGCAAATAGATCATGAAGTTTTAATCATTCTTAGTTATTTTGCCCTGTGTTACCATGTTCTGTCATTTCAATCCAACATAGAAGTAAAAAGACAAAGAAAACAGACTGGGCACTCTCTCCTTAAGATACACAGTGAGCCCCAGCATTTCAGAATTCAGATTTTCAACATAACCAGATTATTCAGACTGCCCACTCACTCATTCATACAGAGATAGTTTCAGTGCTAAAGTAATGACTTTTAAACAGCAAGCGTCTCTCCTTGCCTTCTTATTTCCAGTACAGTAGGGTCTGTCTGCCAGGTGTTGGATAAATTCGGTCCCTCTGTCTTGTCAGTATCTTTTGATTTTTGCTTGACAAACAAAGAGTTAGCAGCATTGTGTATATGCCCTATGCAAAAGGAATGTCCTTAGGGAGATTTTCAGTACTTTTTGAAGAAAGATAAATGATGGATTCCAACAGCATCTGCTGTTGAACTTCTTCAGGAGACTGCAATTTGCAGTTAGAGAATGTAGTAATCAGCGTTCCCACTGAGACTTTCAGGCAAAGGATATCTAATACCATCTATTAAAGCAAGAATACAAAAATACATTGAGGGGCCAATCCCATAGAGATTTCTGTATATAGTTCTACTTGTCCAGTGACTCAAAGGCATTTAGCATGTTCTTGCCTCTAAAAAAGAAGAGGCTTGTGGACCATTTTCTAATTGTGATATTAAAAAATCACTTTTTTTCCAGTAAATAGAAATGTAGAGCACTGTAATCTATTTTATCTTTACTATTCTATCTGAGGTCCTACAGTGATACTTTCTGTATGCATACAGAGACACAAGCCAGTGTTGAGCATGTGTATGTGCATGTGCCCTCCTGTGACATACTCAGTTGTTCTCTGATTTAGTGAAAGACCAAGTGAGGGGACTCTGCGGAGTTGGAAGAAGCAGAGAACCAGTGAAGCAGGAGCAACTGAACTTGTGACTGGAAAGTTTTCTATATCCTCCTTTATATAGAAACATCCTTGGCTGAATCTGCCTCATCTCCCATTGTTACTTGCCCTTCTAAATGGTGGACGTGGCCATTTCCAGGTGACTCAGGAAGAACAGCTTCATTGGCATTACACCAGGGTTTGGCAACCTTTCCAGGTAGTGGCCAGCTTGATGCAGTCCACGTTAGAGATGGACTAGTGCAGGGGTGGGCAATTATTTGAGCAGGAGGGCTGCTTAATGAGTTTTGGTGAGCTGTGGAGGACTGCAATGGGTACCCTGCCCCCTTGGTCACCATCTTTGGACCAGAAGTCCCATCCCCTAACCCTTGATCTTTGCCACTAGGAGGCTCTCCCCTTTGCCCCCAAAAGTACTCCTTTGGTGGTGGTGGTGGGGAGTTGCCATCTTGGAACCGTAAAAAGCCCAAATTGTATACTACCAGTCAAACATCTACTATAAAGTATTTTATATTTTTGTCTTGATTTATGTGTGTTTACATAGTATACATAGGGATGATTTCATAATAGCTCAAAATAGTCTTACCCCTATATATTGTGTGTGTGGGAATGTGGCGGTTGTGGGGTGATTGTGTGTATGATGGGGTGTTGGATGTTTTTGAGAGGCTATGGCTGTGTGTGGGGGTGTAGGGTATATTGTGGGTGTGGATGTGTGTATATTTGGGGGGATATGGGCAGGGGGTGGGTGTGTGGGATGCGAAGGAGGGTGGGAAGATGTGGAGAGCCCTCCACACCCCTCCCATGGTGTACAGCCCCTGATGCCAGTGGCAGAAGCAGCAAGCGGTGGCCCTCTGTGCGCTCATGGCCTGCACAGGCTCAGCCACTTGGCGGTGCATGGCTCCAGCCAGTTCCAGAAGCTGCACATGGCAGCAAGGAACAGAGCCAGGGCAGCCCATCTCTATCACATGGGGCTCATGTGCAGCCCCTGGGACTTGTAAGTCACCAAGGGAAATCCCTGTGATGGAGCCAGCTGCCTTCTGTGCTCCTTGCTGCCACATGTGTTTCTGCCCGGGGCAGGGGGTCAGACCTGATGATCTGCTTAGGTCCCTTCTGACCCTAAGTTTATGATACTACGCAGCTTCTGGGACTCTGCTGGAAGTGGTGGGGAGCCCTGCCCTCTGCTTCCTGGCAGAGTTGCAGGAGCTGCACGTGGCAGCAGGGAAGGCAGATGGCTCCATTGCGCAGGGCTTCTCCCTGGTGGTGGGCGAATCCTAGGACCTGCATGTGAGCCTGGCGTGATAGAGGTGGGCTGGCTGGACTCTGTAGCAGTGGCACTAGCAGCCCTGCCTGGAACTGGCCAGGGCCCTCCAACACATGTGGGTGGGAGCGGCAGCAAAGTGAGTGGGCTGGGCAGGGTGCAGTTAATTAGCAGGTGCCCGCGGGCTGGATAAAATTTCCTCACAGGTTGGATCTGGTCTACCTCTGTAGCATAGGTAGGCACTAGAACCCAGCCACTGCCACCATTTCCCCAGTGGCTACACAGGGAAAGTGCCCACTGCTGCCACTTTTCCCCATGGTGACACAGGGAGTGTCCACATCCAGTTGTCTTCGCTTCAGCAGTAAGAAACTTCAGCAGGATTCATTTTCCCCTGCTGCCACGGGGATGAGTCCTGGATGCAGACACTCTCCCCGTGCCACTGTGGAGAAAAGCATTGGTGGCAAGTACTTTCCCTGCGCTGTCTTTGGGAACAGCCACAGCACGGACCTAGCACCTGCCTCTTTCCTGAACTGGGTCAATCCACTCCTGAAGCCCCACATCCTGGGCTGGATCAAATAAATCCACAGGCTGGATGCAGTGAACATAGTTTGCCAACTCCTGCACTACTCTACAAATATATCTTTAGAGTACAACTGACTGACCTTGGATTTCACTAGGTCTTAGTGATACAAGATTCTGTGTGTTCAGTGTCTGCTTTATGAGCTTTCCAGAGGGTGGGGAGAAATCCCTCTACTAGAATTCGTAAAAGTCTCTGGGTTACTCCCCCAGTTAATTGTTATTTGTGGTCAGTGAGAAGTCCCTTAAAAAGCCACTTTTTATGAATAACAAGCTTTATCATTTTCTTAAGATTAGGATTTTAGTATGCTTTCAGATGCAAATGATGAGATTAATGTAGCTGAATGGTTAGGTTCTTATTTTGCCAACTAAACAGCTGCCATGTTTTACATTTCATTTAGTTTATTGTGTGTGTTTCATTTATTTATTTATTTTGCAAAACCAAACAACTGTGAGTTAAAAACTGCTCTAATTCCACTAAGGAATTCTGATTATCCCAGGTGACAACTGCAGAACTCCTGACATCTAATTTAAGGCCCCCTATCAAATTGAACAGTACAAAAGCCAAATGCTCTGTCCAGGATTTTTCTTCTCTCCACACTTGAACTTCCTCATGTTGTCACTTATTCTCTCACACTACTTATTATCATACCACTTCAGCCTTCCCTTTCACCCACGGTCCCCTTCTTGTTATATAGTCATTCCTATTGTAGCAGACTTTTCCACTTCCCCTTCTTATCACCTTCCCTGGTCCTTCTACATCAGCAGTGGGTAAAATGTGGCCCGCAGGCCAAATATGGTCCACCAGGCCATTCTATCTGGCCTGCGGGGCCCTAAAAATTTAGAAAATTTAATACTTATCTGCCCCTGGCCGGCTGTTATGTGGCCCTCAATGGCTTGCCAAAACTCGGTAAGTGGCCCTCCACCTGAAATAATTGCCCCACCCCTGTTCTCCTCTGTGCTTTACA
The DNA here is from genome assembly GCF_030867095.1 of Alligator mississippiensis. Taxonomy (NCBI): domain Eukaryota; kingdom Metazoa; phylum Chordata; order Crocodylia; family Alligatoridae; genus Alligator; species Alligator mississippiensis. The sequence continues at coordinate 117,413,149 of NC_081825.1, forward strand.
TTCAGTTACACCAGTGTGAATCCACAGTAGCAACACTGACATCATGCAGCATCTAGACCATGATCATTAATTCCCCCTCACCACAAGACAAAGTCCAAGTTCTCTTAAATTACCATGGCAATACATTTTCTATCACACCTTCTGACTCTTGCCAGAGTGCCTTCATCCTATTGTGGTCAACTTTGACTGCCTACTGTTCCAGTGCATGATCCTTTCTCAGAATTATTTGTTGTGAAATCATAACAGTAAACTCAATTTGATGATTTATTCAATTTAGAGATGTAACAATTCCATCCTTGAAATGTAAGCAGTTTTATTGGCATGGACTGCAATGTGCAATCCATTCATTATTAAATATCCATATACCTCATTCAATTAAATAGAAACGATAAAATAGATGGTTACCAAATGTATAAAGTGTTAGTACTAGATCCCAAAATGATCCTGTAAGAAAGCATATTCCAAGTGTTTGTATCAGTTTGGCAGGTGATTAAAACAGGTTTTTTTGGACTGGAGGTAATGTTAGCTGCAGGACAGTAAGTACATGTCTATAAGAAAATCCCCACCTTTTATTTAGGTGAATGACGTGTCCTTCAAGAACATATCTTTATATTGAGGGTCAGATTCTGTAAGGATGGGCAAGTTAGGGTTTCTTCCTTGTCGTGGTCCATCGAAACACCAGGTAGAATTACAACCTTTGTTCTCAGCATTCAGGGAGTACAGATACTGCCTTAGGATAAAATCAGGTGATGTTTTTATTACAGCATCAGTTGTGCTGGGATACACTTCTTTGGATGTTGCCAATTGTCTAGCAGGTTTGGGCCTCCTGATGATCCTGAGTTTCAGGGGTTGGAACCTGAGGAAACCCAGGTTTCTTGCTTGCTGGCTTCTGTCCCAGGAATCTCCCAGTCAGGGATTCCCCAGGCACAGAGATTCAAGGCCCTAGTTCGAGTTTTGGCACTGCATTGTTGTGCCAGAACTTGGGGTGCTTCACTGCAAATGGGGGAGCCCCTGGGATTCTGCATTTGCAGACATGTTCCCTGAACTGTGGTGCAGCAGCATGATATACGCTCCTGAAGAATCCGCTATTCGGGAATTCTTGGGATCACACATCTTCAGCTGGGGAACTTGGCATTCCCCCATTTGCAGAGGTACACTCTGAGTCAGGGCATAGTAGTGTGATACTTGCACTTGGGGAAACCCCTGCCAGTGGATTCCTGGAGTGTGCTTCTGCCAAATGGAACCCTGGGGAGGAAGCAGTGGGGCTGTTGGGACCCAATCATATACACCCTGGAAGGGGAATGCCTGCTTCTGCATCCTCTGGGCTGCACGTGCTCTCCCACCATAAATCAAACGAATAGCCACTGCAAAAAACAAAAAAACGGCCCAAATTTATATCACTGACTGTCACCGCCACAACTTCGGGCAGTTGTAGCTCAAGGGCTAAGGACAGACATTACACACAAACCAGTATAATTGATCAGAAACTGGCTTAAACCTGTAACAGAACAGATGTTCAGTACTCATAAACCAGTTTGAAAATGGCTGAAACTGGTTTGGGGTAAACCTGGTTGAATGTAGTATCAGACTTAACTGATTTGGGTCAAACTGGTTTATGCAATGTCTGTCCCAGACTTCTTGCTGGTTTAAGATAAACCAGACACCCCCAGCATCCTAGCATTCTCTCTGGGCTGGGTGGGGCTCTCTGCTCCACAGAAGAGCTGGCCCCTCCCCTCTGCTCCCTGGCTGGAGCTCAGTACAGACTGCAGACACAGCAGGGTCTGCCTGGCTTCCGCCTGCCCTAACCCCCCTCATTCTTTGCTGCTGAAGCAGGGATCCCTCCTTCCCAGGAATCCTCCTCCTGGGATAGTGCAGGCAGGATGGGGGTTTACACCCCTCCCTAGTCAGAGCGTACCACTAGGGCCTGGCCACACTCCCCCTCAGCTTAGCATTGTGGAAGGGAAGGGAGGGCTGCTGTAGTGCCCCCTGGCTTCTAGCTTGAGCCACTGCAGACATGTGCCTGAATTTCCTCAGTTCAGAGAGAATGTCTGTCCAGTTACAAACCAGTTCCACCTAGCCAGGCTAGATTAACCTGCAAAGATTGATTCAATTCAGGCTCAGGCTTTTTGAATGTCTATCCCTTGCCAAGAAGGGCTTTGGCATTTGTTTGCTTGGCCTTTGTGCCACCATACAACTTTTTATGGTAGCGCAAAGTTAACATCTGTTTCCAGCGTTAGACCCTGAGATACCACAGAAGAGCCTGGAGAAGAGTCTGAAAGAAGCAGCATCACACCTCAGTTCTCCTGTACATGTAGCTGCTGAGCAGCTACTAAGACAATCCCTCTCTCTGCATAGCCAGTATATCTGGAGGCAGTGTGAGAGGAGTTCTCTGTGTGGGTGCTCCAGGGTTGGGGCAACTCCAGTTTGATTTTATGATAGGTTTTGCCATACAGACCCAAACTGTCTCTGACTGATTGATGTAAGTTAGAGGCATAACAAGATACTGCTGGGTGCAGTGCTGTGCAGCAGCAGTGTAGGGCTGAATGTGCCAATGCAAAGCTTCTTGGGGTGGGGTGGAGAGTGGTTCTGGAGACCGCTCAATAGTTGGCCTGACTCTCCCTGCCCTAGTTACACTAAACTTTAACTTGCTTTACAAGCTATACTAATGCATCATGTCACTAGAAAATCCTCTTCATCTTTCAAGAGTTGCAGTACATTTTAAGCTTCTCTTTGCTCCAGATAACAAGTGACCTATTCTATACCTGCCACAGCCTCCCTTTCCAGTTGTGTTGACTGTCAGGTGCAGAAAATAAGTCTCTGTCCAATCTCTGACCTTGGCAACTGTCTCCCTGCAAGCAGCCCGGGCTTTGGCCCAGTCCCTGGCCATGGAACCTAGGCTACTCTCAGCAGGGCTTGCAGCCTCCCCCGTCACCTACTGCAAGCATCCCTGGTGGGCTTGGTGTCTGGTGGCAGGGGCCTACTCTTAGCTGGGGCCAGTTATGGCATGCCAAGCAAAATGGCTTCATGTGTCGTGCTCTGATCTATACTGTTGTACTTGTGTTGCTTTATATTTTTAAGAAAGCTGCAGCATCCGAATTTAAATTTCTCAAGGTTTAACTATTACATTCTTGAACTCAGTCCTAATTCTTCAGTTATATCTGAGCCTAGGCTTTCAAAAAAAAAAAAGAAAGAAAGAAAAGCAATAAATTTTATGGCACTTAAACAATTATTTTAAACATTATTGATTTCATGAAAAGCTGAAATGGCAACATGACTTGCTTTGCTTCTTTAGTTCTAAGTTTTCAAACAGCAGAGTAAGCTCACAAAGCCCAACTCTTTCTTATATCACTGCATGCTAGGGAGCTTTCAAAATCGTTTCAGTATCAAGAATTCAGCTAACTGCATCTTGTCTTCACTATTAGCTGTTCTTGCAAGCCTGGCAAGTCCCTAGGCTTGCTTGTTGTGCATACATATTTCTTTGCTGGTAAGGAACACATTTTAGTCCCAGGAACACATGCTGTTGACTGCTAGGAGACATTTTGTGGTTTAGGATTAATAGAAGTAATCTCCTTTGTTTGAGAAATAGTCAGCCATGGCTGCATACATGTTACATGCATGAGTAATAGATAATTAGTAATTGAAACAGAGCCATAATGGCTTGCTTTTACTTGCCCTTTCTATAACGAAGCTGAAATGGTGCCTCGATCTGAGTATTTGACCCTTCCCTCCTCTATGCCCTAGGGTACGTAACACAACATCGCAATAAATCTTTGCATGAATTGATTTGACAGAGTATCCAACATGTAAAGGAGTTGGTTTAAATCAGGCAAGTAAATTTGGGAAGCAGTTTGTGAATCTTTGGGATTTCAGACTAGGAATTATCAAGTGTTTATTTCATTCACCAACATACCAGAATAGATTTTTGTTGTCTTCTAACATTATTTATGGTTGCATGCTAGGATTATGTGGTACAAATAATATCTGTATATACTGCAATGTTTATGCATTTGTTTTCATGATCTTAGAGATGTTTATTAGACGCATTTATTTACTGTCTAAAAATTTATATTCATATGCCATTGATTTTAATGGGCACTTTATCTAAGAACTAATGTATTCAGAGCATAAACAACTAAATTGTATTATAAGTCTGCATTAAAAATAGCACTTGCTGATCTCTCATAACAACATACCTATTCTTTGATTTGTTGGTATCATCTGGACAATCTCTTCATGTCTCAAAAAGTTGAATGTAACCACAGTAGGTAACACATTTCCAGACAACGCCTTATTGTCTGCATAAGTGAACATATGCTGAAGTCAAAGACCTTGCATACCTACTTGGAATCAAGATTAAATTACCAACCTTTTTGGCATTTTTATGTAAAATGTTCTGTATTATGGCCTTCTCATAGCTAAAGTATGAGTCACTTGCAGACCATAATAGATTTTGGCTATGCAACATGATGAAGTGTTGTGGATACAGTGAAACATTTAATCCAGACTTCAGGCAGAGTAATTCCCAGAGGTCACCTAAAGAAAGAAAAGAAAAGAAACAAATTATGGCACCTCCTTTTTGCAACATTAACATTATTATTGGTTAGAGTAGAGATGATTTAAAAGCACAAAAAGTGCCTAGTTTTCTTTTTAACTGTTACATAACAATGAAAGCAAACCTACATCTAATTGTTATGATTGAATGTCAGTAAAATATTTGGGTTTGCAAAATCAATGTGTTCTTTGGGTGTGTTTTTTTTTAATGTTACTTTTTACAAATGAGGTAACATTTAGAATGTCAATAAATGCCTTAAAATATTGTTTTTTATTTCAAAATCTCAAAAAAAAATTTAAGAAAATTAAAGAAAGACCTATCTAAAATCCAAAATACTACAGTTAAGAGTAAAATCTGCACAAGAGTGTATTAAAAATGTGTTGAGTCATATGAGATATAATATTCTTCCACTTTATTTCATGGGGGAGATGCATTATGTTGACAAAACGAGTTGAATTATATCATTAAAATGTTAAGGAGTAATGATCATAGGTTGGGAATGCAATTTTGTAAAAGCAAAATGCCCAGAAATTACCTTTCATTCTCTTGGCAACAGGAAGTGTAGTTTAACAATTTATCCCAAAACGCTGACTCTTAATAGGTATAGGTTCCTGTGTTTTCTGTGCAGTCAAAGGAGAAAGTTAGGCATATCTAAAGGTGGGGTTACCATACATCTGGGTTTTCCCAAAGATGTTCTCTTTTTGGGTTCTCCGATCTCCATCTCGGCGTTTTTTTTAAATATGAACAAATGTCTGGGATTTTGTTTATAGAACTGCATTTCCCAGTTTGCTGTAATGGCATGTGTGTTTACTAGGGATCCAGGTTTCCATTTGCTGTGGAAAAGTGCAGTTTTTTCCACGTGTCATTGTTGCTTTTGTGACTTCACAGTGGAAGTAAAGCACTGATCCTGCAAACATGTAACGTGCATAACTTCACTCATGTGAATATTCAGTGGGTGAAGCATACCAGTAAAGTTTTCTACAAGTATAAAGAGGAATAAATAGTCCTGGCTAATTCTGTTGTAGGATGCATCAATGTACTGGGGCTGAAATTACTTTTTTTATTGTTTTCTTATTTAGGTGTTTTACAAAGATAAGGAATTAATATAACCATTTGTCTTTCTCATGAAAAAAAGTTCAGGCTACAAGCCAAAACTATCTCCTGTTGAGGAGCTCCTTGAATTTTCCATCATCAGAATGAAAATAAGATCTCAGGGTAAACATAAAAAGTGCCATACTAGGTCAGACTAGTGGTCAGTCCAGTTTCCTGTCATTGAAACTAGCAGGAGTGCTTTAGAAGGAAAGCAGTGAACCAAATATATTTAGAATTATCTACCTATATTTATTACCCCCATGTGGGCAAGTGCATAGCTAGATAGATGGGATGGGACCGGGTGGGTTGGGGAGTGGCTGCTTCCGGATGCCACTCCCCACTGGCCCATGGCCCCATCCCCATCCACCCTGCTGGCCACAGGTGAGTTCAGCTGCTGCACTACCCCAGCCCTGCTGTGCACCCAGAGGTGGTGGGACCGGCTGCACGTGCCATGGCCCAAGCTTCTCCCCTGCACCTGTGCTGGGCAGGGTTGAAGGACATCCATGGCCTGGACAAAATCACTTGTTGGGGCCAGATGGCCTGTGGGTCATATTTTGCTCGCTCCTGGTCTAGCCCCTTTTTTGGACCTGGCTATGCTATCTGCCTCCACCACTTCCCGTGGCAATGAATTCCACAAATTAACTACACATTGCCTAAATAACATTTCTCTTGTTAGTTTTAAATCCGTCTCCTATTAGTTTCAGTGGGTGCCCCCTAGTTCTAGTTGTTTGGGACTTGGTAAACAACAGTTCCCTGTTCACTTTGACCACACCCATCATGATTTCACAGACCTGTATCATATCCCTCCTCAGACTCTTCCTTTCAAAACTGAGGATCCTAGCCTTTCTAGTCTCTCCTTGTATGGGAACTGCTCCATACCCCTGTCATTTTGGTTGTCCCTCTCTGTACCTTTTCCAACTCTACTACATCCTTTTGCAGATGTGGAAACCAGAGCTGCATGCCCTATTCAAGATTTGGGCACACCATGGATTTATATAATGGCATGATGATGTTCTCCATTTTGTTTTTAGTTCCTTTCTTAATGATGCCCAAATTATGTTGGCATTCTTCATTGAGCTTATTGCTCTGAATATTTTAGATAACTGTCTACAGTAACCCTTAAGATATCTTTTCTTAACCATAACAGCTAGTTCAGAACCCAGCATTGTGTACATGTAGGTGAGGTTATGTTAGCCCATGTGAATTATCTTGCATTTGTCAACACTTGTGTTCATCTGCCATTTTTGCCTACTCAGCTTACTGAGATCTTCCTGCAGCTCTTCTCTGTCAGCTAGCTATTTTGGTTACCCAGAATCACTTGTCATCATCTGCAAACTTGATGACTTCACTTTGCACTCCCATTTCCAGATCATTGATGGAAAATATTGAACAAAATTGGGGCCACAATTGGGATTGCACAGATCCCTGGAGGACCCCACTTTTGACATTCTGAAATTTGTCAAATGAGTGCTCTGGTATTAATTTTCAGCAGTACACAATATACTGATTTTGGATTAGATGGTATCTCTAGACACTTTCAAAGAATATCACAGCAAATGTAAAAAATACAGCAAGATGCAACAATATATAAATAAAGAAAATCAGTTGCCTTTCCACAGGTGACTCTTTACTTCGATTTTTAATAAAGTAACTGTAGTGTTGGAAGAAATATCGGACATATACAACATCTGAGAGTTCCTTTCTTCTTCTTATGCCACTTTCTGTCCATAGGACTCCAATTGAACACATGCATGTACATGATGGATGGACATTTTTTCATGTTTCTGTGTTGTACTCCAGCTATTACCACTTGAGCTAACTCAACATTTTTGTGACAATTTAGTTTCCAAGTTTTCATTGAAGGCCAGAGCCGGCAGGTGCGTGTGTGTTATAAATGCAAAACAAACAAAAACAAGAGGTTTATTTGGGTCAGTAGTTTAAAATGCCTTGCAGTATTATTAAATATTGGTTATCAGATCAGCATTGGCTGATATGGTTGGTTAATCATTGGCTATCGGTATTGGCCAAGAAAATCTTTATCAGTGCACCCCTAACATTAACCCATTTTATGCTGGGTATGTAATTCAGCAAAAGCATTAGTTTTATAGCAAAATAACCAATCAATGCAATCAGGAACTGATTAATCAGTCAGTTAATTATTGTAAATTGGTGTAGTTATGGGTTAACTGAGTGCAGAGTAGTTCTATACATTTGCTGTTCCTTTTTTCAGAGGATTATTTTATTTTAAGTGAGTGTATGAATAGGTTAATTGCGTGTAGATTATGTATATAAATTGGATACATTTCATTTTGTTAGGTTAATATCATCTGTGATCTTTATTTTTAACCATTAGAGTTGACATTTTCACTAAAACTTGTTAGAATGGAGAAAAGACCTCATATATTTGTATTTTGCCTACCTATTTCCCCCAAGGTATAATATGCTGTAAATTTGTTTAAAGGGAAAAAAATCAGGAGATTAATTTGGGTAGTAAATAACCCTCGTACTTTCAAGACCATAGACTGTCACAGCAGTCAGAGGGACAAAGAGATTGCTGAAGATGGATGAACCTTCTGCTGTAGGGACAGGGTTGTTTTATTAGTGTTAGAATGTTACCAACCCTTGGCAGTGAGAAATTTATGCATTGGAAGTATATAGAAAATACCTTGTGGTGGCTTTTAATTAAGTAATTTTGTTAATGGGCTTTTGAGTGTTCTTCTCTAAAGTAAATGTTTCTTAATTCTTCAGCCTCTATTTATATGAGTTCAATGGGAGTGAAATAGGACAAAAAAAAGACGTTTACGTGACAGCTTGTAGAATCTCAATATATGGCATTGCTTTAGGGGGCAGAAATATGGCATAATAAAGAAGCAGGCCTTATTTATTGTTTTCATAAACTGTGAAGATACTGAATTAGCAGCAATTTGAGAAGGACATCTTTGCATTTCTGCGCTGCACTGTTTAGAAAGACAGAGTAATCTGTCTGATTTGTTAATTTTTATCTACAATACACTTGTTCAGAGTACTGTCAAGGGTGGCAGTACGTTTTGGTTCCAGTGTCATAGTTCTGTCTTGTATTTCTTGTACACTATTCTCAAATGTTTATATAAATGAAAAGCTGAGGTGTACAGGGTTTGAGGCTCCCATTCAAGCCTATGGAATACGTGGACTTCAAGATTTTTCACTTGAGGATTCCTGAATTTTATTTAGTTAATAATAAGTGGTCATTTTTTAAAAAAAGGAGGAACCTGAAAGGTCAATTAAGACACATGGGAGATCATTTTCCCCAAGTTAGAAGTGGGGAGCAGGTAAGAAAAGGAAAGGTAGTTAGTAGGGTAGACATATATGCTGGTGTAGGCATTTTATTAATTTTTTTATTTCCCACCTGTTGCCTAGTGAATACTTTAGTGCAAGGCTTTGGTATTTTTATTAAACTATCTTCTGGTTCAAACTGTGACTGTAAAAAATGATGAGACTAATTCAGCTCAGGTAAAATGCAAATGAAAAATAAAAGCTGTTATAAATATTTCTAACATTTTTGTAGTCTCCATCTGTTTTTATTGTTCTCTCTCTTATTTTTCCTTGTGGAGTAGTTCTGTTCCCATATTTTAAGTGGAGCTTCAGTATGTAAATGGATGCTTTGTTTATTTGTACTGAATAGTGATGATAAGATACAGTCACCTATTAATGTTACTCTTCTTTAATCATCCTGAATGCCAGTGATCTGATTTATTTTTACAACTGACTTGGTACACCATAATCATAGCCATATTTGTTTCCACATACTGGCTGCTCTACTTTGGGTAAGTTATAGCAATACTGAGATTAGAAATTACTTTCAGTAGTACCAAGTTGTTACTCAGAAAGAACCCAAAATTGACAAGATATTTCCATATAATTTTTACAAAGAACAATTGCTCATTGTGAAGCTGGTTTCTGGATATGTCACCTGTAGCTGAAACATTAGCTGTGCATGAAACACATAGTATTAACAAATAAATTTCAGAGCTGCACAGCTGCTGTACCTTGAAACTCTAGCTGCTGAAATCTAATAGTTTTACTAGAACAACAGCAAGCTTTAGCTTTACCAGTTCAAGGGCCAAGACTTGATTGGCAGGTAAAAATATACAATCCTTTATCTTTCATTTTTCCTGTGTCTTTTTCCCATTTTGCAATTAACTATCCCAGTATTGCAGCAGTCTTCTAGAAATGAACCTCTTGGACTGTTTCATTCTTGGAAAATGTATCCCCGTGGCTGTTTAATTATGGTAATTGTTTATTACATTGTAGATGCACTTTATTATAGTTAATGTCAGCCTTCTCTATCCAAACTACTATGATCACTGATTTTAATTTGGCCATGGATATAGCCAGGCTGAGTTATGTGAACCTGTGATACATTTATCTACCATTGGTAAAATACAAAAAAATAAATATGGCCTAAATAAATCAATGCTCATCTTCTATAAAAAGAGATTTAGCACTGGCAGCTTTAGCAACTGAGCTACACAAGTGGTTTTTGACCTTTATAGACTGGAGGCATCTCTCATTAGACTCAAGGCAACCCTCCATAACTTATGAATTGAGTAGCACCCCATTTTAAAAGCAAATATATTTATTACACTGCTTATCTCCTTGCAGAGGAGCCAGGGAGTGGGTGCAACAGAGGAGCAGCCAGGCAGGGAAAACCTTAGCCTGCCGTTTTCTGCTTATCTCTTCACACCTCCTGAGGCATCCTTCAAAGGATCTTGCACTCTGGCAAGTGGCTGAGAACCACTGATCTACACTCCCAACAAGTAAATCTCATGCAACATTTATAATTCAGAATGATTCAGTTATCTCCTTAATGGAATAAAAGAGTATCAGTAGACCAGTGGTAATAAACAAATGTACATTAACAAACTTCTCTGCACATAAATTCTGACAGCAAACAGATACTGGTAAAGAAAATGACTTTTTAAAGAAATTTGAGGTGCTCCAAGGATAGCTGGTGAACTGGGTGGGGTATGCTTGGGGCAATCCCAGCTGGGGCATGATGCTGCCACATTGTAGATAGCCTAACTTTCCCTTGCATTTTTTTTTTTTTTTTGTAAGCCTACCTGTCTAATGCAAGGCTGTGCTTTCTGCTTTTGGATCTGGTATCTAGAAGCCAGGCAAATGCTGAAAGTTATGATGCCTTTTGGAAACTTGGTGTTAAGTGTCCTCATAATGGACATAAATGGAAGTCACTGCACACAACGTCTTACAGAACTTAGTTCTTATTTTTCCTCTGGCCCCACCTACTTCCAATCTGCACTTGTAGTCTGTGCCATCTTTAATCATATAGGCTCCCCAACAACATCAGGCTCCTTCCCTTGGTGAGAAGAAAACTTTCTTCCATGACTTTCAAACAAACTGAAAAACAAACTGGAAGAGATTCTTCCTTCAATTGGAGCAACACAGAAGGAACCAGGAGAGTGGCCTTTAAAAATTACACAGCCTTGGATTCTGCAAGGAGTTTTGTTCCCACACATGTCAGAGGAGAACTAATCTCTGTATAGCTCTGCCTTTGCCCCCTTATGCCAACAGCGTCATGTAGAACTGTGCTGGCAGCAGCTTCTAGACTATAAACCACTTCCTAAACCCATGCTGCCTCCACTCCACCAAGTGCACAACACTTATTTCACTAAGAATTTATCCTGTTTCAGAGAAAAGATCACCCAGGTCACTAATAGTCCTTTTAGATCTGAAGACCAAGAAGCTGAGAATCTAGTCCAGAAATGCCGAGTCCTCTTTCCAAGAATTTGGTCCATTTTTACAAATAGAAGATATGGAATTAGTGGCGGCAATTGTTTTAATAAATAATACCGCTGCTTACTGTCATAGTATTTCCTGATTTATAGCAGTTCATATTTTCAAGGCCACCCAATTATCCCCCAAAATGCTACCATCCTACCATCTGTCTTTCATATAGTTGAGCTTAACATAATCAGTCATTAACATTTACACTTTACTGGTGCTTAAGCTCAAAAAATAGAAACTTTGAGATGTTAGGAAGGAAGATTTTGGAGAAGGAAGATTAGAAAATATATAAATTCTCCAGTTAGAATATAAAATATTTAAATTCAAAGACGTGCTTTTTTATGTGCATGCACATGTTATTTATTGACAGGTATGATCTTGCCCAAGTATCCATTGGGTTTTTAAATGTCTGTTTTCTTATATGTACCATGTCAGAAAGAAGCTTAGTGACAGATTTGAAGAAGATTAGGTAGGACTAAAAATTAAATGGAGAACATACCAGGCACAAACAATGACATGTGAGAAAACTTGATGCAGTTTTGGAAAGAATAGACAAGTAGGGAGCTGGAATTGGCACAAAGGAGGAGATGCAGAACAGCAAAAAAGATGAGTAGATTGAATAAGTATAAATGAACAGAGTTAGGAAAGCCTTGTTAAAATTAGGTGACATTCAGATTTCAGTTAGGTAGAGATAAAGCACACAGTGAAGTGGCACAGTTGTTTCCTGAAAAATAAACAGATCCAAACCCCTGTCACTAAGGTGCTTGTTCTCATGTTCAAATAAAACTGACTTTGTCAGTGTGTGCCTTTGTGTGAAGTGATACCAGAATCTAAAAGGAAAATGTCATAAGTGACTAGAATTAGTTAGAATAAACCACAGACGGTAAATCTCCAATCACCAGAGACGTCTGCATTGATTATACCCAGTCCAAACTAAGCCATATGTTTTCAATCAAGTGTGGGGAAATCCCTTGTGGACAATTGGAAGGGAGGAATTGAAGTACAATTATTATTCTATCTGCCAATCTAAATATCTGCTTTTTAAAAGTCATCCATCTCTTTGGTCTTCTTTTTGCCTAGCTAACCAGCCTACTTTCCTCTGTTTATTAAAGGACAATAAAAATGAAACTATTCCAACGGCTCAGTCTTCTTGGTAGTTTCATGGTGGTCTTCAGATTTTGGTGACCACTTAATCTTTTGAGCCCTATGGGAAGCCTTTACTTTTAGCGGGGATTTAAAACAGCTGTGTCCTCTCTTTCCCTCTTCATCGGAACATTGCATGTAGTACCCAGCAAACAGTGAAAATCAGCCCGAAAGCCTTTCAAATTGGCAACAGCAAGCCTGTGAGAACTAAACAATCTTGCTTATGTAGAACAATGAATAAATAACTCTGGCTGGTCTCTCAGACACCACCATTAATATTTGTAAAGTATATAAACAGAACATATGAAAAGAATATTTGTTTAGATGTGAAGAGGCAGGGCAACTAGATGTTAAAATGGGCTCCTCGAGGAACATTTGTGTTTCCAGTTATAAAAGAATTTAAAAAGAGGGGAAAACAGAATGTTCTTTACTATAAAATGGAAGGGTTTCCCCACCTCCCCTGCTTTACTGAACTGAGAGTTGCCAAGAAGTAAACATTTCAGAGAATTTTACACCACCTCATCTTTGTCAGGCAGCATTTAATGCTTGAATGATCTTCTGCCCCAGGTCTTGGCAGCTGTCCTCCTGGGGCCAATGTTGGGGATTACAATGACAGTCAATCAGTGGACCTTGTCCAATATAAACTAGACTAAGACCGTTTTAAATCAGTTGCTATCAACAAGTCAAATTAACTTTATTTATGTTAGAGGTTTTTCTATGAGGGTTTCATAACAGTATGGAATTTTAATGTCCTTAGGGGCTTTTCTTTTGTTGCTGTTGTTATTTGGGAATGTACTTATTCATTACATTAAGCATAGTCTATCCAATTTCTTTCAAGGTTAGGTGATTTGCAGTACTAATGTGTAATCAGTGTCTGACAAATACAGTACCTATGGGTTTTCTTTTTTCTCCTTGCCTGTAGGTGGAAATAACACTTCAAGATATTAATGACAACCCACCAGTATTCCCTACAGATATGCTTGATCTAACTGTAGAAGAAAATATAGGAGATGGATCTAAAATAATGCAACTAACAGCCATGGATGCTGATGAGGTAAGAGAATGATTCTTATTGAAGAATACATTTTTTACCAGTTGAGAAAGGTAAAGAAGAAACAAGGTTCCTAGCCTGCCTATGTCCTTAGACCAACACAGCTACAACCCAAACCCCTGCAAAAAAAAAACCAAAACATTTTGATAACACATTTTTAAACCAGATTCTGTACTCTTTTAATAAGAACTTTACCCAAAGAAGGAAGTAGATTATTTCTACTATAATTATCACCTAAAACTGTTTTAATCATGTAACTGATATGTCAGAAGCACAAAAATGATAGCGAGCCAAAGTGAATAGCATCTGAAGGCTGTTCACTGGCTTGTGTGAAATGAGTTGATGTTCCCACATCAACTTTTAATTGGTGGTTGTAGAGGTCATAGACAATTCCATTCTGTTTCAGCATTAATTAGCATCTTTTAAGTCTGCAGAGAGGAACTGACACACAAGTTGAACTATAACGTCAGTCCTAGACATGCTCACTCCTGTTTAAGGTCATAACTTATTGATTGGGAAGTGCTTCAAACCGTAATTTATGATCCAGACAACTGTGAACAATGGGTTGTCCAAAGTCTAAAGCCTAATCCAAAAATTTACAATATAACCCATGTGAGAAATAACACAGCATGTATTTAGAGAACTAAAGAAGTTTTAACCCAGTCCTTTCACTATGATTTCATAATGCTATTAGGGATATTCTTCATTATGGACTTTACTTTAACAAAAAAGAAAAGGAAAGAAAGCATATTAAAATACCAAAACAAAACACAGACCTCATCTAGATACTTCTATCCAGTTTCTTTTTGCCATCTGTAGGCCTTTGGGCTAGGAACAGACATTACACATAAACCAGTTTAAGTGATCAGAAACTGGTTTAAACCTGTAAGAGAACAGATGTTCAGTGCGCATAAACCAGTTTGAAAATAGCTGAAACCAGTTTGAGATAAACCTGGTTGAATGTAGTATCAGACTTAACTGATTTGGCACAAACCAGTTTATGCAATATCTGTCCCAGACCTCTTGCTGGTTTAAATTAAATCAGACTCCCCCAGAATGCTCTTTGGGCTAGGCGGGGCACTCTGCTCCACAGCAGAGCTGGCCCCTCCCCTCTGCTCCCTGGCTGAAGCTCTGGCAAGGACTGAAGGTGCCTGACTGGTTTCCCCCTGCTCCCCCCTCCTCCGCTCCCCACTCCCAGCTAAGCAGGGGTTCCCCCAATCCCTTTGCCTGACACAGACACCTCTCAGCATTAGGTAGCAGATCACATGATGGCTACATGCTGTGGCAGATGAGATAAAGACAGAATCAACAGGTAGCTGGTAATGTCCCTCTGTTGTTTTCTTAACGGGGTGATAAGCACTGTGTTATCAGTTCCCTGCTGGGCTGGTCAGAAGTGGGGGCAACCCTTCCCTAATCAGACCATCATGCCAGGGCCTGGCTATGCCCCCTCAGCTCAGCACTGTGGAAGGGAAGTGAGAGCTGCTCTAGTGCCCCCTGGCTTTTAGTCCGAGCCACTGCAGGCATGTGCCTGCATTTCTGGGATATCTGTACAACTACAAAGTGATTTAGCGTAGCCAGGTTAGACTAACCTGCAAAGATTGAATCAATTTAGGCTCAGGCTTTTTGAATGCCTGTCCCTAGCTTTAGTGCTACCAACACATTACACCTCAGTATTCATTAAGAATTTAATGAAAGTATTCCAAGGAATTGATAGTAAGCAGTTGGCTATGTGTGACTTAGTAAGGATATTAAAGGTTGGTTGTAAGTGTGAGATATATGTGTTTGTACATGAGAAGCAAGGATTATTGTGGGTGATTTGAAAGCTTGTCTTACCTCCCAACCATGCAGCTGGTCCAATAAAAGATATCACCTACAAAAATTCTTGCCTCTCACATAACTCCTAGACAAGCATGGCTACGGAATCACTCCAACCTTAACACTCATGAGTGAGTTATTTGATGTATTCATTTTCCTTAGAAAATCAGCCTATAAAATAATAATCACAGAGTTTTGTTCACTTTGCTTGACTTTCTGTTGACTGTGGGAAAGGGTATAATGATAGTAGGAATGTATTACACATATATTAATACTAAACTATAATGTCAAATTAATAATAAAAACTACATACGTATTAAAATAAATATATTGATTAACCCTTTTCCTGCTTAATGACATCTGCCCATTTTTATAGTAATTCATCAAACTTTTCTATAGTCAAATTTGCTAATGGAATACAACCCATATTGGTAAAAATGTGCATGAGTCCCCTTTCTTTTTCCCTTTTTCATATTTATTGTGTTCTCTTTCTGTTAACGTGTCTTTTACAAGTATGAAACTTTTGTGTCTATGGATTTAGTAGAAATGGTAGAAAGGAAAACTATCTGTAGTGTGTGTGTGTGTGTGCGTGTGTGTGTGTGCGCGCACTTGTATAATGCCTTTGTCTGTCTGTCTGTCTGTCTGTCTGTCTGTCTGTCCATAATGCTTTATTCACACACTGATCAGTTGTCTGAAACAACTAATCAGAGTGCTCCAAGAGCATTCCAGGCAGGAGGTGGTGGCAGCAATGCTCCGCCATGACAGTGACAATGAAGCGGACAGAGTGGGGGGTGAAGCTAGCAGTGCTACCTGAGCCTCTGCTCCCTAGAGTCAGCAGTGGTGCAGGGTGCTGACAGTGCAGCACTGGCCTGGCCTCCTTTCCCAAGGCTCCAGCCTCACCACTGGGCCCTGACAAAAGTCAGCACAGAAGGGGAGGTGGCGGGGAGGAGGTGGGGAGGGAAGCAGGAAGGATGGGGCACAGTGGCAGTGTGCCACTGCTGGGCCCTGAAAACAGCTGGGAGGAACGGAGGGGAGCCTGGTGGGGAGGTGGTTGCATGCGGCTAGACTTGCAGCAGTGGCAGCTTTCCCTACTCCCTCACACCTGGGAGGCAGTGGTGCCATGGGGTGGGGCTGAGAAGGTGCATGGAGTTGGGCTTGGGGGAGCACATGGGACTGGAGGCAGAGCAGCAGCAACGCAGGCCGGTGGTTGGCAGTGGCTGTCGACGTGTGCAAGCTCCCCTTTCCTCCTGTTCCTGCGGGCCAGTGGCAGCATGGGGTGGAGCCAACAGGGGGGGGGTAGGACCTATAGGCCTGCACTGGGAGCAGCTGGGGCTGGGGGTGGGGCCACGGGGCCAGACAGGGGGGGGGGAGGGGGGGAGTGGCATGTTAATATATATGTTAGCATATTGCCCATCATGAATGAAGGGGGGGGGAGCAGGTGGGAATGGAGAGCTGCTACGCAGCACCCCTGCAGCTGCTCTGCTGCCCCCCTCCCCGCATCTGGCCCTTAACCCCCTCCTCCCACCCTGGGTGCGGCCCTGTGCACTCCCCCATCCCCTGCCACTCCACACCATGCCACCTCCAGCTCTGAGGAATATATATGTATATGTGTATGTATGTAAATTGGTGTATCAAAACCCATCATGTAAATCAAATGTGGATAGAAAAATTGTATTTATAACAGCAGCATAGGTCTTTGTTAGTGCTGAATCTGCTTTCAATGTCTTTTATAACATAATCAATAGAGGTGCGTACTTTTAGAGGCACACATCTGATGGCGTAGGCTTCCACCTTTTTTACTATTATGCTACTATGGCCAGTTCCAAAGACATCACATTCATGGAAGCCTTTCCCTTGTCTTCTAGATACAATCAGTCCCCCCAGGACTTGCAGTTCATTTCCGCATTCTAACAGCTGTAATTTTAAATGTTTCTGAAGAATGCAAGATGCATTCCTGACATTGGTAACAATGTGCGTTTCAGAATTTGTCTCACATTCCTCTATTAGGTATTTTTGATGGATAATGCAATAATTTCAACTAGCTTCCTTTCTACTCTGCAGTTAATTTATGCGATAGTCCTTGGTAATATTTCTATTACAATACATTTTTTGAATGTGGAGAATCTGACTGTGCTCCTTTTTTATCTGTAATTTATATATATATACAAATAGCTTTACCTCCATATTTTATGAGTGCTAGTTGCGTGCTGGCACCCACATTTACTTGCAGATATAACTTTGGGATTAAAAACCAAGGTCAATGTAAGATTCCTTTTAAAAAAAAAGCATGTTCTATATGTGTTAAACTGTTATGTTTAGCCTTTATATAAAATAATCCACTGAGATCAGTGTAACTGCAATGTTTTAAAAAAAGGATGCCATTTAATTGTTATTAGATGGCTTTAACAATTACAAAAGTTCCTACCCTACTGCTAAATTTTTTTGGTCAGCGTGCAGACAGGAAACTTCCATATATTAGACGATTTGTTTAATAGGTTTTAATGTTTTCATTCTCTTTGCCTTTCACCTAATTTATATAAAGCTACTAATTTAGTTAGATGAATATCAAATGCAGTTGCTTTTTTAGCTGGATCTCATTATGTCAAAACTGGAATACCTAGTTAATGGAATAAATAATAAAGAATGTGGACACTGTTGGAAATCTAAAATCTTCAGTGAATGTTTTAGTTAAACTGTACAATTACAGGAAAATGTGTTATGTGCATGAGGTACACCTGAATATACAGATTGCCTGTGGACTGAAAGGCTATATGCAGCTGTTTAAAGCTAGGCACCTGTATATGGTTATTTTATTTTATCAGTTAACTGAGCCTTGGTTGTTGAACAGTCGCTAGAGAAAAAGTTTGGCATGAAGCATGCTAGGCCACTGTTCATTTAGCTTTTGTCTGTTCTTGTGTTACTAAATGCAAGTCAGATTTTGTCTCAATTAATTTAATTTGCATTTTTTAGGGAAGAGAGTTTTGAATGGCCATAAATGTTTCCTCTGTTTGCTGGAATTTGTTGTTTTCCTACAGAAATGCATGCACATAGCTGCCACAGGCTCCATCCTAGCACTCTAAGCATTATGAGAGGATATTCCAGTGCCCCAATAGACACGAGCAAACATTTTCTGCCCAAACAATTTTCACTAAAATAGTATGTAAATGCACATTCATTTCACTGAGTTGTTTGTACTGGGAGAGGAGGAGAAGGAAACAAAACACAATTCTGAAAAAGTTAAAGCATATTTTTCAATGTTTTCCAAATTAAAGTCTTCCTTTTTCAGTTTGAAGGGTTTCATGTCATCATTTTTTAAATCAGGCAAAAGTGATAGCATCTGCCAAAGTATGGAAGCTTATGCCTCTCTGAACCAGTCATTCTCAAAGGTGCCACTCTTTCTGCCTTCTGCCTAACATTTTTTAAACAAAAGCCTTTGATTCCCCCTGCTCCCCCCCCCCCCCCCCCCCCCCATTTTAAATGACTTTTCCTTTGGAAGTGTAAAAAAAAAAATAGGTTCACTTCAGGTCAAACAAAACATTTAACTTGGACAAAAGCAAATTGGCTTGGACTTTTCAGAACTGGAAGTAAACTGAAAAATCAGTTCTTTGTAAAGCCAACTGATCAGGATTCTAACTTCATGGAGGTATGTGCTCCTAGTTAGTTTGATGAACGAATGCTTATGCCTCTATCTTTGTACATAAATGATCTTTAGGAACCCTCCTTTTGTCCAGGGGTGGGGGAAAGGACAGTGGACTAAAATGCATATTTGGGGATGTTTCTCCATTTTTCTCTTGAGCCGCATGTTAAATGATGTTTATGTTAAATATGTTGCTGGACAGTTGTCTGCTACTTCTCTGTTGCTGCTACAGTTGTCTGGACTAGATAGTTGTCAGCTACTTCTCTGTTCCTCCCACACCACCAGGATGGAAAGGGATGGATGTTTATCTGTCCAAAAACATAAAACATAAAAGAAATAATAATCAGTGTTAAGAGAGAAGATGACAGAGTAGATAAATTACTCACTGAAACAGACTTGGTCTTAAGTCAGATAGCAAAGCTTATAGACTACTTTTCTTTTGCAGTTTATTTTGCTGACTAATTTGATCCTTTCTTTGAACAGAAGTGAAAAATTATTCAGTAAACTTACTTTTGTCTCTCCAAATACATATGAAAGAGTTGTCTCCTTTCTTTAAAGGAAAATGATATGAAGAATATAGGCAGAAATCAGTTCTCAGAAATCAGTTACTGGGCAGACTTAATTGAAATCAATATTTCTGAAAGGTTTGCTTGGCAAAAATTTTGATCTGACTTATGACTCCTTTTTTTTTTTTTAATTTAGGGAGCTAACGCTCTTGTTACCTACACTATTATCAGTGGTGCTGATGACAGTTTCCATATTGATCCCGAGTCTGGAGATCTGATAGCCACTAAACGTTTGGACAGAGAACGTCGCTCCAAATATTCCCTGCTGGTCCGTGCTGATGATGGTCTACAGTCCTCAGACATGAGAATAAACATTACTGTTAGTGATGTTAATGACCATACTCCAAAATTCTCCAAACCAGTTTATTCTTTTGACATACCAGAGGATACTACCCCAGGTAAGTAAAGAACAACCCTTTAATTTTCTAAAATTGTTGGTCTGCTATAGAGTTCATATAAACTCATATGAGCGAGCATTAATGTTGTCATTATTAAGATGTTCATTTTACTACTAGATAGTCATACAGCTTGTCTCATGTATGCAATCACTTCTTATGATTGAAGTGTAGAAGTTGACAGAGAGTTAACATTCAGAAGCTGAAATATAGGGCTTTTTAGCAGTGGCACCAATATAGTAAGTATCTGAAAATAATTCCATTACTTTGTTTTTCATAAATGCAAAGGTGTAGTTGAATGTTTCTTTAGAGGATCAAATTCTACTTTCTAGAAACCCTCTCTATGCTCTCTTTCAAGCACATCCCACTCAGTCATACCATAGTCATAGGCCTGAAAGTGGGACCCATTCCCCATTAATTCTCTTCTTTCTGAGGGCAAAGTAGGACAGTTCTGTTCTGTTTAGTGGAAGTAACCCATACTTTTCAGTGCCTTCTCATAGGGGAAAAGGAGTGGGGAAATGGACTGGTTTAGCCATTAGCAAGAAAAGGAATACTCCAGATACCCAAGCTAGTTGTCTGAGGGGGAAAAAAAAAAAACTACACAAAAAATGTTGAATGAGCTAGTTCTGTTTGGCTTGAAAAAAAAGGAGAGTATGTTGGGGGAAGAGGTATGATAGCAATTTTGAAATATTTGAAAGGCTGCCAGAAAGAAGAGGCAGAATAATTGTTTTCCTTTGCCACAGAAGGTGGGATGAAGAGCAATGAGTTTGAACTATAGCAAAGGATATATAGATCAAGTGTCAGGAAAAAAAAATGGCAAATCACAGAGGTATAGAGTACTGCATAAAAGTTAGGATCTGGTTGCTAAGGATTTCATAACAACTATTCTGTAAAGCAGGGGTGTCCAACCTATATCACAGGTGTCATAAGTGGCATGGGAAACCCCTGTGTGGCATGTGGCAGATTGAGGAGGGCATAGGCAACACAGTGGTAGATAGGGGAAAGACTAAAAAGCAAAACATCAGATCAGGTCGGGAGTACAGGGCAGAAAACAGAGCAGTGGATCAGGTATGGAAAAGGGATCAATAGTAGTGCAGGACTAATTTGTGGCATGCCTGCCAAAAAGGTTGACTCTTGCTGCTCTAAAAGAATGGAACTTACTTTGATTTTGAGGGTAGGGAGGAGTACCTCTACCAGGTACTCATACAAAGCTATGTTGCCTATATGGCTAAGGACAGACTTTCAAAATGCCTGAGCCTGAATTGATTCAATCTTTGCAGGTTAGTCTAACCTGAAAAGCTTGAACTGATTTAGAGGTGGATAGACATTCCCTTTTCATTCCAGAAATGCAGGCACATGCCTGCACTGGCTCAGGCTAGAAGCTGGGGGACGTTAAAGCAGCCCTCCCTCTCTTCCATAGTGCTGAGCTGGAGGGGTGGGGACAAAGCCATACCCCAGCAGGATGCTCTGATTAAGGAGGGGTTCCCCCCACCCTCTCCTGACCAGGAGGGAGCCAGCAGGGAGTTGATAACAGAGCATTGAGTTACACAACAGGGAGTTACACAAGGAGTTGTTAGCATTTATCACCCTATCAACAAAACAAAAGGATCTCTCATTAGTACAAGCTATTCTTAAACACCATTTTCCAAGGAAGGAATGGAGGAACATTACCACCTACCTATTGATTAGCTCCAAAAAGCCCTAAGTCGACACTGTCCTGTCTGCCTTTGTGCTGTCTCCCACAACATGGACCGTATCCAGCATGTGGTATGCTACCTAATGCTGAGGTGTCTGTGTAGGGCAGAGGGGAGGCAGTATCCCTGCCTGAGCAGAGAGTGGTGGGTGGGTGGGGTGGGGAGAATAGGGGGAAGCCAGGCAGATGCCTACAGTCTCTGCCAGAGCTGTAGCTAGGCAGCAGAGAGGAGGGGCCCACCCTCCTAGACTGGAGCAGAGAGCAGAGCCCTGCCCGGCAAAGCGTCTGGGATGCTGGAGGATTCTGATTTAACTTAGACCAGGTAAGGGTCTGGGACAGACATTGCATAAACCGGTTTGAGCCAAATCAGTTGTGTGATACTACATTCAACCAGGTTTATCTCAAACTGGTTTCAGCCATTTTCAGACTGACTTATGTGCACTGAACATCTGTTCTGTTAGGTTTAAACCAGTTTCTGATCACTTAAACTGGTTTATGTGTAATGTCTGTCCCTGGACTCTGTGTGTGTGTGTGTGTGTGTGTGTGTGTGTGTGTATACATATACACGTGCACACACACATGCACACGCACTGAATTACATTGTCCAGTGAGATGTTTAAGCATTTTAATTAATCTTTTTTAAAAAGTTAATTCAGATTAATTTTCCTTAGTGACTTCCTGAAAGTGAACACTTAACTTGGTACATCCTTGATTAGTTGGCTCAATTCAGACCGTCAGTATTGTTTTGTACAGTTTTAGGGGTTTTTTCATGGGGAGTTTAGTGTATGGAAAGTGAATATACACTGGGTTCCTGAACCTAATTCTAGGATTTTTTGTTTAATTTAAAAATATTTTACATAAAATAAAATATTCCAGTATTTCAGATTTACATTGTCGGCTACACACTGTTAACACAATAATTGCCAAATCGTGCCCTTTATTCAATTTGGTCTCTGTGCTTTGATGAGAACCGATTATATATTGAATGAAAAATTGTCATTTTTTACAACAATGAAAGAATGCTATGGCCTCTGGTAGCATGTAATTTAAAACAGAGGAATTGTATGTCCCATCCCAAACATTGAACCTCCTGCCGTGCCAGATTTGCATGGCACCAGACACAGTGTTTGGTCCAGAGCATAAAATATCTACTATCACAATTACACCACTGCTAAGTTGCCCCAGCGCGACTGTCCCTAGATGGGGGGCGGGGGGCAATCGGGGCAACTGCCCTGGGCCCTGTGCTTTGGGTGGCCCCACAGAGCTGGGCAGAGTAACGGCAGCATGAAGCTGGTCAGAGCGGTGGCTCCATGTCCAGCCGCTCTCTACCCACCCCCTGCTGCTACCACTGCCAATGGCGGCGACAGCTAGTTCAGGTCTGGGGCCCATGGGATCAAAGCAGGGGTGAGGCCCCACATGGGATGATTTGCCCCAGGCCCCGCACCCTGCTCAGGTTGCCTCTGGCCCCAAGATCAGGCAGGTGAGAGCTCTGTCCTGGACTCAGGACTTCCTCAACCCCCCTGCAAATTCCAGATCCTTGGCTGTTGGGGCTA
This sequence comes from Alligator mississippiensis, assembly GCF_030867095.1. Lineage (NCBI taxonomy): Eukaryota > Metazoa > Chordata > Crocodylia > Alligatoridae > Alligator > Alligator mississippiensis. Next base: position 117,436,427 of record NC_081825.1, read on the forward strand.
GGCCCAACCATCAGGTTATTGTCAGACCCAGTTCTGACAGTCCCAGGTCCAGTTTGAGACCCAGGGCTGTCTGGAATGAGCCTGAGACTTAGCTGATTGTTGGACCCAGCCCCAGCAGTCCAGTTTGAGATCAAGGGCCATCGAGACCAGGTCCAGGAATCAGTTTGTTAGCCCAGCCTTGGGACAGTCCAGCTGCATATGTGATTTTTAGAAGTTCCAGGACACCAGGACTCTGAGATTGAGGAACCTCTTACATCCCAGGGTTCCTTGTTTCAGGAAGTCTAAAAATTGTGGATTCAGTCCTACTGCCTGCAGCCCAGCATTTTCAAGTGCTTTTCCTTGCAGCTGTGGAAGGGCCTGAATAGCAAGACAGAAAAGACTACTGGGCTCATGAACTGCCAGGTTCTCAGCAGCCAGAGTCCGTCAGTTCTTTCAACCAGGGAACATTGCAACTTACTTTCCTAGCAGCCAATTTTCAGCATTGGCACCAGGGTAGTCCCAGTCCTAATGCTGACCCCTGTTCATAAACCAAAGCTGACAATCAGTTGTCACAATTGGCATGGGAGAGCTACACACTCAGGTTATGGTGCATACAAATGAGCCACAAAGATGTGTACCAGGAACCTATCTGACAGTGGAAGCAATCCAAGAAGCTCTTCTTCTAAACATATGAAAATAGCATTGAGAGTTGCTGAGGCTGCCTCTAGTGCTGGATTCTGAGTTTTACTAAGCTTCAGTAAATTCTGATGGGAGTTACTCTACAAGTAGCTTATGTCATCTTACTTTTTTATTCAGCTCAGACCAGTTTACAGACTCAAATGGAGGAATAAAAAGTGATTCTGACTGTGTTAATTTGACACTCTCTCATGTGGTGAACAAATGGAACATCTCTGTGCCCCTCCAGTATAGGTATTATGACCATGATTTGCACTTCTGCAGATTGTATGAAGGTCCCTTGCATACCTTTCTAGCCCTACTCACTTCAGTAAAGCCAGTTATAATCTGACCCTTATTTATTCATAAAATGAAGTACTGCATTTGGAAGGATTACTATACATTTGGTAATCTAATCCAGTTTTAGGACAGCCTTTTAGCCAATTTACATGTAATCAGCAATGTACAAACATTAGGTAATCAAATATACAAAACTGAAACCAGAATGTTCAGCTTGATTACACAGACAAAATCATAGCACTAATGTTCATTTTGAAAATGAATAGTTTTAATTGTCATATTGTTCCAAAACAATTAAATTCGTTGTTGAAGCATGTTATTTATTTGATTCCATGGAAAAGCAATTAAATGATTTTCTGTCTTGGAAACAGAGTGATTAGTATTAAAAATAGTTAAATGCTGACACCCAGTTTCCAAACTTCAGTAAAGCAACTCAGCATTAATCAGAACAAGCAGTGGAAAAGTAAGTTCAATACAACAAATTCAGAGGAAATGGGACTTGTACTGCAGTAAGGACTACTTTAAAGATGGACCCCAACACATTTACACGTTCTCCAGAAGTTGTGGGGGATGGGACAGCACTTAATTAGAGCAGCTCCAAGAGCCTCTTTAATTAAAGCACCGCTGCATCTCGTGTATCAGCATCCCCACGCTTAAAAATGGCAGTGGGGCCACTTGAACTAAAGCTCATTGAATGAGGGATGCTGGTACACAAGATGTAGGAGGCTGCTGGAGCATAATTGCCATGCTCCAGCAGACTGAATTAAACAAGTCTGCTCCGACATGCTGTAATTACAGCACATCAGAGCAAGCATTCCACAAATCTACAGGCACCCAGGGTACTCGGTCAAGAGTCAAAAAAAAAAATCAAAAAAAAATCCCTTCTTACCTATTCATGCTTTATAGCCTCTGTGATTGTGTATAGGCACCTCTAGTGAGGGACCTTTGTTTCCTGCCCAGAATTATGCAGGTACTTAGGGTAATATTTAAAAAATTGAAACAGACTGTTTGTTAGACACTGAACAAACATTACAAATTTAAATCCTTCTTTAAAAAAAAAAAATGAACAAATACATTTTAATAAATACGTCATATTTATAAACCCTTGAGGGTAGGCTCTCTCTAGCATTAGAAGAAAATAGAATGGGAGAGAGTATTTTTCCATCTGAATTCTTTTTCAGCGTTCAAACATAATTCTATTTAACAAAGTAAGTATTCCTGCCCATGGTGCTACACACTAGAAGTGATTTAAAATAATCTATACATGAATAACCACCTACCTGGTAGTCTAGAAAACTTGCATGATACAAAATTCTAAGAAAAAAAAATCTGTGTGTGTGATTGGAAAGTTAGTGAAATTATAAGTGTAGTAGTTCCCCAACAATAAAATTTTAAAAGAATAATAAAAAAAAAACAAACCTTGCAATTTGCAAGTTTTTTTCCTAAATGAAGAGACCTGTTCCACAAAATTGCTTGGTTGAAGGTTCCATACATTATTTTATTTTCTTCCTCTTTTTTATAGGACTTCCTCATTCTTGCTGTCTAACAGAGTTCCTGTATTGTCTTGTATAGGTTCTTTAGTGGCAGCCATCTTAGCTACCGATGATGATTCTGGAGTAAATGGAGAAATCACATACACTGTGAGTGAAGATGATGAAGATGGCATTTTTTTCCTGAATCCAGTCACTGGAGTCTTTAATCTGACTCGCATATTGGACTATGAAATGCAGCAATATTACATTCTTACTGTCCGTGCAGAAGATGGAGGCGGTCAATACACTGCCATCAGAGTTTACTTCAACATATTAGATGTTAATGATAATCCACCGTTATTCAGTATGGTCTCATACAGTACATCCCTCGTGGAGGATCTACCTCCAGGATCTACAATCCTCAACTTTAATGTTACTGATGCAGATGATGGTATGTGCTTCCTTACATTCTTTAACTTCTCATAACACATGAATATTAGTTCGGTATTTAAACATTTGCTTATGGAGAGGCAATTAGTGGTAATTTTTTGCAGTGCAGTATGTAAATTATTATTTTTTGATGACTCATGTTTGAATGTTGGTTTGTTTCTTCCAGTGTTTTTATTTGCCAAAAGTGGAGAAGATATCAGAAATCTGTGTGTGTACCCACTTAGACACACATGTGTTGAAGTACTTTAAGTATAGTGCATACTTACAATATCGAATATGAAAAAAAATTAAGCATGTAACCCCTTTTGGGACAGTGTGTGAGTGTGTAGCTGAGGTAACTCAGTTTCCCCAACAGTACAACAGCTTAACAATAGAGTACAAACGAGTCTGATTTATTTACACCCATAGGAGTTAGAACAGTGATCTGTAATAACCCATAAAATCATGCATGGAAACCTGACAACAAAATTACCTCCTTAACAGGGCAACCTAAAACCCTGACCCCAAACAGTCCCAGAAGGACCTTTCAAAGGGAGACTCTTCACCTTGCACGCAGCCCAAGCTGTACCAGATGGTGCAAGGACTTCCACTACTTTACAACCACACTGACTGGACTGACTTCTGCAGACTTTTCAGCACAAGTTCCACAGGTCCAGTTCCACAGCAACAGTCAATTTAACTCTTCATTTTGGGTCTCCTTTGTAGGGAAGGAGATCTCCTCCCAGCTGTAATCAAACCATGCACAATACAGAGCCCCCAGAGAGTGTGTGGTTCCAGCTGAATCCTGGGAGCTGCATGTGGTGACATGGAGCTGGCTCAGCCCTCTGGCATGTACCTTCGAGCCAGATCAGGCTGGCTCTGTGCCAGCACATGGGGCTCCCAGCACTGCAGGTGAGATCTGCGTACCATTAAGCCAGGCCAGTTCTGTGCCTCCACATGGGGCTTTCAGCAGTCCAAGAGGGGGAGCCGCACGTGGAGGCATGGACCGGAAGCCGCAGGGAGTTGCATGCCATTGGGCCAGGCAGCCTCTGCGCTGTCACGTAGGGCTCCTACACAGACCCCTGACCCAACAAACCCCCCACCACACCACTTCACACACACCCCCACAAATCCCAACCCCCACACAATATACAAGAGTAAGACTTTATTTTGAGTTATCATGCAATCACCTCTATATACACTAAGCAAACACATGTAAATCAAGACAAAGATATTTTTTTAAATAAAATGAAAATATATTGTAGTAGATGTTTGATTTTTATTATACGATGTGTTTTTTCTCTGGTTCCAAGATGGCAAACCCCCCTTCCAAAAAGAGTACTTCTGTGGGCAATCGGGTGGGAGGGTTAAACTTCCAGTGGCAATGGTCAGGGGTGAGACTTCTGGTCCCAAGATGGTGATCAGGTGGTGGGGCACCTGTCAAGGGGCAGGGCTACCTCTTTCAGCCCTTGACAGCTCATCAGAAGTCATTAAGTAGCCCTCCAGCTGAAATATTGCTCCCCCCCAGTTTAACCCTTCACAACTTATGGGCAGGAGTTACAAACCATTTTATCCATATTATGGTTTTTAAGTACATCTACATATTCTAGCTGTTTTGTTTTTCTTTTTCTCTTAACATTTCAAGTATATTCTAAAACAGTCACTACAAGAAAGAATTCAGGTGAGACCCCCATAGATAGTTATAGCAGCAGACCCATAACTATATGCTGTACAGGTGCTTTAAAAATCTACAGATTACCAGTAGAGGAGTTCAAGAAAAGGTTTGAATAAAGCAGAAGGAAATGCCTCCTTAAGGGTTTTATCCTTGGATTATTTTACACCATAATAAGAGAATTTCGGGGTGACAACCAGTTGGGATTTGAAAATAATAAATCAGGATAAATTGCCTGGCAAATTGAGAGAAAGGCCAGGATTTCTTCAGGTGATTTCTTTTATTGGTCCAGCTATGTAACTGGGATATAGTTTGAAAGGCTTTCAAATGCAAGACATTCTTTGACAGCACATTAACAATTTGTTGTATAGTTTATGCCTACAATTTCTAACGAGGATTGATTTTTAAAGTATTTTATACACATAATATGTAATGCAGGTTTTAAATTGAGGGGGGTTTTTTTGATATCTCATAGACAGATAGCCTTATATCTTCTCTGATAGAGAGCACTTATGTCACATTGAATTCTTTGTGATATAGGCATCTGCTAAAATGCTTCCCTGAATCCACACTTGCACAAACATGACTCAGGTTGGTTGGGATTTTTTCAGCAAAACAATTTTTTCATCAGAAAATAATGATTGGTCAAAACAGAATCTTTTTGTAGGAGCATTCCAATTTTTATACAGCTTTTATTGGAAAAACTTTTTTCGGCTCAAAATGTAGATCCCGATCAAAATCAGAGGGAGTAAAAATGAGAAAAATATCTATCCACCCTTGAAATAACTGGTTGTCTACTTCTATAACTGGCCTAACAACCCAGTTGTTGACAGTTTTGGAGTGGGTCTCCCTCAGATTCTTTCCAGTTCTTTCTTTCCCTCAGTATTTATTTTTGTTGAGTTTTTTTTTTTTGTCATCATTTGGAAATCATGAAGGTTTTTTGTGTGTATTTTTTTTTGCAAAAAGCCTAAGTTCCTGGGTTTCTCCTCTTGTGGAATGGGAAAATGTTTGAAATCTCAAATGAGTTCATTACAGGAAAATAGTTTGCCCAGTCAGTTCTGTACATCTCTCCCACTGAAATCCATAAAGTTCTAGTAGACTAAACCCCTAGAAGGACTATCAAGCAATTCTGGTGTATAATGTTTCGTTTCAGATTCCCTGTAAATGTATTTGACAATTTTAATATCACTTAAACCTTGCAGACCTTATTGTCCATTGTTTGCATTTGTTACATCTCTGTAGTACAGATATAAATGCTTCCAGATCATAATGAAGCATAACATTGCACAAATTGAGCAGACTTTTATACCAATGGAAACTGAGTGTCAAGTGCAAGGCAGTAAAAAAGTCAAAGCAATATCTTGCCTTTTATATTTTATAGTAAGTTTATTTTCCCAACAGTCGAGATTTTAAAATTACTATAGGATATACTGCTTTACATAGACATGCTGCAGGCTGACTTGTATTGGACCATCTCTAACCTGAGCAAAAGTTACAAGCTATTTGTGATGCCATTTCAATCTTGAAACCTAAAGATTGAATCCATCATCTAAACGAGGGTAAAAGTTACTACTCTGTATCTCTATAAATAGCCTATAGATTATGATCTGAATGGGACTTTTTTGGGAAATTGTCTGATTATTTATGTTAAATTATAGGAAGACTGCTACAGTCATGAAAGGGACATTGTTTTATATCAGGCTACATCCGTGAATCTAAGATAAATGCTAATAAAAGCTGAAAAATCCTGAAACAGCAAAATACTCCCATTGTCATTTTCCTGTTTGACACACCTCTTGGGAAACAATAGTTGTTTACGTCAGTTTGAGTTGTTCTGTATACAAAGGCATAGTAAGTATAAATGGGAATGCCATGCAGCTTTCAAGCATTTACAATAGGGTAAAAAACTCCAGTTTCCTCAAATATTTAGGCATCGATTACAGGGGGCGATTTTTTTTCCCCATAAGAAATGAATAAAAAAAAAAAAAAAAAAAGATTTTAAATTGTAAAACCAGTAATTTTGGAAGATACCAAGACACTCTTCACTATTTGATCTTGTAAGAAGTCGAAGAATGAACACTCTTGAGAGAAAAACTTACAGTCAAAGTATTGCAGGAGTAACTATTCATGCCCATGCCCTTGTATGTGCTTATTTCAGGGGAGCAGGCTTCTCAGCAGAATTGACAAGTGAGAATTTTAAAGGTTTAATAGAATTGTATGCCTCTGTGTGCATCCATACATCAATAAATGTGAAGCAATAAACTCCAGAGCAGTTCGTGGTGGAGTAAATACTCCTAGGTGCAGCATCTACATGTGTGCCTGGGACAGCAGCAATTTTAGCTAGGTTAGAGCAGGCTTGGGCTGGCAGAGGGAACAGGGGGTCGGTTCTGGGTCCTGGATCAGTGTTGGACCTAGTTCTAGGTCCTGGGTTAGTGTTGGACCCAGTTCTGGGTCCAACAGCAGTGGTGCTGGGTGGCAGAGAGGCTGGTTCAGGCATGAGGATCCTGGAAGTGCAGAGCTGTGTGGCTAGGCTGAAGGTAGGAGTCAACTCAGCCAGCCAGGAGCCAAACTGGGCACAATTTATGACTGTGGTCAGCATTTACATGTGTGTTTAATTGCAGTTAATTACCCCTAAGTAAGATAGTACTGTCCCTGAGAGTACAGTCTTACTGTGGCATAAATTAGTTTACTGCAGCCTAATACCATGTGTAGATGGTGACACTTTACTCCACAGCCAATTAGTCTACACTCAAGTAAAGAACATGCGTAGACACAGCCTCTGGGTCTCGGGTGTAGCAAAGTTTTAGAAAACAAAGGAAAACCCCTGTGGTCCAATACATCTTAATCTCATCATCATTAATCAAAGTAGCAGAGGGAGCCCCTCTATTTTGGAAGCCTGATTTGTAATAATGAGGGGGAGTGAAAGAGGTCCCCATCTCCCACTTCTTTTTTTTTTTTCCCAGTTACTGTAAGAGTGATTGACAATGGCAAGTTTTTCATTGATTCCAGTATGGCCACAAAAGCAAATGTACAACTTAAAGCGTAGGCATACGTTTTTTGCATAGTCGAGACGCAAGAGATGGAAAGTTATAGTAGTTCATCTATTTTAACAAGAAAGGTACTAATAAAAACTCAGCTATAATAGGATCATCACCTAGAAATGGAATGGCAAGCTTAATAAAAATGTCATAAATTGGGAGAAGAATAGCAACTGTTGAAAGCAGAATGTGATTATGACTAGCGTCAGAAATAAAAAAAGTATATGGATAAAATATTGCAAATATATTGTACATAGAACAAGTAATAAAACGGACATGAGAAAAAAGTAAAAACAAAAGCCCAGTAATAAAATGTAAGTAGAAGATTCTTGTTTGTTTTTAAATGTCTTCTCTTTCTTTAGGGTCCAATATTTTACTCATCAAGTCAATGGCAAAACTCCTATCGTCTTAGATATGAGTAGGATTTCCAGCTGATGAATTTGGTAACTTAAGTTTTAATGAGGTGCTGAGAACCTCAAGAACATTTTCATTAGTAGTGTTAGTCATGTTAAAAGCAAGATAAATTTATAATATCGTAGTACTGGCCTAGCATTTCACTTGTTCAAAGTGAATTACAAACATGTATTCATTTATTTATCTGAATAGAGTAATCTTTTCTGAATGTCATTTAAATGTATTCTTTTTTCATGTTTCCTTTTAAAAGAATGATTTAGAGTTTTATTCCATTGAGAATAAAAATAGAAATGATTAATATGTTGTTTACAGGAATCATTTTTATTTCTTAAGAACTCAGTTGGAGGAGAAAATAAACTGCTGAGTAAAATTGGCAGAAAATACCAAGTAACAAGACATTTAAATGTCCAGCTTCAGATTATGCGGAGTTGAAAAAGAAATATTTAGAGAAGGCCTGGTATTCTATAAAAATCCATTAATTCTAATTCATAACAATTATGGCCAAAAAAAAAGTATAGGATTTCAAAATTATTTATTTAATGTTTTATGGTTTCAGTGTTTAATTCAGAGGCCAGACAGGAAAAAATAGATCTCAGATTGCCATTTGAAGGAATAATACAAATATTCAAAATAAGCTCTGGGTTTCAATTTGTCAACATACATTTTTTGGAAGTATACCATGCCTAAGGCTTCTTAGCATCATTGTTGAGCCTCAAAATGTATTTTACTTACTTGAACTCTAGATTTTTCTGTGGCAGTAATTGACAAAGTTATATTGCACTGATGAGATAAGGGTTGTTCATTTGATATTTTTTTTATTTTTGTTCCATATACAAAATAAGAACTTCCATTTATTGGGTCAGACTACATATCTATCCAGCCCAGTATCCTGTCTCACACAAGAACAAAGAGTGGATGCTGATGAAAAATGCCATGTCCAGAATTTCCTACCACCTGCTTTTCTCCCAACCTTTGTTTCCAGCATTCAAAAGTTTAGGAAATTTTGAGTCAGTCTGTACCCCCTTGCAGCCATGTGTAGTACCCACTGATGGAACATTCTTCATTGAATCTGTCTAATTTCCTCTTAAAAGGAGTTAAATTTCACATCTTGCTGCAAGAAGTTCTACAAGTTTTTTCCCCCATGTGAAAAAACTCCCTTTTGTTACTGTAGCAGGATGGCATCCTAGGGGTCACCGTGCTCTCCCCAGTGCCCCCTTACAGTGCCAAGCTGCCTGAAGGGCACCCTCTATTCTCACCCGCCACATCTTTGATGTTATATATATTATAGGGAGGCGGCCTTTTCATCCTCTTGGACATGGTTCTCTTGCTGTACACTGGCCCCGTTTCTGTAATGGGTGTTCCAGTACACCCCAGCCTTATGGGCTATGCGTGGCTCCAACCACCCCTTTACCACACCCCAAGCCTTGCTGATGTAACAGAAATTGTTCAGTCTCGCTCTGTGCCTCACTGGTGCCTGGACTTTCCACAGTCTTGTCTCACTCTGTGCCCCACTGGCGCTTGGGCTCTCCACAGTCCTGTCTCACCCTGTACCCCACTGATGCACTGGCTCTTCACAGTCTTGTCTCACTTTATGCCTTGTCTCGCACTGTGCCTCACCGGGCGCTCGAGCTCTCTGCAGCCCTGTCTCACACTGCGCCTCACTGGGTGCAGCACACTCCCAATGCTGCCCCCTTTCTGGCACTCGGAGTCGGCACACTCCCAATGCTGCCCTTTTCTGGCTTTTGTTGGTTGCTGCCCCCTTCTCTGGGGCTTCTCAAATTGCTGCCCCCTTCTCTGGGGTTGGGGTCCCTATGCTACCGTGGGTTCCTTATGAGGCCTCCTTCATCCCCTTATAGCCTCACGCAAGCCACCGGTTTTAAACAGCAAAATACAAAACACAAGCCCCTAGGCTATAACATAAACCTAAGCCATCTGGCTCCTACATTCTTCCCACCACACCAGGGGTGCTCCATCTTTCCCCAATCTCAGGCTGTACCTGTAGTCTGTCCTCTCTCCTCCGTTTGTTCTGGGCAAGCTCCTTTCCCCTTGGCTGCTGGCAGGAAACTGCCACCCTGGTCCCAGCCCTGGGGTTTAAATGGGAGCCAGGCCCTGCCCCTTCCTGTCAGTTGACCACTAGGAGGTGTGGATCACTGGCTCCTTCTGGTTGCCTTAGGAACCGGCACCTGAGTAGTTATCCTGGCACTACAAGTAGCAGGCATCTTAGTGCCCTGCTACAGTTACCTACTACCTGATAATTTCATTTTATTTCCCGATTCTAATATTGAGAAAGACAGAAAATAAGTCTCTATTTACTTTCTCTGCATCATTTATTATTTGTAACCTTCTGTCATGTCCCCCTTCAAGCTGAAATGCCTTAGCCTGTTTGGTCTGTCTTCATATGGAAGCCCTTTGATACCTCTCTGATCATCTATGTTGTTCTTCTCTGTACCTAGTTCTGTATTATTTTTGAGAAGGGGGGATGAAAAGGTACATCAGTAAACATTTTCAGTTTATAAATATTTTGTCAAGACTTAACTAACTGTATACGTGGTGGCATCTGAGTAAAGCTGTTGATTTGACAAAATATAATATGTAACTATAATTTGTCCATATTTAATCACAGACAATAGAAAATAGGATGTGCTTCTCCTACATGTGAATGCATTATACATACATGTAATGATTTTCCCATTTATTATTTTGAATAGTATTCTTACAAATTCATAATCCTACCAGGCATCATATATACATCTAGATCAATGAGACCTGAATTATAGTTTTATTTTTGTTTTTCAGGCCCTAACTCTCAATTGTCCTACAGTATTGCATCAGGAGACAGCTTGGGCCAATTTAATATTGACAAGGATGGAATTCTAAGCATCAAGAAGATTTTGGATCGGGAAAGTCAATCCTTTTATAGTCTTATTGTTCAAGTTCATGACATGGCTTCTCTCCCAGCTTCCAGATTTACAAGCACAGCTCAAGTTTCAATAATTCTACTGGATGTGAATGACAACCCTCCCAACTTCATCTCTCCAAAACTGACCTACATTCCAGAAAACACTCCAATAGATACCATTGTTTTCAAAGCCCAAGCAACAGATCCAGACAGTGGCCCAAACAGCTATATTGAATATACTCTTCAGAGACCTTTAGGAAACAAATTCAGCATTGGCACTATTGATGGTGAAGTAAGGCTCACTGGGGAGCTTGATAGAGAAGCAGTTTCTAATTATACCTTGACTGTGGTAGCTACTGACAAAGGTCAGCCATCTCTGTCATCTTCTACAGATGTAGTTGTAATTGTTCTTGATATTAATGATAATAATCCTCTCTTTGCACAAAAGCAATATAAAGTAGAGGTTGATGAAAACACGCTGACAGGAACAGATCTGATCCAGGTGTTTGCTACAGATGGAGATGAAGGGACAAATGGGCAGGTTCGCTATACCATCATCAGTGGAAATACCAATAATGAGTTTAGGATTGACTCTGTTACTGGAGTGATAACAGTTGCCAAGCCTTTGGACCGAGAGAAGGAACCCTCCTACACTTTGACTGTTCAGTCATCTGATCGTGGAAGTAGCCCGAGGACTGATACCACTACTGTCAATATCGTGCTGATGGACATTAATGATTTTATTCCTACATTTGAACTTTCTCCCTACTCTGTGAATGTCCCTGAGAATTTAGAGACACTTCCAAAAGTTATTCTACAGGTCAGTACATTTAGAGACAACATACTGTACTTCTTCAAAATGTAAAGAATTCTGAAATGTTGTAAAATTTAAGAATAGCTTTCGTGAATACAAAAGAACATACTATGTTGTTCTTTGTATAGTTGCCCAAATGCTTATTTCCTTTTTTATCCACACAGTCAGATCTTAGGGGTCCACTCTATCCCCTCTGTGCCTGCTTCCTTCGCCACAAATTCCTTCAGTCTGTCCTTTTCAGACTTCCTCTTTAATATGTGGGGTGAAGCATTGTGACAGTTAAAGGAGAGTCATTAAATGTACATAGACAGTAGCAGGTTTTAGGGTGGGTATGCTGTGGGTTTTATTAAACCTATAAGTTGGATCCAAATTTGATTTTGATAATACTTTCACATTGAGGGAAAAAGAACAAATAATTATATATTTATTTTAAGGCATCATTTAAAAGCCACTTCCCATTGCTTTATAACTAGTATCTAACAGACTTCCACGCATTTTGGTTTTTTGCCAAATAGCATATTTTCTGTTTCCATTAAATGCTTTCCACACAAAAAGATTTCACTGGCACATACGTGTACACCCATCAGTTATTGCTATGTCTTCTGAAGGGCTTATTTTATTTTTGTAGGTTGTAGCACGGGATGATGACCAAGGTCTAAATAGCAAACTTACATACATTCTTATTAGTGGAAATGAAGATGGAGCCTTTACTCTCTCAGCCACTGGAGAACTCCGCTTGGTAAAGAGCCTTGATCGAGAGACAAAAGAGAAGTATGTCTTGCTGATCACAGCTGCTGATTCAGGTAAATCAAATGCACAATCTCATTAGGTGTTTGTTTGTTTTTTAACTGGCTTTGTAGATATATATTAGATACCAATTTATAGCTTGTATTTGTTAAATGTACAGGCCAACAATTTCAGTCTTTATTGTGATATCTTTTATTGGACCAGCTATGCAGTTGGGATAAAGTCAGGCAAGCTTTTGAATGCAAGACTTTTTTCCACAGGCCCTATGATCATTTGAAAGGTTTTCTAACTTTATTCCAACTGCATGGACCCTAAGAAACTCCTTGCCCCTTACATAATTTCTAGACTATCATAGCTACAATGTCACTTTTACATTACCAAGTCTTTATTGCATTATGCACTCAAATTCAAATTTCGATATTTCATGTTAAATTCAGGCCCAGGCAGTGCTGTGTTCTTAAATAGGCTGGATGTGCAAGAGAAAGAAAGTAGTATATTTTCTCCTATCCCAAATTTGCAGAGAGCAGTTGGGATGGGCTGAATTTATATTTGTAATACATTGGACCTGACTTTGTACAGGATGTCTCATGCATTAGGTGACAGAGCAAGGGGTGTGAGATATTGGAGAAGAGGGGGGCATGAAGGGAATCTTGCCCCACAGCAGTGTATCTAAGATCCAGTGTCTCCAATGGCTGTTTTTAGAAGTCTACATCTTCTGTCTGCCTAGCAGCACTGGCTCATTGGAAAGGCGATATAGAAGAGAAGATTTGCCACACCAGAACAAGTATAGTTATGATAGTACAGTTAACTTATTCAGATTTACTTGTTTTAATAATTTATAAGCAGTTATACTCACTAATACGTAGAAAGCGTACAGGGCCTTTGCAAAAATAGTAGCACACTATACTAGTTCAGTGTTAAATCTGTATATATTATGCTGATTGTTGCTAATTAAAGCTGGTCTTCTTTCTGCCTGTTTTTAATACTTCTAGGCCCAGTTGTTTTCTTTATCAATAACAAAAAGAAATGTCAATTGCATTTGCAAAGTCTTCAATGTAAATTAATACTATTAATTGTTTCATAATACTATGAAGCACATTAAAGATTTAGACAAAAGTGTTTAAAGGACCATGTTCTGCTTCCATTGAAGTCATTGTCAAAACTTCCCTTGATTTTGATTTTGCTGAGAGCAGGATATAGGACACAATAGTAGTAAACACGCAAACTATAAACACTTACAAACACTTCTAGTTTAGCTCAAGTGAAATTCTGAGAGATCCCTGTCCTATTTAATTTCTGTGCAGGAAGTCAAGGCATTGCAGAATACTAAGAAACATAGTTTTATCAAGTCTTCTTAAAACATATCGTTTATTGCAAAACTTCTAGGTACAAAGAGTCAAAGTTATAAATGCTAGGCATTTCATTGATTTTTTTTTTTAAGTTTTTATATTGCTTTAATATCTGTGGTATATGTGTCTGTGTGTGTGTTGTTATGGACTTCTGGCAATGAAGGTAGAAAATGCCATTCCATGGGGAAAAGCCTTTCTGAATAAGGAAATTTATTAAAGAAAAATTGTTGTAACTCATTATTTTGAGTGAATTAATTTGGTAAAAATATTCAAAACGTAATAAAGCAGGTTACCAAATGTTAAAAAGGTATTTCAAGTCATAACATAAACTTGGCAAAATACTGTCCTTGTCTAAACAAGGATTTATTTAATGAAAAAAAGCAGGTCTTGCAATACATCTATTTGATGGCCATGACACTATGATTAAATCTGTAACCAAGTTGCTTTGAATGTCATTTTTAAGACCAGTAATATAAATGCAGAAATATATCCTTTTTGGAACTGGAGTGGGGATTCCTAATTCCCAGCCTGAAGTAGCTCTGTCTCTTTGAAGGGTTTTGTTTTATGTCTGTTAGGTTTCACTTCTGCTTTTTAGCTTGGTTCCAAAAGTAAGGATTAAGTACAGTGAGATTTAAGTAAGAAAAACAGATAATGATTCTTTGTTAGAAATTGTTACATGGCAAAATTATGAAGAAAACTGTCTTTCTGAAATTATCCTCATCCATGTTACCTTTGGATAAGGAAAAGTTTTATTGTTTAGACTATACATTTTCTTTGTTTGTTTTTTATTAACAGCTAAAAATAATCTTTTTTATTGTTTTTAGAAAGTCAGGCAACCTTCTCACTTAACATGGTGCATCTTACATCCAGATGAAAAAAAAAAATTGAAAATCTATGGATAGTCCATCAAAATTCTGGATGTCCAGGTCTTTTTTCCTCCTCACAGCACATCCATGTAGTGCTTATGTTCTATATAAACCCAGCAGCATTCATAAATATAAACACTGAGGGGTTCTTAACCTAGCCTTGTACTATCTTGTTAATGGCCCTTCGACATAACCATGTGATTTATACTTGTGTCAAAGTTTATTACAAGCATAATGTGTGTGGTTTTACCTTTTACTAATGTTATATAGCATATGGGTCAATCTAGTGACATGAGTGGTATTCCTTAGCCCCAAAAGTCATAGCTAACCCATATGGCTAAGTACAACTGTTCAAAAAGCCCTTGATGGAAGCATTCTAACTAAGCACTTTACTTAAAGCACTGTAAGTCAGAGCACAGGCAAACTGAATAGACTTTCACTGTTCATGGGGCAGGGGGAATCAGAGCCTGCCTGTACAGGCCACTGAGGGCATTCCCACACACCTCCCAGGAGGCTGCTAGAGTGGCTCCTCCCTCCAGCGCCCCCCCCCCCCCCAGCTGGTGACTTTCAGCAGTGGCTGAGGGGAGAGGGAACCCGGACCCCTTTGTCCACAGCCCAGCATGTTGCAGAGCCAGGGCTGCCGTGGTGAGAGAGACCCCAAACTCATTCAGCCATGGCTCCCCCAGCCAGGCAGCTCTTACAGCCAGCTGCGGAGGAATGCAGAGGAAAGGGGGCTGGGGTCTGTGTCCTTCCAGCAGACCCAGCCATGTGGCACGCCATTGCCTGGCCAGGGCTGCTGCAGGGACAGAGACCCCCTGACCTCATAGCAGTGTGCTATGGGGCTGGGGTGGCTGCGGGGAGGGAAACTCCCCTCCCCCTTCCCCACAGTCCCCTGCTGGCTGCAGCTCACTGCTGACCTTAAGGAGGATGCAGGGCTGGGATCAGAGGCTGTCACTGACTTGGGTCACTGACAGCCAAGGGGTCAGGGCTGGCCCAGTGCTGGGGCATAGCAAAAAAGCTCCGTCTGAGGCTAGAGCAAAACCCTGTGCAATGCCGCCTGGGATAGCAGAGATCACGCTCTAACCCACACTGGGATCTGGTACAGACATCTAACAGAAAGTGCTTTAGTCTAATACCTCATCCACTGATGGTTATTTTAGAGTGTGATCCACCATTTTTAAAGCACTCTAAGAGCCATAAACATTTGTTCAGTTATAGCTTTAGAGCGCTTTCTGCATGCTTAAAGCCTGATAGATATAACACATGTACCTAGCCTCTGACTGGCAGATTCCACACTGAATACATGCTAGGTCTTGTATAAGGTATCTGGAGAATATATTGCTTGGGAAGGCATGCTAGTCCTGTTGGTAGGAGATTTGAAGATGCTGTATATGAACCTTCCAGTAGCTTTCCCAAGGACACTATCTGTCTCTGACCTGCATGGTCAGAATGCTGTACAGCAGGCCTGCTGAGCTATTAATATGCAGAAGCCCCTTGCAATACTTCTTGGGGTCCCAAAATCAAAATGTATCCACAGGGTACAAATGGCGTGACTGAACTTGGGTATGTATGTATAGTGCTTCATTGTACTATGTATAAAGCCCTGCATACGCTGTGATTCAGATTATGAATCCCTTACCCTTGCAAATAGTATCTTGTTGGGAGAAGGTGTTAGTTTCGTAGGACTGCAAGATTAGGCCTTAATGAACATTTGGTGCTACATTAATCCCTTGGGCACTGTTCCATATGCAGCATAATATAGGCCACTAAGGAACAGCATAGACAAGGCCACTCAGAAAAGCCCACTTCTTTCCTGCTCTACTTTTTCTCTTTTAGTGAGTAGTTATCTGCTAATATCTAACAAAGCTACTTGCCCTCCAATGTTCATCTATATTCTAGTTCAGCTGCTGTAATGCATTCACTGCTGGGGTGGACCCACAATTGCATTTACTTTCCATCCTTCTTAATCCACTCCCTGCTCATCAAACCTTGGAGGCAATTGTGGCTAAGGAAGAACATCTATGAAGATATGTTTTGGCTCCCCTGTATGGATACAGGTGTATCCATACACTTGTATGGATACATAGGCTAGACCAGGGGGATCAGCAACCTGTAGTTTAAAGGCTGGAAGAGATCGGATCCAGTATGTGGTAGCAGGGATCAGCATCATGTGGCAGCCGGGCACTTTCTCTACTCTGTCATACATCTCTCTGCCACATGACCTGTTCATTGTTCCCTGTGCCGTCAATGGCTGCCTTTGCTATTCTTGCTCTGTTTCTGAGAGCTGTTTGTTCTCTTACCATACTACTGCATCCTGTGCTTAGCCTAACCAGCAAATTAGGGGTCTACCTACTGTTGTGGGTGACAGAAATTGGTAGCAATTGATGGTGACAGTAAGTGGTAGCTGCAGTTAAATGGCATGAGAGCAGCCCTTGGTACAAAACAGGGAGAGCTGGGGCAGTGCAGAGGGTGCCAGATCTCAAGAAGTAGCCATATCTAAAGCAGCAGCCCACTGTTATTAAAGGTTGCCAACCCCTTTGCTAGACCATAGTCTGGCATTTCAGAAATGACCAGTTGAACATAAGATTTCTGGAAGTATTCCTCAATACAATCGTAATGGCCCCTGAAAGCAAGAGCCATCTCCAGTGTTGCTAACACCTTCCTTGGCTCCAGTTACTCTTATATTAGCTCAGTGGGAGCTCCTCCATTAATACAGATCAGGCTGCAAGAGCAGCTTGTGAAAGGATATTGTCTCTTTGCTCTCAATCACTTGGTTACTATTCCATTCCAGAAGACGTAGCATTACATTAATAGATACAATCACAAAAAAAAAAGATATTTAAATAGAGAGCAAGTTTCTGCGCTGTTGGTGAAAAGAGGTCAGAGAGGAATTAGTAACAAATAGTCATAAAATAGCAAATATTTGTTTCTTTCCATATGCTTTCATTGACATCCCAGCATTGTCCCACGAGGATCTGAAAGTGGTAGGGAGCTCCCCCTGTTCCAGTTCCTTTCAGGGCTTTAATTATTTCCATCATAGCTCAGTGGAAGTGCCATGGGCTTTTTCAAAGCACCATTAGTGGAAAGGCTCTCTGAAATAAGGAATGAAATTAGGTTCCAATCAAGGGCTTTATTAAGTGGAGAAACTTTTCAGAGAAAGGTCTTTCTGAATAATTCCTGCAGTATTCATCTGAAACAATATTTCATAATTGGTAATTAAAGGAGATGTAAAAGACCTGCACACTTGCATCTTTTTGCACTACTGAAACTGTACATAGCATTGTAGAATGAGCCTTAATTTTAATCATACAATAAATTAGATGTTTTGTAAATTTCTTGAATATAGCCTTACCTAAATATAGCAAGGGTAGAAGGCCATTTAGCTCTAAAAAGAAAAGAAAGGAATGTCTATACTAGTAAAGAATACCACAGTGTTTTCTATTTTGGGATGGGTCAGAATCTAGAGGACAATATTCCGTTGAAATGAAAGAAAGACGTGAATTTATAAAGATAGCAAAGCATAAGCAAAGAGCAGGTTTAGTTAGCCATGGGAATGTTTTAATAAGACCAAAAAGTAAAAAGCTGCTACATTATTTGTCCCCAGGGCACATGGTGATACTAAAATGACCACTGCTCAAGATAAAATACATTCTGACAAAAGTTATTTATTACTGGTTTTAGCTTTTCTCAGGAGTCAAAACACTGCTCTACCTAGTTGCTGGATCTTTGTGAGACTTAGGACCTAGACACATACCTGCACAGATCATGGCAATTCTGGGCATGTGCAAAATGCAAAACTGCAGACACCAAAGGGCCTTCCTAGTCCAAAAGGACTATGCCTATCAAGTTTAGAAGCCTGCAAAGTTGGGATGAGCCATTGACTGATGTCTTTTTGGGTTCACAAGTCTTTATTGCATTATACACTAAAATTCAAATTTAGATATGTTATATTCAGGCCTAGGCAGTGCTGTTTTCTTAAATAGTCTGGATGTGCAAGAGAAAGAAATAATCATATTGTCTCCCATCCCAAATGTGTAGAGAGCAGTTGGGATGGGTTGAATTTATATTTGTTATATAGTTGTATAAAGTCCATATATATATATATATTTGCCCCTAAAGTAGGATTTAGGTGGAATATATATATGGATCTGACACTATGTCTATGATGTTTTTTAGCAATTTAAATTCTTACTTGATTAATGGGTATTCAGGGCTATTAGTGCTGAGTGCTCACAAGGAACATTCAGCACCTTCCAGGTTTGAAGGTGGTTTGAATTATTCCTTTAATTGAGGAATAAAATGCAATTCACCCCCAAAATCCCCTCAATTCCAAATGAAAGGGTTCCTTTCTAGCATGTCACCATTTGGTATGTGTGAATGCATAAAGGTGATTTATAAGTGAAAATGACGAGTAGAATGATGAACCTTAAAATAACGTGAGGGTGTTTAGATTGCAGATGCTTCCCCAAACATCTACTTAAGTAATGCCAAGAAACTGACATGCAAGCATTTGGAAGTGTGTTTAGGGGCCATAAATCATTTTACTTAGCTATACCTTTCTTTCTGGCAAAACAGAAGGGAAAAAAGATGTTTTATTTTGTTTTTTTAACGCTAGATGGTAGAAACTTAGAAATGGGTAAACACTAAATTCTGGCACTGGGGTAACAATTGGTGCGGCAGCTTTTATCAGGAACTTCTTTGACTCTGAACATTTTTCTGGAGAAAATATTAGCAATCCAACTGTCATCCTCCTTTATTTATTGGTTTCATGGATATAGAGCAAAACATCTGGAAACCTGCTAGTTGACCCAGTATTCTGGTTAAATGAACTATAACCACACCATCATGCATCTGTGGGACAGCCTGGCATCTTACCACAAAGCTTAGCTAGAACCAAAATATGCCGTTTCTAATTAGAAAGCCTTG
This sequence comes from Alligator mississippiensis, assembly GCF_030867095.1. NCBI lineage: Eukaryota > Metazoa > Chordata > Crocodylia > Alligatoridae > Alligator > Alligator mississippiensis. The sequence goes on from NC_081825.1 coordinate 117,456,007, forward strand.
TTGCCTGATTTTAAACTAAGGTTGAAACCAAACTACATGAATAGTTTTAACATTGGTCTTTGAAAAACAAATGAATCAGTATGGTTATCATAATTAGTCAGAAGTTCTTGATGTGCCCCTCTGGCTCTTACAATTTGCTTTAGAAAATCTTGGTCATCAGGATTTGCATTCTTCCTTTAAAGCATGCAGGAGGGCAAAGTAACTGTTGAAGATTACAGGCATAGAAATTATTCCACTTTGTTTCTTTGAATATTAAATAAGTAAAATAAATCAAAACCAAATCAAATTTGACAATTCAGATTTTCTAGGGATTTGTTTGTTTGCTTCTGGAGCTGGCCGTTGTCTATGAAGTTTTTAGCATCTTGAACTCATATTTGATTAGAGGGAGAGTTCAGGATGGTTAACAACTCACAAGGAACATTGAGCACATCCAGGATTTGATGAAGGAATGAAAAAATCACGCCCAAAGGCCCTGCTCATTGTTAAGCACATGTCTGTTCCTTCAGGATGATTGTCTTTGAGGATGGCTAAAAAAAGAAAATTCTTGTTAAATAAAGGAAGATTATATTTACATCTTAAAAGTACGAATGCATATTTTTAGTCATGCTAAAGGCCCTAAAGTTTAACATAGGCTTGAGCAGTTATGTGAGTTTTATGTGACTGTAATAATATAAAAAACTTTTATCCCCGTCTTATTTTCTTAACATACATTGTATTCTGCTTTAATATGATATCTGCAGTGTAATAACCTGGTCACACGTTCACTTGCAACAGCAAATCATTGGAATGTTATGGTATATTAAAGCAGGGATACTAAACATCCCTATTCATGAGCCAGATCCTGCCCACAGAGCCTTGTCATCTGGCCCACAGGGCTCCCCAAGGAGGTAGACATTTGGTTCTAGGGGAGTGGTTGCAGTTTTAGTTGCATTAATTGCTAATCCCCTGCTGCCAAATTTCCACACTTATGGGGAGCCTGGGAGGCCAGATCGTGTAGCCCTGCATGCTGCATCAGGTGCATGAAGCTGGGGTGGCTTAAGGCTGGATCTCAGCATACAGGACCAGGCCAAGGTCATGCAGGGTCCAATCCTGGTGTATAGGGCTCAGTCCCATGAGCCAACCTTGCAAGAGACCTGTCCAATGGACTGGCCTAACACCATTCATCTGGCACACAGCATCAAAATTATGAATTATTAAAATGAATACATGTTAGGGTGGTGTCACATGTTCACTTGCAACAGTTGCAAATCATTGAAATGTAGTGACCCCTTAAAGTTAGTACATCTTTAAGGGGTCACTACATTTCAATGATTTGCAACTGTTGCAAGTGAACATATGACAGGTGCTTATTTAATACCATGGTGTTCAAACGTGTGATGCTGTGTGTCAGATGAGTGGTGCAAGGCCAGTTCATAGGACAGATCTCTTGCAGGGTTGGCTCATAGGATTAAGCCCTACACACCAGGATTGAGCCCTGCATGACCTTGGTCTGCCCCATAAACTAAGATCCAGCTTTGAGCCACCCCAGCTCCATGCACCAGATGCAGCATTCAGGGCTACACAGTCTGGCCTCCCAGGCTCCCCACAGGTCTGGAAATTTGGCAACAGGGGATCAGCAATTAATGTAATATGTAAACCTTTATTACACTTATTAAAGATCTATCCTTAAGTTATTTGCTTTTTACTCTTGTCTTTGTTTTTTCACCCTCTCCCTCCTAACCTGTCTTATCTCTGCTCTTTGCTTCTCCCTAAATATATACTCAAGCATGTCCAGTTCCTTAGCAGTGTGTTTGCCTTTCTGTCACCAAGTTAGATATACAATTACCAGAAGAGCCCTACTGCTGTACAGATATCGGTTTCAGTTTAGAACCCTTTTGTAGGGATTGAATAAAAAACTTGTTGATTTCCATGAAACACGTGATAATACTGTCTACCAAAGTGATCTCACACATATGGACTTGATATGTTTTTACTTCCATCAGCCAGCAGCACCCAGTATTGCAATAATTTGTTTACATGTGTTCTGGACAGTCATATAGTTAACTTGGTTTCTCATAATTAGGGCCTAATTTAAATTGAGATTTTGTGTTCTTTTTGAAAAATCACAAAATTAAAAGTGCCTATACATGAGCACAGAGGCTGCTTCAATATGCTGTAATTACAGTGTGTCAGAGCTAACTCAATTAATCCACCTCTGGAGCATGTGTAAAAGTGCCCTAAGTGATTTTCATAAAAAAATATGATTTGCAATGAAATGCCACAGTATGGCCACTTGCTGGGGAGTTCCCCAACGAGTGGCCATATCATGGCAATTTGTCACAACAAGATGGCTGCTTCAGGATGGGGAAAGCATTCTTCAGTCAGCAGCAAAAGCCTAGCAGCCCTGGGGAAGGGGGGAAGAGGTTGCAAAAGGGACAGGGGGAAGAGAGAGCTTGGGGATGGGTAGGAGAGGAGCTGTTTGTTCTTCTGGACAGGAAAACTGGGGCACTGAGGGTTGGGGTTGGGGTGGCGAGGGGATAACACATGCACAGAGGAGCAAACTGCCTCTTCCCTAAGTGGTGCCAGGGGCATCTGCCAGGGTAGCCCCCACGTACCTCCAACCCCCCACGCCCCAGTTTTCCCACCTAGAGGAGCAAACAGATTCTCCCCTACATATCCCCAAGCTCTCTCCTCCCCCATCCCTTTTGCGAGCCCTTCGCCTCTTCCCTGGGCTGCTCAGCTTTTACTGCTGGCTGCTTTCCCTAGTCTGCAGCAGCCTTCAGAGCAAGTAGCTGCATCTCCCAATCTGGACATAAAAATGGCAGCCCCCACCAGATCGGGCCATGATATTAATGAGCTGGGCCTGCAATTCAAACCAACTCCTACTCATAATTGTGAGCAATTAACTTCAAATGTGCCAAAGAAGAATGAGAAAATGAACCGTGGCACCTGGTTTTGGTGTTGTGTTTTTGTTGTTTTTAGTTTGTTTTAGCTACCTGGCATCCAAAACAGGTATAGCTTTAAAAAAAAAAAAAAATCTAGATAAGCAAAAATATTAGAAATCTGGGAAGTCGGAGGGGAATGCTTTTAACAAGTAGTCTAGAAATATAATTTCTTGATAGTTAGAATTTCAAAGGCAAGTAAGAATTATAAAGTGAAAGGAAATATAAACGCAGATTTTCAAGCTGCTGTAATTTCCTCCTTCACTTATATATTAGTCTATACATTATGCTTAGGTTTGCTAAATCCTGGGCTAAAAGAATTTTAAGATTACTGTCTTCATGAATGTGTTACTTTGATGTGAAACTATGAGACAAATGTGCCAGTAAGTTTGCTAACTGCCAACTATGGGCATTTTTGTGTTGTGAAAACCTTAGCCTCTTGAAAGAATAAGATAAACTGCTTGAATAGTCATAGTGCTGTGCAAAGAAAATTTCTTGGGCTTTGAGAAATATTAATATTTTCCAGTCACGGTGATCTTAAACTGTTGCTTAAGCAGCACATTACACCTTATAAATTGAAATTCTGTTAGCTAATTTTCAACTCCACAACTATAATTTCAGGAAGCTTAATTGCTAGGATAAGACTAGTAAAACATGAATATACGGCAAAAATACTTATTCTGAAGGTTAATCTTCACTAGTCGTACAGGGTTTTTTTCAAGTATAATTCAATAACATTCAATCATGATTAAAAAGATCTCACTGTGGGATACAGAGGAGTCATAAGCAGACAAAACTGACTCAGTCAGCAGTTCCTAAGGGAATCAACTTCCCTCATGTTTTCTTTCTACAACAATGACTTTAAAAAAGAGTAAGTAATCGGTGGTTTTGAGAAAATATTTTTAAAGTTTATCTTTTTAAGTTGAAATTTTATTTTAAAAAACCTCCCACAGTTTTCAAAGCTATTTGGACTATGTATCCATTTTACCCACAAACATGAATGCTAACCCACTGCACTCTCAGTGACTTATACCCACTTTTTATGTATATGCAAAACCATTTTGTATATGTAAAACAGACACACATGAAAAGTTGACCTCAGGGTCTTCATGTCAATCAAATATTTTCCAAACTGCATCTTTTTGCTATTGAACTGAATATAATCTGAGCCAAGATTATTATACTCATACTCGACATTCCAGTATTATACTCATACTGGAGATTCTGAGGATCATCCCAACTGAGCTGTACTTTAGGTGTGATTAGTTTATAGGAAAGTATTAAGGGTTATCCAAAGCAATAGATTCATGACCAAAATCATCAGCAAATGATGTGATGAAATCATCAGCAAAGCTAACCACACTTTATCATGCATCAGTATGACAAATAGAACAAATAGAACCAAGGAGGTGAAATGTCCCCTCTATGCAGCATTGGTCAGACCGCAGTTGTAGTACTGCGTCCAGTTTTGGGTGCTGTACTTAACGAAGGATGTTGATAGACTCAAGAGGGTCCAGAGGAGGCTGCTTATATGGTTAGGGGCTTACAGGACAAACCCTATGAGAGACTGAGGGACCTGGACCTCTTCAGCTTCTGCAAGAGAAGGCTGAGAGGTGATCTTGTGACTGCCTACAAATTCATAGGGGGATGCAGCAAAGGATCGGAAATGCTCTGTTCACCAGGGCACCTCTTGGGGTAACAAGGAACAATGGTCACAAACTGACAGAGAGCAGATTTAGGTTAGATATCAGGAAGAACTTCTTCATGGTAAGGGTTGCCAAAATTTGAAATAGGCTTCCAAGCGAAGTAGTGCTCTCCCCTACCTTGGGGGTCTTTAAGAGAAGGCTGGATAGGCATCTGGCTGGGATCATCTGACCCCAGTGCTCTTTGCTGCCTATTCAGGGGGCAGACTTGATGATCTGTTGAGGTCCCTTCTGACCCTAGCATCTATGAATCTATGAAAACTTTTACAATAGTGGACCATAATCTGATGGCAGTCATTAACAAGTCTTTAGGTCAGAAAATCCCAGAAATTTAAATGCCTTTTAATATGGGAAGTCTGGACATTAGGTACGAGACCTGGGCATGATCATAGGATTACAGGATCACAGGAAAGCAGGGCTTGAAGGGATCTCCCACAGTCATCAAGGCCAGCCCACTCTTACAGTTCTTCATCTTCCTAAATTTTAAAATTCACTTGACAGGGTTTTTTTAAATGAAAAAGATGAGAAATTATAGGAACGTGTCATCTGTCACACTTCCAGTCAGCCTATAATGGCAAGTTTAAAAAATATTTATGAATAAAAAGAGTCAATTACTTGGAACTCACTCTGAGTCTTTTGAAGTAATTCTGGTAATTACTGTACTACAAGTTCTGCTTCATTTTACTTATTTCCAGGCTATATTTAAATCTTGATAAATCCAGTATTGAAAAAAAATGTAATAAAAGTCCTTACTGTTAATAGACCACATATAATCACAAACAGTAAGATGGTAGTAGGTAGTCCCATTTCAGTATGGCAAAAAACCTCATTTTTGTCCCTGTCATGAAACGTCACACGATAATGACTCCAAAGAACCCATCAATTTGATTTGGAGTTTTCAAATGGCAATTCCTATAAATTGTTATAAAATCTATAAATCATGTGGATCAAATCAAGTAATAAAGGGATCATTGATTTTTAGGCAGAACTGGTCTGTTATCGGAATGAGAACTTCTGCTTTCAGAATGCCCTCCTATTCCCTGGCTGACATCCCTGTTCCAGCCCCAGATGTTGTGGGGGTCTTTACCTGGACCATATAGGGAAAGAAAAGCTTGGACCCCTGTAAGGAGTGCATCCCTTTCATTCCCCTTTTATGTGGACTTGGTCTCCTTGGACACAGAGGAAGATTGCTATATGGCTGATTATGGCTGTTTTAACACAGGGCTGTGGTTGCCTTTATTATCAGGGGACTGGGTTTCAGTCCTCTCTCATTAAGGGAATGTCTATGCTGCATCCCTGCCACTCTGGGGGGAACCCACTTCTGAGCATACCATTCATCCACTTCCTTTTGCATATGCCAAACCGAGAAATGTGGCAATGAAGCTGCCTCCTCCCTCTGGAGCTGCTCTTCTGCTTTTTTCAGAGTGCTTGAGAGTGGCTGTAAGGGTCATCTCCAGAGCAGCTTCGCTGATGCATTTCCTTGTTTAGCTCATGGAAGCAGGAGCACGTGGGCAGCCATTCCTAACAGCAGGGATGTGGCACAGGGCTACAAGGTCCCAGCGTAAATCTGTTTATCCCCAGGCATCCTTTGACCAGACAGGTCTGGATAAATGGAATCTTTTTTTCTTTCCTCTCAGTGGTACATAAAACACAGTATATAATTTAGATAATCAATTTCATCTTGTTACTAATTGACAGACTCAGTGCAGCTTTCATTCAGTAGGGGCCTGTTTTCTTTGTAACCTAGAATTGGAACCAAAAACCAACTTTGGTTTTTGCTGGTGAGTGCTGTTTCTTTCTTTTTGTGTGTGTGTGTATTTCTGCACTGAGCCCCACACATGCCCAGAAGAGGCAGCACATTACTTAAACCCAACTTGCCCCATGTGGCTCATGTGTGCTAAACGTTTTTTGGAGGGTGCTTAAGCCCCAGAGCACCCACAGGGTGGTACCTATGATTGGAACTGAAAAAAATGAGAAAGAGTTGTTCCTGACACAACAGGGAGAAACCCCAATTCCCAGCCAACATAGATCTTGTATGTGGGAAGGACAGCAGGGTCCCAACAGTGATGCTAGAAATGCCTAGAAGGGTAGTCCCTCATCAAGTAGAACATACTACAAAAGAAAGATGACCTGTGCTGACTCAGTCATTGCCAGAAAGTTGCAACCTCCTCAAACCCTATTCCTGGCCTTTTATCTTGTCTTCCAGGGGCATCAGGATCAGGAAATATCTATCATCAGGAACATTTGTAGAATAGCAAGTTCAGTTGAAAGCTTTCATGCTAAGATGCAAGGCCTTAAGAACCTTTGTGATTTTGTAAGGATTTGGATTAACCAATATATTTTCTTTCAATTTTTTTCCTTCATTCATCCAGTTGTGGTTTTATCCACTAAATAATTCTGTGATATTCACTAAAACTATTAATGGGTTGTGAGTGATTAATCCCACTCCTTGACCTCAGCCTCTGCAAAATCTCTTTGAATTCTGAGTTATAGTTGTCATTTTATACCTTCAGTTCTGCAGTATAATCACACAACAACATACATCAGTATGTTCCACTCAATCGACACTACTTATTCATATTTTTCATAAATACAAGTTAAATGATCTGTTATTTAAAAATATAAATAAGAAATGCTACTTTAACTCTTTTTTTCAGGGATAAATCAATCATACATGGATATAAAGATTAGACAACGGTGTTTCTCCAAAATAATTTGAGTCCTGTGAAATACAGATTTTAAATTTCTTAGGACATAAACTTTGTTCCAGAACATTTTTTTCTATAAGAAAATTCTAATTTATAGTGTGTGAAACAATTTATGAAAATATGTTGATTTTAGCAAAAATTGTAAACAAAAAAGGTGGAGCTTATTCAGAGACAGCTACATGCATGGCATGAAGGTCAATATTTATATCATCTCCAATGACCATTTAATACAAAACTGTCCTTTGAGCATATATCAATTTGCAGTAGAAACCTGACTGTCCATGTCTCTGCCCACCCATCTCCTCAGAAACTGAAGCTCCAGGCTCCTGCCAGGCTACTGTAAAGCCCAGGTTCCCAGGTTGTCCAGACTCCCACAAGCCCAATGGTCACATTTTGTTTGGCTATTCCTGAAATGGATTATTATAAAATTTCACTTCTGGAGAAACATTAGAAATTTTAACTTTTCATCCCAGTTTGGATCACATTCACATTTTTTTTTCAAATAAATTTAATTATATGGAAGTCTGAAGTAGTAAGAAGCTGTTTTTTGAGCTAGAAGAAAACAAAAAAAGGTTCAGGTAAAACTTTATGTTAATTTCCTGTAATAATGAAAGAGCAAGTCCCACCAGATTTTGGATATACTGTACATTCTGCTTTGTGTTTAGGATGATTGTTCATTTCCATTTAAATTCATATTCCAAACCAAGTTGCAAAGACTCTAAGATATAGCTTCATAATGAAAGCTAGTTGTATCTTAACTGTAGAGTGCTTACTTCATCTCTATACCTCTTTAAAAAACATACCAAAGTGTACTGCATCCAGTACAGCTTTTCTGCCTTTAATGCACTTAAAAAGATTGGCTGCTGCACTGTGAGAAAACCCTTGTTTACTCCATGAAAAAGTTAATGCTTTCTAATAACACACACAACTTCCAGTCTGGAGAGCCATTCACTGAATGTTTGACTGCAGGAATGGAATCAGCTTTGTTGCAAAGCAACAGATTTCAGTTCAGCAAAAATTCCATTTCTCTTTAATCGCTTTGCAATTTTCAGGATAATGCTGCGTTTAATTTACAAGAGCCCACAATAGAACTGTAATCTGCCGGCAGTTTGAACTTTAATTAATCATTTAGTCTCATTCATGTTATTTTATTATGTATTTTTATTTTTTTATTTTATTTTATCTCCACCTTTTTATTCATAAACTATTGTTAATCTCCAATACAATTTTGAAATTCTTACAAAAACATTTGGCTCTTAGTTTTTTAAAAGAATAATGGGTCTTCTACTTGCAAAATTGTAAAATATGTGATAGACTCAGAACCTATTCTTCTTTCAAAACAGCTTTTCTTTTTTGTGCATGCTTGGTTTCAGTGTTTTGTTTTTTCTCTGTGCTTTACAGTACCCTGTAGCTGAGGTGTTTTAATTTGAGGTGCTTCTGAATTTCCTTTTAATCTATTTAATTTTTTTCCCTAAAGCCTTAGATATGGTACTCATCAGTTTCCTTGGACTGTTTTCTTTTAACTGCTCTGGATTCATTAAATATCGTGCTAGTCATTTTTCCTTTTGTGCCAAAATAAAGTGACAGTATTTAGAGCTGAACATACATTAGAGTAGATAGTGTTGTGCTTGATTCTTTCGTATTGCTTTAGCATATGTGTGTGTGGAATGGACATGCAGTGGTAAAAGTGAGAAAATATTTAGTTGCATAGATTTGGTGTGGCTACGTAACTCGTAAGCACTGGAGCAAAGGGGAGCCACAAATAAGTTATGATTAAATCGTTTCAAAAAGCCGCATGCATGTGGTCAGATTCTACCCTGTGCTGTTTTTCTGTGTCTTGAAAGTGGAAATTCTGTGAGGTGCAGTTCTACTAATCTATACTTTGCCCACTATGACATTATCTGCAAGTCATTTCCTTATAATTCTGGTAGGGATAGGAGAGCCACCAATTGTTCTTTCTAACTTTACCAGATTAAAAAAAACCAAACCGTTTTACTTCTAAAGCTGATTTCCCTGCTGTCAGTATAGATATAGAGAGATCACCCCCAACCATTTGTTTGCACAGGGGAAAAATGAGTTTGGGTCTCATCCAATTTACCTTTGCTTCAGGCAGGAGCAAGTGGCAGAAGTTAGCAGACATAGCACTTGGCCTCTGCTGCATCCCAATGTGTATGTTCCTACATATATTCTTTACCTCTCTACAGCTCTGACTTCCCTCAGACTTCCCATTAAAGGGAGGGATCACTAACACAAGGTGGAAATTAGCACTAGCTCTATAGCATCTTCTGTGACCGTTACCAGTTTCTCCCAGAGTATTGAAATGGGACATAATCTGGAAGAGTGCATTTTTTTCTTTTTCTTTATTTCTTTTTAACTAGGTGAAGTCTAATTTGTTGGAAGTACTTTAATGAGAAATGACTATCTTTCTGAACCAAACACTTTGTATTGCTGAAGATGCCAGAAGTCCTAACGCAATCCCAGGTTTCCTGTTTATTGCACCCTTTTTTCCTTTTTATTTCACACCAGGCCCAGGGTATATGTCTGAATTTTTGCTGGAAGTGTACCTAGGGCTGGTAACTAGAATGCAAACATTTCAGTTCCTAGTTATGTACCTTACATTTAACAACCATTGGCTAAAATGCAAATTCTGTATTCCACACAGTGGGATACAGCACACTAATTATTTAACTGACAATGAGAGGATGGCAAATTAAATACTACTACACTCCCTCACAATTCAAAGATTTTGTAATCATTTAGATGTTAAAATTAATCAGCTGCATTTTTTTTCATTGAGAGCTAGCACTGATTTCCTGTATATTGCATTAATTGTTTGATGAATGTCTGGCCTCCCCTCTTATAAACAAAACTTTTCAGCCTGGTTATTTGAGTTACTGTAAGTTCTGTATGCTTTTACTTTTTAAAATTGTAAGTAAAAAAATACCAGAGAAATAGTGAAAAGTGTGATGCCACAAAGGAATGTCACTTTTAAAAAAGAGCAAAAAAAGCCAAAATTGTATTAATATTACTAAGGTTGCTATGAGTAATTGATAAAAGGTCACATTCTCACTTGAGCATAGTCTGCATAATCGCACTGAAAGCAGCATCAAATGTGATTCATTACATCAAGCCCGGAGCGCACATACTTGGATGAGGACAGAGGGAACCTTCTTCAGAGATTCACCAAGAAGCTGTAACTGGCAGATCCCCCGCATCCCATATATCCTTCAGTGGCCTTGATCCCTGGCATCCAGGAAAACTTTTTGCACCATTCAGTTGAATAATAGTGGTTGAATAGTTCCTGATCAGTAGCTTGCTGCATCCAAAGCCACCTGAATCTGCCGGGTAGATGTTAGCATTTGCATTTTATCCAATGACTGATTAGTGTAAGGTCATATGCAGACATTCAGTTTGTACCAGTAGAATCTCCATTCCATTGGTAGAAAACAAAAGTGTGCAGATGTTAAAACTTTTCCTCCTGGAGTAAACATGGCATCTCCAGGAGAAAAAATAACATGGGAACAACCAGGGTTAAATCACTCCTGAGAAAGTTTCTCCTGGGAGACAGAACATCTGCCTGCTTTCCCCTGATTTAACTCCTTCTAGGGACCAGGAGCAGTTGAGCTGGGAAAAAGTTCCCTGGCCTTCCTAAGAACAGGGTGACTCCAGCCTGCAGAAGGTACAGGGCAGCTGCTCCCTTCCCATTCCATGGACTGGGAGGGAAGGGGAAGAACAGCCATCAGCTGGTCCCCCACCGCTTGACTGGGCAGCAAGGTTTGCAAGGGGGAACTGAGGATGGTGGGATCTGGGCTTTGGGAGGCTGTCCCCACGGTAGCAGACCAAAAGTCCCTGTCTGTTCCTCACACTGGAGCCCCGAGTGTTTGGATCAGGTGGTGTTTTTGCAACAGGGCTCAGTCTGCTCAGTTTCTGGTGCCTCAAGCCAAGAGGAAGAAGTAGCACTGCAAGTACCTGTCAACTTCTCACACTGCAGTCCCCAGTGTGACACGCAGGCAGGTATCTTTGCTCTGCTGCTCCAATCCCCCCAGAAAGAGGGAACTGAAGCAACCTATACTTTCCCCAGACCAGGTGCAGTCACAGACTGATTGTCTATAGCTCTCCTACAATCATTTCTAGCAGTCAAAGTTTTTTATTCCTAGAAATGAAAGCTTATAAACAGTCTTTAGTACAGGGACCAGAACTGGAGTCTTCTCTCTCTAGGTGAGTTCTCTAGGTTTATGGACTAGTTTTGACTCTTTCTCCTCTCTGCAGAGAAGGCCTAGTTAATTCTACATTCATTTCAGCTCAGTGGCACACTGCCTCTGGGAGAATAGAGAGAACATCCTGTAGGCAGGTGATTATGGCACTCTTCTGGAGGGTGGGAGATACAGATTTGAATCCCTTCAGACTGAGGACAAAGTATAACTCAGGGTTCTCACAGCCTTGGTGAATGAGCTGAGACAGAACTGTTACACAGACTAGGGACAGACATTCAAAAAGCCTGAGCCTAAATCTATTCAATCTTTGTAGGTTAGTCTAACCTGGCTAGACTGAACTGGTTTTTAAACACACAGACATTCTGTCTGGACTGAGGAAATTCAGGCACATGCATGCAGTGGCTCAGACTAGAAGCCCAGGGGTGCTAGAACAGCCCTTCCTTCCCTTCCAGAGTGCTGAGCTGAAGGAGGGGACGTTGCACATAAACTTAAACTGGTTTATGTGCAATGTCAACCCCAGACACAAAGATTGTGGTGGTAACAGCATCTTCTGCTGTTATGTTTTAACTAACCGATTGCCCTTCATGAAAAATGGATTTCAAAGAAGTGTTTACATGGCTGGCCCTAAAGGGTAGCCCTGCCCCTTCCCATTCTGTTGCCCCACACTGTGAAGCCACAGCCTTCCCCCCCACAGCCCTGCTGCTGCCCCTCACTCCCAACCCACTGACCCCAGCCTTGCCAGTGCCCCTCACTCATCAAACTGCAGTACCCTTCCCCCCCTGGACCACGATGGTGCCCTCACTCCTGACCTGCAGCCCCTGGCACTGTCAGTGACCCTCATTTCCAACCCACAGTCCCACACCCCCACCCTGGTACCCTACACTCCCAAGCCACAGCCCCCCCAGCCCTGCTGCTGCCCATCACTCACCAAACTACAGTACCCTGCTCCCCTGGGCCCTGATGGTGCCCCCCATGCCTGCTGGTGCCCCTTACTCCTGACCCACAGCCTTCTGGCACTGCCAGTGCCCCCTACACTCCCAACCCATGGTCTCCTGCCCTACCCTGGTGCCCCTCACTCCTGACCCACAGCCCCCTCTTGCTGCCAGTGCCCCCCACACTCCCAACCCACAGGACCCCCCACTCCCTCCCTGGTGCCCCTCTCTCCCAACCCATAGCCCCTTGCCCCTCCATCCCTGCTGGAAGGCCCTAGCTGTACCTGTCCTGTCCAGGCCAGTGTGGTGGCTCCAATTCATGCATGTGGTGGCAGAGCATGTCTGGCCTCAACACAGGCTGATGGAAGAGGAGGGGAGGCTTGGGCACCCCCACCCAGGGATAAGGCTGCAGTGCCCTGTGAGCAACCTGGCCAGTGCCCCTTTCCCCCTTCCCTGCTCCTTCCCCCCACCTCCTCAGGCAGCCCCTTTGAGCACAGGCACTGGTGCCTGCACTGCACCCGCCCCTTTCTCCTGCTGGAAGGGCAGGCAACCCTTCCCTCCCCCCCTGCCCTGTTGCAGCTGCAGCCCCTGCTCACCCCGCCCTGACCGAATGTCCAGGATTTTGTGGTGCTCTGGGGTGGGAGCAGGGGGTGGGAGCAGGGGAAGGCAATTGGAGCCACCAGGGAGCACCACATGGCTACAGGCAGGTCCATGTGTGCTCCCTGCTGCCTCCCATTGCCCTCCCCCTTCTCCCACCAATGGAACAAAGGAAAGTCCCGGACATGTGAGGAAATTAAAAAAACCCACCTGGACTATGATCAGAGGGGTTAAAAAGAGGCTCTGTGGAGCTGGGGTGGAGGGAGCAGTGGCACTAGAGGCTGGAGAAGGAGGCAGGTCCAACAGAGAGGCTCCCACCTTTCCTCAGCTAGCCCTGCCACTTGTAAAGTGCTTGTGACAATTTTTTTTTTTTTTGCCTCTGTGGAGGTGAGGCCGTGGGAGCCACCACACTGGAGGCTGCAGGAGGAGGTGACACCAGCAGAGGGACTCCCGTTTTAACTCAGCTGGCCCAGCCTGGCCATATGCGCAGTTGTGCAGAAGCATTACGGACAGACAGACAGACAGACAAAGTCTTTTATTATGTTAGGATAGATAGGAATGGCCATCCATCCATTTTTAAAAATAACTACTTAGGTGCCTGGATTCAGGAAAGTCTTTGGGTCTGTGAACCTTATCTGATGTAAGCTCTTCCTTGATACCCATAAATGCCTAAGCTCCTAATGACACATCCATGTTGTAACTTTTTCCTACCAACTTCCTTCTTAGTATATTGACTGTTGTTAATGCCTTTCTGAGATGCCTAACTCTCTGCACATGTCTTATAGGGAACTTGGGTGCTTCATAGAGACCTGTGTATTCTGTTGTTGGATTCAGACACCTACATTCTTTCATGGACCTAACCTTAAGTGTTTTCCTCTAGATGGGTGGTCTTGAGCAAATGCTTCCATGTTCTCCTGAGTCAGGGCCGAGCTTTGAAGCTGCTGTTGCAGATCAAAATCAATGACTTTGTAAAGAAACCAGGGAAATACAAACTTATTTCCTTAACAAAATTAAAAATCTTTGGGGACCTCATTTTCAGCAGCGTGTGGGGATTCAATTAGCTTTTATTCATCATAATAGGACCTTGTGTGTACCAGTACACGCTAATGAAAATACCATATTATTCCCCAGAAATTTAGATAGAAGATTGCTATAAGTATAGGATTCCCCAAAGTGTAGTATACTTAAAATTTCATTATATTGGCATTTCAGTTAAATATTAACCCTCTGCAATTTTGGAATCGCAATGAGTTACAGTAGATGTTCATGTAAAATTATTGTCGGCAATACATGGTTAATTAAACTTTGATTTAACTATTAAACTATTTTATGATTCAGGATCCTATGTACACATTCTTGCTTATTGAAGGACTGTTACTTGTCAGGATTGTATGATTAATTAAATTGCTTGAACATTAATTAACAGGTTTTAAGGAAAATGTTTTTCAGTTATGTCAATTATTTAATTCACATTCTATACACTAATATAGAAAGTAATATACTATATACAGTGAGTTTAAAATAAGCTCAATATAATTAGTTTAATACCTTTGATATTTTATGTTTCTGCAACAGATATACTGTCAGGATTTTTTGGTAAATTTAGTACATCTGTTATAATTTACATCTGCTGGATTCAGTTCATTCTGTAAGAATCAGGCACAATGTTTTATTTTTTCTACACAATTTGTTTAGTTGCAGAATTTTTGTGCCTGAAATATGAATTTTCTCTGTAACACTATCATAGATTCTACCAGTGACATTTTGAGCATAGTGGATCAGGACTATTATAGCTAAAGTTATGAAAAATGTATTAAACCTAATTTTGAAAAATATTTAGGAAAACGTAAAGAAAAGGTCCATGGTCATCTGACAAGTAGTAAAAAGAAACTTCTATAGAAAGGTTTGTGATCAAAGCAAACTCAGAAATCTGGAAACTTGGCCTGACCATGGGAATTAAATTTATTACAAGTATGACATCTATGTTTTATGAAACCCACAAAGTCACCAAATTACCAAGGGTCAAATTCCGTGCTCCTTTCTTAAAGAGAACTCCTACTGGAGGCAATAAGAGTTCTTGGTGGATTAAAGACTGCAGACTTTGACCCAAAGTTGCTGCTTTTTCCATTGAAAATGACTTTTTTTATAATGTCCTCCTCATATTTCTAGGCAGCTGCAAAAATGCAGCCCATAAGATAATCATTCAGTTTCAACAGAGTGAAAACTGTAAGGACTCCACATTAATTTACAACCATTTATGGTGTTATATGGAAATTAAGATGTGGAGGTGAAATTTTTACTTAGAAAAATAACAGCAATTTTGGATAGGTAAACAGAAAAGAAACTAAATTAAGTACTTGAATTTTCCCATCGAAGTTGAATGAGAATTATATTTGATTATGAACTGAGGAGAGGCAAGCTTGTGCATTACTAACAGTTGAATTAATATTTTTTTTTCTCTCAGTGAGCAGTAAAAACACAATACTGTCATTCTGATACTGCAAGTAGAGGCTGTATCAGAAGTTCATGCACCTAGTACCATTGTTGCTAAGACAAAACAGTTTTGGAAACTAGTTCAGTGGCGACCAACCTTTTTGTGAAGCATGCCACAAATTAGCCCTGAGTGCCATTCTGATCTCCTTCCCATGACAGACCTGCTACTCTGCTTTCTGCTCCTACCCCTGTGCTTCCTGCTTGATCTGCTGCTTTGCTTCTTTTTTCCTTTTCTCTGTTTGCTGCCCAATCTGCTGTTTTGTTTTCTGCTCCCTGCCCTATCTCCCACTGTGCTCCCTCCTCTCACCCCAATCTACCATGTGCCACCCACAGAGGCTGCCTGTACCATTTATGGCACTTGTGCAGCAGGTTGGCCACCCTGCTCTAGTTTTTGAAGGAAATGGAACATTGAAGATCTGCAAACTAACAAATTATGTTCTATGCAGGAGGCACCTAAGCATGTTCCTATTTCATCTTGTTCATTTGCCCAGGGAATTAGCATATCTACTTTTGTAGCATGCCAATCCTCTTAGTTTTAAAAGTAAGATGTAAAAAGCAGTGAGCAACAGCATTCACATTTGCCTTAATTGCTTTTTAGGGGCTTGAATGGTATAGTTTTCAGTTAGGCACCTAATAGGCTGGAAAATCCTAACCTAGCACCCAATTTTTCAACCCTGCCTCATGCAAGTACTTTTACTGATTACAAGGGAATTAGTTGCATGAATAAGAAATGTACATGGAAGTAAAAAAAATGTGCCACAAAAGCTGATGTGTCTTTAATTTAGTTAGTCTTTAAAAGGCGCAAATCTACCCTGCCTAAAAGTTGGGCCATTGGGTCTTTACTTCAGCTACAGAATGAACACAGGGTCAAGACTAAAAATACTCCATTGTTTACAGTATTCATCTACCACCAGTTAAAGATTCCTGAAATACCCAAGAAAAACTTTAAATGTGATTAGGTATCTCAGAGGACTTTATATGTAATGGTAGAGAATGAAATCCTGACTCCCTTAAGTTAACCACAGACCTCCCAGCAACTTCATTAAGACCTGAATTTCCCCCACAAAGGTTTTCTTCTCCAGTTTATCATTTAATATTCTATACAAAAGTCATTATTGTCAAATGACCAGTCAGTGTTCTATGTGGAATACATTGGTGATCTCTATCCAGTTTATACATAAACAGCTATTACATTTGGCACTTACTAATATCCTTATTGACCAGTTCACTTTTGAAGACAAAGGTTTAATAGTCATGTAAGAAAGGGTCTACTGTAGCGTGTTACTCTTAGTCTCAGTGGATTAGTGTAGAGTTATATTGACAGAGCATTGTGGAGAAGTTGGTGTTGCCATTGGCTATGCTGTATTGCCTCATTCTGTGAATAAACTGAGGACATAAGGGTCCAGTGTTGTCAATCTACACCACTGTTAACAAGCACTCAATTTACTTTTTTAAAAATGGACTGTGAATTAATTTTCTTTTCTAGGCTGTTACACTTCTAAGGTTATTTAAATATGACTTATTCTAGATTCTTTTTTGTAATATGCATAAAGTTCTTAATCACCTGTGAAATTTAATATCTTTAAACACTGCATTTCATTAGCTGTCTAGTGAATGTGTCAATTAAATGCGTTTGGAAGGCTAGTACTTGATGACACATACAATAAATACCACTGAGATCTTTTTCTGTTTCATTTAACATAGTAATAATAAACACTTCGTGAGCAACCTTTTAGCAGTCAAGAACACTTGCAGCCTTTTCTATCTGTAAGTGCTTGGCTAAATGACAAAACTGAAAACAGGGTACCCAATGAGTCTGACTGATTGCCTTCATTTAACTTTCCTGGTTGAAAATATAGTAATTGGCATAAGGAGTTACCTCAGTATATAACCAAAAAATAAGTGTATTGTGTAGATCAGTGGGGTCAAATATTTACACTTTACCTTGTAAGTGTCCAACCTAGTGGTATGATCCAGCCTGTCTGATCAACAGACTTCAAAGTGAAACTTGCAAGACTTAGGTAAGTTTCAATTTGCAGCTGTTTTACGGAGTTCCTTTATGTTTTATGCTCACTCCCTGTAGGTACTTTCATGTTTTGGCAAATTCATCCAGAACCCAATCTAACTTGTTTAGAACTATACTGGATATCTCAACCCAACATCACATGTGTTTTGTAGACATTACCTAAGAATTATAAGAGGGAAAAAGAGAGTAGTATTGTGTACAGAAGAAACAGAAACAGTCAGAAAAATAAGGCAGGCCCAGATGTACAGAAGGATAAAGCTGCCTAAAATGGGATTTAGGTA
Organism: Alligator mississippiensis; assembly: GCF_030867095.1. Classification (NCBI taxonomy): domain Eukaryota; kingdom Metazoa; phylum Chordata; order Crocodylia; family Alligatoridae; genus Alligator; species Alligator mississippiensis. The sequence continues at coordinate 117,473,882 of NC_081825.1, forward strand.
GAAGTGTGGTATCTAGGTTCAGACATGAAACCAGGCCTTAAGTTCCTGAAGTTCCCATAGGCATGTAAGTTTTCACCAGGAGAGTCCCCTGGGCACCTACAGTTCTTCTCTTTATATCCAGAGCTGGATGCATCTGGTCAAAGATAAGCAGCTCAGTATTTATCACATGCCTCAAACCAGATGTTTCTTCATCCAACTTTCCTAAGGCTGTTGGACAGAAATTATGTCTATAATGCTATATACATCCATGTAGTACTCCAGAAGTTGAGGGGGTAGATGTGCACCATCAATTTAGTGCTACCAAAATAGTGGAAGAGCTGCAGAACTCTCTCTGGTTGAAGCAGGAACTTCTGTATTGTACCACGTGTAACATAGTCCCAGCCCTAACAACTCAAACTTGAGCTATGCTTGTTGAGCCCACAGGGGGTGGCAGGCTATCGCTGAGCAAGCCTCCCTACCCTAGTGGAGAGGGAACATGAGGCTTTGTGTATCTAATGTGCCTCCTACCACTACATTTTTGTAGTACTTCAAAAAGTTGTGGCACTTATGGTGCTACAAATGCATATCTGTCCATGGCGCTCAGGGCCCACTGTGGTAAGCTGAACTGAGTTCTACACAGAACACTGTAGCATGGCTATTTTCTTTCAAAAGCATCGGGGGTTGTTGTTCCACCCCTGTCATCTTTAATAATTCTTCAGTAATTTCTTCAATAATTTTTGTTCAGAGTGTAGTAGACTTGGGTTCAGTGCCATCAGCATTGGCTGGAAATGATCCAAACCCATTATTTTACCTCCTAAGAATGGGCTCCAACAATCTGGCTGTTGGCTGTTCTGTTATAGACACAAGACACCATCCTTTCCTGGTGAAGTTGTTCTACTGTGTAGAAAAGAAGGCTCTTTTTGCTAAAGAGAAGAAGCAAAAAAGGCTATGATGTTTAGTCCAGGGCACTCCCTTGAGAGAAGGGAAGCTTGATTCCAATCCTGGCTCCAAGGACTATTGCATTTTGTCAATGGACAATTCAGTGTTAAAATGCAAATAATCTTTGGAGTAGGAACTGGAACCCAGGTTTCCCGTCCCCTAAATGAGTACCCAAGATGACTCTTGTTTCCTGCCTCTGACCCAGAATATCTTGAATTCTCTCTTTCTTAGAGGAACACTTCAACAGTAGAGGTAGAGAGTGGTATGATCTGGGGCCAGCACCAACAATCATCTGTTGTTGGCGCTGGCCCTGAGACCTTACTGGGACCAGTTTGAGATCTTGGTGTGGTCCCAGGCTAGAGCTGATTGTTGACCCCAGACCTGTGGGCACTCAATGTTCAACTTGCCAGGGCAGGGGGAGCTCAGGATCATGATCCCTTCAAGTAGAAGGGAAGAGGTGGGATCTGTTCTCTGATCCCCAAAATGCTCTTCCTGGAAGGCACATTGGCAGGAGGCAGGATTATTTGGATCAGGGATCAAATCCCATGGTGTCTTTATGTCAGTGTGTGTCAGGGGCCCCAGGGAAAGGGATTCTGCTTGCAGGCACATGGGAAAAGTATTGTTCAAAGTTGAAAATTAATTGTCTTCAGACCCCTTAAAATGGTAAAATTAACATGGTTTCAGACCCTCGGTTGCATTGGACAGAGAAGGGTATTCAAAGAGCAACTGGTCAAAGGAAAAATGCAAGAATTTTATCTGTTTTAGAGTTGTTCAAATCCAATGGAGATAAACAGTAACTAAAAAAAAAAAATCTAAATGAGTTTAGTCTGATTTCCTGTAAACTAATATGAATATCATTAAAAACTCTACCTGCTTTATGCTAAGTGAAACCATTTATGGTAATTTCAGTAAAAAATCCAAGTTTGAGTGAATCTGAAAGTTTGGTTATTCTGTCACCCACAAAGGAGGTCTCTCTAGGTCAAGGTTGTGACAGACTGAAGGAATGCAGTGAGGGAAGTATCATTGCCACTGCTTCTGCTTTATTTTCTGTGGAAAAATAAATATAAGAGTTTGTCTCCAAGGCCATCAGTTTTCCACTTGAAAAGAAAAATAAAAATCAACCACATGATCAAACTGGTCCTGATTATTACAGACTAGGCATCCTGTGTTCTTTCTAGATCATCTTTCCCCACCAACTTTGTTCTACAAATATTTCTTGCATTAAATGATGGTAAGAACTTTTTTGTATGATTTGTACTTTGTAATAAGATGGCCTACTTTATATACAAAACTGGCACTATTCTATAGATTGAATAGGATTTGCAGCTCTGTGAACCATGACATGTTTAAGTGTTAGTTTGTAAATTGAGAGTGGCATATCCAGTATAAGTATAGTTGTATGTGTAACCTCTAGCATTTTACATCCTATTTCCCCCCCCCCCCCCCCCCAGGTTCTCCTGCCCTTACTGGCACTGGAACTATTGCTGTCACGGTGGATGATGTCAATGACAATGTCCCCACGTTTGCCTTTAATATGTACTCCACCACCATTCCAGAAGATGCACCCACAGGGACAGACATTTTGCTAGTAAACTCCTCAGATGCCGATGCTTCAGTTAATGCAGTTATCAGGTATGGCCTTTTCCATTGCTATATTTAATACTGTGTGGTGCATTGCTTTAGGGTAAGTGACTTCCCTGCTGTTTATCACCAACACCCCATAAGTACTTGAAACATAAAAGAATGGTGGTTTGTGTGGACTAACCATATTTCAGGAAACCTGGCATTTTTTAATAAATAAGTAGGGTGGTAACATAGATACACAGAATTGTAAATTATATTTAAAATTCTGCCAAGTTAAAAGCGAATAAAATTTAATTCTGCCCTATGTTTGCTAATTTTTATAATCTGGCTGTCTACATACACATAGAAAATATGGATAAAGCCACTATGTGGTGTAAACTCTATAGGTTGGAGTATTGTATGCACTCTTCTAGGTAAAAAAAAATGAAAATGACTGGGACTGTCCCTGGTGGAAAGGGACAGGTAAAAATTTGTCACCTAAGAGATTTGTATAGCCTTAAAAAAAAGACGAATGGTACATTTAATGAGATCATTTCAGCCCTGAGCTTCAGATGAAATGAGATGTAATTGGATATATAGTTTGTAAACTTGTAATTAAGAATTTGTAAAGTATTTCTGTGCATTGTGGTGGAAATCATTAGAGAAATTTTATTTGGGAGGCTGACCAAATTGATGCATTTAAATTTGATGTTTTTTGGATTTGAGTAGGATTTACATTTCACCATTCTTATTATAGTATTGTAGGACTCTTAGGTAAGTTCTGATTTCATGCCATATTTTAAACCTAGTTTGAAAACTAGTTATACTTTATATCAGTGGTGCCCAACCTTTTTGGTCTGTGGGCCTGATCCAGCACATTGTGCCAGCCCAGTCAGGGGTGATGCAGCCATGCAGGAATAGCCTATTTGCATCAAGCTGTGGCTGGGTCGTTGCCACACAACTGTCAGGCCCCTGCTTAATCCAGCTGCACAGGAACAAGCTCAATTTCTTTGTGCTGGGCCAGCCTGGATGGGGCTGAGCCAGACATGGGAGGCTTTGAAATTTGGCTGCAGGGATACCTGTGAGCCAATTTATGGGCTCTCTGTGGGTGAGATCTAGCCTGCAGGCTGGGGGGTTGAGCACCCCTGCTTTACAGGACTGGTTGCATAGTACCATGTTTGAAAGGTAGATTCATAATATTAATTTTAATCATTTCTATATTAATATATTTCTATATTAATTAGCAATTAAAATGCCATTCAAGGTACAAATAGTGAACATCTCTTTACTACAGCAGATACTGTAAGCCATCTAAAGATGAGTGAGTTGTAGATGCAGAAATACCATTGCCCATCTTGCAGTCCCATTCATTTCTGTTCATGTGGCAAACACTTTTGGTTTATTGCCAGCACACTTTTGGTTTCATTGAACAAATCCACAGCCATCTACTGCCTTTAGTTAACAGACAAATATGCAAAAACAGCACAAGGCAAAAAGTAAGTTGTTTTATCCCATTCAGAAACCTGATGTAAAGGCAGGGTTTGGCATTGTTGTTTTATGTGCCAAATGATTTGCACAACTCAGCTTACACATTTCTTAACTGGAAAATTTCTACTGTTGGGAACTGGCAATAACCAGTTTCAGAGACAAGAGTAATGAAGATGTTAAGTGGAAGTGACAAGCTAAGCATTACCCACTGAGAGTTGATTTGTTGTTAATGGAATGCAAAGCAGTCTGGTATTACTTATTAATCAGTCTGTGCTATTCATGAAGGCTAGTAGGTAATCCCTTCCCACTAAAGTTTTGTGAATACAAACACTTATATCTCTGTTCCTTTAAATGCACAGGAGGCTAACAAAATGTAAGTTCCTTTAAATCGGGGCGGGCAATTATTTTGGGCAGAGGGTTGCTTACTGAGTTTTGGCAAGCCATCGAGGGCCGCATGACAGGCAGCCCAGGGTAGATAAATATTAATTTTATAAAATTTTTAGGGATCCCGCAGGCCAGATAGAATGGCCTAGCGGGCCGCATCCGGCCGCTGAGCCGCATTTTGCCCACCCCTGCTTTAAATACATAGGAGGCTTCACTTCATCCACTTTTGCTCTTCCATCTACCTTTTCTCCCCCAAAGAGCAAGGAAAATAATTGTGATCATAAATAGAAAAAATGAATCCAAAAAATGAAGTGAAAAGGTAAACCTGAACAAAATAGCGTAGTATTTCCTTTCTTACTTGCTTGAGATCTGGAATAGGAACTAAAGTTGACACCTGTAAAGCCTTGAAAGACATCAAGCTTAACATTTATTAAATTGTGCATTAGTGAAGCTTTTAATTCCATATTAATACTATGCAATATTATTCCAAGCAATATTATTTCAAGAAAAAGTTTTTGGAAAACCTCTTTAACTTATAGAAAGGATCTTTACAAAGAGCAGATGATTGTAGTGTTTATATCTCATAAGCAGAAATTATCAGAGCGCTTTATGGGACTCTTTAAAGCAGTGGAAAAGTGCTTTGGAAAACTTAATTTTCAGCTGTTATAATTTCATTCTCTGTTGTTAGCACAAAGCACAATAGTAAAGAGAAATATTTCATTCAAATGTAGCCACACACACCCACACACACACACACACACTTTTTACAGTGTTGAGGTTTTGGTTTGGTTTTCTTTCTCTCTTTTTTTTTTTTTTTTAGTCTTAGGGAAGACTTTGCTTTCCTTGGATATAATTTGTCTACATTAAGCATCCAGAATAACACAAATATTAATTTTGTGTACAATTAAAGTATGACTGGTATTACAAACCTGACAGAAGATATCCAGGGCTATATATAATTTGGCTGATTTTCAAAGATGTTGCGCATTCAAGACTCTTATTCAATTTTGTTTGAGATGCTTAACACCTGTGAAAATCAAAGCGTAAATTGCAGACCGATATGTCAAATTCTGAGTCATGATTTCTATATGAAAACAAAACCTTTACCAAATTCTTTAAGAAATGGATACAACTTGGCAAAGATATCTGAATAATAACAGCCCACATTCACCTATATTCTTCTTTCTCCATTTGCTATAACAGTGTCTACCTAATCACTAACAAGAATTCATTCACTTATACAATTACCACAGTCACATATAGTCTAGAAAAGAAACTCCAGATTTTATGTACATTAGACACAAAAGTCATTCTAGGACAGAAAACAGGACATTGCAGGACTTTGTGAAGCAATATTCTGAAAAGGAGGCCATGGGAAGAAGTATATGTAGTAATATTGTTTTGTTTTGTTGTACTGCTACATAATTGGAGGTATTGTTAAATTGTCAGAAGTTTCTTCCTGGCTTGCAATGGAAAGGTCATTGCACATGAGGGCTCAACAGCCAGTTTTCAAAGAGATGAGGTTTGAAACCCCCATGCCTTGTAAATTATGAGAGCAGAAACTTAGAATAAAGTAAAAGTAGAGGCTTCTTGTGGATTAGGACGTAAGTGAGCCAGCAGCAACCCCACCCCAGCTTAACACCTTTAAATTGTCACAAGCTTCATTAAAAAACTTAATCTAGAACTGCCTTCTTGCCATGCCTGTCTTCCCTTGGTACATTTACGCTAGAGAATTTCCTTCCAGCAGTGGAGTTCCTTTGATGACATCATGCAGACAGAATCTGAACCTTTTGACTATCTTGAGTAGTACAAAAGGCATGGAAGCTAATCATAATCCACCCAGTAGATTCTCAAATGTTTTAGTCCAAGAATGGGACAGGTTACATCCATTTTGCCATGAAATGTACTTTATGGAAATAACACCCATATTCTTTCAAATAAATATATGAAACAGTGCTCCAGTTGACCCTTCATAGGCACTAAGGGTCAGATTTCAATTGGATCTTTTCGCACCAAAAAGGAACTTAGATAGAATTTAGCCACCTGGTTCAAACCAGGGCTTAGGTAGAGTTTAGCTACCTCAGTTTCAGAGTTATTCAAATTGCCCTTCCATCAGCCACAGTGCTCAGTTGTTGTTTCTGTTTAGAACTTCAGAGTTCCTTAAGTATCTACAATTAACCTTCTGTTCCTGATTAAAAGTGATTCAGATGTTGTACTTAACTCTCCCTTCTAAGTTCCATACTGATTCAAAGTGTTGCTGTTATGCACCTGACTTCAACCTAAATCCCCAAATACTTCCAGTGGGCAGACTATGGCTAGTTGGCATTGAGAGGATTGAATTCAGTTAAAAATAGTGGTGGTGGAGTCTCCTTTGCCCAGTGGCCTAATTGTTCTAGTGCACACATGGAAAGAAAGATAAATAAATTATAGGCCCTCCTCACCCTAAAGGTATTGAATCCTACCCTTACAACTTCCCAGAAAAATGCCCAAATTAATAGGCTGTGCCAGAGGTCAAATTCAGCCCACCTCCTAGGATGGATCTGGACCTCAGGGATCACTGTCTTGCCACCTGGATCAGCCCAAGAGTGGTGGAGATGCTGGTGGAGGAGTTCCCACTCCCTCCCTTCTCCTGGAGTCCCTACAGACCATGTTGCCTCTGTGCACCCAGATCAATCACCTGCCAGGTGCAGTAACTGAGGCAGAAGGAAGAGGGTCGCAGTAGTGGTTGTATCCAGGTGCAGGGGAGCAAAACAGGTTGCAGGGAGCCCAGGTTCAGGCTGGGAAGGGGAGCTGCTCCAACCCCAACTGCTGCTGCCCCTGCTACTCTTTGGCTAATTAGGGTGGCAGAACAGCAATTAGGGCCAATTGAAGTGTGTGTGTGTGGGGGGGGGTGATCCAGGGGTGGAGGGATCAATTATGGGGTGGAAGGGGGATTTGGGGGTTGATGGAGGGCAGTGGGGCGATTTGGGGAGTGGGGCAACAGTCTAAGTGGCATGGGAGGGGGGCCTCGACCCTCCCCCCCACCATCTCCTCCCTGACCTGTATTAAAGAGCCAGAAAGTAGGACAAGCATGGAGCAGGCTTGAAGTCGCTAGCCTGACTTTTGATAAGTGGCAGGTCTGAGCAGAGCACATTAGAGACGATATTAACCCTGAATGTGTAATTGATCACCAGGATTTGTTAACCTTAACACAGAGTAACATTTCTGAGAATTAGCACCTGCTGACTCTATTGTATAATCTCACTCTAACTCAGAATGAATTGCCATTCGGGAGCGCAGTGTCTGATTAAGCATTCCAACAGCTAAATGTTGGTAACCTAGAGAACCAATGTGAATTTACACCTACACCTAACTTTAGTTCCCCAAAGACAAGCCCTTGTGCCTCTTGGGTATACAGAATGCTGCTAAGGATAAGGGAGCTATGCATCAGTAGATATGCCTGTCTGTGTGGAGTTAGTTGCAGGATTAGGGTGTTGCTTTATAAATAAATTGCATATATCTTTGGTATGTTAAATTAGCATTTGCAAAGAACAAACATTTTAGGGAATAATGTAGCAGTATTTCACCAGTTCAGTCTTATTTTTCCTATCCTTTGACCTGCCCCCTCCCCCCCTTCCCCTCCTTTTCCCTTTTGCTTTACTGTAGTAGCTATAAAACCCTGTGAGATGCTAATTTTAAAAAGAGTCCTGGCCTCTGGCATTCACACCTCCTTGAGGCTTTGCAGATGCTGAGTTTGGTAAATTATAGAACACAATACAGTTCACATTTGTTTTGATTGCAGACTGATCATTTTAGGGACTTTTACTTATTTTATGCTTGTAGAAAACTTGGCACAATGAGACCCCACCTGTTTTTGGCCTTTATGTGCAGCTACAATAAAAAGAAATATAAGTTAAACAAATATGATTCTGCCACTTTTTAAGAAGTGTGGTAATTAGACAAATAAGAGTTTATTGGCAGAGCCAGGTGGCAGAACAGTCTATCTTGTTGCAAATAATTAATTGCCTTTATTTTTTGTAAATATGTCTGCCCTGAAACATACTTGTGCTATTCTGTTAATTTTGATGGAGTTTTGCAGATTCAGTTCAGTATAAACTATGGTCCACTATATTTTCAAATATATGTTATTGTTACTGTTTGTAAAAATCCATTTTTGCTCTTTTTAATGCAAAAATGTGTATTATTGTTCTGTATGTATATTTGGAAGAAATAAAGTGTGGAACGGGATGCTGTTGATAACATTATGTTCTTTCTTAATGTTCTAGTAAGAGTTAAGAGACAATAAGACTAAGGGTAAAAATTACCTCTCTGTATGCTGGGATATGTATCTTGTAATTTAGTAAAACTGTCTTCAACTAAGCCCTTGTATGAGCTTTCTGCATAGGATAAATTTAAGCCCTAGCTGAACATCTCTTTAGTCAGTAAATAATTGCATATGGCTATCATGTTAAATAATAATTAACAGTTATGAATATGCCCAGAGCATTCTGTGGTGGTTAATGAGTGGCTGAGAAAGTTTGTTGCTATTATCTATAGCTAGCTATCAGTTTTGTAGGAGATGCCCCTGGCCTATGTCATTATTTCTGTCATAACTCATTTTGATTTAAAATCAGTAGCAAAAATAATGCTTCTCTTTATTTTTCATAGCACCATGCTGCTTCCAAATACTTATACAGTTTTTTAACTTAAACAATACTACTGCTACTGGTTTCTCACTCATTTCTGGAGATACAGTGCTCATTACAATTCTCTTTCTTGTATTTTTATTGGGGTTACAATAATGTTCAGTGCCGTGATGCATTTGAACTTTTTTTTTTTTTCATTTTGGAAAAATGTCCCATATCTAATCACTTGGACAGTGGGTATCACCTTGCCACCTGAAAAACAGTAGCATTATTTTTTTTTCATAATGCATCAATATTCCTTTTGAAACCAAAAATCTGAGATAGACTGCTTATACAGCTAACACAAATTAATAGTATTAACTGGGAACCGAGCCTGTATGGTGAGCTATAGCAAAATGGACAGTCAAATCATGGTTTATCATATACAAAAGACTAAAGGAAGAATTTTACTCCCAGTTACTTTTTATTAATATCAAATCAATTTCTCACGATTCTAACTGAATTATTCTGGATTATAATTGGTATCATTAAAAGTAAAAGCAGATTAAAAACGTGTATTACTGTGAAAGGAGTATTGATTTTATTTTAGAAATCCTTACTCATATTTACAAATACTTACTCTATTTACAATCTGCATATTTACTCTGCTGGATTTCACTTTTATCAGATTAGTTAGGGCCAGATGCTATTCCATTTACTAGATACCTAAGTGTAATCCTGTCCTGTTCCAATCCATGAAAAAAAAGATTGATGTGTGTCCTTTTAGGACATGGACAAGTATTATGGACAGGCTGAGGAACTGGACTTATTAAGTCTGAGGAAAAGAAGACTGAGGGGGGATTTAATAGCAGCTTTTGCTAGCTGCAGGAGGGCTCCAAAGAGGATGGAGCTGGACTGTTTTTAGTGCTGGCAGATGACAGAACAAGGAACTGTCTCAACTTGCAGCAAGGAAGTTTAGGTTAGATATTATGAAAACCTTTCTCACCGGGAGGATAGCAAAGCACTGAAACAGGTTACCCAGAGAGGTGGTGGAATCTCCATCCTTGGAGGTTTTTAAGACCCGGCTAAACAAAGCCTTGGCTGGGATGATCTAGTTGGGGACAGTCCTGCTTTGAGAAGGGGGTGGACTAGATCAGTGTTTCTCAACCCATGGGTCACAACCCAAAGGTGGGTTACAAAAATATACAAAAGGGTTGCAAACAAACTTCAAAAATGGGTTCTCCTTAAAAGGAGAAAAACATGGGAAACTCTGACTTGTCGCTTGCAGGCTTGCAGAATTTCAGCTTGTGAGGGGCTGCTTGGGGCCCCTCATGCCCCCCCCCCCCACACACACACACACCCTGCCCCATATACCCCCTCCCCACACATACACTGTGGGGCTGGAGCCTGGAGGCAGTGTGGGTTGGGAATGAGAGGCACTGGGTCGGGACTGACCACTGATGTTTACAAGTGGATCCTAGTACAAAAAAGGTTGAGAACCACTGGACTAGATGACCTCCTGAGGTCTTTTCCAACCCTAACTTTCTATGATTCTGTGATTACATTCTAGCAGGAGAAATGCCTTCCTTTCAACCAGGAAGATTTCACCTGCACAGTTCACACAAGAACAAATGCCTGTACATTCCCACTGCTCCACTCCTCCTGGAGACTGGGGGGAGTGGTGTGGGTAAACTGTTCCCCTGCCTTCTCCAGACTAGGATGACCCAGTAATTTGCCTGAAATTTGCAGTGCTAGAAATTAATACCTGTCCATAGCCTATGGCACACTATTACCTTAGGCCTGAAGACTGTCACAAAAGCAGCAAGCTGTTCTAAACATCTTAACTAATTTTAATTATCTTCAAATAGCAAGATGTCTGTCTTATGAGAATACTAATGGAAAATGTTTTCTCCCTTTTTTGTCTTTGAACAGTTACAAGCTAATTGGTGGCAATTTACAGTTCACAATCAACCCATCAACAGGACAAATTATCACTAGTGCACTATTAGATAGAGAGACAAAGGAGAATTACACGTTGGTAGTCGTGGCCAGTGATGGTGGTTTTCCCAAGGCTCTTTCCAGTTCCACCAGTGTACTTGTCAGTGTTGCTGATGTAAATGACAATCCTCCTAAATTTCAGCACCACCCTTATGTCACCCATATTCCATCACCTACAACTTCAGGTAAATTGCTAAAAGGCAGTGCTGCTGTTGCATTGACTAATACAGATATGCAAATAGATGGCAAATCATTCCATAAAAATATGTTTAAAAAATATTTTCCTGTAACTATTTTACAGCATTTGTCATCTTGCTGATAATTAATAAAGACAAGTTGTAGCATTTGACATTAGTAACTATAATGTTTTCTTTAGTGTATTCTCTTTGTAGCCCGAATAATCTTAAACTATTTTGAAAGTCATTAATGCAGTGTATTTCAGAAAAGTTGATGTTCTTATTTTGCTTTTTGTTATTTCACAGCATTGATTTTTATAAAATAATGTCCTTAAAGACCTTTGAAGATGAAAAGTACTATAAATGCTGGTTTATTAAGAAAAACATACAGGGTAGTTATTGGAACATTTCTTATTGACCTCACAAATAAATTCCATCATGCAAACCTCTATGGTTAAAAAGTCAGTTTTTTCAAGCTCTGATATACTCTATCTGAAAACTTCAGTATTGAAGTTCCTTGCAATAGCAAATTTGCTTTTGGTATAAAAATATAGGAATGTTAGTTGACCTAAAAAAAATTAGCATGCTCTCTAAAGTATAATATGCACTTTTAAAATGATAAATTCCCTTTTTTCTGGGGTTATTATTTAGAGAGGCTGAAGAAAACACTCTGTTCGATCATTGTGGTAGTGGGAAGAGGCCCTACAGTCATCATAAGTTTCCTTTTTGCTCCCTACAATGGCCCTTTATGCTGCTAAAGTGATGTAAAGGAGCTTTACTTTAAATGATAATCAAGGTCTCAGTTTGCAGAGAAAGAAAAAATCAAATTTAATTTAAGCGTAAGGGGCAATATCTTCCATTTATCTCTTTTTGGAAAACTCCCCTCCATAGGTTAAAGTTCTTCTCTTCTCTTCTCTTCTCTTCTCTTCTCTTCTCGCTCTTTCGCTTTTTCTTACTGAGAAGGTTCTAGAAATATTTCATGAATCAGAATTCTTACTGATATTAAAGTTGAATTCTTATATTTTAATTGCAATACACTATTAAAAGGTAATATAATATGCTGATATATTATTATATGAATCCTAATATTATAATAATAAAATATAATATATTTGATATAATTTTATTATTTTTATATTCCACATTGTATTTTAATTATAATTATATTTTTAATTTTCTGGAATCTTCTAAAAAGTCAAATCTCATTCTCACTTTATGCTGCTTTGTATGCTTGAAGTCCACATTTTTCTTGCTCAATATAGGATTGGATTCCTTGGTCATTCAGTTTGTTTAAACAAATGTGGCAAGTATGTAAATCAGAAGTGCAAAAGCATGAAATGTTTCATTTTTCATTAATAGTTTACATTTAAAAGATAGGTACTTTTGGAATTTATTCAGTATGAAAAGTTCAGTCTTTAATTTTAGAATGTCATAAGAAGACATAAATAATGCATGTCTAATTAGTGAGTTTATTGAGTTCTTTACGACCTCTTGTAAAGACACTGGAAAATAGAGGGATGGAGTTACTTCCAAAAGTTATGTGCCTCTAAAATTATGTATTAAACAACTGATTAATATAACCATTCCAGAAGTACCCTATTTAACTAAGATCACTAACACAAAGACTTCTTTCTGAGAATTTATTTTTTCATACTTTTATGTAGATTACATATTAATTTAGCCAAAATAATGTGCTGCCAAATTTATCAAGGCTAGACTAGCATCTGTCTGGGATGTTTTAAATAGAGAATATCCCACTTAGAGCAAGGGATGGGCTAGAAGATCTTTTGAGGTCCATTCCACCCTCATTATTCCATTAAAAAATCACTTTTTAAAAAGTTATAAAGCCTTCTATAATTAGAAAAAGGAAAAAAGTCTTAATATTTACCCTGACATTATATCAAATAAATTTACATAAAGTATTAATTTTTCAAATATCCCAAAATTGATCATTCACATGGCACATTTCAATTAAAAGGAAAATGTCTTACCTCCTCTAAACAGGAAAAATAGCCCTTGACAATATTTTTTATTGGCAGGCATAGTACTGCTTTGCTGCAAACTAATATTGAATCTCCAAGACAGTTGTGTATATTCTTGTGCTATGTTTACTTCAGAGTAGTCTTAGTTTATATTTTGAGAGGATAATACAACCTGATTTCTTTAATGTCTTGTCAAGTTTACAAAATAAACAAAAGGAGGGTTATGACAATTTAATGTGCTTAACAAAAGCAGAACTCTTGATTTTTCTTGCAGTCTTGTCACTCTCAAGTATTCCAGTTGTTCATCTAACAATTTCTCCCTTTAGGATACAAAACGTTACACTTTGACACACAGTGACAAGAAATAACGCTTTAAGGAACACTGTCAAAGCCATTCCTGTCCAAAAAATCATATTTTGCTTGCAGAGTTGGGAAAAGAAAATCCATATAGAAAACTGTTGAGAGCCAAGTTTCAGCACTAGTTTAAAAAAAAAGGAGTTCCAGCATACTAGTCATATAATACAAAACCTTCAGAAGAATGTATACATGACTCTAATGCCTGTGCACACATTGGATTTGCATTTACTGAGAAATATGTTCAAAAGAAACCCTAAACTGTACACATGATTTGGAGTAGTGGCATGTACATTTTGAAAGGCTGGATATGCAAGACATATAAAAGGTTGCTTAATAATTTAAAATATTAACTAGTAGCACACAAACATTAGACTTTGAGGTTTCACATCATCTCATCTTGTGAATACTATAGAAAAATTATGGTAAAGTTTCAAAAAGTTAAAGCCTACTTACTGATGCGGTGTTTTGTATACATGTATACATATATGACCACATATACACACAGAAATTTTTGTACATATGTTTAAAAATGTTTCAATGCAATTACCTATTTGTCAGGTACAAATCATGTCTTTTTGTGATCACTCAGAATGGCCTTCAGCTGGTGAACAGTTAGTCTGATATTTTATTAATACTATAGGTAAAAAAAATATTATTTTTTTTACAGCCACATATAAGAAAATATAACACAACTGGTGCACATAATTTCCCTGTGCCTTATTGAAAAATTACCTTCATTTGTCCTATTTTTATTGCTGAAGATTATGAATGATCTTGTCATTGTTCTCCTTGCAGGTTCTTTTGTGTTTGCTGTAACAGTTACAGATGCTGATTCTGGACCCAATGCTGAGCTTCATTATTCCCTCAGGGGAAAGAACTCTGAAAAATTCCACATTGACCCAACAAGAGGAGCAATTATGGCTGCTGACTCACTGACAGGCGATTCTGAAGTGACTTTTTCTGTTCATGTGAAAGATGGTGGACTGTATCCAAAGACAGATTCGACTACTGTAACTGTGAGGTTCATGAATAAAGCACAGTTCCCTCAAGTTCAAGCAGAACAACACACTTTCATGTTTCCAGAAAATCAAGCAATTAGTACCCTTGTCACCACTGTTTCTGGGTCTTCATCTAGAGGAGGTTCCTTGTCTTACTACATTGCTAGTGGTAATCTGGGCAACACCTTCCAGATAGACCAGCTAACAGGACAGTTCTCCATTTGTCAATCTTTGGATTTTGAAGCTATACAGAAATATGTGGTTTGGATCGAGGCCAGAGATATGGGCTTTCCTCCTTTCTCCTCTTATGAAAAACTAGAAATAACCGTGGTGGATGTCAATGATAATGCACCAGAGTTTGAGCGAGATCCATTCATTGCTGAAATAATAGAGAATCTTTCACCACGCAAAATACTGACTGTCAGTGCTGTGGACAAAGACAGTGGCCCAAATGGACAGTTGAATTATGAAATAATTGATGGCAATAAAGAAAACAGTTTCACTATCAATCGGGCTACTGGTGAAATCAGAAGTGTCAGACCTTTAGACAGGGAAAAGCTAGCCCAGTATGTGCTAACCATAAAAGCTTTTGATAAAGGTACCCCTCTTCAGAGCACAACGGTCAAAGTTATTGTCAATATTTTGGATGAAAATGATAATGCTCCCAGGTTTTCTCAGATATTCAGCGCTTCTGTACCTGAAAACGCACCTTTAGGTTATACAGTTACACGAGTCACAACTTCAGATGAAGATATCGGTGTGAATGCCATCAGCCGGTACTCCATAAGAGATCCAAGCCTTCCATTTGTCATAAATCCAAGTACAGGAGATATTACAGTCAGCAGGCCTCTAAACAGAGAAGATACAGACCGCTATAGAATGAGGGTTTCTGCACACGATTCTGGGTGGACAGTAAGCACAGATGTGACCATCTTTGTGACAGACATTAATGATAATGCCCCACGATTCACAAAACCATCCTATTACCTAGAGTGCCCTGAGCTTACTGAGGTTGGTTTAAGGGTAACTCAGGTTTCAGCAACTGATCCCGATGAAGGATTTAATGGCCAAATCTTCTACTTCATAAAATCTCAGTCTGAGTTCTTCCGAATCAATGCAACCAGTGGGGAGATTTTCAATAAGCAGTATTTAAAGTATCAGAACTCCAGTGGTTCAAGCAATTTCAATATCAACAGGCACAGTTTCATAGTTACTTCTTCAGATCGAGGTAGTCCTCCTTTGCTAAGTGAGACAACAGTCACAATCAACATAGTAGATAGCAATGACAATGCACCACGGTTTCTTGCTAGCAAATATTTTACACCTGTGACTAAAAATGTAGGAATTGGTACCAACTTAATTAAAGTTACTGCAGTTGATGATAAGGACTTTGGACTGAATTCTGAAGTGGGATACTTTATTTCTAATGAAAACAACACCAATAAATTTAAGCTAGATAGCAGAACCGGCTGGATTTCTGTGGCATCTTCACTAATGGCTGATCTGAATCAAGACTTTCTAATTAAAGTAAAAGCTAAGGATAAAGGTAATCCCCCACTTTCAGCAGAAGTGACAGTTGAAATAGTTATAACCGAGGAGAACTATCACACACCTGTGTTCTCTCAAAGCCACATGAGCATTACTATCCCTGAAAGTCATGCTGTTGGAGCTATTATCAGGACTGTATCAGCAAGGGATAGGGATGTTGCTATGAATGGATTAATCAAATACAATATATCTTCAGGAAACGAGGCTGGTATTTTTTCTATTAATACATCAACTGGGGCATTGACTCTTGCCAAATCCCTTGATTATGAGCTATACCAAAAGCATGAGATAATTGTTAGTGCTACAGATGGAGGATGGGTAGCTAGAACAGGTTACTGTACTGTCACAGTTAATGTTATTGATGTAAATGATAATTCTCCAGCTTTCAGCCCAGAAGACTACTTCCCTAATGTGTTAGAAAATGCTCCAAGTGGAACGACTGTTATCCGTCTAAATGCAACTGATGCTGATTCTGGACCTAATGCCGTGATTGCATATGCAATTCAGTCATCAGATAGTGACCTCTTTGTCATTGATCCCAACACAGGAATTATCACCACACAAGGCTTCTTAGATTATGAAACAAAACAAAGTTACCATCTAACTGTGAAGGCTTTTAACGTTCCAGATGAGGAAAGATGCAGTTTTGCAAGCGTCAACATCCAGTTGGAAGGAACAAATGAATACGTGCCACGTTTTGTGTCCAAACTTTACTATTTTGAAGTCTCTGAAGCAGCCTGTAGAGGAACAGTTGTGGGAGAAGTCTTTGCAAGTGACCGTGATATGGGAACTGATGGAGAAGTCCACTATCTTATTTTTGGCAATAGCAGAAAGAAGGGTTTCCAGATTGATGGGAGGAGTGGTCAGATGTATGTGTCAGGTCCTCTTGATAGGGAAAAGGAAGAGCGTATCTCTTTGAAAGTTCTTGCAAAAAATTTTGGGAGCATTCGTGGTGCAGATATAGATGAAGTAATTGTTAATATCACTATATTGGATGCTAATGATCCTCCTGTTTTTAGTCTGGAGGTCTACAATATACAGATCAGTGAAGGTGTTCCTCCAGGTACCCATGTTACATTTGTAAGTGCATTTGATTCAGACTCTGTCCCTAGCTGGAGCAGGTTCTCTTACTTTATTGGTTCTGGAAATGACAATGGTGCCTTTTCCATTAACCCACAGACAGGACAAGTTACTGTAACAGCAGAATTGGATCGAGAAACTTTACCTGTGTACAATCTGACGGTCTTAGCAATTGATTCAGGATCTCCATCAGCTACAGGAAGTGCCTCTTTATTGGTAACTTTGGAAGATATCAATGATAATGGACCTACCCTGTCTACAAGCCAAGGAGAAGTAATGGAAAATAATCGTGCAGGAACACTTGTGATGACACTTCAGTCATCGGACCCTGATCTCCCACCAAATCAAGGCCCCTTTTCCTACTACTTGCTCAGTACAGGCCCAGCAACCAGTTATTTCAGTCTTAGCACTGCAGGAGTATTGACCACAACTAGAGAGATTGACAGAGAACAAATTAGCGACTTCTTCTTGTCAGTGATTACTAGGGACTCTGGCATTCCTCAGATGTCTTCCACAGGAACCGTACAAATAAAAGTAGTAGACCAAAATGACAACCCATCACAACCTAGAACAGTAGAGATCTTTGTTCACTATTATGGCAACCTGTTCCCTGGTGGTATTTTAGGCAATGTAAAACCACAGGACCCAGATGTGTTAGACAGCTTCCATTGTTCTCTTACGTCAGGGGTTACAAGCCTCTTTAATATTCCCGGGGGTACTTGTGACCTCAATTCCCAGGCAAGATCCACAGATGGAACATTTGATCTGACAGTCCTTAGCAATGATGGGTTACATAGTGCAGTTACTAGCAGTGTTAGAGTTTTCTTTGCGGGGTTCAATAATGGCACAATTGACAACAGCATCCTTCTTCGCCTAAGTGTGCATACTGTGAAGGATTTTCTGACCAATCACTATCTTCACTTCCTTCGTATTGCCAATTCACAGCTAACTGGATTAGGAACTGCTGTGCAGCTCTATGGAGTCTATGAAGACAGTAACAGGACTTTTCTGATGGCAGCTGTGAAACGAAACAATAATCTGTATGTGAGTCCCAGTGGTGTGGCTACTTTCTTTGAGAGCATCAAAGAAATCCTTTTCCGGCAGAGTGGAGTATGGATAGAATCTGTGGATCATGATTCATGCATACAAAACCCTTGTCAAAATGGAGGAAGCTGCTTAAGAAGGCTAGCTGTGAGTCCTGTTTTAAAGAGCCATGAGAGCATTCCAGTAATCATCATGGCAAATGAACCTCTCCAGCCCTTTGTGTGCAGATGCTTGCCTGGATATGATGGGAATTTGTGCGAAACTGACATTGATGAATGCCTCCCATCCCCCTGCCACAACAATGGGACTTGTCACAACTTGGTGGGTGGATTCTCATGCAGTTGTCCCGACGGCTTCACTGGAATGGCCTGTGAGAGAGATATCAATGAGTGTCTTTCCAGTCCTTGTAAAAATGGTGCCGTCTGCCAGAACTTCCCGGGGAGCTTCAACTGCGTTTGCAAAACTGGTTATACAGGTATGATCTAATTCTCCTTCTGGAATTAGAGCCTATTGAAAACACAAAGAGGGCAGGGTTGGGGTTTGGTTTGGTTTTCTTAGATATGTTTCAATCAGATATGTTTCACCTGTGTTTATCCATCTTAATGAGTGTTCAAAATAAAAAATGCTAACAGGAAAGAAAACAGGAAAGAAAACAAGGTTCAAGCACTATTATTGATCTTATTTTTCTCTTCTTAGCAACTATTACCAGACTGGTCCATGTTACCAAAGGAGAGTTATGTTATTTGTTAAATATGCTACTACCAGTTTCCAAAAAATAGTACCCCATGTGATAAGAGCTAAACAGACAAGTGGGAAAAATCAGTCTTTGCCCCCATATTTCTTATAGTCATGTAGGAATATAAAGTGAAGGGCAGGGAAAAGGAAACAGCATATAAGCAAAATGACTGGGAAAGCAGCACATGTATGAGCATGCTCCATGCTTCGTATATGTGTTGGGTTTGTATAATATAATATTATTCAATATAAATGAGTGTTGTATTCCTACTACAGCTAAGAATGTTCTCTGATATTTGTAAAATGAAAAAAATATATATTTCTCCTTAAAACAGTAGGCAGCAAATTTAATTATCAATATTGTGCTCTCAATTACCATGTGGGAAAATCTCAGTTAAGTTACTAATTGGCATGGGCAGAGTGCTGCAAAAGGATTAAATTCTGTCCGCTCTGTGTAAATGGGAGTCACTGGGTCTAGAGACTGTGGGCCATTTTAGGGAAAGTATCAACAGGTTCAGAACATAAACCCTTCAAGATCTTCCCCAGTTTCAAAACAGGGAGCATGAGTGTTTGGACTTGCATACAGAGATGGGCAAAGTAGCCACCCAGCTATGACATCTAATCAAAGCTTTGCACCTTTTAGTTTGCCCACTTGAAGTTCTTTTAGCATGATTTTCTGACAGCCTTACAATCCTCTTTATTATTTAGTCTGTGATTAAAGAAACTGCCCCTATTCAGAGCATAACTCAAATAAGCGTGTCAGTTTAAGCACATGCTCAACATCTCTTTGAAGTTATCTGCACAAGTGCCATTTTGAATGGGGACAGATCTGAAACTTGCAGTTATATTCTGCTCTGAGTTAGATTTACAGCATACATGACCAAATATGGTCCCTGTGCTGGTCTGACTTATTCTAGATGTGTTAGTATACATGAGCATCAGTACTTAGTTTACATATGTTTGACTATCTGAGGAGTGTAAATGCCAGCAAAGTTTGTTTTTCTTTTCTTTTTGAAGGAAGGAAAATTGTGTTTTTATTTGAACATTAAAAGAAAACCTTAAACAAAAGATTTTAACACGTATATTAGTTGGCGCTTTCACTAGCGAATCACCTAGATTTTAAAGTATAGGTGGAAAAATATATTAAGAACTTGTATTCTTTATCATATTTGCATTTAAGGATAGTTTCTGAACCCAAAAAGAGAAATATTTTGCTGGAGGCTTATGATGGATAGAGTTACATCCAGTATAATTATTGACCCTGACTCACCACTGCTTTGGAATTGCAAAAGTATAATATGGGAGTATCACAGTACTGACTCAGGCCCAGTATATCGTGACCTCTGAATAAAGCAAAAGCTCTAATGTGACTATTTTAATATCTATTCCCTGTCTAGTAGGAAAAGAAAACCACAGGTTTACAATTAAGGTTTTCTTGGATATCAGGAGATCTCACTCACACATAGACAATAATCTTGGAAGAATTCTAGGAGAATTACCACAACAGAGGAATTCAATTTTTTTTCTATAAAGAAGTGTGAATCTGAATTGCTTGATAGCATGACATTTAAGGAAAGTCTGAACAATCCTAACCATTGCTTATGGCTACTTTCTGCAGACATAACAAAAGGAAAACTAACGAGACATAAATTAAAAGATTTACTCCGGGGTTTCAATATGTCTTTCTAAGGGAATGTTATTTTGAATTAATGTGATTGAGACTGTAATAACAACAGTTGAGTTGAAATTTTATCATAATTTTCTGCAACATTGAAACCTTTTCTTTAATATACCTTCCTATATTATCTAACATACACCCTACTTAAATAGTGTTATTTCTGTTTATCATATATCCATTTTGTATTAGTATTCAAATTCTTCAGACTGGATTATATTAGGCATTGTACAAAGAATTAGGAAGTTCCTGCTTTGTGAAGTTTGGTATCTAGGTAGAGACATGAGAAAGAAAACATGATGCAAGTTTACAAGTTAGGAGTTTGGGTGTTTTGTTTTGCCTTGGGTTTTTTGAGGGTGCAAACATATTGCTTCCTGCTCTTCCTACCAAACAATAACCTTCACCAGATAGCTGAAATGAAAGGTTCAGCTAGACTGGTGGTCTTGACAGCAGAGGGCTTCTGAGCTTTACAGGTTCCCATTGCTATTGTCTAGCTTTGCACCTCTTCTCTTACTGGCTCATAACTTTTCAGATCTAACACCATACCACATGACTGGAGGAGGTGAGGGGTCATTCTTGTGAGACATGTGCCTTATTGTAGCTTAGTCTTGCATAGTTAAGTGAGAGGAGTGGCTCTGAGCCCTAGGCCTTACCACTTGCCCCTCTGCTGCTTGTCTTCTGCTTACCTAACTCTTTTCCTCCCAAAATCTTGCGGGGGATATCTTGGATTTTTTATGCTCCATGTCGCTGGAATACAAAGGGGATAATAACAGAATAGTCAATGTAACTTATGCACAAAAATTTGATAATGTGTCTTCTAACAGAAAGATTCATTTGAAAATAAGAAATGAGCTTTTCTTTTTTTTTAATTGGATAAATATAAAAGATACCGTGTAGCTTATTGCAAAAAAACACAAGTTCAGCTGTTTCATTTAGAACATAGCTATGGCAGTTAACATGTTTAATACAAAAGTTTTCTTGATATAGAAGATGTTCATGTGATCTTTTGTATTAACACCATCAGTAAACTGCAAAGCCTCAGGGTCACTAACAATTAGTGTTAATTGACTAGCAATTCTAATTAAGTTAATGATTTAGGATTTTATTTCACATGGAATTAGTACATTAGATTATTTTGCCAGGAGCATGGCAAAATAATTCCAGCGTGTCCATCTTCTGTAAATCTTTAAGTCATTAACATCAAAGGATAAACAGAAATATGCTTGCTGTTACCGTAAAGCAAAATGGTTTGTTAACTCTAAGAGGAGGCTGTACTGTCAGCCCATAGCATGTAATTGAAAAGTTAATGAAAAGTTCAGATAATTTTTCTGGGTCTAATGCTATATCTTAGAGTTCAGCCCTTATTGAATGTCAGGTAAATGTGACATTTGTCCTGCGTTACAGCTACATAAGATAATTTAAATTAAGAACACTGTATAGTTTTAATACTTTCATATAGTGTAAGCTGCTTTTCCTAAGTCATGGATGGAACATGGTGTTCAGTAATATTCTGTTTAGAACTCAACACAAATACCTTTCAAATAGAGAAACAGTTACTTAGACATTTTTAGATTTAAGCATCTAAATTTAATATATTGACTAGCCATTGAGGAACCATATAATGCTAAATTGATAAATTGATAGCTCTTTCTTGCTGGATAGCAGTTAGAATTAAATGTTGCTTACATGTCTGGAGACTAATTAGGTGCAACAGAAAAACATCACAAAAGTTTTTAACCAGTAAAGCAAAATGGGTCTGAAGTTAGATATCAGTAGTGTTCATGAGATAATTTGTTCACAACAAATAGCTAAGTAAATACAGCCCCTTTTGTGCCTGCAAATTATTTACAAACATCTCCTGAATTCTTTAAAAGTTATTCACAAACATTACCCAAATATTTTATGTAAACAATTCTCATCATATGGGCTGTTGGAGAATCGTTGCTTTACACCAGAGGCCAGCACCCTTTTACAAATGATACGCTGAATAGATGCAGCTTGCTCTAGAGTGGGCCACTGCGTGACCCATCTGCTGGTGCCACATGCTGCCAATCTCTATCCCTACGGTTGTATACCACTGATCACCTCCATTGCCAACTATGGCCAGACCCAATCAACTCTTCCTAGGCCAGATCACATTGTTTTTCAGGCCCTATCTGGTCTGCATACTGACCTGTCTTAGACTGTTGGCTATATGTCATTTGTGTAGTGATACAGTACTCCTAAATCATAGAATTATAGAAAATTAGGGTTGGAAGGGACCTTAGGGGGTCATCTAGGCCAACCCCCCCTGCTCAAAGCAGGACCATTCCCAACTAGATCATCCCATCCAAGGCTTTGTCAAGACGAACCTTAAAAACCTCCAAGGATAGAGATTGTATCACATGATACAAGGTGCATGCATCTGATTGCCAACATAACAATGCAAAGAGGAATCATTCTTGAGATTAGTCCTGTTTTCCGTAAATAGTCCTAATTAAAAATAAATTTAAAAGTATTTAAGGAAAGATTGCCATGCTGATCTAACAAAGAAAGGCCAAAAGGATTTTTTCATGAATGCACTCTGTGTGCTTAAATTGAAGAGAAGCAGCCACAATTCTTTTCTCCCTCCCCCTACCTATAGGGAGATGAGTAATTCCATGTTAAATGCAAAGTAGAGAAAGTCAGTATAATTTGGTGTTCCTTGTGTATAGCTTTGATGGGCTGCTCCAGAAATTAAAATACCATATCTCATAATTGAATTTGCATGCACCGTAAAAAGACACTACTTCTGTGTGGATATTACTGTTTTCTGACACAGACCTTCTGTTCACTGTAAATTAGAGTTCATGAGCTGTAGATCTTTATAATGGCTTACCTCAAGACAGAGAGGATAGACTTACTTGTATTTGATTTATTATGTTTTGTCAGCTGCATTTCACTTCATCACACCATAGAGGTAATTTAGCTCATTTGACTGAATACCATTATAAAGACAGATTACCTCAGAGCAGCATCATTACAGTTTAAACAATCAGTTATAATTATGTCTAGTAATGATGATCAGGTTTTGTTTTTAAAAGAATTGTGTTCTAAAAGGAATATACCCTGTGATTTCCAGTAGCTTGCCTGCCCTTCCTATGAACCTTTCATTTCCTGTTTTCTGAGCCTCATTATGTTGAAGAAATGTAGATTTGTTAAATTGTCTCAAATTCAAAATTAAAATAATAAAGGAATTAGATTAAAAGATGGACGTATAGAGCTATGAAAAGTATACCTCTGAAACTGGCCAATATTTGACTCCAGGGCTTTCATTATTCATCCTAGTTATATTTTTATTGCAAATAGTTTTCTATATAGCAATTTGAAATATGATCTTGATGTCTGTGACCTTTGATCCTGACTGTATTAGCTTCATCTGACCTTTCTATATTAATCAATGCTATTCCTAATTAATCACTGTCTTTCTAGGAGTTTCTGTCAAGAAACTTTCCATGCTCAAATTGAGGGTTCTGTGAGCCTGACACCTGTATTATCCACAGACCAGTGACATTGGAGGTGGCTTCCCAGTTAAAGTTGTGCTGTAACCTGCACAAAAAAGGAGGACTATATCCTTCATATTTGCACAATTTACAATGTTCCTTTTTCATGAAGTTGGTAGTCTCAGTGTCTTGAGGTACCTGCAATATATAAACCCATAATATAAACACCACAGTAATATAAACGCCACCTCAAACTTCCAGCATGTACACTTGTCTCTGAAATTTTGCAAGTAGATGCATAAAAGTTGCTTTCTTTGTTCATCACTGCCAAGAAAATCCCAAAATTAAGCTCAGATGTTTGACTGCTTTCTTTTGCTTATACTACAAAGACCTACATAGAAATCTCCTGTTTTCTGATAACTTGGTTGTTAGTTCTTTCCCTGTTCTGTCCTTCCCCCAGCCTTATCAGTAACAAAGGGTCACAGAAGGGATGGAGAGTGGAGACGAGGGGGCAGTTGAAACTAGGTTTGTCAGTGAGCTGGAGCCAGAAGGATAAGGACTCACCCTGATAAACTTCCTGTGGCGCATCAGCAGGCAGACCTCAGGAAGTCAGTGATGGATTAGGATTTAGCTGCTGAGCTTAGTTGTCTGGAAGACAAGTGCTGGATGTTAGAGGCCATAGGTGGTGGGAGAAAGCATAAAAATTAGCACTGAGTTGTGGGGAATGGGACCAGAGCATGCAGTTTGAAACTAGAGTTGTGTACTACACCTCTGCTCCTAACTCCTTATGCCAGATCCCTAACTCCAGCATCCATCCTAGCTCCATTAATCTGATCAGAAATAAATTGTCCCTTTTCTCTTTTTTATAATAATTTATTTTAATATTTAAATAGAGCTACCCATTGTTTAACCATGATGATTTGGGCTTCTGGGCAGTCAAGAAGAATCTGAGGGCTTGACAAGGGGAATAAACATGGAGCGTTGGATGACTTATCGGTATATAGATTGCTTCTTGGAGTTTATTTTGGTATAATATAGGTTCTAGCAATCAGAATTATAAGTTAATAAAGTTTGTGCTTATGGGAAAAAAGTATAAATATGCTAACCTGACATGTAGTCATCTACTGCCTTACAGCCATGCTCCTTATGACTATGCTAAGACTTGCATCACCCCTTGGTTTTGAAAAACCACTTATTGCTTCTTCTCCTGCATATTTTGATTTGATAACCTCAAGCACTTAACATACATAATTGAAATTATTCTCTATCATCCTCTATCAAATAAAAAATTAATCCCTATCTATTACAGATAGCAGATTCTAGTCTAATTTAGTAATTTATCAAAAGGTGAATTCTAAGGACTCAAACATTTGTAAAGGTAATATTTGGGCAATGTGTATAATGCCAGATCATAATTCACCTAAGTAAAATAATGTTCTCAGTCACCAGAACTATCTGGGTCTCATGCTACTGATTTTCAAGCAGTGCAATTTTGTGACACATGGCTTCAGAAATATCTAAAACCGAAAAGATCTACCAGTATATATGTTTTCTCATTAAAGTTATTGGAAGCATCTCTAAGCAAGGCAATGGAACTGTGGACTTAAATCCAGATGGAATTATTGTGCAGTTTCTCACAAGTAATCCTGTTGGAGTGAATGAGATTACTCAGATAATTAACTGCTCACCACTAATATGAGGGAAAGGCTCACAGTGTAGTCGTTCCACCCCCACCCCATGCAAATTCTTTCTTTTCTTTGAACAGTTCTGTTTTAAACTCATCAGATGAAACAGCTGAGTCTTTGAGCATAAGTGCATTATTAGCTTTCACTGCTGAATTCTATCCCAGGCAGAATAGGCAAATTATAAATATCTCCCCACAAACTCAGATTTGGATAGCAGAATTGAAATGTCTAGTCACTTTACTGCAGCTATCACTCATATAAAAGTTACCCATCAGTTTAAAGCTTAAACCAGCAAATTCTATGCTTATACAGCTGTTTACAGATGTTATTAACAATCATAGCTCTAGCTCTAGCCTAGTAAAGAGTCGGTAGGGGAAAGCATGCTATATGTTTGACAGTAGTTCTGTTTAGATCAGTGTTTCTCAACCTTTTTAGTCTCAAAATACCCCTCAGAAAATAGGAGCTTAGTTTTTGATAGTTTTTGGATTACAGAAAAATAATAGAGCAGTTATCCTTTTGCAAAGAACTCAGAAAAAACCCACTGCAGGTCAGAATGTTTTTAATATTTTGGAACCCTGTTTGAAATCTCTGGGTTTATCTTTTGAATCCTGTTTGCACACCTATACTTGACATCACATTGCAGACTTGAAAAGATCGCACCCTGGTTGAGAAACACTGATAAAGGCCAGGTATAGACATTATAATTCTGTTGGTGTAAGTGATTGAAACCTGCCTATACCCATACAGAACAGAAATTCAAAACACAAAACTGGCCTGTCTCCAAACAGAACAGAAGTTTGGCATAGATAGATTAGTTTAAAAATTGTGGAACCCAGTCTAAGATTTGAACACCCCCCCTACCCCGCCAAGGGCGAACATGTGTTCTGTTCTGTTCACTACTGATCTAAACTACACCACCTACAAAAAACCGTGTAACATTGTTCGATTCAGCCTCTTATAACCCTGATTATTTCGCAGCTATCATTCACTGAAGGTCATTCCACTATCCACCCCCTGTGGATATGCTGGGTAGGAGTACAGCTCTGCCACCAGAGTGGAGCAGGTGGAAGAAAATGTTAGAATGTGGAAGAATATGAAGGTGGATGAAGGCTGCAGAAGAATGAGATCTCCAGCTTTATTGGCGTCCTTGCCATGGGATCAAGATCCTGTTTTGTCATGAATAGTGTGGAAGCTGATGTGCAGCAGCCTCTCCATGATAAAAGAAATCACAGACGGGTATCTTCCATGAAAACAGCTTTAGCACACTTTTCAAACCCTTTGGTGATCAGCTAGCAATGGCAGGAGCAGGCTTTTGAGGCCTGGAAGCTCCTAGTCATGAACTGGCATGAAGGCAGCAGTTGCAAGAAGCTCATCTAGCACTTGGGTTAGCAGGAGTGCAATTTGGCAGCTGTAACCTCAGCTGAGCAGCTCTGCTCTGCTTAACCCAGTATCTGCTCTGCTCAGCCCACAAGGGTAGGAGGGCTAGAAAAGGTGCCCTAAACATAGACTGCCTGCTGACCCTTTTCCTGACTGGATAACTAGGGGAGCCAACATGCTACTTTTATCAGTGCCTGTGCCCTGACTCTTAATGCCACTGATGAAACAAAGAGGAATTCTGTGCCAGCCTTGATCAAGTCCTCTCTGATGTTCTGATGCGAGATAGACTTATTCTGCTTAATGATTTCAATGCCAGAGTTGGAAGGGACTCAAACCATCAGCAAGGAAGGAGTGGGAAAGGTCAACTCCAATGGCATTCTCCTCTTGACCAAATACATGGAACATGGACTCACCATCACCATCATCTGCCACAAAAACAGGTACAAAACATCAAGGCAATACCCACAATCTAAGCATTGACACCTGATTGATTACATCATCATTCATGCCTGGTATCACAAAGATGTCTGCACCACTTGTGAAGAGATGATGATTGCTAAGAGATGACAATTTCTAGGCCAATGATGAACTCATCTGCTTGGTTATGCCACTCAAACTGGCTCCCAAATGATGGGGCTGATTTAGAAGCAGAAGCAGTAGAAGCAATGCTGTTGGAAAGCCAACATTGAAGGACTCAAGACACAATGGAGTGAGACCTCTTCCATTAGCACCTCAATGAAAAACTGGCAAATTCCAATCAGGAACAATGGCACTGTAGGCAGTGCTTGTGGAGCCTTCAAGTCTACCATCATGAGGGCCTGTGAAGAGATGCTTGGATTCACTACCAGGAAGCATCAAGACAGGTTTGATGAGAATGACCAGGAGATCCAAGAGTAGATCAACTGTAAGCACCAGGCCTTTTTTGCTCAACAGAATGACATCGACTCCAAACAAAAGAAATTGGATCACCAACAAGCCAAGACAGAGGTTCAAAAGAGGAACTGTGATATGAAGAATAGATGGTGGAAAGACAAGGCGAAGGATATTCAACATCTCACTGACATCCATGATATGAACAGTTTTTTCAATGCCACCAAAGACATCTATGGTTTGAGCACTCAGGGACCAACCCCCTTGAGACCCAAGGATGGAGGAGACCTGATCAAGGAGAGGGGAGTCATCACTGTCTGCTAGACGGAGCATTTTGAAGGCCTTCTCAATCAAGACTCTGTTGTTGATGAAAGCATTCTCAGTTCCAACACACAGTCAGGCATGATCTCGGAATCCCTACAACCCTT
The DNA here is from genome assembly GCF_030867095.1 of Alligator mississippiensis. Taxonomy (NCBI): domain Eukaryota; kingdom Metazoa; phylum Chordata; order Crocodylia; family Alligatoridae; genus Alligator; species Alligator mississippiensis. Next base: position 117,502,253 of record NC_081825.1, read on the forward strand.
GACAAGGTGAGGAAAGCAGATGAAGGATAACAAGGCATCTAGAGCAGATGGAGTCCCTGCTGAAATCTTCAAGCTAGGGGAGAGAGGAGCTCATATCACAGCTCCATGCCCTCAATTTAAGGATTGGGAATGATGAGAAAATCCCAGATGACCTCAGGGATGCCATGATCATGACAATCTTCAAGAAAGGAGACAGGTCCAACTGTGGAAATTACAGAGTGATCACCTTGCTGTCCACCACAGGAAAGATCCTTGCAAAAACCTACCTGAACTGTCTTCTTCCACATGCTAAATAGCTTCCCCCAGAATCTCAGTATGGGCTTAGGGCATCACTAGGAACAACCAACATGATTTTCACTGCTTGCCAGCTGCAGGAAAAATGCCAGAAACAACATAAACCCCTATACATGGCCTTCCCTGTCCTCACAAAAGCTTTTGACTCTGTCAGCTGAGAAGTGCTATGGAGGATCTTTCTGAGGTATGCACGCCCAGTGAAATTTGTTAACCTTCATTGCCTGCTCTATGATGGTATGCAAATGGTGGTTCTCTATGATGGATCTATCACAGATACCTCTGAGGTTAAGACTGGAGTTAAGCAAGGCCATGTCATCACTCCACCACTCTTCTTGGTATTCCTTACTACAATGATATATTTGACCACCAACAAGCTTTCAGTTGGAGTGGACCTAAACTACTGAATGGATGGTAAGCTGTTTAACATAAGCCAGCTCCGAACCAAAACTAAGACTAGCCTGACCTCAACCATTGAGCTCCAGTACACTGATCATGCTGTAGTGTCTGCTCACTTGGAAGCAGACATTCAGACAATCGTCAACGTCTTTACTGAGGCATACAAGACAATGGAACTCACACTTAACATACAAAAGATTAAGGTCCTCCATCAGCAAGGTCTTATTGAACAGTCTCCATCTCTAGGAATTCACATTTGCAGTGAGACTCTGGAGAATGTTGAATATTTTCTGTACCTCAGAAGTCACCTCTTGCAGAAGGCTGACATAAAGAAATCCAGCATTGCCTCAAATATGTAAGTGTAGTCTTCAGACACCTGAGGAAACAGATGTTCAAAGATTACAACATCAGATTTGAAACCAAGCTCATGGTTTATTAAGCAGTCATGCTCCCTACCTCTCTGTACAGAGCTCAGACAGGGACAATGTACAGGAAACGCCTTAAGTTGCTGAAGAAGTACCATTAACATTGCCTGCAAAAGATCCTTCAAGTCCAGTGGGAAGATGACACTAAGATTTGTGTGTCTCGCTTGCAGGCAAACACCATAAGTATTGAGGTGCTGATCATCTGCCATCAGCTTTGGTGGGCAGGTCACATCATCCAGATGTCTGACTCAAGACTCCTGAAGCAAATTGAATTCTTTCAGCTCAGTCAAGGTATGCGCTTTAGAGGAGGGCAGAGAAAGCACTTCAAGGACATCCTAAGGCCAACCTGAAAAAATGCAACATCAATTCATGGAAGGCTATCACCCAGGACCACCCCAAATGGAGGAAGAGTTTGCCACAAGGATCTCGGTACTTTGAAACATCACAAGAACAGCAGGAAATGGAAAAATGGGAGTGGCAGAAATAGTATGTCACAGACCAAATCAGAAATCCAGAGCCATCCTCTCTGCAAGGAAACACATCCCCGAGTTGCAGTAGATTCTGTCAATCCTAGACTGGCCTTGACTGCCATTTTTGGACCCCCAGATAAGACGATCATGGAAGACAATTATCCTTGACTATGAGGGATTGTCAATTGATGACTTAGTTCTGGAAAAGGGATATGCTAAAGTTCTAATAGCTCATGAACTATTAGAAGTAGAAATCTATCCTGGAGGGCAGGGAATCCCATTTCCTGATGAAAATATAATCCTTTTATTCCTGGATTTTGTTGTGGCATCTTGATTTATTTCTGGTTTCTATTTGGATTCAAAATACTAATGAAGTTTTGCTTTATAGCTGAAGAACTATAAGGAGACAGCATGCTGGTCTATAATATAAACTTGCTACCTAATGAGGAAGGCTTTAACTGTGTGTGAAGGGAGGAAGTGACAAATGTCCACAGTAGTTTGCTGTTATTAGAGGGCATGATTTAAATTTATGGATGAGATCAAGCCCTGAGATATTGCAAGCATTTCAGAAGAAATAATTAGTATAAAAGCTTAATAAATTGGGGAAACAGTCTGAAATCAACAAGATGAACTTCAGTAAGGACAGTTGTAACATATTACACTTAGGAAGGAAAAACTAAATTCACTAATATAAAATAGCGATACCTGGCTATGCAGCAGTATTGCAGAAAAGGATTTGGAGCTGTCATGGGCCACACACTGAGCATGTGTCAACAATGTGATGCTATTGTAAAAAAAGGTGAATATCAATCTGGGCTGTATTAACAAGACTGTCTTGTGTAAGATGAGGGAGGTAATTATTCTCTTCTACTCAGTAGTGGAGACTCCTCAGCTGTAGTGCTGCATTCAATTTTAGGCAGCACACTTTAAGAAAGATGTAGACAAATTGGAGGGAGTCCAGAGGAGAAAAACAAAAATGATAAGAGGTTTATAAAACATGACCAATGAAGAAAAGTTGAAGAAGTTGGGTTTGTTTAGTCTAGAAAACATTAGACTGAAGAAAAGACTGATTAAAGTCTTTGAATGTATATAAAAGTTTGTTAGAAAGAGGACAGTGATCATTTTTTTTCTCCATGTCCACCAAAATAGGATAAGGAGTAATTAACTTAATTTGCAGCCAAGAAGATTTAGTTTAGATATTAAGAAAATATTTTAAGGATAGCTAAGCACTGGAATATGCCACCTAGGGAGGCTGTGAAATGTCTATAATTGATGGGGGGAGGGTTGTATTAAACACATTAGATAAACAGGTTCTAGGGTGATCTGGAAATGCTTGATTCTGCCTTAATACATGGGAATGTGCTAATAACTTCATGAGGCCCTTTTTAGCCATACATTTCTGGGTCTTTTGTGACATCAATAAAGGGCTATTTCTACTCCTCCTGAAGTCGATAATACAATTTCTGGTGACTTGTTATATGCAGCTTTATGTATATAGATACATATAACTATATCTGTATATGGGTAGATAAGTTGGTATGTCATTTTTAAATGTTTAAGAGTCTTCTGTGGATGACTTCTATCAAATAATTTTGAAAGTCCTTATCTGGCGTTTCTGTAGAGTTCAAGTTAAATAGCATTCCTGTATTCCATCGTCTCCTGATGATTTTTATCCGTAAAAGTCTTCCCTGCTGGATGAGTTTGTTACTCTGATTTGAAGAGGATAAGCGATCCTTGCTGATTTAGAAGCAGCTTTGTTAAATCATCACAAGATTTCAAACATAAATAAGAATATTCTTCTCAAGTCTTTAGCACTTCAGTGAACAGCTTAAAATGCCTTGGATTTCCTCTTTATTCTAAGGAAATGTTAGTTTAAAGAGCCCCCCTGACTAACTTAATCAGAAAGTGCATCTTCTCCTATGTTAAAACAGGTGGTATGAATACATCTAAACTTTTATTGGTATTAGCAGTTGTTCAAACAGTTATTAAAAGAGGAAGAAGATGTTAAAACTGTTTAAAATATGCAGTGTAAAAGTAAATATCCAGGTTCTTCAGCTAATTCAACACAAAGGTCAACAGAAATGAGGATGGGAAAAAAAGGAGATGGAAAAGAAATTTAAAAAATCATAATCAAATGGAGGGACTAGAACTGCTTTTAATATATTTGGTGAAGTTAGGAATTTGTTTTAAATCACAAGCATTTTCCAGTGCTTTGGTGTACTGCTGCCCACTGATCAAGTTGATGTAGACAGGAGAGATGACTGATCATTTACAAAGCCCTCCTAAAACCGGTAGACTCCACTTGTAAAATTTCTGTCACGCTAGCTAAGTTATTGTGGTATATCCTTGATTTTTGTTAAAAAAAAGACTTAAGAAAGATACATAATCTTCAGAAATATAGGAGGCTGGTTAAGTAATAAAGTACTGTGTACTGGTGCATTTGTGACATAGGACAGACATGCCTTTCAGTTAACTAAGGCCGTGGGTTATCTGGACTTGAGATACACAAGATAATTCTGTTTTCTAGTACAAGCAATATCCAGTATATTTATTGTGATACAATTATAATAATTTATGATTAGCAGAATAAATATTAGCACACCACTGGCTAGTTATTGAAACGTATTTTTGTAAACAAAGACAGTACAGAGATTTGAAGGTGGGTAATTAGTTTAGTAGTTTTTTAGAAGTAGCAAAGGGCAAAAAATAAAGATGAATTTTGAAACAAAATGGGCAATACTTTACTGGCAGACTAGAGGCAGACATCGACAGCTGTATGTGATATTAGAGGTGAGGAACAAGATATGGCTGAGCTATGAAGGGGCTTGAAAGTGAAGACAAGTAGTTTTTGCTTTTTTCCCATCTGGACAGAATTTTAGTTTATGTATGTACTTGTGGTAGTCCATATAATTTCTTTTGTTGCTGCTGTTTCAAATATGAACAGATCCCCATTGCTTTTATTTAGCATCTGTTAAAATATTCACTTTTAGGCTAGGCTCCTTTCCTTGTTGAAATGAATTATGTGACTCAGTTTCTTCTCTAATGAATAATATTTACCATATGTGACAGTGTCTGCTTAGACAAGAGCTGGACCAAGGTAAGATGCTTTAACTCCAGAGAGCCATGGCCCCACCAAGTCAGGAAGGAGACTGTAATTGATGAAGAAAAGCACAAAAAATCATCTAAAATACAATACCTGCCTGTGTTAATCCTGCTATGTTCATACTAATTCAGGTTAGGGTTTCCATTGATTTTTGCTTCTTGTCACCCTATTGAGTTCATTTCACTCAAAATATGCTAGGGGTAACCGCACTTCACAGCCAAATAGCACCTTCCATCTAATGATGTCAGGGCACTTGAAAAATAGCAATTAAGTCTCCCAACATCCATGTAAGATAAGTATACATAAGTATGTTTCTAAACCACATGTGGACTATATATTAGGATTCCCTTGTAATCTGGTTGTCTAAATGTAAGACCTATTTGGAAAATGACATGAATACTCTAACCTGAAGACTTACTCTGTTGCCTGATTGCAGGAAAAACATGCGACTCTGCTGTCAATTACTGTGAATGCAACCCATGTTTCAATGGAGGCTCCTGTCAAAGTGGAGTGGAAGGATACTATTGTCACTGTCCATTTGGTAAGCATATTTTTTGATTTCTTACACTAATGATTTTGTTAGCTGAGCTTCATTAGGTTTATATAAATAAAATCTCTGTGAATCTCTCTTTACCCGTTTCTTTGGCTCAGTTTAGCATATCATGAGAAATTAATGCCTACTACCTCCTGCTCTAGAAAGCAGAGGTTTAAACCCATGATTTTAACATGCCAGAAGAGTGCTGTAACCACTGAGAGATGAGTAATCGTCTCTTTTTCTGAAGCATTTAAGTCTATTATAGCTGAACAGGAGAGAATGAGAAAAACCTACCCCAGAAATCTCTATTGACCACTAGTTAAGGTACTGGCTAGGAACTGGGACATTCTGGTTCAAATCCCTACCATAGTTAAGGCAGAGAGACGATTTAAATCTAGGTCTACCATGTCTCACATGACTGCCTCAACCACCTGATCAGGACATAGAAGTTCTGAGATTTTGCTTTTATTTTTACTTAATTTATTTTGCTTGGCTGAAAATATTCATTGCAATCAGCAGAAATTAGTAAATAATTTTGAGCCTACGAAAACTTCAATTTGGGGTAAATATTCACCAAATAAATGTTCAGCAAAGAAAATCCCTCCTGGTTTTTAATTGTCCCTTGGATTTATCAAATGGCATGTGGAGTGGGCACGGAGCCTTTCACTTTGAATATCCTGATTAAGGACCTGTCACAATCAAGCCTCCCTTCTTGTGTGACCTTTGGTCACACCTGACTCCATATTTAAACTGGAGCAACAGAGGTTGTCTTTACATGTGCTCTAGAGGTGGGGAGGGTCACTTTAATTAGAGTGGCTCTCAAGAGGCACTTTAAATAAAGCGCCCACAGTGTCTCATGTATGCAGCATCCTGCACTTCAGTATGGCAGTAGGTTGCTTTAACTAAAGTTTGTTCACCACAATTTTGAATACACAAGATGCTGAGGCTACTGGAGCATGAATCTTCTCCGACACGCTGTAATTACAGAGTATTGGAGCAGGTGCCCCACACATCTGCGGGCACTCAGAGTGCTCTGTCAAGCCTCTAAGAAAATAAGCCCTTCTCACCTATTCATGCTTTACACGTGTGAGCTCTATAAATGAGATGATGAGCATAACTAAAGGCAGGGTGACTGGAACAGCAGCTCCAGGTGCTAACTTGGGAGTAGGGGTATGTGTGCAAAAATAAGAGCTGCCATTAGCAGCTGCTGCTGCCCTGTGAGCCACCATTGCCTAGGGTGCAGAGTGGCATGTTATACCTCTGGTGAAGATCCCCAAATGGTATCCCAACCCACTGTTGAGCATGCCAGAAACCCAGGACCTGAGTGTAATATCAGAGGTTCTGTTCTCAGCCTCATTTATGGCCCTTCAAAAAGAGAAGGCAAGGAATGAAAAAACTTAATTATAACTTCTGTCAGTTAGCAACATAATTTGAAATATGCAGTGTTGCACTTATTTTTATGACTGTTACACCTTGTTAAATGCATGGGAGAAGATATGGCCAGATCCAAGACAATTTACAGTAGACCCAGGATTCTTTGCCACATTATGTTCCCCTTGTGAAGATGAGGGGTACTGAAACAGTTGTGAAAGCCACTGAGATACTTCAGCTGTTTGCAGTGGCTTTTATTTCAAATGGTTCCACTTCTCCAATTAGCTATGCAGAACTACTGATGAATTCCAGCCAATCAGAGAGGCAGAGTCTTTTGAGGGAAAATCCTCAGTAATCAGCAATCTACTGCAATGCCATTGCTGCTGCGGGTTTTGCCCCATTCATTGCTACCTACCCTCGCCCTGTGCACAGATCCGAGGGGCATACATCCCCCACCATGCTTGCTCTTACAGTGCATACAGTGGCGGAAGGCACCCTACCCCTGCCCCCTTCCCCCCCAAATGAGCCACTCACGGCTCTGTCCCATGTCCCACCCAGGCTGAGCAGTGCTTGTTGGTGTCCCTTCACTTTGGCACCTGGGGAAGTCACCGCACTCACCCCCCCACCCACACACACACCTTGCTACAGCACTGATCCACTGCAAATTAAGTAGATTGCTGAACAGTCCAAGTAAGAAAAATTTGAGTTCCACTGTATTAACTATTTCAATATTAGCCATTTCTGTTTATATTCTGCTTATAAAACTTTTTTGTTCTAAAACCAAAATTTGAAGAATAAAGCCAGAGAAGCATGTACCCCTACCACTATATTTTAGTAATTCCTAGAACAGGGGTAGGCAGTTTTGGGGGCTGGAGGGCCACTTAAGAAGTTTCCGTGAGTTGTTGCAGGCTGGGAAAAGGGGGGCAGCGGGTGGCTCAGCCAGGCACGCCGGTGGGTGGAAAGGGCAATTGATCCCATCTAGCCCTGACCCATCCACCCTGCACTCGTTGGTTCTGCAGGCAGGGACATGCAGGGAGCAAATTGTGGCTCTGCCCTGGGCCCAAGCCCTATGCTGTCACTGCCCCATGATCCTGTGGGTACAAGGTGAACAGCCACAGGGTGCCTGGGCAGTGGGGCCAGGTCTGGTGGTGGCGGGGCACACACCTACTTCTGGGTGGTGGTGGCGGGGGTTGCCAGGAAGCCAGGTACAGCCAATGTGCTGCCCACCACCTCACCACCTGGCCCTGTGGACTATTTTTCCCAGCATGCCCAAAAGCACACAGGGTTGGGGCAGGCCCTGCCAGGTGGCACCTCTGTGCCCCTGGGGTGGCGGGACCAGCCACGTGTGCCACAGCCCAGACCTCCGTCTGCTTCTGGGCCAGGTGGGGCTGCAAAGCTTGTTGTGGGCTGGACAGAATCACCTGATGGGCTGTATATTGCCTACCCCTGTCTTAGAAATTTATCATCACTAGTTTATACCCTGGAATTGCAACCAATATAAACCATGCAAAACATAAAATATAAATTCAGATATCTTAGTTACAGTACCATTGTATTTGCTTCTGAATTCAAGTCTTTTTAGATTATTTTTGTTAACGTAGTGAAAAATTAAATTGTGTAATGTAAGCAGAAAAATTAAATCTAAAAAATAAGTGCTTTAAAAGAAAACTCCAGAATAATCCTAACCTAGGAAAATGTTTTTCAATATCCATTTATATCTGTTTTAATGTATGATCTTCTACCTCTCTTGCACATGAAATAACTCCTTTATTCTGTTCTATATAATTTTATCTAAAGTCACGTTTCTGTATTTATAATCATATTCCATTATGAACATAGCAAACTATCAAAGATTAAACATGCTTTCTTATGTCAGTGAGATAAAAAATGGGAGAATGTAATTATACCGCCCATTAAAATTTGGAAAGAAACATATGGAGAGTGCCTACATATTCAAATTAAGTAAAATATTAAGAAGATGCAAAGCTTAGATGTTGTGTCCAGTTTACGATGAAATAAATGCACATCCTGTTAGATAAGACTCAGAATATTTTATATTTTATTGTGGACCTGCAATCTCAGAACTGAAAGATAATGTACATCCAAATTCAAGGAGGAATGAAACCATGATAATTTAACAGGAAGTTGCCAATTTGACATTGGCTTGAATTTCTCTGCACTATTTACCAGAGTCCACTAATATTTATAGGGGAAAGAATTTGGCTTAGTAGTGCAGTAAAATAAAAGTAATGTCAAAAACTAAATTGAAAAAGAATGAACACAAACAAAATACAAACACACAGTTTGGGAGGAGGGAAGGAGACGAACCAAGCTTTATCAACTGTCTGGCTATAAATCAGTCTCAGAAAGGTTATAAAAGTGGAATGGGAAGCAGAATGGAAAACTCATAGCCATGTATTAAAAAAAGTTCTATTAACCAATTTATCTCCACATCTGCAGTAATATAAACATTATATTCATTAATATCCACATTAGACAAAATATGAACACAGGTTTTTCAAGCAGTGTAACATAACCTTAGGGAACTAATCTCAAATATACTTTTTTATTCAATGAAAATGTCTCTATCTTAATTTACAGTTTTAGAATATACATACTTCAGTAAATAAAAGTGTGGACAAGACTTTTTATCCAAGATAGATAACTAATGTCTTTTAAAATAATAATCATAAACATATTTCAAAGCACAGAACCACCTGATTTGTTACTGGAAATGGTATGAACTTTGATCCAATGTTGTAATAACTAGTTAACATGTAACCTCTTTTATAGGTGTCTTTGGAAATCATTGTGAATTGAATAGTTATGGATTTGAAGAGTTGTCCTATATGGAATTTCCCAGTATGGATCCAAACAACAATTATATTTATATCAAGTTTTCCACTATCAAAAGTAATGCCCTAATGTTGTATAACTATGACAATCAGACTGGAGAGCAGGCAGAATTCCTGGCCCTGGAAATAACAGAAGAAAGGCTGAGATTCTCCTACAACTTGGGCAGTGGTACATACAAACTTACCACAATGAAGAAGGTGTCTGATGGACAGTTTCACACTGTTATTGCCCGGAGAGCTGGAATGGTAAGAAATATTGAATTGGAAATTAGGTTAAAGAGCAGCAAACTCTAGTAACTTTGCTTTCCATAGATTATATATATATATATACATTTTTTTTTTTTTTAAAGGTAAACTTTTGGAAAGACACTCATTTCTATCATAGACAAGTTTGGCTCAAAGAATTATAATAGTTTGCTCAGGATAAAAGAAAGCTCCTGTAAATGTGACAAATATGAATGAAAATAATTAACAAAATTGCTATCCAGGGGGCTAATTAGCTGGTGTAGATTATGGAAAAGACTATTAGCAAAAGACTAATACAGTAGTGAAACCCAGAACATATTTCACCTTGGTATCTGTAGAGCAGCGATAGGCAGATTTCTTGTATTTTTAGAGTTCTCCGTATTTTAGGACTTTTACAAATCCAATCAAGTTTGAAGGTTTCCTCTCCTCTATTATTTAAACCCATTTATTTTTAAGGGTGTTCGTGTTTGTTAAATCAGGCAAGTATTCTTTTGTCTAGTTTAAAGGGAAACCTTAGGAGTGAAGATGTCCTCCAAATTCTAGGCTGGTACAGTTGGTTGACATATACATAGCACTTCGTCCTTTTCCAGGTTTCATTCTATTTTCCCTATGGATTTTCTTTCTCTTTGCCTCATCTTTCTGTTAATTTCTTAACAGTATTTCCTAATCAGAAAACACAACCCAAACAATATGCTATTTTTAAATTAGTTGAACATCAGGCAAAGTAAGTTTGTCATCATATTTGGTCAGCCAAATACTTTCCTCTTCAAAGGGAAGCAAATATTCCAAACATTGGACAGATATTCCTTAGACCTCTACATTTTGTTTTCCATGTTAGGCTAGAAGTAGTGGAAGGACTGAAGGAATTAGATGTTCTACACCACATAGCCTCTTCTGAATCCTGAAGACTTTTCATGATTACATGCTGCAAAAATCACAGTTTACCACATAAACACTGCTCTTTGCTCAGAAAGGCCAAATGCTGATACAGCCAACCCAAAATATTCCAGTCATTGTGCCAAATATGTTGTTATAGAGTTGCATGCATTAAGGGTTCAAGAATATTAATATCTTGAAGGTAGCTAGGGGCTACAGTATCTATGTAGAGGTGTAACTAGGAATTATTGCGCCTTTGGAAAGGAGTCAGCGGGCCGAGCTCTAGAGTATCTTACCTCCATGCACATGGGCTGCTACTGCAGCTCCCATGGTAGGGACTGCTTTTGCCGTGGTACAGGTTCCCCAGGGCCCACTATCCTGGTGCTGACTCTAAAGTAGCACCTGGAATTGATGTACTGCTCTCTCATACCTTGTTACACCACGGTATGTGTAGGTCTTTGTTGTTGCACAGTAGTGGGGCTCTGCCTCCTGCCTTTGCTGACCAAATCATTTATATCTTTGTCTGCAAGCAGCTTGAACCTGAAACCCTTTTTGTTTCAATGCAACTGTGTTGCTGAGACTATTTTTCTGCATTCATGTGTGTTCAAGGTGGATAGTTTGTTCCAAATTTTGAATTATTTTTGTGAATGTTTCTGTAGATACCATCATCTTCTACATTTTCATGAAAGATATTTACAAATGTAGATAATGATTTTGTCTTAGGGCATGCTAATTTTAATATTTAATACATTAGTTCCAGTTTTCTAAGATAAGTTTTTAACTAGGCATCTAAGAGATGCTTTAGGTATCCAAGTGTGGATTTTAGCAAGTAACCTAACCTATACAGTGCATGTCTAAATAAAGATGCATGTGTCTATCTACATGTATACTGTGGTAACAAATAAGTGAGTACACGAAAGAAAGTGTTTGTCATGCAAATTGAGTCCTGGATTTATAAAAGGGGCTGTAGTATACATGTCAGCACAAAAAAGATCTTTTCCAGAAAGCTACCTTTGTGAATGCTTAAAATTAAAATCAAGCTTTATAGAAACCATCATCTCTGAAACAATGTCTTCATTAAAGCTTTCCCAAACATATCAGATGTTTACAAATACGAAATGTGAAAAGAATCGCCTTTGTCTTAAGAATTTCTGTTGAAGGAAAAAATGTCTCCCACATGTCAAAAAAAAGTATATAATAACCCCCTACTGGATTTCAAATCTGTCATTTCCTACAGTGCAGTGGGATTTTATCGGAAACTGGTAAAATCATTAAGTTGTCAGTCTTGAGATATTGCAGAGTGACAGGACAGAAACTCTCATAACTTGAAGAGGTAACAATGCTAAAGTAACAAGCAGGAACATTTGACTAATGTTAGAAAATAAACTGTATGAACTCTGGTCCAAGCAAAATATGCTCTCAAATATCCAGTCCTTCAGAGAGAGTTATAGCTCATCCTGAGTTTGTGAATGCATAGAAATGTATATTAGGAAAATTATATTTATTAAGCTAACTAAAAACAAAAATGCACCTTTCATTTTTGTCATTAATATTCTGAAAGAAAATATATATACATGTCACAGCATATAAACCAATCAGGTTTTGGGGGGGGAGGTTTTGAGTGCTCTATGAACTGTTTCATTTGTACTCGGCATCTAATATACTTAGGTATTGTAGACTGATGTTTCTCAAGAGAGATAGGTTGATCAGTATGTATGGAAAGAAATGCAAGATGAATTTTTATTATAAAAATGAAATGGTGAAAAAAAACACAGTATAGACATACTATAGGACATGATTTAAGTTTGAGAGGCATGAATTCATTTGGTCAATACAACGTGTCAGCACATGGTATGTATTAAGAAATAATGCGTGGAGTTTTCAACAAGACAGTAATATTAGTGATGAGTGAACTTAGTTGTAGGCAAAAGAAATGCCAATATATTATAAAGTAATAGCATACCAATAGTGTTTAGTCTTTGTATAACTCCTGTAGAGTTACCTAAGCATAAACATAGACCAAACTGTTGTCAAAAAATAACACTTGATTTAAATTTTCTCTAAACCTCTGCCACACATTTTGAGGTAATCTGAGAAGCTGATATACACAGTTAGAGGATCATGTTTTATTTTTTTGAAAATTTGACTTAAGGAATAATTAATCTTCATTTTTAAGAAATACATTAATCTTTTATTGTTATTGTAGGAAATGGGCTTTATGCATTTTTTTCTGTTACTTTAGAAAGCCTGATTTAACTCCAATTAAAAATAATGGCAGTCATTTCATTGCTTTTAATGCACATGTCAGTAAGCCCCTTCTAGAGTGTTATTTTATCTTACTTTACAGTGTAACTATCAATATTGTAGGAAGACAGCTTTTCTATATCACTTTAAGCTATTTTTTGCTGTAGAAATGAGATCTGTGAGAGCTAGTTTAAAGACTGCTTTGAGAGCAGGTGACAATCCATTAGCTTCATTGATAGTTTTGTATCCCACTATAATGATTGTTATTTTTGACCAGTGAGAGGATAGTTTGCACATGCCCTCTTTGCATACATACATCATCTTAATGGGTCATCTTAGTATACAATTGCCCTGCAACAGGTGGAATATGGAGGTAGAGAGCCTTGGTGGTAGAAATACCAGATTTGAAAAGGGGGGCAGGGGGGTGGGGAAGGTAATTGTAACAAACAAATTGTCTTTGAAGTCTTATTGTGACTGCAAGAAGTTAGATCTTTCCTTGCATCACAGTATCCTCAGATTTCTTTTGTGGAAAAGTAAGATGACTTTGGGCCAGTATCAGTTCTGAGAGGGGCTAGAAGGATTTTTGATATCCAGTTGTTTTTACGTGTTTTCTTGATGATGCTTACTGATGGGGCTTCCAGTTGTGGGGGTGCAACATGAAGGCCCATTAGTGACTGGAGCTCCTGGCCATGGAGGAACACCTTGTGCTTCCAGGGTTGGGAGCTCCATCGGTTGATCTGGGCTTGCAGCTGGTGGAGGTCACTGTGCTCCCCCAGCTTGGAGCCCTGATCAGCTCAGTTCTCCCAGCCTCCAAAGCACACAGCAGTCTCTGGGGCTGGAACCACTGGCCACACACTCATTTAAAAGCATGATAGGAATCAGTGACAAAGCTATTATATGTATTTTGCATAATAACCTTGCCACTTATTCTTGCTTTATCCCACCATTCATTGAATGAATATGTGGCCACGTTGCTACTTAAGATGTGATTAACCAGTCAGCCACATCTTAAATGTAACATGCATCAGGAGCCTGATGAAAATACTGTTGAAAGCTTACATTTTGTCCTCTTAATATTAAATACATTTGTTGCTTTGCAGGCAGCATCCCTGACAGTGGATTCCTGTTCTGAAGATCAGGAGCCAGGCTACTGTACTGTTAGTAATGTGGCTGTTGCCACTGACTGGTAAATACTTCTTTTTTTTTTTTGCTATAAATGAAAAGAGAGAACTAACAATAATAAAAATTAAAACCAGCCTCTCTAAATACAGGAGACATTTAGAACAACCACTTTGTCAAGCAACAAGAAAGCTTGTTCTTTTAGGCACAACAGCTTCAGAAGTGGCCCCAGAAGACTTTGTCTTTTTGATATATGTATCGTTCTAATTCCCTGTCTGGTTCCTTTTAGATCTGGGAGGTGGTAGTTGTGGTAAGAGTAATTTTCAACTATCCTATGACAGCAGCAGCAAATTACAATGTATTCCTTTGTTGGTAAAGCTCAGCTGTGCTAATTGGTGCCTTGTAAAGGACAGGAATAAGTGAAAGAGCCCAAACAGCTCACTTTCTAATTCTCTTTGTGCTCTGGCTTTGGGGGAAAGGATCAATTGCACAGCAATGGTTTGACTGGACGGTGATAAAGAAGGTTCACATCTACCTTCATGGAACCAGAATTTAGATTACAGTCTAGCCAAAACTGGCTATAAAATCAGAGTAGCAGATAGACAGAGGCAATAGACAGATGTGCATTAGTAGTGCCACAAGTGCTACAGTATTTTGAAGTACTACAGAAATATAACACCAGAAGGGATGTGCTTATGCACAAAGTCCCCATCTCAAAACACCACAGTCACCACAAAAACATGCTCTCCAGTCAGAAAGTTGCTCCCCTTCAACTGTCAGCGAGGTGAATTTACCATATTTATGCAAATCCAAGACAAGTTTTTTTTTTTTCCCCCGCTCCCATTTAGCATAGGAAAAAAGGCCTCTCATCTTGGGTTCAAGTATAAGGTGGAAGGACCAGGGCAAATGGCTGCTGTGGCTCTAACTCCAACCCTGAATCTAGGTCAGAGCCAGAGTCAGAGCCGCAGCAGCTATGTGCCCCCTGCCCTCCCTCCTCCATTTGCCTTCTGTAGCCTCTGGCCCTATTCCCCTTCCTTGTCCCTGCAGCCTCTTTCCCCTCCTGCACCCACTACTGTCAAGCTCAGCACCAGCTCTGGCTCCTTTCCCACCCAGCACATGGAAGCTCCTTCCCCTACCTGTCCTATCAGCAGAAGTGCTGCTCTGGCCACAGGATGTTCTGTATGGCCGGGCAGGGGCTGTGCTTCCATGTGCTCCATGCCCTGGTAGGGAATGGCCCTGGAGCTGCATCTGACAGCAGGGGGAGGGAAGGGGGCAGGGGGGAGCAGGTGTCAGTAAAGACACAGACCAAGTCAGATTGACTTCACTGAAGACAGGATTTTCCCACAGAATTTTTCTTTTAAATATCACAAGGTTACCTTGGCATCCGATTAACCAGAGCACTTGGTAACATTCTGTTTTTTATTACACTAGTAGTATATTTACTCTGTCTCTTTCTAACTCAAGTATTCTTTGAAAATTTTAAATTCTGCAGTGTTTAGTACTGGGAATTTTCTAAAGTAAAACCTCATACTGCTTTAAAATCATATTTGACCTATCATGTTTACTTTACCAAATGGAGGAATGAAATTCCAGCAGCTAAACTATCTCCAAAATTTCAATCTGGGATTGCTGAGCTTTACTTTAACTTCTTGTGAAGTGGCAACAAATCATATATGTGCTATATTTTTCACCTTATTATTCATTGAATTTGCTTTTTTCTTGCATTTTATTAATAGCAATTTTCTGTTTCTATTATGGAGAGTGTTATGAGAATTAATTAGTTAGGATTTCAAAAATATTTAGAAGATGAAAGTTGCTATATTAATGCTAAGTACCATTGCTATTTGTAGTATTACTTCTGATTGCATTTCATGTTGTTTCATTTAGCTACATAGTTTGATCTATTAAAAATACTTTACTCCCTTGTAAAATGGTGAATCCATTTTACAGTTATTTTAATATAACCCACAATTTAAAATAGCATTTGGTCACATCCTTATTCAATACAGACTGAAACAAAACTCTCAGTCAAATCAATCGGATAAATATCTTGAGTAAAAACTGATTGAGAACTTAAAGCTTAGGCCTGTTTTAATTATTATTTTAAATTGCCTTTAACTGGAACTGATTTGTCATTGGATATAATAAATCTGTGATTGTAAATAATGAACTACAGAAATTGAGGAAATTGAATGCAGAAATAGATTCTGTGGTATATTTAGAGTCATTTGATGATCTATTTCCATTGTTGCTCCTACATGTGCTGATGTGAATTCACTAATTCTTCTATTTCTGCTCTAGGACCCTCGATGTTCAACCAAATCGAGTTACTGTTGGTGGTATCAGATCTCTAGAGCCAATACTTCAAAGGAGAGGACAGGTGGAAAGCCATGATTTTGTGGGTTGCATAATGGAGTTTGCAGTCAATGGACGTCCTCTGGAACCCAGCCAGGCTTTGGCAGCTCATGGAATCTTAGATCAGTATGTCAAGTCTATAATATCATATAGACAGAATAGATAACAAAGGAAACTAGTGCAAGAGTGAGGCATTAACTAACTCAAATATTTCTAGAAACATGAATGGAAACTATACTATACAATGTAAAGAACTTCGGAAGAATCTAAATTTGGATGGAAAAAAAATCAAAATTGAGAGACTGAAGAAACCCAATTGCAATTTTCTTTAAAGCAGCAACAGTATATTTCTGTTTATTATTATTGTTTTATAGCAGTCTGAAATAGAGTAGCTTTATGCTTGCATTTTCAAGTAAATTCCACCTGGATTTAACTGTATTGGAATGGTTCACTAAACCTCCCCATTTTTATCCCACATGTCTGTTCTCTCACTTTACCTCTCAAATATCACTGCATTTCTCTTGTAACATCTCCCTTTGTGAGAACACTTTCAGAAATGATTGATTAGCTGAATTTGCTGGGTCTTTTTCATCTTGTTTGAAGTTATAGTTGTGGCAACAGTATCGCTTGCAAGACCACAGTTGCTAGTTCATCCTTCCCCCTTTCACCTCCCTAGTTTGTGATCTTTATGGTAGAAGGCCTCCTAAGGCTCTTTAGGCTGAAGCTATCTACTCCTGTACTGTTTTCCTAGAAGACAGCATTTTGGAACATCCCACTAAGTAAAAAAAAAAAAAAATCTCTTAATTTTGTTTTCTCTCAAAGGCCAAGACTGCTGCCAGGCAAAACCTTTTCAGTAATACCTTGGACTGTTTAACAATGAAAGATGGCTTTAGGCTTCATTTCACATGTGTTTGGTAGATTGAATGTTAACCCCCCCCATGCCCATCTCCGTTAAAAAACTAATTGTCTACGAACATATTGATGGGTTTTCCACTTCACCTTATACCCTGCTACTGTGTTTCTATCTGCTTAAAACTCGAGAGTGGTAACCTCATTCAAAGACCACCAGGTCTGAAAATCTCTGGGCTCATTTTATGTTGGGCAAAAATTCTGATGACATTACTCCTTTGTAGCTAAAAGTAGTCCATTCTGTTCAAGTTTATTCTTCACTGGATGCTTTCCCCATTATTGTTTCAGATTTTTTTTTTTGGAGTACTTACAAAATTTTCATTTTTCTTTGCTAGCTCTATAATATTTGTAGAAAAGGAACGAGACTGAAAAAGTTAAGGGAAGGATCTGAGTATAACTTAAAATCATATAATGTAATTTTATGATTTCCAATTGTTTTCACTGTATAGCCCTAATATATGACTTTCATAAAGCAATTGAAACATGCTTGAGAACAGTGGTCTTTGAGAAGATTAGTATTCATGAGTGTTCACGTGCTTATATGTGCTTATGAAAATTATTACAAATTGTAGAGTTTATAATCCAATATGAAGTAATAAAATGGCTTATGTAAAGAGAACACTCAGGAAAGTTAAGCCATTTTTTTAAGTAAAATTGTTAAGTCACATTAAATGCCTCTGTGAATAGTCTTAGAATTACTGTCTTCAGTAGAAAAACACAAGCTAATCAAGGTCACTAATAATCTCAAGGTCACCCAAGGAGTTAATGTTTTTTAACCAATCTATTTGAAATTCACACTTTTTAATTTGGATCAATTTTCATGAGTGTGGACAAGCCAAAAAACAGAGTTTCTGTTTCCCGTCCTCTGTTAATGGAAATCCAATTCCCTCTGAAATCTTCCTTCTTTTTCTAATACTATTACAATTTGGCATTGAAAATGGGACCTATTTAGATATATTAGATTTCTAGAGTGCAAATTTTACTATTTTATAGAGCCTTTAAACAATTGTGGTCTTGTTGAGTAAGAGGGTATGTACGGGAGGGAACACACATGGAGCTGTATTCAGGAGGATTGTTTTGTGTGTTCAGCATACATGCTTCAGTGACTACTCTTCTGATTTGTTCTAGATGCCCTAGATTAGAAGGAGCTTGTTCAATTAGTCCTTGTCAAAATGGTGGCACCTGTGTCGATCACTGGTCATGGCAGCAGTGCCATTGCAAAGAGGGAGTGACTGGAAAACACTGTGAAAAATGTATGTAGAAGTCATAATCATTCTGTTTCATTTACAATGAAGCTAAAGTGGAATGAAATGCAATTGCATTTTCTGTTTAGATGCACAAGATAATGAACTTTTGTAAAATAATTAAAATGTGTCATGCCAACATTCAGTATTAAATGATTATGAAGAAAAGTGATATATTACTTTTTGTCCTAGCATCAGTTTGAATGTGATAAAAGGTCAAATACAAAAATACATATATATCTATAAATCCAAATAAATGCACATTATTTACCTTATTTTAAAAAAGCTGTAATGATGGATAGTTTGACACTTTAACCTAAAAAACCAAAGGGCAGTAGAGAATTGCCTGCTGCATTGTTATTAATTCATATTCAAATTAAATATGGAATTACAGTTGCTCTGTGAAAACTGTTTAATTCTGTTCATGTCATATCCTCTATTTGCTTACAAGCGCTTCTATGGCTTTGTCAATGTTTAAACCATTATAGTATGAGATTACAGAAGAATTTTATGGAAATTGTGAGAACATGTGTGTGTGTGGGGGGGGGTGGGGGGGTTATACTGCATTAGTATTTTTAATTATTTTTACATTAGCCCAAAAGGTGTTGGACGCTTTACAAAAATAATAGAAAGGCCTTGTCACTGCCCTAAAGAGCTTACAGTTGGATTTTTATTACAAGCAAGGGGAACAGGAGCATCCCTGGGAAGGAATTGTATCTCAGAGAGCCCAAATTCCCTCACTTATTCCCAAGGAGTTTTAATTTACTGCTAACTGATACCAGCAGAAAATTATTAACTTCTGTCTCTGTCTGTGTCTCTGTCTCTTTCCTGTATCTCAATCTCTCTCTCATTCTCTTTTTTCCAGCTCTTTCCCTCTCTCTCTCTCTCTTTCTCTTTTACTCACACTCCTACTAGTGCTGGTTCAGCCACATGGGCAAAAAGTAGAGAGGTGGAGGCTTCAGTCACTCCATTTTCTCCCACCTACCTGCTTGGAATTTGACAATTTCTGAGGAAGGTAATTAGATATGCTCAACACTTTCCCTTACCTTTGTCCTAGATATGACTGCCGATACTGCCTTATCATTAGAAGGTAAAGGACGCCTTGACTACCACATGAGCCAGAATAGGAAACGAGAATATCTGATGAGACATGGCACTCGTGATACTATTTTGG
Organism: Alligator mississippiensis; assembly: GCF_030867095.1. Lineage (NCBI taxonomy): Eukaryota > Metazoa > Chordata > Crocodylia > Alligatoridae > Alligator > Alligator mississippiensis. The sequence goes on from NC_081825.1 coordinate 117,521,869, forward strand.
AGCCCCCAAATGTGAACCGTTTAGAGGTAAAATTCCGAACAAGGAGTGAGAATGGAATTTTAATTCATGTCCAGGAAAGCAGCAATTACACTACTGTGAAGGTAAAGATTATAACTAATGCTGACTTGATTTGATTAAACTGCCTGCTGTGATGTGATCAAAATCACTTCCTCTGTTACCTTTGCCCTTTTTTTGGAAAACATTGGAGCTTAGACTACTGCTGGGTACTATTCCAGGGTCATTCATCTTCCTAACTATTTCCTCATTATTTGCCAAAGTATCAAAAGATCTTAGTGGTTTTCTTTCTAATCAGTTTCATTGAGATTCTGAGTAATGACACCTCTAAGACTAGCAGGACCAGTGTTTGTTGCCATATTTGATATCAATAATTAGTTACCCTCTAAAGTGCAAGACTTCTCCCTCTTGGCCTTTTATCTTCCAATTCTCTTCCCCATGATGTCTAACTGCCAAACAAAACAACATGTTTTCATGAATTACTACTAACATACATGCCTCATCACACTGGGCAATTTTATGTTGGATCCAAAAAGTTATCCTTCTTGGAGTTTATCTTCTCCATTGAATGGAGATGTAAAGAAAGGGAGATAATTACCTGATTTGAGATGCGTAGCTGAATTCATGCTTCAGGCTCCATATAGCTTTGTCCCAAGTGTTTATCACTGTAGAAATTACCTTTCTCAAGAAAAAAACGGATGGGTTTAATCCCTGGCTTTGATTCAATCCACTTAGTCAGAATTCTTAATGAGTACAGCAGTGATGCTGCAAACCTCTTTATTGCTCCAAGTTTCCTTGACTACTGTAAATCTTTCCAGTTTTTTTCCCAGCTTTGAAAGGAACTCCTACGTAAGATCACACTTTCTATAATTCAGCCAGCCATGTTTTTGTCCCCCTGCCTGGTTTCCATTCTTACAAAGGGTATAGATTTTCTCTGACATTAGCAGCTTCCAAGAAATGCAGGATCCATAATCCATTTGCATGTAACTATTCCTCATCATTTAATATTAAAAGAATAGTTCACTATAACATTTTGAATTGGGTTGTATTAAATGAACAGGGAGTTTCCTTCCAGTTCAGATTCTAGCATCCTTTTTATATTACTTTTATCACTCATAATAGAGATATAAGAATCGATAGCTCTGTGATCTGAAAACTTAGCCATATGAAGTAGAATTCCAGAAACCTGTGGCTAACTGTTGGGGGTAAGGGAGAGAAGCAGCCAAGATGGGGATGTATGTAGGGCCAAGAGGAAGGGAGCAAGCTAGAGGGTGTGTGGCTCAGGGAGGTGGCTTCTGTGTGTTCAGTGGGGCAGAAACTTCTCCACTGGACTGCCCACCACCCATTTTATCCAATGACATTTAAATCTGAGCATCAGTGGTTCAGCTTCAAAGGAGCGTAAGAGAGGGACTGGATAAACACCTAACCAAGGGGCATGATAGAACATTTTGTTGGAAAGTCAGAGGAATGCAGGTCCAAACCCCATCTTGGTGGAGGAGGCCTAAAACCTGGGTCTTCTGTTTTCTGGGAAAGTTCCCTAACCCCTCCACTTTAGAGCTACAACATGGGAGGGTCATCATCCTCCGCCACCCCAGCCCATCCCCTTGCTTTGTCCCACATATATAACCAAATACATGCCCAGCCAGTGCATAGCTTGCTGTGCATATGTTCACTCTTGTGTGCACGCTTCTAGTTTAAGAACCAAAAATGCCCGAGGGCATGGCCAGAAAACTGCCATTTAGGCACACAAAAGGAAAGAGAATTTTATCCATAAAGGCTATTTTGGTAAGTATCAGTAAGATCCTAAAAATTTGTCTATAATTACAGCAGAAAATCTCTATAAGCATTAAAAAAGGCTTCTGTGGCTAAAAAACACTAGCAGTATATTTACACTTAAATTCCATGTTGTTAATATTGGTGGAGGGGCACCAGCAAATGGAAGGCATGGGGTCCCAGCACCAGTTTTGGGCCAGATGTATAGGGATGAAGGTCTGAGGAATGAGGTCTGAGCTGTCTACCAGGACCTATAGATTAGGGAAGGAAAGTTAATCTGCCTTGCTCTTTTTATTGGTGAACAGTTCCCAGATGAATTACCTTAAAACTGAATTCTAGTTAAGCTTACATCCTAAACTGCAAGTTGTGACACTTGATTCATATAATCTGAAATGACACATATTTTGTGTCTTTCTTTTCTTCCTGCTTGTCCAAGGCTTCATGCCCACTCGACCTTAAGGCTTCTGTCAACATAAAAGATTTAGAGGTTCAGACTAACCACATACCGTACCATGATGCTCTACATACTGTGGCCAAATTATTAATCTTTTTGAGCTCAATTTAGAGACCCACTGACTTCCGTTCTGAATTTTTCAGCAACTGAATATGCACCACTTAGAAAATTAAGTTTACGCATATGAGTTTGAAAATATTGGCCCGTCTTCCAAATTAGCTTGATGTTTTGATTTGTATGGCCCTTTACAGTTACTGAATAGCAAGATAGTAATCACATGGTAATATCTGAATATCATTAAAAGACAGCATATAATTATAATGATAGTCTCATTAACTTGTTCTTATTGTTTATCAAAATAATTGATATTATTACTATTAAATTATGGTACACCACTGCATTCTGCCATTTTTATATTCCATTTAACTGATTTTAGTAAAATTATGATGGGATAAAATTAGAATAAAATAGTAACAAATTAGGTCCATCAGGTATTTCTATTAAAAAAAAAAATGGATGTATTGGTATAAGTAGGCATCTCTTTATGATTTAGAACAGGGGTTGGCAGTGCTGTCTGGCGGTGGACTGGAACCATCCAGCTCAGGTCCAAGGCAGCTTGGTGCTAGGATCTGGCAACCACCACTGCTTCTCCCTACTGCCACTTCTCTCTGCCGTGCAACCAGAGTGCAACATGAGTGAAGCCCCCTCACCCAATGCTGACAAAGCTGCACACAGCCCATAGGTGACTGACCTCCAATTTAGAGGATTCTTTTATGTAGAAGGCAAAGGCACTAGAAATAGAAGCAAGGTTAATTCAGACTGGAAGAAATGAGAAAGCAGAAAAAGATAGCAGTGAGGATAATGAATCACTACAGTCATTTACAAAAGGATAAGGTGGATTTTCCAATTAAATCTGCAAATCAAAATCGTTTATCTTTCTAAACCTTATGCTTTAACTCTGCCAGAAGGGATGGAATATGTGCAGCAGTTACTTGATGGAATTGTCTTAAACGGATAAGCAGAGTATATGATCATAATGGTCCTTTCTTAAAATCTATGAATCCCTGTATTACAACATAATAATACTGAATAACTACAGATATGCCAGTTGGGCAAGTTAAAATACAATTATTTATGTCATATCTAAACCAGAAGGCTATAAATTTTAAAGGGAATATGGTGTTGTAAAAGAAGAATATGATGTTTGTTCAACAAAGGGGACTTTATGATTTAACAATGCAGCCAAATGCTTCCCCTATATTGGATTCTATATTTTTGTTTAGGGGTTCAATCTGGTTGGTTTCACTGCCTTGGCCAGTCTCACTGCCTTGCAAATAAACCCCATAAATGGGCCCTTCGGCGTATAATCAGTATAAACTATTTGTTTCAAGTTTAGAAATATGGTGTGGTTCATGAAACTGGGAACCACATTCTTTCTTCCTGATTGAAGGAGTCGCAATCAAGTCTTGTCACTGGAAATTTTATATTTTCTATGTGCCAGTACTCTGTTATTTATGAGCCTGTTAGCATTGGCCACATGCAATTTTAAAGAAAAAGAAAGTTCTTAAGGGTCATAAATCACTAGGGAATGTATTGGTTGTTGGCAGGTAGAAGAATTATATTATGTGGAGTTAGAAATTAAAGACCTGGGTTTAGTATTTCAGTAGGCCTTGAACTTACCATTTCATATATAGATTTTTTTGTTTGTTTAGAAGTCTAAAAATAAAAATGAAATTCTCTTAAGTCTTCATTCCTGTTCATCTATAAAAGTCCAAACAAATAAAAAGGAAAAAAAAACTTAATTGAAATGTAAGCTGCAAAAACTTCACTTAATATAAAAATAATTGTTTTACAAATATTTTGAAGCTAACAAATGTGATGGATTTCAAACTAAGTTCCAAATGTGGGATTCCTCTTTTCTTGAGGCATAATTTAGCCATATGCTACCTGAGTTTGCAAAAACAAAACCATCTTCCAGGAAACAAACTTGACCCAAGTGGCAAAATGTACTAGGTACATTCTTATATTCCAGCAGTCATATAATTCAAACTCTTGCCAGGACATGAGCATGTTCTGGCAGCTGCAATAGAGCTAGTCTATATGATCAAACCTTTCAGCCTTCATATGTCATTTCTTTCAGTAAGTTACAAAATGCACAGTATATAACAGTTTCTAGGAACTAAAAGTATTATCATCATATTAGCCAGTGCTTCCCCTCACACGTCCTAAGTAAACTTAATTTTTTCCTTGAATAACTGTTTGACATTTAAGAAATAGTACAAATGCTATCAGTGGCTATAAATTATGGATATCCATGTCAATTTATATCTGTGGATCAACCCACAGGTGAGGACATGAAGAAAAATGTTAGGTTTTGTGCTTTTCTTTTTTTTCAAACATGCACTATAAAGGGCTGGTGTGGAATATATAATGCATTGTAAAACAATGGCTTCATGTTTGACTGCCTTGGACAACTCCACCCTGAATAACCATGTACCTGTAACAGCTGAGTCAAGTTGGAAGAGTCTTTGGCATGAGTCCAGAATAGTGCTCAAACTCATGCCTCCATGGATCTAGCAATACAGTTTAACCACTCTGCCACCACATCTTCTCTGTAAAGCAGGACTGACTGTCCAACTGGCACCCCATGGGCTGCATGTGGCTTGTGAGGGGTTAAGTTGCAACCACCAGGCTCCTGCTTGACCACCTTTCCCATTCTCACTCTGGCTGTAACAGCAGTCAGGATTTCTGGGCTCCCCCTTCTACCTCTGACTGCCACTTCCTGTCCCCGCAGTAGGAGGTGGGAGAGCGTGGTGCAGGGAGCCAAGGATTAGTCTGGGGCACATGGTGAGGTGGCAGGGAAGTACGCACATGGGCTCACAATACAGCAGCAGAGGCACCCATGTGGGGTGTGGCTTGGGGGTCCATGGCTCATTTTGGCATGGCCCATGGGGCGTGTGACCTCTGGCTGCTTGGACAGCCCTAATGTAAAAAAAATATATATGGTTCAGTGTGGAACTGGGAGGACTGACATCTCTCAGACCACCGTGTCCCATGCATTTTTTTTCTGGATACATGCTATGTCCTAATGAAAACTACATACATATGCTTTGGGATAAGGACAATTTATATTTGTTTTATAAAGTACCTGACATCTTAATGCTAAATAAGCAGAAGGTTATGTATGCTGAAAAAATATGTTTTGTCTATTTGTTTTCAGAGTACTCTCCTGCTCTGAAACACTGGAATTTTTTTCTTTTAGGGGAATGTCTGAAAAAAAGGTAGATAAGGTGGGAAAGGCAAAAAAGTGTTCAAGGAAAGAATTGTTTGCCTAATTGAACGTCTTCAAAGCAAAGATATAAGATACAATTAATATAAGTGTAACTATCTATCCTTTTACTCTAGTAACTTCTTAGTAGGGTAATATAAAATATTTTGTTTTCAGAAGGGGAAAAATAACTGGAATCTTACTGCAGACAAATTCAGGTGGCTTCAAACATGGGGAGCCATTTCTCTGTATGACTAAATAAGCACTGATGTGCATGGGGTTGGGGTGAGGGGCATCTATATGCATCTGTATAATAGTTAAATTATTTTAATTACTGTGATTGACATCAGAAGGCATTATATTTTATTTAAGATTCATTGTTACAATTTTAAAAATACGTTGTATGCCTTTTTCTTTTTTTTATCTCTTAGATAAGAAGTGGCAAAGTGCATTACACGTCTGATGCTGGAATTGCTGGGAAAGTGGAGAGGAATATTCAAGAAGTTTACACAGCAGATGGGCAATGGCATTCTCTCCTTATTGAAAAGAATGGGTCTGCTACTATTTTGTCTGTCGACAGGGCCTACAGCAGAGACATTCTGCATGTCACACAAGATTTTGGAGGACTTAATGTCCTTACAGTTTCCTTGGGAGGGATCCCACCTAACCATGCTCCTAGAAGTACCAGTGCTGGTAAGAAAACTGTGTGCGCGCGCGCGTGTGTGTGTGTGTGTGTGCATGCAAACATATTTAATTTTTTTTTTAAATGCTTCCTTAGGATCCACTTATTTAATTACAACCATTTAAACTTGGAATTCCAAGAAGGGGTCTTATGTGTTTAAACATTTGAAAGAAATAATGTAGCAATTTATTATTAGGATAAAGTCTGCACATTTTAGCCTTGACAGCTTCTATTTTAAGTCAAGGGAAGTTTTGCCTAAGTGAAGACTAAGGATTTGATCCTTTCTTACATATTTTGACATATTTCTGTTTCAAAGAAATATGTTTAGTCTTTGTTTCTTTATAGTCTTGAGGCAGTGAATAAATCGTGCAGTTTGGCTAGTATCAGTGGATATATTCTTAGCTAGCTAGAATAATGTAAATCTAGGCAAATCCTTCTCCCAGGAAAAGTTGCTAACTGAAAATTTTGTCTCACTAGGGGTTGGGTAAAAACTGCAGGATATGGATGCCTGGCAAGTGTTCAAAAAAATGGCATGATCAGGATGGGAGGAATTTTATTCTGTGTCCCAAACATTGTGCCACCTCCCATGCCAGACATGCATGACAGGAAACAAACATGCCTAGGATGGCAAAATTCTTCCCAACCCAGTCATGCCACTGCTGAGCTACCCCAGGACAAACTGGCAGATTGGGCTGGGGGCAGCTCTGTCCCAGACCCAGGCTGCACAGAGCATCCCACAGGTTCCAGACCCTTGGCTGTTTGGCAGGTTTGAGTCCAACGTGGGTTCAAGACTCAGGGATGGGTGTGACAATTAGCTGATTGCCAGACCCAGCCATGATAGTTCCTGGCTTATTCAAGACCCTGAGCTGCTGGGGCAAGTCCAACAATCAGCTGATTTTTCAGGCTTGATCTCAACAGTCCCAGGCCCACTTTGAGACCCAGGACTGTCCAGGGTAGATTCATAGATTGTTAGAGGCTGGGATTGTTAGGGACCTTGTAGATCATCGAGTCCAGCCCCCCCCTGCTCTAGGCAGGAAGACAACTAGAATTAGGTGACCCCAATGAGGTGACAGTCCAGTCTGCTCTTGAAAACCTCCAGGGTAAGTGACTGCACCACCTCTGGTGGGAGTTAATTCCACAATCTGGACACCCTGACCGTGAAGGAGTTTTTCCTGGTATTAAGCCTGAAGTCGCCTTCCAGTTTATATCCATTGGTCCTGGCCTTCCTCAGGGGTGCCCTAGTGAACAGTTGTTCACTGAGCTCCTGATGCACTCCTCAGTAGGTCTGATAATCAGTTAATTTTGGCCCAGCCCAAGGACAGCCTAGCAGCACTCATAATTATTGGATGTCCTGGGGCACTGGAACCCTGGGATCAATGACCCTGGGGTCCCTCTGCATTTGGACATTTAAAAAGTGTGCATTCAGCCAGGCTCTCTGCAACCCAGTATTTTTAAGTGCCTTGTCCTGCAGCCTGCATGGGGGCTACAAGGCAAGGCAGGAAAGGCTGCTGGGCTCAGGGGTTGCCAGGCTCCCAGCAGCCAAAGCCCTTTGGCTCCCCCTGCCTGGGAGCCTTGCAACCCACTCTCCCATCAGCTGATTTTTGGCACCAGAACCAGCATCATCCTGTTCCTAATGCTGATCACCATCTGATAATCAGTTGATTGTAAGCATTGTCTTGAGTATGCTACATATTCAATTTAACAAGCCACAAAGATGTTCCTTATTTTGGGGGGACTAACTTTTTTGTGGTTGGTTTGCCACTTTATGGCATCATATATCAACTGAATGTGTAGCACTTTATTCCTGTTTATGGTGCAATTAACACATTAATTGCACCATAAACGTAACGTGACAGGGGCTTCGGTCTGTTGTCAATATGATTCCAATGGTTTCTGAAGTCAACTTTCTTCTGCTTTATGCTGCTGTCAGATGAAGAAAGAGTAGGATTTATTTGTGAGCAGCAGAAACCACAGTTAGAAACACCCACTGAACACCATAAAACTGTTAAGAAGTAGATTAATTGCTTCTGAGATTAAGGCAACTGCCCAAGACTCTGGCAACAGAAATGGACAACACTTTAGTTGATATTATTTTTCATATGATAAATAAGATGGAAGTGATTTTTATCTACAAACTGTGAAGTATGCCAAGGGTTTTAAAAGTCTTTATTTTGAAAACCTTCCTAGCTTACTGGATTATCACCAGATAAAGTAATTTGACTGCTACAAGTTACCACTTCCTGTTTTTGGCTGTTTCCAATGTAAACAATGATTTCCATGTATTGAGAGATGAGGTGTGATATCCCCTCTGCCCTTCTTGCATTTGTATTTGATGACCAACCAACAATATGCACATAAAAAATAAAAGACACTTCCAGCAGAAAGGGAACAAACAAAAATCAGGATGATTACTCCACACTCACACTGACTGGTAGGGAAATAAATTATGGGTGTCTGGCTTGCTTTAGGAATGCACAGTCCAAAATCCCTTTTTCATATGTTCTTTTTTAAATATTGGATTACACTAAGAATGGTGTAGAAAGATTTGCAGTGGGGAGAGAGAAAACTCTGCATTCAAAATATCTGGAGAACTAGAACAGAAGGACAAAAACATAAGCAGGTGACATTTCCAAATACATGAAATCAGTAAATCCCATAATGCTGCCAAACCCAACTAGATATGACAAAATCCCAGTTGTTGCATATTATATCAGGGCACTACTAAAAAGGGACACCAGAAATGAAACGAGCAAACCCTTCATTTTGCTTTCTTCCCCACCTAAATCCTTAATTTCCTCTTTATTCCGAAGTATGAAAAGAAGAGAAAATGAATATATTTGAGTAACCAATGTAAGGATACCCAGTATTTTCACAAAGGAAAATTACCTCATGGTATAGCAATAGTATGAAAATCTAGCAGTATTTTTATAGCCTTTTCATACTGTGACTTGCAGCCCTAAGCGAAACATCTGACGCTGGGGTAAAAATAAAAACAGGCTCTCATTCCTAACATCAGAAAATATTCAGTCTGCAAAGTAATAACCCTTAAAATATGAAATCCTTTACAAAATCATGCTATCTAATGCACCTTCACTACATCAACTATATCATGGAAGAGGCAGTGTTTATGCTGTGCTTCTTTAGAGTCTTTTACAATGTTTTATGTTAGTATAAATATTAGTGCGCTCTCACTTTCAACAATATTTCTACCCAAGAAGCCTTCTCGGACATAAATAATGAATGCATTTTTTGCTTTTAAAGTGTGATGTTTCAAAATGCATTTTTCCCTCCTTATCAATTCTTTATATTATATTCTATATAAAAAAATTTTTTTGAATAGTTTCCTCAAAGCATGTACTCTAGAGTATATTCTAAAGTCCATCAATTTGAGTTTCAGGAGAAATGGAAAGTTTTTAAGCTGACTCTTAAAGGTTTGCAGTGACTTATTCCCATAAGTTAAGGATGCATTTCTAGATAGATACTATCATAAGTGAAGTCAGAATTTTCAAATGTTGGTACCTAAACTTAACATTTTTGTACTATAGCAAGTCAGGCCCTGGGGCAGCCAAGTCACCCTGAGCAGCCACCTGGATCCCACCTTACTTGCCCCTTCTAGCCTCTCAGTCTCCCACTTTGTCTCCCCTGCCAAGCCTTGATGTTTCAATTGGACTGGGAGGTTGACCCTAGAGGTCAGGGGATTTCACTTCAGGTCCTAAATCCTTGTTTGAGCTATGGCCCCTTGGCCTTGGCTCACTTTGCTCTGGCTGGGCCACTCTGTCTGAGGTCCACTCTCCCGGGCTCCAGCTACCCCTCCAGCCATACCCTCTGGGCCACTTGGCCCCTGTCTCCTGCCACACACTACAGTCTTCAGTTGATATCAGTGCTTCTTTCAGGTCTACTTGCAGCTTCCAAACTTCTTGGAGCTCACAGCCTTAGGCCCGTTCACTATCTGGGCCCTTTTGAAAGGTTTAGGACCTGGGGTGGCTTTCTTCTTCCCTACACCCACAATGTTTGAACAGCGTTCTGGTTCAAACTTCAATACAATGAGAAAATATGAGCATCTGCTTCTAAACGAAAGGTTCCCCCCGGCCCCCACTCTGAGTCAATGTCATACTGTGTTAACAAGCTAAAACATAAGGCCAAAATACTTAGCTCTGCTGCCCAGTGATGCAGGAGCTTCCTTGCAGCTCCCTGCAGTCTGGGGTCCTTCTTCCTTGGCAGGTCAGAGTTAGCCTATTCTGAGGCCTCTATTCTGAGGTCTTGGTTTCTAAACCCGTCTCTGGGTTTCCTGGCCCACTACTTCTGCCATAGACCTGTCAGTCACTGGCTGCACCTGGAACTAATAGTGGCCCCTTGCCACTATTAGTCCCTCCAGGGGCCTGGAGCCAGCCAGCTGCTCTCTGGCTGCCTCTCTCTCTCAGTAATGGGGTCAGGGTCTCTATTACAGTAGGCAAAGCCCTGACTTTTCAGAAGTACAGAAGTCATGTTCAGTTCTGGACTACTCATTTTTTCTCAGGGCTGCTGAAAAATGGTATGTTTATTTTAGTATGTCTCTGTGGCGGTAGGTGCCAGCAATTAGGGACTCCGGTAATGAGATGACACAAGTGTGTACTTGTTAGTTTTAGGTTTTGACCATCATTAATTACATCTCAAAAGCTTCAAAATCTTGATTTAATAAACTTTAAAAAAGGAAAACTTTTACATATGTTTTAATATCACTTTTAAAGGCCATACTCAAAACCATCTTTGGACAGACTGTTGATTTGCTTGCGTGTTGTTATCCTCCAATAATTTCTGTACACAGCATATGAAAAGCATTTATTCTAAAAATGTGCTTAGACGTGTCTGATAAATGTTGTGCTAGAACCTCTTTGGAATGATCCTTCCTTATTTAGTCTTGCTATTGCTTCTTAACACTTTTACCTAGCAGAATTCAGTACTTGTTTAATTTGTACTGAAAGTGAGATTTTATTTAGACATTTATGAAGAAATGATCCATTAAATCACTCAGGGACATAATTAGCAAAAGAAACACATTCTTAAAATATGGTCCTAAACCAGGACCATTTTTTTTATGTCATTTACATCATTGTAAATGTTTAATAATCCCAGTGAATTCAGTGGAGTTATCCCAGGTTTACATTAACAGAGTTGAGATCAGGGGGAATCTAAATGAAACAAAATATTTTTTCAAGATAAATTCACTGGAAAACAGTTGGTGCCCAGGTACACCTCTGAAATCAGTAAGATCATATGAGCCTTATTTGGTCCACAAATTTACACTGAAGGCTGACTAAAGTTACTTCAGTAAGCAAAGACTATTGCTCTCAATATTATGTTCATAGGTTACCCATTATTATGTTCCTAGGTTACCCTCTACATGTTACAGCTGCATGTTCAAATTATTTATCACACTATAAAAAGTTCCAACCAGCTAGAGTTAGACCTTGAAAACGTGTATTAACTTTATAGATGGTTGGTGTCCAGCTTCAATTTGCACGTGAAGCAACGTCTCCCCTGTGACTGGGAGCCCTGTCGCCTGACCCTGCTCCCAGCAGCAGGGGTGCACTATGCCCAGCTGGGAGTCTCGCAATTGAGGGGAGACTCAGCCCTGGAAGCTGCCAACTCTGGGTTCCAACAGTGACCCCATGGCTGCTGGGACCTAGAGTCCTGCATGCTTGGCCCTGGCAGCGTGTCTCCTTCTGGTGCTGGAACCTAGATGGGTTCCAGCAGCTGCAGAGGTGGCTGCAATCTCCCAGTCCTGGTGGTGCATGGAGCCTCCAGGGGTGGGAGGTCACAACTGCTTCAGTCTCCCAATCTTGGGAGTATGTGAAACACCCACATCTGGGAGACTGTGACTGCTGTGCTCTCCTAGCTTCAGGGGTACATTAAGTCCCTGGGGCTGGGAGATCATGGCTGTCATGATCTCCCAACTCTGGGGGCTTCATGCACCCCTGTGGTTGGGAGATCATGGGAGCTGCATATCCTACCTGAGGAGGTGCATGGGATGCCCCTGTGGGTAAGAGCCCCCTCAGTTGAGGGGGCTCCCAGCTGCAGGAACTTGCTGGTGCAGGGGTAGCCCAGGATCTTTTTCCTTTTTTGTTCCTGGACATTGAAAGCCTTTATGCATGAGGCTAAGCCATATGGACCTTGTATTTTGACATTGCAGAGTAATGCTTTATTTTTCTCCCTAGGTTTTGATGGCTGTATTGAGTATGTGAAGTATGGTGGAGAAAGCCTTCCTTTCACCGGAAAGCACAGCCTTGCTACCATATCCAAAACAGATCCCTCTGTGAAGACTGGTTGCCGAGGTCCCAATGTTTGTGCCAGCAATCCTTGCTGGGGTGAATTGATGTGCATTAACCAATGGTATGCCTATAAATGTGTCCCTCCAGGAGCTTGTGCCTCCAACCCCTGCCAGAATGGTGGCAGCTGTGAACCTGGTACACATTCAGGATTTACATGCAGCTGTCCTGAGTCATACGCAGGAAGAACATGTGAGAAGGTAGTGGCTTGCCTTGGTATCCTGTGTGCCCAGGGACATGTGTGCAAGGGTGGAGTCAATGGAGGCCACATGTGCGTCCCTAGCCCTCATCCAGCAGAGCTCTCCCTGCCACTCTGGGCTGTACCTGCTATTGTGGGCAGTTGTGCTACAGTTCTTGCTCTGCTTGTCCTTAGCCTGATCCTGTGTAACCAGTGCAGGGGAAAGAAGGCAAAAGGGCAGAAAGAGGAGAAGAAAAAGGAAAAGAAGAAAAAAGGAAGCGAAAATGTTGCATTTGATGATCCTGACAACATTCCGCCTTATGGAGATGACATGACTGTCAGGAAGCAGCCTGAAGGGAACCCTAAACCTGATATAATTGAAAGAGAAAACCCTTACCTCATCTATGATGAGACAGACATTCCACATAACACAGAAACTATACCTAGTGCTCCTTTGGCTTCCCCTGAACCTGAGATAGAGCACTATGACATTGAAAATGCAAGCAGTATTGCTCCTTCAGATGCAGACATCATTCAACATTATAAGCAGTTTCGGAGTCATACCCCCAAATTCTCTATTCAGAGGCACAGTCCACTAGGCTTTGCAAGGCAATCTCCCATGCCACTAGGAGCAAGCAGTTTGACTTATCAGCCTTCATACAGCCAGGGGCTACGGACAACTTCCTTAAGTCACTCTGCGTGCCCTACTCCCAACCCTTTGTCTCGTCACAGCCCTGCTCCATTCTCCAAATCATCAACTTTCTACAGAAACAGCCCAGCACGGGAACTGCATCTTTCAATAAGAGAAGGGAGCCCATTAGAGATGCACAATGATGTCTGCCAGCCTGGCATATTTAACTATGCCACTAGATTAGGAAGAAGAAGTAAGAGTCCCCAGACAATGGCAACTCATGGTTCCAGCAGACCAGGAAGTCGCCTAAAGCAACCAATAGGACAAATTCCTCTGGAGACTGCCCCTCCTGTAGGGCTCTCTATTGAAGAGGTGGAGAGACTTAACACTCCTCGTCCTAGAAATCCAAGCATCTGTAGTGCTGACCATGGAAGGTCTTCTTCAGAGGAGGACTGCAGAAGGCCACTGTCCAGAACAAGGAATCCAGCTGATGGTATTCCAGCTCCAGAATCATCATCTGATAGCGACTCCCATGAGTCTTTTACTTGCTCAGAGATGGAATATGACAGGGACAAGCCCATGGCATACACTTCCAGAATGCCAAAATTATCTCAAGTCAATGAGTCAGATGCAGATGATGAAGACAATTATGGGGCTAGGCTGAAGCCTAGGAGATACCCTGGCCGTAGAGCTGAGGGTGGGCCTGTGGGCACACAAGCAACAACATCCAATGTTGCTGAAAACACATTGCCCATGAAGCTTGGACAGCAAGCTGGAAATTTCAACTGGGACAACCTTTTGAACTGGGGCCCAGGCTTTGGGCATTATGTGGATGTTTTTAAAGATTTGGCATCACTTCCAGAAAAGGCAGCAGCAGCAGCAGCAAATGAAGAAAGCAAAGGTGGTACAATAAAGCCTGTTTCCAAAGATGGGGAAGCAGAACAATATGTATAGACTTTATGTACTGGTATTATGAAATTAGAAAACCATGAAACAATGAGACCATTGTATGGTTAAGGATAGGTGAAGGTCAGCATTTGAACCGTAGGCCAGTTTGGTTGGAGGAGACTTTAAAAAAATAATAACCATTATGCTGCTGAAACAAACTCAGAACATTTTTTAATTTAATTATGCTTGGGTGAATTTATTTCTCCTGCATGCATTATAGTTTAAAAACAAGATATTCAGCATGCAGCATTGGGCAAGATTTTCCTATTTACCATTGTTCAGTTTGTGATTTTTAAATTAATAATACTTTGTTCTGAAAATGAACTCAAATGTTTTTATTGTGGGAAGTGTGTGTATTGTCTTCATTTAATAACTCATTGTGCAATGCAAGAGTATTGAGGATTTCATTTTCCTTGAGAAATGCATGGGAGAGGGAGTGTAAATGAAGGAATTACACTACTAAGGTTTCTCAGCAAATGGATTTACCATATCCTGCAGTTGCTCATAAGTATACTTTAAGGAACAAATAAGCTTGAGTAATTGCTAGCAAAAGTGATGCAAGTCTTATCCATACAAGAGGTGCTAAAAGCGGCTCAAGCTGGTCAGCACTTTAGGGGGTTTGGTTTGGTTTTTCTTTGTGCTTTTTTGTTGTTGTTGTTTTTGTTTTAATTGACAAAGTTGTGTGAGAGCTTCTGAATCCCTATGGAATTTGTTTTGGATGCTTGTTCCCTTCCCCGAGTCCCTCCCGTGTTTCTTACTGGAGTGAAATTATTGGATTTATCGGATCAAACAGTTGTCATAGTCTAGAGAGGCAGTGGATTGAAAGGCAGTGTTGTCTAGTGGATAGAAGCCAAGAATTCTTGGATTCTAATCTCAGCTCTGCTGCTGAATCATTATACAACCTTGGTCAAGTTATTCAACCTCTCAATTTTCCAGTTTCCCCACCTGTAAAATGGGATGATGATGATAATAATACTTACTTTACCTACCTCACAGGGCTGTTGTGAGGATTAATTAGTTAACGTCTGTAAAGTGCTGAAAAGTTATAAAGCACTATAATAAGTATTATCATAATAATTATTAAAGCACTGCCTAGCCTACATGACCTTGGAGTGGCATTTTCTACATAATTTTCTATGACAGAACTTTTGAATTATTATTTATTATATAGAAGAATTGCTGCACTCTAGTATTTTGGAGCTGACATGAGGGAAAACTACTAGTAGATTCACTTAATGTAGCTTGCCATTTTCCCCACATCTCCTGAAGTTTTAGGATAAGTAGAAATTCACAAAACCCGTAAGTGTTCATGCAGATCAAATGATCCTATTGTACTGTGTAAAAACTTCCAATTTTTGTTTGTTTGTTTGTTTTTACCTAAGCTGTGTTTTGATATCAATATTTTCCTATGCTGAATAGTTTTCTTACTTTCAGGGAAGGTAAGAAAAATACTTTTTTTACATTTGTTACTTATGTAACATCCATATTTTTCACATTTTGATAAAATTGTAACATACTGTATGCTTTCTACTTGTAAATGCCAATAATAGAATTAAAATATTTATTTAAAATGTTTAGTGCAAATCATTGGAAATACTTCTTTATTTCTCTATTTTTACACCTGGATATTCCTTTTAACAAGCACGTGGATGCTAATGTACAACATATATGCAACAATCTGTTATGGTCACTCAATTCCACTAACTCCTAAGTGTCAGCACATGATTCCCTAATGCTAGCCAAACAGGAAATCTAAACTCTGAATTAAAATGGTATTCTATCAGGCTGGTGGGAAAACATATTGGAAAAGTAGCACATGCATCCACTGTATGTATGAAATTCATCACTATCCTGACAGTCAGCACATGGCCTATGCCCTGTTTCAATCCCACTTGATTCTTGGGGGGATGCCCTTTGCAAAGGAGGGAATTTCACCCAGCATGAAGGAATGAGTTGGCACCTCATTCTGGCATTTTAGGAGTGGCTTTGATGTTTTCAAGAAGGCAAGGCATTACTCTCTTCTGAGGAAATGGAAAAATGGTGAGCGTTGTATTTTGAGGCCATGAGAGAGACTGAAAGGAATAAAATCAGTTTATACCAAAACCACACATATACAGTTATAGGTATACATTTGCATAGTTTTTTGCAGGGGACATAGCTAGAAACTAATTCTATATTTTTAAAAGATATTTTGATCTTCGTTCAAACCCTAAGTTTTTTCTGGCATAATCTAACTAGAAATATGAGAGAAAGAGAACTTTGTTCAAACAACAGAGCTTTTTCCCTGCAAATAACCAAGCAGGTTTCATTTTTATCAAAAAGTTAATCAAACTTTTGAATGCTGCTTACATTTAAACCAATGAAGGAAACTGTAAGCCATGGAAAATGTACGGCTGTTAGTTTAAGAGATGAGTTTCAAGTGCACAATTCGTTATGGTGAACTTTTTTTTCTCCTTTTTAATTTTTTTAAAGTTTTCTTATGCATTACTGTCTTTGTTTTAGACTTATTAGTCATCTTGTCTCTGAACTAACAATGGGGAGCTGACACACTCTTTTGGCTAAATTGCTGTTTCCAAGTTGTCTCCCACTAGTCAAAATATTCAGCAGAAGATAATGGGCCAGAACAGTACACATTTGTATATAAGTACTTACATCTGAAATAACAGGAGATCCACAAATGATTTCTCAGTTTGAGAACTTACTGTAATTAAACATCTGTCAAAAAGCTGTTTGTTTGGTTTGAATATTATCCTCTAATACCGACTGTACGGGATCCAAGCAGTGATTTTAACAATGCATGAAAGCTTCACTGAACAAAATCTTTTGAAATTAACACCAAACATATTGAGACTTATA
The DNA here is from genome assembly GCF_030867095.1 of Alligator mississippiensis. Lineage (NCBI taxonomy): Eukaryota > Metazoa > Chordata > Crocodylia > Alligatoridae > Alligator > Alligator mississippiensis. Next base: position 117,538,979 of record NC_081825.1, read on the forward strand.
TTATGCCAGTTAAAAACTCTGAGATTATCAGTTTATTTTGTTACAGGAAAATAATATACAATGTGGGTTTACACAGAATTGATGGCATTTCTTTAAAGTGGTTTTCAATCTACACATTTGCAGTGCATTAATCTAAGCTCCTTTTTTCACTATGTCTGTGATAGGTTAAAAAACACATTTCATTATTTACAGATTTCCCTATTTCTGATCCCCATTTCTGATCTTCAGATAAAGAAGCAAATAGTTATTTTATGGAGTCTCACCACATAATCAATTTCTACTCAGATACATTTGCCAAGTCTTAGAGTATGTTACAAAGCTGTGTCAATAAAGAGACTGACACACCACACATAATATATTCAAACTGTAACCAGGATCATTGCTAAATATTAAAAATAATCTTTATAGCTCTTATATAGAACAGCTCTTCTAAACTCTCATATCGGTCTGAATTTCTGAGTTATTCTGTAGTTTCATGGTCTGCGGCTAGTAATTTGTGACTGATGGACTGCAAAACAAAACGTTACTTTTTAGGGTAAAATTCTATTTTAGCACTTCCTATTCTTTTCCAAGATAATCAGATATGGAGAACTTATATTTGGTTATATTATGCCATTGATTTGTAAGCAGAATTGAACTGATATGGCACAGTTCTGCCTAGTAATCTATAACTGCTTATAAGCACATCACAAAGGACTGAATAGAAACAAGGAAGTCTCCATCATAGTCCTTTCCCCTTCACATCCTGAAGAAAAGGCAAGGCAATGATTCTTCAAAACAGTTTTCATGGCAGTAACTTTAGTTACATGTGCAATCCCTTTGAAGTCAATAGCATGATTTGATAAGTTAGGCACTTACCCCACTGTTTGCAAGATTTAAAGACTGATTAGACTCCAGAAAAATGTTTTTAAAAATGATTGATGGCAATGGTTATTGTGTCAATGTAACCCAGGATAAAACTTGTCTCCAAATGTTCCAGTTTGCTTTCTTTAATAATATTATATCCAGACTTATATGGGATGGACTAATGACATATATATCCTTTTCATCCTTTCATATATATATATATGAATGAAAAAATACACAGAAAAAGACAAGTAGAATTCAGTCCCAAGTTCTTTAAAGTAAATTGTATTTCTATTTGTCATGTCCCCTATGAATGATCAGGCCTTGAATCAGTACCCTGGCTTCAGCCTTCTGATATCTTGTCTGGATCTAGATCCTGCCTATGCAGAGGGAGAATGTATAATTAATTTTTACTCTGAAACCTATGAAATATTGAATGAAATATATATATGGTTATAGTGCACAGAATCCAATACTTAAGTCAGCAAAAAAAAAATGTCATTTTCATCCCTGATACGGAATATTTTAGGATGACTAGAATAAAGCACATTTAGCAGTATTCTAGAGACATTTATTTTAATATGCTTGTTGAGAGGACTGAGATACATATATTTGAATACAGGAGTAAATAGTTCAGCGTTTTGCATAAGGAGGTCTGTGACTAACCAATAATAAAAGTGGCAGGGTTGTTAACAGTGGCTGTGCCCAAATTTATCACAGTGCAAGAGCCAAAAATTTAGGGCCAGATTTGCTAATCAGATGTAGTTCCTTTGAGCTGCTCAGGTGGTATATTGCCTCAGCAACTAAGCAAATTACGTGATAAACTGGAACTCCCTGCTGGCACGTACATGCTAAATATGCTTTGTCCTTTACATTCCCTACTAAATGTATTAAATGAGGATGGGAAGATCCATTGGACTTATGCTACACTGGCGCATGTCTACATGTTCATTAATGTGCAGTAGTTACAGCACACAGTTCTTTGGGGGGGATGCTTACTGTGCAGTAGCATATAATTGCAGTTTTTGACTGGCACACTGCTGCACATGTCATTAGGCTACTGCACAGTAAGCACCTCGTGTAGATGTGCCCAGGGTCTTCTGACACCTTGCCTTTAGTGTATCTTAACAACAATGTCCCCAAGCATACCAATCCTACCCCCTCTTACTTGCACATGCCAAACTTGGAAATGCATCAATGAAATCACTGTAAGGAGAATTCATAAGAAGTCAGTCCCAATAGATATTTAATCATTTTTATTGCTTTTTGTTTCCTGAATGTTTTCCAAATTTCAGCATCTTACTAGTACTGAAAATTCAGGATTTTTAAGTTGGGTTTGGTCTGTGTGTTTTTACCTTTTAGGTAAACGAAAGCCTTCACAATGAGAAGAATTTCAACAGACTCCAGTTCTATGATCATGTGTGTTCATTTAAAAGTTACACACAAAATATGTTGTGATATAATAGAAGCAAGCAAACTTTGAAATAAATGAAAACTTGTAAAGCAAGGAAAAAAATGCAAAACTATAAATGCCAAAAAGTCTGGCTAACACAAAACCCTGAGGTATTTTGGTTGATTGAATTCTTTACTCAAAAGACTAAAACTATTGAAAAGGGAGACTGCCTTCTAATGATGAAAACCTTCTGGTATTTAATTTACCAAGAATGAAATATGCTAAACAGCAGTTATATAGAGCCATGTTAGAACCATGCAAACAAGTATCAAACCCTTTGAAGAGGTTGTAAAATCTCTGTCCCAAATTTGAATAAGCTTCTGAAACAGATCAAGACCCCAAAGGCACTCTCATTTTCATTTTGAAACCTGTAATTGGGAACAGAGAGTAAGGTGTAGTAAGTGTACACAGGAACTGAGGAGCCCAGTCTGAGGTGACACTATTGAAATCTCTTTCAATGTTCCCACATGAAAATCCTTTTTCTTTTCATTTGTAGATCGTCATCATGGAGGAGGAGGAGAAGGAACATTTGCAAACTCAGCAAATCTGTGTGTAGATCTCAGCCCTGTGGCTCCATAGGTGTTTTTGAATCTTGGGGGTGCATTTTTCATAAGGTTCATTAGTTTGGCTAGAGCCAGAAACATATATTTGGTTGATTTGGAGTTCCCCAGATGGATGTCTGTCAGGGTGTGGAATTTGGAGGGGTGGGGGGCAAGTCTGGCACCCCTCATCACTTGGTGCCCTAGGTAGGTGCTCCTCTTGCCCACTGCTAGTTGTGCTACTGGCAAGAAGGGTAATTGCTTCAGACTTACAGCCAGGGACCCTCAACCTCCCTGTTTTTTTTTCTACTTACAGCATAAAGGCCAAAACTTTGGAAGAAGACTAGCAGCAAGGGGTGGAGAACACTTGAAGTAGTTCCATCCTCCCAATGCACTGGCCGGTGGAGGAAGTGAAGTAGTTTAAAAATTGCAGTGGAGAAATATTGAATATGAACCTTTTGGAGGGTGGGGGGAGGAAGAGGAAACAATGCCTTTCTTCCACATTACCATTAGACTACTCCCCATGAGGCTTCTCAGCAGTGTCAAGCTCTCTGTCCCCTCATACTTCCTAGCTTTGCCTTCCAAATGTCCCCCCACCCCTTCATCTATCAACAAGGCCCCCCACAACTCTCCTGTACCTTCTCCACATTTTTCTTATCCTTATTATCTGTCCTACAACTTGTCACTATATTAGAAAATAGTAACTTTGCAGTAAGATTCCTCCCTGAAACAGTACAGCTCTTAATGCAAAGATGTGCTTTGCAGCACAGTATAGCACTACTTGTTTAGTGTTGGTAATTACTTTTGCCTAAGCACAGAAGCTGCGTGCTAACCCTCTGGGCCTTCCTCCACCAGTTGCCTCATTCCAACTGCAAACTTGTCAGCACCATCAGTGGTCTCGCCTGCCACAGCTTAATGGAATATGCTGACTAGGGACACGCTCGCTAGAAGAACAGGCTCCTGAGTACTTGGCCCTTGTCTGGACAGGGTTCCACATAGCCCCTGCCCACTATTACTTTAACTGCACCTAGTAGCTCTGGGCCCACTATTCAGGACCAAAAGATTTAGGCAAGGTATAGCCTGTTGCAGACCCTTAGCTGCCAAGCCAGGCCATGTTGCTGCTTATCCATCTCAGCAGGCACTTCCTGGCTAGCTCTTTGCTCCCTTGCCCCAAACCGGTCTATGTCAGCATCTCCTGGCTACTCTTAGTGTCTCAGTCTCTGTACAATCTCAGTCCTTTTCTCTCTCATTCAGTCCTTCCTGCTGAGTCAAGGCCTAGCCACAGTTATGAGCAGGAATCTAATTCCAGGTGCATGTGCTTTGCCAGGGTTCGCTTCACCCAGGTTCAGTTCACCCAAAGCAGTTGCATCAGTCTCAGTTGCAAATAAAAGAAAACAAACATAAGTCTGAGAACTTAGCTGGTTCCTCTGTATGACATCTGCTGCCGTTGTTTACTCAGCCACAGCTTCCAATTTGCTTCCTGGTGCTGACTCCAGCTTCCTGCCTCAGTCTCTCTCACTGGGTTCCTTCTGCCTCTCTCTCCTCCCAGGGCCTGTCTGGCTCAAGCCTCACATTTTGTGCCAGTGTGTCACCTGACCACTCCATTTCTTCCCTAAGTTATCTACCCTGCCTGTGCCTGCACCTGGCAGTTATCTGGCTTCTGCTGCCCTTGCTGTGACAGCACCTGGAAGCCCATTAACCTTAACCATGTGATAAAGGTAAGTGGGTAAGTGTGCTTATGTGTACGTGTGGAGCAATAGGGAGTGAGTGATAGGGACTGTGTCCACATTGCAGTGAAAGTGGGGAGAGAGAGACAATGACAAGTGAAGGAACAAGGGGGAGGAGAAAGTAGTAGTGAGAGAAAGTTCTCAGTGCCTTTGTTACCCCAGTAAGGGGGTAGGGTCCCTGTTATAGTAATGTACCTACCACTTTAGACCAACATACTGTAATATAAATCTCTCCCCTAAACAGCCTCCCTTAAGAAAATATAAAACAAAGAAGTCATGAGCTAGGGATGACAAAATGTTTTTTTTTCTTATATAGATATCTCCTGAATGTCTTGCAGAAATGAATAATGCTGGTGGTCTTGGCAACAGGTTGGCGAACAGTATCAAGCAGGGCATTCCAGCCATTGGGCAACACCATGTTTGTGACATTTTCATTCACTTGACACCAGAATGCAAAATTGATTTTGATGCAATATCACATTGAGTGACATGTGTAACATAATGTATAGACATTGCACTACGTGATTGTGTGGCTTTCTGCAATGCCATGAGATGGCTGAATGGATCTCTGGCTTCTAATATGAGTAAAGTATTCTGCTTTACATATTTGGGCAACACGCATATTAAATATTTTTTTCTCTTCCAATAAACGTAGAGAGTTTTCAGAAGAAATGGGAAGAGGAGTTTTCTTTACTCTCACTTTAGTTTTGAGAGAAGGGATTAACCATTTTTTCAATGGATAGGATAGTTGATAATCACAGTGTTGACTCTGAATAGGTCAGTGATTGGAAAGAGAAAGCTCTAAAACACAGAGATAGACATTATTGATTTACTCAAAAAGGAGTGTAAGAGTGCATGCTATGATGAAGGGGCCATGAGGTTGAGCTGAATCCTTAGCTTTTTGGAAGGAAAGAAGGAGAAATAGTTCAAATATTGACGTCAATATTTTTCCTACTTTCACTTCAATCCTTTTAGAGGATTGCAGGGAGAAGGCAGAACTGTCACTAAAAGGAAACTGAAAAATAAAGTTGCTCATTTAAGAGACCGGACAAATCAATCCCATGCCAATTAAAAGCCAACACAACTGCAGTTTCTCCAGACTTCTGCTTAAGCCCATAATACCATGTAAGATATTTTTCACTGTCTGCCATATGTTAGTGTTAAAAGCATAAAGAGAAGGAAAGGAAATATTTAAGGACTAAAATGAAAAGGTACAAGTACCCGAGGATCAGAAACAATAGCTGACATGGAAAAAAAAATCATATTGAGAAGCAAGAAATAAATTAAGAGAAGATCTCAAGAAAGCAAAGGGAAAGAAGGAAAAGGACAATAAAATAACAAGGGATGTTTTTAAACAGATTTACACAAGTGCCTTCATGCTCAGTTCCCAGTGCAATCGCACAATCAATACATTAAAAGAAGTGAGCAAAAAAGAATATGTAGTTAGCACGCTGCATGGCCTTGAGTTCCTGTTATTAGAAAACCATGCCAGTGATTGTTCTGAAAAGGATGATGGTTGCAAACACATCACTTGTGCCTCATTCACATCTTACTGATTTCCTGTGTCCCAAGGCAGATGGACACATGCATGCACACACACGCGTGCATGCACGCGCGCGCACACACACACACACATATACAAATATAACTTCAGAGTGGCTTGTAATATCTTACAGGTTTGTTTGTTTTATGGGTCAAAACTGCATGAATGAAAAACTGTGGCTGGAAAACAAGTTGCCAAAACATCAGCTCAGTGTAATCCAGCAAATGCCTCTGAAACACTATGGGCCCCTCTAGGCATTCAGGTAAAGGTGTGATAGGTTATTCCTGGTTTTATCATTAATTGATTGAATATGTGACTGGGTTACAACTTAAGACACGGTTACCTGGTTAATCACACCTTGGCTAGGGACAGACATTACACATAAACCAGTTTAAGTGATCAGAAACTGGTTTAAACCTGTAACAGCAGATGTTTAGTGCACATAAACCAGTTTGAAAATGGCTGAAACCTGTTTGAGATAAACCTGGTTGAACGTAGTATCAGACTTAATTGATTTGGCTCAAACTGGTTTATGCAATGTCTGCCCCAGACCCCTTGCTGGGGTTTAAGTTCAATCAGATCCCCCCAGCATCCCAGCATGCTCTCTGGGCTGAGCAGGGCTCTCTGCTCCACAGCAGGGCTGGCCCCTCCCCGTATGCTCCCTGACTGGAGCTCTACACAAACTGCAGTATCCCTGCTCCCCCACTTCTCTCTCCATTCCCTCTGCCTTACAGACACCTCTCAGCATTAGCTAGGAGACCACATGCTGTCTATAGTCCCTTGGGACAAAGGCAGAATCAACAGGTAGCTGGTAATGTCCCTCCGTTTTTTTCTTAATGAGATGGTAAACACTGAGTTAGGGGTGATAAACACTGTGTTATCAATTCCCTGCTGGGCTGGTCAGAAGCAGAGGGGGACCTTTCACTAATCAAACTGTCCTGCCTGGGCCTGGCCACCCTCCTCTCCCCCCCCCCCCAGCTCAGCACTATAGAAGGGAAGGGAGGGCTGCTCTAGCACTCCCCAGCTTATAGTCTGAGCCGTTATAGGCATGTGCCTGCATGTCTGGGATGTCTATGCATTTACAAAGTGATTTAGCCTAGGCAGGTTCATCTAGCCTGCAAAAATTGAATCAATTCAGGCTCAGGCTTTTTGAATGTCTGTCCCTAGCCCTTAAGTGTAGCATGTATATGGGGCCTAGGGTGCAGTGTGTGATCTGTCAGGTCAGAAATGGTAGAATAAGCTAGCTCCTGCCTTCACCACTGTGGGTTTATTTCCCTGGATTCCTTTAAAGGTCAGATTCAGATTTTTTAATGAGTATGTATCAGCATTGAATTGCAAAATGTGCTTTGTTCAGTCATTAACTGTGGCAAATGTATTATAATGTATTTCTAAAAAAACCCACTTAATAACTTTACTAAAACAATTTATTAAAGCTCCTACTAAGGAGGTTCTGTGAGAGATACAGATTGAAAATGGTGTGAAACAAGCAGCGGCAAATCTAGAACAAAGAAAAAAAATACTTTTATACATAGTGTTAATTGACTTCTGGAATTCATTACCACAAGAAGTCACCAGGGCTATGGTTATATTTCAAATAGGGTAGGGTATTGTATGGACAAGATGTATTATGGGAATTAAAGTTGCTATCTAATTAAATATCTTTACCAACACCACTGTTTTGGTAAAAAGTGATCTGGTATAGACAATCCAATATTATTAAGGGTTCAGGACACATTATGTCATTTTCTATATCATATACTTGGATACATACAAACGTTAACTCTAAACAAAGGAAATATTGTTGCATCAGAACTACCAGAAACTGGGTATATAATCTGGGTATAATGGATTTTAGGCTCAGTGGACTAGTTACTGATATAAAATGCAACATAAAATGCTTTTGCAACATAAAGTGGATCCACATTTCATTCTAGACTCACATTTCTTTTTAGTTCTGATAGTTCTTTTTAGTTCAACAAAAAGGCAATCTTGCACACCAATGTTATCCACCTCAGATTCCTCCTCTTCCTTTTCCTTGTTCCAGTTACTAATATGACAGATCTTTAACCAGTATATTGCAGAGATGATTTTTTATTGCTTCAAAGCTAAGCAAATTCCTGAAAAGAATATCATGGTGAGGGGCAAAGAACAAATTTTGTAACAGTGGCAATAGAAGCAAAAACAATTTGTTACTACTCTTCCCCTTCTGTGAAACTAAGGGCTAAGTAAGGAGAATAAAGATACCTTAACTGTGAATTTTCATATTCTCAAAAGTTTGAATTTTTTTCTAATTTTGACTTAACTCCAAGCTGGGCAATTAAATCAAAACTCCTGGAAGTGATGGATCCCCAATCAAAAAAACCTTGGAAAGCTTGTAAGGTGGAGAACCAGGGTTTTTACAATGCATTATAGCATTCAGGACTGGAAAGTGTTGTGCCAAATGTCCATAGGTTTCTAATGGTAAGAAGTGCTCTGACAAGGCACCACTGGGGTATGCTATTTTTTGTTTTTTTGTTTGTTTGTTTAGACCTGTTAAAATTTAGGTCCATCCAAGTGATTTTATTTTTTACCTTTTTCACTGTAATTATTTTATGGTAATTGCTTTAGATTTGTATAGTTTTGTGTCTACACTGTGGTGTGACAGATATGACTTTTTAAACTGGGTACTTCTCAATGCTGAAATTGGCATTTTTTCTCCTGTTGTTCTGTCACATATACCTGGTTTCTTGTTATTTGCAGCTTTATTAATCCTAGGTTGTTTGCAATCTAAACCAGAAGGTATAGAATCTTCCAGTCAGCCAATGTATGTGGAAGAGGTCATTTCTGACCGAGCATATTTTTGGATTGCCTTAAGCTATAAATATTTTGGTCTTACTTTTTGCTTACCTTTTCTTGTCAGTAGATTTTTTTGTTGTTGTTTTTTCTGGCCCAATTTTAGCCACCTTTCTTATACTGTTTTCTTAGTATTGAGGCTGTAGTTCATTTGCTTTTAGCATCATGTCTCTACTTCTGAAGGTTTTTATTTTGCTACCTCTGCTAATTCTATATGTGGAACTCTTTAGCGGAATAGTATTTAGTAAAGCTTGTGGTGAACAGGGCCTTTAATAGTTACTTTGGATACAGTTACTGAATAATTGCATCTGACAAGTTTTCTGTAGTTTTGTCAAAGTTTCCTTTGCCTTCTGATTTTCACTGCTTCTGTTTTGACGTTAAGATGTCCCTGGATGTTTGTCACAGGAAATGAACTTAGATGTTTGTTGTGTTTTAAGTGACATTCAATACTTTAAAGGAAAAAAAGTGAAGTATGACAAGCCCAGAGATCTTTCTCTTTCCAACCGTGGAAGATCTAGACATGCGTTTATCTAACTGTTTTGATGATAGAGTACAGTGCGTCCCGTACATTCCCTTTCCAACAGAATTTTCCTATCGTTAAGGGTTTTTGTAAGTAATTTTCTACATTTATAAATTATTTTTATTATTTTTGAAGGGTACTAGAAAGATATTCTTTCAGCCTTGAGATGCATCCAAAAAAAAATCAATGGGATAGAAAAGAACTGAGCAAATGCATACTGTCTCAGTATTTCCTCTGCTTCTGAATTACAGATACCATCACTTTAGCTAAAACAAAGCAGTAGAGTATTTTCAGTGGCAGATCCAGAGGGGGTGCAGCGGTGGCACTGCACTCCCCTTTTGGAGTCTCTGGAGCTTTTATAATCCCCAAGCAAGTAAGAGTCCCTATTCTCCTCCCCCTTCATGCTGAAAGGGATGGCCCCTTCCCTCTCCTCCCTGCCACTTCTGCCCGCTGTTGCTGTTTTTCCTGGTGTCACAGGAACAGGGGAAACTTCAAAGCTGCTCCCATCTGCTCCAGCTAGGCTGTGTGGGGCTGAGCTCAGCTTTCCTCATCATGACCCCATTTAAACATTGGAAACATTTTTGCAAACCCAAAATGATGCAGACAAGATCAATGTCCCCTCCCCCTGTGGGCGGGGGGCAGGATGTGGGCTACCCTCTGTAGGCTCAGGGCTTCCTACCCTGCTGCCCTCCCCCTGGGGACCTCCACAGCCCACAGGGTGGCACTGCTGTCCTCTCCCTGGGGCTATCCTCCTCCTAGGGCCTATGCAGCCCAGCAGGCAGGACCCAGTGCAGGAGGGCAGAGCGGGGCAGGGAGGCTTGATGCTGCTGCTGGGAGCCTCACACCAGCTGTGCCGCCATGGCAAGTTGCCCTCTGCCCACCCAGCAGCAACAGTGGTGACGGTATGGATTTGTGCCCGACACTGGTGCCAGGCAGGCAGGGAGCATCTCACCATGGTGGCATGGCTGGCATGGGGCTCCCGACAGCAGCACCAAGCCTCCCTGCCCCACTCTGCCCTCCTGCACTGGATCCTGCCTGCTGGGCTGCAGAGGCCCCAGGAGGAGGAGAGCAGGGCAGTACTGAGCCCACAGCGGGCAGCCCTCATCTGCCCCCTCCATGTGAACAAATCTGGGGGGGCACATGCCCCCCCCATGCCTCCCTCTCTGGGAGTGCACACAACTGTGGGGACCCAGCCCCTCCTTCACCCCCAGATGAGCTGCCCATGGGTCCATCCTGCTCCCCCAACTGGGCCCCACATTCCTGCCCCAGCCCCAGGCCCATGCCCCAGCCCTACCCCACTCCCTCCCTCTCTGCCTCATCATGGGGGCCTCAATCTGCCAATAGACTTACCTGGAGGGAGCTGTTGGAGCTGCTCTCCATGATGCCTGGCTGTCTATGTACGTGTGTGCACGTGCACATGAATGTGATGTCCCCTGCCTGATTGCCCTCTTTCAGGGTCCCCTCAGCCCCAAGCATCCCCTTCCCAGCTGGAACTCTACTAGCCTGCAAAGGGGACCTGCCATTTCCTGTGGGGTTTTTTGTGATTTTCATCATAATTGGTCAATACTGTTGAGTGTCTTTGCGACCCCATGTTTTATCATTGAAACACCAAATGGAGTTGTGACCCCAAGACTGGGAACTGCTGATCTAAAGGCTGCAGTATTATCTTTCTAGGTTTTGATCTTAAACCTTTGAGTATAATTCATCTTTCATTTGCCCCCTTTTTACACCTGTGTAATGTCACTGACGTCCATGAAGTCGCTTGTGATTTCCGGCAGAATAAATAGATGTAAATCCCACCCCCTCACTTGACATTCTCTGCATACCTACAAGTGCTGGACATCTGTAAGGACAGAAGAGTCTACACAAATCAGACATTCATGTAAATAACATGATTTACACTATTTATGATAAGAAATGCTGTGGAAAAGTCTAAGTAGCTGTGTATCTTTCTGTGTGATGGCTGGATGGAGTGTCCTAAACAAAAAAGCAGCAGGGAACCTAATATTTTCAAGGACTCTTTTACCTAGTTATAAATTCTAAGAGTGCTGTGGAAAAAAAGAAAAAACCTTTTAGAGTTCTTCCTTCATAGCCCTTTACGGTCTTAATTGTTGTATTGTGTTTTCCTTTTGTTTTATTTGTTCCTGCTTACTGAGGTTTAAAAAGTTATTTGATGGGTCCCATACAACTCCTGCATGACCTTGAATACCAGACAAAACACATGGAAGAAAGAATTGATTGTCCACCTATGAAAAGGCACCAGAGTTCAGCATTTGAGCACGGGCAGTTTTCTTTCCTTTCTTTCTCTACGACCCAATTTAGTGCATACCAGATTCAACCTCCACACTGCTCTGTTTTTGTTTCTTACTTCATCTCAGGCACAGTCTTGTTATGATATGCAACGTACTGTACATCCATAGACTCAGGCAGTACAATTCCCTTTTCAGAAGACACAGATTACCCAAACAAGTATTCTAATAAGGTTATGCAGATTCCATGGCCGGTGAATGAATCGGAGCCAATTTCACGGCCACGGGATCATTAAAAGCAACAGCTTCTGGGTTTTCACAGCCAGCATTAAGTTCTGAGGGTGTGAAAGAGCAGACAGCTCTGTGTTTCCACAGCTGCAGCCTTCAGTGAAAGATGCTGTACTATTCTTTTCTTCTTGCTGCAGAAAAACATCCCAAAGTGACCTAGATTTCCAGGGTCCCTACTACTTTATTATAATGATCTCATAACTAAACATGGGCTGCATGCATAGAGTTAGCTACTGAGTAAATTTCCTTTTATGAAGGGGAAAAAGCTTCTTAAGTTTGCCAGACTTTAAAGCTGATATAGCAAGCAGAGTCAGGAGGGAGGGGAAAACAAAACAAAACAAGCAGTGTCAGCAGTGAAATATGAATAAATCAAACCATTAAACTATTTGTGGTTAAATATTTGCTTCATGACTACTCTGTCACACAGCCTGCACACTCCCCATTACTTCTCTCTTCCTTGCTAAACTGCTTTGACTCTTTTTTTCCCCTGTAAACACTTATGAAGATTGCCTTCTTGGGACCTGGTGTGGTAGAACATGTTCTCTCTGTTTTCTTCATTGGCACCTTAGAAAATTATAGAAAGGGAAGACTTCTTTAAAGTGTTTCTTGCAGTGTTGTCCATGCCTAATGTATGGCTTTTTGAGTTTCCATATAGTACTCTGTAATATTCATGAGAGTCTCCTGCTAGAAACCACCAAGCCCTCAGAGCCACCTGTGGTCTGTGACTTCTTTGATGAAGCTAAGTGAACGGCTTCAAACTTTCATGCAGGACCTAATTTAGGATTGGCTTCAACGCTCAATGCTCCTATTCAGTAATACCCTATTATTATAATATATAATGATCATATATATATATGATCTGAGAATGAGACTGGCCCTTTAGTAGAAGCGGCATTTGAGTCCTAGTCATGCTTAGAGGCACACAAGAGTTTGTTGTAAACTCACATCTCTATGTTATTATTTGTTATTTATTACATAGGTAATGCCATCAGTGAGTACACTGTTCGACAGACATATAGAAGACGGCCTGAAACTGAAAGATTGCTTATTAAGTTAGATATGACAGAAAGAATAGCATCAGTAGGCAAAAATATGAAAGAGAGAGAGGAGGTTTATACAAAATAAGACCGTAAAACTACATGCCTGTCCCTCAAGCACACACAGATAGAAGCGCATGCATGCATGCACACGCTCCCTAGGAACCTTGTTCAGTACAAGCTCCTGACACAACACTCTTATTCTGAATGTTTCCTGCTGTTCTCTTGGCTCCCTAACTAAGAGCTACAGAATGTGAGTTTCCTTTTGCCTTGGCAATGGGCTGAGGGCATTATTTTATTGGCTTATTCAGTCTCACAATGAAGAGTGAGCCTTCCAGGTAGCCGACAGAAAGCTTAGGAGGGTACTCTAGAGCAGTTTTTCTCAAGATCTAATAGCAGATGTTCCATGTTTTGGACAGGATTTTCTTAAAAATATCATAAGCTCCAGATAAACTTCACTGCAGTGCTTCAGACTGACTTATTATTGTTAGTGTTAGTGTTCTTACTTTTGCAAACTTATAAAAGCATTGATCATAATACTAAATTGTTATGTGCATCCTCAAAGGATTTTAAATACTTGGGCCTCTTTTGCTGTAAATGACTGGAAGCAAATGAAAAATGTTTATTTGTGTATTCTTCAAGGATTGGCACATTTGGAGTGCTTGCTGATTTTGGTCTTAATGCTTCTACCAGGTCTGTGCTGGAAGATACACTATTCACTGCGAGCGTCTGTTTCTTCTCGTTTCTCAGCTATTTTGCAGTATTGGCTGGTGCATTTCTTTTCCTTTGTGTAATATTTTTCATCTGCCTTTATTTCTCTCTGACAGATGTCATAAAAAAGATTGTATTGGTAAGTGCCCTAACATACGGATGGAGTTTGCACATACAAAATGGACAGGGAAGGACTTGTATTTTTTTTTTAAATATGACCGCTTGTGTAATTTGCTTTAACCTTAATGAAATCCAGGTAATGTCCATAAAATAGCCTCTCATCTATTTCAACAGATGCACATAGGGAATATTTTAAGTTAAACACTAGAATACAGTTTAACTGAAACTTTCTTTTCTTTCTACAAGTTTTAGACAAAAATGCTTGAGTTGCCTTGACTGAGATCCATACTGAGTCATGTTTTCTTTACATCAGTAGAGCTTACAGGGTCAAGAGTATCTGGTTTTAAGAGAATAAAGGGAAAAAATGTATACTTAGTCTGTATGTTACACCATAGTGCCATGATCACCCACTCAAAATGCTGAACTAGCAAAACAAGAAAGCTCAGACAATCCAGAACCACAAAAAGAATGCCTCTAACAGCTACTCGCATTTGCTGGCAGATTTGCTTTTCTCTGGTTTTTCCGAAGGATACCATCTGTGGTTTAAGAAACAAAATAAACATGCAACAGTCTCATTTCAAGTCCCCATTTCTAAGGCAAAGCAAACAAAATAATCAGTTGCCCACTTTTAAAAATAAAGTTTGAACCCTCCTCTCTTTAACACATGGTAAATCACAGTCAATGAGATGCATGGCAGTTAGCAAGCAACGTTTGGCCTAAACTTTCTTACATATTTTAATCTATGTCTTCTAAATACATAGTTTTAGTTTCTAACCTGTTAAGATATTTTTGGCCAGATTCTGCTCTCAAAACTTTTCAAGTGGGCTTGTCTGAACATAACAAAAGCTAATAGAATTTAGCTCAATTCTTCTAGTTCTCCAACCAGCCAAAAATGAAATAATTAACAGATCTATAAGGCTGAAAAAGATGTCATCAAATGAAGCAGACCAGCTGTGCTGTGATACATTGCCCATTGTCCTGCCCATTGATACTATGGGACAATGGGTCACATGTTCTCTCCCAGCTTGAGGGGCCCAATCCTGTGCACCCTAGGATTTTCTGCCCAGGGTCAGGCACTTGTCCCCAGAAACTTGCAGAAAGCTGGGGTTGTTCTGCTTATTAAGACGTGCTCCCTCAGATTTCCAGCACATGTCTCACCAAGCAGGGAAGCTCGACTATCCCTGCTTATAGAGATTGCTTCAGAGATTCCCAGGAGCCCATTATGATAAGTGAGAGGGGCCAGGTAGGTTATTCCCAGGCTTGAGGGGCCCAATCCTTTATGGGTATTTCTAGGGTGTGCAGAAGCAGGCCCCTCAAGACCCCAGAGCACCTGCCTAAAGTAAATAGACACCACCACTGAACAGTAGCACAAATTGATACCACCTTCATCATGGCCACCATTTGTGGTGCAACAAGGAGTATAAACAGCTGTTTTGTTGGCCTTTGTGCTGCCGTTACAATTTTTATGGTGGCACAAATGTGACAAAAGGCAATGTCTGTTTTTCACAACGTATGTCCTTCCTGTACGTGGGGATCTTTCTCACTCATTTATATTGCATTCCTTGTAGCAAGGAGAAGCAATATTTAGTGGATCAATATATTGCTGCTAACCAATTCAGGCAGATGAGGAAAGATTGTGGAAAAACTGCATGGAAAACCTGGCAATTAGCAAAGAGCTGACGGAGGCATAGCTGAACAGAAACAAAGGAGAAATGTCTTTCCCAAGAAATCCAGTCTGTGCTCAGTTTGGCTTACCTGTGCCAAACTGTGACAAATAACAATATAAGGAGAAGTACATTTTTGACTGTATTTTGGCCTTTCTCACTTTGATTTAAGATGTACTTATTTGATTGGGCTGAGGCGAAGGCCGCGTTTGACTAGGGTTAGATCTGGGGGAGTGCAGAGAATTTAGGGAGAGCTCTTCTGGAAGTTACGTTTTGCTGGTTGCTCAGATGTAAGCTGTTAGGTATTATTTTTTGCTTATGTAAATTTCTGTGGGGGCAATTAGGGCTTTGGATACATGGTGTTTTTGTTGTGTGTGTTAACACGAACATCTAAACCAGGTTTTCTAGTCACAGAAATTTTCCTTCAGCATTTCATGTCACATTACATTTTCTGCACTTTTCTAGCTTTTGCAGCCTCAGGGCAAACACACTTTATTGGAAAGTCACTTCTTTGCACTCACACACAGTTATTGTGTCTAGCAGCGTTTATTCTGTTGTTGTTGTTGATTAATACCTCTGATCTTCATGGCATATGATAGGGAATTATAAAGGCTGAGACACATGCTACTTTCATGAGTTAAAATTCATCCCTGGCTCAGTGTAAATTTTAAGAAAAATCTATGACTTCAGTTTTACCCCTAAGTATTTGGGAGCAGAATCTGGTCCTATTGTATATTTGATTTCTACAGGGCGTGTTTACACATGTCGATTTAAGGCACTTTAGCCCAATTTAAGGTGACTTAAGGGCAAATGTTTATGTACCTTAAAAATGGCAATTTAAAGCTATTTGCGCCTAAATTTGATACCTGCAGAAGTAGGTATCAAATTTAGGCGCAAATAGCTAAAGCATATTAACACATGTGTAGACACATTAAAGTTCATTAACTCTGTGTATGGACTGACTTGGGATTAACTTTAGTACCACATCAGTCCATGCACACGACATTAATGTGCCTTAACGCATTCACATGAAAACATGAGCTTAAATCACCCTAATGTGCATTAAGCTAATGAGCATTAAATTTAGGCACACATAAATGCATATGTAGACACACCCACACATTCCCTTTCTCTCAAGAGAACAGACATTTTCCTGTTCTTCTTTGAAATAAGCCAGAATTTCACCCAGGTTTATTTCAGCTTAATCAACAGAACAATGGTTTAAATGCAGACCCAGCATAAAGAAAGAATGGAAGAAAGATTTCTGGCAGAAAATGGTTTCAATAAATATGTATATTCTAAAATGATTCCTTTTGCAGTCTGGTTCAGGAGACAGTCCATCATTCACTTGCATGTTATTGTTTTAGTATTGTGTTGTTTACATTCTGACATGTAAGACACATCACAGTTGGATATGGCCTCCTCCATCAGCAAAGGACTACAGCTTTCCACAAAATGCTAGTACTAGAAAAGGGGGAAAACAACTAGCCCAAAGTATGGTTTGCCAAAAACTATTTTCACCCATCAAGCGAGTGAATGATAAGAAATTATTTACTCATATGTAATGCTTGTCATAAGAGCAGAGAGAAGAAAGACTATAAAGAGAAAGTGGCAGTAATTTACTGCATCAGAAAGAAGCAAGAGGTAATTCTTCCTGTTTTTATTCCCTTTAAGAAAAGTGCATCTGGTAGCCCGTAGATGTCCTTAGGCATTTTAGATATGACTGTGTATGGGTGGAGAGGAACCGGGGAATGGTAGGGTTTATGAATCAGAACTGTGAAGAGGAATGCCACAAATCATTCATATCTCTTGGTTTTTGTCTCTCCTGTGTTTCATTTCTCTCCTATTCCTCCCATTTTTGTTGAACCACATGAATATTGCTTGAGAAACCCCAATCCACGTGAATCCCACCTACTTCTGGGGTATTGTATTCAGGTTCAAAATACCACTTAGGTTCAGCAAAAGATTTGATAATATTTGAGTCAGAAGCAGAATAGAGACCAAGAGTCATTGCTTTAACTCCTTTACATAAAATTTTACAAGACCACCTCTGAGACTTACATAAAACAGCTGCCTCACTTAATCATCTGCAACTACTTCAGCACAATTCCTACAAGGCTAGTCAACCATTGAACAGGTCAGGTACAACACCCTTTTTTGTTTTGGGTTGATGTTATGGTACATGTCTGGAAGACTTTGCTTTATATTCCCATCACTCATTCACACCACCATTTGGAGATTTTCAATAATAATCTTCCTCTGTTTACCACATCCTTTTAATTTCTTTTCTGGTGAATACCTTTGAATTCCTTAATTTTTTTAATAAGAAAATAACTGAGGTAAGAATGAGATGGGGGAAGGGGAGGGATAGACATAGCTCTATTCTGTCCATTTACCAAGATATCTAACAACTATATTTATAAAGTGTATATAAAACACAACCAGACACACACAGTCACCAGATTATCTGCACTACATGTGAAACATTTAGTCACTAAGAGAAGGATGCTATGAGACAGACTTTTATTCACTGTTAGGTTATGATTCACATATAACTCAGCTAAGTCACATTAAAGAGTTGTTGCATCTGATGATCCCATGAGGACCTGTGTGAATTGAGATGGTATTTTTGTATCAATTCTTAGGACACAAAATGTTATCCCAGTTAGTATGCTTTGTTAAAGACTGAGAGAGCACAGACTGAACTACTCTCTGCCTGAATTCAGACTACCAGGGCTAATTACCTCTCTCCACTCTCTAAGAGAGATGCTCTGCTGGAGAGGAAAAGCAATGCTACCACTTGTACTATACCTGTTAAACAAATCAAAAGGACACTTTAATCTCCAGCACTCTTCAGCTGACACTTTTCAAAGAATTTTTTTTAGAAAGGTTCAGCTATCTAAAGGAAGCAATAGACAGCATGGTATTTCTTTCATTGGTAAGCGTCTCTTAAACAGCCAATGTAAGTAACTGGAGTGCTATACGCAGAGACAATAGGCTGGACAACCGTACCAGAAATTCAGAAATCTGATATTCGCCGTGCCTGTGGCTAGAAATATAAAGCACTGCTGGGCTCCAAATCCACCTCAGTCCTCCATAACTGTAGCCTCCTAAGGAAATATATGCCCTGGCAGGACCAGTAATTGGCAGGAAGGGAGAGAAGGGAAAATAATTCATTTACATTCTCTATTAGCATTACTCTAATTCCAATGTCTTCACTGGAGTTATTATAGGGTTATACTTTGATAAGTAAGATAAGAATTTGATGCAGTGAGTACTGAGATCTTTTATGTGGTTAACTGGACAACAGTCTTGAAAAAAAATTGCAAATATTGGGGTGCCTGGCGGCAACCTAGCCAACGCATTTATGCTTTCCTCACCAAACAGAAACCAAACAAATAAAGCAAAATAACATTTTGCTGTTGGCTTCATATTGTGTGGAAATCTAAAAGTGCTTCAAATGTCACCAATGAACCCATAATGTCTTTTTCATAAAGGTAAGGAAAATCCATTAGTAGGATTAATCTGTGCTTAGAGAGCTGACCTTTCTGCAGGCAAAAATACTTTTTCCGTTAAATACTGTTTGCTGATAAATAGTTTATGACGGCAGTGAAGTCCATCATTGCCATAGTTATTTATGCAGTGTTACAGAACATCTAAATACAGGCAAACTATGCCTCAAGCACTTAAAAACGTATTTCTCAAAGGGAAATTCTCACTCAGCATCAAAGCTTGTTTTTGTTAGTAATAACATTTAAAGTGACAGTGGCTTAGTTTCCCTGAGTTGACTTCTTCTTTAATGCCATTTTCATGCAAGGAGTCATTGGTTTCATTTCAGTCAGTCCTAATCAAATGTCCCATGACATTATTGCCATTTTGTTTGCTGTTCATATTTAAATTGCACCGATTGTAGCTTATTCAGATAGATAGTTATCTGCAAATAGTGGTGGAGGGAGGAAAAACTGAAACTCAAAGGGCACGTCCAGATGAACAGGAATGTGCGCCTTGCTGCACCTAGAAGGCTTTTGAGGTGTCACAAAACGTGCATGGTGCATGTGAATTGGTTCATTGTTCAGCCAAATTAAATATTGGGAGATCATGGTATCTAAAAACATAGAGAAAAAAAGCAGTGCAGTGCTTGCAGCAGCATACACCCCCTGAAACTAGAGCTTGGCTGGCTAGAGCTACGCTCCAGCTGCCAGCCACTGCTGCAGTCCTGGGAGGCCCCCAGAACCTCAGATAAGACTGCTGAGACCAGCCCAGGTGTTGGCCCCAGTCTCCCCTCCTCACCCAGGACAATTTACTACACGCCAGAGCATGCATGCAGGGGCTTTCTCCAGGGCCAACTAGCAGCAGCACAAATATGTGATACTGCTAGTTGTCCCTGGGAAAATGTGCATGCGCAGTCATAGAGACGTGCCCAAAGAGGTCAACATGTACCAGCTTAAGGGGATTTTGCAGTTACCCGTATTGCTAATTGAAGGTACAGCTGTTGTGTTGAAGGTTGCATTTTGCAGTGTGAATCTCAAATAATTACTGACTCCAATCAAATTACTTCAGGTTTACATTTATATTGTGAGCAGAATATGATTTGAAAACTTCAAACTTCTGCAATTAGCACATACATCAAAACAAATTTATAGTGGCTTCATTACTTTCAACTTCAATTCCTTAATATTACTATAGAATTACAATTGTGTGACTAGAAATGGAATTTGGCCTCTTGTGTTTCTGTGTTTGTAGGACAATGAAAGATGAAATAAATGGACAATTTGGAGAAAATAAGGAGTGACACAATCTTCCCTTTAGAATTTCCCAACCTAATCCCCTAACCTGATTTTTGAGGACCTGTTTAATTAAAATAAAATCATGCTATGAGCTTTCTAGTTTCCAGAAATATCAAAAGAGTGATTCTTGCAGTATTTCTTACCAGAAAACAGATTTTAAAATACAACAACTCTCCCCAGAAATAGTTTTTTGAGGTCTTTTTATGGCAGAAAATTCATGTTGATAAGACTGGGGGAAAAAAATCCAGACTTTTGCATGTTTATATGGTTCTAATGGAAAATTCAACCCCCTTTTTCGCAACACTGCCACCAGAAAACCCTCACACTTTTGAAGTTTGCTTAAGCACAGGTTTAATAATGGTACATTGCCGTATGTTTCAGATATAGGTCATATTGTGAGCAGAGCCTGTATCTGAAAGCATCAAGGGCTTGGTGAACAACTGTTCACTAGGGCACCCTTGTGCCCAGGAGTAAAGGCCACAAACTCCTGAAAGGCCATTTCAGGCTCAACATTAGAAAAAACTTCTTCACTGTTATAGTGTCCAGATGGTGGAATAAGCTCCCTCCAGAGGTGGTGCAATTGCCTACACTGGAAATCTTCAAGAGGAGACTGGACAGTCATCTTGCTGGGGTCACCTGACCCCCAGTTATTTTTCCTGCTTGGTGCAGGGGGGTTGGACCGGATGACCTTCTGAGGTCCCTTCCAGCCTTACAATCCATGAATCTATTAATCCATGTCATAACAAGCCCAGCCTTGCATATCCTCACTGAATCAAATAGGCCAATCCAAAGCTGGTGGAAGCCAATGAGAGGTATTTCCACTGATATCACTGGCCTTTGGATTAGGCTCTTAGTCCTCTGTTTAGATTGTATTCTCTGACTATGATGTGTTTGTACAGTGCCTGATACAACGGGGCCCTGCTTTCAAATGTCCACTGTTATAATGCAACCTTTTAAAAATATGTAAAGAACTTTGGTGTAAGTCAGTAAGTAAGGACTGCTTGTGTGAGAATGACTTCTCAGGATTGAGCCCTAATGTAGCAGTACCATTTTGGTACAATATACATGTAACTGTACACTTGTTTTTAGGTCACAGGGAAGAGTTTCTGCTCAGCAAAGTACTTAGTGACATCTTTATCTGACTGTAGAATTCAAATAATTGTATTACAATGAGCAGAAAACTGCAGCACCTCCCACCTGTCAGGATTACATCCTCCCCTGCAAGAGGGCTTAGACATTTTCCCAAGCTTGTAAGGCAGTCTTGTGCACATATTTATTATTGTGTACAATGCAATGTAAGGTGCATATGCATGAGGAAGAGACTCATTAACTCTATGGCAAATCTGTACTTCAAAGTACCTATTCTGCGAAAGGATCACAAAGGTTATGTAACTCACAGTTTAGCTGCTGTTTTGAAAATGTTAAAGCGGGCTTGTTTTGTTAGAAAAGCAGCCATAATTCCTGCTCATAGTGTCAAATACACTTTCAATCGGACACTATTCTGAAGGGGAAAAAAATTCTGTGTGTAGATTTCAGGGACTTGGAGCTTTACAAATGAATGCATGGACCATTAACATTCATTCAAATGGAGATGCTTTGATCTTCTTTCAAAAGGATCCTAAAAGAAAGCAGGCAAAGGGGGAGAAAGAGAGGAAGAGAGAGAGAGAGAACTGTCAGCAATTCAAATGGTCCTAATTATTATGCTATATATAATGAGCTAACTGAATTTGCTTGGTTCCAGAAAGAATTATCATTTTCTTTCTTTCTGTGTTTTCATTAATTATGATGTGTGTGTGTAATTGATTAGATCTGAGTTTCAAGTCTAATCAAAAATAATTCTTTACTATACAGCAGCTAATGGCATGCTAACATTTCAAGTCTAAGCTCCCTCCTTTCAGGAAGAATTATAATATGTCTATTAAAAAATCACTTGGGCCTTGAGTCTGATAGTTCACAAGGTTTGGGAACATACTGTATTGACAATTAAAAACACAAACAAAAAACCCAGCTTGTAATCAGTAAATTAAGGGCTCAGTCTGGTTAAAAAGCTTACTTAAGCTAGTAAAATGGTCTATAATTATATCAGAGAATACTAAGTAAGCTCAAACTAATTGTGCCCTTTTACCTGTCATGTACTCATTGCATCAGTTCTTACCTCAGTTAATTGTGGAGCTTAATATGCCTCCAATATCAAGAGCAGCAGATTGCAGTGGTGTAGTGATTCAGTAATTTCTTGCCCCAGCTATTGCTGCTTAAGACTCCCAGCTGGTTCAGTAACCCTTAAAGCTTTTGTGTTCCAGACTTGTTTGCCTGACCACCTACCCCCAAAATTTCAATTTCTGGTAAGTGTCAGAGCAGAAATGGAAGAAGGATTTGATTGAGGCTTACAGATTTGTTCAAGAAGGGCATAGTATTAACTTAGAAGTGCATGGACTAGTTCCAAAAGTGGTGGCATGCAAATATGGATAATTGTGGCAATAATAACAACTTCTTATTCAAACCCTAACTTATAATTTTGGTCTGCATGCTTTAAAGACTGAGATTTATTCATGAATGTTAACATCAACATCAACTAAAAGCCCTAGTCAGCCATTAGGACAGTGACGCTCATTGTACTAGGTAGGCACTGTAAAGACACTTAACAAAAAAGGAGCCCTTACCTGAGCCATCCACCGTGCTATCCAAGCTTTTGAGGAACAAAAAAGTTCCATATGCAACATGCAGAAGTACATTGTTAAAAGAATGATGTTCACCAACTTACAATCATAGACTCTTTATTAGCGGTTAAGATGCCTGACCATTCTTAGCAGAACCCAGACTGCAGATAGAGCCCAGGTGGCCATTAGAAAAATCACGTGGCAAAGTCAGTCCCATGTCTTTCCATAGAACTGGCCAAAAAAAGGTGGCATAGCCCAGTCCTCTGCTTCCTCAGGCAATCATGTCATATAATCCCCTTCATACACTTATCAAGGTCCATTTTAAAACTGTTTTGCCTCTGCGACTCCAGTTGAGAGGCCATTTCATTTATAAATGGAGCAAATTTGATGTGGAAGTTGCTGGGAGATATTAAACATGGAATCGTACAATACTATTTTATAGACTCACTTTAAGAATAGAACCACATTGTGAAGTTACTTAAATGTACTTGTCTTTTTTTTTTTTTTTCATCCAGATCTAATCCTAGCTTCCCAGTGATGTTTAAGTAATGTTGGCCTAATTAAAATCAGGCAAATATTTTGAGTCATATGTAATAGGTAATGTAAAGTACATGTGCAATAGTTTAACTAAACAGCTAAAGTATGGATAAAGAAAAGTTTTCATCTGGAGTTAACATCCCAGTAAAATTCAGAGACCATCTAATATTGCCAGTCCTGTCTGTGCTCTTTATTAAATTCTACATTGGTAGGGGCTGTGCTTTGTGTAGTAATTCTTCAAAAGCAGCAGACACAAGATTTTATTTGTTCAGCTTTGCTCTGGTCTGGAAAGTACCATTACAGCAAGAAAGAAGAAGAAGAAGAAAAGCAAATTTCTGACACAGTTCTTTTAAAGTGCCTTTCATAGTCTAATCTCATTTGGGATGGATCTGTTGGATGTCTGCAACTATGAAACATTAACAACTTAGGTTTCCCGCCACACAAAAACAAATACAAATGTTTGAACTGGCAACATGTTTCCAGTGACTAACCCCAAAATGTCTACTATATAGCAGACCTTTAAATATTTTAAATTGCTAAAAAAAAATATGTGCCAGGCTTCGGCTACTGTTCAAGAAAAGCAGAGAGGAGATGTGTGGACAGCCAGGGCTGTCTATTCTGAAAGCCAGGTGTTAGAATGTGCTTTAGTGTATTAATGCAGATTAAGAGAAATTCCACACCCATTACTAACTTTACATTCTACACAAATACTCACTCAACGGCATCTGTGAGATAAAAATAGGCTCAATTAACTTACTATGGGATTTAGTTGATCTTGTATTTCTAGCATCCTATAATGCCTTTCCTTACTATATTTGGAATGAGAAAGAAAAGAGGAGAACAGAAAGAGCTCAAAGAAGCAAACAGATAACACGAGGAAATCAGAGCATTTATTTTCCCCACTGTAAAACATACTCTGTTGGTACACTAGGTATACCAAATATAGTCTGTGTAGGATAGGGCGGGCAGTTAGGAATCTCCTTGCATGTTTACACCCTTAGCCATGCTTTGTGAAACAATGTTAGATGCTATCCAAGGGCTGAGAAACACTGGTTTAAAGAAAATAATATATATGTCAGGAAAAGAGTAAATATGCTTTATATTTTATACTGGGGTTTCCGTGATAGCTAAAGCCTTTTTTTTTCTGTTAAAAATTGTAGTCATACACACACCCATACATACATACTTACATACATACATTTATACATATAAAATATTTCTATAAAACCAAACATTTAATATGCATAGATTGGAACAATTTACAAAAGGAAGTATTTGGTAACACTGAAGTAATAGTTATTTTTTAAAATTCTATTAGAATTGCACATTTTCTTCTTTCCTAACCAAGGGCCTGAATACTAAGTCTTTTCCTGGTCTTCTTATGTTCCTAATGTGTCAAGCTCAAGGAGATGCGAGGCAGAGAATGTATTTTACTTCATACAAAAAACTTAA
The DNA here is from genome assembly GCF_030867095.1 of Alligator mississippiensis. Lineage (NCBI taxonomy): Eukaryota > Metazoa > Chordata > Crocodylia > Alligatoridae > Alligator > Alligator mississippiensis. Next base: position 117,563,941 of record NC_081825.1, read on the forward strand.
ACACCTCACAGTCTGAAGACAGATGACCTTTCTGCATTCTGTAATTCAGAGAAACATTAACATAACATGTGGGTGAAGTCAGAAGAACATGTAAACTAGTCTCTGTAGTTTGGATACCTTTTCAGTTCTGACACCTCTGAATAATGCCCTAGCCTCAAGCTAAATATCCAGACACAACACTGATTAACATGAATACATCTCCTCTCGTTCAGCCAGATTTTAGATTGCTGCAGAGTATATACATATTATAGCAAAAATAAAATTCAGCCACCTCTGGGATTAAGGGGAATAACCATTAAACCCATTCCATTTAGGCAAATCTCTCTACTTATAAACTTGCAGGGAATTTTAAATCAATTATTTTATCTGATAAATAGGGCTCTATAGCCTACTGGTTAGGATTCCCTAGGCTTCTCTTTATAGAGGAGAGGGAAATCATGGACTCTAGTCTCTGCTTGAATGGATGTTTGATATAAAATTGAGTAACATTAGCAAAGTAACTGGAACGTCGAATAAGTAGAGTAGAATAAAAATTAAAAGATGGTTTGTTTTTCCTTTTTGTAGATGTATTTCAATGTGTGGTTGTGAAGGGGGATGAATAATTTTTTAAAAATCCCTGCTCAAGAACAGCAAGGCACCATTTCCAGCAGCTACCTTGATTGCAGATAAGTATAACTACCTGTCTATGCAATTTACTGATGAAGCTTAATGGTGTATCTGCCTGGCCTTCATTGGGAGACAGTGGAGGAGCCATACCTTCTCAGGAAATTGTAAAACAGAGCAGGGAGGGAACACAAAGGAGAGAAAGCAATGGCTGGGCTGTGGAAAAGAAAGATAGACTATTTCTTCCTATATCTTACACAAAAAGTTAGACAAAAAAGGACGTTTTACTTTAGTGGCTTAGTTCAAGAGCAGGACAATGTTTTCTGCCCATATGGACTTTCATTAAATTTTGCTGCACTCATACTGAAACTTCATCTTAGCTTTAGATGTTCCCTTTAATGATTTCTTTCTGTTTGTTGCTGTGGTTAAAACCTGGGAGTTGATAGGACATTAGAATGAACTGAAGCTTCATAAACTTAGGATATCTGCTCTAGATGCTAACTGCATACTAGCATCGTATCAGGTGGAAACTTGCTAGGATAAAAGTATGAAACAAAGAGATTTCTTCTATTATTTCATTACATGATTTAATTTGACTTCTTGTATAACATAGCTATTAAATTTCACCTGGAAACTGTTATAGCAGGGACGGGAAATTATTTTGGGTGGAGGGCCACTTACCCAGTTTTGGCAGGCTGTTGAAGGCTGCATGGGTAGCCCCACAACTTGACAGGTGCCCCGCCGCCTGGTCAGCATCTTGGAACCAACATCCCAAAGTCTTGGGACCAATGACACCTGTGGGGCCCAGAGCAGGGCACAGGCCAGCAGGGGTCTATGGAGCCAAGCTGGGCTGCACCAGCAGAGAGGGGAGAGCTGGCTCGGCTCCATAGAGCCCCTGCCAGCTGGGACCCCGCACTCCTGTCACCCTGCTCTGGGCCCCACTGGCAAAGGCCCCAGAACATTGGTAAGGGCCCTGTGTTCCTGCTGGCTCCCTGCCCACTCACACCCAGTGCCCCCCAGCCCCACAGTACAGGTGGGAGGCAGCACACAACCCCGACCCCCTGCTCACCAGCAGGGAAGAAGCTGGTGCTGAGCATGGGGAAAAGTGGCCCCTTGCCTGCCCCATGGCCAGTGCTCCCTGCTGCAGACACTCGCAGCCCACGCGGGGCTGTCTGGAGCAGGCACAGGCAGCCTCATGCAGGCTGCAGGTGGCTGCAGTGTGGGGCGCTGGCCATGGGGTGGGCGAGGAGCCACTTTTCCCTGTGCTCAGCACCAGCTTGTAACCTGCTCCACTGCCAGCCGGGTTACAAGCTGGTGCTAAGTGTGGGGGGTGGAGAAAGCAGCCCCTCCCCACCCCTTGCCTGGTGCCCTGCACTGCAGCTGCTTGCAGCCTGCCTGGGACTGCCTGCTCCGGACAGGCCTGCACTGGCTGTGAGCGCCTGCAGCGTGAGGCTCTGGTCATGGGGTGGGTGAGGGGCCATTTTTCTCCATGCAGGGAAGGAGCCCAGGGAAAAGCTGAGTGCAGGGGGGAAGCAGCCCCTCCCCCACCCCACACCTGGTGCCCTGCATTGCAGGTGCTCATAACCCACATGGGGCTGTCCAGAGTGGGTGCCAGCAGTTCCATGTGGGCTGCGAGCAGCTGCAGCACAGGGCACCGGCCACAGGGCAGAGAAGAGCCGCTTCCCCCCTCCCACACTCCTTCCCTGCCTGGGGTCCCCCCACCCCCACTTACCTGAGCTTCCCATGCCGGGGCAGCCATGTGCTCCCAGCCCAGAAACCCCAGCTGGGGCTTCTGGCTGGGGGGCTGGGCTGGGCAGACCTGGCTGTTGTTGGAGACTGTCGGGCTTCCCCTGAATCCTACTGCCCTTGGTTCCTGTCATTTTTGACAGGAACCAAAGGCAGAGAAATATGAATTTTCTACATTTTTTTATGGGCCTCGAGGGCTGGATAGAATGGCCTCACGGGCTGGATCTGGCCCACGGGCCGTATTTTGCCCACCCCTGTGTTATAGCTAGACTACAGCAGGTCTAGGTTTAGGTTCCATTCTCAGGAACCTAAACTGGTGCATACCACAGGAAAAGAAAGATCCAGGGGCCAACAGTGTCCAAGGCTCCTGTAGTAGCAGGAACTGATTGGGTAAGGAACACACTGATTACCCCTATGTTGCAGAGGAGGTAAAAAAAAAATATTAATGTGAACTGAAGGAAAATTCCATCCCAATTCCAACTGATGCATCAACCAGACTTTTTCAGCATCGCTTCAGAACACTAGTCCACCCCATCTGCTTTCCCATCTCCAGCTACAGTCAATTTCTGTTGCTTCAGAGGAAGGCAAAATTATATATTTACAATATACTATATATATATATATATATATATGTATATATATATATATAACGTAACACAGTCGCTACTCATTTAATTGAAAGGATATTTGGGGTGGGCGTGGGTGTGTCTTGAGAGCATAGCTGCTAGACCGATGTCAATTCACCATCCTCTCCTACAGAGCAGAGCAAAAACTGTGGTCACTCAGTAAAATTTAACTATTTACAGAACTTTATTTCCAGGACTCATAGAATATATTAAGCATTTACACAAATATATCCTAGAACTATATACAAATTTATATTATTAAGGCAGATAAATCTTGTTGCTCATGTACACAGGTAGGAATAAGTGGATACAACAGAGGTGCTTTATCGAGGTAAGCCTGGCTCTTAGTGGTCTTCTCATTGGAGTATAGTCCCTCACAGCCAGGCCTTGCAGGCCGCAGGTGAGGGAACAAATAACAGTGGCACTAGGTTAAACAGCAGTTCACTATAAAGAACTCAAGAATAAATAAACAGTGGTTAGAACCTACATGAATAATCTTACAGCAATACAACCCACACCTGAGCATAGCAACCTCTTGAATCCAAAATGATAATCATAAGACTCTCCACAGCATTTTTGCAGCTAAACAATTAATACACAGAACAAGGCAATACATAAACATCTTACAGTACAATATCAAATTAAATAACTTCACAGTAAAAGATACAGCTTACGGCTCACCCCACATATATACATAGGGACCCAGGGCAACCTTAAACATTTACATAAACCTTAACAGTTACAATCCCAGATCAACAATGGTACTGTAATTGCCCTGCATGGAGGAGTAATACCAAGGGGAAAGCAGGTGACCCCTAAAGAAGTATACTATCTGCTCCTAGCTCCCTGGATTGGCTGGACCCTGGGGATATGTCGCAGGGCACCTCTGTGCCCCTGCTCCTAGAGGGGAGAAACTGCCAGGGAGCGAGTGAGCGCACCCTGGCCTGACATAATGAGCCCAGCTGAGGCTTGCTCAGGTAATGAGCGCAGCTGCGGGTTGCCGGAGCAACCAAGCGGAGCCAGCTGCCTGTAGGGGGCAGGGCCTGGCCCTTATAAAGCTCAGGACTGAGGCCAGGCTGGCAGTTCTCTGCCAGCAGCCGGGGAGGCAGGAGCTCCCTCAGCCAAGATCTGAGGAGAAGCCCGACGGGCAAGCACAGCTCATGATAGCCCTGAGAGGAATGGGCACTATGGTTAGCCAGGGGGCTTTATGTTTATGTTATAGCCAGGAGGCTCTAGTTTATGTTTGGCTCTGTTCATTACACCCGGAGGCTTGGGTGAGGCTGTAGGGGTTGGAGGAGGCCTCAATCACAGGGACCCCAGAGAGTGTGGGGTGCCCTAGCGCCAAGAGGGCGCATTATTTTCATAGCGCCAGGGAAGGCGCAGCTCGCACGCCAGTGCGTGAGCAACTGGTGGTGAGGAGCGCGGCCACTGGGTCACGGGCACAACCCGTAGGTTGCGGACGGGGACCTAGACCCCGGATTGCGTGTGGGGGAACATAGACCCCGGCCCCAGGAAAGGGGCGGTATTATTGAGTAGCCCAGAGTGGGCACGGCGAGCCCCAGAGAGGGGGGAGCGCCATTGTACGTTATTGAGTAGCCCAGTGGGCACAGTGAGCCCCAGAGAGGGGGGAGCGCCATTGTACGTTATCAAGTAGCCCAGTGGGCACAGTGAGCCCCAAAGAGGGGGGAGCACCATTGTATGTTATTGAGTAGCCCAGTGTGGGCATGGCGAGCCCCAGAGAAGGGGGAGCGCCATACTGAGCAGCCCTAGAGAGCGGGGCCATACTGAGAAGCCCGAGACAGGCATAGCGAGTCTGGCCGCAGGCTAGTGTGGCAACACCCCTCAGACTGAGGCAGGGCGCTGCGGTTGCCCCGAGAAGACAGGGAGTAGCAGCGCGATGAGCCAGGGTCAGAGAGGGTACCCGTGCAGTTGGCCTATAGGACCGGAGGCCCGCTAGAGAGTCCCTGAGCGGAACCACACCGGCAGGGGAGGCCCAGAGTGGGCTAGACGGGAGTCCCAGCAAGAGGCTGGGCACGAGAGAGGGAGCCCAGAGTGGGCCACAGTAAAGAGGAGGCCCGAGAAGCGGGCGTACAGACTGGACAACGTCTATTACATCTGCGAGGCTTGGGGCGTGGTATTAGGGGTTGGTAGGAGCCACGCATAGACCACAAGGCTAGGTTGTCCGGGGAACACCCACCATATCGGGAGACCCCCGGGGGGGTCCGGAAGAACCGTGGGGACAGAGGTCCTGAGTAGCCGTGCCCAGGGAAAACACAAGGCAGCCTCCCAACATTATATTTACCATCAAAGACGTGGTGGGCGAGAATTAGAGGGTGTCTTGGGCCGGCCTGACACGGAGCGAGGGACCTCAAGGAGATCACGGCCCTCCGCGAGGACCCTGCCGTGACAGGATACAAAACCTCCCCTGAACACCGGGGGCCACATCTCCCCAGTGGAGACCTTTGCCTCTTTCCCTGTGGGGACCTCAATCCCCTACCCAGACACTCATGGCCCCTTGGACCTCCGGTGGAATTTGGCTCATCTCTCTCTCTCTGGGTGGGCTGGTCAAAACTCCCATCTTGCCAGGGACCCATGGCTTTGCACAGCTGCTGCTCACAATGGAGTGGCCCTAGCTGCCTTGTGCAGCTAATAGGGCCTACTGGTCTCTGCCTCCTGCAGGGATGCAGGCCCACGCTGCCTCATGCAGCCACAGAGTCCTTTCAGCTTTGCCTTGGCTCTGTGTACTGTGGTACCCCTGCTGATCACAGGGTTGAGAACCCAGGCTGCTTCATGCAGTCCCGAAGTCCCAACAGCTCTCCAGCCCTGTACACCAGTTCATGCACTGCAGCGGGCCCTCCAGCTCAGATCTCCCAGACCCCCTCCAGTCCTGTGCACCGAGGGCTCCTGCCTCATGCAGAGTTGGGGACCTGTGCTGCCTTACGCAGCTGCTGAGATCCCAATCACTCTCTGGACCCTTTCCAGTCCTGTGCACTGACTCATGCATCAAGGCCTCCTCCTCATACAAGGCTGGGGACTTGTGTTGCCTCGTGCAGCCACCATGGCCTCTTCAGCTCCATTAGCCCTGTAAACCGACTTGTGCACCAAAGGCTCCTGCCTTGTGCAGGATTGGGGACCTGGGCTGCCTCATGCAGCTGTGGTGTCCCAGGACCTCTCTAAGACCTGTGCATCAAATGGTGTTCCTGCCCTATGCAGGGATGGGGACCCACACTGCCTTATGCAGCCTCAGTGATCCCTTTCAGCTCACTAAGCCTCATACACTGCTCTGTGCATCGAAGGTCCTTGGCTCCTGGCTTGTGCAGAGTTGGGAACCTGTGCTGTCTCATGCAGCCACTGAGGTCCCATCCATCTTCCAGACCCTCCATGCACCGACCTGTGCACCATCACCGCACTCTTCCCATGGCAGCGCTGGAATGCAGCTGCCCGCTGCTTCTCCCTACCAGAGGCATCTTCAGGGCACTTCTAGGGCAATGGCTTGGCCCACTGCCAGCTCTCGGCTTCGTCGTCCCTCATCGAAGCCACCCATGTCCTCAGCATGTGGGTTTTTATTCCCTCTGGGGGCTCCACCCCAGATTGGGAGTGGACCAGTGAAGAAGCTCAAGGGGTTAGTTCCCTCTTAGGTCCTCTCTTTCACCTCATCCCTGGGTCAGGGCAGGGCAGGGCTGCCTTCCTTCTGTCTTCCCTTGATTGGTGAGGAAGGAAAAACTGTCTCCAATGGAGCCCGAGCCCTTCAGGCTTAAGCTAACAGTTCAGGTTTCCAGTGATCCCACGAACCAGCCTGCCACATATATTTTGCCATTTGTGAAGTGGGGGAGGAAATAATTCCTCTTTGATCCTAGAAGCATGTGATTTTACGATAGTCATTGCCTTAGTGCAACTGTAGGGCCCAAGGACAGAGTGTCAAATGTTTCTTGTATCCTGATTAACATATGCTCTTGGCTCTATACATGCTATTTCAAAGTCTATGCCACCTAGTGTGGCAGACTCCCAAGATTCAAGCCTTCTCTGTCATGTATGTTTGGCAGGATCATCCTGTCCCAGCTTACAAGGAATCACAGCTCACAACAAACATTGAAGGGTTAGATCATCCCTAAGACAGAGAAGCCAAACCTTCGCAGACACTGATTTGTTACTGGTAGCATCTAACAGATCTGTGAATACATACAGCTGGTGATGTTTGAAGTCCAGGCACTTCTTAAATGCACTTACTTCAGACATGAATTTTGGAGACAGCAAACCAAACAAAGCAATGTTTTGTTTTGTTCTTTCAGTAGGCATCACATTGCATTATCACACTGGTTAAAGCCTTCAAAGGGAAAGAAGAAAGACTACATCCCAGTGTCAACAAAAAAATGGTTTGACTTGGGGACTATGCAAAACCTGAGACATGTTTTGTTTTGTTTGTAAACCACCAGTCTTGGAAGAAATTGCAGTGTGTCTGCTGGGTAGAGCAACAGAACAGCATTGCACAATGGCTGATGTATTATCATTTTTTGCTTGTTTCCCTCCAATTCTTATTCTACCAGACTCTTGGAGGAAAGGGATTTAAAACAGACCTGTGCACTGGAAGAACTTTTCTTTCCCAGGATATGATGGTTGAATTGGTTTGACACGCCTAATCCCCACTGGTTCAACTGGCCAGCTTCAGTAGTGGAAAAGAGAATAGAGGGTTGCAACTTTGTACAAAGACAAAGCACATCCAGAATGTATCACTGGGGATAGAAAGCGTGGGAGTTGTTTGGATAAATTAAATTGATGCTTTTAAAAGGGTTTATGTGAAATTTAAAAAGAAAAGATTCTTAAAATGATAATGGAATTACTTCTAAAATTATCTGGTATAGGGTTTTGAAACAAACATTTGTGAATATAAGAAAAAAAAACATACGCCAGTTTGAGCCTTTGGACCAGCTTATGTATTGTATAGGTTCAGGACAAAGAAATCTCCCCACAGAAAGACTTACAGGCCCACCCAGAAAGTGCTACAACAGACCTGGATTGATGGTGTGTGTCACTTGGAGAAGATTAACTCATCTTTTTCAAACACTCCACTGGAAAAGAGAGAGAAGTTAAAAGATAGAGGTGATTAACTGAGTACAGGGAATGAAAATTTGTGGAAGTTTCAGTGTAAAATAAAAGTATGTTTAATGAAGTGTACACAATTTCTTAGGTGCAGTTTAAAAATTGGGATATTAAAGGGAAGCTGAGCAAGGCAGAGAATACCTGTACCTTAATCAAAATCCTTTCAAGATCTATAAGAAAATAAATCAAAATACTTAAGTAGCAGAAAAGACAAAAGAAGCTCAAGGAGATTAAGCAAGCAGACCTGGACAGGTTGGTCAAGTGGGCAGAAAACAACAGAATGCAATTCAACAAGTAGAAATGCAAAGTGTTGCACCTAGGGAGGAAAAATGTCCGGCACACCTACAGTCTAGGGAATGACCTGCTGGGTGGCACGGAAGTGGAAAGGGATCTTGGAGTCCTAGTGGACTCCAAGATGAACATGAGTCGGCAGTGTGACGAAGTCATCAAAAAAGCCAATGGCGCTTTATCGTGCATCAGGAGATGCATGACGAATAGATCCAAGGAGGTGATACTTCCCTTCTATTGGGCGCTGGTCAGACCGCAGTTGGAGTACTGTGTGCAATTCTGGGTGCCGCACTTCAAGAGGGATGCAGATAACCTGGAGAGAGTCCAGAGAAGGGCCACTCTTATGGTTAAGGGCTTGCAGACCAAGCCCTAAGAGGAGAGACTAGAGAACCTGGACCTTTTCAGCCTCCGCAAGAGAAGGTTGAGAGGTGACCTTGTGGCTGCCTATAAGTTCATCACGGGGGCACAGAAGGGAATTGGTGAATATTTATTCACCAAGGCGCCCCCGGGGGTTACAAGAAACAATGGCCACAAGCTAGCAGAGAGCAGATTTAGACTGGACATTAGGAAGAACTTCTTCACAGTTCGAGTGGCCAAGGTCTGGAACGGGCTCCCAAGGGAGGTGGTGCTCTCCCCTACCCTGGGGGTCTTCAAGAGGAGGTTAGATGAGTATCTAGCTGGGGTCATCTAGACCCAGCACTCTTTCCTGCCTATGCAGGGGGTCGGACTCGATGATCTATTGAGGTCCCTTCCAACCCTAACATCTATGAATCTATGAATTAAGTACAATTGTGTGCTGTCTTCCCTCCATACACGTGTAAATTGCTTAGAAGAGAAAAGCTGCAGTGAAAGGTTGTGTTTATTGACTACAAATAATGCTAAAGATGATCCTACAAATCCACCTGCCTTCACTCACTTGAATTAATGCTGCAATAGGGGCACCACTTCCACACATCTGCCTTCAGAATGGAGGGAAATATTTTGGTTTTGTACAGTTGAGGATGTAAATAGTGTTTAAGTTCTACTTGGACTAAGAATCTTATTTTTTTTCCTTTTCTTGCCATAAAAACAACAGATACTCCCTATAAAACTGCTAATACAGCATTTAAAACTAGGATTTGAAGAGAAATTATTGTGGTTTTGGGAAACTAGAACAATCAAAATTCTGTGTTATGTATCTATGCTTAAGGATAGGCACTTCAATACCTACATGATCATGTAATGGCGATTAATGTATCATCCCATTCAACAATTTTCTTCTAGTAATATGGGCATATTATGTTCTTTCCATACTCTTGTTTGTAAATTATACAGGGAAAATAAAATATTAATAGGTGGGAGATATACCACTGGAATTTTGAAAAAGCTCATTGAGAAGTACTGTAAAACTGAATTGTTTAGTATATTTATTAATCTTGCTTTCTGAAGCACCACTCTTGAAAATACTCAAGTACGTTTGAATTCTATTGAAGGCAAATAATAATATGTGCTGAAATATAAATGTGTGCTTAACTGGTTTCCTGATTTAGGTACTATATTACTAGAGGTAAACATGGAAGTATTTGAAGAATCAGAGCCCTGAATAGCCTCATGGACTACAGCAGAATTCAGCAAGGTTTTGAAGCATGGCCAGATATGCCTGACCTAGGTCCTAGGGCCTGATCACAGGCGACTACTCCTGATGTGGACCATTATGGCTACCATTGCTTCTGGACCATTATGGGCCTTTGTACATGCAGCAAAATTGGCCTGTAAAGCAGCTTAAATGCCCTTTTGCACCGCTTTAATGGCATTGCTATTTACAGGCATGGCGGCATATTCCACTTTAAATGACTTTGTAATATAGCAAGGTAAAACCCATCTGAGGTGTTTTAGTTTGCTATGTAACAAAGTGCAACTGTGCATGGGGTGCTGGAAGCCGATGTGCTTGGGGAAGCTCAGGTGTGGTGGGCTTCCAGCACCTTGTGCACTGTCCCCATCACCTTCTCCCACTGCCAGCACATCCAGTTGCCCTCCTGCTGCTTTGCTGCCCTGCCCCAGGGGCAAGCCAGCTATTCCCAGGTGGTCCCAGGTGGTGGGAAGGTGGCAGGGATGATGGACAGTGCTGCTCCTCCCAAACCCCCTGCCACAGGAGAGACAGTTAGACTGGGGGGGAAAAAAGGATTGGGCCCCCTCACCCTTTTATACCCAACAGGGTTTCAGTTATCACTAAACTGAAATGGTGGAAATGGTAAGTTTTTAAAAACCCACCATTTCAATTTCATAGATTTCATATTTCAATTTAGGGAGAATTAAACCCGCATTGCATGTACAAGCACCCTATGGCTACAACTAGGCTGTGGGATGGCACATGCAAAGCTCCCTACTGCCTGGCCATGGTACAGTACATGCCTATGCCCCTGGCTTAGATCCAGTGACTCCACAGGTTGTATGTTGCTGACCTCTGGCCTAGAGGATTCTTTAGTGCCAGGGTGAAACCACTCTCTCATGGACATGGCCACTGTAGTTCTCTTCTACTAGGTATAAGGTTTCATTATGTATGTGTTTAAGGGGTGAAATAATAAGAATGGTACATTGTTTATAATTACTTTTTATTTTATATTATCCAAGTATATATTGGACATTTTACATAATAAATAGAAGAACAAAGGGATGTCTCTAAGAGCATACACTATAATTTTAAAGTATGGCAACGCAAGGGTTATTAAAACAAAGGGGACTAAGAAAAGATAAAATTCCCATGATATGTGGTTAATGTAAGCTGTTCACATTGATGATTCTTTTAAATGAATGGGTTTGTTTAAATATATATAACCAAGTTGAGTGTATATACTAGAAATGTAAATATGCAGCTTGGCAATACATTGTTTCCTATCAAGGCATGTCTGATTGTTGGAGCTGTATACCATTTAAGCTTTAGAGTGCCAGTTGGGCATTAAATGAATGAAAGAGCATTCTGAATTTCCTCATGTAAAGAGAATGAGATCTCCTTAGAACTGCTAACTATATATATAAACTGAGGACAGGGAATGAACATTGTGGAAGTTTCACAATGGATTTGGAGATACAAGTTCTATTCCCTGTTTTGCCATAGGACTGTCAACCAGGGCCTTGTTACACGGTCATTTTAGCCAGCTTCTGAAACTCTTAACCCCTGGATTGGTTGCACATTAACACCTTTTAAGTGGCTTGAAGCACTTGTTTTCTGGCTGTCTCCCTGCTCTTCCTGAATCTGATTTGCAAAATGGATACTTAGGGCAGGATTATCTATAATTTAGGTGGATTAGCTGCCTAATTTGGTCCTGTTGCATTAAGGTGTGGTGACTTCCGACAGCTGTTCTGCCCAAGTTGAAGTCCTCCAGAATCCCAGAATGTAGTGGCCTCTCCTCAGTCTGGATGAGTGAGGACACTGGAGTGCAGTGGGGTTGGGCATGATGCCTCTGTCCCACTGGTCCTTCCAGGCAGAGCCAGCACCAGCGCCACAATGCTGGAATTCACTCTCGCTGCTCAGGCCCAGCAGTCAGGGAACATGCATGGGCATGGGGGAGTACAAGGACAGGACTTTCTACTCCACTCGGCTTGGGAGGCAACTGTAAATGGCCAAGAGATGTCTGGCTGCTATGGCAACATGCCCCTCCCCCCCACCCCAGGCATGTCCCTAGACCACTGGGCCCAAGCAGAACAAGCAAGCTTCAGGGCTGCAGCATTGGCTCTTCCTGGAAGAAGCAGTGAGCATGGGGGTGGGTACAGGGACAGGATTTCCCACCCCAACTGGGTCTGGGGAGGTGGCTTTTAGTAGTACAGCCTCCCTGCCTGCTCTGTGCAGACCCAGCCTGGGTGGGCAGGGCCGAGTGTCACAATCCATGTCTGGAGCCATTTGGTTGCTATGGGAGGGTCAGGGGCTTCAGATGCCTACCAACTGCAGCTGCTGCTGTGCAAGCCAGGCAGAGAAAGACAGTGGATGGACCCTGAACAGCCTGACAGACTGAGGGGTCAGCAGGAAATGGCCTTGGGCTGTTGCACTGCAGCCACTAAGCTCCACCTTGCTCCAGCCACCTGACCATTGGCAACGCATAGGGGGTGCATCCAGTACACATGCACCCCCTGAGATTGGGGGTGCACCCCCTGCAAAAAGTGCTGCTCGCCACCCCCACTCCCCCCACCACTGACACCACTGGTGGTGTCTGCAGGCGGTCCCCGATCACTGCTGGTCACCGCTGATGCTGCCAGCAGTGTCTGTGGGTGGTCACTGATTGCCAGTCAGTGCTTGCCACCTGCGTTCCCCCTGCCACCGACAGCACTGCAGTCGCATGCGGGAGCTCACCGCTACCACCTGCGGGAGCTTGCTGTGCCCCCCCCCCCGTGGGGCCCATGGCATTCATGTACCTGACCTCACTGGGGCATGTGTCTGGGTCCTAGAAGCCCAAATCTTCTATTTCTCTGGAGCTAGCCCCCCTACCTGTGGTGCTGCCAGCTGGACTCCTGGCCAGACAGGCAGTTGGCTGGCAGGTGCTGCCTGAGCTCTGAGAGGCCTGATACTTTTTCCATCTTAAGCAGTGCTTGGTTGTCCAGTGTGAGATTGGAGCAGGCTCTGAAGAAAAAAAGGATCAGGCCCCTCAGGCTAGGGACAGAAGTTACACATAAATTGGTTTAAGTGATCAGAAACTGGTTTAAACCTGTAACAGAACAGAAGCTCAGTGCACATAAACCAATTTCAAAATGGCTGAAACTGGTTTAAGATAAACCTGGTTGAATGTAGTATCAGACTTAACTTGGGTGAAACTGGTTTATGAAACTTCTGTCATAGACCTCTTTCTGGTTTAAGTTAAATCAGAGTCCCCTATGCTTTCCAGCCTTCGGCTGCACTGTGTTGTTTGCTCCAGAGAGCAGGGGTGGCTCTACCCCACTGCTCCATAGCTGGAGCAGTGAGGGCTGGCTGACAAAGGGGTAAGAGAGGGGACAAGCCTGGCTAAGGATGCAGCCCAGTCTGCAGAGAGGGGACTGCCACCCCCAGGCAAACCCCAGCTGGGGTCAGGGAGGGGGTAAACACCCCTTCCTCTGCTCAAACTTACCGCTGGCTGCAACTGTGGACTACAAATTGCAGAGGCACCTGGAAGCAGAAAGAACAAGTGACAAACAATCCTGCAGAGCCTACTGCTGTGATTTTGGACTGCAAATCCCAGAAACACAACTTCTGGCCTAAGCCACTGAAGGCATGTGACTGAATTTCATGAATCAAAGGTAAGTGTCTGTTCACTTCTGTTTCAATTTAATCTGTTCAATTTACGCTAATCTGCAAATATTGAATCAATTCAGCTTTGGGCTTTTTGACTGTCTGTACCTAGCCTTCGAGCACAAGCAGATTCCTGCCCCTAGCTTCTAGAGCCATTCCTGCCCCTAGCTTCTAGTCCAGTCCCTGCTCACCAAATCTCTAGTTGCAAGTCACAGCTGTGCAGATGAAGGATAGCCAAAGCTGTTTTTTTGCCTTAAGGTGTGACTGCTCCGCTAAGCCAAACAACACTAAAATGATTAGCATCTGTTTGGCTTACAGTGTGAGATGTAACAAGGTTCTCACACGTGTGTGGCTACAGTGCCTAATACAACTGGGCCTGACCTCAGCTGAAGTTTCTAGGCAGTTTTGTGATATAAGTGCATGCCTGTATAAAGTCCCACCAACTTCAGGGGAGTTTTGCATATTTGCATTGCTCTGATTATGAGACAGGGTCCTAACTCCATGAAAATTCATTGGCCCCCAGGATTGTTTCAAGTTTAAAATATTTTACCAGGCACATTTTTTGAGCTAAAGATTTTTTTTTCTTTCTCTCTTACAACTGCGCATTGGGAAAACAAAGTTTTATAGCCCTTGTGCAAAATTTCCAAAACAGTATATTCATAGGACAAATGCCAATAAGCTAGAATGTTGCACAAATAAGAATGCTATAAATTACAATCAGGATATTTACGTAAAGACTTCAGTTTGGGGATTTACACAGTAATTCATTTATGACTATTTTACAGTATTTCCAATACAGAAGAGCAAGATCACTAAACTTAAACCCCTCCTTTTATAGCTCTAAAGTTTGGATAGCAAGATTTATTTACTTGTTGATAAGTCAGGTTTTGCTTAATTATGAACAATAAATCCTAAAGTCAGTACAGCTGTAGTTAATTGGCAGTGTATACTGTTTCAGCTACCATAGGCCAAGAGTGCTAATTGTCTAATGCCATTGTCACTGTGAAAAAATATATTTCAGGGTTAAAACTTTACCCTATTTCAGAGTTTACATTTCAGTGACTACAGGATATATTTACTTCTTCATGGGAGCAAATATCTCTTGATTAATGTTACTGGGTGTTATAAGTGCACAAAGAAAGGAAGAATTAGATCTATTTCTCTGAATACACTATTCTTATCCAGCCAGTTATAAATTTATTGAAGCTACTGGCATTAAACCAAGAATGATGAATGCAACTTCAAAAATAAAGACTGTCTTCATGACTGAGATGAAGACTACAGTTAGATACATTTGGATAGCAAACCATCTTATTTATGAAGATGCCTTCACTGGCTCCAGTCCTGAAGTTTTTATTCCTTTTTTTACTTGAGCAAATTCCTATATAGTTCAATGAGAGTTTACCTCAATAAGGGCTGAGGGAGGTTCTCAATACTCAGACCCACCATTTGAGTTCTGCATAGCACTACAAAAAGTCTGAGCAAAAGACAGAAAGAAAAAAATGCTTATATTAAAAAATAAGTTTTGCATTTTCATTTACTAGGAAGTTGCAAATAATAACTTTGGAAAAGCCTGAAATTCTGTAGTATCACAATTAATTTTATGTGGCTTAATCCTTCCAGGCACTGGCAAGATCATTTGAGGAGGGTGGATCACAATTTTGTCTTCAAAACATCTTTGACAAAAAGTGACTCTTGCATTTCAAAAATCATCAGAATTGTTCATTTTTCAAATCTATAGCAAAGATATGATATTTTTTTATTTATAGTATCTTAAATCAAATAATTTTGAGCAGCAATTTGATTTTGGTTGAAAATTTAGGATTTTTGATAAACAAAAAACCACTCACTGATCAGTTGTAATAATAATTTTTAGTAACTCACTCTTCCATAGAAAATAAAACACTAATATTCTTCTTTATATAGATTTTAGCTGTGGTCCAGTACCACATCCGTGTCTCATATAGAGATAAAAAACCATAATAGTAAATGCCAGTGCATCTGCAGGTAGTCTCTACTATTAGACACTAATGTTATGTTTGCTCAGAAGTTAGAGTATGTTTCAGCTCTGTAGCAGTAATCTGTAATATACATAATGCAACCTTTTTTCTTTCTCTCTTTTTCTGTTCACAATATGGTTGGGGTAGATGAACACTTTTTTTTTTTTTTAATTCAAAATGTTTTCTTTTATTTATCGCAATAATCTCATAGGCTACAAAGTTCACTTAGTCTCTCATGATTGTTAAGGTCAGTTAAATGTCTGTCCTCCTACCGTAGCATATTCCTTCACAGTCTCTTGACTCCAGATGACATATTGGAGATCTTTGTAAAAAAGGTAGAAAGTGTAAATTTTGTTGTTGTGGGCTTAAAAGAAAAAACAAAACCCACAAACACTGTTTAACGTGCCACATTTGATCTTGTCTTCCATGAGAACATCATTTAATTAAATTGGAAAAAAACTAATTGCAGCTAATTAAGCTGAGGGGAACATGGGAGCACATACAGTGAAATCTTTAGGAAGAAACTAACAAAAAGGAAGTTTTTCACACATCATGTAATTTAGCTTGTGGAACTCCTTGCAACAAGGTGTTTGATAGCCCAGCAATGTAACTAGGTTCAAAAGAGGTTTGGACAAATTAATGCAGGATAGGTCTATTAGTGAATGTATAGGGCAGCAGTCTCTATATTAAGAGTCCACAAGACTCTGAATGCTTGCAGCTCTAAGGAAAGATAGGTAGGGAACAGTATAATCTGGAAAGCCCCACAAAAATACTTTCCCCACCAGCAACTATCTTGCGCCACTGTGAGAGATGGATCATGTTAGGTGGACCTGTGGTCTGACTCAGTACATTGTTTGTGTGTTATTATATTGATAATTTTCTACTACTGCAGCTCAAATAACTGTCACTATAGAATTATAGCCTTGCTTTGAAGTCTTACAGTGTATCACTAGCCTATTTGCATTGCATTTATTAATTAAACATTTAAATGAAATATATAAGGATGGATTAATTGTAAATTCCTTTGTCATTTCTAGTCTTGTAACATTGCAGAAGTAATTTACTTTCTAATTCACACAACTCTGTGGGGAATAATACACATGCGTTCAAAGGTTAAATTAAATACTTTATTTGCAAGTGCTTGAATAGTTTTTTAGACATACACCTGAAGTTTCCTAGAGTTTGGAGATAGCTGGATCATCTCATTTCCAAAAAGGGAAACCACCACTCAAAATGAGCCTGTTTCTTCCATTATGTACACCTATGTGGGTGCATCTACACAAGATGCTATGGTGCCATAGTGACATGCTATGATGTTGTAGCATCCATTAGCAAAAACCATGATGTTTCTGCTACATCACCATAGCAATGTGCTCCCTCACTATAGTGCATAGCTACAGCAACGTAGAGGCCAAAAATAACCATAAATCATTGGCATGGTACAGTATGGGCTGTTACTGTCCTGCCTTTTAGTACTTCCAAAAGGAAGTACTAAATGACAGCGCCGTAACAATGGCACTGTATAGCTGCATGTAGATGTACCGTATAAGTCAGAAATAAATCTAATAAAACCAGTGGATCAGCTCCATTATAAAACCCAGATAAGCTGTAACAAGATTGATTTCTGGGTGTATTTTACAATGCAAGTCACAAACAGTGTTAAAATTTGATTAGATAGTTGCTGTTATACACATACAGCTCTGTTTGTTACTGAGAATCTTTAAGTTTTTGTATATGACAAAATAACTGGAATACTAGTTACAGATGGGACTTGGCTGCTGTTGAAGGCAAGTGTAGGAAGGAAAGGCCATTGAACTTTTAAGATATACTTTCTGTAACACTGACAGAATTGATGGTTCAGTAATCCCTCATAGCATTTCTCTTCCAAAATGAATCCAATTTTTGGCCACTGCTGTTTGGCATGCCATCTTGATTTAATGTGCAAAACTCTTTGAGCTCTTGCTTATGCCCATAAAGCATTTTACCTTAGCTTTGGGTTTTAAATTTTATCTCTGTAATAAGTGCCTTCATTTCATTACAAGAAACCAGCACCATTTGACTATAAATTACTATAGTGGTTACTGCTTCTCCGTTACAGTATGGACCGTGTCGTCTTTACATCATCATAAAACCAGAGTGGAATGGCAGGAGAAATAAGAATTCACTGGAGGCCCAGCTTTGAAGAAAGAATCACTTTGTAGAGGAATGATTTACTGAAAAGGTTTAGAGTTAATCCAAAATAAGACCAATTTGACTCACTTTTCAGTGTAGCTTCCCACTCCCCTCCCTCCCCCTCCTCCAGCGGGTGGGGGGGGGCGGGGGGAGGGCAAATCAAACTGAATGGCTGCTGTCTTCCCTTAAAGCTACTTTTCTAAGCTCTTGTTAGTCACCGCACTTTTGTGTCTCCCAACCCAGACTAACACATTTCTGATAGTGTTGAGCCTAACTAGGTTCAGCTGTGCTTAATTAGCTAAGGGCTGGCAGTCTCTCTCTGAGCTGCCTCTAAAGTTTGCCTGGGAATTGACCTTAACTACTGGCTGGTTTGGTGGAGTCTCCAGTTAGATCAATGGGGTCATTTTAAAGACATCTACATTTATTATTTTTCTGTGTTTATTTCTGGATTCTTCGTGTTTCTTAAAGCAAATTAATTTAAATAAGCATGTTCCTAGCTCACCGGATGCTGTGTAAAAGGTTAAAGTTTACAAAAATTCCCATTTTTTTTCTGCAGGGCAAGCAGATAATCTTTGGACTCACGTTATCATTATTATCATGTCTCTGTGCAGAAAAGATGCAGTACTATTCATTTTTGCTTCCTTCTGGAGAGAGGTTAATGAGTAGCACTGCATAAATCAGCTTGAACACTAACTTGCTCAGTGCTGGAAAGATTTTCTTTTATACTTTGAAGAGACTGACTTTTATAACTAGTGCAGACAGCACCTGTTATGTGATTGTAAAACAATGATCAGATGTACATTTCTAGCAATCACCTCTTTTAAGATGCCATGAGCCTTGTATGGATCATCATTGCAAGCAAATTATTTAGCTCTCCATAAAATACCATCTCATCACCTTGTCTTCAGAAAGATTTGCCTCCAATCTCAATTATAAAGGAGGGAATTTTCTTTCCTTTTACCACTGAGTGTACAGTGAATATTAGTTTACCTACAGTTACTGTTGGCATGCCCCTGAGCAGAATATCTCATGAACAGAATATCTCACAAATATGGTCATGTTTATTTGAATGCTCACATATGAGGTATTTGTTCTAAAGAAAAAGAGGGCCAACAGATATATTAGTTAGCTGTATTACTCAGTGATTGAGTTACAGAAGCTAGTTGTATGTGCCAAGTTTTTGACAGTAGCTCTTCTGGATACTAAGTCTTTAGATTATCACTCAGAGAGTAAAGGTCCAGTTAGAGACAAGAGTGCTTTAAACTACTATATCATCATTACTACTGTGTTGCTATTAGTTTCCTGTTCTACCATTCTAATTTAAAGCTTTTTTAGTCATTAAGGTTACATCAGATTTTTTGTTTGATTTTAAAGGAGTCTCAGTAAATCAGAATACAGACAGTCAAGACTGGCTAAAATAAGAATAATAAATGGAAATACAAATGTTTTCTCTTTTCTCTTCATCCTCAACTTCTCTACTTAACAACAATTTACAAAACAGTACCCCGATTCTAGAAACGTGAACATGCATAACCATCAAACTCACTGAAATGATATGTAAACTTAAAACTACTTACATGCATAAGGCTTTGGGTGATTAAGGCCCACACAATAAGTGAGACTGATCTTTAGCGGGTGTAAACTGGTGTAGCTAAACTGACTTCAGTGGAAAAATGTTAGTTTGCTTCAGCTGGCTCATTTGTTAAACTTTTCTATATGCATCAACACTGTTTGTAATGTAACCATCACATGTGGTGATAACTTTTTGGCATATGAAGTTTGAAGTATCTGTAAGAGCTGGGGAATATATTTTAGTAAAATAAAGGCAAAACTCACTTTATAATAGGATTTTAAATACATTTATTGTTCAATTCATACTAATGCAGGGAAGAACATTTAATAGATAACAGTTCCTGATGAATTATTCATGAAAAGCTATATTTTCACTTGACCATATCTTCACACGTATTAGCAATATACACAGTTGACAAAGGTTGGAATAAAGGAGGAAATGGAATATGAGGATAAGAATAATAAAAGCCTGTCTAGTTGCAATTAAATATTAAAAAGTCTCCATATCTCTTGGATACCACGGTAACTAATTAATGATTATTTTTTTCAATCACATATGACATAGCATGATTTAAATTACATTTCATATTCTTATATGCTAGAAAGACTCCTCTGTCTGAAAGATTCAGGCATGTGAAAGTCTCAACAGAGCAATGAATATGAAATTGGAAAGCCATTTGTTCACATATTTTGTCAGCAGCAGTCACAAGCAGTAAGATTCAAGAGTTGCACGTCCCCAGACACCAGTTTTTCAGGTTGTCTTTCTTAGGAGACAGATATAGTTGTCTACATTTTATATTATGTGCAAAGTTCTTAATATGTGTTGAGTAGCCTCAAACCTTTCCTTGAACACAAATAAGCATTGCCAGGCACACAGCAAAATGGGAACTTTTGTAATCAAAGAGCAAAGGTGAGTTATAGAAATAATTCTTGCTGTTCAGACATCTTGGTAAGAAATGTCAGAGAAAAACACCTTTCTTGTTAAATTCAGAATTGTGCCCATGGGAATTTAGCAACAGTTTATCTAATCTCGTTCGTTGGAGCTGGGTTCTGTTTCAGCTATGTTTCTACTGAGGAAGAAATTTGACTGAAAGGAAAGAAAGATGGTTTTGTTCAGAGAAATGACTTCTATACATTGCAATTAGCCTATTTATTTCCTTATCTACCTTTCTCTTAAAACTACCGTTTTCTTAAATCTCTTTCCTTTGTAATTACTTTATTCTACCATTGCTCTGCAAACATTTGTCAACAACAGGAGTGTAATTGTTGCACCAGCTGTGATTCTAACAGTATTTTTATTTTGAACTAAAGCCCAGTGTTAAACACTTCTATACTTTAGTTCTCTTTTAGAAAACCTAGCATTTATTCCTTGTACTATCAGCAGAAAGCAGGTTGTAGGATAGCTGTGTTTGATGGAAAGAGAAGAAAAACAATAAATTGCAAAGACTATCCCTTCTTATTGTGTTCTGCAGCAAGAAAAGCACAGAGCCATTTGTCAGGTTGCTGCTTAGTTGCTTAGTTTATATGACTGATGACTGAGTGCTGCTGGTTTTTGTAAGAGGTTTCTGAGTTTCTGTGCACAGCCTGCAGCAAAAATGGGGCTTCTGAGTGGAAAGATGAGCATGAAAGTGGACTTTTGATGATTAAATATACACTTAATGAAAAAGCATTAGAGGCAAGTTGTAAATAGTTTTTCTCCTCCCTTTTCTTGAGTAGGAAAATCCTATCAAATTTCAGTGTTATTTTATGACTGTACTCATATAGTGCATTTATCCTTGCAGTTACACCTAAACTAAAATAAATTCAACCAGAGTGCAGTGAAAAGGGAGATATTTTTGAACATTTGATACCCTATTTGAACCTTTCTTTCTAGCAGGACCTTTTCAATGGCTTGTTCACATTTCATTTCCAAGAGGATAGCTTCTTGACCCCCATCTCCTTGTCTAAACTTGTTACAAAACAGCAGATTGAAAAAATATGGAACCCACTTGGATCCCTGAAAAATGAATCTCACCCTCTATTTTTTTTAACATGTCAAGCTCAAAAGATACTTTCCCCTCATATCATCAGATGACCAGAATTTAAAACTAGAGGTAATAATTTGCCCCTTGTCACATGCTCATTTAATGGTAAAATGGGATCTTATCCCTAGTCCAAACAATTGCATCTCCTGCGATGCCACACATGCATAGAAGGATGCATGATTCTGAGATTAGGGATCAGATCCAAATCACATCCTTTTCATTTGTCAGTGCAGGGGGAACCTGGGATCATGATCCCAGGCTCCCCTTGTATCAACAAGACGAACACCAGTGCCAGAGCTGGGACTGGGGCTGGGGTCAACAATCAACTAATTGTTGGCTCTATCCTGGAACCACACTGGGGTCCCCAACTGGTCTTCATGTGATGTGGGGCCAGGGACAACAATTAGCTGATTGTCAGTAGTAGCCCTGGAGCTAACAGTCAGTTGATTGTTGGCCTTATCCCTGGCCTACACTATGGCTAATTTAAGATCCTGGTGCAGTCCTTGACCAGAGTTGACAATCAACTAGTTGTCAGCTCCAGCCCTGGAGCTGCTACACCTTCAATTTAAGGTACTATACAAGCCATACATAAAAGTGTTCTACATAAAGCGTAGAACATTTTTATGGCTGGTTTGCCATTTTATAGAGCCTAAAATTTGATGCATGTGTAGCACCAATTAATAGGTTAATCATAGCAAAAATAGAATGTGTAAGGGAGCCTAATAAGCTATTAGCAGAACTACCTTAAACTCATTTTGCTATGAAGTGTCTGAGGACCATTCAAGCCACTTTATTTCTGGCTTTCTCCTACTACCTCATCTCTCTCTGTCTTTCTTTACTGATGAGGACTATTCCCTTTCTCTCTGTTTGACACAAACAATAGTAAGGTAAGCATAGGGTCTCAAGTGACAATTGCCATTGCTAGCAATGCAATGTTCCCCCTCTAATTTTACACATCCAGATGATGGGCTGTGAGAGAGGCCTGTAACTCCTCTCGCAGTAGTTACGTACTGTTGTGGTTCAGACCTCTCTTCAGGCTGCCATTCCTACTGAATTCATGCAGGAAAAGAGTGGTCAACACAATTCAGTGCTAGTTCCTGCCCACCCCCCACCCCCAACCAGATTCATCTCACTTTAATCATATCCCCCAACAACTATTCTCTTTGCCTTCTACCCACAAGGACTGAAATCCTGTCTTCCAAAGAGAGAACATAAGAGATGCCATAGTGGCTCAGACCACAGTCTCATTGGGCACTTTTGTGTGTGCTTTGGGAGCGGGGGGTGGGGTAGCACTTTAATTAGATAGGCTACACGACCTGCTCTAATTAAAGTGTCACTGCATCTCCTATATCAGCATTCCCATGCTTAAAAAAGGGCCACAGGGGTACTTGAAGCTCATTTTGATACGTGATACACAGAAGGATGCTGGAGTGCAGTAATTGCCACACGTTTATTTATTTATCAATATTTATATATTGTATTTATATTGGGCCTATCCAGACCGAGCTGCTCCCTGCCCCACTCTTGCCTAACAGATTCCAGCATCAGAGAATCTTACCCTCAAGATTTCAGTCCTATTTTTTTGGTTTAATATCAGTGATGGACCTATGCTGCAGTAATTTGACCCATCATTTTTTTTTTTTAACCTGGTTTAAACTGTTGGCTTCTACACATCTTATTGAAACATCTTGTGAGTTCCACCAGTTACTTACACTCTGCAGTGGAAATAATTTCCATTTCTGTGTTAACTCCTGGCCTAGCCATTACCTCTAAGTCCCAGAGCAAATCCTCCCTCCCCTCACAATCCCCTCACCAGCACCAACACAGACACTGATTCTTCTTTCTCCCTTTGACAAAGGATTTCTTATGTATGAGTTGTTTTACTCCTTTAGGAGAGGGGACTCAGGATGCTAGAGCAAGCAACAAAGAATTGCTGATTATACAATTTAACTTAATTTAACTTAATTTAATTTAATTTAAATCATGAGATATGAGTTTTGCTTTTGATATGACAGAGTAGCACCTGACTGAGTATATGGGAGCACCAAGGACTTTCGAAAAGTCTTGTTGAGCTGCTATACCATTAGACACAGTCCAGTACTATCTTCTGGCACAGTGACATCCACTGAGTTTGCATGGGAGTTTAACAAGTTTTTAAATGTCCTATTTGGGCCATACAGCAGGTTATTTGCACACCTTTAAGATTTTCAAAATTGCAGCACAAGTGAATTTATACATGGTCAGGTAGAAAGACACAGATTTTTAAAAATACACATCATTTTTATTAATCTAATTAAAGTAGTCAGCATCATCCACAAATGACAGAAAGTCTTTTTCAATATGTATTGTATATCTCACAAGCATTTTCTCTGCAACACGTTCATGGTTTCTTTTAGCAAAGAAAATGCTGAGTTTGACTGTTATGCACAATTCAGTTCACCAGAGCATGTGATATTCATGAGAAAGAGATAAAAAAAAATTAATAGCATCAATCCTTGGCAGCATATCTTGTTCTGGTAACCACACAGAACTTAAGCTGCTTTGGTTACAGTTGAACAAACCTTAACAGAAGAAAGGAAAAAAATAATGCTGATTCTGCAATTAGAAGAATCTTTGGAACCTTATAAAGGCATGAATTGTCCTTCGCCTTAGAAATACTCCTTCAGGGATGACCCAGCTACAGAAAGCAAGCTTTCATTTCTGGACCTGCAGATCATCCAGAAATGGAGGATGAGACAGTGGGTTGCCCTTTGACAGGTTTGAGTGGAAACAGTGAGTGTTTTTGTGTATTGAAAACTGGGTGGACTCAGAGGCATCCATGTTTCTTCAGCTAAACTGACTATTAGCAGAACTATTTATAAATGTTGCCCACAGGCAGATTTCCTGGTATGTCCTTCAAAATCTTCTGCAATTTTTTCTCTTCACTCCATGTTCCACAGAGGTTGCCACATATTTCCTTGTAATGTTTGTAAAAACTTTTATGCAAGCATTTCCAAGGGCAGCTGTTCTAGTACATAACAAACTATATACCCTTGGGCAACCTATATAACTACCTAAATTCCCCATCAATAAAATGGAGATAAAATATTTCCCTTTCTCAGAATATTGTACTGATCATTACATGCTATAGTACTGGGGATCATATATGAAGTATGAAAAAGCTGAAAAACTTTTGGACATTCGGAAGTCAACTAAACACTGTGAACAATGGAATCCATTACATCTTGAAATGTCATTGCTTCTAAAGCTGAAACAAAGGGGAATAGAAATAATTTATGATTGTGGATAGAGGAAGAGTAACTTCTCCTAGCTTGTACCTTCACCTGTACTCCAATTCCTAGCATTCATCGTATATATGACAGAATTATAGTCTTTTATTGGGAAAGAAGTGGGGAGGAGATACTTTACAGTAATCCTTTAGCAAATGGTTGAACATTTTTCTAGTGGAGAACATACTAACCACCTGGACTCTTTGTGTGTACCATATTGTCTGTGCATCTATAAGTTCTTGCTCATCCTTTTTTAAAACACAATCTTGTAGAAAAATCATGATTGCTGAGATTTGGTGGAAGCATATCATTTCTAGTAAACAAGTATTAATTAATTAGTGTGCATATTTTATATTCAGCAAGAGTCAATCAAGTGTTTGTAAAGTGATTTTTTTCTGGACTTCCTAAATTTCTGCCCAATTTTTGTGTAGTATCTTTGGAAATGGATATATTTTTAGACTGAACTGGAAGTCAATTATTTTTTATAAAGACAAAATTATCGAATGCATCTTTAAGAGCATAAAGATATAATGTTTTGTGAAGGTAATATGTGTAACAGCAGGAGGAACTAGGGGCAGAGCTGTGCTGACTGTTAATTTGGATAATAACTCCCAGAAATCCCCAGGGCCTGGGGGGGGGGGGTGGAAAGGAAGAGGAAACTTGAGGCTGCAGTAAGGGGGAAGAAAGAGCAGCGTGCATTGGAACCTGGTCAGCTGTAGACAGAGAAGTGCCCAGTGGAGGTGGAGATCTCATTGGTCAAGATCTCTGTAAACCATGCCAGAAGTGCCCCCCCCCCCCCCCCCCGCTGTTGGCTCTTTTCATGTTTTCATTTTGCTGCTTGCCCGCCACGCCCCTGATTGGCAGACGGTCCCCACCAACTGGACTGTTTGCCACTGATCACCAGGTAAGCAAAAACTGTAGTATAGCTGAAACAGCAGCAATGGCCTGGCCAGTGGGGCCCCTCAGCCAATTAGGGAGGTGGGGGGGGGGCAAGTGGTGAAATAAAAACATTAAAGGAGCCACTGCAAGGGGCACTTTCAGTGCAATTTATGGAGATCCCTAGTCATTGGCTTGGTTAGTCAGGACTGTGGACTCAAGGAGCTAGAGTCAGACTTGGAGCCAGTTGCAGGCTCCTGTTTGAATTCTTTAGGGACTAAAGGCTTGTTTGGGAACACTTTCAGAGGTTTGGGGTAGGAAATTAAGGTACTGAGTATATGTTACTGGAGTGTTGATATTTCTTTACCTTTTGCCTATTCCCTCCATTTGGCCTGTTGGCTTGTGACCTTAACTGCTATGATATTCTAGATAAAAGTGGCACTTCCCCTTGATTCTTGTGCCAATTTCTGGGGCTGCAGAGTTGGCAAACTAATCTGCATGACAACATTATCCAATGAGGAGATCATTACTAAAACACACCATAAAAAACCCTATAACAATAGAACCTGATGTAGCGCACACACCTTTCAGAGCTTGAATTGAGTCCCAGGCTTGAGATTCTGCTATTTTGATTAGTGGAGTCCATTCACCAATCAGGAGGCATCAAGATAAATGAAGCCATGCACCTTTCCTGAGGGGAGGGGGGAAGAGCTCCCTCAGGCCTGATTGAAGACTGCAAACTGTCAGGTCCAGAAGACTTCAGGGGCAGAGCCCTGGAGAGTAGAAAAGGAGCTGCATGCCCAGCACAAGGGAGATGCATCTGGGATGGAGAAGAGAAAAGAGCGGGGCTTAGAGCTGAGGAGAGCTGCTCAGCAGGGTAAAGAAGTATCCCAGAAGAGCCCCTAATGACTTCCATTGGTGGGGTGCTGCAGACGGCTCCAGTGGTTAGGCTTTCAGTGTGCAGCACAGTGCGTGGCCTCTGGACCCTTGGAGCTGCGTGAGATGGCTCAGCTCTTCAACCTTTGGCATATAGCCAGAGACACGGAGCACAGGCTGGTGCATGGAGCAAGATCTTTGGAGATGCTTGGGTGGCTCAGTTCCCCAACCTCTGCACAAGGCTGGGAGCTCGGTGCAGGAGGTACTATATAGAGGACAAGAGACCCTGGGAGCTGCTTGAGGTAGCTCAGGTTTACAGCTGCTGGCATGGGGCAGCAGCTCAGTGCAGACAACAATGCACAGAGGGTCCAGGAGCAGACCAAGCCCTGGTGCTGCACAAGGCTGCCTGGGCCTCCAACTCCTAGCACAAGTCGAAGCACCTGCTACACACAGCAGAGCGTGTGGCCCTAAGCTGGGCCAGTGGCAGCAGAGTTGGGTGGCAGAAAATCCCAGTGGGGAACAGAGCTCTATCTGGAGGATGGGAGGCAACCCTCCATAGCTGTGGAGAGAGGGTCTCCACAGGAGAGGGACCCCCAGGGTTGTGAAGGGGCACCATGTGGGCTACTCCTGGGTGATAGGGAGGGCTTAGGAGTCTTTGCAGTCTCCTTTTTCCTTTTCTTCCCCCTCACCTTCTCTCCTGTAGTGATATTTTGGGAGTGGGGCCCCTGCCCTGGAGGGCACCCAAGTAGTCTAAGGATTGCTGGTTATATTTGTAGACTGTGCCTTATAGTTTATGCGAATAAGTTGAAGTAATAGTTTGTATATTAATAGAGTTATAAGGTTGCCTGATCAATATCCTTTGTTCTGGGTTGCTACCCCATCTAGGTGCTGCTTGGCTCCCAGCTTCTGGGGTGAGCTGGGAGCTAAGTAGCAGCAGGAATGGGTCAGTTCCTTCCCGTGTGGCCTACTAGCATTGGGGCTGACTGGGAGCAAATTTGCTTCTGGTCAACATCTACACATACGTGACTGTAGTATCTGCTGCACAGTTAGCTTAAGGTAGTAGCTAACCACACAGTAGACTAATTTATTGCTCAGTAAATGGTGCTCACGTGTAGATGCTGATGTTTTACTGAGCAATAGATTGATCTACTGCGTAGTAAAGCATCTTGTGTAGACATACCCATGGGGTATCTTGACCCCTTGTCAGCATGTTTCCAAATAAGAGACTACTTCCACTTTGTGTGTGAAACAATATTTTGAAGGTAGTCTGATATTATTCAGATAATAGACTTCTTTACAAATGTTGAACTTTATTAACTAATAAATTGAAAATGCGTACTGCTGTTCTTGGGAGTAAAATATGTTTGTTGAATATTGAGGAATATAGAGTGTGCACTGTAGAATAATGAGCAGTGTAATGACAGGTGTATAATTTTTCTAATTTAGGCATTTTAGTTGCATGCATACAAAAACCGACAGGAATGGAATTTAAGTTCAGAACTGGGATCCTGCTGGTGAGAAAGGGAACAAGGTGAGTCATAACCATGACTCTGTTTCATACATCAAGCCCAATCCTTTTTCTGTTGAAGTCAAGACATGGAGGATCTGGTTCCTCATCTATCCACACTATGAAATGATGACACTGAGTATAACAAAAATCTTATGAAAATGTACCCAATAACTGTCTCCCAAATTCACTTCCAAATTCTGACTTGGTCTGAATAAAGCCAATTTTGTTTTAATTTGTTTAGGTAAGCTTACACAATTATAGACACAATAATTTCCATTAACAAAATTGAGATCTGTATGCAGATTACGTATTTTCCGTCCTCTGGTGCTACTCTGGCAAGCCAGTGTTTTAATAATTTAATATACAGGTACTCCTTACTTCAAGTAGTCCTGGTTAACATTGTTTCATTATTATGTTGCAGATCTATTAGAGAACACACTCGTTTAAAGTCGCGCAACATTTGGTTATAATGTTGTTTGGCTGCTGCGTGCTAGTAGGTAACTACTGTGATGTAATTGGATTCGCTTAACATCAGTTCACTTAAAGTTGCATTTTTCAAGAACGTAACTACGATGTTAAGCAAGGAGTAGCTGTACTCAGAAAAGAGCCCACACATTACAGAGTGAAATGGATTGAATAAAATATTCTAAATGCAACAATGAAGATTTTAGCTGTAGTGCACACAGGGGTTGCTGAATAGGACCTGAATATATATCAATGCCTTTTATATAACTATAATATAGAACTACAACTCAGAACTAGAGAGGAGATTATTAAACATGTTCTTTTTCATTTTTTCTTTTCTTTGGAGACACTGGAACCACTATGAAGTTTTACAGAAAAAAAATTGATTTTCTATACAATGTAATATAGGTAGTTCATAATTTTTTATTCCCTACCCTTCCCTCCTCCCCCAAAATATTAGCTATACCTGTTCTTATTCTGGAAACCAAGCACCAGTAAATCATGACATTATTTATAATACACCACCAAAGAAAGTATGAGTGAAATTGTAAACATACTGAGGACTCAGTGGTGCCAAAATTAAAGCTTATAATATTACAGCAGCTGATGGTTAGCTGGGAGTCAGAAATATGATCCATTAAAATAAACAGTTGAGATTAATTTTCAGCTATCTGGCAGAACATGAATTAGAGCAAATTTCAAATAATGTCAGCATCAGTTTAGTTATCCTCCCTTTACTCTTTCTCTTGTTCCCTTCCAAATGCACAAACTTTGCTTTAGTGGAATAGCAAACCTAAGCACTAAATCCTTAGTTGATAAAAATAGTCACAGCTTCTTTGAAGTCACTGGATCTAAGATGATATGTACCAGCTAGCCTAGCTGTAGCATGAAGTACACATGGGCTAAGGACAGAAATTACATATAAACTGGTAGAAATGATCAGAAACTTATTCAAACCTGTAACACAACAGAAGTTCAGTGTGCAAAACCACCTTCAAAATGGTCAAAACCAGTTTAAGATGAACCTGGATGGATGTAGTACCAGTCTTAACTGATTTAGGTTAAATCAGCTTATTGAACTTCTGTCCTAGATCCCCTTTAGAGTCAAGTTAACTCCCAGCATCCCAGGATGCTTCGTACTTCCCCCCACAACCCTCTCCTCACAGCATGGGGTGGGGAACTAGCTTTGGCCCAAAATGCATATCCCAGCCCAGCAGGGATGCATGGTTTAGTGCCCCCAGGCTTCTGACCTGATGCACTGCAGGCACGTGGCTGCATTTCTGGAAGTAAAAGTGAATGTCTGTTCACTTGTTTATTGGTTCAATCTGTGCAGTTTAGACTAACCTATGAATATTGAATCAATTCTGCCTTGGTCTTTTTGACTATTTGTACTTAGCCATGAAGTACAACATAGTAACATGCAATTCCACTGAGTCTTCTGGAAAATTAATTGGGGTTACTGTTATATTCAATCCACATTGTTTTCAAGGTAAATCTCTATGAGACTTCAGAGCTTTTTCTTTCAAATCTCAATTTGTACTGTGAGCCTCATACATTATTAAAAAAAAAACACACTTTGTTTTAAAGCCAGTAATTGTTACAGTTTTTATTGTAATCAAGTAGAGTTATATGCCAAGTAAAATTGTACTGCACGTGGATGTAATACTACAGCAGAAGTAGATAATGGAGAAAATTAAAAAATGCTGCTTCTTTTGTGTAATATATACATATAAGGCTCTGTGTTCATTTTGAAAGTCACTGTTTTCTGATCTTAGTCTGACTCTCTGTAAAGTTTTGTTAGTCATTCCTCAAAAAGCCTGAAATTTGATTCAAGCCTGAAAATTCTTTAACATAGGAGTGACACAAGGACTTTGGATTCTAGTTTTTGTCAACACCATCTGACTTCTTTGGATCCTGAAACTACATTTTGCTGCATGACCATAAATGGAAAGTGAATTGCAATGAGGAGCATACCACTGTAAATTCTGTTTTAATTTGTAAGAGAAGAAAGAAGGAAGATGTTGAAGAATAAGAAAAGAAAAGAGGAAATTTAGAGAGAGAAGAGAAAATGTACCCTCATTTATTAAGATAAAACAAAAAGTTCAAATGGCATTACATTACAATGTACTAGAGCTTTATTTGTTATATAGAATATATATCTGAAATCTCTACATTAAATATAATTCCCATCATTATTATTTCACTATGTTATTTGTATCATACTCCAGATGTTGATTCTAGAGAGAGGATCAAGATGAAAATGACAGATCAAGAGAGTTAAAAAATGTTCAGGTCAGTAAGATTCATGGCATTATGATGACAGAAGCACCTGATAAAATGAAAAGGCCTGGATTCTCTAAAAGTTTGGGGGTATTTAAATGTGAGGAAGACCAGGTTCAGAAACAGCTCCATTCAGTTCATAAATAGAGCTGGCTAGAAGACAAAAACTCAATTTCATGGCATCTTGGGAGGATAAAAGGAACCAAAGTTCAAATTCAGTTCTGCCTGATTCCAAGTAATATTTCATTTTGGATCACTGAATCCGGCAGAGCAGAGACCTGACCTGGGATTATTTCATGTCCAGTGTTGCTTTCTAATGAAATATTTGTACTGACTTGCATCGCTCTGAAACCCTTCCTGATAAAATTATTGTCAAGACTGTTATGTCTCCGTGAAACTTTTTGTCTTTGGTTTTGAAGTTAGGGTTGTATACATATGTCCAAATGATCTGGGAGAATTCTCCTAGGTTTGGTTCCCTGGTAGAAAAACTTCCAAGAGATGCCTGAACAGACATTTGGAATAATGACCCCCTGAAGAGCAGAGAGCTCTCAGTGCTGACATTGTACAGCCAGGGGCTTCCCTGGGGGCACATCTCTGCAGGCTACCTCAGTCTGCCCAGAGACAGAATCACAGCAGGGCACAGGGCAGCCCTGATTGGCTGACCCGGACTGCTGTGAGTCTGCCTGTATCTCCTTGCACCACACCATGGGATTGTGAAAGGTGTGTTCCTCCCCTTGCTTAGCTGGAGCAGAATAGTCCAGTGTGTGATACACTCTTTCTAGGGCAGGAAAGCACACTGGGATGCTAGAGGACAGTGCTGTGGCTTCTATCAGAAGAGAACAGATACAGAAGTTTGCTGTCCCAGGTGAAACTTTCCTGGGAATCATTTATCCCTAGTTTCTTCTTGAGTGGCCATTTTTAGGCTGGGAGAAGAATGCTGAACATCTGAACACACATGGTCTCTCCCAGGAGAAACAGAATCTCTGTGTGTGATTAATCCAAACATGTTCATTTTGACTGTACCAGCAATGTCTGTTAAAGAGCCTTCTATGCTGACATGTGTGTTGTCTGCTTTCTATATGAAATAATCAAGCATAGTTAAGGACAAAACTGGTGGAAGCTTTAGAAGGTTGAAGCAGACATTTTGTGTGCCTGTTAAAGACTTAGTGAGAAATGAGAAAACAGATGTTTTTCCAGACTCCATTTTTTGGCTAGAAACAAGAAGCCAGGCCAGAGTTATGGTCTGGGGCTTTATGTCCAAGTTATTGAGGTATTCAAATATTAGTTGTGCCAGAGGTATTACTTAGCTGGCAGGGGCATGAGTTACAATTACTTACCGGTTTTCATTCAGTCAGGTGAACCCTTAAAACAGAGTACATGCAGAGAGCGTTCCACACATAAACATAGAAAGAAACACAGACAGAAAGTGGGATTTTAAAGGGTTATTACAAAAAGCAGAAGGGGCTTCAAATAATGGACTGGATGTTCTGATAGAAAACACTGATGATCTGTCAAAACTCACACTGTAGGGCTGTAGTTTTCCTGCTAAATATTGTAACATTAAAAAAAAATCTTTTTGATCATTTCAAAGTGATTCTTGTACCTGGCAATTTCCCTTCCAAAGAGAATTTCAAATTTTAAGCTTTTAATTTGGAAATGGAGCAACATTATTATGGAATAGGTATGTCTCCTGTTTCTCTAGGCAGCATAGTCTCATAACTTCCAGTCCAGAGGCCTGCAAAATGGCCGTTTTTTATATTGTAGACCACACAAATGATATTGTATAAAAAGGCACAGATATTACCAGGCAAATGATACATTGAATTATTGCACATACCATATTATTGGAAGATTCTGTATAAATATAGTATCATCAGAATGCCTGATTCAGGCCTAATGATAAATGGAAACCCTGTATTTCTTTTATTGGCAAAACTTCTTCTGAAGGCAATAGGAGTTTTGCCTGCATAGGGACAGCTGCAACAGGCCTCAAATGCAGTTACTACATACGATATCACTTCCTCATGGAAAGTAGCAAAGTTATCATTGACTATCAAGATTGAGGCACTATGGAGGCATATTTAGCTAATTAAGCAGCAGTCAAGTTTCAGGTGAGGTGGCAAAAGAACAGAGAATCAGGTTTTTATTTACAGTGGGTGCACCTACATGAGATGTGGTACTGCACATTAGTGTGTTGGTTTACTGCACAGTAAGCATGTGTGCATGCTTACTGTGCAGTAAAAACCTTTAATCCTATTTAAATTTGCTACTTGTGAATGCAAGTAGCAAATTTAAGTGGGGTTAGTTAATTCACAGTAATGCACATGTAGACATGACCCGCGAACAAGTTTGTCCCCCTGGGCAGGCCACAAGCTACCTGTGCCTGCCTGCCAGAACCCCAGTGTTGCTGCTTGGCACTACATTGCTGCATGGCTGCTAAGGCAATGCTGTGAAGGCCAGCTGGGTGCTGAAGGATGCAGCAGGCTGCAGCCTCTGCCCAGACCTGTCAGTGCCCCCGAGCCACCTGCAGGCAGCTTCTAGGCAGCACAGACATTGCCACCTGCCTGCACCGCACCCCAGCAGCCTTCCTGGTGCCTGCAGGTGCTGTGGGGCACTGCCTCTCACATGTGGCTGCCAGTCCATTGCTGTGCTCATGTGCTGGGCACTGCAAGTGGTTGCCCAGGGCTGGCAAAATGGAGACACCCATACAGGGGCCCAGAGAGCCAATGCAGGACCCAGCAAGGCATTCTCCTTTCACCCAGGCCTGTGACCACGTGTATCTGCATGCCCAAACCCTCCACCCAGGGACCCAGCTGGAGCCAGAAGGAGACTAGTGATCTTGTGGCACTGTGCGGTGAGGCAGAAGTGCTGCATCAGTTTCATTCCAGCACCCAAATTTATGAGGCCCAGTCAGGCCAGGCATGGGAGTGAGGGCACAACTGGTTGGTTCAGCAGTCAAGACCTTGTGGGCACAGTGGGTCACCATGCTGACCACAATCATCAGTCTGCAGTGCACATAAATGCATGCCCGTTATGCAGCAACTGACAGTTATGCAGCCCTGGGACCCAGGCCACAGCTGTGCAGTATACACCAGCATGAGTGGCCTGCCTGAGCCCCCGCCTCCACCTGGCATCTCCAGTGACATGTCACTGGAGGAAAGACCTTCATGCATGCAGTGCCCTGTCCCATCCAGCTTCCTCACTGCAGTTTCCACCAGCAGCTTGGGGAGCCCTAGTCAGCACTTGCCTCACCAGCTGCACAGCCCCAGGGCCAGACAAGAGGGGTGGCCAGCCATGACACCACCAGCCACCACCAGTGCCAGATCCACCTTGGGGAGGGACCCTGGCTGGGGGCCTGAACAGTATGCCGAATGGGCTGAGGACACCAGGCACAGCTGCATACCATCACTTAGAGAGAGGACCTCATAAAACCACCAGCCTCACTAGCCCAGGCCATGTGGTGAGCTCTGCAAAGGGAGGAAGGCCCTCCCTCCTCCCCCATTCTGGCTCACCCACACCTCTGGCCCTGGGTTCCCCCCCTCCACCCACAGCATGCAGAGAGTTGGGAGACAGTGCTAAACTTTCCTGAGCAAGCCATGCCCCCATAGCTAGGTGGGCATAGGCCTCTCACATGTTGAGGAATGTCTTGATGCAGGCGGTGATATCTTCCTCAGCAGCAGGGAGCAGGGATGTATAACACAGCCAGAGGTAGCCCTCCAGGCAGAGGTTGCAGGGCAGACTGGGCTTGCCCCCTGCACCATCATAGCTCACAGTCTCATACCAGGAGTGCAGGTGCCCCTGGGGCACTATAAGGATCATCATCATCAGGGTGTAGTGGGTAGGGCACACCTCAGTCCATGCAAACAGATCATCATGCAGCACCTGGGGCATGTACAGCAGCAGCATGCTCGGGACCCAGGGATGGCGTGGCAGGGGGCTGGCCA
The DNA here is from genome assembly GCF_030867095.1 of Alligator mississippiensis. Taxonomy (NCBI): domain Eukaryota; kingdom Metazoa; phylum Chordata; order Crocodylia; family Alligatoridae; genus Alligator; species Alligator mississippiensis. The sequence continues at coordinate 117,598,522 of NC_081825.1, forward strand.
CCAGGCCCCTTCCCAGAGATGCCCCCTGAAGAGAGGGCAGGGGCATGGGCAGCTCCTCATCCCAGTTGTCTGGAGCCCTGTGCCCCCCAAATCCAGGCACTGTGGGCTAGTTGGCAGTGCAGCAGAGCAGTGGGCCTACAGGAAAAGAGGTGGGGCAACAGGGTTTGGGGAGCATGCGGGGATAGAGGGTGCTCAGTCAGCACCTACCCGGGCCTGGTGATGGCTGCCTGACTTACCATGGTCCCTGGGCACCCACGCACAGTCAACCCCTTATCTGAGGCCAGGCAGCACATGGCCCCTGGTACATAGTATCTTATCTTTGAAATGTTGCAAACTCTTACAAAAAGCTTCTGTCTCATGGCTCTGCAGGTCCTGAATCTGAACACAGGGAAGAGGCTACACTTGACAGTGGGGAATGCCAGCTCAGGGTCACTGCTGCAAACTGCTGGGCCCTGTGGATGCACCAGCTATGCCAAAGACTCACAATGGACCATACCCTCCTCCTCCAGTGGCTGGTGGCGATTGCAGAGGAGCATATGGAGGATGCATGGGTCTGGTGGGCAGAGGACATCACCAGCAAAGATGCACAGGACTGAGCAGACCAAGAGTTCTGGGCTGAACTCCTGGCCCTAGAGTGCAAGTGGCTCTAGGGATGCTCTGGGAACAAAATGTCAACCTGGGCTGGGCAGTGCAGGCCATGGACAATGGCCATCAGGTGCTGGACATCATTCTGGCTCTGATGGCAACCTTCATGCTGCCTGTTGCCTCATGCCTGGCCCTAGCTCTGCACACCCACTGCCCCACTGCAGGCCTATATCTAAATACCTATCAAAACCTATAATGCCTATACTTGTCTTAATACCAATTCTATACAAATCCTTACCCAACAATATCTAATTACAACAATGACAATACAAGGACTAAACTTTATTATAAGGGACAGGGGAACTTTATTCAGTCTGGCTCTGATCATTGGGGTAGAGACAACTGAACCTCAGGCAATGGCTTCTGATCTTCATTGAACACACGCCAAGAAGACCCCCAACAACCCACATGGGAAGAACAGAATAGGGTAATGCTTACCTATCAGAGCAGAGGGCTGCTACCTTATGTGATAGACATACCTGGAGGGAAGAGCCCGGGGAGCCAACCCTTTCTGCTCTGGTGGCAGACAGAAGATCTCTCAGGGTAAGGGCCCCTGGGACCCATGGTGACTGGGCCCAGCACCAGGAACCTCCGTGGTTCATGTAGTTCATAGATTCATAGATTCATAGACACTAGGGCTGGAAGGGACCTCAGAAGATCATTGAGTCCATCCCCCTGCCCCCTGGAATACTGCATCCAGTTTTGGGTTCCACAATTCAAAAAGGATGTGGAGAAGTTTGAGAGAGTGCAGAGAAGAGCCATGAACATGATCATAGGTCAGGAAAACAAACCTTATGATGAGAGGCTGAGAGCCATGGGACTCTTCAGTCTGGAAAAGCACAGGCTCAGGGGTGATCTGGTGGCCACCTATAAGTTTATCAGGGGTGCTCCTCACGAGCTGGGGGAATGTCTATTCACCAGAGCGCCTCAAGGAATGACAACTTTGAATAGTCACAAACTCCTCCATTACCATTTCAGGCTGGACATAAGGAAGAACTTCTTTACTGCCCGAGCCTCCAAGGTTTGGAATAGACTGCCACTGGAGGTGGTTCAAGCACCCACTTTGAATGCCTTCAAGAGACATTTAGATGTTTATCATGCTGGGATCCTATGATCCCTGCTGACTTCCTGCCCCTGGGGGCAGCAGGGATGGACTCGATGGGTTGTGACCCTTGAGGGCCTCACTGACAAGCCTCCTTAACTTGTCGAAGTCAGCTTTCCTGAATTCAAGGACTTCTGTATTCCTGCCTGACTTTCCAGCTTTACGTTGGATAGTGAAGGTGATCAGCTCATGGTCACTGTCACCTAGCATCCCTTCAATCATTAGGTCACTGATTAGGTTGTCTCTGGTTGCCAGTAACAGGTTGAGCAGCACTTTACCTCTTGTTGGCCTGTAGACTTCCTGCATCAGGTAGAGCTCATCCACACATGAGAGAAAGCTTTGCGACAGCTTGGATTTGGCCAAGCACTCTTCCCATGCAATGTCTGGGTAGTTGAAGTCTCCCGTGACAACCATGCACCGGGAGCTTGCGGCCACAGCCAATTCCCTGGCAAACTCCTGGTCAAGGTCTTGATCCTGGGTAGGGGGTCTGTAATAGACTCCCACCATTGTGTCCCCTGTGCCATGTTCCCCATGGATTTTAACCCAGAGGGTCTCAAGTCACCCCCCTGGATGCCAATGTCAGCTTGCAGGGATGCGTAGCTTTCCTTGACATAAAAGCTACACCCCCGCCCCTTTTGTCCAATCTATCTCTCCTATACAGAGTGCAGCCATCTATACCCATGGCCCAGTCATAGATGGAGACCCACCAGGTCTCTGTTATCCCTATGACATAATTATTTGTATTTAGCAACAGGATAAGTTCCTCCTGTTTATTCCCCAAGCTCCTGACATTTGTGTATAGGCATGCAAGTGTCCCCTTGGGTGCCCTTGCCCTGCCTACAGTTTGTTCCAGGGCTGGGGCAGGGGTGGGATCCCTGAATTTCCTTGACCTGGTGGCTTTTCAATGGTTGCTTAGTGGGCCAGCAGTGGCGGTAGTCCCCCTATCCCCCGGCAGGCTTAGTTTAAAGCCTGATGGAGTTGATCAGTCACTCAGCCTCTCCATGCCTCTCTCTATCCTTCCTGCCAACAAGCACCCTAGTTTCTTTTTCGCTCAGCCATGCCTCAAGCAAACTCCAAACACATACACACACCAAACTCTGCCCACACCCCCCCCCTTTATACTAGGTGTGCAAACAGCTCTTACCCATGCTCTGCACATATCTCAAAATCTGCGCCCAACACCCCTCTCAGATATCCTTACCCTTTTAAGAATGTTGTAAGGCATCTGAAGTTCACATGGTGACCTACTTACACACACCAAATGACATGGCCTCACTGATACAGACACAGACCTTAATTTTCACTGTAACAGCTGGAGCTGCTTGGAGTAGTACCAAGACAACACACTAGCCATTCTGAGCCTGGACTCTGCCAGCCAAAGGGGGAGCTAGCCATGCCAGTAGAACACCAGCCAACATCACCCCTGGGCAAACCCCCTAGGCTGCACTCCCCCCGCTTCACTTGCCATGGTGTCTGCACCCATGAGGGAACAGCCAGAGGCTGGGATGGTAGCCATCTGTCCCCAGGCTCTTCCCCCTAGGCACCCCTACTCATGGCCCCCCACTCTGGGACACCAAAAAAATCATTTTGTACATAGTTTGCACAGGGAAGAAGGTTTTTTATTTTTATTGGTTGGGCTTGTGGTGGAGGGGCTCTGTCTATTATGGAGGGAGGGAGTTCTGTTTGTTTGGGAGGGAGGGGGAGAGGAGCTCTGTGTATTGGGGAGTGATATGACCTTTGTGTTGGGGAGGGTGGGGGGAAGGGGGGCTGTGTCAATTCGAGCCTCCTGCAACCAGTGCCCAGGCCCCCACTGGCAGGTGAGTGGCTATCTTGGGGCCTTGGTGGGGAGGAAGCGGAGATCCTCTGCTACTGCTACTGCTGCCACCCAATGCTCCTGATGCCAGGCATCCACTTTGCACCATGCCTTCTCCACCCACAGCTCACAGAACAGCTCCCCTCAGGCTTCACAGATGTTATGCAGCAAGCAGGCTGTGACGATGATCTGGGGGAAGTTGTCTTTGGCAACCTTGAGGCAGGAAGTGAGGGAGCACCAGTGGCCCTTGAGGTGGCTGAAGGTGCACTCCACCAGGGTATGGATCTGGCCCAGGCACCAGTTAAAGTGGGCCTGGTGAGGGTCAAGGGGGCTGGTGTAGGGCTGCATCACCCAGGGCAGGAGCAGGTTGGCAGGGTGCCTGATGAGCAGGGGTGGGACCATGACAGTGCCCACATGCAGGTCTGGCATCCCTGATGCAAAGTGCCCACTCTCCACAAGTCCTACCAGGCCTTACAGAATACCCAGGCATTGTGGGCTCTGCCTGCCCAGCCAGCACTCATGTGGGTGAATGTGCCACAGTGGTCAAAATGGCCTGTGGACCATGGAGTGAAATCCTTTGTGGGTGTAGTAGAGGCAGTCTCCATGGGAAAGGCAGGTGATGGGGATGTGGGTCCTGTCCAAGGCCCCCATACACTGGGGGAATCCCAGGTCATGGAATCCCACCACCACTGACAGGGGTCATGGACGTGGAGCATGATGTCTCCCAGTACATCCTGGAGGGTCTTTCATACCTCCAGTACATCCTCCCTGGTGGTGGCCTTGCCCATGCTGAACAGATTTCTGATGTACTGGAGGTTGGTAGGCATGACCAGTTTCAGCAGGGAAAGGGCCATCTGGGTATCTGTGGGGTGGGCCAGGTGCATGTCAGTGTCCTGCCACTCCAGGCAGGGCCAGAGCTGTTGGAGCAGGTCCTGGAAGGTGGCCCAAGTCATTAGAAAGCTGTCAAGCCACTGCTTGCTGTCCCAGGTGTGTTGGACTATGAGTAACCAACAGTGGTGGGCCCAGAGGCAATGGGGCTGGAGGCCCAGGAGGATGATGGCAGCTCCAGTGGTGACAACATGGAGTCCCTTGTCGGTGTCCTTGTCGATGGCAGCAGTGCAGTGGCAGCCCTGGGTTGGCAATCCATGGCCAGGCAGGCAGCTGCTATGTGTGAGGAAGCCAGGTAGGGCAAGATGGCTGTGGGGCAAGTGGCAGGTATTGCAGCAGGCCAGCAAGGCCAGTGTGGCATCCAGCAGGCATGCAGGGTACTGGTCATCACATCACTGCTGGGGTGAGTTGGGGTAGATGTGGCATTTGGAGGCAGAATGGTCAAAGAGAGAGCTGCTGCATGCTGTTCCTGCACTAGTCATGCTGCTCCTGGTCAAGGTAGGGGTTGGCCAGAATGCAGATGGTGGGGTTGTCTTCTAAAGATGGCTGTGGGGTGTTGGCAGCTGCAGTCAGAACCTAGAGTTCCCTCCCCCCCCCCCCCCAATGACAGCTGGGGCCCGCTGCAGGAAACTGGATGCAAATCTACTCCCTATTCCTCGCATGTGTAGATGCCTGCCTGAAAATTCTTACACCATGGTAGCTTACACCAGAGTAAATTTAGGCCGGAGCAATTGCATGTGTAGATGAGCGCAGTAAGTTACTTTTGTATTGCAGTGTAAAGGGGTCTTAAAGACTAGGTGTAAATTTAGCCAGTGTAAATGAGAATATGGTCCAGATTTCCGAGAGACTACTGAAAGAGTTTCCAAGAAACTGTTTTCCATGCATAGTAATATTGTATTAAATAATCAGGAAGTCCATTTGAGGTTCTAGTTTTCAAAGTTAACTTGAAATAGCATTTGCTGAATTATGTTAAATATATTCCAGAAATGGATGTCTTGAAGCATTTTGTTCTTTATTTATTCTTGAAGCATCTTTCTTTATTATTTTGCTTTTATTTTTTTGAAAAGCACATAGCTCTTCTGTATACTACAGTTTATTAAATACTGGTCAGAATAAAATAGCAAGATCTATCTATCTATCTATCTATCTATCTATCTATCTATCTAGTCTCTACTGTACAATCCCATGTTGGTTTGGGGTTTAAAATATATTATCCTATGAAGTAATGAGAGATTGAACAAAGAACGGACCTGTGCCAAAGAAATTTATTGCGACAAAACTAGTGAATGGGAATTAAAAAGTTCACATTAACTACAAAACAGTAAGTGCTAAGATGTTAATAACTTTATTGCAATGAAAATGTTTAACATAGAGTCAAAACAGATTAGTTCTTTGGAAATTTTCTAATTTTCCTACTCAGGACCGACTGATGACAATTTCAGTTAATCTAAACAGATTTATAACTATGATCATATAATGCTTTTTTAGCTGAGTTGTGTCCTTTACGTGATGTTCTGGCACTCTAGCCTGTAACCAAATACTTGGGACAGTTCTCAACTGGAGAGAAGTTATCACACGTGGCCCTTGGTCTAGTTTTGTGTCTTCATTTTTTCACAATTTCCATCTCTTGCTTCCCTTTACTTTCTGATCTTGATTGGTAAAAGAGGACTACGATGCACTCACACAGTTTTGAGCACTGATTTAGAAATTACTGCTTGATTTATTCCTATGGAAATGATTGCTTTTGCATCTCTTTTAGTTTGATTGCAGTGAAGTGCTGCCTCCTTCCAGACTCCCACTCTTAACAGACTTAGGTGAGATATGGCAGGGCTCTGCCACACAGTCAACTCAGACAGTAAAAAACCCCCCAAAAACTGACTAAATTCCTTTGGCTAATTAAATAGGGAACAAAGCTAGTTCTGCAGAACAAAAATACATCTTTTAAAAAAAGACAGTTCATTAATTATCTTCTTCCTAAATTCTATTATTCAAAGATATATTTGATTTCAAACTTTCCTAAGCATTGCCTTGGTTTACATTAGTAATTTTTGCAGCTGCTCTGAATTGCTGCCAGGACTACCAGGCCTGTGTAAGTGCAGAGTATTTTCTCTAAAGCTTCCAACCATATTGAAAACAGACTCATAGACTGAATGTTTAAAGCAGAATTGTTTCTGGCAAATATGCAGTGTCAACATAAAGTGATGTAGAAGGGAATGACTTCTTAGTTTTACATTTCTTTTAGAAACCACTAAAAGATATCTCCATATATCTTCATGTACATGTACACACTATACACACACACACACACACACACATATATATAGATAGAGATATATAGATAATTATATATAGATATATATATAAATAGATCTATCTATCTATCTATCTATCTATCTATCTATCTATCTATCTATCTATCTATTTTTATATATATATAAAGGGCTTAGTCCATCTGTCTGTGTGCCTATCTATCTGTAATGCTCTTGAAGCACTCTGGTTGTCTTGGCAGCCAATCGCAATGCTTACTGAAACAACCAATCAGAGTGCTCTGCACAGACATAGACAGACAGATGGCCAGACGAGGCGGGGATGGGGTTGTTGTGGGGTCAGACTCAGGGCAGATGGGGGAACTCTTAGAACTCTTTAGCTTAGAGGTGGCGGTGATGTGGGGTGGGGACAGAGGGGACAGCAGGGGCAGAGTGGTATGGTAGCAGCAGTGCTGGCCTCACTCCCCACCCTGTCCTGCTCCCTGGAGGCAGCGGCAGCATAGGGTGCTGGTGGAGGGGGATGGAGAGAATGGCAGGGATGGAATGGGATGTCAGAGCACTGCCATGATGGCAGGGATGGAGTGGCAGAGTGCCATGGCAGAACTCCATGATGGAGGGGGATGGAGGGAACAGTGGGGATGGACTGGGACAGCAGACTGCAGCCATGATGGCAGGGATGGAGGGGACAGAGTGGCAGAGCAACATGATGGAGCCCCCGCCCCCCCCCAGTCCTGCTCCTTGGAGGTGGTGGTGGCATGGGGTGCTGGCATAGGGGCAAACAGCAGGGCAAATTTCCTCCCCTACTCCTGGGAGGTGGCAGCATGGGGTGGTGGTGCTCTGTCCCAACCTGCCCCCCCCCGTCATTCTTCATGGGCAATTTGCTAGTGTGTGTGTGTGTGTGTGTGTGTGTGTGTGTGTGTGTGTGTGTGTGTATCTAAGCTTAAAGTAATTTGTAGCCAAACAGCAGCAAAAAAGATAGATGGTTGAGTATATAGCATTTCATATAACAAAAATTTACTTTGGGGTGAAATATCATTACCAAATCATTGATGATCTGATATTTCAAATGGACCCCAGACCAGAAGTTTCAAAATGTGAAGCAAAAATTAAACTCTTTTTTCCATTACACATTTGTGCTTGAGTATGCACTAATATACAGACATGAACACCCCTTTATGAGGAGGTGACATCTGTATGATAAATTTCATGGGTAGATAGATAGATATGTATTTCACATATTTGAACAATTTATCACAGGCCTATGGCTGTCCCATCGATTCACTAATCCAAGTACTTTTTCTAATATCTGAAATCTGAAAATTTTCAAACAGTTCCCATTTTGTTCTTCTGCATGAGTCCCCCAATGCCCCCCCCCCCACTCCCAGAGCCCCCCATGGCTGCCCTGTCCACCCCAACTCCATCCCTTTTTGAAAAAAAATGGAGTAAAAACCCCAGGACTCACCGCTCCTGCCACAGTCTCAGGGCTTAGGGGGGTTCATGTAGAGCCCCCCACACAGTTCAGGGCAGCAGGGATAGCAACCCCCTCCACCAGAAGGAGCAGTGAATGCGGGGCTTTTCTTGCTTTTTTTTCTAAAGGGACAGAGCTGCAGTGGGCATGGGGATTGGGGGAGTGAGGGGGGGTTGGGGAGCTCATGCAGAGTCCCCCATGCAGTGTGGGGCACTGGGGGGGGGCAGCGGGGATCGCCCCCCCCACCCGGCAGCACCCTGTAACTCGGGGCTTTTTTTCCCAAGTGCTGGGAGCTGGGGTGGGCAGGGCAGCCATTGCCAGGCTGGGCAGGATGGGCCTGGCTGATTCGGAGATTCAGAGATTTGGCAGTAGCTGAATCTCCAAATCAGATTCGGCTGAATCAATTTGGGACAGTGATTCAAATCATCGAATTGAATCACTGTCCCCCGAATTGGCTGAATCTGAAGCAAATTCTAGCCACTTCGCACAGGCCTAATGTGTATGTGTAACTGTATGTATGTATCTTTCTCCAAAATATATATATATATATATATATATATATATATATATATGGGCATATCTTTCTGAATTATTTGTAGTTGAACCCATGTTTACAAAGTCACAGACTTGCTGTAGGTAGTTGAATACAAGAAATAGTTTCTGAACCAATCTTCCATAACATGCATATCATATATCAGATACATGGTATATTTTCATCACTTGATGAGCAACACCCAGTTCTATAATTATAATTGCTCCTGACTTTGCTGCTCCTGTGGTTTTATTTGTTTCTTGGAAATGTATTTTACAGATAAGATTCTTTGTAAGCCAAATAATTTTGTGCTGCTGAAAGAGCCACAGAGATCGATGAGGAAATTGTTACCCGGATTATAGGTGAAATTACAGGTTGCCTATTGATAAAAGAAGAGGCAGATATACAGCCGGAAACACAGAAACAAATGCTCATCCCAGGCTATCTGCTTACTTGTGAGAGAACAACATAAATTCTTACTTATGCTGGCTGGAGGAGATGAAGTGGTGGAGGAGAGTGGCATGTAGATTGGCAGCAGGTCTTCATGAATTTGATGAGTTCTCTAAATTTCTCTCTAGCCTATACCCTACATTTATAGATGGCTGGTTCTAATATTTTAGTAAAGGTTCTCTGATTGTTTTAATTTACATTTCTTTATTTCACGGAGGCTTTTGAAACTGGTCTGAACTAGTTTTCTTATGGACATGAAAGGTGTCAATTGGTTGAAATTTATGTTCCTGTGGAGCATTAATTAATGTGCTTTAGGAAATGCACATTAAATCTAGTACCTCCATTGTGAGGTACTTAGAAAAATGTACATTAGCCTATGTTAATGCTTATTAGCTAAAGAACACTTTTTTGTGGTAGTTTAATGCTCATTAAAATAGACTAATGAGCATTAAAGCGCACATGCTCTGTGCTCTGTGTACTTCTGGAAGGAAGTATTCCTTATTTTCTTCCTTCACCATCATGCAATATTGCTTGCCACCAGAGGTGCCACGTATGTGGGTGCCCAAGGGTCCTGACCCCCAGGGATGTCACCTGAAATATGTAAAACTTTCCACATGTCCATCATCTTAGCCCCTCCCCCCAGCAAAAATAAAAGCTGGATCACATGCTTGCCACCATCTTTCTTTCCTCTTCCCCAAAATTTACAGTCTTTTGTAAACGAGGTTGCTTTGTTTTTACAATTTATCTAGGAATCTTAACAAAAAGATATGTTGATTCCTTCCTTTACTTGCCTGACCAAGCTGGTTGTCACACCTGCAAAGGTTCACTCTATAGTCACTCAGAAACAGGCTTTGGGGCCGTCTGCTTAGCCACACTTCTGCAGCTTGGCCCTGGCACCTTTAAAATGACCCAAGCTGGCAACAAAATGGATAATACTACCTTGACAAAAGTTTCAGCTAGATAAATCTAACACAATCTTTATGATGCCTAACCTTTGGATTCAAGTATCTAAGTAGGACAAGATACTTTTGGGTAGAACTTTAAAAAATTTAAACAAATCAGCAAAGCCAGAAGTTCTGTATGTCACTCCTAAAACATCCAAGGCACTTTTTATGTTACTCTAAAAGATATAGAATACAGATGCATGAGACAGAATGATGCATAGACATAGATACTGTCTATGTATTCATTGATGTTAATAAGAGGAGCCAGAGGCTCTGCTTCTTTGATATGACCCTGATAAAAAGGGGGTGGAGAGCAAGGCTCAATCAGGCTTTTGGAAGAAAAACACCCTCCAAAAAACTACCCATTTGCTAATCAGAAGAAATCATTACCTGCCTCAATTATAACTCAGGGTCTTTTTTTTTTTTACCTTGTTTATGTAGAATATTTTCTGTTCTCTTAGGCTGCTGACTATTATTTTTGTAATACCACAAGCACTACAAAAAATCAGTCTCTCTGAAGTATGCACTGACAGGCACCCCTGATTGGATCTCACCAAAGTTGCCACAGAAACATACTCTCAGGCCAGGGGAACTTGTGGCAATAGCTGCTGGTGCCACCCCTTTAATGAAGGCTGGTATCCAATCCACCAGCAAACCCTTTCAAGTTTCAGCGTTGTAGGCATACTCTGACACCCTGACTGCTGGGCAGCAAGAGTGATTGGACATGCCTGCAAGTAGATCCATCGCCACTGGACAGGCTGCCAGGAAGAGAGAGTCATTCTTCCTCTGTCGCTCCCCATGAGAGGCAGGAATACTGTGGGATACTGGTGGACAGGAAGACATGCCACATGTAAAATTTGTTGTGGAAAACCTTCCTGCTACAAATAAGTTGTTGTTTTAAATAACAGCTTTTCTGTTGTGGATTGGCCATTTTTTTTAGCAAGACACAAAGACAAAATGTTTGGCTACAGGTTGTTTTTTGCACTAAAACAGTGGATAAAGCCCCAAAAATGTAACATGTCAGAGACAGAGCCCTCATTCTAAACACTACACCTGAAAACATCAATGATAATACCTGAAGGAAGAAAAACTGACTCAAAGACTGCCTTTTTTTGTTTGAACCATTGTATCTGCTTACAGCATGTTGTGTGAATATGATTTTTAAATGTCATGCAAAAATCTAGAACTCTTGGTGCCAAAATGATACCTTTTATTAGACCAACTGGGAAATCACAAGAAAATATTTCTTTTCTTTTCTTTTCTTTTTAAATGGACACTTTCATGAAAGAGCCAAAGAACTACTGCTTTTTAGAGATGCAACCATTCTTCTCAAATTTATGTAAATAGCATGAGTAGGCTTCCCTCTCAATGAACTTGGTAAATCAAGAAATAATCATTCCCATGAAATGATAATTCTGCAGATAATTCTGATCTGAATCACAGGGTGTTGGCTGCAGTCATTCCACCAGTATACCTTAATGACCAGACTATTTAACTTCAATGTGCTCGTTCAGCCATAATGATGCTAGGTAACTTTGGATATTTCCAGTCAATTGAAACAGAATTAAGTTAATGTGATTAGTTCTTCCAAGAAGCCAATTATAAAGCATTAAGCTATTTAACCTCAGTGGAGACACATTTTTTTAACAGTGAAAAAATCTGCATGTCCTGTGTAGCTTCAGTAGATTGGTTCAGTCATGACTCTGACAAGACCAACTGTGATAACATGCAGAGATACATTTCAAATGACTGTTTATCTAAAAGAACCTTGTAGTATAACATTAGGGGAACAGGACCCCTCTCCCCAAACATACACACAAATCCTTGGGCACTCCTAGCAGGGATCTCATGTATAATTTCATGAGTGCCTAGCTCTCAGTTAGGAACATCAATTGTTTCTTTCACTTTAGTTAACTCTATTTGGCTTGACTAATTCCACTTCTGATACCAAAGCAATATTCAGCAATTTACTTCTAAGAAAGTTCAGTACAGTACCTTTGACTCATACCCTGCATTCAAATGTGTATTAAAAAGTCAGAAACCAAAACAAGCATGTGAAGTTCAGCTACTTATTTGCACAACTCTTATCCAAATATCTGGTTGCTTACACCTAGAAGCAGTAGCATGTTTTCAAGTCTCTTTCTCTCTGCTGACATACAGACTGTAGCTCAATGAACTGCAAGTCATCATAACTCAGACTGCCAAAAGGATTGCATTTCTCGTCAGTTTGTTTATCTTAATTCTTCCATCTTAATGGAAGTTTAAATTGGCTCATGGAATTACCATGATGTGGGCTGATTCACTTTGTGAATTGGTAAGTCAAGATCTGTAGAAACAGTTCTTCCATTCACTTGCTAAGCATATAGCTTTACTTGCCATCACTTGAGGAGGTATATTAGCAATCTACAATTGCATAAAATAATACCCGGAGCACCCTTGTTCCATGTATTTCACATCCATGATTGCAGTTACTTCTTTTCATATTTTATTTCCCCCCCAGCAAAATCTTATTACTTAGAGATGCTGAAAGTGATTATTGATTAGAATTGTCTATAAACAGTGGCTGCCACAAAATGGAAAAAATCAAGGGTTGGCAACAGGCTGATCCAGCCTATGAAAACATTGCATGTGGCTGGTTGTAGGGAAGATCAGCAGCACATGGTAATAGGGGTACCTTCTCCCCTCTGCCATGCTTTCATGTCACATGCCCATCTGTTTGTAGCGACCAGCAGACAGCTACTCTGAGCCAAAGACTGCTTTCTCACCCTGGTACTGCAGTCTCTGCTTACCCTTGCTGCCAAATTCATTGTTTTCAATTGCCATTGGTGATGGAAATCTGTGGCACTTGCTTGCAAAGGTAAGGTGTTGTTTGGGGGCCATAAGAACAAGAGTACAGCCCTTAGCATAGAAAAGGGAGGACTGGGCAGCTAGAGGCAGCTCATGGCAGTGGTGGGTCACAAGCCACCTTAAAGGTTGCCATTGTCTTAAAGGATTTCATCAACATCCAGTGCCATAACTGAGGTAGGGAGGAGTTGTGGGGGTGGGAGGAGAGGGGCACTAAGTAAGTCCAGAAAGTCAAGCAAGAGGAATGATCATTCCAGGACAATCTCTTGCAACACATTTAGGATCTGGCTGTGACACATTTTTAAGACAACTGGAGCTTTCTTATTGACTTGGACAGGGCTAGAATCAGGTTTTGGGATTCTGATCCCTTTGAATCTGCTTTATTTTGTTTGTCTCACTTCTATAATTTATATCATTAACATGCTGGCCACCAATATGATTATTCTGTGGAATTTTATCATAGTTAAATTTGTATCTTTAATCATACTCATCCTCAGTATGAAGAGACTTTAGGAATATTGACAAGGAAATCTTACAGGGTGGACAGAGAGACAATAACAGAGCATGCTATTCCTTCTAGTGGTCACAATTTTCTACTGATTGAATATATCTGAATTAATGTAGCTCAGGATTCATAAGGGCTCTAAGAAAAGCAGTCATCCATGAGTTCTGTAGCTATTTCAGTCACCCAGATCTGGCTATGGGCTCTGTGTGTGTGTGTTTGTTTTAAAGCATTTGGAGATCTTATGATGAAAGAAGTGATGTACTGTAAAATTTAAAGGATTATCTTATTTAGTGTGTACTGTTTTCTGTCATTTTAAAGATATATTAAGTATTTGTCAGAGAAAAACAAGTGGGAGTTCACTCTGGCTGCATCTTTTCCTGTTGATAACAATGGAATATTTTATTCTTTACTAGATGGATTATAACTTTGGAGTTGAGTGTAGATATATTTATATTGACCCAGCATCAGGACAGGAGACCACCTATGTCTGTCACCCTTTGTTTGCAACTTTTTCTTTACTTACAAGGGGAAATAATGCAGTGTAAATGCTTTTGATGACATACATCACTTCTCCTTCCCTACTGGGATAGTGCATGATGATGTAGGGGAACATCTAAAGGTACACCAATTTTCTCATTTGGCTACCCATAAGTCCAAGAGGAAAGTAGCAGCCTAGGAATGGCTGTTTTTCCATGCAAAGGCTCTATAAACAGCATACAAAAGAGACTACAGTAGCTCATTATGTTCTCTTACTCCTCTGAACTGGTAAGTGTTGAGGTTCATGGTTGAGTCTGGTATTTTATTTTATGAGATTTTTTATTAACTTTGTTCCCAAGCCTTCTCCTTTTCTCATCCCACTTTTTCTTCCCCTTAAAAATAAGTTTCATTAGTTTAAAAAAACATTTTAAGTATGGAAGCTAAATATTGCTTAATAAGATCAGTTTACAAATCAAACAAATCCACCCAGCAAATAGCAACTGGCTTCCAATAAAGCAAAAGGGATGGGGAGCGAGGGAGCGAGGAAGGAAAAAAAAGTGTGTTGGAAAATTCTGTCCTCAGAAGAGAAAATTGAATTTTATATGAGCATGGGATGTAGATAACACACTCCTATATATTTATAATTTTTTCATGCAGGAATGAACGAAAAGACAAACTGACTTTCAGAAATAGAAATATCCACAGATACAGTTTTCACTAGATATGAAATGAAGGAAAAAAGTAATGTGTTTGAAATGGTTCAGTCCAATAACCACATGGTAATGATCCACATTAAATTTTGCTTTAGTTCTCCTCTGAGCTCAGTAATACAGCTGTCATGAGAAAATCTTTCCAGCTACAGTATTGCCTTTACTTTATATGTTGATCTCATTACATTTGCTCATGTGATTTCCAGCAAAGTCAAGTCTGAAGGAAGCTTCTTTTCACTACATTTTATCCTGAACATAAAATGGTCAAAACCTTTCAGATGACTTTCAACAGAAAAGGTCATCCTGGTACTTAGTCAATTACATTATAATTATACAGGGTGTTTATAAAGTCCTTGTGCAACTTTAAACTGTAATAACTTTGGATATACACATGATAGAAGCAAATTGTAAATGGCAATCTAAAGCATAATGAATTACATTTTTTTTAGCATAGTGTAAGCTATGCATAGAGTAAGGATCACAAATGCAATTCATGAAATCACTCAGCAGCAACTGGAATATGTTATCTGCAAGTTAGAAAATCAGATTGAACAATGTATCAAGAAAGATAGTGGTTATGTCGAAGTCTAGAAATTTGAGCTGCATTATGCTAAAAATTAATGAATTATGCATTCCATTGCCATTTACAGTTTGCTCCTATAATGTATACATTCAAAGTTATTACAGTTTAAAGTTGCACAAGGACTTTATAAACACCCTGTGTAATAGTGTCCTACACTGTCTTTTTTAAATGTATTTTTGCTAAAAGTTATGATGGCCATAGATTTACGAAAAAAAATAGAACACTTTTATTCTGCTTTGCTAACCAATGATTTTATTATACTAGCAAGTGGCTTGCCAAAACTTTCCTAGTACTGTATTTTGTATCAGGCTATTGTGATAAATTAGAAGAAAACGGGTAGATCTAATCCTTGCTTTCTTGTGATTACAAATTGCTGCTGTAGAAAAGATCATTCAGACTAAATTACTACCAGACTGCTCATGGTGTAACCCTACACATCAGTATGGATGATTTTGAATTGTTGATATAATTTGTTTCACTGTATTCTATATTTATGGCACACCAGATATTGAACTTAATTACATGTAATACTGAAACGACCATAGTTTACTTGCTGTATTTTTAATAATAGTATTTTGCACTTATATGGTATCTTCTATTCAAGACTCTCAAATTTTAATACAAGCTTTAACTGTTTTGAATACATAAATATTGTTAAATAAGTTTAATGTATGGATAAAAATGCCCGGAAAGATTACAAAAGGACAGAGAATAAGTCACAGAACAAGGGCGCATCTACAAGAGATGTTTACTGTAAAGTAGATTAATTAGCGGCTCAGTAAACATTCTGCATCTAGATGTGCACCCATATTAGGCCGGAGTAAACTAATTTACTCTGCAGCAGGATAGTGTTTGTATTTACAAGTAAAAAGTAAAAAACTCCACAGCAGCACATGTGTAGTTACTGCCTGCTGGCTAGCCACACACTGAACCACCCTGATGCCCCAGCCAGCCCCTCTGTAGTACGTTGAGATGGGCTGGCAGGCTGACCCTAGAGGCTTCCTGCCAGCTGGGGCTGCTCTGACCAGGCTCATCATACTGCAATCCTGGGTGCATGTGTAAACATGTGCCTGGGAGCAATAAACTCCAAAGATATAAGCCTGTGTAGATGTATAGATGTACCCAGTAGCAACAAAACAGTTTCGAAATGGAAATGAAAAGTTGGCTAGCAAAAATTTACTTTTCTTTGTTTGTAGTATTATGAATTACCAACACATTTTAATTATATTCATGGGCCAAAATCTTTATTAAAAGTAGCATTGGGTGAAACTTGAAAGATCTCTCAGTTCAGTTCAGATGAACATCTGCAGTTGGAGAAGCCCTTAAGTTTTTAGCAGCAGATGAGCATAAATTCCTGGAAAGACTCATTGCATTGATAAGAATGAAGAAGATCATAAAGATACCATTAGACATTTTAATGGATGTACGAGAAAGTGGCCTCTTGAAAAATAAATATCCAGTAAAAGCAGGGAATGGGCTAGCTCCCAAATAAGACATGGAGACTGATCCAGAGGTCATTGAAATTAGTTGGAAAGACTCACTGAACTCTAGTGGGCTTTGGATCAGTCTGAATTTTTAAAATGGGAAATCAAAAGGAATAATCATTCTTGGATTTCTTCCTAACCTTTAAGGAAACAATACACTTTTCCTTACATCTTCTTCCCTTCATCCTACTTTTTTCTATGTCTACAAAACCAACAATAAGAATGAATGTTTAATACCAATACTTAAATATAGATGAGTTATGGGCATTGCCTATAATTGTCACATTTTAAAAGGAGGGAAATTAGAGACAGGGAGTGCCACATGCATTTGTGCATGCACACAAGCACATGACAGCCAAGCAGCAGTAGAAAGCAGTTCCCACACCTCCCTCCAGGTAAGTCTGTGGGGGGGTGGGAGGGGAGTGGGCACAGGCCATGGGGACAATGTAAGAAAGGGGCACAGGCTATGTAGGAGGGAGGGGGAACAGGCCACAAGTTGGGGGTTACACATGCCTCCTGAGATTTCTGCACCCACAGCATGACATGGAGTGCAGAGCTGCAGCCAGGCTGGACCAACTCTGGGTAGGAGCCACCTCCATAGCCATTGCTACCAAGGTGACATGCCCTGTGCCTGCCTGCCAGCAGCAGGGGCACAACTCCATGCCTCTACAACTGCCACTTCCACATCTCACCATGGCAGTGCAATGCTTCCTCTCATGCTGGGTCCCATGAACTGGGCCTTAGAGAGAGCTCCTCTGGAGCTGGTCTGGCCTCGCTGCAGCCCAATGCCCTGTTGTGGACACAGAAATCTCGGGGCGGGGAGGCGAGTCCCCCCCTGCTGTATTTAGAAGGTATTTTATTATAGTGATTGAGGCACAGGTAAGCTTCCGAATCACTTTAATACTGTAAATATATTAATAAAACATTGTGTTCAACTGATAACTATATATATAATGGTGTTTCATTTTAATCACAGAAAAATGTGGATTTGGGGTTCTTTAATTAGAGAATTTGCAAAATGTTTAATAGAGAATTTGCATTTTTTAAACAGAGAAAACCAGGATCCCTGATAACCCACACCTGAAGGCCAGGTACAGACACACCTTTACCAGTATAAGTGATCAGAAACTAGTCTATACCCATAACAGAACAGAGGTTTGGCGCACAGAATTGGCCTACGCCTATAACAGAAGACAGGGCCCCTGCTTTTTTGAGATAGGAATGTCACATTTTCCTTAGATTTATCTCATAATCCTTATAGTGAAAGTTTTGCCTAAACATTTAAGAGCCAATTTTTCTAATTTCAAGTGAACTTATTTATACAATTATTTTTCTTATCCAGGTTTCCCTTCCCCTTTCTCAGTCCACATTCTGACAATAAGTAATATACTTTAACAAGTCAGGTTTTCACTCATATCTCACATTGAAGGAACCCCCTTCAATGAAGAAGCTTCAGTTTGTTTGGTATAATGCTAACTTAGTTCAGGAAAAACTGGCTTTTAATGTATACCAAGTATAAAAATGCATGGAAGAAAATTCAACTTATATTTATTTTACACTCTTAAAATTCCAGCGTGACTTATTCTAACTCGAAACTGTGTCTGCCAAAATTCAACGTGAGTGAATTTTTATTGCATAGTTATAAACCATTGAAAAAATAAATGGTTACATAATGGAAGAAAAGTTGACATAATCTTAACTCTATACGTGCAAATAGCATACAACACCCAATATAAAAAACAGGCCATCACTAACATTTTCAACAATACGCTCCTAGAATGCTGTAAATTGTACCATGGGTACATTGCACAAGTGGAATCAATGAATGTAATTATGCAGTTATGACCAGTGGGCATTTCCTCACAGCTAATGCCTGGCTAGGGTAAAATCTCAAGAAAGTCACTATCCCTAAGCGTACCAGGTTATTAAGTGCTAGGAAATGCCAAAGCCAAAGGTCACTGTTACAAGTGCAAACTGTGAACATATAAAAATGCAAATATAACAAATTATATTTGTTTATGAATTGAACTTTGAGGAAGAAAACTATTCATTACCTTGGGTACAGACATAGATTTACAGTGCAGGCTTTTTCTGTCTAGATGCTAAACCAAAAGGAGCTTAGTAAAAGTAAAGCATGAGTTTAATCATTCACCAGGTTCTACCGAGTTTACAATGGTGCACAAAGAGTAAGACTATATAATCTAAGGTTTTGGTTAGGATCATTGCAAAAGAATGCATACATCAATTCTGCAGTGAAAAAGTTAGATGCAGGAAAATATATACACAGCGGGTGTGTCTATATGAGATGCTGACTATGCAGTAGCTGGAAAATACTAAGCAATTATGCACACACAGTGCTAATATGCTACTGTGCAGTAGCATCACCTAAAAGCTGTTTGCTGGTGCTACTGTGCAATAACTCCCGTTACTGCGCATCTATTTAGAACTTGTTAAAATAACTAATAAATAAATGCACAGTAATGACTGCCTAGTAGTAGTCTCTCATGTAGACATGCCCAGTGTTTATTAGACATAGCGTTAATTCTGAGCAATGTGGTTTGATTAAAAAAAAGTCAGTGTAAAGTTCAACAGTGCTTAAAGTTCAAAACTTTGGAGGAAAGTAGATCTGGCAAACTACAGGCCCATCAGCCTGACCTCTATCCTGGGGAAGGTCTTGGAAAATTTTATCAAAGAGGCCATCCTTAACAGACTAGCTGATGGCAATAACCTGAGGGATACCCAGCACGGGTTTGTTGTGTGTAGGTTTTGCTTGACCAATCTCATTTCCTTTTATGACCAGGTGACCTATCACCTGGACAAGGGGGAAGAGATTGACGTCATATATCTTGATTTTAAAAAAGCCTTCAATCTGATATCCCATGATCACCTTTTGGCAAAACTGGCTAACTGTGGCCTCAACCTCACCACAATCCACTGGCTGGGGAATTGGCTCCGCAGTAGTACCCAGAGGGTGGTGGTTGATGGAAGCCAATCGTCGTGGTGCACAGTTACCAGTGGGGTCCCTCAAGGCTCTGTCCTAGGGCCTATACATTTTAACATATTCATCAATGATGTAGACATTGTTGTCAGCAGCGGGCTCGCCAAGTTCGCCGATGACACCAAAATCTGCAGTAAAGCATCCACACCTGAGGAGAGGAGGGTGATCCAGGCAGATCTTGACAGGCTCATGAAGTGGGCGGATGAAAATCTGGTGGTGTTTAACACTGAAAAATGCAAGGTTCTCCGCCTTGGGAGGAAAAACCTGCAGCATGCTTATAGGCTCGGCAGTGCTACGCTGGTTAGAACTACAGATGAAAGGGACTTGGGGGTCATGATTGACCACAAGATGAGCATGAGCCTTCAGTGTGATGCTGCAACTAGTAAAGTGAACAAAACACTGGCTTGCATCCATAGATGCTTCTTAAGTAAATCCCGGGATGTCATTCTCCTATTGTACTCAGCCTTGGTGAGGCCGCAGCTGGAGTACTGCATCCAGTTTTGGGCTCCACTATTCAAAAAGGAAGTGGAGAAGCTTGAGAGAGTGCAGAAGAGACCCATGTGCATGATCAGAGGTCAGGAAAGCAGACCTTATGATGAGAGGCTGAGAGCCATGGGACTCTTCAGCCTGGAAAAGCACAGGCTCAGGGGCAATTTGATGGCCACCTTTAAGTTTATCAGGGGTGTTCACCAGGTTCTGGGGGAATGTCTGTTCACCAGTGCGCCCCAAAAGATGACAAGACTGAATGGTCACAAACTCTTCCGTGACTGATTCAGGCTGGAAATAAGGAAGAACTTCTTTACTGTCCAAGCCCCAAAGGTTTGGAATAGACTGCCACAGGAGGTGGTTCAAGCACCCACTTTGAACGCCTTCAAGACACATGTGGATTTTTGTCTTGCTGGGATCCTATGATCCCTGCTGACTTCCTGCCCCTGGGGCAGGGGGCTGGACTCGATGATCCTCCAGGGTCCCTTCCAGCCTGAATGTCTATGAAATCTATGAAAACTTAGTTAATGCAATTAATTTTGCACAGCATCCCTTTATATATATATATTCCACTGCTCTTTTTTCAAGACTGGCTGCACCAATATGTGTGAATGTAATTATCTAGAATTGTGGAGGTGTATGACGAAACAGGGAGAATAGGGCTATGATTTACTGGTGGTGGTAAAGGATGGGGAGGAGTCTGAATAAAGGATGTGTTGGTTAAATATAGATAATAAGCCTGTACAGTAGTTACACTTAACGCAGTAAGCTTGCAGAAAGTGCTCTAAAGCTGTAACCAAACAGGTCCATGGTTCACAGAGTGCTTGAAAAATGGCAGAATGCACTCTTAAGTTAAGCCTTGATGGATGTAGTATCAGACTTAAGCATTTAGGTTATAGTACTTTCTTGAACCACACCATGTGTTAAGGTAGGCTGAATTCCATCAGCATCCCAGGTGGCTTTGTGCATGGGTGTGTTCTAGGCTCAGGCACAGGCTGAGTCAGTGACAGCCTGTGATCCCAGCCCTGTGTCCTCCCTCTGGCTAGCTGTGCTGGGCCTGCTGCAGTGATAGAGACCCTTACCCTGCCCCCCAGGCTGTGGGATGCCCTAAGACCACTGCAGCAGCCTTAGAACTAGGACATACCACAGCAAGGCCAGGCGGTCTGAGGGAAAAAGGGGTCTCTGTCACTGCAGCAGGCCCAGCACTGGGACATGCCAAACCCTGGCCACGGTTGCTGCAGCAGCATGACTCAGTGTTGGGGATGCTGCAGGGACAGAGACCACTTTTCTCCCTAGCCCTTCTGGACAGGCTTTAGTATGCCTCAGCACCACTGCAGCAGCCCTGGCACCAGCACATACCACAACATGGCCAGGGGGTAGGGGGCAGAGCTGCTGCCACTGCTTCTGCTGCCACTGGCTCTCTGAAGGGCGTGAAGCTTGAGGGAGTGTGTGTGTGCATGTGCATGTGCATATTTGTGTTCACATGTGCATATGTCCATCCTGGCCCTGAGTGACCCTGCCCTATACCCCTCCCCAATCCTGATTCACAGTAGATCCAGGTGGGGCAGGTGCCCCCATCCCCCATTACAGCTTTGGGTAGATGCTGGTGCCCAGCCCCCAGTCACTTCCAACCCAGCCTGCCTATTGCTGATAGATCATAGAGCAGTGAGCAGGGGAGACTACTCCCCTGTGCCAGGCAACCAATCAGGGATGGCTTTCCTGTTGGGCTGTGGTCAGGAGTCTCTGGCAGCTTGGGGAGCCTGTGGGGCTCTCTGGGAGGTGTGAGAGAGTGCCCCCAAACTCCTGGCCTTGGCCAGTGCAGGAAGGCTCCCAGCCCTGTACCCGCTCCCTCCCCCACAGAACAGCATAAGTCTGTTCTGTTCAGTCCTGACCTAATCTAGAGTACTTTGAGTAAAGCATAATACTTAAAGCACGTTCACCTCAGACTTTTTGAACATCTGTACTTAGCCAATTGCATCTGGTGTTTTTCAAAGTGAAAAGTTTGTCCACTCATTAGTGGAGTGGGAATATAGCACTAGACAGTAACTTAACATGTAAAAGTTTGGAAGTATAGTATCAAGTATATTATATGGTTATCATCCTAACTGAAGCTAGGGACAGAAGATACACATAAACCAGTATAAGTGATCAGAAACCGGTTCAAATCTGTAGCACAACAGGGCTAGGGACAGACATTCAAAAAGCCTGAGCCTGAATTAAGTCAATCTTTTCAGGTTAGTCTAACCTGGCTAGGCTGAACCAGTTCGAAACTGGACAGACATTCTAGTTGAACTGAGGAAATTTGGGCACATGCCTGCAGTAGCTTAGGCTAGGAGCTGGGCGGGGGGGGGGGGGGGGAGGCATTAGAGCAGCCCTCCCTTCCTCTTCCAGTGCTGAGGTGAGGGGGTATGGCCAATTCCCAGCAGGACTCTCTCATTCAGGAGGTCTACCTGCACTGTCCCAGGCTTTTCCCTGCTGGCTGATCAAGGGGCAGGAGTGTTGCCAGCCCTCAGCCCCCTGATAGCACTCTTAGGCAAGGGAGGGCAGGCGTGTGCAGTGCATGAATCTGTTGATGATATGGATCTTTTTAACCTCCTTCTCCCTGTTTATACAGTCTGCAGCAAACTGACAGGCAAGCAAGCCAGTTGGGGGGCTGATAATAGTCTTTATCACCTGATTAGCAAAACAATAGCCTCTCTCCATTACTTCAAACATCTTAAACAGCTTACCAGCTGACCTGTTGATTAGCTCCAAACAGCCCTAAGGAGTCACTGTTCTGTCTGCCTTCCCCATTGAAACTGGAGAGAGACACACACAAAGAAACCTCTCAGCATTATCTAGCATACCACATGCCTAAGGTGCCTGGGGCTGGGGTCCTTGCTGTGGGAGATGAGAAGGAGTGGGATTTCCTGCTTGAGCAGTGAGGGAGGGGGAGTAGGGCAGGAGGATGCCAGGCAGACCCTGCTGTGTCTGCATTCTCTGCCGGAGTCTTACATGGCACTAGCCTTAAATACCACATGCTGGCTATGGTCCATGTTGTGGGAGAGAGGAGGAAGGGATCTCTGCTTAAGTAGCGAGTGGTGAGAGGGTAGAAGAGGATGCACAGGGAAGCCAGCAGACCCTGCTGTGCCTGCAAGTCTCCTGGAGCTCTGGCCAGGGAGCAGAGGAGAGGGGCCAGCCCTGCTGTGTAGCAGAGAGCCCTGCCCCACCCAGAGACCATACCAGTATGCTGGGAGACTCTGATTTAACTTAAACTAGCAAGGAGTCTGGGACAGACATTGCATAAACTGGTTTGACCCAAATCAGTTATATCTGATATTATATTCAACCAGGTTTACCTCAAAGTGCTTTCAGCCATATTCAAACTGGTTTATGTGCACTGAATGTCTGTTCTGTTACAGGCTTAAATCAGTTTTTGATCACTTAAATCAGTTTATGTGTAATATCTGCCCCTAGTCCAGAAGTTCAGTGCACATAAACTGCTTTCAAAATGGCTGAAACCAGTTTAAGATAAACCTGGATGGATATAGTATCAAGATGTAACTGATTTAGGTTAAATCAGTTTATTGAACTTCTGTCCCCTCCAGATTCAAGTTAACATGCAGTTCCCCAGCATCCCAGGATGCTTTGTACCTCCCCTACAAGCCCCCCATCAGAGGGTGGGTTGGCTAGCCTTGGCCCAAGCTGTCTGCTTCAGTTGAGCTGGGAAGTGTGCAGGCAAGCTTTTAGCCTGGGTACTGTAGGCATGTGGCTGCATTTCCGGAATCAAACGTGAATGTCTGTTCAGTTGGTTTTTAGTTCAGTCTAAGCATTTGAGATGCACAGATTGCATTTTAACCTGCAAAGATTAAACCAATTCAGCCCCGGGTTGTTTAACTGTCTGTACTTAACCTGAATGTACAACTTAGTACTTTCTATATTATTAACAATAAAGATCATGATATTTCTGGAAGTGCTGAAGTAGCAAGAGCAATGTTCTGCTTTTAGTATTTCTGACTCATCCAAGAAGTACCAGAAGCCTTTTGGTCTCGTAAATTTTTCAGCCTATTTTGACAGATTGAAGAAGCTTCTATTAGTTCACATACAGTTTGGATAAATTTTGACTCTGAACCAATGAAGTCCCAAGATGCTCACCAATTGCTAGCTCTATGCTTGAAGAAGGGTGATTGTGCTCAAAAGCTTGCTAAGAATTTTTTCCAACTATTCAGTTGGTCTAATAAAAGATATCATATCTACTCAAAGAACCTTGCCTGCCTATGTCCTTAGACTAACATTGCTACAACCAAAAACCCACCAATTGGTAGTTCAAACTCTTGGATACAGGTCTGCATTTCCTTTTCTTTTTTTCAGGAAAGACCCATTCTCAGGCATTTGTAGTTGTAAGGCAATATTTGTTGTGTTGCTAAACTTAAATATTCTATGGCACTGATGTAAAGGTAATTGTGATATGTTAGCACTGGTAAAAGTGAAATCTGAGGTGTAGGAAAGAATAACAAAAGAAGCGAAAAGAAATAAAATGGAAACAATAATAGAACCACTTTCTTTATGTGACTATTGAAGTCACATAGTGTCTATCAGCGTTTTCGTGGTTATTTCCTGTACTTAGGCACTCACTTCAGGAGAAGAGACAGTAAGTTGATTTAAGAAGTGGCATTACATTTTCTCCCTCTCGGTGAGAAAACAGTACTTTCCTCAGATGGAAGGTAGATTCATATTTATAAAGATATGTGAAGGACAGAAAGCAAATCAACTAGCATTACAATCCTAGTGAACCAAATATCAGAGCCTGTTTAAAAGTCACGTGTCCAAAAATACATAAACATACTAAACATTGAACTAGGAAAAAATTCTAGATGGCTGGAAAATGTATAGCATAAAGTTAACCCTAATGTTTTCCCAATTCATATTTTGGTACATTTTATATAATTTGTATACATAAGTGAATGATTGTGTAATCTGTGAAAATCATTTTAAAGCAACATAAGCTCCAGTATGTAGAGCATGAAATTTATGAAACAAGAGAGAGATTATTTAAGAGATAGAATAATATGATGATTGAGAGGTAACCACATACCTTAAACCTGGCTGCAGAAGGGAATATCAAAACTATATTTTGAAAACCATATCACACAAAAAAGTCATGATTATAGTAGATCAAATTAAAAGTGCTTTTGGAGAACAGAGAATTTATTGATGGTCTAGAGAAAAGCTCATTTTAAAGTTTAAGGAGAACCTTCATGTTAGAGAAAATCTGCCAACACATTACCTCTATTAAGACTTATTTTTACTTTTACATGTTTTGAATAATTTTAATTCTTATTCCTGCCAATTCTATGAGACCACCTAAAGCCAAGTTTTCAAAGGGCTCCCACTCTGTGGATGCAAAACTTGTCCATGAAATCACATATTTTACTGTGCAGTTTCCTGATTTCCATAAGCAAATAGTAGGATTAAGGAAAATTTTGTAATATATTTGTCTCCTCTAAATGTTGTTAAACTTAATTTTTCCATCAATCAAAGTAGAATTTCCAATAATATTTTAAAAACATATTGATATTAGCATAGCCAGCATTTTTAAAACAAAGTCATGGCAGGGGGCGAGGGGAGGGAGGGAGGAGGGAGGGGTCTCCGTTTTGATTCCCAAATTGAATTACCCTGAAGGGACAATGAGTAGCCAGAATCCCCTGAAAATTATAAGGCTTTTTTTAGGGTACTTCATGTTGAGAATCTGACCTAAAATCACTTCTTTTGAAAAACATGGCAGAACATTGTTTGGAACATATGACACTATACAATAAGCTGTATCCTTATTCAATGAAGAATCAGTGTTTAAACTGAGTTTTTCATTGTCTCCTAAAAGAGATAAAAAAGATTTCACTGGACTTGAGATACTGTCCAGCCATTTTATACTATTCTTTATCTGTCAAGAACTTCAAATTAGGCTAAGATCTTTATGTTGCAAATAAATAGAACTATTCCATGCCCCAATTGAAGTCAGTATGAGAGTCTTTCTGATAACAAAGTGGATGGATGAGTACAGCATTATTACCATGTAGGTTAGCTTTTCTGCAGTGAGTAAAGGGGATAAGACTACCATCATGAGCAGAGTGGAAAATGGATTACTCAAACAAAAGGTTTCAGAATGGATCATCTAGGTTTTTTGCTGGGTTCTAAATAAGATCATATTGCTTTCTTTTCCCCTGGATATTTTGTGTCTACTTTCCAGCAAAGTAGTTTCTTTCAGCTAGTCCTCCCACCTATCCAAACAATGGAAAAGACAAATGTGCTGTATTGTCTGGATCATCTGGGACATCAAATATCTGTTTTGTTTAAATGAATTAGCTTCTGGGTTCAACCCAGCAATATCATGGCATCATAGGGTCTAATCTGACTAATTTGATAGTTACCCTACAGATCTCAGTGACCACCTTTTTCAGCACATTCTAAAAATCTGCTCTTACTGGACACAACTAAATTAGATGTCCAAATCATCCAGCATTCAGGTAAGTATGCAGGACTGAATGTTCCTGAAAAGCACAGGAAGAATCTATAAGTCAGTAGTTATCAGCCAAATACAAAGGACCTTCTGCAACCAATTTGCAACTGTAGTGCATTTTTTTGCCTTCTAAGTGTGATTCTGCAAGTGCAGGTAAAGGCACAATTCGCTCTAATGCATCATCCACACAATTGCACCTCCTGCCATGGCACATGCAGCCAGGGCTGAGAGCCCTGTCAGGTACAGGGCTCTCAGTCCTGGTTTTCTGTGAGGCACAGCCCAGACAGGGAGCCTTATGTGGGCTGGGATTGTCACTCATCCCCAACCCTAGGGGATCACAGCAGGTTCAGGGGTTTCATGCGGGGCAAGGTATACCCCCTGTTTGCAGGGGCTCCCAGCCACAGAGGAGACTCTGCTATAGTTGAAGCTTGATAACAATCAGCTGCAAAGTCAGTACACATTTTTGAGGTCTAACTTTATAGCTGTGGAAGTTTTTATTGTGTGATAACTACTTTGCATGTGTAGCTGATCTTAAAGTGCTTGTTTAATTAACCTGTTAATTCTACAATACCTGTAATGTGTAAAGGGGGCCTACGGTCCTATTCCAATTCTTTGTCATTCCTGAAAGAAGCTGCTGACCACAATGATACTGTTACTAATTTCTACTACAATCATGAAATTAGTTTTATTTTCAACTTGATTTGTTTTTTAAAAGCATATTTAAAATGTATTTGTAAAGGAGGCAGAGTACTGGCTTCAGAAATGGATTTAGTTGAATTTTCTGTGGCTGCAGAAGGGTCAAAAGGAGAAACAACCCACTAGCCATAGTTCCACAGACCTGCGTGCAAGTCAACATAGGACCTTACATCTTATTTCCCTTACTGCCTCTCAAACTTTGACTCAGGACCCTAGAAAACTAAAATGTTGACCTTCATTTACTGTATGATGAAACAGCTTGACATTGGTGTTGATTATCTGATGGGGTGAATCTGCTGATACAATTTTCCTTTTGTTCAGGTGGGTGATGGGGCTAGCAGTGGCAGATTCTGTGTTAATTAGGAGGACTGTTAGAAGTCGTGGGTCATACAGATAGGGCACCTGGAGTGGAATTCATTGGATCCACCAAGCATTATGGCCCAGAGAACCTCAGCTTTGACCATGGGTCAAGACAAAATTTAATACCATAACAAGCCAGTCTTCATGTTAATGCAGTTTTTATCAGTCTTATTAGAATAAAGTGTTTTTATCAAAATGTTCTCTTTTATTATTATCTAGAAATGTAAAGTATTGTAACATGTTTTTCTTTGTTGATGCTTATTTATCATGTCTCATTTAAAATAGCACATGTTGGTAGAACTTATTACTTCTCACCCTCCTCCCTACTGGGTCTAAAGTCATATAGATATATTTTCACATATGCACAAAATAGATCAATGCTCAAGAAAGCAAGAACTGAAGCAGAGGTATGTTATGAGTTCAATCTGCTCCTACTGTGGCAATAGGAATTTTTTCACAGACTTCAGGGGGGTCTTAAGATGTGGCACAAAAAATAGATTTCAGGGGACTATGAGGAATATAAATGAATGTATTCACTAGAATGCATTTCTACTTCCCCAGGTATCAATTTTATTTTTATAGTGTTATTTATCTTTCCTCATATTCATTTCTGTCTAGTTCTACGTATGTAACATTATCTTCAAAATGTAAATTCTTGGACACACATATCATAAGTCACAAGAGAGGCCAGAAGGTATGCTCTAACAGTAATCTATTCATAGGTATGTATGCAGCTACATATACATACTATGCTATCCAGTTCAACCAAAATACTTAGTCATCATCCATAATGATTGTGATGCACTAAATATGACTTGGACTTTTAACAGAGTCTCTTAAATATATGACTAAAAGCTGGGATCTAATATTTAGGAAAATGTAAGTATACTGTCTGTTTTACTATGCAGGTCTTGAAACTTTAATTATGACAGAACATAAATTTTAAAACTCTAAATGTCTTTTTGATTTAGCAAGTTAAGACTGGGATTTCCACAGCCATATAAATGTTCACTGTGTGTGGGTTTATGTCTGTCTATATTGAAAAGAGAACAGTTCAAGCAAACTACTTTTATTGGCATTAACTCACATAGCTGTAGGAGGACTAGATGGCTCCCAGGGCTGACTATGTGATATGAAGCTATTCACAGCAGCCTACCACATCAGTAATAACTGATAGCTACTTTGTGGCGGATCAGTCAGTGGAGTATATGAAATTTTTTAGTACAATTCTTTCTATCTAGGTATTGGTATAAAAAAAAATTACAATTTATACTGGTTAGCACTAGAAGCAGGGAACTAGGAGATAAATTGACACAGCCAGCTTAATAGAATAGCAATGGAAAGCTCATTTGTGAGTTTCACTGATTGAAATAAGAAAACGTTATTTTAAAATTTTGAAGTATGCAGGAGAGATTAAGAAAAATTACTGGTAGTTCTAGATCTCTAACGTCTCCTGCCAAACTCAGTGTATACATGCAGGTCTCCTGCTCCTTTCTGTGGATGGATTGATATGATTCTCTTGCTCCAAAACCAAAGAAGCAGTGATCTCATAGGAAGCACCCAAGGCCATAGAGTGCTTATTTGATAAAATTCAGTGCATTAAACT
Organism: Alligator mississippiensis; assembly: GCF_030867095.1. Lineage (NCBI taxonomy): Eukaryota > Metazoa > Chordata > Crocodylia > Alligatoridae > Alligator > Alligator mississippiensis. The sequence continues at coordinate 117,627,876 of NC_081825.1, forward strand.
GCACTTAGAGCTAAAAGATGCAGTAACCAGAGTTACCGCACAGTAGCGCTGGGGAACGCCTTTTAAGTGACACTACTGCGCAGTAGCCTAATACTACTGTGAAGTAGCATCTTGTCATGGCTTTTGCCATATGACACTACTGCACAGTAGTACCTGGCTACTGCACAGTCAGCATCTCGTGTAGATGTGCCCAGAGAGAGCTTCTCCAAAGCCTGCTGAATTCAATGCACTGGGAATGTAAATCCAGTTGATTTAAGCAGGCATTGGACAAGCCATGAGGAAGTACTAAAGTTGTTGGATAAGTGGTGTAATATCTTTGTGGCTAAAATGGTTGTCTTCAAGAAATATTATCATGATAATAGTATGTTAAACACAGGCATAAGAACCTTTTTGCATAGGGACGTTTTCCTCAAGCAGGGCCTTACGTATGTACGTTTTAAGATTCTAGCACCAGTGTGATCTCTGATTGCCCCACCAAATTTTTGCCCACGTATTAGACAACTAGTGAGTTGAGAGGAAAAAGGTTCAAATGCATAAACATGACACTATTATCTACTACAATTATTTCAAGGTCCTCTCTCTTTTACTTGATGCACAACAATAGTTTTAGGCTTTTGTATGGAAACTCTTCCCAAAGAAACAATTGGTATGCTGGCTATGCTATTATTGGCATATGCTGGTTGAATGCCACAAGGTCCTCTATAATTTTCTCCATCTGTTTATTCCCAAGAAATAGCTTAAAGGAAAAAAAAATCTCTATTACCTTGGTTGTATTTTTTACTATTTTTTCTGCTAGAATGAATAGTATTGCTAAGACTTGCACTGTAGGCATTCATTTGCCATAGAATATCAAATTAAATGCTTAGCAGGACTCAGCCAGCAAGTTCAGAAAATACATTTTTGAAAACTATTGCTCCATTAGGTGCAAATTTACACACACACACACACACACACACACACTACCTTCTTGCTGAATAGCATGTCATATTGGTCAGCGTTATATACTTCTGTAATGAAGGACCTTCTCACTATTACTTTGGGAAGAACTCATATAGGTCCCTATTTGTATAGACCTGTGATTCTCATCCAGGGTATCTTGAAATCCTCCTAAGGGTAGTGTGGGCTAGAAACACATAGACACTATACACATGATAAACCCAATTTTCAAATAGGAATCCACAATGTCAAAAATGTTCTGACCTGTTCTGAGTCCTTTGCAACAGGATTGCTCTATTATGTTTCTGTAGTAAAAAATTAGTAAAAGCTAAGAACTGGCATTTTCTGAGGGCTGTCTTGAGCTGAAAAAGCTTGAGAAGCACTAGTATAGACATATCGAGGGGCATGCTAGTCACAACAGGGAAACTCTGGTGGTCTGAGATTTGTTTAAAGATTTAAGTCACAGTTTCAATGTATAAACATTCTCTTGCATGTTTATGTTTTGATACAAGTTGATTTATTAGTGGTGAAAAACACTGTATACTATCTTTTTTAAACTAACTAATTATTGTTGATACTTGGGCATGTTCACAAGTGATAATTCAAATAGTCTATACATTTAACAAAGTCCCTCAATGCATTTAAACATTATACTCTTTAGATGCTGGAAAATTTGAGATGGACTTTCTCTCCTGTTCAGAAAAGGCTAGTTTAATAATTATGATGTCACAATTTTCATAAATTCCTTAGAATCATGCCAGAGATCATTATTTTTGCTGCTGATTGGATTTTTTATAATTTTTTCCATCAAGAAGACAGTGTGGTCTAGGAGAATGAACCAAGATGAAATCCTGGCTTTATAGTTCTTTTGACTGTAGACCAATATAGCTGCAACCTGTATACCCGAAACATGGAAGATATCAAATTTTAGCTGTTTTTTAAAATTAAAACTTCATAATTTTACAAGAAGGAAGCAAAATTTACCACGTGGAAACCTGAAAGCTGATACTCTGCTTCTGCCTGTTGTTCAAGCTAAATGCATTTTCACAGAGCTTAGAGGCACCTCGACACAAAAGAAATTCCTGCCTAGGAGAGCATTCCATCTGCCCACTCTTCTGTGAAATGTGAAACATCATAGTCAGTCTACATCCTGCTTGCCACCAGACATCTTTGTGATAAAAAGACTATTCCAACTTTTATCTGAGTCAATTTTGTACAAAATGAACTATTCCAACCTGGAGATCTTAAAACACCCTCAGCTCTCCTGTCAAATATGAATTTTCATATATTCGTAGATTCATAGATGTTAGGGTCTGAAGGGATCTCAATAGATCATTGAGTCCAACCCCCTGCCTAGGCAGGAAAGAGTGCTGGGTTTAGATGACCCCATTCAGATGCCCATCCAACATCCTCTTGAAGACCCCGAGGGTATAGGAGAGCACCACCTCCCTTGGGAGCCCATTCCAGATTTTGGCCACTCTAACTGTGAAGAAGTTCTTCCTAATGTCCAATCTAAATCTGCTCTCTGCTAGCTTATGGCTATTATTTCTTGTGACCCCCAGGGGCGCCTTGGTGACTAGAGCCTCACCAATTCCCTTCTGTGCCCCCGTGATGAATTTATAGGCAACCACAAGGTCACCTCTCAACCTTCTCTTGCGGAGGCTGAAGAGGTCCAGGTGCCCTTGTCTCTCCTCATAGGGCTTGCCCTGCAAGCCCTTAACCATATGAGTGGCCCTTCTCTGGACCCTCTCCAGGTTATCCGCATCCCTCTTGAAGTGTGGCACCCAAACCTGCATGCAGTATTCCAACTGCGGTCTGACCAGCACCTGACAGAGGGGAAGTATCACCTCCTTGGTTCTGTTTGTCATGCATCTGCTGACGCATGATAAAGTGCACTTAGCTTTTCTGATGACTTCATCACACTGATGACTCATGTTCATCTTGGAGTCAACTAGGACTCCAAGATCCCTTTCCGCTTCCGTGCTACTGAGCAGGTCATTTCCTAGGCAGTAGGTGTGCTGGACATTTTTCCTCCCTAGGTGCAGCACTTCGCATTTCTCCTTGTTAAATTGCATTCTATTGTTTTCTGCCCATTTGTCCAACCTGTCCAGGTCTGCCTGTAGTTGTTCCCTGCCCTCCAGTGTGTCCACTTCTCCCCACAGTTTTGTATCATCTATAAACTTGGACAGAGTACACTTCACTCCCTCGTCCAAGTCACTGATGAAGACATTGAAGAGTATTGGTCCAAGGACCAAGCACTGAGGGACCCCACTGCCCATGTTCTTCCAGGTCGACACTGGCCCATCCACTACGACTGTCTGGGTATGACCCTCTAGCCAATTCGCCACCCACTGGACTGTGTAATCATCCAAGTCACAGTCTCTTAACTTGTTCACCAGTATGTGGTGGGATACCATATCGAAGGCCTTCCTGAAGTCTAAGTAGACGATGTCCACCCCTACTCCTGTGTCCAGGTGTTTTGTAACCTGGTCATAAAAAGAGACTAGATTAGTCAGGCATGATCTACCCGCTACGAACCCATGCTGGTTTCCTGCTGGGCTTTCACATATATGAGCCCTAATAATCTTTTCAAAGACTTTGCCAAGGATGGAGGTGAGACTGACTGATCTATAGTTGCCTGGATCCTCCTTTCTCCCTTTCTTGAAAATAGGGACCACACTGGCCCTTTTCCAGTCCTCTAGGACCTGGTCCATGCACCACAAGTGCTTAAATATTTTTGCCAGTGGCTGCGCAATGACATCAGCCCCAGTGACGTTTCCATCTAGCAGAAATTTTACAATCTTTGCTTTCTCCTGTTCCTGAAAAAGGATGAATATGCCTGAAAGCTTGCATTTTTTAAATATATTGTTGGTTTAATAAAATATATCACTTTTGCCCTGAGTTCCCATTCCTAGTCCTCAATGAAAGTTTTATCGTAAGATTTCAGTGGGGCCAGAATTTCATCAGTTCTAGCTTCTTTTCCTGAGTCTCCATCTGGTTTCCTATGTGAACAGGGACACGTTCCTTCAACTTTTTGTGCCAAATTCAACCCTGTAAAATGGGGATAATAGTTTTTAACCAATGTTGCAAAGTACTTTGAAGATTACAGACAGTCTCTACTTAAAGGAAAATACACTTGAAAAAGCGCTAAACTTCTCTGGGACTGGATTATAGTAATGCCATCTTATCCATAGTTCATTGTTTATTTTACATTCTTCATGGACAGTGTAAAGAACTGAGACTCACTCAGAGTCACAGTCTATCTCCTTTTTTCCAAGGTGCAGTGATGCATACTAACTCTTTACCAGGCAAAAACTACTTTTCTCAATCTGTCATCTCAGTTGTATGGCCAGTTTGATGTAGACAGCTCCATTTTTAACATATTCCTACTGGGAAGGTGGGTAGACCAGAATGGCTACAACATCAGTCCAACTATATTTAGCCATAGTAAGTTCAGTTTTTGTACAAGTTAGTGTGATCCATGGAGTCCATGGAGGTTACCTACTCTTTGATAAAGCTGATTTTGGCCCACTTGGCCTATTACAATAGGATCAGGACATTGATTTAGGGAACATAACATCAGAATTTTTCCCACATACATGTACTCTTGTATATATGAGAGCAACACATGTTGCTCTTCATCACTCTTATTTAGGAGACTGTTAAGCAAACAGATCATGGTGCACTTTGAGCAATTTTTCTTTCATTTCTATATTTGTACAAATAACTGCCCTGCTTTGTTTTCCCCTCACTAAGTCACTTTTATCAGCCAGGATGGCTGCTCTTCTAGATAGGGCTTTAAACTAAGATCACTGGGGGACGGGGAAACACTGACAGGGGACTGGCACATAAGAAAGCTCCAAAGTTGGGAACACCAGGAGAGCCACTCTCACAAGAGCTGAGGGAATGGTTCTCCCTCAGCATAACAGGAAATCAAGAGTCTCAATTGGAGGACTCAGGTACCTGTACACTAATGCCAGGAGCATGGGGAACAAGCAGGAGGAGTTAACTCTCTTACTGTCCAGTGGGCATTATGATCTAGTAGGGATTATGGAGACCTGGTGGGACTCTTCACATGATTGGAATATAGCCATAGAGAGTTATACCTTGTACAAAGGACCAAGTAGGGAAGAAAGGTGGAGGTGTAGCTCTGTATGTGAGGGAGCAGTACACCTCCTTGGAGGCCAACATCAGCTCCAAAGAAGAGTAGCTCAAAACTCTCTGGGTCAAACTACAGTGGGGGAGGGTGGGGGGAGGGAGGTGCGGTGAGAGAGACCTAACTGTAGGTGTATACTACAGACCACCAAACCAGGGGCAGGAGCTCGATCTGGAGTTCTCTCGAGAAATGGCAGAGGCCACTTGCATATGGAACATGGTCGTCATGGGTGACTTCAGTTACCCAGACATCTCTTGGGAGGAACACTCAGCTAAGTTGGATCAGTCATGTTGCTTCCTGACCTATATTGAAGAGCTGCCAAAGGAGACAAACTGGTAAATGACTTGAATATAAACAGTAGCCTGGGTGACAGTGACCATGAAACCATCACATTCACTATCTGACACAAAGGAGGCAAAATCACGTAGCCGGGTCAGAGTTTTGGACTTCAAAAAAACAAATTTCAACAGGATCAGGGCAATAGTAGGGGAAGTGCTACAGGACTGGGGACCAAAGATGAAAGGAGTGCGTGAAGAGTGGTGGTTCCTCAAGGACACGATCCTCAAAACCCCAAAGAAGTCCATTCCCATGTGGAGGAAAGGTAGCAGAAGGGCTGGTATCCCTTGGCTTAATAGGGATATTAAGGTTCTCTTGAAAAAGAAGAAAGAGGCATACAAACAATGGAAGCTTGGAAGAGTCGCCAAGGAGGACTATACAACAACAGCCTGCACTCGTAGGGAGTAGATTAGAAAGGCTAAGGTGAAGACTGAATTTAAACTAGCTACAAAAATCAAAGACAATAAGAAGTCCTTCTTTAGATATGTAGGGAACAGGAGGAAGACGAATGAAAGCATGAGACCATTGCTTAACAACTCAGGACAGCTGGTTACCAACTTGAAGAAAACTGAACTTCTGAATGACTACTTTGCTTCAGTATTTCACTGGATTAAGAGGAAAATCATATTAGTTAAAGTTCAGAATGGACGTGGTGGGAATGACCATGTTCCTCCTGTTGACATTGAGCTGGTGTGTGATCAGTTAGAAAAGTTAGACATTTATAAGTCAGCAGGACCTGATGAACTTCATCTGAGAGTGCTGAAGGAGCTGGCTGAAGTCATCACGGGACCTCTGGTGAAACTCTTCCAAAACCCGTGGCACTCTGGGGAGGTCCCTGAAGACTGGAAGAGTTGTGCCCATCTTCAAGAAGGGGAGGAGAGAGGACCCAGGAACTATAGGCCAATTAGCCTAACTTCTATTTAAAAGTTAGGCTAACTGGAAAAATTAATCAAGAAGTCTATGTGCAATACGCTCACAGAAGGTAGGATTGTGAACTACAGCCAGCATGTCTTCGTTGCAGGCAGGTCTTTTCTTACCAATCACATCTCCTTCTATGACCAGGTAACTCGCCACCTGGATAAGAGAAAGGAGGTCAACATTGTATATCTAGTCTTCCAAAAGGCTTTTGACCTGGTATCCCATTACATTCTCATGGGAAAATTGGAGGATTGTGGGCTTAACTGCTTGACAGTCAGGTGGGTAGGAAGCTGGCTGTGAGGTAGGACCCAGAGAGTTCTAATGAATGGATCTGTGTCGTCCTGGTGAGAAGTGGCCAATGGTGTTCCCCACGGATCCATGCTTTGTCCAGTTCTTTTCAACATCTTTATAAATGATTTGGATGTGGGGGTGAAGAGATCACTGGCCTAGTTCACAGATGACACCAAGTTATGGGGAACATGGTCATGCTTGAAGATAGGCCGCAGATAAAGGTGGACCTAGACAGGCTGGCAAGTTGGGAGGATCAGAACCGGATGAAGTTCAACATTGAGAAGTGTTAAGCGCTCCACCTAGGGACGAACAACCCACAACATGCTTAATAGGCTCGGTGGTGCCAAACTGACTAGCACGATGACTGAAAGGGACCTGGGGTAATAATAGACCATAGTATGTACATGATCCATCAGTGCAATGCTGTAGCCAGCAGGGCAAACAATACTCTGACATGCATCAACTGATGCATCTCAATCAAAGCCAAGGAAGTGATTCTTCCGCTTTACTAATCATTGGTGAGATCACTGTTGGAGTACCACATCCAGTTCTGGGTGCCGCACTTTAACAAGGACATGGAAAAGCTTGAGAGAGTCCAGAGAAGAGCCACCCATATGATCAGAGACTTGCAAGGTAAGCCATGCGAGGAAAGTCTGAGGGATTTGGGACTCTTCAGCCTAAAAAAGAGAAGGCTGAGAGGAGTCTTGGTAGCAGCTTACTGATACATCAGGGGAATACATCAAGGGCTCGGTGAACAACTCTTCACCAGGGCACCCTTGGGGAAAACCATAAGTAATGGCCACAAACTCCTGGAAGACTGTTTCAGGCTTAACACCAGGAAAAACTTCTTCACTGTTAGGTTGTCCAGATTGTGGAATAAGCTCCCTCCAGAGGTGGTGCAGTCACCTACCCTGGAAATCTTCAAGAGGAGACTGGACCATCACTTAGCTGGGGTCACCTGACCCCAGTTGTCTTTCCTGCCTAGTGTAGGGGGGCTGGACCTGATGATCTTGTGAGGTCCCTTCCAGCCCCTTGCAATGTATGAATATGTTTACATATATGTAAAGTTACAGGATGATGTGGTGGGATGTAAAGGTTTTCTTGGAAGAATCAAACAGCCTAGTCTTACCTAGTAAAAATAAAATTACTACAAGACTGTTTTTAAACCTAAATTTAGTAATAGCTTTTTAATGGTTACAATTTGAGTGTACTTTTAAAAAGCTCTCTGAACTCTCCTTTTTTTAGTTCCATTTATATGCAGGGGAGTACATTGCTCATTTTATTATGTGTGACCTGATCATGGGTACAAACAGTTTATGGCACCAAAGTCAAATCAAATGGAATAACCATTCAACATGAAAAAGCAAACAACCTATCTGACTTTTATTATTACACTGTTCAGAAGAAATGTAGTCATTGGTTCTGAAGTAGCAAGCAGGCATGAAATGTGATATTGTTCAAAGGTGGATTTCAACTCTTTCAGCCAAAAAAAAGAAAGAAAGAAAGAAAGAAAGAAAGAAAGAAAGAAAGAAAGAAAGAAAGAAAGAAAGAAAGAAAGAAAGAAAATCCAAGAGAAAAAATGACCTCTAAAAATCCAGGAATCATTGGCTGCCAACTGCTGACATGTGTACTTCTGGTGATGCTCTGAAATTCCTGGCACATGAGGTTGAACAAACTGAGTAAATTAATAAACCAAACATCATAACTCTCCTTGTCAACTTAGTTTCTTCCCATAAAATAAGTATAGAGAGCTTCAATATGGTAATTGCTTTTGAAGAAAATATTTCTTGTTTTGCCATTGTTGCTTCTGGGTCTGACACATGCTTGTATCAGTTAACAATTGTGGAATCATGCCTGCATTACATAGGCAAAAGTTCTCAAATTTATATATGTGTTCTGGGAGTTTGGGGTCATGCTTTAATTAGTGAGCTGTGCTAATTAAAAGTGTCTGAGCATCATGTGTATTAATGACCCCACCCTGAAAAATGGTGGTGGGGTGCTCTCAACTAAAGCTCATAGAATGAGCTTTAGTTTAAAGCACCCCACTGCCACTTTGCAGTGTGGGGACACTGATACACATGATGCTGGAGACTGCTGGAGTGCATTCATTTCCATGACTCTGCAGACTCGATTAATCAAGTCTGCTTGGATACATTGGATTTATAGCACCTTGGAGCAGCCACACTTCATGTCTGTAGGAACCCAGAGATACAAAATTTAACGCACATTAGCAAAAGCACATTAATGAATGTGGAGATACACCCCATGGTCATTTCTATCAACTTTGCAAATTTTTTTATCTTGGTGCGCTTTTGAATGGTAACACCTTTTCTCCCATCCCATTAAAACAGCGTACTTATACTCCTGTGCATGCCGTAGGTCTGGTTTTTTTAGCAGTTTTTATAGTAGATGGATAACCCTGAATTCAGTTTCACTGCTGTAAGTACCCTGTCTTTTGAAGATGTATAAGTGTTTTGCCTATCCACATTCCTAGATACTAGTTACTATTCCAGTATCCTGTATGTGCAACTGATATTTGAAGGTGAAAAAATACATAGCTATAACACTGCAAGGTAGTGGGAGTTGTTTTTCTAACATCCACTGGTGCAAATTATATATTTAAGTATTAGGACTAGTAACTTTTATAGATTTATCCTACTAGCTCCTGGCACTGGTAAGGTACTCCTAAGAAGAGTTAAACTATTGCTAATTATGACAGAAGGCTGGACTGACTGAGTGGCATTTTATAGACAAACTAATTCTGAGAGGCACCAGTTTTCATAAGCAACAACTTTGTCAAATGTTAGGGGACTTACTGCTATGAATAGCAGCTGACAAAGCAAGCTGTTGCTTATAAAAGCGTATGCCTCTCTGAATTAGGGCCATGTTGCGTGTGTTAAGGGCATGCTAAGTACACTTAAGATATGAGCATGCACACATTCAAGCAACAAAACATATGCTAAAGTCAATCACATCATAGCAAAGTTTTATTTTTTTTGTGGGAGGCGTATCTGCAGATTGTATTAGGTAATGTGTGTTTAGCTATCACCAGATTGCTTCACAGAGAGAACAGACGTTCAAGACTCTGATGCAGTGCCAGGGCTGGGGCCAATAATCAGCTGATTGTCATTCCCAACCCTGGCATGTCACTGGAGTTGGTTCAAGACTGTTTGTAGACAGTCAGCTCTCCCCCTGCCCAGAGCAGGCTGAGATTGTAGTAAGCCTTACCTGCAACTGCTCAGAATACAGTCAAACTTTAATATGGCATGTTAGTTACTACCATCTCAGATAAAACTTGTGTTAAGTGCCCTGTATGACAAGGCCCTTAGTCAATAAAATACCTGGCTTCCCTGCATTCTGCCTGAGTTCACACGAACACAACTAACTACATCTTACTGCTAATTATGTTTGTATTGTACCACAACCTTGAAACCACAACCAAATCTGGGTCTCACTGTGCTAACCACTGTACAGATGAGATTGTGCCAGCCCCAGAAAGTTTCTGATCCTTTCTTACATGCTTTAATTTGCTCTAACCCTGGATAGTAAAAATAAGTTGATATACTAGTATCCCTTTAAAAAAGGTAGGGGTGGCTCATTATGCTTATTTGCTATTTTATGCAAGCAAAGAGTTTTTTCCCCTTGATTAGTTATTCACGAATATGGGGACAAAATCCAAACACTTAACTATGTCTTTGAAAAAATTATCAAGGCTCACATTTGTGAGAGCCCAGCAGGACAAATTATGCTGAGGGGAAACCAGCACGGGTTCATGGCAGGCAGATTGTGCCTGACCAATCTAGTCTCTTTTTATGACCAGGTTACGAAATGCCTGGACACAGGAGGAGGGGTGGATGTCGTATACTTGGACGTCAGGAAGGCCTTCGATACGGTATCCCACCCCATACTGGTGAACAAGTTAAGAGGCTGTGACTTGGATGACTACACTGTCCAGTGGGTGGCGAATTGGCTGAAGGGTCGCACCCAGAGAGTCGTGGTAGATGGGTCGGTTTCGACCTGGAAGGGTGTGGGCAGTGGGGTCCCGCAGGGCTCGGTCCTTGGACCGATACTCTTTAATGTCTTCATCAGTGACTTGGACGAGGGAGTGAAATGTACTCTGTCCAAGTTTGCAGATGACACAAAGCTATGGAAGTGGACACGCTGGAGGGCAGGGAACAGCTGCAAGCAGACCTGGACAGGTTGGACAAATGGGCAGAAAACAACAGTTCAACAAGGAGAAATGCAAAGTGCTGCACCTAGGGAGGAAAAATGTCCAGCACACCTACAGCCTAGGGAATGACCTGCTGTGTGGCACAGAAGTGGAAAGGGATCTTGGAGTCCTAGCGGACTCCCAGATGAACATGAACCGGCAGTGTGACGAAGCCATCAGAAAAGCCAATGGCACTTTATCGTGCATCAGCAGATGCATGACGAATAGGTCCAAGGAGGTGATACTTCCCCTCTATCGGGCACTGGTCAGACCGCAGTTGGAGTACTGCGTGCAATTCTGGGCGCCACACTTCAAGATGGATGCGGATAACCTGGAGAGGGTCCAGAGAAGGGCCACTCATATGGTTAAGGGCCTGAAGACCAAACCCTACGAGGAGAGACTAGAGAACCTGGACCTTTTCAGCCTCCGCAAGAGAAGGTTGAGAGGCGACCTTGTGGCTGCCTATAAGTTCATCATGGGGGCACAGAAGGGAATAGGTGAGGTTTTATTCACCAAGGCGCCCCCGGGGGTTACAAGAAACAATGGCCACAAGCTAGCAGAGAGCAGATTTAGACTTGATATTAGGAAGAACTTCTTCACAGTTAGAGTGGCCAAGGTCTGGAATGGGCTCCCAAGGGAGGTGGTGCTCTCCTCTACCCTGGGGGTCTGTCTAGCTGTCTAGTTTGTCTAGCTGGGGTCATCTAGACCCAGCACTCTTTCCTGCTTATGCAGGGGGTCGGACTCGATGATCTATTGAGGTCCCTTCCGACCCTAGCATCTATGAATCTATGAATCTCGGAAGCAGTTCTGGTTTTGACCTTTGTCTTGAAGGCTGACCAGTGAGGCCTGAGGATCTTGTCCTTTAGAAATTGAAGATACCTTTATGAAAAACAAGTGTAACATGAAGCATATGCCTCATGAAATCTCTTGGACACTTTTGCATGTGTCTAAATTATCAGATCACTGGACCTCATTCTAGAACAGTCCCAGAAAACTCCGTATATTAAGTTTTTTTTTCACAAGGACCAAATTTTGCCTATTATTTTATTTGTTTCTCCAGTCCAGATGAGCTGGGTAGCTGGACAGTTCTTTCTGTAGCTGGTTTCTCTTTATGTCCCCATTTCACTGTACTTAGCCATTAGAACTAGAAGATAGTAGCATACCCTGCCCTCTCATATTTTGGAATATAATTGCTCCGATAATTTCTGTGTAGATATTAATATCAAATCTCCTTTGGCACACTAGAGAATGTCATTGCCTGTACATTTCTGGTGTTCCTAGTGGTTCAGCTTTCTTTTCTTTACATAGTTGTCAATCTTAGCAGTAATCTAACATTCTAGAATAGTGGCATCTAACAATTCTAATCAGTAGAGACAATAAACGTATGCCACTTGTCAGCTTGGGCACATTGCCAATATGGGATGCTACTGCATTCAGTAACTTTCATAATAAATCAAGGGATAAAATAATTCATGTCTTTCTAAATTCTCTACTGTAGCAAAATTGAAAGGAAGGGACTAGATCAGATAAAGCCAAATTAGGAGCAAGTAAGGGAAATATTAATAAAGTGTCTAATTCTGTATTGCCTTCATGAAACTATTTATGTATTAATTGGAGGCCATATGCGGCACTCAAAGAATGTCCATGAGATGTCCTAGGTACTTTGCACTTCAGATTTCCCACATTTGCTTTAATGAAAACTCTAATCTGAAACCATGGATTGAATGAGTTATTGTATGTGTTATGACCTCTTTGGCAATCAGTCCTTCAAGTTTTATTTAAAATGACATATATTATCTAAGCTTGTATAGAAGCAGACTAGGCCCAGTTAATATTCACGGTATGTAATTATTTTTCTTTGTTACCTACATGGAGACAACACTGATACTGCTGACACAGAAATTATGCAGCTGATATTTATACATATACCTTCAGCAGCTATCAATTGGATATGAGAACATAAGCCTTTCCAAAGATGATACACAGGAGTTTTAGTGAGCTAAAACAATGATTTTAGAGAACCAAAAGCAACTTAATGTATTATTAAATAACTGACAGCTCAAGCTGAAGTTCTAAATGACATCCATTATCTCCTGCCTCATTCTCAGGCACCCAATTATTTTTCTTTTTGGTAATTTAATTTATGTTTTCTAAAAGTCAAGTGGTGATGGCTTTGCAAGATTTTTATAAGAAATAGAAAACAGTGGAAAAGTGTGGAGAATTTTTAGGAAAGTATAGTTTTAGTTTGCCTTCTAGCGCCCTCACGCTAGGGGATTCTTTATTCCTAAAAAAGGCTTCTAATAGGATTAAAGCCTAATTTACAGGCCATTAAATTAACTCTGTAGAAAGAGTCTTCTGTCCAAAATTAAAAACAAAACAAAACAGATGAGAGATTAACAACTGATTAGCTGTTTGCATCTTCACCTATAAAGGAAGCTTCTTAAATATTATTAAAAAAATATGAAGGAGAAGAAACTATAATTGTGGAAAGAATAGTTATAGGCCTATGTAGTCTGAAACACCATCATTGGCTTGATGTCAGAAAAGCTTGATGTAGTTTGGGTGGAAGATTTGTGTGTGTTTAATTAGATATTAGTTATTTCTCTTCTCTGGCACATTTGCTTATCCTATATTATTTTACCTGAGTCTAGCAGGGTCTAGCTTACTGCAAATTCCCACTAATGACAATTCATTCAAAGAGGTTTTGCTGAGGAAATCACAAATTGTTGTGGCTTCCTTGCCACTGGGTGGAATATTTATTTGACAAGTTTTGAGAGCAAAAAAATTAAATGGGGCATCAGAGTATCAAATACTGTCTGTTGGCCATGTTGTTTATGTAGAGAGTTTTCTCCATGAATTGTCCTGAGGGCCTCAACGTTGTGTTTCAAAGATTGCTGTCTGCAGAATAAATACCAACTCAGGAGAAGGTATCTGCATAGGGTATGTTTATTGTGGAATCTTCTTCAAGTTCACTCCTTTTTGGAGGATAAAATTGTGGTGGGAAATAGGCCTTTCTACAGAAAGATTTATAAGGTAGCTCTGACTGCTGTTGCTAGAAATTAGCCTTCTTGCAACAAAGGTGGGAAAAGGAGATTAAGGATATTCTGAAAAGAGAGGTCTCATATTTGGTGGTCATAGTATATACTGGCTCAACATCTCTGGGCATGTGTAAAGAAAATGGGGGCCCTAAATTGAAGTGGTGCATTTTTAAACCCACCACTTCAATTTAGGGTGAAGTAAACCCCCATGTCATGCCCACACCCCACACTTACCTGCCTCTCTGATGGTGGGGAGGGGAGAGCGAGCTGCCAGAAGGCGGAGCAGTCCCTGGGCTGCGGGGGGGGGGGGGAGCTGGTGCTTTCCTCCACAGCAGTGGCACCCCCCCCCAGGTGGTACCCGCCAGCAAGTACCCAGCTCTGGTGGTCCCAGGGGGCACTGCAGCCACGGAGGAAGCACCAGGCCCCTGCGCAGCTCAGGCAGGCTCAAGGAGGGGCAGGCATGGGGGAAATCAGGCTTGCCGCTTTTTTTGGGTGGAGCCTACCTTCCTGGGCTGTTGCCAAGCTGCCTGCAGGACTTTCTGCAAAGCCCCTGAGCTGCATGGAGCCCAGTGCTTCACTCCAAGGCTGTAGAGGCGGCAAACTGTAGAGTTTGCTGTGCCCCCAGTCATTTAAGGTGCATTATGATGCTGAATTACCTACTGCAGCTGGAATTAATGAGTAATACACCACTCAGGCATGTAAACACCAACTTAAATGATGCTTTTGCCATTTAAGTGGTGCAAAAGCATTTAGCCACATTAAAGTGTCGTGCACCCCCCCCCCCCCCCCATTCCATCTACTCATGGCCTCTGAAAACTGAAATAAACTCTTAATCCAAAGAAAAGGCATGGCCTAGACAGTAACAATGCAAGGTCATACACAATGCCTTGTCACTTTGCTCAGTATCTGATTTCAGTTGCCATGCATGTTCATGTTTGACCTTGGCTGAGACTACTAATAAGTGTGCCAATTGGTGATAATATGACTAAAATGATGGGGCCTAAATCATACCATATATTGTCTGGGAAACAGATTGAGCCTGCACATTTTTCAGAGTTTGACAGAACCGTCTCGGGGAAATATATTTTAGGAATTACCAACAAGGACTATATTTAAATTAGTAACCTTGAGATGAAAGGCTCAGTATCTTATTATCAGTTCTTTGGCAAGAAGGCTTTCTTATTCACTCTTCAAAATAACAAATTCTTCCTCTGACTGCACTGTGCAGACATGAACAAAGAAGGGCAAAAACAGAAGCACAGAGGCCTCATAATCACTAGAAAGACGGAAATGAGACTATGTGACATGCTTCTTATCTGTAGCTTACAAAATTTCCTTCAGGGAATTGAACTGGGGCTGATCCAAGGTATATAGAGTAAGTGCAGAGAGGAAGCATCTGATCTACCTGGCATATTCCCATGACAAATTTAGTGGCAATCAAATTGGAAAAGCTGGAATACAGTGCATAGCAGACTTAATTTCCACTTCTACTCTACAAATTTCTATTTGTTGTCCCCTTCCTTAGGAGATGAAAAGGGCACAGCCCTAGCAGACAGGAGAAGACAGTAGCAGCATGGGTTCTGAGTGAGTTATATTACCAGGCAAGGGAGAAAGTGGCCCAGTGTTTAGAGAAGAAACTTTATTTCCATATGAATCAGAACTCTGAGGTGTTGAAGGACCAGGTCTGCCCAAGGGCTTAAATTGTGACACCTAAATTCAAAATGATGCTTAGTTGTTGGTACCCTGGAGTTGCCAACAGCTTGGAGGTGCCTCCGCTTTTTATGTCAAAGATCCTTATGTTACTAAAGTTCTGTTCCAGAAGTTACCTCAGTCTGGACAAACTTGATCAATTCAAATCCAGTCTTACACTGATGCCTTACTGGAACACTCATATTCCTTCTGCTACCTTGCTTGACTTTGTGTGTATACCAGATACAGTGGCCGCATCTACATGAGACACTACTGCATAGTGTAAACAAGTACTAAATAAATGCACAGTAACCTGAGTTACTGGGCAGTAGCACCGGTGAACATTTTTTTTATGATGCTACTTTGCAGTAGCATCACGTCACGGTGTTTGCCACGTGATGCTACTGCACAGTAGTATCAGGATACTGTGTGATCAGAGTCTCATGTAGACACACCCACTGTGAATACTCAGGGCATACTTAAACTTTGTATTCAATATAAGATAGATTGAAAACATGGCCAAAAAGGAGTAAAAGGGATGGTTTTTATGTTCCCCCTTTTAGGAGCTAAGTGGTTGGTGTGGGAAACAGTACCTATAGAAAGTTCTTGTAAGAAACATTTGGAATCAGCTGTTGTGTTGTACAAAAGCTCATGTTACACTTTGCCAGTCAGTCAGAACTCAGGCACTGGATAAAGCAGACCTTTATCTGGTACTGGATCTGAATGCTTTGCTGAACACCATATTTTACCAGGAATAAAAAAGAGCTAAAGAAGTATCCAAAGTGGAAGAATGGAGAAATTAAAAGCCACACCAGACCTGAAATCCTTCAGAAATGTGGAGAACTGCAAAGGCTTATGCAGCAGTTTATTTTGTCTGGTACAGACATTAATACTTTTACCGGTACAAGGCTTCTTGAGGAAGTCTTCTTCCAGGTGGCTTCTTCCAGGTATTACCAACACTTCCTTCAGATGATGGGAACAGCTATGGACACCAAAATGGCCCCACAGCATGCCAACCTTTTTATGAGCTACCTGGAAGAAGACTTCCTCAAGAACTGCACCATCAAACCCTTGATATACTTAAGATATATCAATGACATCTTCATCATTTAGACTGAAAACTTGCAATCTCTGATTGAGTTCCATCAGAAATTCAACAATCACCATCCCTCCATCCTACTCTCTCTAGAATACTCCAGCACCAACATCTCATTTTTAGACATAATGATCAGTATCCAGAATGATAAAATACAGGCCATGTTATACAAGAAACCCACAGACCAACATACATATCTGCACAGAACCAGCAATTACCCTAAACACACCAAAAAAGCTGTGATATACAGCCAAGCCCTCAGATATTGCACTGAAGAGAACCACTAAATTTGCATTGAAGAGAATACCCAGGATTGCCACCTCACCAATCTTAAAAAGGCTTTCATCCAACAAGGACACTCCTCCAAAGAGATAGATCACATGTTTGAAAGAGCCACCTAGATACCATGTGAAGAATTGTTTCAGTACAGAAGAAACCCCCCCACAAATTGCACACTGCTGCTTATGTCATATCACCCTTCCCTCGAACCCGTACAGAAAATCCTCACACAATTGCAACCCATACTAGAAAGAGACCCTATTCTTAAAGAGATCTTCCCAGACCCACCCATCCTAGCCTTCAAACAGGCACCTAACCTTGCTAACCTCATCACCAGAAACAAACTTCCTCAGGCCCAGAACACCAAATGAATCCAGACAAGAAATGCAAAACCTGCCAACACATCTCCACCACCCCCACAATCACTACACCCCACAACAAAGCCATCAGCATTCCTGGATCTTACAGCTGCACCTCCAGAAATGTTATATATCTCATGCAATGCACCAAATGCCCTGCTGGAAAATATGTAGGAGAGACCAAACAACTGTGCACCAGAATGAAAGCACACTAGAAATCTATCAGAGACAGGAATACCCAATTACCTGTTGGGGCACATTTCTCACAAGAAAACCACTCTCTCTCCAATCTCTCCATCCTGATCCCCAAAGGAAACTTACACAACACTTCCCAAAGACGAGTCTATGAACTCCACTTCATCAACCTCCTGGATACTAAAAAGCATGGACTAAATATAGACATTGGATTTATGAGACATTATAACCTTCCTGACATCTGACTCCTTAGGTACTTCTCCACTATTCATCCCCCTTGTCTCCCTGCCACTCATCCTGTCTCTCACCCATTGACTCCTCAATCTACATCTTCACTGACTGACTATCTTGTATGCATACTAGCCCAGCCTCTGGCTTCTTTACTTTGCATTCCATCCAGGAAGAGCACACACCAATTCTTGAAATTTCCTCAGCCTGACGAAGGGTTTTTGAACCCAAAAGCTTGCTTAAATATTGTTTTCCAACTATTTAAGTTGGCCTAATAAAAGATATCAGATTCACTCAAAGAACCTTGTCTGCCTATGAATCAGCAAATTACTTATGTTCTTGCTCTCTTAGGCCCCACTAGTGTTTAATTAAAACCATAAGAGTGTAAGAGGTCATATCAATGGTACATCTACCCCAATATACTATCCATGGCAGCGGTAAGTAGTAGAGGGAGAATAAATGAATGGAGCAGGTCAAGAGTGAATCATCCTGTGTCTTATCTCTGGCATCAACCATCAGTGGTTCAGGAATGCCAGAGGATGCATTGTTCACCATCCTATTTAATAACTCCCAGTGGACCTGTCTGGATAAAATTGTCTAATTCCTATTTTAATCTAGCTCCACTATCTGCTTCTACAATGAGGTCCGCAAGTTAACTGTGCCCTGTGTAAAATAGTACTTCCTCTTGAGTGTTTTAAACTTGTCTCCTGATCATTTCAGTTGGCACCACTTAACTCCTGTATTCTGGGACCTGATGAATAAGTTCCCTATTCACTTATCCACATGCTTCTTGGTTTTATAGACATCATATATATTTTGATACAACATGATTCCGTCTTAACAGGAGTGACTAAGAGTAAACTTTCCAAACATTTCAGAATTAGTTTATTACCTGATCATAAGGGGGTAAGTGTGAATCTCTTCAGGCAGTGGAGTTAATTGAATCTGGACCTCCAGCCAGAGGTAATTGAATCTGGACCTCCAGCCAATAGGTGCTTCAACTATTGAATAAATGGGAGGTTTTCCCAATCTTTTACAAGAAAAGAAATGTCTCTTATCTGTTTTTAAAATAGAAGGTTTAGGCCCCTATAATTCCAACCGTCAGGGTTTCTATTGATTAAGATTAGCTGGTATACCACTCAACATGCTGACTTTAAGTAGGTCTTCATTCAGAAGGCTGATTTTCTGACCCCCTTGTTGCAAAGGAGAAGTACCCAAAAGTTTTCAGGATCATGGTACTTAAAGAGTCAGGCCATGGAGTCTATTTTTGCATCTGGTGGTCTATGTCTGTGTCTTCTACCCTGTCTCCATAGTCAGAAACTTTTTTCTGCGTGCGGAGAACATGACAAATTGCCTGGGCTTAAAACTGGTGGAATTTTAGGGGTTCTTTTTCCTAGAAAAGGCTGATGATTTGGCCCTGAGACTTCTCGTGTGTTTACTTTGGCTATGCCATAAAGAACACAAATGAAATTAATTTGTGAGAGGAAATGATGTTACTTCTGCTCAGAACTAAGGAAGTTACATACACTCCAAGAAGCTGTCCCTTTAAGTTAATTATCTCAGCAATAATAACAACACTCGTAATGGACAACTCTTGCTTCTGGTGATTTAGGAGAAACTTTTGATAACACTGTTCTTTGAAGAATTTGCTGTATAATTTTATTATTCTAGATAGGATTGTCTGCTGCTTTTTTCAGCTTTTCTTTGAAGCATTCCCATGTCTCCTTTTATATTTCCTGGGGCTGGGGGATTATGTTTCATCCAGTGAGAGGAGAGTTCTGAAGCAAAGTTAATAAATGGCTACAGATGCTGCAGGTACATTGCAAAGACTCAGATCGCTTGCTGGAAGTATGATACCCTTTTTAAGAATATTGGGTAAGCCTAATTATAATTACAGTTATGTCAGTTTTGGATTGGCATCACTCCATTGATTTTAGTGGATCAACACCTGATCTGAATCAAGCCAAATCAACACTGAAGCGCTCTGCCTAGATGCTGATAAAATTGTGAAGTTTTTAAATAAAAACTGATAATGGTTGGCTATTGAAACTGATTGTTTCATGGGATAAGCATTTTAAAATCCTAATCTTTCTAAGTGTAACCTGGCTGCCAGAGCTACCTGTCAACTGTGACCAATTATGGAGAGTGTACAGAGTCTCCCTACAGAAGGACACCTAGAACTTCGAAACCTTCAATCAAACAACACGCAATACTTAACTATATACAATTTATTTATATAGGGAGAAAAAGGGAAGTAGAAAAGACCATAAGGATCAATATATACCAACAAAGATACTGATAACTATTATATACTAATAAGTATTATACATATAGTACAGCAGTGCAAAATCCCAAACAGCCTCTTCTTCTTCAAGTCAGTTGGCCTTGACAATCTACACCACAGGGTACTCAGGGAGCTGGCTAGCATCATAGCCCAGCCCCTGGCATGGATCTTCAAGAATTCCTGGCATGCTGGTGAAGTGCCTGAAGATTGGAAGAAGGTCAATGTGGTGCCTGTCTTCAAGAAAGGGAGGAAGGATCTGGCAAACTACAGGCCCATCAGCCTGACCTCTATCCTGGGGAAGGTCTTGGAAAAGATTATCAAAGAGGCCATTCTTAACAAAGAGGCCATTCTTAACAGACTAGGTGATGGCAATATCCTGAGGGATACCCAGCATGGGTTTGTTGCGGGTAGATCTTTCTTGACCAATCTCATTTCCTTCTATGATCAGGTGACCTGGACAAGGGAGAGATTGATGTCATATATCTTGACTTCAAAAAACCCTTCAAACTGGAATCCCATGATCATCTCTTGGCAAAACTGGCCAACTGTGGCCTCGGGTCCACCACGATCCGCTGGCTGGGGAACTGGCTCCATGGTCAGACCCAGACAGTGGTGGTTGACTGAAGTCAATCGTCATGGTACCCTGTGACAAGTGGGGTCCCCAAAGGCTATGTCCTTGGACCTGTATTGTTTAACATCTTCATTAATAATGTGGACATTGGAGTCAGAAGTGGACTGGCCAAGTTCGCCAATGATACCAAACTCTGGGGTAAAGCATCCACACCTGAGGACAGGAGGGTGATCCAGGCTGACCTGGACAGGCTCAGGAAATGGGCGGATGAGAACCTGATGGTGTTTAACACCGAAAAATGCAAGGTTCTCCACCTTGGGAGGAAAAACCTGCAGCATCCTTATAGGCTCAGCAGTGCTATGCTGACTAGCACTATGAATGAAAAGGACTTGGAGGTCATGATTGACCACAAGATGAACATGAGCCTTCAATGTGATGCTGCAACTAGTAAAGTGAGCAAAACGCTGGCTTGCATCCATAGATGCTTCTTAAGTAAATCCTGAGATGTCATTCTCTCATTGTACTCAGCTTTGGTGAGGCTGCAGCTGGAGTATTGCATCCAGTTTTGGGCTCCACAATTCAAAAAGGATGTGGAGAAGCTTGAGAGAGTCCAGAGAAGAGCCACACACATGATCAGAGGCCAGGAAAACAGACCTTATGACAACAGGCTGAGAGCTATAGGGCTTTTTAGCCTGGAAAAACGCAGGTGATCTGATGGCTACCTATAAGTTTATCAGAGGTGTTCACCAGGATCTGGGGGAACGATTGTTCACCAGAGTGCCCCAAGGGACAACAAGGTCAAACGGTTATAAACTACTGCAAGACCGTTTCAGGCTGGACATAAGGAAGAATTTATTTACTGTTCGAGTCCCCAAGATCTGGAATAGCCTGCCATCAGAGATGGTTCAAGCATCCACATTGAACACCTTCAAGAGAAATTTGGATGCTCATCTTGCTGGGATCCAATGACCCCAGCTGACTTCCCTGGGGCAGGGGGCTGGACTCGATGATCTTCCAAGGTCCCTTCCAGCCCCAATGTCTATGAAATCTATGGGAAATCTATGAAATTTGGGAGCAGTCTCTGGGGAGCAGGTGTCGGGGTGGTCAATGAGAACCCCTTACACTCGACCTTGTGGCTGCCTATAAGTTCATCACGGGGGCACAGAAGGGAATTGGTGAGGATTTATTCACCAAGGCGCCCCCGGGGGTTACAAGAAACAATGGCCACAAGCTAGCAGACAGCAGATTTAGATTGGACATTAGGAAGAACTTCTTCACAGTTCCAGTGGCCAAGGTCTGGAACGGGCTCCCAAGGGAGTTGGTGCTCTCCCCTACCCTGGGGGTCTTCAAGAGGAGGTTAGACGAGTATCTAGCTGGGGTCATTTAGACCCAGCACTCTTTCCTGCTTATGCAGGGGGTCGGACTTGATGATCTATTGAGGTCCCTTCCGACCCTAACATCTATGAATCTATGAATCAACGGTCAGGTCAGTTCCTACATGAATTTCACCCTATAGTTCTTGTATTGATGCTGTACAACTCCTGGCAATGAATATCACACTGGTCTTGGATGCAAGTAACAACCCAGTCTTTTTACATACATCCTCCACCCCATGGGAGAGGCAACAAAGTTCTGACTCACTCACATAGGTAAGCCTCTTCAGGGTCTTTATACTTTATAGTGTAGGAGTCATAGATCCTCCCTGGATCAGTGTCTTACCGATCACACCTCCTGCAGGGTGGGTGGAGCTTACCTCCTTCGGCCAGAACCTAGCTTCTCCCCATCAGCAGGGGCTCTGGCAAGCACCGTGCAGCTTACTACTGTGTTCTTGCACCCAGGGAGGGGTTTATGTCCCATTTTACAGCTCACTGAAAATCCATGGTTTTGCAATCCCTGCCTGCAAAATCTTTCTCCAGCATTCAGAGTTCAACAGGGCACTCTCTCCTGTGTGGGACAAGTGACTCTCCCCACCTCCCCCTCATGGGCAGGCTGTGAGCACCTGGGGAGGCTCCTCTGGGACTACAATTCCCTCCTCTATAACAAAGGACATGCTGACAGCGTCATCCTCCTCTGTCTCCAAAAACCTGCTGGCCCTCAGAGCAGTGCCACAATCTCTGCCATCCTGCTATCACTCCAGCCTCATCCCACTGATTTCAGGCTCTTCTGAGGCTCATTGGGTCAGCTCACCCCAGCTCTTTGATGCCCACATGTTTTTCTCCTCCTTGGCTGCAGCACACAATTTCTTTTTATCCCCTCAGTGGGGCAGCCCATCCAATCAGGAATTCAGAGTGAATTCTCCAATCACTTTGAGCCACATCCGTGGATGATGGCTAGTCCAATCAGAAGTTCCGGTTGAATCAGCCAATCACACTGAACTTTCCTTGTTGCAACAGGTTGAAGCATAAGCCCAACTGGACAGAGATCAGGCTGTAAGAGAGCCTGATCTAACTGTTTTGTAAGTAAATTGTAAAAGTTAGGTTGGAAAATATTATTAAATTGAATTAATAACAACAGGATTCCTCTAAAAACCACAGATTTTTGAGGCTGATAGCTATAATTTTTCAGCCATTGCTCATACCTTCAAAGTAGTTTTTTATACTGTGGCAGTTCATTTTCTTACATAAATTTAGGGTAAATAAAACACAATAAACCTTGGGAAAACCCCAAATATTTTCCTTTCAGCTTCTGCCTTCATCTTCTTCAATCCTCATAATTATCTTTATTCCTCATGTATACATAAAATACACAATTTTCTAAATGTTAGTTTGTTTATAGCAAAACAAATAAGAAAAACATGACCACCCCCAAAACCCGTTATGATTAAAACATCTGACGAAACTAGTATGATCCTGATTATTTGTTTGAACATGGCTATCTGCATATTTGGATGCTAATGATTTTATGCTAATCATTAGCATATTTAGATACTAATGCTTATTGTCTTACCTTCTTTAAAGAGAAGAACAGGATATTATATCAATATATTTTTTCCTTTAAATTACAATATGTAGACTTTTTCATAGAGTATGTGGCAGGACTTTTGTATAGTGCAGTCTTTCAGGTTAGGGACTATTTTGTTTGTAGTGCATATTAGTAGGATAAAGGGGATGTTTTCAGGATACTATAATAACATTATTTGTCATCCAGTTCAAATAGAACCCTATAAACTATCTCCTCTTCGGTGTTCCATAGTTAAAAGAAAGGAATCCTAAGAAAAACCCCAAACCTCCCCAAAACAGAGAGCACTCAGAAGCAGTTAAGAAGGCTGGTTCCAGATTATCTTTATTAAATATACACAGGAAAGTTTAAACCATTTGAGAAATACACTAGATTGAATCCAGGCCTGTTTTCAAGCTTGATTGATTTTAGAGGAGTTTTACCACTTTCACCATGAAAACGAATGCATTAATAATGGGTAAAATAAGCCCGTTATTTGTAGAGAAAACCCTTTAAATGAGGTTGTTATAGTGGTTATAATTGTTATTCCATGTATAATATTGTATTAAAGTTTTAGTCTACTCCATATCCTGTTTATGCAAAAAGTCAGCAGTTTAATCAGCTTCATTGCCCACATATAATTGATCAAAACCCTAATAGGGTAGATAGAAATAAAGCCAATTATTTTGATTTTATTTTGATGTAATGGAAATGTAAAAGGGATTAACCTATATTTCCTGACATTTGAAAGTCTCAGAAAGTCAGAAAGTAAGATTAAGAGTTTTTGAAAAGTATCCAAGCAATAAATCCACGGACCCAAAACACACACATTTTAATAAGATAATTAAAGAGAAAAAATGGCATTTATGCCCATAGGCTCTTAGGTTAACTTGAAATATTTTTGACAGTCTCTCATATGTGTAGCTCTGTTTGCATTCAGATGGTCAAAAGGCAACATGCAGAAAGAATTCCGAAGTAATTCAAGCCTATGGTTAAAAAAAATAGGTTATATACTAGGTCAGTTTTTCCTCTGTTGTCTTTCTAGCTAAACAAAGCAGGAATGTAACAGCTACATGAAGCATAAAACAGGCAACTGGAGCACCACTCGAAACACTACCACAGTTTGCAGGATCTATGAATGGATAGGATGTTTTACAATGGAATGCAGATACCCTGTTTGTGACACCAATTTAGTAACAAAAACAGACATTGACTAAACACCCTATTCCACCTATTAGACATCTAAGTGGTATGTAAGTATCTAAAGCAAGGACTAGACCACCTTCCTTCTAAGCCTGAACTTTATGTGAGTTTTTATTCAGCCTATCTATTTTTGCCTCTGTTCAAAGTGTTATTGATACAACATGTTTTTTCTCCTTTTAGTAGTGCATACCCAATTTAATGGGGAGGATCTGAATCTGATTTTTTTTGTCTTTTTTGTATAAACAAAATTGGTTATGGAGGTACAATAAGTTAAACTTTTTCAAAGCCACTAGGGTCCTAATTTTGTAAGACCTTTGTTATGGATGCATAAGATGAAAAAGAATCCTAATTTTAATTAAAGATTCTTGATTGCATCTTCAGACTAACAGGAAAAACTTCAGCAATTTGCATAAGGAAATCATGACAGATAAACATGGTTTGGAGCATATTGCTCAGTCCCAAGGCATGAGGTTGAAAACATTTTCAGTCACTTTTCAGGGTGTTTTAATTTTTACCAGATCTGTTTTTCCCCTTGATTCTTCATTTGTTTCATTTTACACAATACGTGTGCAATCAGAACTCTTTGATAACCTGTTTTTGCACTTTTTGTTGCCAGGTCAAATATGGCCATGAGACCTAGACTAAGACAGTGGGCAATGTCAGCTAATTGATGAAAGAACCTTTGAATAATTGTAGCTATTCCATTATCTCTGCCAATGTTCACAATCCTATTTCAGATTTCTGCTGAGAAGCAACTTTATTGTGACTTTTAGAAACTGGAAACCTGTTTTGGCCCAAGCAAGGCATCACTAAAACTTTTGTAAGAACCTTCACATTTTCCTATGTACTTATATTTAGCCTCTCTATATGAATATCCCACTTAGGCTACATGGGTAGCATGAACTGACAGGTGTTAACTGATTGACTGGCACACCAGAGTAACTCCTATTTCATTCAGGTTCCACCAGTTCTACATTTTCCATGTAGCCAAGCTGCCAAGTCTCACACCTAGAGGGTGAGCCCTTTTCTTGCTTAAGTAAAATTCCATAGGCATTTCCAAGCTGATGCCTGCACCCAGGCATCGCCTAGCTCAGTGGTTTTCAACCTTTTTCCATTCGCAGACCCCTAAAAAATTTTAAATGGAGGTGTGGACCCCTTTGGAAATTTCAAATTTAGATGAGGACCCCTTTGAATTGTAAGTGTGGATATTTACATACTTTTGATTGATCATAGTCACCTTTCATGGTTCCTTTAGACATAGTCTGAGGACCGCTAGGGGTCTGTGGACCACAGGTTGAAAACTACTGTCTTAGATCATTGGAAGGTGTAGGGAAGAAAGAAGGAAATCCCTTGTGGAGCAATCTCACTTAGACAATATTTGTATGGATGCAAAGACAATACTCATCTTCTTTTCAACAACATGTATGCCAACTGTCTTGTCATCACATGGTATGAAGTGATGTTTAAAACATATTTTCTTAATTACGTTTCATTTTAATTATAATAACAATAAAGAAACATAGTTCCTCTTTCTAATTTGTTACTGCAATCTTTGGCATGGATTGTTTCTGGTTACTGCTGCCAGTATATTGTTTGGATAATATTTTCCTGAATAAAATACTTCAACATAAATCCTCAAGGCATCTGACTGTGCCTGTACCTGGGGTATCTTAGAGCTAACAGAGGCAAATGAAAATACGCATGTTGGAGAATAGAAAAACATGGCTCCAGCAGCAGAGGGAGATTCTTTTCGCTAGGTTCTTTTTTGCAGAGCAATTTGATGTCCACATCAGATTTAGGCACAGTACTTTATTGTTAGTCCTTAAGCATGGTATACGGATAATGGGCCAGGGTTTTTAAAATAGTTTCTTGGTCTGGTGTTTATTTCAATACTTCTTAATTGCACTAGTTTCAGTCATGTGTATTACAGCTGTTTGTATTATAAGAGATCCTGGGTATGCCATTGTGTTTCTGTTGGAATTACGGCTAGAGGTGACAGGTCTGATACCATAACCAGGTCAACCATTTGGTCCCTGCTGTTTTTACTTTTTGGGAAATAGATTTCCTCAGAGGAAGGATGAAATTTCTCAGAATGTATGTAATTACTTTTCTTCAATCTACAGAGCTCATGGAAAAAATCCATGTAGTAAAAGTTGTAGGAAAGCTGGATATAAAAATGGTAGGGGGAATGGGAGGGTTTTTAGGAAAAAAAAATAGGACCATGCAGACAAAGATGCAGGGATACAGGGAAGCAGGTCTGTACTTCGGTATGTTTTGTGCTAACTTCCAGTAAGTTGGAGTAAGAAAGGCAAAGGTATGACAACTTTTAAATTCTTTGGCCATGTCCAAATGAGTGTGACCTTGTGTTTGTGGCACCACAGAAATGTCTGTAGCACCACATACCACATGTTCATGTTCTGGATATCCAGGGGGCAAAAAAACCTGCACAAAATTTAAAAAATGGAGCAGTGCACATGGGAGCAGCATGCGCCACTCACAACTGAAGCTGCCCAACTGAGCCATGCTCCAGCTGCTGGCCAGGATTCAAGCAGCAGGAGCACTGCTGGTGCAGTCCTGGGAGGCCCCCAGGACTCCAGGTAAGGCTTTTGGGGCCAGACCAGTACTGGCCCCAGCCTCCCCTACCCCACCTGGGGTAATCTGCCGCGTGTTAGAGGGTGTGTGGTGCAGGCATTTCCTGGGGACAACTAGTGGTGGCACAAGGTGTCCAAATGCTAGTTCTCCCCAGGGAACCAAACATCCACACTTGTGCGAATGTGGCCTTTTAGTTTTCAAATAGTATCTAAGGGCACATCCACACATGCAAGCATGCATACCTGCAGCAGCTCAAATAGAAGTGGTGCAAGTTTGAGCTGGGGCTTTTTGCTTCAGCACATGTGCTCAGACATGCACTTCATTGTGAAGCAAATTGTGCCACTTGGGGCAAAATAACCCTGCCTGGCTCCCCCTGGATCTGCAGCCAGGGGGAGCTAGAGCCTGAGGCCAGCACCTGTGCTATCCCCAGCAGTGTAAAAAGCTGCCCTGTCCTGGCCTCAGCAGTATAAAAAGCTGCCCTGGCAAGTAGCTCAGGGCTACTAGCTCTCAGGAGCTTCTGGAGCCCAGCCAATTGATACCTGGGGACACTACCCCTTGTGCCAGCTGGACTACTGAAGCAGCCCTGACAGTTCCTTGCACCCTCTACCCACTGCAGCAGTCTGGCAGTGGGGGCTGCTGCCTGGCTGTGACCTGCTGTGCACCTGCCAGACCTGGATGGGAACTGCACAGCCAGTAGAGGCATCTGTTTCTCTGGGCCAGCTGCCAGTGGACTGCGGTTGTAGGGTTGGCTTCTGTGCGGCACTACTGCCACGTGTGCCCCCTGTCCGGCCATCTGGGCAGCTATTGCCCAGAAGATGTTCTGGGTGTGGTGGCCTGCTTTGAATTGTCAAAGCATGTCCTCCTGGCCCTATTTGGCCAGGAGGTCAGCCACGGTCAGATGGGTCCAAGGTACCAGCTCTGAGCTGGCAGGGTTCTGCCACTGGCCTCCCTAGCAGGAATTCTGGTGTTCCCTATTGGAAAACTGAAAAATCCCTGATAAAAAAAAATCCCAAAGTCACTCTGTAATATACCCCCACATCCATGTTCCTCCACAAGTAAAACAAAAGACCACTATAAAGAGAGAGACAGAATGAGACAGAGACAGTGATCAGTTGGACAATGTTTTATTGATATATCTACAGTGTTAAAGCAAGTCTCTTATCATAATAATAAAGTGAACTCTAAATACATGTTTCATGACTACATATTTTGCTGCCCTCCTACAGGGTGATGGTTCCCACACAAGGGTTTTGGCTCCCCAACAGGGGGTTCAGCACCTACACAAGTGGTATGGCCCCCACACAAAGGGGATTCAGCCCCCACACAAGGGGTTTGGCCCCCACACAAGGAGTTCAGCCCTGACACAAGGGGTATGGCCCCTCAACAGGGGCCAAATGGCCCCTGCAGGGGCTACCAGTCCACCTGCAAGGCCCACATGCCCCACCCCAGCCCACGGATTGGTGCCCCACCTGGCCCCATCCCCCACCAGCTGCTGCAGTCCCGCAATGGATGCCCACTGAATGGATGCCCCACCCAGCCTCACCCCCCAACTTGCATCTCCAGGCCCCCAAGGTTACACCCATTACCCCAGGAATCATCACTTTAAAAAAAAAACCCAGAGAAAGAATAGTCTTTTCTTTCCATTTTTTTTTCTCTGCTTATCTTAAGGTGCGGGGCGGGGGGCTCCAGGGCCTCCTGGCAGAGCCCCCCCCCCAGGCAGAACAGGAGAGCAGGGAGCAGGAGGGCCTGGGCTGGGGCTGCTGGAGCTGTCACCCTGCTCTGCACTGTGTGGGCAGGGCCCCAGTCAGCCACATTGCAGTTGGTAAGTGCCAGGGGGTTTTGTTTGTTTGTTTGTTTCTTTCTTTAAACTGTGGGGCAGAGAGGCAGGGATGGGGGGGCTTGAGGGGATGAGGCCAGCCAGGGCAGGGGTCAGGGGGCTCAGAGGGGAGGGGCCAGCCACGGCGGGGGTTGGGGGGCTCGGGGGGGCTGGTCAGGGCAGTGGTGGGGGGCCTTGGGGGGCTGGTAGAGGGAGGAGCCAGCCACAGCAGGGGTCAGGGGGCTCAGGGGGATTGGTGCAAACTTGCAGCACAGGGAACATTTTTTCTTTCCTGCATGTGCCTATTGCCCCGCCTCAAAGGGGTTTGAGGCAGGCAAGAGGTACATGAAGGCTCATCTGGACACACCTGAGAGAGAGGAAGAGGCTCAGATTAAGATCATGTTTTGCAAATTCCCAAATGTAGACATTTGTCAAATGCACTTAAAAGAACAACTTTTATTAAAAGTGAAAATAACAGACTTTAATGCACAACATTCAGGTGCTACTTCTAAGTACAAACTCCTGTATACGTTGGAATTAAAGGCTATAGAGTAGTAGAGTTTATATATGCAAAAACCATTTCCAAAAGGGATTGTGCAGATGAAAATTCAGTCATCTGTTTAACCAGGTGTTAGAAACTATCTGCTATGAGAGCAGGTGTCACTGCCTGAAAAAAAATATTCAATTTACTCCTGTGCAAAGAGCCTGCACAAGGTCCATGTACCGCTTAAGACTTAAGCTCTTTCAGGAGGGTTCAAGTGAACTTTGAATACTGTCTGTTGTAAACAGCCTTTGCCTGAAGTGAATACCTCCCAAAGTACTCTCACAGATGCATTTCTGGGCAGATTTGGTAGTATAGAAATGGAGGCCAGGTTGAGGCCCGCTTTATAATCTGACCCCCAATACGCGTCGTTTTGACATTACTCCACTTTTTTGCTCATTAGGGGAAGATTTTTTGGCTAGTTTGACTCTTTAAATTGTAAGCAGAAAACATAGCATTCCTCTTTGTATTATTAAGTTCCCCAAACACTAATATTTAATAATCTGTGATATCTAATACCAGTCATGGCCTTGAAATATGACTGATTGGCAGAAAAGTGTTTGTCTATTGACCTTGAGTGATTGGGAAAGAAAAAAAAAAAAACCCCAGCAATCCTTCACATACTGTTTTTAGGCAACAGCATGACCTTATTGCTATTTAAAATATTTCAATATAATTTATATTAGCTATAATACCATCAGCAAGACTGCTCAAAAATTAAGTGTCATTTTTGGCTTAGGCAAATTGGTGTGTTGTGGGAGTGAGTGCCTGGTGCCAGAAAATAATTAAAGCCAAACGCTTTAGATGGTCGAGTAGCTGAGGTTTTGGGCAGTTGGGCTCTAAACAATGTAGCTATCTTGAACAAATAGTAATCATTCCCTCTGAAGAAGTTTTAAAGCCACATCTATCCTAGCAATTATAAAACATCAGAGAGGGAGTAGTGGAGTGATAAAAAAGACGTGCTTACAGAAAAATAAACTTACCATGTAGCTGGAGAAAGCAGCTGATAATAATAAGATCATAGTAGTAGAAGAGATCTGGTGGGTCATTGAGTCCAGATGCCTGCCATTGCAGGCAACCAGGTCAATACAACCCCACTCATAAACTCATCAAGCTCTATCTTAAAACTAGCTAGAGAGTTTAGTGCTCCCACTTCTGGAAGGTGGTGCCAGAACCTTGATGCTCAAATAGCTCATAAAATTCTAGTTTCCAAGCTAAATTTATTCCTGGTCACTTTATACCCATTTGTTTTTGTGCCAACATTGTTTTCTCCTTTCCTGGCTTTTCCTTCTTACTTTGCTAAGTTTCAGCTTCTTCTATTCTAATCTAGACATGTACCACATTGCTCTTTTTTTCCTGTGTTCTGTTAATGACATGAGTCTCAACACAGCTTTTATCTTTTTGTCTCACAATTACCATTAAAACTTTTTGCAGGTCATATCTTCAGCTTGGACTGACCACTTAGATAAGGTCCACTAAATAATGTTTTCCCCCCCCAAATAATTGCAGAAATCTCCCTTATTTTGTGGGGGTCATAAAGCTGAGGAATTAACTAATATTTTATAAATCAAAATAGAAATATAAATGGAAATAGGGCAATGGCACCACTAAGCTGTGCCTAGATTATAACAATCAGCTAAATGAATCTTATTGGCAACTTTTGGTATGATACAGCAAATGGTAGCGCACTAATTTGGACACTTTTTTTAGATCAGGTACAGTTGTATGTGTGATGCATTAGGTTCCTTCATGACATTGTTCTCTTAAGCATGTTTAAGTTATTTAAATTAACTTTGTGGGCAGCCTTTGTTTTCTCATAAAGATGAGATATCAGGTTATAATCTTACCTTATTTGGGGAGCTTTAGAAATCATCTTTTTATTTATGCAAATATGCAGTTACTTCTATTTTTGCTAAGGTGTGAACCCTTCGAGGAGTTTTTTTTTTCCTTCTTAGACACATGGCAGAGGATCATAAGAACACCTCATATTTGCACAAAATGTGTGTTGGTTAGTAAGTATTTAAAGAAGCAATCAATTTAAAGATAATGTATGAGTGAGTAAGCTGGTTCAAATCACTCAAAAGTTGAAAATAAAGCTTAATCTATTATTTTCAAGTTAAAAGTAGTTAATATTTTCTTTTTCATTTCAATACCTTGGGTGGCATTGAAGACCAGTAATGAAAAAATGTGAAATATTGTGGGAGAGTGTTTTCCATGCATGTGAGCGAGGTGCAAATATGGCAGCATTCAAAACCGCATAATACATTTTGTAATTGAAGTATCATCAGGTTTCTTGAGCTCTATACTCAGAAAAGAGGTAGCTAAACTTTACTTCCATAACCTTCCAGAGTGCCTCTATTGTCATCTCTGAAAGACATTTTCTCTTCTTTTTATTTTGTCATTATTAAACCTTTTTAAGTATGAATTAATCCATAGTTTTCCAGACAGGTGTATAAATGTCTGACAATACATCTTCCATTAAAGTTGCAGGCTCCTATGGCTAAATGCTCCATGAAACACACTATTTGCAGGGCACCTATTCGGATCTCACTTAGGTGTAACAATAGTATTGCCATCAAAGGATACCCATACAAACTATTAAGATGAAACTGTTACGGCTGAACCATTTTGTAGTTAACAAAGCTGCTCCAGCTTTAACACTGTTTTATCCAGTATGATTTAAGCCCACTTGTACCACTATGAGATCAGGCATATGTAACAGCTCCAGAATAAGAGCAGCTACATGCTCCTGAGCAACAGCTCCCCTCTCCCGCTAAGGCAGTGAATATATAAGTTAGTCCATGCCCTAAATACAAGTATAGATAAAATAGCATGTGGTGTAGAGCAGGTAAAATAGAATGAGAGCCCTGGTATCTAAATCTTAAAATGACATGTGGAGATTTTAAGAGTATTTTTTTTAAACAGAGCTAGTCTGTCACTAAAATAAGAACCTAATACATTAAGGGTTTTTTTTTCTTTCTTTCTTTAAATGATCCCATCTGGGTTAGGCAGGTAACACCAAAGGAGGCTCATACTAATATTGCTGGAAGGTCTTAATTGCCTTGGGGGCCAGAAAACAGAATCCAGCTAGAAGTTTTGGTCTTAGTCCCAGATACTTAGTCTATTAAATGTGTTGGGAGGTTACAATGAAAAGAAATGAGCCTCACAACAAAACTGCATTTTGAATCTGCTCTTCTGGGAAAGGTACTGACACAGAGTCAGATTGCCCACAGCAAGAGATATACTGTTTGCTATTGAACAATATGAAAAGTGAGGGGGAAAAACTACTCTGAGGCATTTGAAGACTCATTACCAAGTCAAATGCCATGCTTTGCCACACCTTTTGGTACTTATCTTTGTCTTTCAAATGTTGCACATAACATCAGACTTAAGACAATACATCTTTTTGAATGACAGTCTGTTGTTTATCTTTAGGAAGTAACTACAAATTTCCCTCACTTTATGCACATTCTGTAAGCGCACATTCGCTCTTATGCGATGACCCTTTGTATACCAAAAAATCGTTATACGAGAGCTAAATACACTCTTATGTGATCAGTGTAGTGGAAGCCCACAGTCAGCTGCTTTGTGCAGTGCATTGTAGGAATGACATACACCAAAATATAGACTCCTGTGTGGATCTGTACTCTTCACTCATTGTCTGTGACGCGTGTTTTTGTAGTTACCATCTGGGTATCTTACACTGAGTTGCCATCCCCCTTATGGTAACATTCACCAGCACCCTGTGCTTGTGTGTACTGTCTGCTGTTGGTGAGTACCAAAATTGTCTTGTAAAAGTGGTAGAAATGGGTCTGAGGGTGAGTACAGTTGAGGTCTTGGCACATATCCCTATTGGTTACATTGTAAGATGGATTCCCTTTATTCAAATACAAGCTATGTGCTGTTTTCCAAGACTGCATGTACAGCATAAAGCAAGGGAAACCTGAATGGAGAGCATGAGGTCTAGCAGTCTTGGAGCAAAAGTCTGCCAGTTGGGGCAAGTCAGCTGATGTCTCCTATTGCTCTTTAAGCATACCAGCAGGGACAGTGGTTTAGAGACTGAAGGCAGGGTAGATATGCACCTTATAGACTAACTAAATAAAATATATGGGGAGCACAAACTTTCATGAACTGAAGCTCACTTCATCAGATGAAAAATAGATTGGTTGTGCGGGTGGCTGGAGAAAGTGGTGGGGATGGTACATGGGGCACAAGAGCCTGGGTGGGCTGATAAGATTCAATCAGATCAGATACCTCCTCATGAACGAGACATGACCTAACTAAATAAGAAAAAAAAGGCCTGTCTTCAGCTTCTAGTGTCTCATTTAACTTGAAACTTCAAAGAATCAAACTACCCTGCAGAGTTCTGTTTGTGATTTTTGGTATTCACATGCTGCAGAACTCAAATATTCAAATTTGCACACACAAATAGCATTTATGAACACACAATGGAAAGCTAGATTCCAACCCAGTTTGTGAGCTTGCATAGTTTTGGTAACAAGTTTGAAATTTGATGACTTAAACATTTTCAAGTGCAAAACTAGAAATTGTTTTTGAAAACCCGGTCCTAGTAGAGTGACTATGGGTGATCAGGTAGGGCACCAGCCTTAGGCTCTGACTTAGAGAAGGAGTCAGAATAGTGGCCCTCTGGGAAATTTGTGCTGTGGCAGCAGCGTTCACATGCAGGGATCAGCACACTACTGCAGCAACAGGTGTGAAAGGTAAGACTAACCACCACCTACCCCCTCCACTCTCTGGCACCTGGAACTCCTTCCCCTTGAATGTCCTTATTATATTAATTTTGTTTATTTGGGGAAAACTGTTTCATTCTCTAGATTAATTCAGTTTGCTGCAAAGACCTAACATTTGAAAACTGAGGCTGTTAATTGTGATTGCTCAAATAAATCACATTGCTCATGTTCACTGATGATAATTGTTACAATCACTGTGGAAAATCAGAAGCCACTAGGATTTTGAATCTTGTCAAGGCAGGTAGGAATTCAGGATAGAAACAATTAAATGAGTCTAGGGAATCTGAGAAAAATGTAAATACATGCAAACCCTTCTTCAGATCTGAAGACTACTGAAATATATATTGGCTGGGCGCAGGATTCAGAATAATTCCAGGTAAATGCCCTATATTAACTGTGAAGGATATGCTCAGACTGTCTAATCCATTAAATTGCATAATACATCCTAACTCCTATAGAGTATTGCCATACAAGCATTCTTACTCCATAGGAAGTATACCACTTTTCAGTGCAATGATTCATGCATTAGCATCAAATCTGCTGCATATAAGTATTCTAGACTGCAAGCTAATGGGTTAGGTTGCAAAGGGATAGTAGCTCTCATGAGTGAGAGTGTATCAGTGCAGTCCGTGACTACTGAGATGCACTGGTCTAGCAACGTTAGAATGAAAGTAGTGCAAATCTCCCCTGTATGGAATACCAAAGTAGGTAACATTTTTACACTTCAATGTTTACAGAAAGTACAAAAAGCGAAGAAAGTGCTAAATTAAATTTTAAGGTGAAATAAAGCCTTATATTAGTTTCTTTTGTAGTGCTTGCTTAGTTCTCAAATATATTCTCTGCAATATATAGGAAAGTCCCATTAAATTAACTGTGAAGGAAATAGACCATGTATTATGTGTCCCATGTCTTGGAATCCCAGAGGCGGGTGATGGAATGGGCCGATTTGGTCACCCAGTTTGTCTTTCTGCTGCTGTGATTTGATCTTGCTCTGTACAACACACTTGGTCCTCTTAATTTGGTGATTACATTTAATGAACCCAAAAGTTAATTACTGCACCATGTAATCATCACAGTGATTTAGAGAACAAAATTATCCACAAATTTTCTCTATAAATATATGGCATTTCCTCTGCAATTAAATAGCTAGCAATTATTATGTAAGGAAAGAATAAATACATTGTATGTTTAACATAACAAAGTGCTACCTGTTTTATTTTCTGGGAATGATCCCTATGTCTACCACTGGAAAAGCAGTTTCTTGTCTAAAACACTTTTTGAGTAACGGGGTAAGTGAATGTTGTTCATTTAATTTTTTTCTTTTAATTATCTGCAGTCTCATGAGGAGTAAGAGCCTGTGAGGCTGGATATATTTGCTCATAGCAGATATGTGAAAGAAGTTATTCTGGTAGTCTCACAGATATTAAGTCAAGAAGGAACTGTCAGATCATGTAGTTTAACATTTGTATATCATAGGACAGTACATTTCACCCAAATGACTTGTGTTAAGCCCAATACATTAGTCTAAATATATCAATACTCAAAAAATTACAATCTGTGCCCCAGGCATAGACCAGGAGAGACCATGCCCCTGAAATAGCATGGACTTGATAAGCGGAGGCATACCCAAAAGGCTGCAGCTGGCAAACTCTTTCCCATGCTGCACAAAAAGGATCCCTGCCAATCTGACCTACTCAAACACAAAACTTGAGATCATTATGATTCTGAACATGTGCACAAGAAACACCAACCAGCAGCTAAAAGGATTCTCTGTAGCAACACCAATCAAACCCTGGGTTTAGTATCCTTTCTTGGGCCTCAGCAAATTTTTGGCTCTTCAAAGGAAGGCAGGAGGCTCTTCAAAGGAAGGCAGGAAGCTTCCTGAGTCTTGCAGACAATGGACTTCAGGTTCTCAAGCATTACATTTGATTGCAATCTTTATCTGAATGCAACACTGCAATAGTTGTGAGGATGTTTAAGCTAATGCAAGAATCCTTCTCCACAGGGTCTAGGAAGACAGGAAGACTATTAACAGGGAGAAGCTCAGATTTCATTTTCCTCCCTATGTACCTCTTGCTTTAGTTTGCTCTCTCTCTCTCTCTCTCTCTCTCTCTCCCTCCCTCCCTCCCTCCCTCCCTCCCTCCCACACACACACACACACACACACACACACACACACTGAAAAATTTATTCCAGAAGCTAGAATCTTTTAGAATACTATCCAACCTCAACTTTAAAATGCCAGTTAATGACATAACCCTTTGGATAAATCATTTCAGTATTTAATCACCTCTCTGCCAGGAACATGCCTGTATTTAAAGGTTGAGTTGTTAGTCCAACTTCAACTTCCAGATATTAAATCTTACTGTATTCTTAGCAGCCAAATTAAGTATCTCTCCCTGCTGTCATACACCTTCTCCATGACTAGGTACAGACAGTCAAGAAGCCAAAGGCTGAAACAATTCAGTCTTTGCAGGTTAGTCTAAGATGCATAGATTAACTTGAAACAGAGGAAATGCAGCCACATGCCTGCAGTGGCTCAGGCCAGAAGCCAGGGGGCACTAGAGCATGACTCTGGCTGTGTGTTCTCTTCCTCTTCCTACTGCCCCTGAAGTCTTTGGGATTTTCAGTCCAGAATCACAGCAGCAGGACTCTTATCACTTATCATTTCCTCTTCCTGCTTCCAGGTGCTTCTGGGATTTCTAGTCCACAGTCATAGCCAGCAGTAAGTTTGAGTGGGGGAAGGGGTGTTTAACTGGCCCCAGACACAGGTTTGCCTGAGGGGACAGTCCCCCCTGTAGACTGGGTTGCATCCCCAGCCAGCTTGCCCTACACCCCTCTTTGTCAGCCAGCCCTCACTGCTCCAGCTAGGGAACAGAGGAGCAGGACCAGCCCTCCTCTCTGGAGTAGACAGCACAACCCAGCCCAGGGCTGCAAAACATGCTGGGATCTTGGAGGGCTGTGATTGAACCTGAGCCAGGAAGGGGTCTGGGACAGAAGTTTCATAAACTGGTTTGACCCAAATCAGTTAAGTCTGATACTACATTCAACCAGGTTTATCTTAAAGCAGTTTCAGCTGTTTTGAAACTGGTTTACATGCACTGAACTTCTGTTTTATTACAGGTCTAAACCAGTTTCTGATCACTTAAGCTGGTTTATGTGTAACTTCTGTCCTTAGCCAAAGTGTAAGTGCTCAAGTCACTTCTTAGCTTTCTGTTTGGTACTCATAATTTCAGCTCTTTAAGCCTTGCATCATGTGACTTGTTTTAGAACCTTGAATTGGTTTTGGTGGTCCTCCTTTGAATTATATTATTTCCACATTTTTTTCTGATATATGGATACCACAGCAGGATTCTGTATGGCTATAAACTGATGTAATGTGCTTTGGACTGACAAATAAATCATAGCAATCACAAGAAAAGTTATTAGAGGTACAGTTATATATATAACCAAAACACATTTTTACATCTACATCATTCTTAGTCCTGTTACAAAGACTGCACCACACATCCACATATCTGCCCGCCCATGCACCCATCACTCTTCCCTTGAAACTGTCAGAATTACACAAAGGACTACCTCTTGCCCTCCCCCCCTTTCCCAACTCCCCTACCTGTTTGCCCAGTCCTTTCACTCATCATTGTATTTGTTGTCACTGTCATCGCTGTCACCATCCTTGTTGTTGTCTTCAGATGGCTCACTTCTGAAAAGTCTATGCTGGCATGGACTTTCCTCTTTCTTCCATATGATGTCCACCATCTCTTCCTGTCATCTTCTACCGTCTTCCTGTGGTACCACTACATCTCACTCAGTTCCATTTTAATACAGTCTTTGACTGAGAGGTTTGGGTGTCTGTTTATGAGCAAGTTTCTGGTGTTCCACTGGGTGTCCTCCCCACCATTAATAAACCCTGTTAAAGTTTGATATTCCTTGCAAGTGGGGAAGTTTATTCACTTTGGAACTCTGGCAGAAATTAATTTCTCAGGTTTCTGGGTGGGGGCTCCAGGCAAAATAAGAATTTTGTGTAAAACCCCTAAGGCAAAATCAGTTCATGTTGCTGCCATCTGGTGCCTGGCAAAAGGGTTACAATAATACATGCCTGATCAGATATTTCCTTCCAAACCTCACGTTTTCAAAGTTTTTTAATTAACCCATTTCTTAGTTGTCTTCACCAAAAAATAGAGAATATTTTACTTGATTTTATAAAGAGGAGGGGTTCCCCCCCTAAATCCTTCTATAACTCCAATACATCAAGGAGGGTTATGAACAAACTTCAGAATTATTCAACTTTGGGCAGGAATGGAAAAAAATAAGCTCATAAAGTTAATAGTTTATACAGTTAAAGGAATAGGTTAAATACAAATTGTTTTGCAACTTCTTTACCCCACTCTGTAGTTATGACCAAGGCATGATGATGATATGCATGATTAAAAAGCCTCAATATAGCAGGAGGGGATTTGACTGCTGAAGTGTCAAATTTTCCTCGTATGCCTCATTGCTTATATCCTCTCCTCATTGTGGCCAAGGGTAAAATAAAATAAATTTATAGCAAATATTTTAGTCTTTATTGCTGTGATTCCCCAGGAGCATTACCCTGCTTTCCTTTTTGCTGCATTGTCCTGTGTGTGGTAGAGACTGCTTCAGTACAGTGTCACAACTGAGCATATGAGCTGCATCATTGTTAATATTAAAAGAGCCCAGATATAAAGAACTTTCAGGACTTGAGAATTGGAGGTGATGAATTGGGTCACATCAGGTTTTGGTGTAGATGTTGAGATCTCTTGGGAACAGCTGGCTTTCTTGAAAACTGAAAGCAATACCTGCCAAATTAGACCTTCCAACTCCAAGCACCTATTGGAAAGTCTGCACCTGTGCTGGTGAAAAACTCAACTTCTGCTTGTTGACTGTGATTTTACTCCGTGTTTCTATTAATACAGAGTTCACTGCCCCTTATGAGAAAATTTCAGAGTTAGCAGATTCTTAATAAGGTAATGGGGAGCAGTTCATTTTTACTCCTCTCAATATTTATTAAAGCTGAAGCAATAGGGGGATAATATACAATTATTACTGTACTTTGTGAAGGTCCTTTATAACAAAGGGGGTAGGTTCTTTATTACTTATTAAGGGAACAAAAGCCTATATTTGGGGGATACAGCAGAATATGTGTGAAACCCTAATTCTATGAACATGGAGAATGATAAATTCTGGCAGTGGCCCAAGTGGGAGGACCTGGGTGCAGACATGGATCCTGTTTTATCTTATTTAACCATACTTACCAGGGGCAAGGGGCCAAGCCTACCATTTCAGATCAAAGACACGGAGATAAAGAGATAAAACAAGTGCCAGTGACTGAATTCCAATCAGGAACAATTCTTGCCATTACTAAAGGAGGTGTATCTTCTAGTATCTGTCATGAAGTAACCAGCCTGAACAAGCATATTGTAGAGCTAAATCAGGGGCGCGTAAATATTTTGCGTGGAAGGCCACTTACTGAATTTTGGCAAGCTATTGAGGGCCGCATGACAAACAGCCAGAGGCAAATTAATATTAATTTTCTAAATTTTTTAGGGGCCCCAGGGGCTGGATGTAATGGTCTCATGGGCCTCATCCTGCCCACGGGCCACATTTTGCCCACCCCTGAGCTAAATGACCAAGTCATGTTTTTGCAGATGAAGAAAAATAAAGCAAGAAGAGTGCCATGCTAGAAAAAAAGAATCCCTCTTTTATGTTAGGTAAGTGTTTTATACCAGAGACAAGGGTTTGATTCCAATTTTTTGCATTTAGAAAAAAAAAGAGCCTATTTTTATACATGATTTAAGGGGCTTAATTACAAGGAACAATCCTGAACATGGAACACCTTTACACAAGTGTAATCTATCCTTATACTGATGTGAACGAAGTGTAAACACATAGCATACAGACCTATACCAGTGTCACTTATTAGAATCCATTTTTGGCTTATCCTGGGTATAACATGCAGTAAAACTTCAGCCAAGAAGTTATATAGATGTGAGTGTTGTTCTGGGTGTTTTATGGTAACCTTTTTACACAGAATAACCATTTGTTCCATGCAAATATGTTATTAATAGCTTTCCCAGGAGACCTTGTTGACTCTCTACTTCAGATACCAGGATACCTTGTCAGTATATAAAATGGATGCAAGTAACTCCAGTATAAAAATGCCTCTTCTAAGTCTGTTGTGCACCCAGGCCCAAAGTCTATGCTGGCTACAAAAAATGACATTAAAACCCTAGCCACATCACCTTCATTACTGAGAATAGGCTATAGCATTTGAATTGTAGAATATTACTGCTAAAAAATAATAGATTGTTTCCTTTCTAAGTGTTCATTCCTTTTATTTTTAAACAGGCACAAAAATATCTGATTAATTAATGTGGATTTCTCAGATTTTAAATAGGCATGCTAAGTAATATTAGAATATGCTATCTATTAACCATGGGCTAGCTGAATGGTAGAAAATACATTCTGTTTTCTGGTGTCTTTTTCATTGTTCTAGCTATAGGTAGGTGCAAAGAATGTTGTTGACATAGGCTACTATACAGACTCTATGGAAGGATGAGTTTGAGCCTGGATTTAAATGAGTTGGGAGTCAATATTCAATGCACAGGTACCAGTGAAGAAAGAAACTGGGAATCCATCTGACGTTTTACTTTTCAATCAGTTCAGCAATGCTAAGGAAGGTATAATGCAAGACAGAATCTATTCTGAAGCTGTATTTGTCATTTTAATCTATGGAGCCTCTAAAACTAAACAGTCACAATTTTTACAATCCAGTTTAAAATTAGCCATACTATGTTTGTTTATAGAGTATATCAACACATAAAAAGGCACTTAAGTAAACTGCTATTGGAGCTAACAGGAATGGATGGGGAAGCAGTAGTTTACTCACTCAAAGGAAAAGAAAACATGATAGAACTGTTAGATATGAAGTATTATAAATATTTTCTTTTTTATGAGGAAAAATAATGGTACATAGGGGAGACAGAGAGAACTGTGATTAAATAAAATAGTGTCTGCTGTCACTTTCCTAGATAGCAAATGCATGCTCCATTTGATTAACGTAACTGGGCTCCTGTCTTATATCATGCTTGTTCTAGAATGATGCATTTTTGGAGGATGAGTGGCATCTGGCAGCAGCCAGCATGTTGAACTAAGATTGATTTTGACGAGTCAAAGCAGACTGTATAATCTTTTTCATGATTACAAGTTCAGCCGATGCAGGATGGAAGCCAAAAATATTGTGCTCTATGAATATTTTTGTGTAGCATTTGGCTGATGGGATCCCTTTACAAAAGACGTGAAAAAAAACTAATGAATATTGGTTTCCTCAAAGGATGTAGAATGGCTATTTTGTGCTAGAAAGGATTTATATCAGTTTATTCTATGAGCAGCAAACAGTTTTTTTAAGCAAAAATTGTTTTTGCTTATTGAAAACATTTCAGTAGAAAGTCAGAGTTTAGCTCCCTCAAGCCGTGTAATGCATTTGTGAATGGACTCTTTGATGTGTGATTTGCAATATTTTAGTCAAGCTTGACAGACTAAATTGTGTGGAAGTCTCAGAAGAACAGTCGTTGGGGTAGAATATCTGTAAGACAAATTTCAAATGAGAAATAAAGTTTTTGCAAGCTCTGTGGCTAAACTGTGGTAGAGTAATACTGCAGAAGGAAAAAGCTTGCAAGAAGCTGTGATTAAAAAAATATTATTTTGGAGGATTATGTACAATGCATTAGGTCAGAGAAGTTATGGAACTTCTCACTAGGTGCATCTACACAAGATGCTGACTGCACAGTAGCCTAATAATGCTGTGCAGTAGGACATCACAGCACAAATGGTGCTAATATGCTACTGTGTAGTATTAATAGGCTACTGTGCTGTAGCATCACTAAAAAGTCGTGTGCTGGCGCTATGGTGCAATAATGCTGGTTACTGCACAATAATTTAGTACTTGATCATACAAGTACTAAACTTAATGCACAGTATCTATGGCACATTAATTAATTT
Organism: Alligator mississippiensis; assembly: GCF_030867095.1. Classification (NCBI taxonomy): domain Eukaryota; kingdom Metazoa; phylum Chordata; order Crocodylia; family Alligatoridae; genus Alligator; species Alligator mississippiensis. Next base: position 117,670,324 of record NC_081825.1, read on the forward strand.
GTAGACACATCCATTGAGAATGTATGTAGAATATCATATGCAATATGGGGGCTTCAAAGAAGTATATATACAGACAGGAATTCAGAGAGTCAGAAGATTGATTAAGTGATTAGAATAGATTAAATTTTAGGAAGAATTGCTAATAACATTTAAACAGCAAATGAATGTTTAAAGCTTTGCTGATTTAGGACTAGCAGAGGAGATACAATATTCCTATAACAGAATGTACAGGGCATTTTTAAAAGTCTTACATAGAATCATAGAAGTAGGGTCGGAAGGGACCTTGCAGATCTTCAGGTCTGACCCCCTGCCTGGGCAGGAAGAAAATTGGGCTCAAATGACCTCAGCCAGGTAGGCATCAAGCCGCTTCTTAAAGATCCCCAGGGTAGGAGCCAGCACCACTTCCCTTGGAAGTTGGTTCCAGATCCTAGCCGCCCTAACTGTGAAGTAGTTCTTACAGATGTCTAATCTAAACCTACTCTCCAGCAATTTGTGGCCATTATTCCTTGTTATCTGGGGAGCGCTAGGGGAAACAAGGTCTCCCCCAAACCCTTCTGGTCCCCCCTAGTGAGTTTATAGATGGTCACCAGGTCCCCCCTCAGCCTTCTCTTGTGAAGGCTGAACAGGTTCAGGTCCCATAACCTCTCATTGTAGGGTCTGCCCTGCAGTCCCTGGATCATGCAGGTGGCCCTCCTCTGGACCCTCTCAATGTTGTCCACATCCCTCTTGAAGTGGGGTGCCCAGAACTGGACACAGTACTCCAGCTGCGGCCTGACCAGTGTCACGTAGAGGGAGAAGAGAATTGTGTAGGGTTGCCCCATGGAGTGTTACTGGGAATACCAGGGTGATATTAAGCAAAAAATGATCTGTGCACAATGGAATACTCTCCCTTAGTGACAGTTTTATCCCAGGTGATATTTAAGCCTGTATTAAAAAAAAAAGAAGGAAAAAAATCACTTTAAAATGTATTGTAGGAACCAGCTGTGTTGGCCTGAGAATGAGGTAGGTGTTAATGAATTTTGTTATTTCTTTTCTGTAACTCTGAATAACTGTCCTAATTGGTTACACTGCAAACACTGGACACATGGTTTCATTTTTTTAGGCCCGATTGTCATTGGAAGCTAGTGTTTTTGGTATCAATGGTAATAAAAAACTGCAGCAATCCACGGAGAAATTATTGGGAAGATTGTGCCAAGAATGTAAGCAATGTACGCATAGCCTGTGAATACCATAACATTGTTCATCCTACTGCAGTCATGGCTAGTTCCATAAGACCAGTTTGTAGGTTTACATGATAACATGAAAGGTAGACAGGCTCTTGTGGTAGCTGGGCAACATGGGAGAGATTGATTCCTCTGTTCTCCCACAAAATGGCCTGTCATGACTTCGCCCATGCATTTTGTATTGTTTTCTTTGTGATGGAGAACAAACACATTTTAAACACTTATTTCACTCCTTCAACTGGCCTTTTTCTTCTTGTCATTCAGCAGTTGTAAGATTTTGATGGTGAGAGGAAGGGAGAGCGCTCCTATTAGTCTATCTGGCAGTTGCAGTGACAGCCACAAATCAACAACTGCTCTTGCATAATGGCAATGCTGGCAGTTGTGCTGATAACACAGTCTCTGGTTTATTTCACTGTTGACCCAAATAGCCCTTGAATGCAACTCTACAATGACAAAGAGCCACATGACAAGACTAACAGAATGACAAGCTGGTTTCTCAAAGATCGCATCAGCTTTGATTCTGGAACATCTAGTTGTGTCTATTTTGAGATTATAATGAAACACATCTTGAGAAAACATTGAAGGGGAGGACAGAAAGGGACTCTGAAAGCTTATCTGTTAAAACAAAAAAAGTCAGGAGCGTAGCTCTGAAGCAAGTGATGCCAGTTTCCTGGGATCTGTGTCCAAAGATGGTATTGATAAACAAGCCTGGGCAGTTCATCAGAAAGGGTATGGTACTGTGCTTAGATTTTAATGGACCTGGGGACAGTTTTGGAAAGGACCTGGAGGGAATGAATTCTAAGTGAGACCAGGCTAGGACAGAGTGCTGGAGATCAAGAGGAAAGATACATTTTCCTAGGTCTGTTTCAAGGGTGTTCCACCAACAAAAGCAAAGCACATGCCTGACACCTTTGTTACTAATAAGGCCAACAGAAGTAGGGCCAACTGATAAGTCCCTTCCCAGAAAACCCAAATCAGATTGTGGCTCTTGGAAAACATATTGAGGGTATTGAGAAAGTGTTGTGCTGAGAGTGTTATCCTTATAGCAGAAATGCACTTTCATAGATTCATAGATTCATAGATGTTAGGGTCAGAAGGGACCTCAGTAGATCATCGAGTCCGACCCCCTGCATAAGCAGGAAAGAGTGCTGGGTCTAGATGACCCCAGCTAGATACTCATCTAACCTCCTCTTGAAGACCCCCAGGGTAGGGGAGAGCACCACCTCCCTTGGGAGCCCGTTCCAGACCTTGGCCACTGGAACTGTGAAGAAGTTCTTCCTAATGTCCAATCTAAATCTGCTGTCTGCTAGCTTGTGGCCATTGTTTCTTGTAACCCCCGGGGGTGCCTTGGTGAATAAATACTCACCAATTCCCTTCTGTGCCCCCATGATGAACTTATAGGCAGCCACAAGGTCGCCTCTCAACCTTCTCTTGTGGAGGCTGAAAAGGTCCAGTTTCTCTAGTCTCTCCTCGTAGGGCTTGATCTGCAGGCTCTTGACCATACGAGCTGCCCTTCTTTGGACCCTCTCCAGGTTATCCGCATCCTTCTTGAAGTGTGGTGCCCAGAATTGCACGCAGTACTCCAACTGCGGTCTGACCAGTGCCTGATAGAGGGGAAGTATCACCTCCCTGGACCTATTTGACACTTTGGATGCTATTGAATATGGAACATAATGGAGACCAGGCAAGGATCTCAATGAACACTGTATCTCAACTGCTGGTGTTGCCAGCTCTCCTGTTAATTTCTTAAAGCTCACAAAATTAAGTGATAATGAGTGAATTTCATCTTCTAATGCAAAAAAAGAAAGTCTTTTGCCCTTATATCTATAGAGAAAGACCTAAAAACATGAGCCAAATATAATAAAAAGGATCAAAATGAAAAAGAACACCAGTCTATTATTCCTTTTTTTACAAATCTCTTTTTTAGGGAATTTGATTCATAATTTTGGATCATGTTGACAGCCCAATACTGTAATACCCCCCTCCCCCCCCTTAAGCTAGAGTGCATACCAAGGATCCAGCTCAATACCACCTCTACTTTACCCTGGCAGTGCCCCTATTGCAGTTCTGACCCACCTGGTAGTTCACTAAACCTAGTTTGCATACCTGCCATACAGCATCAAATACTTCTGAGTATTAGAGTAGCTGGTTTTCATGTAAATCTCCTGCATGCTTGGAGTTATATAACAAAGCAACAACATCCAAGAAGTGTTTCATATAACTAACTGCCAGTTTGGAATGTGGGAAAAGTTCTTCCTAGTCCCTTAAAAAGGCAGTGGCTGAAATCTGCCAGTAAGGAGCAGGAAAGCACAAATGCAAGCAATGAGAAGGTTCTGTATGGAGAACAAGTGCAAATGTCTATACATGTTTAGAAGGAACAACATTTGCTACTACTGTGAGAAGTACTATTAGACTAATAAGAAGCCCTTGTCATCCCTGAATTGAGCAATGGGGATGGAAATGATGTGCCCCAAACCCTGTCTAAATCTTGTCCATGCATGAAGGCTGCAGAAAAGTAGGGAGGAATTGCCACTCCTCCCCATGCTGCTCGGGATCTGTCTTTCAGTTGCTTGTTCACTCAAATTCATGTATCTGATATATAAACAAAATGCTTCCGTGACCTAAGATAACTAACTACCCATGTTTCTAAATTATTGACGCAGAGGTGAGACTGGTGCTCCAGTTGTTCATCTACTAAAACAAATATCTTCTAGATAGGCAGTATATTCACTGGAGTAATCTACTGTTGACTATCATAAGTACATTGAGCTACTGCCTTGTTATCAGTTCTTTCCAAACTAACAATGCTGTGTTTAGCATCATCATGCAAGTCTGGAAAGGTTATATGGTAACTAATTTTTTGAAGTCTTAGCTGATACCTACATCACAGTCCTCTTCAGTTCAGTGGCAAAACATCCATTGATTTCAATAGTAGGTTGACATGTTCATTGTCTAGACCAGTTACATGTTTATAATGAATGTACTGTGCATGTATGTACAAAGCAGCTTTTAAAATCTTTCCTTTTTCTTTGATAAGTAAGCAATCTAAACTCATCTTGTCCAGTATTTCATTCTGGGCTCCATTGTAACCCTTGCTTGTTTTTGCAGGAGAGCTTGTGAATGGCCACTCCGCAGTAAAAGTTTGTCATGTTTCTAGATCCTGTGTTGAAGGGTCATGAACAGGAATGAAGAAGCTGAGGTGAGGAATCATCAGATCCTGGCTCCAGGATCCTAGTGCATGATTCAATATTACATGCTAAAGTAAAAAGGCAGGGAGTTGCATCAGTAAGCAGATTGTTCTCCTTCCTCTATGCAATGAGGATGAAGCAAGGACAGTGGAACTCTAAATCACAGTTTGGTCAGGGCAGATACTAATCCAGCAGCTGGATTAAGGCGTATATACTTCTGATGTTAATCCAACTCTCCATAGTAATTAAGTATGGTACATGCTGCAGGTATTAATGCCAGAAGTACATATTTCTACGTGTACTGAGTGTGCATAGATTTTTGCGAATGGGAGGAGAGCAAATGCATATGCTAGCAGATGGTGGTTTCCCTGGGTTTTTTTTAATAACGATATATTTAAACTCTTTTAATATGGTCGTAGTGATGTTGTAGCAATAACAGTCCAGGGAGTATGAGAGAAGCAAGTTTTTTTGGTAATATTTTACTGGACCAACTATATATTTGGGAGAGCTATTAAACAAGCTTTTTGGTACAAAAAGCCTTTTCTCACATCTGGGAAAGAAACAGATGCGGCCTAAGCTAAATACCAGGTAAAACAATAACTTTTGTTTAAAACAAATTCTGGTAATTTACTCTGGTGGGGAATATACATTTTTGCATAAACTTAGAAAATAGACATCACTGTAGTATGACTTATTTTTCTTTGTGTTGTGGATTTTGCAAACCGTTTTAGAAGAGCTGGCACTTCAAGATAGCCACTTTCACTTCAGAGTAATTAAAAAGATGTTCTTCCTCCATGGTACAGATTCTAACTGGTTTAAGGCAAGCAGCAAGAATCTATTTGAGTAGTAGAACAAGGGACAAGAGTTGCTGGCCTCTGTTGACAGGCATAAGATAATACAATCCATAATCATGTACTGTATGGGATAAACAGAAGACTTCTGTCTCCAGGGATGCTGTTTCAATATCTTTCCCAAAGTCCACAATTAACTTGTTTTAAACAGAAAGCATTACAGAAGTTGAAGTAATCATGGGATCCAACATATTTAGTTTTCCAAAGCTGGGTCTCTATTTTTCATAGGGATATATTCACAATGGCTCATCAAGCTCAGACAAGCCATTACAAAATCCATCTACCCAAAGAGTAATTTTCATCATTTAGACAACTGTGAACATAGAGTTTCCAGGTTAGACAAACTATCAGAATGAGTCAACAAATGGATTTCTCATAACATACTACAGTCTAATGATGTCTGAGAACAAATGCTCATTATCATCTCACCGCAAATTACATTTAAAAAAGGGGGAAAAGTCTGATAAGCCACTAAGATTGTTATTCACTTTAAATGTATCAAATTAACATATATCTGTGCTACTTGTAGAAAGAAGTTATAATTTAGAGAGACTCCCTGACAGGAGACTGAGGGAATTGGAAAGTGGTCCCTTGATTGGGAGCAGCTAGTGAGCTAGTTAAAGAAAGTAGAAGCCTTCAGATGCTTATTTACTGCTCCATAATAACACTTCTTGTTAGTTCTTCTCATTCATTGTGCTTGTGTTTATTGAACCCAGTGATCACTACATAGTGTCACAATGGCTGATGAGAAAACCTTGAAAGAATATGAGTTCCAAACTAACAAGAAGTTTGAAACAGAGAGTAAGTGTAGCAACAAAGCCATATAGAAAGACAAGGACCTTCATGAGTGATCTTCCTGCACAATTATAGTCTAGGGACAGTGCTTATGGAAGTGTTGCAACCTCCACCTGTGCTTCTGCTGTTGAGCAATATAGCACAGAACTAGAGAGCATTCAAGGGTTTAAGTGGTACTTACTAGCCACAGGGGCAGAAGAACAAACTGACAAAATCAAATCCTCAATCTTCTTGTGTATTGTGGTAGAGGAAGCTGGGGCATGAGGGAAACATGAAGATGCAACCATCTTGCATGTGTTGTTATCTGTCCCTCCTCCAGGGATGCCCACTCTTTATTACTGTCCCCCTAGTACAGCCCTTTGGTCCTCTTCAGTAGGTCTCTTCACTAAGTCCTCTTCAGTAGGCCAGAATATTCAATTATATATAATACTGTCCAAAATTCAGTTGTCCGTGCCAAAAAAAGAATAATATGCATGAAAGATAGACTTTTTATTTGCAGACAAACGATAAGAGAAAGTGTATATCAGTATGTTATTGAACTAAAGAGACTGAATAAAAAACATGCTTTTGGGAACTTAACAGAATGTCTGATTAGATATAAAATTATTTGTGGCCTTGTAGACACTACATTACAAGGAAAGTTATTGTATGAGGGAGACCTGTCTCTTGAAAAAAACTGTTCAAATGTTCTGGGGAACAGAACCTGTGAAGGCCCAGGCTCCAAAGCTGAATGCATCAAAAGGGGTTGTCCATGCAGGCATCATGAAAGAAGGTAGCCTGAAAAAGCCAGTTCCTGGTATGGGATTTTTCTCTGGTAAGAAGCCACCCACCAAGGTGCAATTTTTTATTGGCAAAGACTGTGCTAAGGGGGAGAGAACAAGTAAGTGTGGAATAAATATACTGAGTGTGGAAGACAACATGGCCCCTAACTTTGTGCTGCATTTGCAAAACTGTTCTACCTGTAACAAGAGGAAATGTTTTTGCTAGGTCCCAAACACTGCAACCTCAAGTGCATACAGTTAAGCATGAAATGTATAAGAAGTTTTTATAGATATGATTGAATCAAACAAAATCAATGAGAGGACATTGGTTTTCCTAGTGGCAATTCAAGGAACAATGGTTTCATATAAATTGGACATTGGAGCTCAGATTGATAGTTTACCAGCACATGAATATAGAAAATAAATTTTTAAACCAAAAGTGGGCACATCTACACATACAATTAATTTGACTGAATACACTCTGTGCAGTTTGTGCTGGAGCTTATTGCTCCTGGGCATGCCATTTGTGCGAATACCTCAAAGTGGGCCCACAGCATGTTAAGCTGGGTCAGTGCAGCCACAGCTGACAGGGGATCCTGCGGGGTCAGCCTGCCAGCTCAGGGCTGCTGCAACTTGGCTCCATATGTCATGGAAGGGCTGTCTGGGGCACAAGGGTGCTCCAGTGTGGGGCTAGCTGGCAGGCATCCCACCTCTGAAGCATCCTATGCCTCAGCTAGCTCCATCAGTGTCTACATGTGCATTGTGGCACACTAAATAATAATGCTGCAGGATCATACTTTAGTTTACAAGTACTCATCTATGGGGCATTTATTAGTTTATTGTGCCCTAATTAGGACACACGTTTACACACTGAGACTTTACTGTGGAGCTAATCAGGCAACTCTGCAGTAAATGTTTTATGTATATGTACCCTGAGGCTGGGTCCACACAAGCAGGGGCGTGCCCACAAATAGCAGTGGCACAAATATTTGGTACTACTTTGTGCCACAGTGCACACTCCTGCCCATGTGCTTTGCAGTGGGACACATCTGGAGACAGGGGAGCATCCAGCCTAGGGCTGCCTGCTCCACCATCTTGAGGCACCCTGTGCCCCAGCCGTTTGTCCTGGCACTTGCCACTTTGGTATTGCTTGCGTGGCTTTTTTCCAGGATTTTTCTTGTTTTGTTTTGCTACCGGGAAATCCCACTAGCAAATTTTGCCCCAGCACTGCAAATTAGCAGCACCATGCACTGCTAATGCGTAAATTGTATGGTTTGTGAGACTGAAAAAAGGTTTGTAGCACCACAAACCACATGTGCCTGTGTGTCTAGATCCAGCTAGTGATTCCAGCAAACAATAAATGACAGGAGCAAATATACCAGTGAAAGGAAAGTGAATTACTAGTGTTCAGTATAAAAGTAAAGTAAATAAACACTCATTCATTGTCATATCCAGGGAGATAAAAACATTTGTGAGTTTGACAGCTTTTGAAAAACTGAATCTAAAGTATGTGCTTGCAGTACAAGAAGACACAACATTCATGTCTCCTGATGATCTTCTTGGCTATCACAGCTCAAATCTGGAGAACTGTTTTAGGAAGCAAACAATTGTTCCAGGACACAAGCAGCAGCCATGTCTTTATGGGAAGAAATGTACCTATGAACACAAATGCAAATAGTATCATACAGAAAGAGGAAATCAGCCTCAGCAGTCAGTAGCTAATGAACTTTCTGCTCTATGTAGAATCACCTCTGTCAAAAGTGCAAGTCAGTGGAATCCCAGTATAAGGATTCAAGTCTATCAAGTCTATCTCACCAACAATGAATTAGAAACTGGATTCAATACTTTGCTAAGAAGAAAGTGTATTCCCCTTAAAGACTCACAGACTAGGGACAGACATTCAAAAAACCTGAGCCTGAATTGATTCAATCTTTGCAGGTTAGTCTAACCTGGCTAGGCTGAACTGGTTTGAAACTGTACAGACATTCTCTCTGGACTGAGGAAATTCAGATACATGCCTACAGTAGCTCAGGCTAGAAGCTGCGGGGTGGGGGGTACCTAAAGCAGCCCTCCTTTCCCTTCCCTTCTGCAGGGAGCTGAGCTGAGGGGGGCATAGCCAGGTGCCAACAGGAATCTCTTATTAGGGAGGTCTGCCTACATGGTCCCAGGCTTTTCCCCACTGGCTGCTAAAGGGGCGGGAGTGTTGCCAGCCCCCAGCCCTGGGCTAGCACTCTGAAGCAAGGGGGGAAAGGGGGAGTGCAGTGCATGCATCTGTTGATGATACAGGGCTTTTCAATTTCCCTCCCTGCTTCATCATACTGTCTGCAGCAAACTGACAGGCAAACCAGCCAGTTGGGGCTGATAGTGATAACAGTCTTTATCACCCAATTAGCAAAACAATGGCCTCTCTCCATTACTTCAAATTTCTTAAACAGCTTAGCAGCTGACCTGTTGATTAGATCCAAACAGCCCTAAGCAGTCACTGTTCTGTCTGCTTGTCCCAGTGAAGTTGGAGAGAGACACAAACACACATACACCTCTTGGTATTAGCTAGCATACCACATGCCTAAGGTCCCTGGGGATGGGGTCCTTGTTATAGGAGATGGGAGGGAGAGAGGGGGGATTTCCTGCTTGAGCAGTGAGGGAGGCGGGGGAGATGGTCTAGGGCAGGAGGAAGCCAGGCAGACCCTGCTGTATCTGCAGTCTCTGCCGGAGCCTTACGTAGCATTAGCTAGCATACCATATACTAACTACGGTCCATGCTGTGGGAGAGAGGAGGAAGGGATCTTTGCTTAGGCAGTGAGTGGTGAGAAAGTGAAAGAGGGGGACACAGGGAAGCCAACAGACACTGCTGTGCCTGCAAGCCTGCAAGTCTGCTGGAGCTGTGGCCAGGGAGCAGAGAAAGTGAAAGAGGGGGACACAGGGAAGCCAGAAGACACTGCTGTGCCTGCAAGTCTGCTGGAGCTCTGGCCAGGGAGCAGAGGGGAGGCCAGTCCTGCTCTGCCCAGTCCAGAGACCATGCTGGGGGACTCTGATTTAACTTAAATCAGCAAAGGGTCTGGAACAGACATTGCATAAACCGGTTTGATCCATATCAGTTAAGTCTAATAACATTCAACCAGGTTTATCTCAAACCATTTTCAGCCATTTCCAAACTGGTTTATGTGTACTGAACATCTGTTCTGTTACAGTTTAACCCAGTTTCTGATCGCTTAAACCAATTTATGTGTCATGTCTGTCCCTAGCCACAGAGACTTGCTAAAACAGTTTTTAAAAAAAGGAAATAGGAAAGTAAATGGTAAAGACTCAAGTCAGAGTGCTGTGATGTGCCTTCTCTGTAGCTGGATATTAATAGATTTGTGTTAGTAGATTTTTGTACTTGTTGTTAAGAGGGAAGATGTAGTAACAGAAGTTATAGTTTAAATAGGCTCCCTAACATGGTCATGGTGATTACCACACTTCTATAGGCTGGGTAGGGAATATTTTTCTCTTTGGAGCAAACAGCTTAAGTTTGATTTCCAACCTATAATTAAATAAAATGAACATAATGGCCTGAAATGTTTTTTTTTGTGGGGGTGAGGGGGGGAGGGGATACAGTAGGTTACACAGACACTAAAAAGACTGTATTGGGTAGTGCTCAGTATACTTGCAAGTTTCTATGCAAAAAAACCCAAAACAGAATATATTCAGCAAACAGACCAAATTACCCTGTAAATTGGGGTGGGGGGGGGGGGGCAAACTGTGGAATGGGTGCCACAAGTTACATGGACAAACTCTGTGTATGTCATGGCAAATAGGGGAGGAAATAGGCAGCATAGTGGGAGATTGGGTAGGAAGCAGAAAACAAAACAGCAAATCAGGGAGGGAGCCCAGGGAAGGAAACAGAATGCACAGTAGCAGAGTAGTAAGGTTAACACAGAGCTGAGATTAGAAAGAAGAGCAGCAGACGAAGCAAGGGAGGAGGTTTGGAGTGAAAATTAGGAGGGGATATGGGACTAATTTGCAGCACACCTGATAAAAAGGTGGGCTCCCACTGCTGTAAATGATATGAATGGTACCTAAGTCAGAATTTACCTTACTGATTGAGCAAAGAGGCTAAAGTTTCACATTTTCAGCTTCCCATGACGTACTGAACTGGACCAGTTTATCACTGTGATCTGAAAAGTTTTTAAGTCCATCATAAAGATAGCGGGACTAAGAAAACAATCCCGTTTCTAATTGTTTTTGTTGCCACAAACATTGTAATATACCTCAGAATGAGCATAATGTACTATTGGCTATCTTAGAGAGAGCCAGGTGGGTAAAATATAAAACAATTTAAAATAGTCACTACTGAAAAAAATACCTATGATGGTGTAGACTGCCTAGCCCCTGGCAAGGAAGGGGTTAAAGGGAGTTGCTGCACTGGGTTGGCCTGCTTTGGTATGTTTGCAGCTAATGCCAGGCCTACAGAAGTGGTATAAAAGAGAGGAGGACTCTCAGTGTTGGCAAAGTTTGGCTCCTTTTCATATGTCCTCCAAGACCCAAGCTATACAGATTCCTAGGTTAGTGCGGGTGCCTGGGTATTTTGTAGCCTGGGGACCGGGGATCTGCCTTGGTGCCCTGTTACAATACCTATAGTTAAAACTGCCACGGCCAGCCATGGACTAATAACTAAAGTCTGAACATGGAAAGGATGAAGAATAGAGGACCAAGTATTATATATTTTATGCACAAAAGCTCTCACAAAGAATATAAAATATAGTATGAAACTAAGCAAAGATAAAAATAATAACATCATGAATGTTTAACTGAGTCTATTTATCTAGTTATACTACATCTACATATAGTATTTATAACACACATAGCATTAGAGTACTCTCAAAATGAAAAATCTCTAAACTCTTGTGATAAACTGAGTTTCTGTGTGATAAAGTGCATTACTCCATTGGCCGCATCATCTACCCTGTATTCATTAATCTGTCTCTTTTGGAAAGGCTTCTGCTAATGAAGCCCAACCTCTGAGTAGCCTGCAACAAATGCCTTTTAAGAGAAGAAACAAAGATATTTGCTCTCTTTCCTCCCTTATGCTCAATATTAATAAATACATTAGTAAATAAATTAATTGGCTGAAGTTCTGGCTTGCTGTAATAGTCATTTATGGATTTACCATAGGTATAAATTACATTTTCCCATTGACTACTAGAGCTCGGAATTTGGGCTTTACATCACTGGGTTGTGATTCAGCTCACATTTATATCAATGTGACTTTTCCTATTGACTTTTATGCAAGTCTTTTTAGTAGTCCTGATAGGTCAGGTGACATTGTTGCTAGCAACTGGGGTCATATTTTGTATAGACAACCAATTAAAAAAAACAAATAGTTTTCAAGATTTTTCTAAAAATATTATTTTTTCTGAGGTCTGTACATACGTTTTCAAGACACTAAAATTGCTTATCTTCACAAACTGAAGGGTATGGAAAATAAACATAAGATACATAGTATTTTTAAAACAGGGTTTATGTAAAATGGGTGACATGGACTAAGTATAGACATTCACTATAAGTGTTTTTTTGTAAGCAGTATAGTTTAGATCAGTAGTGAACAGAACACAAGTTCACCTTTTGGATTGCAAGAGATGGGGGCAAATCTTAGCCCATGTTCTGTCATTTTTAAACCAATCTATTAGGGTTGTGCAACGTTTTGGGTGCTGATTCTATTTGGAGGAGATCTGGCCTGATTTGGCAGTTGAATCTCCAAATCTGAATCAAATCAGGAGACCAATAACAAGGTCTGAATCAATTCTGAATCAATGTGGAAAAGATTCAGAGAACATTGTCAATTTGGGCAGTCCCTGCTCGCTGCTGCAGGGAGCTGGACCCAGACTCCGTGTTGGTAAGTACAGGGGGGGGAGGGGGGGCTGGAGGAGGGGGAAGGGGACTATGGGGAGACCCCTGCCAGGCCCCAACTCCTTCCTGCTCCCCCAGACCTCTTGAGTGCCGCCTGGCCCCAGCCTGCTCTTCCAGCCCCACCCAAGGCTGCCCCATCTAGCCCCAGCTCCCGGTTCTTTAAAAAAAAATAAAAAAATAACCCCACTCATCACTTGCTGCCAGGCAGGGGGGGAGGTTTCCTCACTGCCCCCCACTGCCCCATGCTGCATGGGAGGCTCTTCCATGAGCTCCCATCCCCTGCCTGCTCACCCAGGCCCCTTCCTCCCATGGCTGCCCTGCCTGGCCCCATCTCCTGGTTCTTTAAAAAAACAAAAAAGCCCCACACTCGCCAGCATCTGCAGTGGCTATCAGGGCTTCTAGGGGCTTGTGGCAGAGCCCTCCCATGCAGCACAGGGCAGTGGGGGGCAGCAGCAATCGCTTGCTCACCTCGCAGCACCCGGTGAGTGTGGGGATTTTTTTTTTTAAAGAGCCGGTATTCTGGGGCCAGGTGGGGCAGCCATTGATGGTGATGGGAGGGCGGGCGGAGCATGGGGCCTGTTTGATTTGGAGATTTGGCCCATTCAGTGGTGGCTGAATCTCTGAATCAGATTTGGCTGAATTGATTTGAGACAGTGATTTGAATCACCAAATCAAATCACTGTCCCCCGAATTGGCCAAATCCAAAGTGAATACTAGCCACTTTTCACAGGATTACAATCTATATGTACCAAACTTACGTTATGGTATAGCCTAGTTTCCAATCACTTATACTGGTAAAAGTGTAATGTCTGTACTTGGCCATGGAGAATGTACAATGACTTTGTTTGGTGACCATTTTTGTTGGTGCTTGTCTAGATTCATAGATTCATAGATGTTAGGGTCGGAAGGGACCTCAATAGATCATCGAGTCCGACCCCCTGCATAAGCAGGAAAGAGTGCTGGGTCTAGATGACCCCAGCTAGACGCTCATCTAACCTCCTCTTGAAGACCCCCAGGGTAGGGGAGAGCACCACCTCCCTTGGGAGCCCGTTCCAGACCTTGGCCACTCTAACTGTGAAGAAGTTCTTCCTAATGTCCAATCTAAATCTGCTGTCTGCTAGCTTGTTGCCATTGTTTCTTGTAACCCCAGGGGGTGCCTTGGTGAATAAATACTTACCTGCATAGTTTACTTGCCATTTAGACTGCTCTTTAGAGCTTTCATGCAGTGAGCTGTGACTCACAAAAGCTTATGCATCTCTGGTTTAGTTAATCTGAAACAGGGATGTCAAGCTCATCTGGCCCCACAAGCCAAATGAAGATTTCTGGGCTGGTCTGTAGACTGGATCGGGACTGACTTCCTGTGTAGTACCCATGGCACTGAGACCAACTCACGCACTGCATGGAGCACAAGCTGGCCCTAGAGCTTGCTGGGCACATGGAATACAGCTTTCTGTACATGCCTGCAGTTCATGGGTTGTGATGGGCATGGAAGGCAGCACAGGGGGTTGGTCCAGGACACCACATGCAGCCTATGCCCCGACGTCTTGTGCAGTGTTCAGTGTTGGGTCCAACCAACATCGTGCAGGCAGCTCATGTCCTTTGCTGGTCTTGTGTGCTACATGCACAGCAAGCCCTAGTGCATGCTACACGTGCTGTGCGGGGCTGGACTGGCTGCTCATACTGCCTGAACCATATAGAGTCAGTTTGGGATGCACCCTGCATGCAATGCCCCACCAGACTGGCCTTACGTGCTGGCTTTGGCATGGCTTGATACAAACCAGACCTGGAGTCAGCATGCAGGGTTGGTCCATGGGGAACCACCCCTCTGTACTGAATGTGTATGCATTTGGTCCAATGACCCACAACCCAGATCATATGGCTCTGTAAGCCATATGTTTGACACTCCTGATCTATAAGGTGCATCTCTACCTTGCCTAAAATAATTTGGTCATTTCAAACCCTTGATAATAAAAACTGTGTGTCACACCATGTGACCACATACTGATTCTAGAGAGTAGCAGTACCTCTCATGGCAGGGAAGTTTTGGGATCATTCTCTCCATAATATAAAGAGAAACCAAGCTCTCTTTTCATTATAAATCCTGGTAAAAGATTAACATCAGTAAAATCAGTAGGTAAGAATGGCTAGAAAATGTAAAACTAGCTAGGCAAATTCCACAGACTCAAACTAGCTTATGCAGTTCAGAGAACCTTGAGCCTTGTGTTTTCTTGTCCCTTGTTGTACTCTTACTCATTTGAACTGCTTCCTGTTGCCAAAGATTATTCTTCTCCAATGCTGTAATATATAATAACTCAGATGGTAAGGATGATAGTGGAAAAAGATGGATGTATTTTCTGCCCTCTTTTAAAAGATATTTTAATTAATTCAGACACTATAAAGGGAGAGGAAAAATCAGAATTTCTGCCACCAGTGGTTGCCATCAGGAATCATTAAACAGAGTAGTCATATTGGATAATCTGTTTCTCTTTACCTCTATTTTTCCCTAATTGGATTTGACAGTTATGTGACTTACTCTTTGCACCCTAATCTCTAACAGGACTGTCATATAAGTGTCTGTATTATTTAACCAAACTGCTTTAAGCAAGAAGCAGTAGTTTTCTCATACTTTTTTTTAATATCACTGAGGTTTGTTTATCTTTTCCTTAACTTTTATTCCAAATATTAGCTAATTCATTAAGTGGCTTCTAAAAAAATGAGCCATTGAAATTTATCTGTAGATTCATTCTGATAAGAACTATAACGTATCTCCATTCAATTTCTCCATTGCAGGGCCACTGGCAATTTTAGCTTGTATGTTAATAACATTTCCTTCATGACTTATATGCAAAATTGCTTTCAAAACAGTTTCAGACTGTGGTTAAAGAGCCTTTTAAAAAAAATAATGTACATAAAATATAAGTTATATATATTCAAAATAGACCCAACCTCAGTGTGCAGTTTTTAGTGCCCTGGGTGATCATTGCTTAGCTTTCCTTTTTTCCTCTTAAAGTTATCTGTAATGGGGACCACTGTGAACTGACATGCCATAATTAAGGTGTGAGGGAATCAGGACTCATAGTAGAGATGGTATCTTTTATTAGACCAACAAGAATTTTAAAAATTACCTTGAAACAAAGATAGGAGCAGGATCTCAGGTTTCAGGTGGTCACAGTTGCTTCCTACTTGAGAAAATATGAAGGTTTTATTATAAAAATCGACTAAAATTTGATATCCTCTATGTGTCAGGTATCCAGGTTGTAGCCATATTGGTCTAGAGGAAAAGGCAATCTTCATATTTTCCCAAGCAGGAAGCAACTGTGACCAAATGAAACCTGAGATCCTGCTCCTGCCTTTGTTTCAAAGTAATTTGCATCATCACAGATCCTCACAGGAGGTGAGAGGCTCCATACCACCTATGAACTGACTGCCCACAAGAGTTTTCCATCTATTGACTCTGTAAAATACTAGGAAACATGAACTTTCATTACTACCCAGGAAAACTTTTACAATCTTTTCTCCAATGCCTGATGAAGGGTATTTGTGCCTGAAAGCTTGCAATTTTGGGGGGGTTTTTTGCAAAAATCTTGTTGGTCTAATAAAAGATATCATCTCTACTATGAGTCCTGATTGACTTTTCCTCTAGACCAATATGGCTACAACCTGGATACCTAACATAATTAAGGTGTGCTCATTAAGAAAAGAGGTGTGCTTTTCAAGGATAAAGTGAAGAAGAATCAATGTGCTGGAATGATGGTGAATTCTTTTAATATATGAGCTGTCCTATGAGAGCTAATAATTATCCATCCATTTCAAATCTCTGATTTTAATTATTTAATCTTGGGTGAGTGTGATGGTATCATGACTCATTGAGCAATTAACAGGTTGTTGTAAAGTGTCTGTTTTCTAAAAGCCCTCCTTTTAGTCAAGGGCTTCTCATAGCAATTGATTGGATTGATTACCATCAAATCTATCAACTCATTCGGCAGAATATTGAAAATCGCCATTAAAATACATTTAAAGAAGTGAAAATGAAGTTGAAAGATTTCATGATATCTGTGAGGAAAGATCAGTATTAATCCCAACACATTTGACAAGAAACAGACACAGAAACAGGCATTTTTCTAAACTATAATCCTTATTATTCCTTTGACAGGATTCGTTTGGGAACCTCAGAGTCTTCTAAGTTGTTACACAAATGTACAGCATACATGTTATTTAATGGAAGGACCTAAAGCCAAACCTTTTTCCCATTCCCTGTTGTGCTCCTGTTAATGTGTGTGTGTGTGTGTGTGTGTGTGTGTGTGTGTGTGTGTGTGTGTGTGTGTGCATGTGCGCATACTGTTGAGGTAAGAGATAAGTATCTAAATAAAGGATCAATTATACTGAAGTCTTCACAGGAACTTTGAATCTACCTAGTAGGTTGTATTGTAACCCTGCATTATGGTCCAAGAGACTGTAGTAAATTCCTTCACAATCCCTAAACCAGGAAATATGTCACAATAGAAGACAGAACCAAAGCCTGGAAGAGTTACAGCTTCTTCACTTCTATGTTCTGAGCAGAGCGGTAGATAGCCGTGTTAGTCTGAAGCAAGGAAGAACTCAGGGAAGGGTGGCATCTTAGGCTAGGTACAGATGTTCCAAAAGCCCCTGGCAGAAGTGTTGTAACTATCACAGTTTACATAAAGTGCTATAAGTTAGAGTGCGAACAAACTGAACAGACATTTGGTGGTGGCGGAGAGGGAACCTGCTGGTCACTGGGGGTATGTCCAAAGGAGGCTGCCCAAGTAGTCCCTCTCCCCAGCTCTGTCCCCTACCACCAGCTGGTAACTGAGAGCAGAGGCTTGGGGGGAGGGAAGGGGAGAGACCCCAGCCCCTCTCCCCAAGCCTGCCCTGCCCTGGTTGTGCTGTGGCACAGCTCATCAGGGCCAGCTGTGGGAAGAGAGAAGCCAGGCCCCTATCTCTAAAACCCTGCTAGCAAGCAGTGGCATGCCACTGCAGGCAGACTGAAGCTACAGGCAGGAGGGACCCTACCCCTTTCCCCACAGCTCCCCTGCCCAGTCTGTGCCATGGTGCAGCCTGGCAGGGGTAGCTGCAGGGAAAGAGACCTCAAAGTCCTTGCCATGCAGCACTCCCACCTGGGCATTTGTGGGGAGAGAGACCCCGGACCCCTCTCCCCACAACCCAACCAGCAAGCAGCAGTGCACCAGTGCCTGGCCCAGGCTGCTGCAGAGAGAGAGACTCCCGCAAACTCTTCCCCCATTGCTCTCCTCCTAGATGGGCTGCAGTGTACTGTCTGGCCAGGGCAGCTGTGAGGACAGAAACACCCCACTTCCTCCACTCTCCCTGTCTCCTGGCAAGGCTTCTTGCTGGGCTAGAATCAGAGACTGTTACTGGTTCAGGCCAGTGACAGCCAAGGGGATGGGCCTGGCCCAGGCTTGGGAAGAGCAAACAAGCTTTGCTTGAGGCTAGAGCACAGCCTGTGCAGTGCTGCCTGGGGTGGTGGCACTCACGTTCTAAGTTAACCCTTGATGGGATCTGGCACAGGTGGTCATTAAAGTGCTCCTAAAAAAACTCTTTAGGTAAGCACACATCCATCAAGGGTTAACTTAGAGCTTGATCCACCATTTTTAAAGCACTCTAAGAGCCATGAACGTGTGTTCAGTTATGGATTTAGAGCTCTATCTTCCCGTTTAATGCATAATATGTATAATGTCTGTACCTAGCCTTAGAAACTAAATGGTTCAGAGAGGCACAATCTTTTGTGTGCAACAGCTTATTTTGTCATATGCTATGAATGGATTTGCAGAAAGCAGGAGTACTAAATATGTATAAAGAAATAAAAGTAATTTATATTCTGTGCAGAAGAGGTGACAAGGACAAAAAGTTTGCTTACAGTGATCCAGCTCCAGCTTTTTCACTCATAGATTCATAGATTCATAGATGTTAGGGTCGGAAGGGATCTCAATAGATCATCAAGTCCTACCCCCTGCATAAGCAGGAAAGAGCGCTGGGTCTAGATGACCCCAGCTAGATACTCGTCTAACCTCCTCTTGAAGACCCCCAGTGTAGGGGAGAGCACCACCTCCCTTGGGAGCCCGTTCCAGACCTTGGCTACTGTAACTGTGAAGAAGTTCTTCCTAATGTCCAATCTAAATCTGCTGTCTGCTAGCTTGTGGCCATTGTTTCTTGTAACCCCCGGGGGCACCTTGGTGAATTAATACTCACCAATTCCCTTCTGTGCCCCCGTGATGAACTTATAGGCAGCCACAAGGTCGCCTCTCAACCTTCTCTTGTGGAGGCTGAAAAGGTCCAGTTTCTCTAGTCTCTCTTCGTAGGGCTTGGTCTGCAGGCCCTTGACCATACGAGTTGCCCTTCTCTGGACCCTCTCCAGGTTATCCGCATCCTTCTTGAAGTGTGGCACCCAGAATTGCACACAGTACTCCAACTGCGGTCTGACCAGCGCCCGATAGAGGGGAAGTATCACCTCCTTGGACCTATTTGTCATGCATCTGCTGATGCATGATAAAGTGCCATTGGCTTTTCTGATGGCTTCGTCACACTGCCGGCTCATGTTCATCTTGGAGTCCACTAGGACTCCAAGATCCCTTTCCACCTCTGTGCCACCCAGCAGGTCATTCCCTAGGCTGTAGGTGTGCTGGACATTTTTCCTCCCTAGGTGCAGCACTTTGCATTTCTCCTTGTTGAACTGCATCCTGTTGTTTTCTGCCCACTTGTCCAACCTATCCAGGTCTGCCTGCAGCTGTTCCCTGCCCTCCGGAGTGTCCACTTCTCCCCATAGCTTTGTGTCATCTGCAAACTTGGACAGAGTACATTTCACTCCCTCGTCCAAGTCACTGATGAAGACATTAAAGAGTATCGGTCCAAGGACCGAGCCCTGCGGGACCCCACTGCCCACACCCTTCCAGGTCGAGACCGACCCATCCACCACGACTCTTTGGGTGCGACCCTCTAGCCAATTCGCCACCCACCGGACTGTGTAGTCATCCACATCACAGCCTCTTAACTTGTTCACCAGTATGGGGTGGGATACCGTATCGAAGGCCTTCCTGAAGTCTAAGTATACGACATCCACCCCTCCTCCTGTGTCCAGGCGTTTCGTAACCTGGTCATAGAAAGAGACTAGATTGGTCAGGCACGATCTGCCCGCCATAAACCCGTGCTGGTTTCCCCTCAGCATAATTTGTCCTGCCGGGCTCTCACAAATGTGAGCCTTGATAATTTTTTCAAAGACTTTACCAAGGATGGAGGTGAGACTGACCGGCCTATAGTTGCCCGGGTCCTCCTTCCTCCCCTTTTTGAAAATGGGGACCACGTTAGCCCTTTTCCAGTCTTCCAGGACTTGGCCCATGCGCCATGAGCATTCGAATATTCCCGCCAGTGGCTCTGCAATGATGTCGGCCAGTGCCTTCAGCACCCTCAGATGGAGCCCATCCGGGCCTGCCGATTTAAAGGCATCCAGTTCATCCAAATGACTCTGCACCACCTCAGGATTTACGTATGGAAGTCTGGTGCCTTGCTGCTGCCTCTCTACAACCCCAGTGAGAGACTTGTCGTGCCCCTCACTTAGGAACACTGAGGCAAAGAACTCATTGAGGAGTTCAGCCTTGTCCCCCCTGTCTGTCACCAATTGTTTCTGCCCATTTAGCAGTGGTCCTATTCCTCACTGGGCCTTCCTTTTACTCCCAATATATCTAAAAAACAATTTCTTGTTGGCTTTTACTTGGGTTGCCATCCTCAGCTCCATGGTAGCTTTGGCCCGCCTAACTGCCTCCCTACAAGCATGAGCAGAGAAGGTATATTCATCTTTACTGATCTCACCCTGTTTCCACTTTTTATGTGCTCCCCTTTTGGCCCTTAGGCTGCCCTGGATTTCTCTGGTCAGCCATGGAAGCCTCCTGGCCCCTTTCCCTTTTTTGCCTCGCTCGGGGATCGTCTTGCTTTGTGCCCGAAGGATCGTTTCCTTTAGGCACAGCCACCCTTCTTGGGCCCCCATCCCTTCAAAACTCCTACTCTGCAGTGCTTCTTTGACTAATCGCCTGAGTGCATTGAGATCAGCTTTCCTAAAGTCTAGCACTTTCACCCTACTAGTTACCTTACCCACTCGACGTCTTATGTTGAATTCTATCATGTTAGGTTTTAGTGAAACTAATTTTAAAATGAGTATGAACAAGGATGCCAGAAACTGGCTTTCTCTGCAGCAACTTCAGAAAATAGGTCACTGAGGGGAATACATTTTCTATTCTTTTGCACTGCATACATTTAATACTACTATGAGAGATTAGAGGTCCATGTTTAGCCGAGCTCACTAAAGTGGGAATGCACAGCTGGTCAATGTCACAAAGATAGTTTTGCTGTGGGATTTTAAATAACATCCCCCCCCCAAAAAAAAACAAAACAAAAAACAACCCTTACAATTGTGAAAAAGAAAAAGAAATTAAATAAACATTTAAGTAGTTAAAAATGCCAGAAGAGAAAAATAATCTCATTTGGATGCAGTTTGGGTCATTGATACATTTAAATCTATTATTAACCTGAGACAGAAAAAGCAAAACCAAAAGCAACTTGTCATTACTCTCATGTCAAGTGAATCACTGCTACCTGTATCTGTCCAAAACAGAAGCAACTCTGAAGTAAGTGAAAAGTGAAGAGAATACTAATAGTGTTTGGACTGTTGTATAAAATCAAGCATCACACAGAACTGAGATCTGTTATAGGATCAGGAAACAATTAGGACTTGGTTTTCAAAATCAGATGTGTAAAACTATGTGAAATATCACTTCCCATGCTCAAAGCACTGAATAAACATTTAGTCATATTGCAAGTGTTATTCATATGCATGATTACTGAGATATCACAGGTACATAGACAATTAGATGAGTACTTAGTCATTTGCACCTTCTGCAATTTCACATACAAATCAGGCAACTGTAGTTATAACTGTTTCTGAAAAATCTGGTTCTTAAGGCAAATTTAGAGCATTTGGGGACAGCAATTATGATGCCATCTAGGATGATGGAAATATACAGATTATGTTAGCATAAACAGACTTGACTAAGGGCCTTCTTAATTGTAAAAAAAGGATCCTTGTCTTCTTTAAATTTGATTATGAACTGGGGCATGGTCAGGTGGCTCTGCACTTGAGACAGTTATACAAAGATTGGGGGTAATGGCGGCTCCTGAAGTGCCAATTGCAGTGCCATGATGAGCTATAGCTGCAATCACAGCTATTTTTGAAAACCTCTTTTCCTTGTCCTGCCCCCACCCCCCAGCACAGGCAGCACCTGGGGCTATTGCTTTGGTTGCTCCTGACAGTTACACTGCTGGTTCTGGGCACTGTCAGCTGTATTGTCAACACATCTACCATTTCTCATTTTGTTTTGTCGCAGAAAGTTTAAGGAACTCATCAACTTCTGCTCCCTCCCTAGCCTTTTTTGCTTATTCCATGAGACAGAAGGATACAAAGGAATGTGTGTGTGTGATGTATATGAGGGAAGAACCAATTTTTTCAGCATTTTCTTCTTGGAATATGCCTTGGAAAACTGGACAATAAGTATTGAAATGATTAGATATTGAATCAGACATTGTTCTAAGCCTTACTCTTTACAGCTCTTTTGACATGTCTCCTTTAGAGAACTTGATGTCTTTAGAATTGTCATGCTGATTTGTGAATGCCAGAAGAATCAGAAAACCTTAGGGATAGAAACAAAACACTGTTAAGGCAAGCATTTTTACTTTCATACTTTAGTACAATGAATACAGAATAATAAATGGCCCTAAGGTCCTTTTGTGTCTTGTATCAAAATAATAGCTCTGGCTAATGTACCTTAAAATTTAGCCACAACACTGGCTAACACTATTGGTGAGCCAAATTACCTAAAATAGGGAATAGACAGAATTTTCACTTAAAGCTCAAATGAGTTTTGAAAGGACTTGTTTAACATTTGCGTGCATCCCTTCACTTCCTTTTTTTTTTGCCAAGTCTTAGAGCAGAAGTGCCAAATGCAATAAGAAGGTTATTTTAATTTTCAACAGCCATTTTGAGTTTTGCAAAATTCCATAGCACTTTCCAGTTTGTTTCTTATCCAAACATCTTGTTCCTTCTTCCTCTATTATCTTATTCCTTATTTCTCTATAATCTTATCTTAATCCTCTATAATCAAGATGGGATCAGAAGAGGGCCAAACTGAGGTACTGTGGGTCAGGATACAAGGGGGCCAAGGGGGAAAGGGACTTGGTAGTGGAGGTCTACTATAGACCACCACACCAGGAGGATGGGCTAGACCTGGAATTCTCTGGGCAACTCTCAGAGGACGTACGGTTGAGAGGGATGGTTGTCATGGGTGACTTAAACTACCCTGACATCTACTGGGAAGAGCAGTCATCCAAATCTAACCGCTCACATAGGTTCTTAACCTCAGCAAGACCTCCACCTAATGCAGGAGGTATATGATAGGCTGTGTGAGGCTTCAGACCATGCCCCAGCCAGGAGGCTTCAGATCCAGGGCTACTTTGGACACTGAAGCAGCATGCCCAGAGAGAAGTACTGGCTTATTCAGGCTTTCTGAAGTGGTTTGGAGCTTCTGAAGCACTTTGGAAAAGCTCTGGATGCTTCAGATGCTTTGAAGGGCTGAAAGCAAAAGTTAGAAGAGGGAGGGGGAATGGGGGGTGGGGAGAGGGAGCAGTGGGGGAGGACTAATGTGTAGGTGGCCAGTGGGAAGGATTTCTCTCTGGTTGCCTTTCCAATGGCAGTGTTTGGGAGGAGGGACCTAAAAACAGCATAAAAGCCTCTGTTTACAGGCATGCTGTGCCTTTTGTAAACTTGTTTTCTCTCAGGAACTGCGTGAGAAAGGTACCCTAGCAGACAGGCAGCTCGGCCTGGCTTGCTTTCCTCAGTAGTTGAACTTGCCTGCTCCTTTTTGTTGTTAGAAAGGATTGGGTAGGATTTATTTTAGCTTATCTTAGCTTAGCATCTCTTAGTATTATTCAATTCATTTCTTTCAATTTATATTTGCTCTTTTTTGTGTGCAAACTTTGAAAAAAGAAAGCTGTGTTTTTCCTGCCAGCGTGATCCATTACTGTGCAGGGAGGCACACAGATTGCACACATGCACACACACAACATAGAAGAAGAAAAATCAGATATTCATAGGAGAAGACAGACACACAGACAGCATACAATTTTTACATAGCTTTTAACACTGAAGCAAACAATCAAAGAAGAGTCTAGTGCACGCACACAACAGAGGGACTAAAACACACAACACAAAAGGAGTGACACACACACACAGACCTTTTGCAGCACAGGAAAGATTAATATGAAGTATGCTGGGAAGGCAGGTGTCAGGTCTTCTGGCAGGGGAGGGAGAGGGGGTAGGGGGAGAGCTAGAGCTGCAAGCCCCCCACCCCCAAAAAATAGACACATTCTCTTCCCAAGCAGCCATGACATCAGTGCTGCCAGTGGAAGCAAGGAGGTGGGAGCAGTGTCTGCACTTGATGTCCCTGCACCTGAATCACCTCCCCTCAGTCCAGAAGTAGGCACCAGCAGTGGAATCACTTTTCTCCTCCACCCCAATGTAATTTCTCAGTGTGAGCCTCCCACTGCCAGAGGAGGATCTGGAATTGGAACCAGGGATGCTGAGCTCTCTGGCTCAAGCAATTCTGGGGACTGAGGGGGAATCAGAGTTTGTACTCCACACCCCTCAAATATCCCCTAGACCCAGGTCTCCTCCAGAGAGCAGCACCTTGGAGGAGGCTGAGGATGTGGAGGCAAGTGGCTCAGCTCCTCCTGCCTTTGAGCCTCAGCCTGCTGAGGGGTGGGACAAGGCAGGATCCTCAACCTTAACCCAGAAGTAGGTGAGTAGGATAGTGTAAGAACATTTTGAGGTGGCAGATGATCCCAGGTTTGCCATCTGCCAGCACTGCCAAAGGCACACGAGCCGTGGCAAGGATGTGAGACACTTTTCCACCATGGTGATGTTGATGCATCTGAGGAGGCAACACCCCCTTGCTCTTCTTCCTGCTCAGACTGGCACCAGTGCGAGCATGCCAAAAGGGAAGTCCCCCATTCACTCCAAAGCCTCCATTCCCCCAAAGCAGAGGCAGGCCACCCTGGACCAGTGGGGAAAAGGTGGACAGAAAGCGGGGTGTGTTCCCAAGGTGAGTGAGATCACCCAGAGCACTGGGGAGATGCTTGCTCTGGATAACCAGCCCTTCTCCCTAGTTGAGTGGCCAGGATTCAGGCAGTTCATAGCACCTCTGGCCCCATCTTACAAAGTGCCTGCATGCACCATCTTTAGCAGGACAGTGGTGCCCTCCCTGTATGAGGCATGCAGGGACTACTTGAGGGAGGAGCTGCACAAGGCAGGGCCGCAGGTAGCCTTGCACTTCACCTCGGACATCTGGAGCAGCCAGGGTGGTGATCATGCCTACCTGTCCCTCACAGGACACTGGTCCAATCAGACAGGCCATCGGTGGGCTCTACTGCAAGCCAATGTGCTGGATGAGTCCCACACGGCAGGGGAGATCATGGGGGCCATGAACCACATGGTTCAGGAGTGGCTCATTGGGCAGGCCGAGCTTACCTGTGGGTTCATGGTCACTGACAACAGGGAAAATATGGTGAAGGCTGTCCATGATGCCAACTTTGTTGGAATTCACTGTGTGGCACACAGGCTGCACCTCATAGTGAGGGATGCCTTGGCGGGGGACAGGGATGCCAGTGATGGTGCCACCACCACTACTGCTACAAGCCAGCTGATTTTGAAATGCAGGAAGGTGGCAGGCTACTTCCACTGCAGCATCAAATCGGGCAAGATGCTGTGGGAGAAACAGACAGAGCTGAGCATCCCTCAGCACAAAATCATGCAGGATGTGGAGACTCGGTGGAACTCCACATACCTGATGCTCGAAAGGCTGGTGGAGCAACAGAAGGCCATCCATGATATGGCCTTGCTTGGGTAGATCAGGATCATTGGTCCCCTGAACAGAGCTTAGTGGGGTACCATCTCCTAGATTTTGGTGGTCCTCAAGTCCTTCCTTGAGGCCACTGAGACCCTTAGTGGTGGTGATGCCCTCCTCAGCCAGGTGATCCCCCTACTGAGGGAACTAGAGAAACAAATGGAGAAGTTCCAGGGGATCAATGTTCCTGGCTGGGGCAGGCAGACATGCAGGCACTGATGAGATGGCTGAAGGAGGACATCAGGAGATGGCTGGATCCCTTGTGGTCCACATGATGGTGGGCACAAGGTCCACATGGTGAGCATTTGCAACCCAAGGTTGAAGGGGAGCGTGTGCACTGGCAACACCAAAACCCTCAATCACTGGATGCAGGTGCTAGTCAATAAAGTCAGGGAGGCCAAAGTGAAGAGGTGAGGGGATGTGGAAGAGGGGGGATCCACTTTCCCATGCCAGCACTCTCAGCACCAGCACCAGCGCCAGCACCAGCACCAGCCAGTCTCCTCCGTGCCAGCCACTGCCAATGTGGGCCATGGGCATGGCTTCAATGCTGGGGTCCAAATGTACCAGACCCCAGCCTCGGGCAGGTAGCACCAAGGCTTCAGTGGCTATCTATCTCATTGAGGATGTGGAGCCACTGGTTTGCGATCCCTTGGCCTACTGGGCAAGCCACAGCAAGATGTGGCAGGATCTGGCCATGGTTGCCTGGCAACACCTGTCCTGTCCACCAACCAGTGTTCCAGGCGAGAAGGTGTTCAGCATTGCTGGGGATGTTGTGACACCCCACCTCACCTGCCTGGATCCTGCTTTGGCGGAGCAGCTGGCGTTTCTAAAGGTGAACCTCCCACTGCTGGGGTTCCCCAAACTCCACCTGCAGACAGACTGAGTGCCACCCTTTTCACTCTGTCTGCACCAATTTCCTTTTTGAGTTTTTTAAAAGCCAAGTAATGCCCTACTCTCAGCTGGAAGGGGCACTAACTGCATCACCAGCCAGCAGAGGAAGAACATGTCCCTGCTGAGCTCTTTCCCCTGCCAGTATGAACTTGGAGGTTTGGGATTGGGGCTATGGGGAAGGAGGAGACCCCAGGTCCTGGGCATGATCACTAAAACTGCACCCTACCAGGAAGACTTGGTAGGATTGCTGGTGGTGCAGCAGCCCCATAAATGCCAGGACCAATGATCCCCTGGTGAAGGGTGGGTAGGAGGTGCCATAACTTCCAGCTAATGCACACACACACAAAGTCCTGGCTGGGGAACGCCCAGACCTGTAACGTCTTTGACAGGCCTGATGCTTGCTGGTTGCAGTGCAGTTGTGAGGCTCCCAGTGAGCTCAGCTTAGCTGTCCAGGATGCCAGCATTTGTGTTGCAAACCTCTTTGTCAGGCTGAGGAAATACCTGCAGTTGGTTCTGAATGGAAGGAATAGGAAAGAAGTCAGAGGCTGGCCTGGCTCGCAATGAAGGCAAGAAAGCCAATCAGTGAAAATGGAAATGGAGGCATCAGGGGGTGAGGGACAGGCTGGGGTGTGGGGTAGGAGAGGGGGATATAGCAGCACAGGTGAAAGTGCAGAGGTGCCTGGGGTGTCAGATGTCTGGCAGATCTCAGTGTGCCACAACTCCATTGTGTATATTGAGTCCATGAGTTTCTGTACCTACTACCTAGGAGGCTGATGAAGTGCAGATCATAGGCCCAGTTCTGAAAAGTGGCTTGCATTGTAATTTGTTCCCTCTCAGGATCAGGGCTGAGAGACTGAAGGCAGAGTGTTTTTTTGGTGAGGAATGTGCCCCCACAGGTAGTTGGGTATTGTTGTCTTTGATAGATTCTGGCATGCAGTTTGTCGGGGTACTGGAGATAGTTGACATGTTTTGTGTTTTGAGCTGTAGGAAGTTGGCTTCAGTTCTGGTGATAAAGTTAGGTTCTTGTTTGAATGTATAAACCACTTTTCAGAGCTGGGCCTATGAACTACACTTCATAGTAGTGCTGGGTAGTTAAACTAACCAGCAGGGCTGAAGTGCTAGACTTCAGAAAGGCTGACTTCAGTGTGTTCAGGAGATTAGTTATTGCAGCATTAAAGCTCATGAGCATTGGTGAAATAGGGGTCCAGGAAGGGAGGTCTTTCCTCAAGGGAGCGATCCTATGGGTGCAGAAGGAGACAATCACATTGCACGTAAAAGGAGGCAAAGGAGCCAAGAAGCCCTCTTGGCTGAACAGCGAAGTCCAGGAAAGCCTAAGGGCAAAGAAAGAGGTATGCAGGATGTTTTGATAATAGGGGGTAGCTACCAAGAAGGAGTATACCTCCCTGGCTCACACTTGCAGGGAATCAGTCAAGAGGGCCAAAGCAGGATTAGAATTTAGGCTGGTGACAAAAATTAAGGACAACAAAAAATCCTTCTTCAAGTATATAGCAAGCAAAAAGAAGGCGCAGGGTGGCATAGAACTCCTACAGGACAAACTAGGGCAATTGGTGACAGAGGGGAGGACAAAGCTGAGCTCTTCAATGAGTTCTTTGAATCTGTATTCCTAGACACAGACCAAGACAAATCTCCCAATTGGATCATAGGTAGACACAGGAGGGACACCAGCTCACCAACTGTTAGTGCAGACTTAGTGAAGGAGCACTTGGAGGGGCTGGATGTGTTCAAATCAGAGAGCCCAGATGAACTTCATCCAAGGGTGCTCAAGGAATTGGCCAGTGGCATAACAGAGCCACTGGCACAGCTGTTTGAGCACTCATGGTGCTCCGGTCAGGTCCCAGAGGACTGGAAAGGGGCCAGTATCGTCCCTATTTTCAAGAAGGGGAGGAGGGAGGAACCAGGAAACTATAGGCCAGTTAGTCTCACCTATATTCTTGGGAAAACTCTGGAAAGAATCATTAAGGATCACATTTGTGGGAGACCAGCAGGGGAAATAATACTGAAAGGAAATCAGCATTGATTCATTGCAGGTAGATCCTGCCTGCCTTGTTTCTTTTCATGTCCAAGTCACAAAATGCTTAGACACAGGAGTGGAGGTAGATGTCATCTACCTAGATGTTAAGAAAGCCTTCAATACGGTATCTCATTCTGTTTTTGTAAATAAACTGAGCAACTGTGAAGTAGGTGATTACATGGTCAGGTGGTTAGCAAATTGGCTTATGGATAGCATCCAGAGAGTGGTGGTGGATGGATCGATATTGACCTGGAAAGGTGGGCAATGGAGTACCACAAGGCTTGGTCCATGGGTTGGTGCTACTCAGTGTCTTCATCAGTGACTTGGATGAGGGCATAGAGATCACCCTGTCCAAGTTTGCAGATTATACCAAATTAAGGGGCAAAGTTAACACACCAGAGGGTAGGGAACAGATCCAAGCAGATCTGGACATGTTGGAAAAATGGGCAGAATTAAATAGGATGCAGTTCAAAAAAGACAGGTGCAAAATGCTGCACCTGGGCAAAAAGAACCACCGACACACTTACAGGCTGGGGGATGACCGTAGTTGGAGTACTACAGGCTGTAGTTGGAGTACTGCATCCAGTTTTGGGCGCCACACTTCAAGAGGGATGCAGAGAATCTTGAGAGGGTTCAGAAGAGGGCCACTCATATGGTCAGAAGCCTGCAGGCAAGGCCTTATGAGGAGAGACTGAGGGACCTAGATCTCTTCAGTCTTCACAAGAGAAGGCTGAGAGGTGATCTTGTGGCTGCCTATAAATTCATCAGGGGAGGGAAGTAGGGAATAGGAGATGTTCTATTTATTAATAGAGCACCCCCTGGAGTAACTAGAAACAATAGCCACAAATTGATAGAGAGCAGATTTAGGTTGGACATTAGAAAAAACTTCTTCACAGTAAGGGTTGCCAGAATCTGGAATGGGTTTCCAAAGGAGTGGTGCTCTCCCCTACCTTGGGGGTCTTCAAGAGGAGACTGGGCAAGCACTTAGCTGGGGTCACCTGACCCCAGCACTCTTTCCTGCCCATTGCAGGGGGTTGAACTTGATGTCCTACTGAGGTCCTTTCCGACCCCAACATCTATGAATTTATTAATCTATGAAGTTCAGATAAGTGACAGTTGATAGTATGAGAGTGACTGGCCATCAGTCACTCTTAAATGCACACTCAAAAAGTCCGAGGCAGAAGCGGTCTAAGTTTTCTGGTTTACTCTAAGCACCCAAAGTTACATTTGGGAGTGAACAAAAAAGATCTTCACTCTTTGAAGGGGGGCATGAAGGCTGCCTGTAGTGACGATGGTCAGCAGGTTGTGGGTGGTCCTGCAGGCCTCCTACTAAATTGTCTCTGCTCCCTATCCCCTTGTCCAACAACTGGCCACGGGCAGGGAGGAGGGGGTTAGGGTGCAGTCCCAGGGCACTGGTGTTTTTCTCATTGGTGTCTTGGGTGCAGCCCCTGTCCCATCCTGCCCCTGCCCCACTCCTTATTTCCAGCCCAGCTGATAGCTACCCTAGACCCAGTCAACACAGTGGGAGGTGTGAGGAGGGGGCGCATGGTGATGGCTTTCCCACTCTTCCACTTTCACGGCTTCTCTTCCCAGTGTGGCTTCTCTCCCCAGCCACACATCCTGTCAGCAATGCAGGGAGAGAGAAAAGGGAGGCCCCTACTGTGTGCCCCTGCCCACCGCTGCCCAGTTAAGCTGGCAGGTACAGGCAGGAGCAGGGCTGGGAACCAGAGGCTTTGCTGCCTCTGCTCTGTGACAGTCTGGGGGTGGGTCTGGCTTGGCACTTGGCTGGAGCAGTCAAGTGTAGGTCAGGGCTAGCCCACCCATCCTGCAAGGAGAGGTTAATGGGGGCCTGAAAAGCATCCTTGGATGCTGGAGGACAGCAACCTAGATTGGGTCGGGAGAGGATCTGGTGCAGAGGTTTGATAGACTGGCCAGAAAAGAAAAAGAAGGACCTTCAAACAACAAGAAAACATGAG
The DNA here is from genome assembly GCF_030867095.1 of Alligator mississippiensis. Lineage (NCBI taxonomy): Eukaryota > Metazoa > Chordata > Crocodylia > Alligatoridae > Alligator > Alligator mississippiensis. The sequence goes on from NC_081825.1 coordinate 117,700,907, forward strand.
AATTTCCTTTTGTTTGCAAAATTGATGTGCACAGATTATTTGAAATTGGGTCAAGTGATAACTAGTCAGGAAAAAAACAGACCAAGGTAGAAGCATGCTAAACAAAAGCATACTCTACCCTTGCACTTTCTGTCTCTAGATTTCAGCTAGTTGGACTGCTCTTTCTTGTGACGTTTGTATTGTGGTGATTTATAAATGGAAATCAATTGGAACCAAAATATTTTGTTGGAGTACATTTCATTTTCAATACATTACCTTATTTTATTATGGTTTCTTCATGATTCAAAAATAATATACCTTTATGCAGTTAATGTACAACCCCTGGAAAGTGCAGGTTTTTTGTTTTTGGGGGGATTTTTTAAATTATGTTTCCACTTTATGGATTCTATTTCTCTTCTCAGTGCAGAAGAGCACAGGGTCCCTTTTGAATCAATCACAATGTCACAAACAGTGAAAAAGCCATGAAATGCTACAGTTACCATGAAGAGAGTATAGCTGATGTATGTCAGAGTTAAATGTATTAAATCCAGGCTAGAGTGGTTTCTGTTTTGCTCTGTCAGCACCAAATATACAATAAATGAAGCCTCCATTTTTTAAAGACTGCCTACCTGATACCAATATATCAGAATTAGTGCCAATTTAGCACCTGTATTCCAATGTACCACACCAAGAAAGTTACTTTCCCAGATATGTGCACTGGATGACTTTATCTTACATTTCCAGTAAAGCATTGTTGTCATGTGAAACATAAAGTTTTGACACTTCTTGGAGAAGAAAGTGAAACTTAATGTGGAAAGTGACAAATGAAAATTCCAGAAAGCGTAATCAGAGGCTTAAGTATCAGTTGCAAACATTGCACACTTTCCCAGGCACTAAAAGGTTGCACAGTTACTTTATTATTTGCTGAGTTTCTGGAAGAATTTGGTTCTTGTAGATAAACCAAGGATTTTGCAACAGAATAAAAACAACAACAAGAAGCAGATACAAAACTTCAGCTTTCCATGAGGTTTCATATAAAGTGATCTTGTAAAACTGTCACTTATCTGATCACTATGTTTTCTAGAATTAATCATTTTTCTTCCAGCATTTGTGATGTCTTTTTCAGGCATTTCTTTCTCTGAGACGTCTGAGTTCATGAACTTCATCAATAAATAAGGTTGTTGTTGCCTGTGCTTTTGCTTCTCTCAAGGTTTTTACTGAAACATCTGTTTTTGAATCTTTGGAAATCTGGACATGCAATATTCCAACTCATTTCTTTACGTAATATTCAATATGCCAAAGCCCTTTTCTTAAACATGTGCTTAAATCTATCCCTACTCAGTGACACACATAAGCACCTACTTAATTTCAAGCATGTGCTGGTGTTTTGTTGAATTGGGACCTCAAAGATGTCCAGTTGCTTTCATTGTCTCAAGTATATCAGAGAAAGACAGGAACATTTCCCCCCCTCCTTCCCCCCCCCCCCCCAAGTTTTTATCACATAGATGTCACTTAATTTTGATAGGCATAGGAAATTGTGACCTGTGTTGTCAGGAAAGGAAAAAGTAGCCCAGGGATTAGAGTAGAACCCTGAATACCGAACAAAGGGTGGAGGCCCACATCCCCTTACATGCCTAAAGTGTGTCTTAGGTAGTATTTAGGTACCTATATTAAAAATTTACAGTCCTCTAAACCCCAGCTAAGCTGTCAATGAACCTTGGAATTGCCTGAATTCTGGAAGTGTTGATGTTATAGTTCTCCAGGTACCTGAAGTTCTGCATTAGTGCATATGCAGAAGTACTTCAGTTTTGACAGAGCTGAGCACTTATCTTATATGTAAACCCTGCCAAAAACATTTCAAAACATTCTCCTGCCTAGCTTGCCTGAGGGGGCCCAGTAAACATGCTGAGACCATGTGTACCAAACAGGCCTCTGCATGAAATGAAGATTTGGCAATTCTTTTCCTTAAACCATAGCCAGAGTGTCAGGGCTTGGCCCAATTAATGCTATGTGTTTGGTGGCATAGTGTCTTCCTGACCCAGACTATTAGTTTTGCAATCATTTGTCTGGATTTTGCTGTGATGAAGTCCAACTCTCACCTGCCACATCTTGATGTTTGAATGAAGTTAACAACCAGGAGGTGTTCATCTCTTACTACAGCTGGCCAATGGCACCTTGCAGGACTCTGGCAATAAATAAGAAAACAAAAAATTAAAACAGCTGGTGCCTCTTCAAGACGTGACCACTCTTCTTGCAGCCAGCCTGTCTTCTGTGTTGCTTTTCCCCTGCTGCTCACACCATTCATTCCTCCTCATGGCATCCTCATAGCTGAGCTTTCTAGCTGGCTTGCTGCTGACTTCTCTTGGCTGGGAGGGTCTGGCCCTACATCCTGGGCTGTGGGAGCTTCTCCCTGCTGCTCCATGTGCTCCTCTCCCACTTCTTCTGGCATACTTGCCAGTAGTTTCTCTCCCCAGGGCTGCTATGGCTGCACAGAGCAGGTGCTCTTAAATTGTGGCTCCCAAGGTGTTCTTTTTTCTTTTGGTGCTTCCATATCCTGTCCAGTAGGCTCACCTTCACCCAAGTTAAATTTTATCTAATTTCTCTGTTTTCCTTCACACAGAGGAAGTTGTGAATCTTCCAGAGACACTCTTTTATACAACAATTCAATGGTTACTAAGATGAATCATACTATTCAGGGTTCTCTCAAAAGCCAAAGGAACCCATTAGCTGCTTCATGTAGGGGCTCCTGTTATACATCATGAACCAGTTAGTACTCAGTCCCTTGACTGAAACATCCCTTTATTAGACTCCTTGGATTAGGGTCATTATTGAATGGTGTATGGTAACAGGAATAAAATGAATGAAGACAATGCCCTAAGGGGTAGAGCAAAGCATTTAATAGTCTTATTGGAGGGGAAATGCTTCAGAAGAATGGAGGGCAACTTCAGGGCTAAGTACAGACAGTCAAAAAGCCTGAGACTAAACTACACAGATTAAATCAAAACAGCAGTGCACAAACATCTACCTTTTGTCTCAGCCAGGAAGAACTGACCGAGGGAAATGCTGGTTAATTAAGCGAACGTCAGGCGGGCTGGCGGAAGGAGAGGCGAGACAGCTCATTGGTTGCAAAATGGTTTTTACTTACGCCGCTGGTGGCCGCAACGCACGCTGTAAAAGCCGCTTACGTAGTTGCAACGAGTTGTTTCAACTGGCAAAAACCCGAGCCAGTGAGTCCACAGATGAACCGGGCATGCAGGGGAAGGGTACGTCGAGGATAAGCGCTCGGCGACGGGGAGAAAAATCAGTAGTTGATCAGGCTACCGATTTGCTCTGCCATGAGTCAGGAATTCTTTTAAGTCACTCTGCAGCATGCTCAAAGTTCTCCAACTTGGGCGGAAGTCACATGGATTTTTATACAGCTAGCGAGCCAATTACTAGCCGTCAAGTGGGAATAATTTCGAATCAGCCAATAATGGGGTGCGAATTTACATTCAAATGGCGGGAACCTTTTTGCACCGGAGCTTACTCTTTGCAGCAAAAAATCCTACCGTGCAAAGAAGCTCCAGTGTAGCAGGAAAAATTCCACTGTGCCGAGGCACTAAAATAATTGGGTTATGACATGCCCCCTTGCCGACGGCACAGCTGGAATTATAAACACACGTACGTGTTATAAGTAATTTTCGTCTAAGCATTCATTGGCTTTACAAAACTTAAGTAATTAACAAATACATATAAACAAACAATTCTATAGACCGGTCTTCAACAAACTATAAAATACAATAACTTGAACATATAACAACAATTATTGGTCATCATCTGACTGGAGAACATCTATTTGGGACTCCCCTTTCTTATTAGTTAGTGAAATGTGGTTCATAACGAAGTAGTTGCCACGGAGCGTCCGTCTGTTTCCATAGCAGACAATGCCAACTAAAATACTTACAAGCATTGGAAAGAGAGTTCCACCCACTGCACTACCGATGATGGTACCCCAATTGCCTTCCTGCATTACTGTTAAGGTTAATGTTGACGCTAGACCTGTAATGATATTAGTTGAAGGATACCATGAAACAGTAGGCGGTCGTGTGGTAGAAAGATCTAATATGTAAATAGTCTTTTGATCGCTTCTTTGAACAAGGGAATTTGTCACCCTACAAATGTAAGTCCCAGTATACTTGTGGGTTAGTGGGCTATTGAAATGCAGAGTATTGTTTATAGACAATAAGCCTTTAGGCCATTGTCCATCTAATCTGGCCCAGGTAAATCTCATAGGTGGTGGATTAGAATTAGCATTGCACTTAAGCTGAACATTTTTTCGTCTAATAAACCAATGTTCATCATAACCAGTTATTGACACTTCAGGAGCGTATTGAATGTCTAGTATGTAAGAATACCTTATTTCTTTGTTTAAAGCTGGGTGACTTACAACACAAGTAATGCATCTTCCATTTGCAAATCTAGTAGGAATGATTTTATATTGACTTACAACTGTCATTGTTTCATTTGGAAAGGAAATTGAACTAAATTCTAGTTTACCAAGGTCTCCCTCCCCATTAATATCTGCAGCAGGTTTTCCTGTGGCTGCTATACGCATGGCTGCTACTGTCCAATTTTTACCATCTACTAAGGGAGTTGGTCCCTTTGTAAAGCTCACAGTGGGTTCAACAATTACAGTTATAGTTGTTATTGACTCCGCATTTCCTAATGGGAATGTAACTGCTTTGCATACATACTTTCCTGCATCAGAGAAGCTCACATTGTTTAGGTTGATTGTCATATCACTGAACGAAGAAATTTTAAATGCCACTTTTTCATGGTATTGTCCTTGAACAGAAAACCCATGCTCAGGATGGTGTACAACAATAGTTTGTGCATTTTACCATGCAATTTTTCTCATGAAATTTGTATTATGGTGTCATTTATATTAATTATGCACTTTAATGTGACATTCTTTCCCCAAACTGCTGTTACGTGTGGATCAACAACTGGTTTGACTAAAGCACCACAGCAGAAATGGGAAAGAAACAGTGTAAGAACAAGTTCTAACCCAGCGAACATTTGCCGTCTCGGTGTCCCCGCAGCGGCCATTGCTGCGTCGACTTGAAGGTGCTGCAATTTGGTGCTTGGTAGATCTAGCGATCAAGCAGCTGCAGATTGCCGCTTTGTTACGACCGGACCTGTAGGGAAACAACAAAAAAACAAGAGAAAACCATAATCAGGTTCACTATAAGGAAACTGGGTGAACATCAGAACGACGAGCCATCCAGTTGTGGTGAGCGATAATAGAGGGACGATCGGGCTTTTCTTCTAATAAGACAGGATAGGTGTTAGGATACTGTTCCGACCGTTGAACTACTCCCTTGTAGACCTGTGGATGAGATTGACGAGGGTGCGGCACTGAAACCCACACCAACTCATTTGGTTGGAATTTAGGTTCCCAAGGTAGAGGTTTTTTGGTATTAGTTTCATCCCATAGTGGCTTTGAGATGTTTAATGAAATGAGGACGTCATGATTATACTTAGTCCAATTTTTGTACGTCCCTCCTCCCTTGAGATGAAGTTGTTCCTTATATAAGCCAATGTGTCTCTCCATGATGCCATTAGATTGCGGGTGATATGGCAGATGAAGATGCCATGTGACGTTATGAAGACGAGCGAATTTGTCCAGAGCGCTAGAGTTGAAAGGGGGTCCTCCATCAGACTGAATTTCATGAGGAGGTTGCCAGGCGGCAAATGCAGCGGTTAAGGCAAAGACAACAGCAGTGGCATTGCTCTTTCGTAAGGGGATGACCTGTAACTGACATGTCCCCAGATCAACAATGACTAACCCCTTATTTGGTGGTTTAGACCCCGGGAGGGGCCCAAGCAGATCTACTTGCCAGACCTTTCCCTCTTGGAACTGTGAAGTGTCGAAAGCCCCAAGTTGATGTTTGGTTCGATGGCATTTCTCCTTGCCACATACCTCACAGGCTTGTGCTGCCTTTTCCCAATTGCGTCGAACTTCATACGAGGTCATCTTGGTAGTGGCTTGGCACCAGCGTTGATGGCTGGCCCGCGGTCCCGGGTGACCTCAATTTTTATGGAGCCACGCGAGGAATGGGTTTACTTCAGGACCGAAGGTAGAGGTGATAGGCAAAACTATGTCGGTTCGGAGTAGGTCTTCTAAGAGCTTATCGATGACCTCATGCACTGGGTCAGTATCCGGACGATGTGACTTGGTATGTTTAATCAATGGGAGTCGTGTAAATTTAGTTAGAGTTTTCCAGATGTCTTCCCACTCACCTAAATTTTCACTGGGAAAGGGCTGTACCGGTGAGAATCTATAAATGTACTGTGAGTCAATTGCAATAATTGGAACTGGGAGTGTATCATCGTGGTGTGCTAGACAGCGTTGTAGTACTTCAAAGAATCCCAACAATTCACATTTTTGGACAGAGGTGTCATTCGGGTGGACCCAGGATATTTTCACATCATGCCAAGCCTTACAATAATACCCATAGCCTCCACCATGTTGGGAGGTCCCATCTGAAGCCATCCAGGCCAGGGCAGAGGTTCCATATAGCGTTGGGAGCTTTTCCTCATCCTCTGGGCTAGGACTAGGATTTGTGTCCTCAAATTTCCAGCAGCACCAGTTGTAGTGGTGGGTAAGCACCAACGTGTTCCATGTCTTAGGTTCCCCCTGAAAATGCGGGTCGACTTTCTCTGCATCTAGCAAGGGCAGCAACGTGGCAACAGGAGCTCAAAGTGTCCCATGCCCCCTTGCTAATGGCTCCACTAGCTGTCCAGCTAGGAGGATTTTTCCTACAGCTCCATACTGATGTTGTGCTGCTTGAAGAGTCTTATGGGCAGTGTATACCAATTCATCACAAGGGTTGTTCGCAACAGCCCACACGTGGTTCGTGGTGAATCCAAGGGTTATGATCAATGGGTCACCAAGATTGATTTCATGGAGCTGCGTACTCTTGACAGTGGCTAGCAGGCGAAGCAGATTCTGCTGGTCCCCTTCCGTCCAAGGTGTGGATTTTCAGGACTTGTTACGGATCTGTCACTGTAATTTAGTAAGGAGTGCTAGATGACTAGGGTTGACATAATACCGATACCAATTTAGGTGACCTAAGAGCTGCTGAAAATGTCTTTTAGTCACGGGCAGAGATTTCTTTAATGGGTCGATGTCTGGACCATCATGTGAGATTCCGCGGCGGATGGAGCCAATGAATCGGGTGCCAAGGAATGTGATGTCATCTACGGGATGTAGGCATTACTTTTCCTCGTTAATCGTCCATCCCTTACTCTGAAGGTGGGTGACCAGTTGGTTGACTATGCTGGTAACGATGGAACTGTCACGACCCACGATAGCGATATCGTCAATATAAATCCAGATTCTCAATTCCTCTTCTGATGGAAGGGTATGTGAGGTACGAAAGTTCTTCAGGGTATCATTCATGGCACCGGTGGCTAGTGATGGGGCATCGCAGTATCCCTGCGGGCAGACCATCCATCTGTACATGGTGCCCTCGATGCACGTATTTAATAATCCTTCAGGGTCAACTAGCCGAATCGAGAAGAACATGTTCTTTAGGTCCAGTGTGACCCCGACCCATTCGTTTCGCTGGAATTGAGCCATTTCGAACATACATTGTGGTAGGATAGAAAGGTTGGATTGCTGAAGCACTCGACACCTTTTGTTGGCCTCCCTGTAATCAACAACTAGCCAAGCTTCGTTAGGTTTCCCAGGCTTTGCAACTCCCCACCCCGGTGACAGGTAAGTACTGGCAGTTACTGGTTTGATGCAACCTTGTTGTTCCAGTTGTTGCAGGAGATCAATGAGAGACTTTTTGAGGGGACCCTTGGTTGGAATTGGTCGGTATCGCCAGGTGGAGGTGTTGTAAAGCGTCCGTTGATGCCAATCCGTCTTTGGGATAGTGATGGGTAGCACTTGTAACACTTGTTCCTTGAGGTTAAACGCTTTGATTCACGGAATTCCCAGAATATTGATGCCCCCTAACACTGCCCCTAGAGCGTGTTGATGGCCTTGGACAGTAAATCTGACTTGTTGTAACTGCAACAGCATTAAGTCCCTGTACCCTAATTGTTTTTGTGGTTTTCTGGTGGGGTATCGATGAAGTAATTACATTAACTTGAGCTCTGGTGTCAAGGAGGAGGAACACTTGTTGTTGATTACTTAGATCAGTGGGATCATAGACAGTAAGTTCAGCGTAGGGACGGAGATCAGTGGGGTCAGGCTTGAGTTGTAGAAGGCCGCCGGCGGAGCCAATGACCGTTGTTCATTTTTTGGCTTGTTCTCGAATTTGAATCCCAGCGCGTCGGCTAGACGACGTTGGCCCTCGTTCCCAAGGATACGCAACTGCTGCTTTGTAAGTCCAGAGTGGTTGAGGAGGAATCCGAACATAACTCTTTCCTCCGCTGATCTTTGGGGTGACCACCATGGCTCTTGTCGTAAGTCAAATTCCTGACGCCTCAGTCTTGGTGCTCCAACTGGATGCGCCAAAGGTCGGTCTTTTGTGTCAATAGGAGTTCCCTCGCTTTGCTTCATGAGCCCCTGTAATCGTGGGAGATGACCCAAGAGGTTTCCTACTGGTTGGCCTGCTACTGAATTAAGAAAGAGTCAGAGTGTGACAGCGTCCGTCCCTCCGTACACCTCTACACAGGCGTCTATGGCTTCCAGAGGTGTTGGAATCGCTCCGGGGTTTGGCAAGTGGCAATGAGCCCATTTTTCCCTACGCTGGGCAGCTGTCAGTCCCAGTGGATTCATTCTTGGGTTCCACGTAAGGTATGACACTCCAATTATGGCCAAGAGAAGTTGTTCTGCGCTGGTCTTTTGTGGGTGGCGCTCATGCCAAGTGTGGGATTTATGGGCTACCTGTCCCACCACAAGCGCTGGGAGAGGAATGGGCCAATGTGTGTTTTCTGAGACCACATTCAGATCAGTGGCGCGTCCTCCACTCCACGCTGCTTGTCGGGTCAAGGCACTTGCCTCTTCTAGGTCTAGTATGTCGGATGCAAATTCCACAATCAATCGTCCCAGCCATATGGCCAGAGTTTCCTCAGGTTTCATTTTTGACTCCTTACAAAGTTCTTGTATCTCTGGTCGGGTACGCGTGCGAGATGTAATGATAGTACATGTAGTACCTTCCTCATTTGCAACATGCTTTATTAGTGCTACTGGGTGAGCCGCAACCGAGAAAGGGTTAAATTCATCAGGCGGGAGCACTGGATACATCTTTCCTCCCATTGTCCCCTCCCCGTGGCAAGGAGGTGGGGCCGTTGGGAATGACATCACTTCCAGGGGCGGGCTTGCTGGGAGGATCTCCGCCTATTTTTCTGAAGCCCCGCACCCCTTTTCCGGGCTCTCCGGACGGCTTGTGTTTCCCTCGGCGCCATTTGCTGGCGGCGAAGCCATGCAACCAGCACTGTTTCTAAACGTTGGTTTGGAGTCCTCCACCGTCCGCTCCAGTGACTCCTTGCCCGCTGTATATAGCTGAGACTCTAAGTTTGCATTCTCCCGTAGTAGACCCGCTACTGAATGGAATAACACATTTATTATTTTTCCCTTTTTCCACTTTGTTATCCCCCATCTTGCTACGTGGCGACCCTCAGTCTCCAAGTCTTCTCAGAGCTGAACGAGGAGTTCATGACCACGCGACCCAGGCACTGAAGCCGGACAATTAAACCAGTCCGTTGGGGTGGGTTCCCCTCCTTCCCTCAGGTATCGGGTGCACTGGGCAAACTCCTGAGCGGGGCTCAGCTTTTCTGCCTTCCTCACCTTCACCCCCACTAGGGATAGGGTTGGTGTTTCCTCCGGAGGTCGATAGTAAACCTGCTCGCTGCTCATTACACACCCGAACTCCCCGAGAGACAACTTTGTTTTCAACTCCTTTATGACTGCTCCTTCCCTTTTTACTGAGAAGTAGCCGTCAATGTTTCTTCTATCCCCTCCTTCCGCCTGGTGGTGGGCAATATGTGCCCAGAGCTCGTTTGCGCTTTTCATGCGGTGGATCCCGGTGCGCCAGGGGCAGCACTCAATTAGATTCATCTCCACCACCATGCCCTTAGATCCTGTTCGTGACACCATGTCTCAGCCGGGAAGAACCGACCGAGGGAAACGCTGGTTAATTAAGCGAACGTCAGGCGGGCTGGCGGAAGGAGAGGCGAGACAGCGTATTGGTTGCAAAATGGTTTTTATTTATGCCGCTGGTGGCCGCAACGCAGGCTGTAAAGGCCGCTTACGTATTTGCAACGAGTTGCTCCAACTGGCAAAAACCCGAGCCAGTGAGTCCACAGATGAACCGGGCATGTAGGGGAAGGGTACGTCGGGGATAAGCGCTCGGCAACAGGGAGAAAAATCAGTAGTTGATCAGGCTACCGATTCACTCTGCCATGAGTCAGGAATTCTTTTAAGTCACTCTGCAGCGTGCTCAAAGTTTTCCAACTTGGGCAGAAGTTGCGCGGATTTTTATACAGCTAGCGAGCCAATTACTAGCCGTCAAGTGGGGATAATTTCGAATCAGCCAATAATGGGGTGCGAATTTACATACAAATGGCGGGAACCTTTTTGCACCGGAGCTTACTCTTTGCAGCAAAAAATCCTACCGTGCAAAGAAGCTCCAGTGTAGCGAGAAAATTCCATTGTGCCGAGGCACTAAAATCATTGGGTTATGACACCTTTGACTCAGGAAATGCAGCCACATACCTGCAGTGGCTCAGGCCAGAAGCTGGGGAGCACTAGAGCTCTAGTGCTGGGGGATCATTGGTTGTGTGTTTACTCCCTCTTTCTGCTGCCCCCAAGGTATCTGGGATTTGCAGTTCAGAATTACAGCAGCAGGTCTCTGCAGGGTTGCTCATTGCTTCCTCTTCCTGCTTCCAGGTGCCTCTGGGATTTATAGTCCACAGTTACATCCAGGGAGAGAGTAAGTTTGAGAAGGGGAGGGGGTGTTTAATCCCCCTCCCTGGCCCCAAACTCCAGCCAGGGTTTGCCTGGGGGCAGGGGCATTCTCCCCGCATAGACTGGGCTCCATCCTCGAGCTTACTTCCCGCCCTCCTTGTCAGACAGCTCTTGCTGTTCCAGATAGGGAGCAGAGGGGCAGGGCCAGCCCTGCTCTCTGAAGCAGACAGCACAGCTCAGTCCAGGGAAGATGGGGGACTGTGATCTAACTTAAATCAGGAAGGTGTCTGGGAGAGAAGTTCCATAAACTGGTTTGACCCATATCAGTTAAGTCTGATACTACATTCAACCAGGTTTATCTTAAATCCATTTCAGCCATTTTGAGACTGGTTTATTTGCACTGAACTTCTGTTCTGTTACAGGTTTAAACCAGTTTCAGGTCACTTAAACCAGTTTGTGTGTAACTTCTGTCCCTAGCCCAGAAGTTTAAATAACACTTTACTTTGTATTTGCAATAATAGATTCCAGAAAAAAGGCAGACAGATAGAGGTGAGTCTTATTTCTAACAATGATATGTCTTGAAGCAATGGGGGCAAATCCATGCATTTTGCATTAAACGGTTTTGGAACAAAACTCAGAATGGCCCTTCCTCAAAGATGAGTGTAAGGTTGCTCCAGCTGTTATCTGTCGACCTTCTGATGATAGCTTAGTGCAGTTCTTGGGAAATACAGCCAGCCATGGACTAAGCAAGTGAAAGTAAGAGGTAATGCTGCCAATTGAAAAGATTGAGGATTCCTCTTGTCCTTGTTTGTTGATTCATTTTCTGTGTGATTTCCCCCCCCCCCCCCCGCCCAGACTAGCCATGCCAAATTTTACTGCACCCTTCCAGGATTGTCTGTTTAAGTGTTCCCTGTCCAAAGGAATTTCACAGTGTTTCAGTGTAATTGTATATTTTTTCTGTATAAGTATATTGGCCACTTTGATTAATTCTTATTAGTGCTTGGATAGTCTTATTTTATTCATTTTCTGAAGACATCTTATCTAGAAAAGCTATGTTTTCATTATTGTAGTCTCTATGTTGGTTATCTTGCTTCTCTGAAGTACAGTTGTATTGCTGACTTAGTCTTCCTAGTTGATATGTAGGATGGCACGTAATTCTGAACTGAGGGAATCACAAAGGCTGCCTATACATGTGGTCTGATGTGCTCTAATTAAAATGCATTGGAGCTGACTCAATTAATCAAGTCTGCTACACGTTCTAATTAAAATGCTCCAGCATCGCTGCACTGGCACATGTATTAAGCTCCCCCTCATTTCAAAATATCCACAGGGGCACTTGTTGAATGAGCTTTAGTTAAAGCATCCCATGGCCATTTTTAAATTCATGGGGGCTTAATACATGTGACACTGTGGAATTTTAATTAAAGTGACTCTGGGAACCACTCTAATTAAAACGCACCACTGCCTCCACCCCTTAGCATGTATATAGGCAGCTAAAATTCTGTGCTATGGCTTTGATAGGCAGCTCAGGATTCAGACCCATATAGCAGTGATAAGAACATCACTGCTTAATATACTTGCATTGCAGTATCATTTTCATTCCACAGTGTTCAAAAGTTGCTGCACAGGCATCCATAAGATGATGGTATATTTCCAATGCAAAGAACAATTGTGGATGATTTTAAAAGTACATTTCCAAGATAAGTGACATGATCGTTAGTCTGTAGTCTTGTGTCTTCTGTGGTGATAGTTGTCATTGAAACTGGTTAGAGAAATATTTAAGTATACTTTACATTTACTGAGAGACCAAAGCTGGTATGGGCTTCAGTGAGGTGAATGTGCAGTAGTGCTCATTATGGCACATTAAGTTTAGTACCTGTCATTACAGGTACTGAACTTAATGCACCATAATTACAGTGCATTAATGAATGTGTACATGCACTCACCACGACTTGATGCTACTGCTGAGTAGTATTAGGCTACTGCGCAGTAACATTACAAAAAGGTGTTTGCTGGTGCTACTGCAGAGTAACTCAGGTTACTGTGCATTTGTTTAGTATTTGCTTATACTAGTACTAAATAAAAACACAGTAATGACTGTGCAGTAGCGTCTTGTGTAGACACGACCATGGTGTAGAAAAACAGTGAGAAAGCACAAGAGTGCTGAAAGCTAGAACATATCCCTTCTTTACCCTAGTGTGAATAACGAACAGATCTCCTCTGATGCCATTGTGTATTATACCTCCCTACATCTTTTCATATAATTGACTACAGTGACAGATGTTTATCCTTATAGTTAAAGAATAAATAACAGTGCAGGTCTGTTCACATTCTGAGGCCTTGGTCAGATCTAAAAGGGCTATGTGGCAATTCTATCCTTTGCATTTTTTCTGAATCTGTTCTGTGGAAAAGATCTGGTTTTAGTATTTTACTGTTAGAAAAATCCTCACTAGAATTCAGGTAAGATGTCTTTAGCCACTACTAGAAAACCCTGAACAAGACTAGCAGCAGTTGACAGAAAGGATATTCTTCAGTAGTTGCTGCAGTCAGATGTCTTACAAAAACAATTAAAACATCTTTAGGGTCTTGAGGGACTATCTCTTTTTTTGCTCCATATCAAGGGACAACTCAATATAGACACTGCTTGAGTTGCTTACCTCTGTGTAGATTTCTGCTGGTGTTGGCTACAAATAATGTTGGCTACAAATGTCCAACTCGGGATCCTTAAAATTCTGGTTTATTAGGTGGATTGAAACACTGTAATGAAGTTAAATCATAAACCTTGGGGGGCTGGTCCCCACACACCCACACACACATATGCACACACTCACAGTAGCAAGCTACAAGAGTCAGGTATACCTATCCTACAGGTGCTGGAGACTACTGTTCAGGCTTCTTCCAGCGTGGTGTTATCTTCCAGAAGGGGGTCACCAGCTGGTCCTTCTGGCTGGACAGGTCGGGTGCTGGTCAAGTTGGAGATCAAGAGGGTGCTGCTGAGGGTCACTTTTCACTGCTTTTTATCTGTCCTTGGCAGACTTTGGTGACACCCCAGTTTTTAGGTTTGCCCAATCCAGGGGTCGTTGATCCTCGTGGGACTTCTCCTTCGGTGGCTACTGGATGGCATCTGTCAGCCCCAGGGGTCGTCTGCATGTACGTGCAGGTTTGGGAGTCCGTTGATGAATTTTGAATAGGGCTGTGGGAGCGGTTGATCAGGAGATATTCAGCCCAAAAGTTGGTCCCCAGCATTGATTAACTCAGGCCAGGGCTTCTAGCCCTTGATCAGTGATGTTTAGAGATGTCCCGGTTGCTACATTGTCTTCTATGGATTTCTTCCATTGGTTCATCTGCAGTTTCCTTAGGTGTTAATTGCTATCTGCTGCTACTGTGTTACGCATTCAATCACTAATTCACTCGCTCTTTCAGGGGCCAGCCTGATACAGGGAAGCAGCAGTTTGACCCTGCCCTTGTTAACATTGTTACTAAACACATTTATAGTTGAAAGGTGAGAAGTATAAAATATAAGCTACAAATGCCATGGCACACAAATAGATAAAAATACCAAAATACACAGGGAGATGCAAAATGCACACACACAAATTTTAAAACACAATTCTTTATCTTAAAGTGAAAGAAAGAGGAAGGAAGAAAAGGTAGAAAAGGAAAAACATATTCAAAGAGGGGAGAGCAAATGCAGGCAAGAGGAAAAGGGGGCTTTCTTCTACACTGGGATACTAACACATTTCTTAACTAATTGCTTTCATAACCTCACTCAGATCTGGAGGGTAATGGAGATTAGGTCATACTAGATGTTTCAGGAGCTCTCAGATAATATGTATGCCAGTATTACTTGGCCTGTTTAAAAGGCTAAAGATGTGTTCTTTTCATCACTGTAATGCTTTCCCTTTTTTTCAAAAGAAGCTATGCATCAGCTGACCTTAGTGGCACAGCATTGTTATAAGTGTAAGTTGATAGCATTGAAGAAGTTTCTGGTCTCATACTGAATTTCTGTGGCCTTGGCCCACTATCAAGTTTAGAGAATGCAAATTTCATTTTGGATTTTATATCTTACTTGCTCATACTGTACTTGTATCATTAAGAGGCACGGTACCTTGATTTGACTGCATGTAGTGTTTCTTTGATTTTACTCCAAGAATCCAAGAACTAGTTGATGTAGTGTATCTCTAAACAGCTCAACATTTTTTGCTGCTTGACCTGCTATAATGATATTTTTAAAAATTAAATTGTGGTCTGTTGCTGAGTGCAAAGTGAAGTGATATAGTTGGGATTCCTGAGGTGGTTCTCACAGAGTTCCTTTACTGTGGTGCTATCTTTCTTCTTTTAGGAGAAACATGTGGATCAGTCTGTGCTGGGTCTGATTAATATGCACATTGGAAATGTCTTTGGTATTTACAGTAATAGAGATGATTAGATGCCACTGTGTTTGGTCTTGAGTGTTTACAGAAAGTTTTGCATATATCTCTTTGGCAGAGCAGAGTGCTAGATTATATTTTATGCATGATCAAAAGCTGCTGGCCATTGCTGTTCATATAGGCCAATTCTTTTTCTCCAACAATATTTTTCCAGGTGACATGATCTTTCCTGACCCTGGCATTAAAATAGTCCATTAAAATAACTTCAGGGATAACAGCCAGCATACCTTTTACTTTGAGTAAAAGGCTTCTTTATCATATCATCTGATGTCATTACATAGGCAATGATTAATAATTATGGCATGCTGTCCAGATGTTATAGGAAGTCTGAGTATCATGAACCTTTCTTTAAACTGTATGGCAATTTAGTTAGTTTAGCTCCTTCAAATTCTTGACTGCAGCTTTTAAGTATGAATTCAATCTCCTACCAATTCAGTGGGTTGCCAATAAAAACTGCATCCTCCACCATATTCTATTTGACCTCATCCAGCATCATAGGGTATTTGTAGACGACACTTTAAAGTGGGTTTAGAGAGGGGTTAAATGCCTTTTGCACTGCTTTAATGACATTGCTGTTTGCACATTCAGCAGTGTATTGCACGTTAATTCCAGCTGCTATAGCACATTCAGTGGTGTAACGTGCCTTAAATGACTTTGGGACACAGCAAATAACTTTGGGGTGCTGCAAACTAAAACATATCTGAGGAGTTTTAGTTTCCTACCCTACAGCTGCGGAGGGAAGCACTGGGCTCCGTACGGCTCAGGGGCTGTGAAGGCAGTCTGGCAGCAGTCTAGGAAGCAAAAGTGATGCGTAGGGGGGCATGGGGAGGGCATGTACCCCCCCTAAAATTAGCCCTCTCTGGCTGGGGAGTGAGGAGCACTAGCCGGTGTCCCCCCTGAGAAGTGCCAGCAGCACTTCTGGTTTGCTGCCGGTGCTTCCAGTTTGCTGCCAGCATTTCCACTGGCACCAGAGATCAGCCACTGCATGCCCCCCCCCCCCGCCCAGTACATGATCAGCTGCTGGGGGACCCCCTGCCATTGGCGATCAGTGTGGGGACCTAGTGCTTTCCTATGTGGCTGCAGTGCCCCTGAGGCTGCCTGAACTGGGTGCCTGCGGGTGGGCGCTGCCTGGTGGGGGGCCACCACTGCTGCAGAGGGAAGCACCAGCTCAGGGACCACTCTGCCCGCCAGCAGTTTGCTCTCTCCTCCCCACCACTGGAGAGGCAGGAAAGGACTGGACTTCTAACATGGGTGTACATGTCATGGAGGTTTACTTCATCCTAAATTGAAGCAGTGTTTAAAAAAAAACAAAAACACCGCTTCAGTTTAAGGAGAATTAAACCCCTGTGCTGTGTACAAATGCCACTTGTCTCACTCAGCACTGCAATCCTGATGGTGTAGTGCTACAGTTCTCTAGAAACTAACATCATTCATATTTATGGTCTTTCAGGTGAGGTTAGTTTGCTCTGACATGAAAATCCTCCATGTTCAATATTCCATATTGCAACAGGTGGGAACATTCTCAATTTCTGAAATTTCTTCCAACTGCATGAGTCAGTGATTCAGCTGTTTGGGATATGTGAACTTGTTAGACAGGGAATGCGTACAGCCTGCCTGTTTACAGGACTTTTTTTTCTAGCTCCTTCCTAGAAAGTGGAGAGAACAATGTGGATCCTAAGAAAGGGCTACTCAAATGCATAGTGTGCTTCAAGTTCAGTTCCCACCCAAGTACCCATCAGTGCTCAGTGCTCATTTTTGCCAGCTCCAATCTCTGGAGGACCTTTACAGAGCTGGGAAAATGTCTGCATGTCTATTTGTGAAATACTGTTGTGCCTTCACACTTCCCTGCAACTTTTGACTCATGAAGAATTAAACTCAGTAGGATGAGGGAACTCAAGATGACTCAAGTAACTTAATTAACTACAGGGGGCAGCTGAGGGGCCAGTTAGTCAGATCTCACTTGAAGCATATACCCACAGTGTATTAACCTGTTGGGTATAGGACCTCATCTACCTCCTCTGCCCTTGGAGGAGCTTACAGTTTTGAAATTTGAAGGTTTTCTCTCTTAGGCTGTCTGTATCATAGATCTAATATGCCTGGCTTAGTTTTGGAATCTGAATTGTCCTTTTCATAGGATAAACTGGTCCATGGCACCTTATTTGTATGAGTGGGTGTTGTAAGTAGCCCTTACTCTTGCTTACTGTCTCTAGCACTATGCATTTTTTAATTCTGCACTGTAAAACAGAACAGCAGGAAATAATGAGAGCCTCTCTCATATACCTCCTCTGCACCCCTTCCCCAAATAATTGGTAGCTGGTTAATATAAACTCCTAGGGTAGAAAATACATTAATTTAAATCTTCTAAGGCAGAGTAGAAACTGGACCTAGCTTTCTTTCATTCTGAGAATTAACTGCCTCTCTCTCTTAAAGAAGGTTAGGTACCTAATTTTGTAAGAAACTAAAGACTGTGAATCCCTAGCTAGACACAGGCACTTCTGCTCTTCATGGGTAGGTATCTAAACCTTGGACAGCATTGAAATTTAATGAACACTTCTGTCTTTGTCATTTCCTCATTGCCTAGCTCAAGCTAGATGCCTGCTTTTTCTGTTCTGAGCAACCTACCTCTCCCTATGCATAGTATAAGGTCTCCAACCTTTTCAAGTAGGAGATCACCTTTGGCATTTAAAAGCAACCCAAGATCTACTGTGTACCACTGCCACCCCCCCCCCCCACCCAGTAGGTAAGTCTGTTGGGGGAGCGGTGCAGATCGAGGCAAAGTGAGAAAAAAATATTTGGGGAGGTGCATCCCCAGCAGGTAAGTCCCACTTGGCTGGGGCCCCACTCAACTTATCCTTACTCCTGCGGCACTGTCTCTCACCGTGGGGGCCTCAATCTAGCCCCCACCTCTTCCTTCCCCCATGGACTGACCTGCTGGGATGAGGCATGCATGTGCATGCATGCGCACACTCAGCCCCTGCCCTAGCCTTGGATTGACTCCAAGAGGCTCCAGGATCTACCACAAGAGGCTCCGAGATCTATTGGTGGATCAAGATCCACTGGTTGGTGACCACTGGTATAAGGAGAGTATAAGCTACTACCAGAGCCTTTAGTTTCTGCTGGGAAGGAGATGGGCAAATGATACATTGCAATATTTAGAATCCAAATGCCCATGTACCTTTCTGACTTAAGTGACTAGCAAGGTCAGGCAGGAAGACTATGGTGGAGCTATAATACTAGATACAGATTTCCCAAGTTCAAGGCTAACTGGACAATCTTGCTTCCTGGCCATAATAGGATAATATTGTCCAGAAATATATTTTCACTCGATACAACTAAAACACTGTCCTATAAAAAGATCAAGTTTACTATTTATGATGATCCTCTTCCAAAAGAAGCCATTGTCTGTAGACAGTGTTGTTCTGTCAGGGAGATGGGCTTGGTGATTTGCCATTACAGACCTTACCTAACTCTAAGCTTTACAATTTTCTAAAGCAGAAATATAGAAGCTAGGTGGCCAACTAGTCAGCCTAAGGGAATTATTGTATATTCAGGTGCTGGTATTTAAAAGTCACTATAGGAAGCAGATGTGCAGAAAAAGAAAATAAATCTGTATACAGGAAGGAATACCTCAGGCTATGTCTGTACCTACTATCTCATTAATGAGGACTCCTAATAAATATTGATTTAATTACTGGTCACAAACAACATGTTAGTTATCTTTTATATAAACGTATTAAAATCTTATATAGCCAGGGACTATGGATTTTTGTGCAGTTTAACATTGAAGAAGAGTTGATAGATAAATAAGAAACCAGCAGATAGAAGAGAGAGAAGATTATTTGGTTCAACATTCCCACAGTAGCAAGCAACTTAAACATCTGAAGAAAATGGTATTTGACAGCTCCATTTCCAGGCACAGCGTAAGTCAACTTTTGAGTGAAATCTTGTAGCCTTTATCTTGTAGCAAGCAATTTTGGAGGGCTGTTTTTTTGGGAATATAAGGTATATGTAGTATGCAAGAGTATGGCACATACAAATTTTTCACGAGCTAATACAGAATTCAGTATCTTCATGGAGACTCATTAACTGTGCTCTTGAATCTAAATCATACTTGGACTACCTATGCATGAAGGAATCCATAGCTGCTACATTAGGACAGCTTTCTAGCTAGTTGACTCAATAGCCATTCTTTTTTTAATGAATATAAAATTACTAAAACAGGGTGGATGAAATTACAAAGCTCAAGTTCTATTGATGTAAAAAATTAAAGGCCCAGCAATTATTGTTAGCAGGTTATCATGGCTATTTATCTCAGAGGTTTTCCAAAGTATCTTCTTTAATAGATCTGATTCAGAAATGGGAGGATTTTCTGTGATTCAGAAATAGCAGAAAATCAGCTGCTACAGATGCCTTCAGGACTATTAAAGAAAAAATATGTACAGCTCCTGTGCGTTGGGGCTCACATTTCTAAAAAAAAATGTATTGTCCCACCAGACAATGCTTCAGAAATTAGAGTGGGTGCAGTTCAATACCGAGAAACTCGTGGTAAAGAGCATTCGGAGTTATATATCATTACAAATTGTTCCTTAGGGAACAAAGATATGCAACTGTAGAAAAAAAAGAGAATATTTTACTATAAAAGGGGGTTTTGAAAGGATTGTTCTGTTTGAACTTAAAATACACGTTGATAAAACATTATTGCCCCTCAACAGGAATTAATCTATTGTGGAAGAGAAATGCTCACATGCTGGCATTGTAAGCACATAAATTTGCAAATTATGGCAGTAATGTACATACAAACCCAGATTTAGCAAATCATCCCTAAAAAGGAAAACGCTTAAGGATGCACTTAAAAATAAGCATGCACTTACATTATATATTGCATGTAAGTACCTAATTAAGTGCTTCCTCAAAACAGGAATCATAGAACTGTAGAAAAAAGAAGAGACCTTCGGAGGTCACTTCTATGCAAACTCCTTACATAGGGCAGGATCCTCCTTGTCTAAGCTGTTCCAGCCAAGTGTTTCTCTCACCTGCACTTAAAAGCTTCCAGTGATGGAGATTTCACAATGTCTCTGAGCAAGATGTTCCAGTACTTAACTACCCTTAGAGTTAGAAAGTTCTTCCTAATACCTAACTGCAATTTCCTCTTTTGCATTTACTCAAGTAAATGCTGAGTAAAATTATAATAGAGGAGGAGACAAAAGAGGTGTCATCAGAACTGAAGAGAGTGGAAGTGTTGTATTCAGAGTGCCAGCCGCTATAATTCCCTAGATCTGTTTTCTGCAGGACTGCAGCCCAGTTGTTCCTCATTTTGTATATGTGAATTTTCTTGTTTCTGCATAAGTGCTGCATTTTTACTTTGTCTTTAATGAATTTTGTTTGACTTATTTCAGACCATTTTCCAGTTTATCAAAGTCATCTTAATACTGTTCTTCAAGAGTCTGCTCCCCTCCCACCTTGGTTTCATCTACAAATTTGCTGAATTCTTAATTCCATCCTCTAGGTCATTAATAAAAATATGGAACTGCACTGGATTCGAGATAGAGCCCCGGGGAACCCTGCTTGATGCCTCCACCCTGTGTGACATTGAATCATTGATGATTAGTCTTTGAGCAAAATTATCCAATCAGTTAAGCATCCACCGTATAGTAATCCCATCTGTACCATATTTGTTAGATTACTTATGAGAATGTCTTGAGAGTTTCAAGAACTGTGCTTAAGTCAGGATAAATCATATCCAGTGTTCCCTTCAAATCCACAAAGCCCATCACCTTGTCATAGAAGAAAATCAGGTTGGTTAAGCATGAATAATCTTGACAAATCTGTGTTGGCTGCTCCTTATCACCTTGTTAGGCCTTTATATTGACAGAAGCTTTAAATGATTTACTACAGAGAACCTGTCATCAGTTTGTAGTATTAAGAGGCTACAGTTGTGTTTATTTTGGTGACAGGTTCAAATAAATTAAAAGCTGTCTTTTAATATAAATATATAATAAATAAATAAATATATATATATATATATATTGATGTTAAAATGCTTCCTGTCATTCTTATTTCTCTGCCAACTAGCCAGCTGCATGCATGCCCACATTTGAACATATATTTTAAAATTCCTTTTATATACCATAACATCTTCCTGGCTCTTCCATGTTAATTAGACTTGTCCCAGAAGACATCAATCTAAGAAGTTACTGATTGCACATGGGTCAGTGGCAGAATGGGACCTCCACACTCCCTGATATACTACCATGATGGGAAAGAATGAAGGAGGTGGAGGAAGAGGTAACTGGAAATCAGCACGCACAACTTTGTGCTTAGCTCAGAAGAGATTTAATCTTCTCAGTTCACCTTTAGAGAGACCAGCTTTTATTTTCTTGCCCTCCTTTTGCCTGACCTACCTGTTTATCTGAATTTATCCAAACCAATTTGATCTGAAAATCAAGCTGAAAATGTTAGGAGAATTGGCTTTCTCTTGACATTTCTGGTACTGTAAAGTATATCTATATCAAAATGGTTACACAAATCCCTTTAATTTTCTTGCAATGTTTTCCTAGCTCCATTTCTGATGGGCAGAAAGGACAGAGGTGTGAAAAATAGATATGCAGCAGACATGGTACAGTTAAGGACTATATTAAGACCATGCAAAATTTTCATTATTTGACAAAACTTTGAACTCAGGTCTTCAGGGGAAGAAATCCATAACATAAGCGTTCATGTTCTAACCCAAATATCACAAATAAGAATCTGTCTATTGTTAGTCTACTCAATAACATTTGTTATAATACTTTATTTTTTCATAGCTATCTTCATTCTGGATGCTCCCCAAGTGCATTATGCTGAGTAAGCATAGAATAAACATATTACCTGTAGAAATGTAACTAATGGGACAATGAGAAATGGTATTTTACCAGCATCATACAATCAGTAGTACAAAGCAAACTATTATTTTGGCTGAGCGTACTAGACCAAACCCCCATCCCCATCTCAGAAATGTAAGATCAGTTTCCTTTGTACAGAACAGAAACTAGCTGAAACATGAATTTGATTGCTCAAGTTAGGCTCCAGAATCCATACGTAGGTACCTAAATAAGTGGTTTAATTTTCTGTGGTTTTGAAACACAGCAAGAACAAATCACTACTGCTGAAGAGGTGGCTACGTTTGGATTGAATTTTACAAGCTTAGGGTGTTTGTAGACGACACTTTTTTAAGTGGGTTTAAAGCAGGTTACATGCCATTTGCATAATTTTAATGGCATTGCTGTTTGCACATTTGGTGGCGTATTGCACATTAATTCCAGTGTAGTACATTCGGCAGCGTGATGTGCCTTAAATGACTTTGGGACACAGCAAGTAACTTTGGGGTGCTGCATTTAATACACCTCCAAGGAGTTTTAGTTTCCTACCCTACAGCCATGGAGAGAAGCCCTGGGCTTCATGCTGTTCAGGGGCTGTGCAGGCAGCTCAGCAACATCCCAGGAAGGCAGGCTCCACAGAAGGGGAAAAAAAAAGCAGCCAGTCTGATTTTTTTTTTTCTCCCTGGAGCTTGCCTTCCTGTCTGGGCTGCGCTGGGACCTGGTGTTTCCCTTCACAGCTGTGGTGCCCCCTGGGACTGCCTGAGCCAGGTGCCTGCAGGCTGGTGCCACCTGGGCTGGGTTGCTGCTACCATAGAGGGAAGCACCAGCCCCTCCTGCAGCTCAGGGACCGCTCTGCCCACTAGCAGCTTGCTCTCCCCTCCCTACCAATGGAGAGGCAGGTAAAGATTGGGGTCCAGCATGGGTGTACATGACATGGGGGTTTACTTTGCCCTAAATTGAAGCAGTGTTCTTAAAAAACCACCGCTTCAATTTAGGGAGAATTAAGCCCCCAATTTCTGTTGTTTACAAATGCCCCAAAATCTTAAATATCACTTCTAAAAGGTGCAGTGAACTACACAAAATTCAGTTTGTAGTTTAGGAAGCATGAACAGTCATCTGAGAATTATGTTAATGAGTGAGGCAATCTCTCTCTCTCTCTATACTTAAACTAAATAAACCAATTAAACTGAAAATTGTATATTGGCTCTAAAATTCCATCTAATTCCACTCTCATTTCAGCAAAGCATTTAAACATAAAATAAAATACCAAACTCATTTTTTCCAAAACCATGGCTTGTTGACACTGAACCTCACACAGTTCGTAACTGTCTGCTCAGTCTGACTCGGCGCTATTAGATCAACAATACCAGCTGTCTTTTTAATTCTCTGAGGAGCCAAAATTTAAATAAAGCTAAATATTAGGTCTGTGCTTAAATCTATTGTATAAATATTGCCATTTATTTAAGAGACATTTGTTTGATTTTTCATTTCAGTTTCATTGTTGATTCTTCCAGCCTTGTTTTTCATATTGGTTTAGGGATGCTCATAATAAGTGTTTATTTATTATGTATTCCTATTTTTCCAACATGATGAAATTATTCTAACTGCCGTTCCAAAAATTATCTTGCAGCATGAGTCATAAAGGACATGAACATGGGAGCCAGCAAATTTAGGTTCTATTTCCAGCTCTGTCCCTATCTCATCAAGAGACCTTGATGATTTTCTAATACTTACCTCCCCAGTCCTCCATTTTATCATCTGTGAAATGAGAATAATGATCCTTACAAACTCTGCAAAGCACCTGGTGATTTGCAGCAAATACAGGTAGTACAAGCTGCACACAAGCCTTTGAGTAAAATTAAGGTAGCCTTGATGTCACTCTCAGTTCTTCTTTGCATGAAATCTTGGTGATTTGGAGAGTACAAAATAGCACATATCCAAATTTATTGCAGTTAAGCATCTAAATCACAATGTCAGTCAGATAAATAAATCACGTTCTTATTTACCCTTTCACATAATAAATACTAGCATAAAACATTTCAAGTTGATTAAAAGAAATATTATTTTAAACAGGGCATAATTATTTTGCAGAATTCCCTGCTGTAAGATATAATTGAGGCTCAGTGAATAGTAAGATTCAAAACAGACTTAGATATTTAAAGCCAAATCATTTTCTGGAGTAAACAGCATCAAGAGCACTGACTTCACAAGAATTTTGCCCATATACATCAACAGAGCATTTGACTCCTAAAATTACTCTCCCACAATATTACAATTAATTGTTTCTCTTGGTGTCTGTACCATAAATGACATACCAAATATCCAGTATGACATCTACTACTTTTGCTTGATTCCTATATTGATACTCATATATTGGCACTGCAGTCTGGAGTTTCTTACGTTTACAATTCACTCTCATGAAATGGTTTGGGTAGGTGACTAACAAGATACTTTCTTTCAGCTAGACATTTAACTGCAGTGGGGATACTGACCTCCCCTTGCCCCCGCCTTCCCCCTCCTTTCCCCCACTCCCCCCTGCTTAGGCTTAGTACTAACAAAGGAGAAAACACAATTGTTTTCCAATTTTTAATTGCTTTCTAAATATCTTTTGGTAAGAAGTGATAAGAGGTTTAATTCCTACATATAAACAATGGACAAGATATTTTGATAAAACTGCTGGTGAAAAGTATCTGACATTATTTGTTCTTTAACACAAAGCTCACACATTGTGTACATATTTATAATACCTATTTGTTTTATTCCTTTTAGAACAATGGTGTATCAGGCATCCAGGGTCCACAGAAACTGTAGCAATGCCTTCCTGTCATTGTATGTCAGGAAATTATGGTAGGTCCTCTTGGCAGTGCTCATATGTCCCATTGCTTGTAATTTCCCCCTCTCATTTCTGGAACACGTTATGTTTAAGCATCTAGAGAGACAGGGAAAGAAAGCTGTTAGTTCATGTAAGAGAAACAAATGTGTTCTTTAGGAGACATGTCGGCAGTATCCGCACTGTAGTACTCCCCAGCTGGTTCACCAACTCTTTGGGTGTCTAAGTATGTTTTGGTACTTGTGAACTGCCTGTATTTCTGTACCTGGCCTTTGTAAGGCAGTGCTGCTTCCTGAAAGATCATGAGTGCCAGAGTTGGAACAGTGTAAAGTAATTGAAGGGACCTGGCAAATGAAAGCAAGAAATGTGAGAAAAGAGGAGGAAAGATTGGGTTTGTTTCTTTCTTCTCTAACATTACCGTAAATCTGGAGGGGTGCCACCAAAGTAAACAGATTTACACAAGAGTCAAACTATTACAAGTGAGAAGAGAAATGTACCAACAGATGTCAACATTTTATGAAGCAGCAAGAGAGACAGGTTGAGGGATGTGAAAAGACGAAGAGGTAGAAAGGATGCTAACAGCGGAGAAAAAGTAGACTATGAAAACTTTGATTTAGCATGGACAAGATGTGGTTTTATAATGATATTATTACTTTGAAATAATAGGATTTCTAATGACTGGCTGGTAAATAGTTGTATGTTATCTACCGATTATTCAGAGGGTGTTCTCTTGTTCATTTTTTACGTAAGTTATTTTTTAAAAGTTTTAAACCTAGCAAAATAACTAAATCCCAAACAATGCTCTATTAGAACAAATATTCATCATGAATAAAACAAATGTACAGCCAGTCCTTGGACTTACAACGTAATTGGTTCCTGAATACCATATCTTAAGTTGAAACGTTGTAACTCGGAACCAATTTGCTCATAAGAAACAACGTTATAAATGGGGGATTGGTTCCTGAACCAAGGCTCAATTACCCTATGTTCACCAAAAATACCCCAGAATTTTGTACTTGATCAATTGTAGATGAGTAATATAACTACATTAATGTATTTATATTGTAAATGGCAATCATATTGATTTGGAAGGACTTCTTTGAGGTGACTTTGCTGGACTTTTTGAAGGGCTCTTGGTTGGACTTTTTGAAGGGTTCTTGGCTGGAGTCTTGTCAAGAGTCTTGGCTGCAGGTTTTTCTAGACTCTTGTCTGCTTTCTTATAGAAGGTGTCCAAGGAAGTTTGGACAGATGTTCTCCAGGGAGATGGGTGACACAGCAAACTTGTTCACTGGCATGGCATCTCATTGGATCAAGCATCGTAAAGTCGAAACTGATGTCAGAAAGTTGAAACACGGTGTCAATTTATAAACATTGTAAGTGCAAAACATTGTAACTCGAAGTGTTGTAAGTTAAGGACTGCTTGTAAACCCTTTTAAATGTATTACAGACGAAAAAAAGGCTCAAGTTGCCTTGTAGCATCTTCTAAAGGTGTTCAGTTGCGCTGATCAAAATTTTCATTAGTATTGCTAATTCTGTCCAAACAGAAATAGTTTACTCATGAGAATAAAGTTCAAAGGTACATGTTATCAGGAAGCTTCCCAAGCTTTCATAACAACTTAATGCAACATATGCAAAGGAGCCAAAATTACTAACTTCCTGGGCAGGAACTATGCATTCCTGCATGCGTGAGCAATGGATTTGTCTGGAACATTGTAGATTCTACAGAACACAAATAATAAATAATTATAAAGTTATCGCTTTAGGCCATGTTGGACAGTGACATTTCAAGTTCTGAGCAATAGCCAGACTATTGTATAGTGGAATGGTGGAGAGATGCTCCCAGAATGATTTGGAAAAGACTGTTTACAATAGATAGTATTTTCTGTTTTGTAGATCTCATCTAAGGATACTGTTTAACTTAGGCTTTTAAAAACAAGCTTCAAGATTTAGACATTGCTCATTTTTGTGGATGAATTCTTTTGAAATAACCTATGCTATAAAAGATCATTCAAAAGATTTGTACATAAAGAACAGAGTCCAAAAATTAAAGACATCACATAGACACATCCCACTTAAATGCTGAGTCCTAGAAATCCCTGGTAAACCTGTGACCAGGAATAACATGAAAAAGTTTTTTTCCTTTGTTTGTCTCCAGAATTTACTGTTTGAAAAAGCTGAAGCTGGATTTATTTCAGTAGGCTAAGGGCAAAAATCAGTGTTATGAAGCTAAGCAGATTTGTACCAGCTGAAGTTCTTAATAGCCTATAAATTGAATGCAGAGAGTTCTTAAACTATTTAAAAAATAATAAAATAAAATAATGAATCAAAAGTCTTCAAAGGACAGCAAATAGACGCTAGACAAGCTTCAGTGTCCATAACAGTTCTCCTTCTCTAATATGAAAACTTCAACTACATCTGCTGTGTCTTTCTGAGTTTCTTTTAATTTTTACTCTCAGCCCACAACTGTATTGACTGCTAAGTTTCAGAAGAGCTAAAACACTGCAAGGAGCAACTTTTTTTTTGTTATCATTCTGTTTTCAGTAACTGGTTGGTATTCATGAAAATAAATTAGGTTCTTATAGCTTTGAAGCGCTAAGCAGTATCAGTATGCCTAGTACATAACAAATAGCTAATAGGAAGCCTCAATTTTGGGAGGATTACTTGCTCTTCCTAGAGGTAAAAATCCATGCACTGATGTCCAGCAGCCAATGAGACAGACAGACAGACAGTGGTGACCCTAAGGAACAGGACTGGGACCACCGTTTCCATGTCACGGACTATCACAGTGTGGCGTTCAAATGTTCCATTTACCAAAAGAAAATATCTCTAGGTTAGCCTTTTAAATCATGTGACTTCACCTTTATAAAGTTATCTAGACTATGGCCACATTTCAAATGGGAAAACAAAATATATATTCTATTTTATAGAAAAAAAAGTGGCATTATATTTATTAAATTAACCTACTGTGATGCTTCGCGAAGCCAGAATGGGTGATACAGCTAAAGCAGATCAATTAAACGTTCTTGGTGTCATTCCTATGCTAATTTCTGAACTTCATTTTTCTTTAAAAAAGAAAAAAAGCTTTGTATGCTGCTTCATACAAAATCTGATTTACTACCCCTCCTGAGAAGCCTCGTTTACCTGAGGAAACATGAGTAAACTATAACACTTTCTTCTGAATCATGTTTGATCTTCAAAATGATGATTTAGTCTGAAAAAGTGAGCTGTTTTAGATATGAATAATAAAGGAAAGAAGGAATAAAATGTTGCTTTCTTGCCAATTCTTCAAATCTCTCCCCTGAAAGAATATCAAGAACCTGCTTAGGGACCAGATTCTGATTCCACACCAGCATTACAATAATTTAAATTCATTGATCTTCCTGGAATAACTCCAGATTCATGCTGATCTGACTGAGCTCAGGCTAAAGTACGCTATGCACTGGGGCAGGTTGCATGTTTTTATGATGGTATTTAATTCAAAGTTGTTCCATTCCTGCTTATTTATCAGAAGAAAATCACAAGAGGAGATGCTCTGAAAAACCCCACAGCTAGGTATCATAAAGAATAACATACAGAAACTTGCCGAACGCTGCAGTGCAATGAATAAAAACCTTACTAAACATAATCAAACATCCTTCCAACCAAAGTTTTTGAAGGTTGTGTAGACTAGCAATGATAGAGAGACCAGCTGTCCCCACCAAATCCCTTGACCCATGTTAAATAGAGCTATAAGATCTAAGATGACCTACAGTTGAATCTCAGCCAGTTATGTCAAAGACCATATATAATGTTTATCAGTGCAGCTCTAGGTCTGTGTGTGCCAGACTGGAATTAAGCAGATGGAAATTGTCTATACAGTGATTCCCAAAGAGGTGTGAGGGTTGCCACAGGCCTTCCAAGAACATTATGTAGATTCAATATGCTATAGAGCCAGTGGATTAAGTTTAGGGATTTATTCTCATTGTAATGATATTTGAATACAGTGGGAAGATGATGAATGGAAAGGGGGAAATATTAGTGAAGTTATAGTAGTGGAAATATTCAAGACGGATGCAGAAGGCTAGCGTGCACCTTTCCAATAACTAAATAACAATAGTTTCCAGGAAAGAGAGATGGAAGTCAAGAAAATACTAGAAGAGGAGAGTGTAGAACAAACTTTCTGCCTGGGCATATGGATTTACATCCTTAACATCTCATGAAACATTGTAAGAGAAGAGTGAATGCTTAACTTTTTCCTTCCCCTGCCAGTATAACTGGAGAAAGGACATTTTCTACCCGTTTTTTTCCCCTGCAGTAACAAATGAGAGATTAATTAAAATGCTAAAGATCCTTCTTTTAGCTATCCAAGAAGACTAGAAGAAATTACACTAGTAAGGCCTATTCTTTTTTCATTCTTCACTGTATAATGAGGGAATGTTCACAACAGATATTCATTATTCACATTGTGATATATTTGAGTTCAAAAGTTTGGATTTGAATGTAGCAACATTTTTGGCCAATGCTCTTCAGAGGTTAGACAAGACATTCACAAAGTTTCCTTTTGGCTGTAAAAAGCACAAATCTGTGCATGAATAGTTTTTAATTAACTTTAATGAATTTGAGGGATCTGTATTAGTTATACCAATGGAGAATGTAGCCACTTTTGTACGTTCTTCCCTTTTGCTAGGCTTCACCGTTCGATAGGATCTAATCCAAAGCCCATTTAAGCTTTTTGGAGGCTTTCTTCAGACTTCAGATGATTTTATATTAGGCACTTACAGTGATGTTGATTCTAGTGTTTGCATCGGTTGAAGTTTTATTACTCTAATGCACATAGAGCACGTAGATACATATTTGCCTTTACTTAGGAAAACTTCTTCTGTTTTTATTTAAAACTAGACAATTGCCATCAAGAATGATGGAGGGGGAGAGCAGGTGGGAACAGAGCTCCAGGCCTCCACCATCCTGACCCAGTCCCCCTTCCCTCCTGCTGCTTGGGGTCTGGGACCGCTTCCCCTCTCCCTACTGCAGTGGTAGGGGGAAGGGAGGAGTAGGCCTGGGCCCAATGCAGGGGAGGACCAGGCTCAAAGGTGGGGAGAAGCCAGGCCACCGTGTCAGTGGGGCAGGAGGGTAGCAGCAGGCCTGGGCTGACCCGGCGGTGGTGGGGAGACGGAGAAGTGGGTTTGGGGCCGATGCTGAGGAGCAGGGGTGGGGGAGGAGTGGGCTCGCTCCTCCCCTCCCCTCCCCCCACAGCTTCCATGTTGGACTGGGGTGGACTGGGCCGGGCTCGCTGTCCCACCCCCACCAGCAGATTGGGCTGGCTTTTGCTCCGGCTTGGGTTCGCTCACCCCTCATCAAGCCTGGGCCCAGTCCTCCCCTGGCCCCACTGTCACTACCAATGCCACAGCGTGCCTTCACCTCCCCCACCCTGAATTGGGCCTGCTTGGGGATGGGAGAGGAGGACTCTGGGCCAACGTGGGGGATGGGGGGGAGGAGTGGGTCCAGGCCCAAGGGCCTCTCCTTCCCTCCCCCATCTGCTGCCATGGCTGCATTGAGCCAGGCATGCATTGCTCCCCCCCCACCAGGGCAGGTTGGCTTTTCCCCCACTCAGGCCCACTCTCCCCCCACATTGGGCCCAGACCTGCTCTCCTCCCCACCCTGTTGGGCCCAGGCCCACTCCCCGCCATGTTACCTGCATGGAGCAGGGTGGAGGGAGGTGAGGCCAGCCCTGCTGGCCTCTCTGCCCCCTTCCATCTCTTCTGTTGCTGCTGCCTCCAGGGAGTAGGGCTAGGGGGGCAAGGCCAGCTGTGCTGGCCTCACAACCCCCCGCTCCATCCCCTGTGTCCACACCATCATGGTGGTGGGCTGCCTTCTATCAGAAGACTTCTTTACATTCTGATTGGCTGTTTCTGTTAATACTGACAAGTGCAATGTACTGCACTTAGGGAGGAAGAACCACCAGCATACCTATAGGCTGGGGAACTCCCTTCTAGTCAACACAGAGGCAGAAAAGGGTCTTGGTGTCACTATTGATTCCAAAATGAAATGGGCCACCAATGTGGGGACGCGGTCAGGAAGGCTAACTGCACCTTGTTATGCATCCACAGATGCATCACGAGTAGGTTTAAGGAGGTGATCCTACCCCTTTATGCTCTACTTGTCAGGCCGCAGTTAGAGTACTGTGTCCAGTTTTGGGTGCCACACTTCAGAAGGGATGTGGACAGCATCAAGAGAGTCCAGAGGAGGGCCACGCACATGATTGGGGGCAGCAAGGCAGGCCCTACCAGCGGAGGCTACAGGACCTGAACCTGTTCAGCCTGTTCAGATATCAGGAGGCACTACTTCACAGTCAGGGTGGCTAGGATCTGGAACCAACTTCCAAGGGAAGTGGTGAATGCTCCTACCCTGGGGGTATTCAAAAGGAGGCTAGATAATCACCTAGATGGGGTTGTTTGACCCCAGCATCCTTTCCTGCCCCTGGCAGGGGGTCAGACTTGATGATCTGTTCAAGTCCCTTCTAACCCTACCAACTCTGAAACTATGAAATCAGAGTGTGAATAAAGTGTTACGGATAGACAAACAGACAGACTTAGGCTTTTATAATATTAGAATAGATCCATCTCTAGGCTTTGTGTACCACTAAGTACATTGGCATTATTTAGTAAATAAAAATATGTTTTCCCTTGGGGGAGGGAATATATTTAAAGATTACATAAAATTTAGCATTTCAGCAAAACATGAACTTATTTAGAAAAAAAGACATTCCAAAGATTGTACAAAACCTTAAACTTTCCCAGTTTCTTCCTTTAATAAATCTTGTTGATTTCATAGTTTCATAGTTGGTAGGATTGCAAAGGACCTGAGCAGATCATCAAGTCTGACCCCCTGCCATGGTAGGAAAGAGTACTGGGGTCAAACGACCCCAGCAAGGTGTTCGTCTAACCTCCTCTTAAAGACTCCCAGGGTAGGAGCCAGCACCACTTCACTTGGAAGTTGGTTCCAGGTCCTAGCCTCCCTGACTGAAGTAGCGCCTCCTGATGTCTAGTCTGAATCTATCCTCTGCTAGCTTGTGACCATTATTTCTTGTCTCTCCTGGTAGTGCTGGGGGGAACAGGGACTCCCCCAATGCCTGCTGGTCCCCTCTGACTAGTTTGTAACAGGCCACTAGATCCCCCCTCAGCCTTCTCTTGTGGAGGCTGAACAAGTTCAGGTCCCTTAGCCTCTGCTCGTAGGGCCTGCCCTGCTGGCCCCTGATCATGTGAGTGGCCCTCCTCTGGACCTGCTCCAAGTTGTCCACATCCCTCCTGAAGTGTGGCACCCAGAACTGGACACAGTACTCCAACTGCAGGCTGACCAGTGCCGCATAGAGGGGGAAGATCACCTCCTTGGACCTGCTCGAGATGCATCTGTGGATGCATGACAAGGTGTGGTTGGCCTTCCTGACCACGTCCCCACACTGTCAGCCCATGTTCATTTTGGCATCAATAATGACTCCAAGATCCTTTTCTGCCTCTGCACTGATGAGAAGGGAGTTCCCCAGCCTGTAGGTATGCTGCTGGTTCTTCCTCCCCAGGTGCAGTACCTTGCACTTGTCAGTGTTGAAACCCATCCTGTTCTCATCTGCCCACCCCTGTAACCAGTCTAGGTCCGATTGCAGCCTATTCCTCCCTTCTAGTGTGCCCACATCCCCCCACATCTTAGTGTCATCAGCAACTTTGAACAGGGTGCTTTTTGCCCCCTTGTCCTAGTCACTGAGGAAGATGTTGAACAGTGCGGGTCCGAGGACCAAGCCCTAGGGGACCCCACTGCCCCCATCCCTCCAGGTGGAAAATGACCCATTCAACACTACTCTCTGGGTGCGGCCCTCCAGCCAGTTAGCGACCCATTTGACTGTGTAGGTGTCGATGTCACAGTCCCCTATTTTTTAAATGAGAATGGGGTGAGAGACCAGTGTCGAAGGCCTTCCTAAAGTCCAGAAAGACTACGTCCACTGCTACCCCTGCATCTAAGGATTTTGTGACCTGGTCATAGAAGGCCACCAGGTTGGTCTGACAGGACCTGCCTCTAATGAACCCATGTTGGTTGCCCCTAAGCATAACCTTCCCTGCTGGCCCCTCATGGACATGCGCCAGGATAATTCTTTTAAAAAGCTTACCCAGTATCGAGGTAAGACTAACTGGCCTATAGTTTCCTGGGTCCTCCTTCCTCCCTTTTTTGAAAATGGGAACCACATTGGCCCTTTTCCAGTCATCTGGCACCATACCTGAGCACCGTGAGTGCTCGTAAAGCTGTGCCAGGGGTTCCGCAATAACCTCTGCTAATTCCCTCAGCACTCTGGGGTGGAGATCATCAGGACCAGCTGATTTAAATACGTCCAGTCCCTCCAGAAGTTCTCTGACTAGATCCTCACTGACCTTAGGCCTGGTGCGCCTCCCCTGGGGCTTGAAGGGGTCCCAGTCGGCAGGCTGATCCAGTCCCTGCTCAGGAAAATGGAGTCAGAGAAATTGTTAAATACGTTAGTTTTGTCGTCTGGTGTGATGACCAGATTTCCTAGCATGTCTTGCAGAGGCCCCACATTACCCGGTACCTTCTTTTTGCCCCCTATGTATTTAAAAAAGGACTTCTTGTTGTCCTTGATCCGGGTAGTTAGTCCCAGTTCCATCTCCACCTTGGCCTTCCTGACCGCCCCCTGCAGCCCCGAGCAACTGAGGTATAGTCATCCCTGATGATGGCTCCTCCCTTCCATTTGGTGTATGCCTCCCTTTTAGATAGGAGATGTTCCCATATGCTTTTGGTGAGCCATGTGGGCTTTCGAGCCCTTTTGCCCCCTTTGATCCATGTTGGGATTGACCTCCCTTTGGGCTTGGAGAATCATCTCCTTAAGGAATAGCCACTCTTCTTGGACGCCCGACTCCCCTCCCCTCCAGGACCTTAGTACCTCCCCGGCTATTCCCCTTACCTCATTGAAATCTGCCTTCCTGAAGTCTGGGGCTGCAGGCTTTTGCCACCTTGCACTGGATGGTGAATTCCAGCAGGCAGTGATCGCTGTCTCCCAGGTGGTTGAGCACCCACAGTCCCGTCATGAGGTTGTCGCCTGTGGCCAACACCAGGTCCAACAAGGCGTCTCCCTTGGTGGGGCTATGCTCCTCCTGGGTTAGATGGAGGTCCTGCCTAAGATTTCTCTATCCTTTTTTGTTTGCAGTATCTATATGCTTACCCAGTGTGCTCTGTATTCCCTATTTCAAGTGACAAACAGATCAGAAGTGTGGCAAACATCATTCCTCTGTTTCTAGAATTATAACACAAGTTTTTCATTCAAAATGGGCCTAGTATTTTCATTCATCAGGGCCTAGTATTATTTCTATTGAAAATTGATGTTATTTCCATTGATATAATTGGAACAAGAATAATAGAAAAGTAGGGCTGGAAGAGACCTCCAGAGGTCACCTAGTCCAACCCCCTGCCTGAGGCAGAATCATCTCACCTAACCACCCCATACAAATCCATTGTCTAACAACTTAGAAAACCTGCTGTCAACTCTGACACAACCACAGAAAATACCACTTTAACTTGCCACAGGTAAAGCAGGGGGAACATGGAGGCTAATGTCCTACTACTGCCAGGTTCTTAAATTACAGTGAAGCGCTCCAAGGAAGAGGTACACATGCACCACTACAACATGGAGGTAAAAACCCCTATAGTCTATGCCAGTCTGATCATAGGGTAAAATTCCTTCCTGACCCCAAATATGACCATCAGCCTGACCCTGAATGGAGGGTAGAGGTGTGCAAAGCGCATCCTATTCTATTTGGTTTCGGCACAAATCAGGGACAGTGATTCGACTAATTGATTTGGATCACTGTCCCTTATTCAATACAGCTTTATCCAATTATGAAGATTTGATACTGATTTGGAGAATCAGTGACTTGGACATAAACACCGTTTTAAAAGTTTTTTCTACATACCTTGAGGCACAGCTCATGATTGCTGCAATGCTGAGGCGCATGGAGTGTCCCACAGGAGTGCGGGGGTAGGGGGAGCCTCCACGTAGTCGGTGGTGGACCTGGAAGGGGACCAGAAATGCATCCAGTCCACTTCCAGGTCTGCCGGGGAGCATGCGCCCCCCCCATGTCTCCCCAGTTTGGCAACTGGCCTCAGGGGGACCCCAGGTGCCCCCCCAGACCCAGGAGACACCAGTCACTGAGCCAGGAGCGGGTAGGGGGCCGCCCCACATGCTCCCCAGTGGACCTGGAAGTGGACCAGAAGGGCTTCTGGTCCACTTCCGGGTCTGCTGCTGAGCATGCTGGGGAGCCCTCTGTGCTTCTGTTGGTCACTCCATGAGCCCCAGCATCACAGCACTCATGAGCCCTTGATACCTAAAGGTATGTAGAAAAAAATTTTAAGGCTGTCTCTATGTTTGAATCTCCAAATCTTTCCGAATCTCTCTGAATCGATTTGGAGGGTTCCAATTCGATTTGGAGAGATTAAAAGGTCCTCTGATTTGATTTGGATTTGGAAATTTGGCTACCAAATTGGGGTAGCCAAATCTCCACTGAAAAAAAATTGTTCCTGACTGTAGTGCTGGGGTGGGGAACTCAGATCAGCTGGGCTGAGTTCCCTTCCCCAGCCCAATTCTACTGCTGGTGAGGGGAACTCAGCTGGGCTGCTTCAAAATTCGAAATGTTTTGAAACTTTCGAAATGTTTCGACTGCCCTCATTTTGTTTTGAGGTTGTTTTGAAGCCTTTCGTTTCATTTTGATTTCACTGTTTCAAGCTCAAAATGAGTTGAAAGTGTCAAAATGAAACAGCCAGCAACATTTTGCACATCCCTAATATCCTATGTAAACTTACTTTGCTACAATGTCAAGCCATTGGTTCACATCCTATTCTCTGCAGCAAAGGAAAAATGGTGTTTTCCCTCTTCTTTATGGCAGTTCTTCAAATATTTGAACATAAGAACTGCCACTTACTGGGTCACACCATAAGTCCATCTTGCCAAGTATCCTGTCACTCAACCACACTGTCCATCATCCTGTTCTCATGTCCACCCCAGCTGCAGCCATTTAAGAAAAAAAATGATAAAGTTCCCCACATTCACTTCCTGCCTGGTGGGGGGAGATCCCCACTGCCCTCCACTGCCCCGTGCCATGTTGGGGGCTCTGCATGAGCTCCCCAAAGCCCCGAGGCCACTGCAGGAATGGAGAGTCCCAGGGTTTTTCTGTTTTTTGTTTTTTTTTCTTAAAGGGCTGGAGTTGGGGTGGGCATGGTAGCCATGGTTGGGGGCTGGGGGAATGAGGTGGGGTTGGGGGCTTGTTCAGAGCCCCTCATGCAGCATGGGGCAATGGGGGGCAGCAGGGATCATCCCCTCCCACCTGGCAGCACCCAGTGAGTTGAGGCTTTTTTTAAAGCACCAAGAGCTGGGGGGGAGGGTTGGGGGAGCGGGCAGAGGTTGGGGGTGCTGGGGAGCAGGCAGGGGATAGGGCCTGGCAGGGGTCCCCCCATGGTCACCTTCCCCTTCCTTCAGCCCCCCCCATCCCCCGCCCCCACTTACCAGCTCCTATTCCAGCTGCAACTATCTGCTGAAGCCACTGGGGACTGCCCAAATCATTGAAGCTCTCTGAATCTTTTCTGAAGATTCAGAGAGCTTTGAATTTATTCATACCTTTTAATTGGTCCCCTGATTCAATTCAGATTTGGAGATTTGGCCACCGAATTGGGCCGAATCTCCTCTGAATCAAATCACCACCCAAAGCTTCATACAGCCCTACTAGTTACTAACTTATGACCTCATTCCCATTCCTGTTTTCTTTTGTTGTCCTATGCATTTAGTTGATGTGTCCTCAGTGGCCTCCCTTCTTAAGGGTGGCTTCCTGTGATGGGCCAGCTCCCGTGACCTATTGGCAAATCAGATAGGCCTGTGTCACTCAAAGGCAGAAAGTAGATGCTGAAAGGGAGAATGAACTGAGTATGACCAGGATTTTTCCCCCTGTTTCCTTCTCACTTGTAGCCTCCAGCATTTAAGGCTTAGGAAGTTCTGATTCAGAGGCTATACCCTTAACTCCCATGCTCAATAGCCACTGATACACTTTTCCTCCAGGAATTTGTCCAATCCCTTTTTAAATCTGGTTAAACTATCAGCTTCCACAACATCTTGTGGCAAAGAGTTTCACACTTAAATTATACCCTGGGTGCTTCTACATGAGACACTCTATTGTGCATAAACTAATCTAATGCGCAGTAAAGAATCACCATCTACATACACACAGGACTTACTAGGCACATCTACACATGCAGTGGACTGTGCAGTAACCAAAGTTACTGCATAGTCACAACACCGCATAGCTATTTTTAGCAGCCGCTGTGCAGTAGCAATGGGCATTACAGTTTATGCCCAGTGATGCTATGTCACCATAGCAATGAGCTACGGTGATGTAGCTCATTGCTATGGTGACATAGCATGTTATGTAGATGTACCCAATGTGTAGAAAATTAGGTTAATGCATAGTTTGCTAGTACCAAGCAATACAAGCACTAGATTAATTGTGCATCAACTACTGTGCAGTAGCGCATGTGTAGATGTTGACTGGGAACAATTTGCTGGATAAGCAGTGCAGAGACTGGGGGGAGATTCACACAGTGCTGTTGATACCCCCCTGTGGCTGCCTTGGGCCCCAGTGTTGTTTAGCTACCAGCTCCCCACAGGCATGGGCAGGGAGTGGGAGCCAACTGTGGTATGCACTATGTGGGCAACAGCAAGGCTGAGGGGACAGGGAAGCTCTCTGCCCCTGGCCTTGTACTGTAGAGACAGAGCTCCCCCATCCTAGCACTGCTTAGTTCCCAGCTCCTGGGGGGAGCTGGAAGCTGAGCAGTGCCAGGATTTGTGACAGAGAGCTCTCCCATCCTCTCAGCAAACAGAGATGGGAAAGCTCAGGGCACTGCTGCCATTCAGTTACAGGGCATCACCTCAAGCCAGTGCTGCTGAGCCAGGCTGCAGTGTTGAGCTCCACATGCCTGGGAGCATCCTCCTACTTCAAGACAGCTAACCCTGTGCTCCCAGAACCCAGGCCTGACCCCTGTGTCCCCTGCCAGCCTGGGTTTGGCACTAGGGGAGCCTGGAGCTCCCCTTGCTTGCTACAGGGGGGTACAGCAGGGTGGGGGGCAGGGTAGGCGCTTCAGTGGACTGAACAGCTGCCATTGGGAGGAAATTTGCTGCTGATGAGGGTGCACATGTACACACATTCCCAGGAACAGTTTACTGTGCCATATTTTAATGCACAGTAACCTTAAGGTGCATTACTTGCTCATGGAGATGCACCCACTGCATGAAAAAGAGCTTCCTGTTGTTAGTTTTAAACTTAACTACCTACTAGCCTCCCTTTCTGACCTTTTGTTCCAAGGTCACCTCTACCATTTCCTTCAGTACCCTGAGATGAAGTTAATCAGGTCCTGCTGACTTGAATTCATTCAGACCCAACAAAAGCTCTCTATATCTTTTGTTATCTCACCCCTCAGCTTGTCTCCTTCTTATTCAAATCATCCTCATTAGGTGTCTGGCTACAGCTTAATTTTTTTGTGAAGACTGAGGCAAAGTAGCTGTTGAGTAGCTCTGTCTTTTTTTTCATCTTCTGCTAGGAGTCCTGGCTATTTAACAGTGGACCCACTGCGCTTCTTTTCTGGCCAACATATCTATAGAACTACTTTGGGATGCATGGTTTCTTTAACCTTCATCACCAGGTGAAGTTCTTTCTCCTTTTTTAACCATTGCCTTCCTGATTTTTATCCCTGCAATTTCTTTCCATTTTCTGATATGCTTCCTTAGTATCCTGCCCATTTTTTTCCATACCTCTGTATGCTTTCTTTTTGCATTCAAATTTCTTATTGCTGCTTGTGCAGCCACATTGGTCTATTGTAATTCTTCTTGTACTTTTATCATGCCAGAACAGTTTCTTGTTTAGTTTCCAATGTTGTGTCCTTCAGAAACTTCTGGCCCACCTGGGTGCCTTTGTCCTTCAATCTGTCTTCCCAGGGAACCATGCTCATTAATTCCTTGAGCCAGCTGAAATCTAACTTTTTGAAATCTAGCATTGAGTTCTGCTGACCTCATCTTGACCCTGTATCAAGATCTTGAATTCTATCATGTTGTGATAATTTCCTCCCAAGTTTTCCATCACTTTCACATCCTCCATTTCTTCCCTGTTGGTCAGGACAAGATCCAAGATAGGTGTTTCCTTAGTTGTATCCTCAGTCTTCTGGAACAGAAAGTTGTCCTCCATACAAGTTATGAAGTGACTTGATATTTTATATGTAGCTATGTTGTTCTTACAGCAGATGGCCAAAAAACTGAAGTCTGTCATGAGTACCATCTCATAACTTTTGGCTAAGTTTGTCATCTGCTTGAAGAGTATCTCATCCATATCTTCTTTCTGACTCAGGGGCTCTGTAATAAATCCCACTATAATACCGGTGCTGTATCTTTCACCTTTCATCTCCACTCAAATACATTCTGATCTGCTTCCTTTTTACTCCTGAATGAAGGAACAAATATATGCATTTTTGACGTACAAGATGATACTTCCATTTTTCTCTTAACCTTCTCCTTCCAAAACAGAGTGTAGCCCTCAGTGTTAACATTTCAGTCATAAGAACAATTCCACTAGGTCTTTGTGATACCAACCAGATCACTGTTCTTTTCACACACTGCAGCTTTCAGCTCATCTTGTTTTGTTCCTCACACTGCTTACAATACACTG
This sequence comes from Alligator mississippiensis, assembly GCF_030867095.1. Lineage (NCBI taxonomy): Eukaryota > Metazoa > Chordata > Crocodylia > Alligatoridae > Alligator > Alligator mississippiensis. The sequence continues at coordinate 117,740,635 of NC_081825.1, forward strand.
GACATAATTTGCATTTTGACCTATTGTTTTTCTTTTGTGTAACTTAATACTGTCCTGTGGCTCTCTGGCAATTTCATAAAGTTAAGCTGCTCTTCCAGTCCTTTCCTCTGTGGTTTGGTTGCTCCATTACTGTGGAGGTTTTTGTTCACCATTCCCTGTGAAACCTAGTTTAAAGCTCTCCTCATTAGGTTGGCCAGATGACACCCAAAAATGCTTTTTCCAGTTCTGGGTAAATTAATCCCATCTCTTTATAGCAGGCTTCCTCCCCAGAACACCCACCCATTGTTGAAAAATTCAGAGCCTATTATTCAAAGCCTAATTATTGACACCATAATCTCAGCCACATCTTTTCTTCTATGATATGATGGCATCTTTCTGGGCCCTTGCCTTTCATGGGTAGGACTGATGAGAATGCTACTTGTACTCCCAGCTCCTTAATCCCTCTGCCAAGAGCACTACAGTCTCCCCTGGTCTGCCCAGTAATGAAGAAATAAGAAGTCTTGAATGGCTAATTATAGGTGTTTTTTGCCAAGGTTCATCTATCACTGGAACCCTTTAACTAATTTAATCTAATTCAACTTAATATTTATAATTAAGATTTGCAAGCAACCATAATGATTGCTTAACTGACATCAAAATATGTAAATACATTAGTTTTTAGGTATATTGGATATGGTTTTTTTTTTTGTTTTGCTTTGTTTTATGAACTCAAGCATAACTGTTTCAGTAAAGATTAGAAAAATCTTACAATGAAACAGACACCAGCAAGAAACATATTCTAGGCTATTCAACCATGCACAGTTTATCATGAATATGCAGCAAAAGCAAGTAGCCCCTACACAGTAGCCCTAGGACTTAGATTAGTCTGTGCTATTTTAGAAGTTACAATTGTTCTCTACTCCAAGTGGTTTCTTTTGTGATGTCATAAATACAAGATATAGCAGGGTTTAGTTCTTGGCAATTTATCCAAGTGAAGTAAGAGTAGAGTTAAATTGTAGCAGACTAAGCACAGATCAAACACAAAGGGTGATATAAGGCCTACATTTCGAAGGAGCCTCTGTTGCATTGTCCAAACAGCGTGATGATTTCCTGTACCAAAAAAAGTTACATCCTGTAGGACATGGTCACACTCCTTGCTAGCTCTTTTAGGCTCTCTTACCTACAGAAACAGAAATTGAAACGAAATTCCTAAGCTAGTTGTGCAGTCAATTGAGGGTAAAGGGGAGAATTAGATATGGGCATGTGCTCTTGCTTATTCATGCTGTCTCTCCCTCCATAGATATCCTAGAAACACAGGACTGAAGGGAGTATCCTTGATGTCCTTGATCATTGATATCACAGGCAACTAATGCCATATAACTTTAAAACTCATCAAGTCCCATCTTAATGCAAGTTAGCTTTTTACTGTTACTGTTCCTCTAGGAAGACTGCTCTAGAACTTCACTCCATTGATGTTTATAAACCTTCTAACACCCAGATTAATTTATTCATGGTCAATTTAGAAGCATTTGTTTTTGTATCAACATTCTTTCTTTGACTTAATAGTTCAGTCCCCTCCCTTGTGTTTGTCCCGCCAATGTATTTATAGACAGTAATAATATCCCTTAGCAGTCTTTGTTTTTCTAGGCCAAACAAATGAAGTTTCCTCTCATAAAATAAGCTGTCTTATCCCCTGATTATCCTAGTAACCCTTTTTTGAACCTGTTCCAGTTTGAACTAATCTTTCTTCAAACATAGTTGATCAGAACTGCATTCAGCATTCCAAAAGAGGTCTCACCATTTTCTTGTACAATTGCATTAGTACTTTGTCTCTACTTGAATACCTTGATAGCTATGTCCTTGTTTTACACTCATCTTTTCAAAGTCAGAACACGTCACCATTTCTGTGTGCTTAATTAATCAATGTAGGTCTTTCTGCTGTGTGTGTGTGTAAAATATATATCTATTTCTGGTATGATACTCTGATTATCTTCTGATTCTGTGTTATTAGCAAGGATCCTAGTTTTCCATTTGCTACAGACAACCTCTTAATCCGCATTTTTCCATGACCTACCGAAAGCATGGTGGAATCCTGTAGCGGCTGGTGCCTTTTCTGCTTTCTTTTTATTTTTGCTGCAGTTTTTGCCTCTGGGACAATCAATGGGAGGAGGTGGAAGGCACTCCTGATAATCTAGTCTTCTCAAATTGAGCACATTAAGCTCTTTGAGGTGTGCTTCCACCCTGGATATAGTAATTTCCACTTTTTTCACCCTCATCCCTATTAGCTATTCTGGCACTAGCATCCATATTTAGCTTCAGTTTCCTTATAAATTGAGCTAAAATATCCACTTAGTCTTTTTGCCCATTCCTGGATTGTTTTTAATCTGCACCCTATCTTCTGTGGAGTACTCCTTTCCTTGTCCTCTTTTCATTTGTCAGATCTCAAAGTCTAATTCTCATCTCACATCTTTCTAAATGAGGAGTAAAGCTATTGAATTATTGAAATTATGTGAGCAGAGAACCAGGATCTCACAAGCTTAAGATATTATTTTGTGACTCAAAATGTATAAAAGGGAACTTCTGTTTTCTCAATTTACATTCAAACCAACTAATTTATGTTTTGAGAACCATGTCATGATGGTCTCAGACTTACAAAATTCCTCATCCTTAAAAACTGATCAGTACAGACTTACTAAGAAAAGCCTTTAGGATAAAGTCAGTACTTGCACAATCCAGAGAATGGTATCTTTGGCAGGACTTCTTAGTTTGCTTTATGACTTTCTCTTTTGCTTTTTTTAAGCATAACTCCTTTTCACTACCACTCACATTTTATAGTGTCCTATTCTAAATTTGCCTGAAGAGTTCAAATACTATTATTTTCATGTTTTGTTTATTTTTCTAAAAATATTTGAATACTCAAGTTTAAGTTGGCTCCTGACAGAATTTGCTCCTTGGAAAGGAAGATTTATTTTATCTTTTGCATTAAAAGGGGTTTATATTGAAATGTAAATTGGGACTCCCCAGTGCTTCCCAAAATGACAGATAGTGGATTGTTCTCTTTTTTCATTAAACTAGTTTAAATCTAGTATCTAGTGAGTGCTGGTGTGGTAATGTCTAAAGGCTTCACAAACTCTTTAGCAATACTCTTTAGGGCTAGGGAAAGAAGTTACAAACCAGTTTAAGTGATTATAAACTTGTTTAAACCTGTAACAGAACAGAAGTTCATTGCACATAAACCACTTCCAAAATGGCTAAAACCAATTTAAGATAAACTTGATTGGATGTAGTATCAGAGTCAACTGATTTAGGTTAAACCACTTTATGGAACTTCTGTCCCAGATCCCTTCCTGATTCAAGTTAACTCATAGTCCCCCAGCATCCCAGAGTGGTTTACAGCCCTGGGCTGCTCCAATGGAGCAAGGCTGGCCCTGCCCGCTGCTGTCACAGATTTGAGGCACTAAAGTCTCAGCTCCCCAGCCTGCTTCCTGCCTGGGTCTGTCATCCCAGTGGGATTGGGGGGAGGGGGCAGGGGATTGGAAAACCAGGCACCCTCTAGCCCTCAGTTGTGCAGCAAGGGAAGGAAAAGCCCCTGTGGTGAGGAATTTTTGCTCCCCACCCCCCACAGCCCAGTGAACCAGGCAGGGATCAGCTCAGCCCTACCCTCTCCCAAGACTCCACCTCCTAGAGGGAGGGAACATACCCCTCCCTGCTCTTGTTTGGCACTTGCTCCCTCAGCTGGTGTCTGGGGGGAGGGGGAAGAAGGGGAAGCCCCTACCCAGGAGCTTCTCACCTGTCCTCTTGCAGCTCTGAGTCAGGTTGGGATCAGTGCAGACCCGTACCCTCCACAGCCTAGCAACCATCCACCTCTGAGGGCAGGGGGGCCAAGATAGGATGCCCCCCCCCATCTGAGGTCTACCTAACTTGGGGAGAGAAAGCATCCACAGGGGGGTTTAGACCCCCTCAAATTGATCTGAGCTGGAATCACTCCAGTCCCACCCCTTCCCCAGCTCTCTGCCTCAGAGAAGAATGTGGGCAGGGGGTGGGGAATACATGTAAAGGGTGGGACCCCCTGCCAGTGCTCCTTCGGCCTACATCTGCCCAGTGGAGAGGGGAAAGCATCTACCAGAGGGTTTTTCATCCCACCCCACATCTTGAGCCTGGCTGGGATCCCCCAGCCCTGCCCCTTCCCCATCCATGACCTCCAAGAGGTGTGCAGGTGTGGAAACACCCCTCCCCCTCGGGCCCAGCACTAGCTCCACCAGCTGGGGTCTGTCTGGCATGGGGAGTGGGGGACTCCCACCTGAGGATTTTTGTCTTCCTGCAGCTCAAAGTCGGGTTGTGATCATTTCAGCCCTACCCACTTTTCAGCATTGCTGCCTAGGGGAGGAGCAGGACTGAGACTAACCTCTGTACTTAGCCTAGCAGTATATAGGGTTCTCCTCTTCTCTTTTTGTCACCTGCCTAAGGGCAAAATCCTTCAAGGTGATGGTCACCCATGTAAGTTTAATAAAACTTGAGAGTTCTCAGCCCCTTCAGGCCATTTCCTGTAGTAACAAGCATTTTTACAATTGAACATATTTTGCCAATTAATAGTCTGCCTTTAAAACAGAAGACCTTCAAAGTACTCTTTTAAACATAACTCCCCTGTCTTTTTAACTATGTATTTCCAGCAACTCTATTTTTCAGAAAGCGTGCATAAGGCTACTGAAATCACTGTGCCTCCCATATCATGATGTAAATGAGTTGTGATTTTGTTCTTGGTATTTCATTCCATGTGTTGTCTGGATGCTAAAATGTAATTACAATCAAGAATATTACATAATATGCTGGAGTTCTAGAATTAAAGGTGATGAAGGGACTGTGCTATCATACATTTGTATCTCCCAACCTTTGATTTATCCAGGAAATGAAACTGTTGTCAAGTATATGCCGATATATCTTTCCAATTTCCACTGAGAAAGAGTTCTGTGTAAGGGGAAGACAAGTTATTTGATCAAAAACAATAAATTGTTCAGACACTGAATGCCAATATTAACAATGTTAAGATTTGTCTGTTTCCTTAATTATACTGCAGTGCAAATAGAGGCTCTAGGGCAATGAAATCTCTCTAAGCTACTGCCAGATTATTCCTCTATAGAGTGACCATTCTTATTTAAAGGAGAGATTAACAAGAGAAAGTATTCCCAGTATTATCATATCTCCTTACCCCACCCCAGAGCTTTCCTCTTGCTTGATCTTCTAACTACAGACTTCTAGTTTAGGAGAGAGCAGTAGGCTTCAAGCTTTTAGACCGAGGTAACATATGGGAGATACTTTTATAGGTCCAGCCCATCACCTTTTTTACAGAACTGGGGATATTGTGTCTGGATAGCAATGGGAACAGATGATTGGCAGCTGATAGATTTGAAGATGAAAAGCAGGAATAAGCCATTTTTAATTCTTTTTTGTATTTAGGAGCTCTGGGTATTATCCAAAGAAGGTCATCTGATTGTGAGCATCATGAGTAACCAAATATTAGTCTCTTTAGCCACCAATATTTTCTCACCCATGATTGCAAGAACTATAAATATTTGAATGCATGCAGCACTTGAGCCAAATTACCTTAGCCATTTGCCAGTTACCTCTCATCTAAGGAAGGCAGACATTATTATCACATAAGATGGGAAGTATGTAGGAAAGGGGAGTTAAATAATTTATTTAAGGCCACAGTGGAAATCAATGGCAGAGAAGAACAGAACCCAGAAATCCTGGCCTCTGACCACTAAGTTTATACTGGTCTCTGCAATAAAAATAAATAAATTATTTCCTACTTTTTTGTCAGGACATTTTTGAGAAAAGTAGATACTTTCCCCCACTGTGCATATTTATATTAGAAGCACAAAATAACTACAGAAAAATATTTACCTAACTTATTCAGGCCTGTTGCTCTGTACTTTACATAGTTGTTCGCAACTAAGCACAGTAAGCTAAGTGACAGCATGTTACATTTGTTACTAAATAAGGGTAGGGCCAGGGAAAAAACAGGTTCTTACAATTTTTAATAATTTAAGATAAATGTTGTTGTTGTTATTGTTATTATTATAGCTGAGTTTAACTTATTGAGGAAAAGTTCAGTAGGAATTCACTCTGCACCCTTAAGCTCTTACACTAGAGGAAAAAGTTTATTTTCCTCTAATTGCCATACATATGGCAATAAACATTCAGACCCTATTATAAGGTATTGTTACTGTCCAGCTCACATCCAGCCAGTAGAGGGCTCCATAACCTACCAGTACAATCCAGTTGTGTCATAGATTCATAGATTCATAGATGTTAGGGTCGGAAGGGACCTCAATAGATCATCAAGTCCGACCCCCTGCATAAGCAGGAAAGAGTGTTGGGTCTAAATGACCCCAGCTAGATACTCGTCTAACCTCCTCTTGAAGACCCCCAGGGTAGGGGAGAGCACCACCTCCCTTGGGAGCCCGTTCCAGACCTTGGCCACTCGAACTGTGAAGAAGTTCTTCCTAATGTCCAGTCTAAATCTGCTCTCTGCTAGCTTGTGGCCATTGTTTCTTGTAACCCCCGGGGGCGCCTTGGTGAATAAATCCTCACCAATTCCCTTCTGTGCCCCCGTGATGAACTTATAGGCAGCCACTAGGTCGCCTCTCAACCTTCTCTTGCGGAGGCTGAAAAGGTCCAGTTTCACTAGTCTCTCCTCGTAGGGCTTGGTCTGCAGGCCCTTGACCATACGAGTTGCCCTTCGCTGTACCCTCTCCAGGTTATCCGCATCCTTCTTGAAGTGCGGCGCCCAGAATTGCACGCAGTACTCCAACTGCGGTCTGACCAGCGCCCGATAGAGGGGAAGTATCACCTCCCTGGACCTATTTCTCATGCATCTGCTGATGCACGATAAAGTGCCATTGGCTTTTCTGATGGCTTCGTCACACTGCCGGCTCATGTTCAACTTGGAGTCCACTAGGACTCCAAGATCCCTTTCCACCTCCGTGCCACCCAGCAGGTCATTCCCTAGGCTGTAGGTGTGCTGGACATTTTTCCTCCCTAGGTGCAGCACTTTGCATTTCTCCTTGTTGAACTGCATCCTGTTGTTTTCTGCCCACTTGTCCAGCCTATCCAGGTCTGCCTGCAGCTGTTCCCTGCCCTCCGGCGTGTCCACTTCTCCCCATAGCTTTGTGTCATCTGCAAACTTGGACAGAGTACATTTCACTCCCACGTCCAAGTCGCTGATGAAGACATTAAAGAGTATCGGTCCAAGGACCGAACCCTGCGGGACCCCACTACCCACACCCTTCCAGGTCGAGACCGACCCATCTACCACGACTCTTTGGGTGCGACCCTCTAGCCAATTCGCCACCCACCGAACTGTGCAGTCATCCACATCACAGACTCTTAATTTGTTCACCAGTATGGGGTGGGATACCGTATCGAAGGCCTTCCTGAAGTCCAGGTATACGACATCCACCCCTCCTCCTGTGTCCAGGCGTTTCGTAACCTGGTCATAAAAAGAGACTAGGTTGGTCAGGCACGATCTGCCCGCCACAAACCCATGCTGGTTTCCCCTCAGCATAATTTGCCCTGCCGGGCTCTCACAAATGTGAGCCTTGATAATTTTTTCAAATACTTTACCAAGGATGGAGGTGAGACTGACTGGCCTATAGTTGCCCGGGTCCTCCTTCCTCCCCTTTTTGAAAATGGGGACCACGTTAGCCCTTTTCCAGTCCTCCGGGACTTGGCCCGTACGCCACGAGCATTCAAATATTCCCGCCAGTGGCTCTGCAATGACGTCGGCCAGTGCCTTCAGCACCCTCGGATGGAGCCCATCTGGGCCTGCCGACTTAAAGGCATCCAGTTCTTCCAAATGACTCTGCACCACCTCAGGATCTACGCATGGAAGTCTGGCGCCTTGCTGCTGCCTCTCTACAACCCCAGTGAGAGACTTGTCGCGCCCCTCGCTTAGGAACACTGAGGCAAAGAACTCGTTGAGGAGTTCAGCCTTGTCCCCTCTATCTGTCACCAATTGCTGCTGCCCATTTAGCAGGGGTCCTATTCCTCCCTGGGCCTTCTTTTTACTCCCAATATATCTAAAAAACAATTTCTTGTTGTCCTTTACTTGGGTTGCCATCCTCAGCTCCATGGTAGCTTTGGCCCGCCTAACTGCCTCCCTACAAGCACGAGCAGAGGAGGTATATTCATCTTTAGTGATCTCACCCTTTTTCCACTTTTTTCCACTTTTTTTTTTGTGTGTCATTTGTACAGCCCCAGAAACTGGCACAAGGAGCAGGGTTGAGTTTTTATTTAGAAAATACATCACAAGACAATGGGCCAAGGGGGTGGAATAGGAAAAAGAAAAAGGAACATCAACAACTATAGTAGAATACACCCAGTACCTGAATTTCCCTCATACTTCTGGACAAGCCTTTAATCCTCGAGGGTGCCAGTACACAAATGTGAAGGTTACTCTGATGTCCTGTAATTACAGTGAGTTGAAGCAGGCTTAATTAATCAAGCCTGCTGGAGCATGGTAATTACCGTACTTCAGCAGTCTCCTGTGTTTCATGTATCAGAATCCCCATGCTTTAAAACGGCAGCAGGGGCACTTGCATTAAAGCTTATCAAATGAGCATTAGTTCAAGTGCCCCCACTGCCATTGCAAAGCTTAGGGACACTGATACACGAGATGCTGTGGTGGTTCAATTAGAGTGGTGATTTAATTAAAGCAGCTCTAATTAAAGTGCTTCCCTGTCCCACCCCCCACAACCCTGGAGCACATGTAGAAGTGCCCAGAGTGCTCAAACGGCAATCTTACTCATTACACAATGTTAAATGAATCCAGGTGTAAGAGGAAGTCTGTTTGGAATGGTGCACAGATCGGTTGGCTTGAGTCAATGGCCTTGGACATGGTTATAGAAAGGTGAAAGGGAAGTGTGAGTGTAAGGCCTGAAAGGCTGAAAGCCAGAGAGAAGCAGGAGCCTCTGAAGGTTTTACATTGTCAAGGTCTTTCATCAAAATATGGACCTTTTGTTAAGCTGGTTCTAAATAAGGGCAATGTTCCAATCTACATTTCTAGTGACTTTTACATCTCCCATTCCACGAAGGAGAAAATATTAAAAGCAACTATTTATGTATCAGTGATTCTTAACCCAGCATGCAGTGAAACCCTTGAAGGGTGTAATGAGGTACAAGGAGACAAGTGAGTGGTTAAGCTCAACCCTATCTGGCACTTCCTCCCTCCCTCCCTACTTTCTAGTCCTTGTTTCAGGTTGTAAGTGCATGCTTAGCCTCTCCCAGCTGCACAGCTCTGCCTCATTCTCCAGCTCCCATGCAAGGAGGTAAGCACAAGCTTGTCCGCATCCCTCCCCCCGCCACTCCCCACATCCCCAGCTCCCTTCCTCAGGCCCTGTGGGAGGAGTTAAGTACTGCCATAGATAGTTTTTTTTAAATGGGTTTTTCTCATTTCACAAAATTTTGGGAGGGATGCCTGCAATCTAGAAAGATTGAAAAACCTGTTTTCTACCCTTGCAGGTTCATTTTTAGTGTTTACTGGCCCTTTCAGTACCAATAGTTAACTCTCAAACAATAGAGCTATGCAGTAATGATACAATGACTTGACAAAATCTTATCAGTTACATCAGAGGTTCTCAAACTGTGGGTCGTGACCCCCCCGAGGGGTTGTGAGCAACTTAAAAGGGGGTCACAAACTTCTCTTCCCTCCCCAATGCACAAATGCTTGGCCTGCTTCCCTCCCCTAGTAGCGACACACATGTTCTTGGACTGGCCCACATTGGAAGTGTCTCTTTTGTTTTCTAAGCTTGACATGTACAGGTTAGTGAAGCTCAGTATTTATCTGTCAACAGTTGGATTGACTAAGTGTGAGTTTTCCCTTCGCAACACCCTCCTTGTGTGGATCAGGGTTTTCAGCAGTTGCCACTATAAAGAGCAAATACTGATCAAAAATAAATGTGGAACACGAAATGAGACTGGCAGTTTCAAAAATAAAGCCCAGGTTTGAAAAACTAAGGTGCACCAAGCAAGCTCATCCTTCTTATTGAAAACTATTGAAAGTTTTAAATTTGACAGTGTTTTTTTCAGTGAAACAGTTTTGAATTTGCATTTAAACTTTATAAAGTGTTTTTTGACAAAATATATTTTATTTAATATACAAAGCTAAATGTGCTTTATTTATCTCCTACCTAATCCTAATGAAATCAATAGCTTTAATCAATGATTTAGATGGGGGAGTGAAAAGCTTGCTGGCCAAGTTTGCAGATGACACCAAGTTATGGGGGATTATGCCAGAAGATAGGTTGCAGATATAGGTGGACCTGGGCAGGCTTGAGAGTTGGGCAGACCAGAACCAGATGAAGTTTAACACTTCCAAGCACAAGGTGCTCCATCTGGGAGCAAACAACCCTCAACATACATACAGGCTTGGTGGTGACAGCTTGACTTGCAGCATGGCCAAAAGGAACCATCATATGAATATGAGCTGTCAGTGTGAGGCGGTGGTCATCAGGGTAAACAACACAGTTGCATGAATCAACCAATGCGTCTTGTGTAAAACTAAGGAAGTGATACTCCCACTGTATCGGCACTGGTGAGACCGCAGTTGGAGTACTGCATCCAGTTCTGGGTGCTGCACTTCAATAAGGATGTGGAAAAACTTGAGAGGGTCCAGAAAAGAGCCACCTGTATGATTAGGGACTTGAAAGGTAAGCCATACGAGGAAAGTCTGAGGGACCTGGGCCTCTTTAGTCTAAAGAAGAGAAGGTTGAGAGGGGACTTGATAGTGGCTTACCACTATATCAGAGGAGTGCATCAGGAGTTCAGTGAAAAACTGTTCACTAGGGCACCCTTGGGGAAGACCAGGACCAATAGATAAAAACTCCTGGAAAGCCGCTTCAGGCTTAATATCAGGAAAAACTTCTTCACAGTCAGGGTGTCCATAAAAAACTTCATAGTCAGGGTGTGGAATAAACTCCCTCCAGAGGAGGTGCAGTCACCTACCCTGTAGGTTTTCAAGAGGAGACTAGACAGTTACCTCGCTGGGATTAACTAACCCCAATTGTCTTCCTGCCTAGAGCTGGGGGCCTGGACCTGATGATCTGCAAGGTCCCTTCCAGCCCCTAACAATCTATGAATCTATGAATCATGGTGTGGTTGTGTAAATTTATATATTATTTTATGGGGTTATGGTATCACAAAGTTTGAGAACCCCTGAGTTACATGATAATAGTTTTATTGATTTGATTTCAATTTAAAATGGAAAGATGGATAGGAGAAAGCAATGTCTTCTTAATGAAAATAAAAATCCAAATACACTGGGAAAGCATACTGCCAAGCTTCAAAAAATTATTACAACCTTGGGGAGATTAAAATTCTAAGACTTTATTAAAAAATCTTTAAAATATCCTTTTAAAAGCTTAATTCAGTTGTTTTCAGTTGTTTTCTGTATTCTAGTTCTTCAGATTTTGATTTAGCAAAATGGTATCTGTTGTATCTCACAACAACAACAAAAGTACAAGGAGCATTAGTAAGATGTTAAATAACATAACTGCTAGACTCAGGACTCTTACTACAGGTTGAACTACCATGAGTTTTCTGGCATTTTGAACTTGAATAAAAGGTAAGTGGCCAAATCTGATCAACACCTCATAAATCTAATGATCATTAAGCACCATTTCATTTGACAGCACACAAATACCCATGCAATAACTCTGTACTTCTATGGTAATTTCTTGCACATGGTTATTGATGCTCTGCAAAATAAAGTGTTACTAATAATTCTATATTGCCTCTCTGCTCTTAAATATAAGGCCATTGACAGACCATTAGTTTTTAATGTATTTTTAGTTTGGATCAGAAATGATGTGTAACATGTGCAAAACTAAATCTTAATGGGTGACCTCTGCTTGCTCTTCTTTAATTTTTACTTACTTCATATCAGCTATATATATTAATGTTTCTTGCTTACTTGTGGGTATTAAAATATGTTGTTGTACTATAACACTTTTTGCCTTTACATTGCCAAATCCATTACAAAAGTGGGTTGGTTAGATTTATAGTCGAATTTACAGATAAGAAACCGAGGCACAGAGAGGGAAAGTGTGTATCCAGCATATGACTGACAGAGCTGGTAATAAAATTTAGATTGCTCAAATCACAGTCAAGTACCATAGTGATTATAGCATAATGGCATCACCATGTACACGTGCACAAGGTTTTGTCACGTCAAACTGTCCCAGAGCATGACAATGTAGACCACCTTTGATTGTATTTTAGTTTTGTCATGGCAAAGTGTCCCATTGTGGGGAAAAAAAAAAACAACCTGTCATGAATACATGTATCATACATGTCAACTCACCAAAGTATGTCTCCCAAGTTCCCTTGCTCACCAGTGCTGCTAGAATTCAATGGTACTTTCAGATAATTTGAAGTGTAATGCGCAGGTTTTCTGTATAATGATTTTTTAAGCACACCACTGCAGAACCTGACTTAAATCAATCTTTTGCTGATTTTTAAGTTCATTAATTACATTAAATAAATGTTTAAAAGAAAAGTGTTTGTGTTAGTCATCTCCAAATTCACTCTACTGACAACTAGGGTGTGTTGATGATTGGGGTGCTTGAACTATGTCAGGCACCCAGGAGCAGTCACATTCCTGAAAATTACATTACAAGCCAAAACTGGCTGTCATCCCAAGCTCAGCCTATGGCTGCTATGTGGCCATGCACCAAACACAAGCATGGATTGGCTGGGACCCCCAAAAGCAAACACCCCTAAACTGGCTGCCATCCCAAGCACAGCCCAGTGCTGCTGTCTGGCCATCTGCTACACGCAGGGGCTCCATTGGCTGGAACCCCACCACCGCAGACTTCCCTCCCATCCCCAAACTCAGTCAGCTGTCTGGTCAAGCGCCGTGTTCAAAAGTGCCATGTTCAAGGATGAAATAAATGAATATGAACAAGTGGTTTTTAACAGTAAATAAGCTTTACTGAAATAAAAAGAATGAATAAAAGAATAATAGTTAAAAACATTACAGATATAAGAAATAATGTTTAATTCCAAATAAGATTAAAAAAAGAACTGTCTAAAATATGTTTATTAAATTATGACAGTAATGGAAGTACTGAAATTACATTTAAGTAAAATATTTCAATTAATAAAACTAAACAACTGTCGCTAAACTGCGCATATCACCAGTGTCCCCTGCTGTAATTTAGTACTAAGAGGTCAGTAGGGTTTAATTGCTGCGTGGCACCCCCTATCATACTTAACTTTGAATAGCGCATGGAGTAATTTGGAGGCTTTTGACCTGTCACCTATAACAGAGTGACTTTGAGGGAGACACATTGAGATGATGTGGGAAAACCCCATCTCGTGTACAAGGGCTCTTACAGTAAAATTAATGATTGGTGACCCAGATTATCTTTTCTTCAGGAAAAATCCACAGAAAAGAGGCTTAGGAAACTGAAATATTCTGTTTGTGCACAAAGGACATTTAACATAGGCATTCACAGTAGAAACTTTCTCACTCAACATAGTTTGGGTGCCTCGCACCCAAACTGGAAGAAAGTGCGGTTGGGGTGAAAGGGTAGTTCTGTTTTTGTATCCAGCTCCTTGCCTTATTATTGACTATGCCTATAAAGTGCTCCTTGTCATTGTTCTCTAGATAGATGTTCTTTTAAAAATATCATTTCTACAACTAATGTACTGTTTCAAGGTTTGGGTTTTTTTTCATTTATCATTTTTATTAACAGCCATACTAGAGATGACAACTTAAATCAAGGCCTCATTTCGTCATACACTGCACATGAATAGCAAAAAAGTCTCTGCTCAAAAAAGCTGATAAAGCAGTGGAGAAAGGAAACAGACACAGATAACTAAGTGACTTGCCTGAGATTACAAAAATCAGGTTAGGAACAGGGCTAGCAATACCAGTCTCTTAACTTCCATTCTAGTATGTTAGTCCCTGGACCATGCTGGTCTTTACAATTGACAGTAAAGCTTTCTTGGTCATGTGTGTTTGCAGAAACTTCTGACTTTTGCTGATGGTTTTTGCAAAAGATTAATTATTCCCATCATCTGTGAAATGCACATCAGTCAGACTGAATACATTTCTTAGCCTTAATCTCAACTTTAACATTCAGTGAACAGAATCCAGGACTCAATCATTCAATTTGAAACCCTTTAGTTTAGGCTACTTTTAAATCTAAGTCTTAGCCTGCATTTCATAGTTAACCCTTCACCTGTAATGGAACAAACAAACCCTTCCTTGTGACATGCCAATTTAGATCTGAACTGGAACTTGGTTACTCAGATATTTGTCTGATTATGCATAAAGGATCATTAGCACAACATTAAACCAGAAATATGGTCATATCATGATAAATCCTGTACTGTTAAAGTCAATTAGAGGTTTGTCAATTTGAGCAAGGTCCAGAATATAACTTCATAAATCCAAAGTGCTTGGGACCAAGCACCTGCTGGAAATTTGAAAATGCCAGATTTTTGAAACCAGCATGGTGGCCAGTTGCAGAGCAGGGGAGAGGGGTGGGGGTAGCGGCAGCCGGTCCCAGACCAGCAGCCACATGCGAAGATGTGGCACAAGGTGGTGAATGGTGGTGGCAGCCACCACATGCAAGCTTCCCTCTCCACATCCAGGAGGGCGGGGGCAGGGGGGGGTGGGATGGGATGGGATGGGATGGGGAAACAGCAGCCAGTCCCGGAGCAGTGGGGTGAAGTACTGGATTTTTGATAATTCCAGTTTTTTTTATATCTGGATTTATGAGGTTATACTGTATAGCATTCCACTTTCACAAGATCCAGCCCTACTGAGCAACCTGAAGTACCAGTACCATTTCTCAGACTGGTTCTGAAATCTGAATTAATTATGTTCATTGTTGGTATGGTTTGAAGATTTCCCAACCCCTTGCTCTATCTATGATTAATCTCACTGCTATATTTTTGTGCAGCCCATGTAGAATACATCTGATTTCAGTTCAGTCATTCCTGAAAATAACACAAAATTATTCACTAACGTATCGAAAAGCAAACCATAGCTACCTAGTGGAACATATTGTTTAATAGGATAATTAATAATGGGACTGGGTTTCTGAAATAACCATTCAGATTCAGTGAGAGCAAAGCTTTGGACTGGGTCAAAAAATTTAGCGGAAAGAAATCCCTAATGGATGACTCAAGCCCAAGAATAGCAACCTTCCTCTTACAAATATAAATAATATTCAATGCCTATTCTTGCAAAAAAAATATTCATGTGAGTAACATGGTTTGCCTCTGTAGCAAAGTTCAGTGGAACTGATGACATTAAGGACACTCTTGCAAGTAAATGTTTGCTGGATTGGGCCCTAAGCAATTATATATTCTCTTTGGACTCAGTTGGAATTAGCATATGATTAGACCTCCTTTCAGCAACTCTGATTGTCAGGTAAACAGACTGAGAGGAGAATAGAACCATCTGTGCCTAGAAATAACAATGAATTCCAGTTGACTATAAACCTACTGGAAACCACATCCATTGGACTGTGATCAGTGCTAATGAATAAGAGCAATGTCTTGGGCTGTGGCAGGACACAGTATTCTTCAAAATATACTTATGAATTTAATTATTATTTTAAAAGCCTGTTTATGTATCCAGTATGCAGCTGTGAAAGCATTGAAATAGTGGTTTTATTGACATCTTATTATTTTTTCTGTTCCTTTGCACACATTCCTTTTCTCTCAGCTTCAGATGCATTGTTCCCTTCCCTTAACACCGCATGGATGCAAACAAAATTTACGAGTTGCAACAGACATGTTTGCACATGTGGTATGAATAAAAAACTTTCAAGCCTCTTTTTAATCTACCGGCTTGACCAGAACTTGTCCATAATTCAGTGATCCCTCACTGCCATACTGTCCCATGAATCTGCTAGCAGCTGGCACCAATTAGAATGGCTATAACTTAAATGGCTTCACCTAGGTACAACATTGTTCCAACATGAACCAGAAAATGGCACAACTGGCATAAAGCCATATGTGTACTCATGCTGTTATATTGCATTATGCTTCTCTTAAATTCAGCTGCAGATCTTTGTATGGCATCTGACAAATCAAAAGACATCAAAACATTATAGAAGATGGCCACAAAACGCATTGTTTATAGCCATGTTGAGTAAATGTTGCAAATTGTTTTTCACAAGAAACTGATTAAATGGAAAGATTATGTTGTTTTGTGTGATCATGGTTGGTTAGATTATGAGTTAGGCTGAACAGACCATGCATATCTGTTCCAGGATTGTTCTGCTTTATAACCAATGACTCTGTAATTTAAAAGAACAAACTGTTCTGGAAATAGAGACCTTTATTCTAAAGGTCTTCCCCTTTCTAGAGGGTGTCTTCATCACAAGACTACAGTGTCAGGCTCTTCCTTCTTGCTTGTTCTCTTTCTGCCTCTGGAGTCCTGTACTCTTTACTGCACAATGGTCCAGAATCAGTAAGAACAGACAGATGGTGTCAGCTAGTTCTATAGCTTAGTGGTTAGGCCATTTTCTCAAAATGAGGGAGACAAGTCTGAATCCCCTTAGGCCTAGGAGGGCCTGCAATGCAGGCCCCCCATGTCTTGGGCAAGTGCTCTATTAGACTATCATGCAAAAGTATGGGAGACACCCCCAACACGACTGAGGAGGAACTTACTTTATGGTCACCCTGGGTGATAGAGGTTTCTAATATGCTACCCTGAGATAAGTACCTAAACTCTGGAGAGGGGTGAGAGTTCAGGTGTACCTGCATGCCTAGTGTTCCCTACTAGCTAGTTCTAGGTGTCTCCTTTTTCAGTGCCTAATTCTTCAGAATCATTCTTCTGAGCTGGCTAACTCTCTCCATTGATTCTACAAAAATCTTTAGCACCTAAACCTGTTGACTTGAATGACCCCTTTATGTTAAATCATTTATATTTAGGCATTGCAGAAAGCTGATTTGACTTTGGCCCTGAATCCTAAATATATATAACTAATAATCTTATTAGTACGTTCTTCACATACAAAGTTAGGCTACTTTTAAAAAGTGCTACAAAATGTAGGGCTCTCAGCTATTTCCAGTCTGCAAATGTAACTTAAATATATTGTCCCAAGAGAACTATATTCCTTGCTTTAAGGATATCACTGTGAATAATCCACCTTTTGGACCCACTAAGAAAAAGAACAGAGGTAGGATGTTACAAACCTCTCTTCCTTGACACCTTTTTCTGACCTCTATTACTGAGTGCCAATCTTCTTGGAACCCATATAACAAAATCACAGCTCCCTTCACCTTTGCAATTGATGTATAGCTTTTTCAGTGATTGGATGAAAGTTCTTAGATATAACAAATTGTGTTTTAAAGGGAAAAGAACAAACTAGCCAAAGGTATTTGAAGGTCACCTTATATTTTTAGGAAGCTACGCATAAAAATATAGGCATACTTCTTAATCTCAGAAAGATCTAAAATTAGCTTCCAGACACTTATAAGTGGTGAAGTACTAATTTAATGCTTTTTGATGTGGTGTAACTCACTTCAAGTTGCAGAAGCTTGTGCAGAGAGAGTGCCAGTCTCCTTCTTCGAACTGACAACATTCCAGCTCCAACAAACACTTCATTGTTCTCCTTTCTAGAGAGACTGGAAGCATTGGTGATCCCAAAGCATTCTGTTTAGAAAGGAAAACTGTTTTGCAATAATAATTATTTCTTGAGTTCAAAAGATTAAGCCTTGCCCAGAAAGATATAAAATGATTACAAATTCACATAACAGCTGGTTGAAATTGAATGAAGATGTCAATTATGCAGATAGGGAAAAAAGAAAGGGTGGCCTAAAGCTTCAAAGAAAAAATCTGCGTATACATGTGCTTAGTTTTTTGCTAAAATAGATCTACAGTATTAAAATCATGATCTGCTCAATTAATTTTCCCTTATTTTCCCCCTTCTTAAAAGAATTTAAGTTCATGAATAACCATTAATGTCTCTGAGAGGATAAAAAGTTGACTTGCAATAACCCCCTTTTAAAAGTGTCCTAAAGCCTGATCTAAAAACATTACTCAATCCTTTGTCTCTCTCTCTCTCAGCCAAATTGTTGTTGCTCACACACCGATACATGAGTTGTGCTTAATTGATTAGTAACAAGAATATGCTCACACTGTATCCTGCTCTGAGTTCAAGGCCAGGTTGATTTTGGTTTTTATCATATAGCAGAACAGTTTGCACAGCTGCCATTAAAGAGATTGCTCAGTATATCAATGTAATGGGCACAAATTTTGGGTTGAATAGTAAAATCAAATGAAACTTGAAATAAAAGAGAAATCTGCTTGACAGTGGGGCAAAACTAAAATGAAAAGAAAATCCTTGTTATACAAATGACAATATTTGAAAACTTGCTACCAAGCATAGGCAATGGATGCTTTTCCATTACAGTTGAAATTAGCCTTGTGGGTATTTCCAATGTTTGTGGTTCACACTATTATGGCAAAAAAGTGCTAATGTCTTGCATATGATGACTCATACATTCAGTACAAAACTTTCCGTGGATGTATGAAAAATATTCTATGCAGAATTGATGCCCAGAGAACAGTGGTTCTCAATTAGAACTGTTCAATTAGACCAGTGGTTCTCAACTTTTTTGTACCAGGACCCATTTGTAAACATCAGTGGCCAGTCCTGACCCAGTGCCCCTCACTACCAACCTGCTGCCCCCCACCTCCAAGCCTCAGCCCCCAATGTGTGTGGGGGTGGGGCAGAGGGGGTCCCAAACAGCCCCTTGCAGGCTGGAATTCTGCCATCCTACAAGAGAAAAGCCATGGTTTCCCACATTTTTCTCCTTTGAAGGAGAATCCATTTTTAACATTTGTTGAACCATTTTTAATATTTGCTAATGACCCTTTCATATATCCTGGTGACCCACTTTTGGGTCACGACCCACGGGTTGAGAAATGCCGAATTAGAGGATTGCTTGAGTTAAACCACCTTCCTTTGTCTAAATGGGCTGTCAAAACTGTTTGAGGTTTTCTTTTACTGTAGAACAGGGCCAATACACAGGCTCATCTATTTTAAGACTGAGATCCTGGATACATGGTGTTTATACTATGAGATATTTAGTTGTAAAGCCCAGATGTTGAAGTAGGGAGAATGAAGAGTGTGTTAACTGGGAGAATCCAAGACTGATAAAGGTCTAAGGAGGCACCAGCATAGTGGTGCTTTCCTTACAGATTCTGTGCAAGGAATTGGTTTTATGTGTAAGGAATTGGTTTTATGCAGTTTTAGCCACCATCTTTCCAGGAATGCAGGATGCCTGTATATTCAATAAATACACAAAGTACCCTAGGCAATATTTAACTTTGCGTCACTGACTTGTAAAAAAAAGCAAGGAAGCTGGCCTGTGTAGTCTTGAAATCTGTTATCACTCAGCTAAAGGAGCAGAGGGATTTAATGGGATGGATATGTTGTCCTGTACCTTGTCAAACTTTCATTTTTGAATTCTTTTTATTTTATGGGGGGGGGGGGGGGTGTCAAGTACATTTTTTAAAAATAATGTAAATTGCTTAAAACAACTAAGTAGCTCCCAAGTTTGATTTCATACAAAAGAAATCCAGAGTGAAAAGGAAAACTGCGTTATCCCAATGGTACCTTGGCATCTGATATATTATGCAAGGCTCTGATCGGTCAGCAGTCCCCTACTGGAGGGCCCACATGCACAGTGTGAAAGCCTGATGAGATGAGAGGCAGGAAGAATAGATCTTTGAATCAACCTGGCAGAAGGCTGGACAGAGGGGCACTTTAGAGACCAACTCATTCAAAAAGCCATGAGCTTTCATAGGTGACAGCCTGCTTTGGTATATGACAAAGCAGGCTGTTGCCTATAAACGTTTATACCTCTCTCAATAAGTTAGTCTCTAAGGGGCCTTGTCTTCTGCCTGATTTCACACTAACACAGCTATGCTCTCTACTCTTAATTAATCTAGTCAGAGCTGCCTTACCTATCATCTAAGGCACTCCTTAGCATTTTCTCCATAAAACCTCCAAGACAGAAAAACCAAGCTGCATTCCTTTTCCAAAATTAGTGTAGAAAGGAAAGACTGATTAGCTACCAGGAATACCTCTCTACATAGCTTCGTATTCATGTGATGCATGGTCTTGCAAAACTCAGCAAACCTAAGCCTTACCATTCTTCTCAACACTTCCCAGTTGCTTGTGTGATTGTTTTTCCTGAGTCCTAGATGTTACCTGTGAGAAGGTCCCAAATGACTTCAGAAATTGCTAGTAGATAGGTTCTTTACACCTTTTTGGGATCTTGTAGCAGATTCATTGCCCATGTTTACATTTAAACCTGCGCTGTGTACTATTGCAGTAGGGCAAAGCACTTCAGGTTTGAAATAAGATAGTAGATGGCATGTGCTTGGTTCACCTTCATGGCATTAATATCTGAATAGACTTCCAAAACTGAATTAGCTGTCATGATGAATACAAGAGTTACTGTTGCAAGTTGTCAGACAACATATACCTGCCCTGTTTCTTAGGCTTTTACACTAATAGCTTTACTTATCACTCATCAAACTACAGTTTGTCTGATTTTTTTTTTCCCCAAGGATTAACTTTCTGGATTTCTTTCATGGTATGACTGCCACTCCTGAAATTGAAACATTTAAGAGAAGGAACTGGTGAAGGAAAACAAGTACTTAAACCTAAGAATATATAGGGTATGTAAAATATTCTCTCTCTTGCCAACTTCAGCCTAATTCTTCCTTTTGTTTCCTTTCTTTTCCCATATTATCCATCCATTAAATTCATGTGGCATTGGCTGTCATAACATGGGCCAGAAAATAAGAAATAGTGAGTCTTTAAGTCATGCCACTTTTATTCAATGAAACATTGTTCCAACAACACTTCAGACACACAGGATTAGAGCAGGAGTGGGGAATTATTTGAGTCAGAGGACCACTTAGCAAGTTTTCGTGAGCTTTTGGGGGGTGGTGCTGACCTGGTGCAAGGTAGGGGGTAGGGTTCTGACTTGGCCCGTGACAGCTCACTAAAACTAGTAAAGTGGTCCCTGCACCTGGATGGGGCCATGGGCATATAGGGAGCAGCATCCAGGACCAGGGTGGTTGGGCAGGACTAGGGCTGGAGCTGGCACACCCCTATGATGAGCACTGGTTCTGCAGGCAGAGGCATATAGGAAGCAGATTGCAGCTCTGTCCCAGGCCTCAGCCCCGCACTGTCATTGCCCCATGATCCCGAGGTTTCCATGGAGACCAACCAGGACCCGTGCAGGCCGGAAAGGGTGGGCATGGATAGATGGGATGGGGCTGCATGCAGGCAGGAAGCTAGGTCTGGGAATGGGACAGGTGAGTGGGGCCAGAGATCACTGCATGTCTAGTGGTGGTGGGACGGGCTGCACATGCCATGGCCCAGTCTGCCCCCCATGCCTGAGCCAGGCAGGATGGGACAAAATGTGTTGGTAGGCCAGATCTGGCCCATGAGCCATATTTTGCCTACCCCTCGGTGACAAGGTACACTTATCTTCAGTAGGTTTAATTCTCTGGAAACAAAGATTCATGCTACAAGTAAGAGTACCGGGTGAGCTACGTGAAAGGAAATATATTCATCTAAGGAATGAACACAAAAGTGCTCTCTCCTTGCTGGTCATATTCTCAGTTTTTCATACATTGGGAGAAGTCTCTCACTGTTGTGATTCTCATGCACAAATCAGCATTACTAACACAACAGAACTAGAACATTGTTTCTGTGAATGGTGGAGGATACTACTTGTGTAAAGGGTTGCTTCTGACCTTAAATTTTATGAGCATTTTTCCCTTTCTGTCCGTGTGCACTGAACATTCCTAAATTGTAATTGTTACATTTTCCAAGTTTCTCCAGTGGCCAACATCCCCCACTGTGAATCTGAGCAGTGTTTTGCATTAGCTTTACTAAAAGCAAACATTATAAATAAAATAATAAGTATGCTACTAATGCAGCTAAACCATTAGCCCCACTGAAAATATTTTTGATCAGCTTTGCATTTTACGTGTACAATTTTAGAGATCAGGTCAATTTTGCTGTTGAAATCATGACTCTTGTTTGCCAGATACACATATTGATAGCCTTTATACATTACTGCACAGTAACTAACATTTAGCCTCTGTTATCTGTATAGCAGATGGAATATTGAAAATTTACTAATGGCACTTAAACCTTTGAGCTGCAGCATGAAAAAAACCCCAAAGAACTTCCAGTCGGATAAAGAAAATAACACCAGAAATATTTTGAGATAGTCAACGCTGAAAGTGCACACAGCATAAAAGGAAGTTCAGCAAAACAAATGGGCATTAGTACTTGGCAGCCTCCCAGACTTTAAAATTAAATTCTAACTTAATTTTCTTTGGAGGGAAAAGGAGATATTACTGCAAAATATTATTCATGCACTCTGGTACATTTCACTCCTTGTATGCCCTTGGACTTTGCTTAATCCTGTTTTAATACTTCTTGTATAAAATAAAATGAGGTAGTGGCATGTATGTCACAAAGGTTCGATGACTTTCTAAAAACCACTGATGAACCAACTGCTATCTAAAATTATGAAATCTAGGGGCTCTTCAGAGCCCCTGCAAAAATAAAGCAATCCAGACAAGATGAAGGAAGTAAGATTTGAAACAAAATCAGAGGTTCTATTAAGAGAAAGTACCGCTAAAGCCAGGGTGCATAGTTATGGCTTAGCCAGGTTAAGAAGCCAGATTGTTTTTAAAAAGTAGGTATGGGAGTTGTTTATGGAATGCTTCATCTGTATGCGTGTATATAGTTAATGGTTAATGCGGAGCTGATGCTGCTCAAGAGCATATATACTTAATTTGCGGGTTCTGTAGAATGAATAATACCCTGAAAATAACCTTTTCCCTCTGCTGCTAATAAGGATCAGACAACTTTCTGATATGCAAAGGATATTCAGAAAATCTATTTCAGATTATCAAATCAATTTAATAAAGATGGAGCTTGTTGTACGTGCTGTGTGTAGTTATACATAAGAATTTCAGTGACTGAAAAAGGAACCTGGATTAGTATAAAGTGGTCTGAAAAAAAAAGGGAAATAGAAGAATGGGACATGTAGGAAAAGGAAGAGAGATACTGTGTAACTAAGCTTAAATGCTCTGAATTTGTATTCAATAAGGTACACACCTAAATGTATTTAAAACTCTTTCCATTATTAATTTATACACTAAAAATACTTAGAGACATAACTTGCTGTAACGGCTGTTGCTGTAGTCCAGGCAGATTTGCTGTTCCTATATTTGAAAAAACAAAAGGCAAGTTGAAAAAGTTAACATTTTCTAAGATGAGGGAGGAAGAGAGGTCTCATGTCTTTGACACGCAACAGATTAACAAATACAAGTTTCCACTGGCTCTTCTTTTTGACCTCCTGGCAGTTGGTGAGAAATGTTTACATGCAGTCTATTTCTAAACAGCTTTTTATAAGATGCAATTGTCAGTCTCAGGAAAAAGATTTTCTTATAACTTTTCTTAATTCCTCCTGTAGAACATGAACATGTGGAAACCAGATCTTTCATTATGCAGGATACTGAAAGAGTTGTTTGTTTATCAAACTGAGCTCTAAACAATGAGTCTTCAAGAACAGATATATGAGTAAATGAGAGATGATGGTTAGGTTGTTGTTGTTTTTCTTCAAATATAAATTCATTTTTCGGTTCTTGGGTTGCAGTTGATTCAAATCTAGGAGATGAACTGAGCAGAGGTTCAGTTGGTTCAAATTCATAGGTTCAGGTGATAAATGGTTTATCAGCTGCATTAAGAATTGCTCTTTTAACTGTAATAGTCTCTTAAAAAACTGCAAAGTTTTCTCACACCAAATACATTCAACAATTCAGATCATTTAAACGATGCATTAGCAAGCTGAAAATGTGTCAGAAGTTATAGTCTTGAGTAGAACATGCAAATAGTTTGCTTAATCTAAACATAGCAAATGACACTGATTACTGTCTCTCCTTTGTGTTTTATCTTGGTTTGCATATCAAGAATTTAATGCCATATTAATGAAATAATATGTATTGTAAATAGGCTGTATGTAAATAGCCTGCTAATCAAATGAAGACAACCATGGTGACAGGAATACTGTGCTTATACAGCTTAAACTCTCTCTCTCTGATTGAAAACACAGAGAGATCTTTAATTTATTGTCACTTTTATGTGTTCTGGGTGAGCTCTGGTGCAGTGCTGAGTGTCTGTTTCCAGTACTGAGTGCCCTCAATTCATTTCCCGTTGGGAGTATTCAAGACATTTCTTTTTAAGGTGAACTGAGTAGTGATAAAAAAAACCCCTGATGTAGTGAAAGTCCTGATGTTTTTTGTGTTCCATGAAGTAAATGGCAGTCCAAGATCTTCCAAACTGCAATATTTCTGTGACAAAATTTCCAATGTACCATACCTAGTAAATGGTGGGATGGTGGGTCAGCATCCTTGCCCACTTAACCCTTGCATTTCTTTCTGAGACTGCCAATAATGTAGATCATTAGTGGCAATTATCTGGTGTTTCTTGTGATGTGAACATCTGTCAACACAGGAGTGGGACTCACTCAAATCGTTTTACCTATATAGCCAGGGATGTCGTGATGGCAGTGACTTTTTTCAAACACCAAGCTGAAAGAGTACCCATTACTTCCAAATGCTCTAGAAATATTTACATTCTAATATCTGCTTATAATTACATGCTATTAAATGAGCTATAAAAGATGAATAAAAAGTTGTGAGGTTAAATCTGAAGTATACAACACCGCCTCAAGAATTCAGCTTCTGAAGCACATTGGAAATACTTGTGGTTTGCAGAGTTGCAAGAAAATGATACAACTGTCATTTAAGACCCCATATATAATGTAGCTGGATGATTCCATGGCATTCTGGACTTGTTTTTTTATCCTGGACTAAAACATCTCTAGCCAGCCAGAATTAAGGTTAGATCAGGAAATCTTTTCCATAGACCAAACTATTAGGCTTTGTGTGAAGTTCAAGTGTTAACTGAAATATAATTTAGGGTGGTTCTTATTTCATGCAAATGTCAAAAGGAAAACAACAGAGGAATGTGAAGAGCTACTAAGTTAAAACATCTCATTTCCTTTGGAAAATGATCTCCCAGCTTTTGTTTTGTAGTTTTCACAATAAAAAATAACTTTTTTTGATTAAAAAAGAATGCCTTACCCCACCAGGTTTGTTATTTTTGGAAAGATTTACAGTTTTGATCATAGTTCTCAAGAGCTGAAATTCAGTTGACTTTTCAAATTTCATTCTAATGAAACACGAGCTTTTCACAACTTGGAACTATACATCAGAATAATGAGTACAGCTATATTACATTATGCTTATTAACTAGCAAAGTCTGCCTTTATTGTTATCCTCTGATGAGCAGCAGCGCATGCATATGCACAGACACAAAAAAAGTCAAGTTGTATAACTGGATGGATTTCTGATAACTTTATTTAAGATTGTATGTTAGAAAAAAACCCTTTCTGTCATACTTACGTGTGTTTTTTGCTACATTTTACTTGATGTTTTCAGTTTAAAAACTATAATCATATATATGGATCTTTATTATGGATGTAGTACATCAAATAAATTAGGAGGGCTAAATACTTCCTTTCTCATATCCTACAGAATAATTTAATTAGGAAGTTAGAGGAACAGGCATGTGCATGACCTCCTATTTATACCTCCCATTCATACAGGCACCTGAAGAATTTGATTTTATGGATTGTCCCTTTTTTTCTACCTAGTGTCATATGTTTTAAGATTTGACCCTGATCTTTTGCCTCTAGATCAGCTGCATATTTTGTCTCTGGGAAGAGACAATGCTTTGAATAGACCTATCTTTCCTGCTTGGTGCAAGGGGCTGGACCCAATGATCTTTTGAGGTCCTTTCCGGCCTTACAATTCTAATATTATAAAAGCCTAAATCTGTCTGTCTGTCGATAATGATTTATTCACACTCCGATTGGCTGGCAGAAACAGTCAGTCAGAGTGATCCAAGCATGGAGGAGCGCTGTCATGAGTCCAAAGCCACGTTGAGGACCAGACAGAGGGTGGGGGAGCCGAGTCCAGCACTGCTGCAAGTGGCGCCGAGGACTGCTGCAAGTGGCCACTCCCTGCAAGTGGCGCCGAGGATGGGACATGGGGTGGGGGAGCCAAGGCCAGCAGCTGAGGCAGAACAGCAGCTCCCTGCAAGAGGCAGAACAGCGGCAGCATGGGGCATTAGGTGGTGGCAGTCCATCTCAGCCCCCTCCCCCTTGTCATTCTTGATGGACAATTGGCTAGTCTATGAATAAACCTGACACCACTTCCAGAACACTTAAGCAAAGGTATTGACAGTGGGTAGAATTTTCCACAATTAAAAGGACAGTTACTTACAGTCTCATATTTAAACATTTCTAAGAATGAACACATTAATAAAAGCCAGTCCTGCTCCTGCTGACAGGATTGTATCTGTATCTAGGCATCTGTATCTGTCTGTCTCGTGAAACAATGGAATTATGCCAAGTGAGGTTTCTGATCATTTTTGAGGAAAGAAGAATCCAACATGCAGAGGAAAGAAGAAACCTCAGGAAGGGCCCCACATCACATTGAAGACTGGTAGATGCAAACTTCCGTCTTCCTGTAAAAGGTTCTCCACACAAAGGTTTTCTTCAGTATATGGCCTTCGTCCATTCTCCTCATATGGCCAAGCCATTAAAGTAAATGCTGACTGAGAATAGATGCTCAGAATATTGGCACATTCCAAGACCTCAGCATAGGTAACTTTGTCTCACCTGTGGATCTCAAATGCTGAAGGGTGTTGTAAGATGAGGTCTGCATGGGGCTGTAAAATGTAGGAGTGGGAATTTTAAAAGCACTAAAAGCACTAAGAGCAAACTAAGTAGCTGTGATATGGATTTTTTCACAGTAAGGTGGGTGAAAAACTAGCTTATGGGATGCGCCTGGAGAGTGGTGATGGATGGGTCAGTTTCTCCATGGAGGGATGTGGGCAGTGGTGTCCCCCAAGGCTCTGTCCTTGAACCAGTGCTGTTTAATATCTTCATCAGAAATTTGGAAGAAAGTGTTGAAAGCACCTTGTCCAAATTCACAGATGACACTAAACTATGGGGCATAGTAAACACACCGGAGGGCAGGGAGTGAATTCAGGCAGATTTGAACAGACTGGGGAAGTGGGCCAATCAGAACAGGATGCAATTCAACCAGGATAAATGCAAGGTGTTGCACCTGGGAAGAAAGAATCTCCAGCACACCTATAGACTGGTGGGTATCATTCTGAGCACCATAACATTGGAAAGAGATCTCGGAGTCCTGGCTGACACAAAAATGAACATGAGTCACCAATGTGACGAGGTAATAAGCAAGGCTAACCATGCTCTTTCTTGCATCAGCAAGAGTATCAAGAGCAGGTCTAGTGAAGTGATAATTCCCCTCTATGCAGAATGGGTGATGCCACAGATGGAGTACTATGTCCAGTTTTGGACGCCGCACTTCAAGAGGGATGTGGATAACTGAGAAGGTTCAGAGGAGGGCCACTCGTATGGTTGAGGGCCTGCAGGTAAGACCCTATGAAGACAGATTGAGGGACCTGAATCTCTTCAGCCTCCGCAAGAGAAGGCTGAGAGGTGATTTTGTGGCTGTCTTCAAATTCATCGGGGGGGGGGGTGGTCAGCAGGGAATAGGGGACACTGTTTACTGGGGCACCCCTTGGAGTTACCAGGAATAATGGCCACAAACTGAAGGAGAACAGATTTAGATTGAACATAAGGAAGAAGTTCTTTATGGTAAGGGTTGCCAAAATATGGAATGGGCTTCCAAGGGAGGTGGTGCTCTCCCCTACCCTGGAGGTGTTCAAGAGGAGATTGGACAGGCATCTGCCTGGGGTTACCTAAACCCAGCACTCTTTCCTGCCTGGAGTGGGGGGTCAGACCCAATGATTTACCAGGTCCCTTCTGACTCTAGAAATCTAGGAAATCAAAGTCAATGGTAGTGGAGTTAAACAAATACAGAGTATTTCTGAAAATCCCATCCAGAAGACTGGCTCATGTGTCATGACCAGTTGTAATGGTTAGTCATAAGGGAAAATGTTGAAGCCACCAAATATCTTATCCTTTAGGTCTAGCATCAGGAGCCTGCCTTCAGAGGTGAACATCAAGATTCAATATGTTAACAACCAGAAATCCTGTAAAACTGCAACTACCTGGCCTAATTTTGTGGAAAAACAAAAAAGTATATGGAGAGAGAGAGAGAGAGAGAGAGTTGTGTCTCCTTTCTTTAAAGGAAAATTATCTGAACAATATTGACAGAAATCTGAATATTTCCTGGCAAAAATCTTGGCAAAAATCTTGATCTGACTTCTGACTCCTTTTTTTTTTAAATTTAGGGAGCTAATGCTCTTGTTACCTACACTATCATCAGTGGTTTTGATGACAGATTCCATATTGATCCCAGGGTCTGGAGATCTGATAATGACTAAACATTAGGACAGGGAATGTTGCTCCAAATATTCCCTGCTGGTCCATGCTGATGATGGTCTGCAGTCCTCAGACATGAGAATAAGAGTATGGAGCAGTAAATGCAAACAATCTTTACAGAGCACTGCAAATAAAGATATTCACGGAAGTTGGTGAGATAAGACCCAGATAGAAAAAAGGGCATAGAAAAAAGTTTTTTTCAGCCTGGAAGAGAAGATATAAACAATTCAAACTCTTATTTAAACTGGAAGTCTTTTCATATATATATATTTGTGGCTCATTGAATCTACTGGAACTCAATCAAATAAAAGTTCCTTTTAATGAGTTGGATGTGACTTTCACTTGAAAAAATTAAAAGACCTATGATTCACTGGTAGTTTGAATGTGTGAGAACTTCAGCTATCTGGTATATACTAGGAAAATTTATTCCAAGATTTATCATGTTTCCTTTTACCATTGAGAGGTTACAAATCTTTAGAGGAACATAATTTAGAAGAAATAAAAAAAAAAATATGCTCACTGATTAACATGCACATTTTCTATAGCTGTCAAACCTAGAGGTAGCCAGAACTATCCCAATGCATGGTTAGTCTCCCAATGCATGGTTGAATCCAGTATCCTGCATAAAGTTACAGGAATACATAATTAAAAGGTGAAAACATAGATCTGCTGGTAGTCATTTCTAAATATTAGGGTGTTATAATAGAATATACTGTACATACATCTTGGATGCAAGGATGACTCATATTTTCTTAAGGCTATTATTTGTCCATGTGAGACTGGAGGTGAACTGCAGTGACTGCAGTGAACTGGATACACACTGAAGCTAATAAGAAACTGTTTTTAGATATTTTAATCAGCCTGATTCTCACTAACTTTACTGAGCTTTTGGTACCACTGAAACAAAATTAAACTGATAATAGGTAATGTCCATAAGATTTGGTGTTGTACATTCACACTGTAAAATTATATCAATGCTTGTGCAACATATTCTGGTAATTTTTTTATTCAAAATTGTCTTGAGTCCTACTCCTGTAATTTCTCATTTCTCTGAAGGGCTTGCTCTATTATTCATGGTATTTGTTTATGCTAAGCTACATAAATTGATTCAACTATTCATGAGTATCAATGTTTCAATAATTTTCAGCTATTATTTTCATAAAAAAAAGATGATATGGAGGCAAGAGCATATACTATGATGCATTAACTCAGGGGTTGTCAACAGGGGTTTTGTGTACTCCCAGCGGTACTTGGGAAGGCCCTAGAGGGTATGCATGGGCAGGTTGGGATGGAGCACCAGCACCCACCACCCTGCAGATTAGGATAGAGGCTGCTGCCTCCCAGGAGCAGGGCTGGGGGGGGGGGAGGGGCGGGGGGCGGCAAGAAGGCAGCAGCCACTGATGCTGACCAGATGGCCAGATACGGGGAGGTGGGGAGCAGAAGCTCACACTCGGCCACCGCCGCTACCCATCACCCTGTGTTGCTGCTGCTCCGTATCCTGCCACGTGCCACCCCCACCTCTCCACTCTGAATCCAGTCACCAGGGGTACACTTATTAAAAAAGGTTGAAAACCCCTGCATTAACTGATTCACATTTCCAAATATCCATCCCGTTTCTTTTCCAAAATGAGATGCTTTTGCATCTGGAGCCCTGGGGTAACCTCCCTTTTCAGAAACCAATAAATAAATCAAGGCATGCCATGCAGGAGAAGAGGGAGGGTATCTTAGGACCTTGAGCAGGGCAGGAGCTGTGTGGTTATCAGGGGGCATAACAGATGCCCTAGGGAATGACACCCATTATGACTTATTATGTTTCTCTACAGCAGGTGCTTTACCCCCACACAATAATTTTCTTACCTATTATGCTCAGGTTCGATCATATTATAGGAGTTTTAAATGCTTGTGAATGCTGTCATAGCTTTAGGAATCAGAACTCTTGGTAGAGGTGATATCTTTTATTAGACCAAACAGGTATTTGTGAAAAAAAGGTTTTTTATTTGCAAGCTTCATATTTCATTTCAACATAGGAGAAATTTTACTATCTTTACACTCTCCAATGCCCAAAGAAGAGTGTACTTGCAAATAAAGACATTTTTATTGCAAATATCTATTTGGTTTAATAAAAGATACCACCTCTACCAAGAGTTCTGATTCCTTTTATCTGTAGACCAACATGGCTACAATTTGTATCCCTGAGTCATAGCTCTAGGAGATATAGATAACTCACTGTCAAGTGTATTGCTTAACCTGTTTTGGTTTGTTTGTTCTATATTTTCTCCTTTTCACCCATTCTTTCACACATCAATACCATTTCTCCGTGTGTAGTATTTTCTACTTAGGGTACTTTCCTTTCAAATATTTCAGTGAAAATGCTCCCCTGGCATGACAGAGAGTTTCAGTTCAAACCACTAATCAGAGGAAGTTCAGCATTGCTAATTACTTGCCTGTAGTTTAATTGCACTTCTTGGCCCCCCTCACATTCTCTTTCAACTAGTATCTAAATTTCAAGCACCTTTCCTTCTAGAAAGTGCTACATAAATGCACAGAAGTCATGAGAAACAGAATCGGCCAGCTAGTCTACAATAAAAGGCCTCTCTATTGGTTGTGCCTGGAAAGCTATATCCTCAAAATCAAAATCCGCTTAAGATTTGGGCATCCAGAGCCATGGATTTTATTTTAGCTTTTAATTAGTGGAGGTAAACCTCATTATTTCAATTTGCAATTGAACAGAACAAAAGACATCTCAGCAGGCTCCTTTATTGAAATATTTAGTCTCCTTAATAATGGGTGGCTACGTGTTAATTATTAGGATCGGGGATCAGTGCTCATTTTCAGGATGGGTAGTCATGTCATAGCAATAGTTTCCACATCAGTTCTTTCTAAAAGTCAAAGAAGACATGAACAATACTTTTTAAACTTCAGAATAGCCCTGAACTTTGAAGTGAAATAGATCAATAAGGCCCCCTCTACATGCTACATTTATGCTGGAATTAAGATGTTAATCACAGTGTAAGTGTCAAGGGTGCTACATATGCACCCAATTTTAGGTGCCATAAAATGACATAGAGCGATAAGGATGTTCTACTTACAATGTACATCATCCTTATGGATAGTTTATATGATGCCTTAAAGTGAATGTGTAGCGAGTCCAGAGGTGGAGCTGATGATTAACTGATGATTATTAGCCTGGCCTGGGACCTGTATGCACCCAGCTTTCAGTTTTCTAGCAGGGGAAGCTTGAGATCCTGGGCTTCACCTGCACTGGCTATATAGGAAAGGTTTGATTGGATTATAATCCCCAGTCCCAAAATCATGCATCTTGCCATATACATGTGACATCAGGAGGCATGATTGTTGGGATTGCAGACCAGATTCTATTGTGCCTTTAAATAAGCATGTTCCAGTGGCCTAAAAGAGACAACCCTCCTGAATGTTTAATATTTACCCTTAAACTTTATATAGATGCTGATACTTCTTCAAATCTTAATAACTTTTAAAGTCAATAAGATGGCAGTTAATTTTCATTTTCAATCTTCCTCTAAAAAACCTAGGGATATATCTTATACTTTTCAGGAAAAAAAATTTTCTCAGTAAGTTTGCTGTAGAATCACTGTCAATGTAAAAATGAACAATCAGGTTTCAATGCAAAGTAGGGATAACCTATTAAAACTACTGAAGCAAAGATGTATCAGAGAAAAATCACACCAGTTCATTG
Source organism: Alligator mississippiensis (assembly GCF_030867095.1). Classification (NCBI taxonomy): domain Eukaryota; kingdom Metazoa; phylum Chordata; order Crocodylia; family Alligatoridae; genus Alligator; species Alligator mississippiensis. Next base: position 117,772,847 of record NC_081825.1, read on the forward strand.
TAGATTCTGTGTTTTGAAAGTTGATTGAAGGAAGACATGGATGATTTCAATGGGCTTGTAACCACAGTAGCTAATGTAGGTACCAGTCACAAAATGGAAAGCAGCATCATTTTGGCTAGAAGGAATCAGAGATTGTACCAACTCTATTGTTTCTGAGTAGTAATTTAAACCATCTAATTGGAAATAATGAGATGTCTCATGGAGTAATGTGCTTCTCAATGTCATGGTAATACTATCTTGCCCAGAATTTCTTCTCGTTGGCATAGATACTTGTTATGCATGTGTTCAAGAATATACTTTAATTTATTCCTTTTTGTGCCTTTTGAATGGACCAATCTGCATGAAGTAGGAGATATTTTCTACATTTCTGGGGATAGGCCCTTATACTCCCCTATCAATTTTAAACTGCATAGGCTAAACATTACATTACAACTATTTTATTAGGGATAAAGTATAAACACATCTTGCCAGGTATGTAGAACTGAAGATTGTTTGTCAAGTGGTTTTGTTTTCTTCTTGGGTTGTTCTTTATAAAAGGTTCAGATGTTAATGTAAAAAAAGAAATGACTAATTTCCTCCATTACACCTTTTCTTTGCAAGAATGTATACCACTGTGGCATAGTAAAATATCACAAATTAAAGGGAATATGTTGGTGAGAGCCCCTTGTTAAAATATTGCCCATACATCTTTGTACTGTAGAAAAATGAAAGTTAATGCCTATGGAGTTATTTCTGATAACTGATTGTGAGACGCCTTGAAGGCTGCAATTTATCTTTAAGAAATGCAATAAGTAGATCTGTGTAAGCTTTGGTCTGTCTCTACCCACAGAGGGGCAGACATCATTTCGCTGCTCAATTCCTATGAGGTCATTAGTGAACCTGGAAATCTTTTCAGGCTGTCTGAATCTGCTTGGCTTCCAACAATGAGAAGGAACAGTGAATGCATTTCTGCCAGGCTTGAAAGAACTATTGAAGTCCTTCCATTTTGTTAAATGTTATTTTAAAAAGTCAACATTGTCCTTTTTATATCAGCAAAGTGCAGTATCAGAGCACTCTGTCTGTGATGGCTGTAAAATAGTTCTTTTTCTACTCATGCATTTATCATTAACATGTTTGCCAAACTTCCTGAACCTAGATTAAGCTCCCATTTTGGAAAGCAAAACTTTGGAAAGGCAATAGTCTGACAAAATAATCTTGCAAGATTCATTTGTACCTGTTGACCCTTCAAAATCCACTACTTACTTGCAATGATCATGTATTTCCTAAGCACCAGACATTTCTGTATTTCTTTAGAGTTAGTAAAAAAAATAAAAGTATGGCTTTTCTGAGAAATTGACCTCTTTGGGGGCAAAAATGAAATAAAAATGGTAAAGAAAGAAATAGAAAAATATATTTTGGGAAAAAATGTTCCCTGCCTTCTGATGTTACCACAGAAATGAAGATATTACTGAGTGATGCAATTACTTCAGTGGCCAGTAATAGGGGAAAAATATTATCTATATATGCCAAATTTGATAAAATTATTTTTTCAACTGTATACAATATCAGATGGCCATCATATTTTCGCTAAGTCATACAGCAAACAAAAACTACAATACATAGACTCTTTATTCAATAGGTTATATTTTCCTATTTCCATAGCTATATCCAGAAATATTCTAATGCCAATAATAAGAGCATGCTTGATTTAAGAAGAAAAAAGGTGATGAGATTACTACGACTTATTTAATCACAAATTCATTTAACGGTGTCTGTATTTCAGGGAAATCTACCCTGGTTCTTTCCACATAATTCCTAAAAGATAGGCAGAGAGAGGCTGTGTTTTCTTCTCAGTAAAGTAGAAACTACAATAATTATGCACTAACTAATGCAGTAAAAAGGGCAAGATTAAAAGTAGAATGAGATAATTGGGGTTATCACCGTGGTTGGTTTCTGCTGGTGAATGCAAAAGGAACACATAGAGAAGTAGACCCACTACTCTGTTCTAAAACCTATTTGCCAACTGAAACCACTAGAAGCGAGTTGTATTTTTTGATTACACATTTTTTGTATGTTAAATTGAAGCCAAGCTCCGTCTGATTTCCCTTTCTTGTCCAATCCCACCATTTCTATATTTTTAACTCCACAAATCCAGCAAATTCCATTCTTTTCAATATAAATGATATGAATAAAAGCTGTTGATAAAAGTGAGCTTCATTTGGAGTTAATTGTATTGTTACGTATGAATGTTTCCTTTCTTCATCTGTTTCTTCTTGTAAGTGATGTGCCGATTCTTTTTGCCAGCTGTGTAGCAGATGAAAACAGCTAGAGGAACCAGTACTATCACTGCTAGGTTGAGAGAGAAGCCTTCCAGAGCTTTAATCCTCTGGAAAACACACAATAGCACATCTTTGTGATATAGTAAGTTTTAGTACTTGAGATGAGGAAGTTAATTTGGACAGAATAGAGTCATGATTCATAGATTCATAGATGCTAGGGTCGGAAGGGACCTCAAAGAATCACTGAGTCCAACCCCCTGCCTAGACAGGAAAAAGTGCTGGAGTCATGTGACCCCAACCAGGTGCTTGTCCAGTCTTCTCTTGAATACCCCCCAAGGTAGGGGAGAGCACCACCTCCCTTGGAAGTTCATTCCAGATCTAGCAACCCTTACCGTAATGAAGTTATTTTTGTTGTCCAACCTAAACCCACTCTCTAACAGCTTGTGGCCATTGTTTTTGGTTATTCCAAGGGGTGTTCTGCTAAACAGAGCATCTCCTATTCCCTGCTGCCCCCTCCCTTCTCCCCCATGAATTTAGTGTATGAATTTAGAATGTTCAACCCTACTCCAAACTGAGTCAAAATGGCTAGGGGCAGACATTCAAACAGCCTGAGCCTGAATTGATTCAATCTTAACAGGTTAGTCTAACCTGGGTAGGCTGAACTGGTTTAAAACCAGACAGACATTCTCTCTGGACTGAGGAAATTCAGGCACATGCCTGCAGTGGCTCAGGATAGAAGCCAGCCCTAAGAATGCTAGAGCAGCCCTCCCTTCCCTTTTGCAGGGAGCTGAACTAAGGGGGGTGTGACCAGGCCCCGGCAGGACTCCCTCATTAGGGAGGTCTGCCTGCACAGTCCCAGGGGAGGTTCAGTGCCTGCATCTGTTGATGATACAGAAGCTTTTCAATCTCCCTCCTTGCTTCACCATACTGTCTGCAGCAAACTGACAGGCAGGCAATCCAGAGGGAGGGGGGTGATAGTGATAACAGTCTTTATCACCCAATTAGCAAAACAATAACCTCTCTCCATTACTTCAAACTTCTTAAACAGCTTAGCAGCTGACCTGTTGATTAGCTCCAAACAGCCCTAAGCAGTCACTGTTCTATCTGCCTGCCCCAGTGAAACTGGAGAGCGACACACACACAGACACCTCTCAGTATTAGCTAGCATACCACATGCCTAGGGTCAGTAGAGCTGGGTTCCATGCTATGGGAGATGGGAGGGAGGGATGGGGGGATTTCCTACCTGAGCAGCAAGGGGGCAGGGGGTAGGGCAGGGAGAAGCCAGGCAGACCCTGCTGTTTCTGCAGTCTTTGCTAGAGCCTTACACAGCATTAGCTAGCATACCACATACTGTCTATGGTTCATGCTGTGGCAGAGAGGAGGAAGGGATCCCTGCTTAAGAAGCAAGTAGTGAAGGAGTGGAGGGAGGGGACATGAGAAAGCCAGCAGACCCTGCTGTGCCTGCAAGTCTATGCCAGAGTTTTGGCCAGGGAGCAGAGGGGAGGGGCCAGCTCTGTTGTGGAGCAGAGAGCTCTGCCCAGTCCAGGGAGCATGCTGGGGGACTCTGATTTAACTTAAACCAGCAAGAGGTCTGGAACAGACATTGCATAAACTGGTTTGATCCAAATCAGTTAAGTTTAATACTACATTTAACCAGGTTTATCTTAAACTATTTTCAGCCATTTTGAAACTGGTTTATGTGCACTGGACATCTGTTCTGTTATAGCTTTAACCCAGTTTCTGATCACTTAAACTGGTTTATGTGTAATGTCTGTCCCTAACTAGTATGTTTGTCATTATGAAATAATAATATTTGTCGTATCTTCACATTTCTTGATTTTGATAAGGGTGGCACACTGAAATTCTACAAGATGAAGCATTGGATAGCATCTGATTTCCTTCCATTCTTGCTTGCCTGCTTGTTCTCATCTTTCCAGAAGTTTTTTAAATACTTATTGTGATGAATGTGATGAAGCATGGAAAAATGTGATGAATCATGGAAATGAGAGATAGTGGGTGCGTCTACATGTTTATTAATGCACTTTTACTAATGCATATTAAAATTAGTATCTGCATTGTGAGGTACTAGAAAAAAGGTGCATTAGCTTATTTTAAAATAATTTAATGAAAACGTACAGTTTTTGTTGTGACACTCTAATGAACATTAAAATAGACTAATGTGCATTAAAGTGCACATGTAGATGTGCCCACTTTGTGAGCTTTAAGGAACTCCATGCATAGGTGATGGTTAGATTTATTTATGTGGCTTAAAAGCTCTAATTTGAGTAGGACTATGGAATACTTTGTTGGGGTAATAGTTCACTGATGGTTACTAGTAAAATTTTTATATTTTGTCACCAGCAGCTGGAACAATAGATTGTATGTACATATCATTAGAAAACTAAACAAAGAAACAAATAAAATAACTTATGATTTAACTGACTAAAATAAGTTTTTGCTATTTTTTGCTTACTAAGCAACAAAATGATATTACAGCTGAAGGAGAAGGGAGCCACTTCTTATTTTATTTAGGTTATTATATTGTGGCCAATATTATAGTATGCAATGCTCTGTTTCTGGTATGATAAATACAACATTTTTAACTAAATTAAACTTGTAAAATATTTGTTATTGGAGATCAGCCATCTGCAAAGAACCCTTCTTGACTCTAGGCTGAGTTTGCAGGGCTGTGTCTTAAGGGGAAACTATCTTCAACGGAAGGCATGCTTATTGTAAACACAGAATTTCACAGTGTTTCATATGTATCTTTTTTGAGTGGATCTGCATTGGGGTCCAACTTCATTGCTACAACTTGGATTAAATAACCAGGGAATCCCTTTTCTTCACTAGGATGTGTGTAGTGCCTATTATCCAGAGCACATTGTTAACAATGAAAATAAAATCTTAGAATCAGCATTTTGTAACTTGACTGATGTACTTCTTTTCTCTCAATTGTTATTCATAGGCTGTTTTATTGAGTTTCTGGTATGAATTTCATTGAGTTGGCTCATGTTAAAAAAAAATCAAAGTGGGATTATGAAAGGTGATATATATTCCTTTCAGATATGACATGTGGTAAATGAAAACAAGCTTTCCTGGGATAGATCAAGAATATTAAAAAAAGAACCTTAATTCCTAGATATTTCTGCATCTCCATGTCTACAGCCTGCATATAATTCTACACATCTTTAATTTTGACCCATGTGGCTTCTGATAGAGAACAAACAGGCATGTCTATCTACACGTGCATTTACGCCGGCTTAAATTTACCACACAGAAAGTTACTGCACAGTAAGTGGGAGTAGGCCTAAAGCATATTAATGCTGTGTGTGCACTGACTTGGGACTAACGTTAGTCCCAAGCCAGTGCGCGCACACAGTGTAAGGCATCTATACGTGTGTTATTGTGCAGTAACTAATCGGGTGTAAATTTATGCTCAACTCAGCATAAGTCACCATATTTACTGCACAGAATGGGCATGCACATGTAGATGCATCCCCATACTGCACAGTAATTTTAGGTACTGAACAGTAAATATGCATGTGTGGATACACCCACAGTGTAAAATCCTATCAAAGCTTATTACTAAAATTGGTGTTTTCTTAAGTAAATAAAACCAATTTATCTCCAATATAGAGAAATACAGTAGTAGTAGTAGTAGTTTATTTATAGCTTTCAGTAAAGCAATACAATAAAATGAATAATAAATGTTTATATATATATATATATATATATATATATATATATATAAATATGAAATGTATATAATGTATACTTTTTGCTGAATACATATAACAAGATTGCATGTTCTTCCAATTTAAACAAAATTAAAGTATAGAAAAAATTAGATAAAATGAAGTGGTATGCAATAAAGTAAAACAGAAATACAATTTGATTGTTACCCTTCTTCTTTACTCAAGTAGTGCAAATGCACTAGGCCTGTGCAAAATGGCTAGTATTCACTTTGGATTCAGATTCGGCTGATTCGGGGGACAGTGATTCGATTTGGTGATTCGAATCACTGTCCTGAATCAATTTGGTCGCTGCTGAATCAGCCAAATCTCCAAATCCAACAGGCCTCATCCCCATCCCACTCTCTCAGCCCCATCAGCCCCTCCCAGCCTCAGCATCCCGGCTCCTTAAGGAAAAAAGCCCGGCACTCACTGGCTGCTGCCAGGTGGGGGGGCAATCCCTGCTACCCCCCACTGCCCCGCATTGCGTGGAGGGCTCTGTCATGAACCCCCCATCCCACACCCGCTCTCCCAACCCCAGCACCCTAACTCTTAAAAAAATAAATAAATAAAAAAAAAGCCTCACAATCACTGACTGCTGCCAGTGCATGGAGAGGCTCTGCCATGAGCCCCCAGAAGCCCTGATGGCCACTGCAGCAGCTGGTGAGTGGGGGGCTTTATTTTTTAAAGAACCAGGAGCTGGGGCTGGGTGGGGCAGCTATTGGGGTGAGTCTGGGAGAGTGGGCGGGGGATGGGGGCTCATGGCAGAGTCCCCCCCCCACAGTGCAGGACAGTGGTGGGCAGTGGGGATTGCATCCTCCACCTGGCAGAAGCCAATGAGTGGAGGCTTTTTTTTTTTCCTTTTTTTTAAAGACCTGCAAGCTGGGCTGGGCAGGGCAGCTATAGGAGGGAGGGGGGGCTGGGAGGGCAGGCTGGGGTTGGGGGGCACTCACAGGGCCTGTGGGAGCAGGCAGGGGATAGAGCCTGGTGGGGGTCCCCCCATGGTTCCCTCCCCCCCTCCTCCATCCCCACCCCACCCCTTACTTACTGGCATGTAGTCCAGAGCCATCTCCCTGCAGCAGCAAGTCAGGACTGCCGAAATCTCTAAAGCTGTCCAAATCTTTTCCAAATAGATTCGGAGAGCTTTTTATTGGTCTCCTGATTCAATTGAGATTCAGAGATTCAGCTGCTGAATCAGGCCGAATCTCCTCCGAATTGAATCAGCACCCAAAGCTTTGGACAGCCCTAAAACACACCTAGGCTAGGTATAGACATTACACCTATCATGTTTTAAGAGTGCAGGAAGTGCTCTAAAGCCGTAACTGAACAGACATTCACAGCTCATAGAGCACTTAAAAATGGTAGATCACACTCTAAGTTAACCCTCAGTGGATGAGGTATTCAATTACAGCACTTTAAAATCATAGAAAATTAGGACTTGAAGGGACTTCAGGAGGTGATCTAGGCAAAGAAGGATTATCCCCACCTTGATTTTCCATCCAAGGTTTTGTATAGCCAGGTCTTAAACACTTCCAAGGATAGAGATTCCACAGCCTCTCTGGGTAACATGTTCCTGTGCTTTACTACCCTCCTGGTGAGATAGTTTTTCTATTAACTAACCTAAACTTCCCTTGTTCTGTCATCTGCCACGACTGAAAACAGTCTAGCTCCAGCCTCTTTGGAACCACCCTTTAGGTAGCTGAAGGCTGCTATTAAATCCGCTCTCAAAAATGGAACTCCTCCTCCACCTGCTCCTCCTCCTCTTCTCCCCTGCCTGTACTTTCTGAACAGTTTATACTCTTAACTGGACTCTAGTTATGTGTCACCAAGTCTCTGTTATTTTTATCATGTAATACTTCCAGGACTGTGCAAGGACTTCCAATACTTCCTGCTTGTTTCCCAGGCTCCATGCATTCATGTATAGACACTTGAGGTAACTAGCCAATTGTCCTACTTTCTCAGAAAGAATAAGAAGGCCTCCCCTATTTCCCCTTTCTGCTTATGCTTCCTCCAGGTCACCCACTTCCCAACTTAGCTAAGGGCTTTCATCTCCATCCCCTGGGGAAAGTAATGTAAAGCCCTTCTCACTAGGTTAGCAAGCCTGCCTGTGAAGTTGCTCTTCCCTTTCTTTGTCAGGTGGATCCTTTCTCTTTCAGGCAATCCTTCTTTTTGGAACATCATCCCATGGTCAAAGAAACCAAAGCCTTCCTAGTGACAAAATCTGCACAGCTGTGCATTGATCTGCAGGATGCATCCACTCCTGCCCAGACCTTTCCACTTGACTGGAAGGAGATCACCTGAGCCCCTGTCCTCTTCACCCTTGCAACCAGAGCCCTGTAGTCACTTTTGATTTGCTCAGGGTCACCCCTGGCAGTGCCCATCAATTGAACCTTCCTGTCCCAAGTATTGGTGCCCACATGGATGAGCAGCATGAAGTAGTAGTCAGAGACCTGGATGAATCTTGGTAATTCCTCCATGACATCTGGGATCTGGGCTCTGGGCAAGCAGCAGACCTGCTGAGACAATCGATCAGGCCATCAGATGGATGCCTATTTTGCCTGCGGAAGGGAGTCTCCAATCACCACCACCCATCACTTCTGCTTTCTGTTATAGCGCTTTATCAAATGTCTGTACCAGATTTCATTGAGGCTTAACTTACAGCATGATTATCGCCATCCCAGGTGGCATTGTTCAGGTCTGCTCTCTAGCCCTGGGCAGAACTTGTTTTCTCTGCCCAAGTTCTGGGTTGACCCCACCCCATTGGCTGATTTGAGTCAGTGACAGCTTCTAAACCCATCCCTGCCTCCTCCCTCCAGCCAGGTATAAGCCACAGCTTGGGGGGGGGGGGGGAGGAATGGGAGGGGGAAAGGAAGGGGAGAAAAGGGGTCTCTCTCCCTGAAGCTGCTCAGGCCCCACAGCAGCCCAAGTGGGGAAGACATGAGGAAAGGGATCCAGGGTCTCTATTCCTGCAGCAGCCCTGGCCCTGTGGCACACCACTGCATGGCTGGGGTTGCTGTGAGGACAGAAAGCTCCTTTTCCTTCACAGTTCTCCTAGGCTGGTGGGGGGGGAGGGGCACAAGAGAAGGGGTCTGGAGTATCTCTCCTCACAGCAGCCCTGGGCCCCTTGGCACTCTGCTGCCCAGCCAGAGAAGCTTCAGGGGAAGATGGCCAGAGTCTCTCCCCACCAGCTGCTGCTGACAGTCACCAGCTGGGGTGAGATGGGGCTGGGGAGAGAAGACACTCCGGCAGCCTCCTGGGGGAGCATGCAGGAGCAACCCCAGTGGCTAGTGTGGGCAGGCTTTTTGTCCTCCACATGGAATAGCATACGTCTGTTTGGTTCACTCATACTCTAACGTAGTCCTTTAAGTAAAGTGTGATAGGTAGAGTGTTTCTGTCAGGGGCTTTTGTCTGTCTTATCCCTAGGAAGTATAGGACAGTATATAGATATTGTTGGGAGTATATAGACAGTTGTTAAAGAGAAGCCAAACTGTTTTTTTCCTCACTGGCCTAATCTTTAAAATTTTCCTCTGCAGGACAGATCCATTTTCCTCTTATTTCTTCAAAAAATGAACAATGCCACAAACAGTGATTTAAGTCACCTGTCTCATTCTTCCTTCAAAAACATGTTCTGTCTGAATATAGGGTCTCACACCATTTGCCCATAAGAACTGTGGATCTCATTTGATTGAGACTGCAGTTTAGTTATAGCCTCTCATTGCTTGCAGTTTTATATTGCAGATAGGTAGGATTCTATGCCAGAAGAGAAATATAAAACAGGGAAAGACCATGATAATTATGGTAGTAAGTAGAATGGATAGAGGAATTAACAAAGGCATGAAATAACACTGAAGGGTTATGTCAGAGGACTTACTATATCAATCTAAATGTCAGAGCACATGGTAACCACACATATTCTGAAACTATACATTTTTGCATTAACTAGCAAATATGATGTTATGACTGGCCACTCAACAACAAAATAATTCAGCTACACATTTCTCTTAATCATCTCAAATGCTTACTCTATATTAAAATGAATGCCTGAAGAACTAGATCACCACGAAGTGATGATAAATCTTGTAAGAATTTCTGCTTGACCTGGGGGTAAGTGGGTTCTGTGGTTTTGGCTATAAAACATCCATGCTCTTCACTATTCAGTGGGTATCATACATACCCATTTAAGGTTTGCTTTTGGCTGTTTCCCAGGTTCTTGGGAACATGCATATTTTTTTGTTTAGACTCTGGAAGTGTGGCTTCTTTGATACTAAGTTTCTCCTGTGGTAGGCCAAAAGGAAGGGTAGAAGAGTGACCATCTCTCATTTCCCAACTCTGTATCATTTTTAAAGCTGGTGCTATTGAACCCCCCACAAATGAAAATCAGCAAGAGTTAAGAGTCTTAAATGGTCTTTGAAAATGGGGTTTAGGGTCTCAGATCACTCTGAATATAACATCATTAATCAAAAAATGGCCATTATTTTTCACTGAAAATTCCATTTTGTGTTTGCTTCCCCTCCCACTCAAAATTGCCATAGCATGTTTTGTTTTTCCAGCTAAAAGAAGTTAACAATATGTATTGATTTTTGTTATTTTCCTTGTTTTATTTTTTTCCACTGGTAAAGAAAGAAAAGAATAAACTCAGGGAATGAACTGGGAAGAGTGTAGATACTGTCAAATACATTACAGTGGATATTATTATACTATATGACATTATGTTTGTCTTTTGAGCTCAAGACCATGAATTTAAGTCTCACATTGAGAACCAGGATTATGTTAACAATTTTGAAAGGATATTGCCACCTTTTGGACAAACTTTTTTTTTTTTTTCTGGAACTGAGAGGGAGATTATTTTCACTCTTTAAATTGTTTCTACCACAGATGGATTTTTAAAATATATGTTATACATCCACATCTTCCATGTATCTATAAATTAGCCTCCATATTACATCATGAAAATTCCTGTTTTACTTTTGAAGACCTATGACTTTTTTGGCTTTCCAATATAGGGAATAACATCCTTTATACTGCTGGGTTGCTGTCTAGAAATCTATAAGCCCCATTGCTTCCTCAGATAGTCCTTCTTTGTATTTCCCCTCAAGTTTGGGAAATATCTTCAAATGATGCAACATACTATATAGCACTTGATTGGTTTATATAGAATAAATTTACTCTGGGAAAACAATTTAATTTTGGCAATCGTTTTTATATATAAGTAGATATAAAAAGCAGGCCAGAATACTTATATTGGACACTTGTATGGATTGTATGAGTAGTTATATAAACATGGTTTCTGTTGAATGCTTTGAGTAGCTTTTTTGTGACGTTCAGTAAAAGGACAGCATGCTTTGCATGTTTGTTAGTTTGTGTGATATATTGATAAGGAATAGAATAATTAGACTGTCATCCCCTGTAAATGTAACAGGCAATGCTATATATGAATGATTTAAATGCTGTGCTTTTCTCTAAATAAATCTTCATCTCTCAGAGGCCCATAATATGTAACTATTTCAGGGAAACAGAACAGCCCTTGAAAGGAACTGAGAAATGCATGTTTCCAACAAAGCACACCAAACACCAGAGAGGACTTTTAAAGTCAACAAAATGGTTGGGAAAATCCCCTTACATCAGGTTGCATATAACTATTACAGAATAACTTCATAAATCCAGCATGCTCAGGGCTGAGTACCTGCCGGAAATGTGAAAATTCCAGATTTTTAAAACCGGTGCAGCAGCAAGTCATGGAGCGGGGGAGTAGTGGTGGCTGATCCTGGAGCAGTGGCTGCACGTGGAGTGGTGGCATGGGGTGGTGCATGGTGGCAGCAGCTGCTGCATGCAAGCTCCTCACTTTGCATCCAGGAGGACGGGGGGAGCGGCAGCCGGTCCCAGAGTGGGGAAGTGCTGGATTTTTGATAATTCTGGATTTTTGGTATCCGGATTTATGATAATAAATGTATTATCATGTAAATGTATCATACATAAAAGTATTTATGATAATACTGTACAAGGATTAGGATCTCTGCTCCTCCTTCCTGTCCCAATCCTCCTATATGTATATATGGCATTCATATGATAATATATATGCTTACAGATTATGAAACATTCAGGTCACTGATTTCACTATGATTAAGATTTTCCCCCAGTTCCAGGAATTCCTAAGTGATGCAAATCTTGTTAGAACATTTATGCCATCTTTCCTCACTGTCCAAGAACAGAAGTATGACTAGAAAAAATACAACATGTTTAGGGACTTCTAATCCTGGCTACTAGACCAACCCATTGGGATCTGTAGATAGCTACTTTATGGGCATGTCTACATGTTGCTGTATGATGTTGCTATGCCACTGTGCCTTAATATTTCCTTTTGGAAGTACTAAAGCATGGTGCAGTACAGGTGGTTTTACTGAGCCACATGCATGGTGCATGGTTAGATTTCACTGCTGTGTTGCCATAGCAGCTCACTATACCTGGGGACCGCACTGCAGTGGTGACGTAGTTGGTGATGACATGTAGAGACAAGTGATCACCATGTCACCACAGGGTATCATACGGTGATGTAGTGTGTCACTATGTTGCCATAGGGCAACGTGTAGATGTATCCTATATTATGCTAAGGGGTTAGACTTTTGGATGCAACTCAGGGGAGATTTATAGTGTCTTACCCTATCTCACCCCCTCCAGTACAGCTTTTAGGAGCACAAAAACCAAACCACATGCTGTCGCCCATTTTATTTCAAAAGAAAATCTCTTAGCAGGGATGTCCCCAGTTAGTCATTCTGTGGTTTGATAACTATTTTCTCCACTAATCCTTCCTCCCTAAATAAACAGCATTGCTTTGTTGTTTGGATTGAGATAGCCCAGACATGCTGTGAGCCATTTATTTTTTCAATTAATATATCCTTATAATGTTCTAAGTTTGTTCATTAGGGAATGAAAGTAGCTTCCCAGAGGGCCTTTCAACTCATAAGACAGAGAGACAGAAAGTGCTTTGACTCCAGCATGTTTTTATTTTTTAAAATGGGATGTTATCCACAAGACATGCTACAGGGATTTTCTTTGGCATCAAAGATCCTTTTCATCTTTAAGCAGTAACAAGACATATGGTACCAGAGGAATGATATACAGTTCTTATTACATGTAACATTGCTGCTCACAGCTTTAACAGACTTTCCTGAATAGCTGAAAAATCATGTGACATAGGTCATTCCTCTGCTATAAATGGTGCTGAAACTCTGCTGCCTGTCACCCTATGTTGTCTGTCATGTACAATCAAACATGATTTTCTGTTATCTCCACGCTAGTAACATTTGGTGGTGTTGATTGTCTGCAAATGCAACAAGCAGGCTATGAGTTATTAGTCAGGGTTTTTAATTGATTTGGGAAAAACTAGTTAAATCCATTGGCAAAAGCACATGATCTAGAAGAAAGGATAGTTTTGCGTTCAAGATGTCAAACAAAGGCTTTGATTGGATTTGGTTTCTATCTCTGCTACAGACTTCTTTTACAACCCTCAGCAAGTTGCTAAATCTTGATGCCTCAGTTTTCAAAGTAAGAGCTAGTTATACTTTCTTATCTGTAATTATGACTAAGATACTGAGATACTGTGGTAATGGATAGAGCTTTGCTTGCTGCAACATCTTGTCTATGGCCTTTTATGGCCAACACAGGAGCACTGCCAAGAAACATGCCATGGCTACTCCCCCTGAATTAGCATCCGCCAAAGCCCAGAAATGGCTTTGAGAGGCCTTGGATGTGTGTCTCAGCACTAATTTCACGTGCTTCTTGAGTCTCAGAGAGAGTACAGCCTCTTTCCTAGGTTGTGGTGAGTGAGTGAGCAGGGTGTGACTTTTTTCATAAGTCTAAGACTATATTCATAGGTCAAAGGCTATGTTTCAGCTTCCATATCATTCATCTTCCTTAAGTATCAAGTGGGAATCTGTTTTGCTACTACACAGGTCTGTTTTGAGACTTAATTTATTAACGTATGGAAAAAGCTTCATCATCTTCTATCAAGGGGTCTCACAATTTTTTATTTGTTACTTAAAACAATGAACTTTAATTCTGTCTTGCATAGATTTATACTTATAAATATACATATCTAAATCTATGCAGGGCAGAATTCAGCTGTGTGTGTGTGTGTGTGTGTGTGTGTAATTTAACATGGAAATTCAGATATTTGACAAATATCCTGTTAGTGTGTATTTGTGCATGTGTATTTAAGATTAAGATGTAAATTATATTCATATACACACCCACATATACACATGCACCCATATATATGGTGGGTTTGTGTGTGTGTGTGTGTGTGTATATATATATATATATATATATATATATATATAATTTCCATCTTAATCTTAAATACACGCACACACATGCACACACTAACAGGATATTGGTCTAATATTAAAATTTCCATGTTACATTGTCAACATAATGTTCTATTGTAAGGGTGCATGGATATTAAGATGACAGGTTATATTCAAGGATAAATACCCATCTTTATGTTTTACCTTTGCCACAGTTTGATTTTGTTAGCAGTAATGGTGACATTTCTTAAAGCCACATATTTGTTAGTGTTGTTTAAGTTTCTAGGAAAAAAATCTGTTCTCAGATCATTTGTTGTAAACTGAGGCATCTGAAATGTGACACCATTCCTTGGAGCAGCATGTAATCTGGCTGAAATTGAAGGAAGTACTTCCATTACCATTAAGAGATCATCCAATAAGTGTCAGACTACATAGTTCTGTCTCTTGTTATTATTCCTTGTGCTACTTTGCAGTCCTGTCTTAAACCTATCTAAACATTTTATTTTTATTGAATGTGATAGTTCAAGAATGGAATAAGTGTATGCACTCATGAAACTTCTGCATGGCAATGAAGAGGCTGAAACATTGTCTATTCCTTTGGTCTTCAGGTCTATGATTATAATCAGTAACTGCTTTTATTCCCAGTTGTTGTGGTGTGAGCAGGCTTTGTCTCTGTTCCTCTCTGATTTGGGGGAATTAAGACTATAAAAGAATCTCAGCACATATTTAAAAGAAAAGAAAGTTTGTTGAACTTTTCCCTGGGGAGAAAAGCATTGAAAAAATGTAAACCAGTAGCTAGGGTGGAGAAGAGCAAACAGCTGGGTTCCACTTGTGCTTCACGAGGAAAAGAAAATCCTTCCCCCTCACCATCCACTAAATCAGTTAAGCAGATAATTTAGGAGAGCATCCTTGGGAATCACTTCACTACATTTTCTCTCAATCTTCAAGCCAATTCTGTGATAATCAAGGATCCTGGTTTTCGCTGATAAAAATATCACAAATTATCTGATTAAAAAAACACAAATCTGTGTTTTTACATGATTAAAATTAAACTATATATATATAGTATGTACCAGTGAAGCACAATGTTTTATTGATATGTTTACAATTTTAAAGCAATTTGGCAGTCTACCAATCAGTATAATATACAATATATTCTAAAAGCCTATATATTTTGGTGTTTGATTTTTGCTTTTTTATCATGGAAAATCAGAGTTCCCACTGCCCCCTTCACTCACCAGGACATGAGTCCAGCTGTGGCTGTCATTGTCCCCTGCTGCTTTGTGGAGCTGAGCTCCCCTGCCCCTGTGTATGCTGTTGCCCCTCATTCCCAAGCCACAGCTGCCCTAGGCCTGTCAGTGCTGCTCACTCTTGACCCACAGACCCCAGGTCCTGCCAGTGCCCCTTAATCCCATCCCATAGCACACCGGTCCTGCTGGTGCTCCTCACTTCCAGCCCACAGCCCCTTAGTCCTGCTGGTGCCCCTTAGTCCTGCTATCACTCCTGACCCATTGCCCACTCCCCCACCCCTAGCCCTGCAGTGCCCACCACTTCCAATCCATAATCCCCTAGCTCTTCTGGTTCCCCTCACTCTCTGCTGTCCCCTGCCCCACAGCTCCCAAGTGTATAAGGAAGAGGGTGGGTGTGTGGGGAAGGGTAGGTGTGGGCACAAGCAACATATCAGGGGGTAGAGGGGCACAGGTGATGTGTAGAGGGGTGGGGGGCACAGGAGGTGCATGGGGGAACAAGGAAGGCACTTGCCCCCCAGATTTCTGCACCCACAGTAGGGCACAGGGCTGCAGCTATGCCCCCTCTGCCTCATTGTCTGTGCCCCACACCCATAGACTTACCAGGAGGGAGCTACAGGAGCTGCTTTCCACTGTTGCCTGACTGCCATGTGCACATGTACACATGACCCCCATGTTGCATGACCCCCAGCCCCAAGTGGCCCCTTGCAGGCTGGAACTCAGCCAATGTGCAAGGAACTTGGCCAACCTGCAAGGGGAAACCCACAATTTCCCAGGTTATTTTCCTTTAAAGGGGAAAATTTGCATTTTTCTCCTTTAAAGAACATCTGCATTTTTCCATAGCAAACAGAAAACCTGGATCCCTGGTGATAATCATGAAATAGGTTATGTTGGAGAACTGCAGAATGAACAAATCTTGTTTTTTACAGTCTACCCCAAATGTCAAGACCAGGAATAGTTCTAGTTAAGGCAATGCAGAACATATGATTTTTACTTTAACTGTCACTGTATGGAAGAGGTAGAGTGTTTATTCTAATTTAAAGTACTGAAAATGTGAGCAGATGTCATCAGAAAGTGCTATTGTATAACTGTAACATATTTATGAGCAGAGAGAGCTAGTTAGCAGTGTTAATCTAAAGTCAGGCAGAAGACAGGGAAGAGATGCACATTATAGACTAACTGAATCAGAGATATATAAGCAATTTCTCTAAAGCAACAGCCTATTCTCACCAAGGTACCAGACCTTTCAGTGGACCCATAAACAAGCTGTGCTCCTTCATCAATACTGACCATATCATCACTGGACCAAATAACATGGATTATAACATGCAAGGTATATTCCTTCATACCTCTGCTAGTGTCATAACCAACACCATCACCTGCTTACAGTGCCCCTTTACTGTCTACATTGGACAGAGGGGGCAATCTGTATGTAAAAGAATGAGGGGACATCAAGTCCAGAAACACACATAAGCTTGTGGCAGAGCACTTTAATCTTCCTGGACATTCAATCACTCAGTTCAGAGCAGCTGTTGTTAAACAGCAGAACTTTTAAAGCTGCCTTGAATGTGAAATTGCAGAACAAGAAATCATCTACAGACTGGATTGTATTAAGTGTGATCTAAACAGCGACTCTGAGTTCTTATCCCATTACCTTCATTAACTTTTTTGACCCCTTTGTCCCCATGGGTTTATTACTTGTTTGCCTCTGTCAGCACTACCTCTCCCCACCTTCCCTCATCCTTCTCCCTTCAAGTCACTTTCTCTATTTGATTGCCTTCTTTGTGCATGTCCTTTAATAGTATCTCTGATTTAGTTACTCTATCAGGTCCACCCCTACCCTGCCTTCTGTAATATATTTGTTATGTCAATGAAAGAAAGGCCAAGATATTATGTCAATGATATACCTATGAAAGTGCAGGCTCATAAATGTTTCTGGAGAGAGATATATGCAACCCACCTAAGTACCTTATTCCCTGGTCAATTATTTTTTAAAATGTTGTCCACATTAAATTTTTGTAATGCACTTAGCTATGGATTTGATATTTGCTGGTTTTGTTTCCTAAGCCCTATAGCTTCTCATTTCTAGGATTGTTCATGTGTGCAGAGTTCAGTTGCTATTTTATTTTTAGGATTCAGTAGAATTGGGTACTACCATGAAAAGAGGGATCTGGATGGGTTTCTGAGGGTGTTAACAAGTGATTGCGGAACCCGGCTCATTCATTTTTAGGTAGTTTAGTTTAAGCCACCTAAACCTGGGATCAGGGGATCAGCACATTGTTCATTGGTTCACTGCTTGCCAGGAGGAGGTGCAGTTAGCTGCAGGCAAGTAATTTGGGAGTGGGGGACCTTGGCATCTGATGTGGGGTGGGGAGCTGCTGGTTTTGGGGGAGAGGAAAAATAGCCTGGGCAGGGTGGAGGGGAAAGTAAAAACAGCACAGCCCAGCAGAACTGTGGAGCGTGGGTAGGCTTTCCCAACCCTGGGGCTATGCTGGAAATTTATGCAGACATGTTCATCAAGCTAACCCGTTGAGGTTGGGTTAAACCATGCTGATCTACACTTATTTTTTGTCAGATGAGAACTACCATTAGATTGGGCACAACCTTTTTAGGGTGACCTATGCCTTTTAAACACTTACACACCCAAACATTTAGATTGCCCTGAGTCCAGGTAGGGCATTCTAAAGATAATGCTTGTATTACAGCAACTAAGGAGCAACTCAGAGATGCAGGAAGATGATAATAAGCACTGCCGTGTTCTTCTCTGTGGGATGCCAAAAAGAAATCCTACTACTGTAGGAAATTCATCCTCTGCTGTAGGAGATCTACTAATCTTTCGTTCTCTCTTCTTTGACAATGCCCACCATCTATGTTGACCCTACTCTCCATTATATTCTCATAAGGCTTCCCCCATCCGCATTTCCCTTTGAGGCCTTCTCAGATGTGAGAGTCTCACAATAATGAGGATTGGTTTTTTTCATGGAAGAGAACTGTTAAGCTTCCCAGTGCTTTTAGGCCTTTTAGGGGGCACTGTCAACCCTAAGAAAACTTGACAGGGTTAATGACTTGCCCAGATATAACAGTACTTGTTACTACTTCAGACTTCAGTAGCTGTGTATTAATGAAAATATTTTCTAGATACTGGGTGCAACTACAGGAGATGCTTTACTGTGCAGTAGAGCTAATTACTACATAGTAAACATCACTGTCTACACATGCTGATCCTTACTATGCAGTAATTTCCTCTACTTGGTAGTTAATTTGCTACCTGCAAATGCAAGTAGCGAATTAACTGTTGAGTAATTACTGAGCATTAGAGCACATGTAGATGGCAAATTTCCTCCCAGTCAGCTGGGCAGAAGAGGGAGGGAGATTGTTCTCTGCCCCCAGGAGCTGCCTGTTGAGGTGGCAGACTCTGCCACTCTAGCCCAGGTGGGGACAATGTCCCCCTGCCCTGGCAGCAGGGAGTTTCCAGGCCCTGTTCCACAATCATGGAGTGGAGGCTTGGAGCTTCCTACATAGGGAGAGTTCCCCACCCAGGCTGGAGCTGGCTGGGGCCTGCCCCTGACCAGGACAGTACCTGGCCAGCCCCAGGCTGCACAGAAAGTCTGCACATGCATCCTGGAGATAACTGGGGACCGTCCAATTTCAGGCAGTTCCCAACCAGCTCCAGGCTGCACATGCAGACTTTCCCTGGGAACCTTGGGGCTGGCCAATCAGGCAATAGAGGCATGGGGCTTGGAAAGAGCTGCAGGGGAGGGGTAGGCCCCAGCCCCCTGCCCCAATGCACTGAGGCAGGTAGCAGCAAGCTGCTGGTTGGGAGGGGAATCCCCATCTAACGAGTGGCTCTCTGATAGATAGCCCACCAGCAGAAGGAGCAGGGGGCTGAGACCTGCCCTTCCTCTGCAGCTCTTTCCAAGTGCCCTGCTCCCGATTGGAAGATCAGACCAGGGAATTCCCTGGTGCTGGGTCAGGGAAACATTGTCTCAGCCCCAGCTCCACCACCAGAGCCTGCCCCAGCAGCAGGCAGCTCCTGGGAGCAGGGAGCAATCTCCCAACCCCCACCAGGAGACACTGTCTCCTGGCCCCTACCAATCTCTGGCCAAGCACCCAGGGGAAGCCTAGAGCTTCCTCTGGCTGCTTCAGAGGGCCAGTGCAGGGCTGGAGGGAGTGGTAACAGACTGCTGCCAGGAGCAGCAAATCTGCTCCCTAATCTCAGCACCTGTAGATGCCTTCCCAGAGTGGGTTTACTCTAGAGTAACAGGATGGGTTACTCTAGAGTCATTTACTCTAGAGTAAACCCACCCCACAGCATAGGCATGTGTGGATGTACCCACTCAGAAGGATGGGGTGAGACAGGCTCATCAATCTTTCTGTACTTTTGGTTCCATATTTTGACTAACTAAAGAACTTCTGACACAAAATAAGAAGTCAGTGTGTCAAACATGTCAGTGGTTCACATACACCTAGATTTTCAAGAATATCAGTATAAAAAATAAAAATTCCTCCAATGTTTGTGTCAGTGGCGATGCATAGCGGGTGCACAGGCATACACATGCACCCCCTGAGAGCATGGTGCACCCCCTGACAGACTGCACTCCTCACTTAGGCAATGGGCGGGGGAGGGCCAGGAGAGCCGGTGCTCCCCCTGCAAGCACTGGCCGGGGAGCGGGAGCACTGCAGCCACTTCAGGAAGCACCGTGTCCACTTCCAGAAACCAGTGAGTGAGATCGGCTGCAGGGAGACTCGGCTTCCTGATTGGTGAGATCAGCTGTGTGGGGAACCCCCTGTGGGTCGGCAAGATCAGCCATGGGGGGAACCCCTCACGGTCACCGACTGGTCGCTGGGGGGGGGGAGGGGGGGCATGTGCCTCCACTGAGTAAGGTGGCACTAGTCACCTATGGTTTGTGTGAGAATATGCCACCTCTGAAAGAACAAGATAGAAAAATCCTACAGAGTTAACAATTTTCAATAGAACTGAAATAGATGATAGTTGCTGTACTACTTTATGATTTCAGGTAGGTTGCAGACAGTATCTTAGTCAATGAGATTGCAGTGGGAAAAATCTAATGGAAGATCAACTGTAATTTTTGTACTTTTTAGTTTGAGTCCTTAGGTAATGGATATTTATAAAATTAGGAGATCAAATTCCTCTGGAGTGGAACAGTTTGTGAAAACTTGTTTCAATTCAAGTGAGAAAAATTAAGAGGGCCAAATTCCTGTGAGAATGAAGGTGGCTGAGAAATTAACAGATGTGCAAAATTGCTGGGGTTTGCTTTGCAAGGATTTCACCAAAAAGTAGGAGATAATCAGTGAAATTTCACACCATTGCTGAGAAACAAAATGCGTCACCACTAAAAAAGGCTTGTTTTCCACCTTTTAATAATGGTGAGTGACCTATTGAATCCTATTCCGCTTACGTTAAAATAATGCTGAAACTCTGAAAGTTGTTTTTTCCTCTCCAAAAATAACTTATGTCACTTCAAAAAGACAAAAGCTATGGGCCAGACTTATCAGCTGGTGTAAATCAGCACAGCACATTTAACTCAAATGAAAAAAGGGTCCTTGGACAGTCCTTGGTCTATCCTTGGACAGACATGTCCAAGAGTGGGGTTTAGGGGGGAGGAGGTGGGGGAACAAGGCAGGAGGCCTGATTTGGTCCCCATGAACTGTCACATGAAATACATGACATGGAATACAGAAAACCATATGAAATATACAATACCACAGATAGATAAGGGACACATAGGAAATATCTGAAACTCAAAAATCCTCGGTGTCTTAATGAGATCAACTGTATGTTGCACACATAATACACACACATATAAGGCTCATATATTATTTTTTTCTCTCTGTATTTCTAAATTTACCCCAAGTGTCAAAAACCTTATTCTTATCATAATAAAAATGATCCAAAAGAACTGATTCAGAGCTGGACTTCAGTGCATCCGACAAAAAATATTTTGATGATCTTCTTAATGGGCAAATTCCATTTATTTTATCAAATGCTATGTCTTCATATCTCTCCATCATGACATAATATTATGGCCCATTAGTAACCCACTGCAAAACCATAACATTGGGGCCAAGGCCCCTTAAAAAAATGGGTGTCATTGTCTGAGGCCAAAAATTTATGCCTAACTGGATGCCCCAAGTAGAATTTAAGTCTTCCCCTCCTACAGTAGAACTCAGGAGGACACAGCTATGCAAATACCACCTGTTGACTATAATACGTCCATCTCCTTCCTTTGGACCCCGTAATGCTCAGTGATACAGTGAGGTTGTGACAATTCACCTTATAGCTTTACATTCCTGATAACTAGACAGAAGACAGAGCAGGGTGGCACCTACAGAAAAGAAGTTGCATTTAAACTCTTTAAAAATCACTTCTTTCATTTTGCTACCAGATTCTCAAATCATTGAAACAAATAGAAAGAATAAGAGTCTGATTCTCAAATACGTACCTCCATCTATACTGAGTTAGACTTTTTTTAATCAAACTTTTTTTCACTAAAATTGAACTTTGATGAAATAACATTTTCTCTTTAGAAAACTTGAACCCCCACATTTTCAACAGTTTTTTTTTTCAGTTTTTGACTTCTCAGCAATTGTAGTGTTTCTTACTTTAATGATGAAAACTGGGGGAAAGGGAATGAGAGGGAAACTAAAATGCAGAACTGAAATTATCCACTTTTTTTAGTTGAATAACTGAAAACTTCTGTGAAATTTATTCATATATTTATAAAGATTTTTTGTGAAAAAATTTCAGTGGTTCACATACCACTGGGGGGGGGGGGGGCGGGGAGAGGAGGGGAAAACATTTTTAATGGCATCTATTAATATTGCCTTTCAATTACCACCCTGAGCCTATCCAAGGACAACATTTTGGCCCGTATTCTAAAGACCTTGTTACACATTAATTTTAGGTAGCTCCTGAAGCTCCTGACCCCTGGATTATCCACATATTAATGCCTGAAACTAGTTTTAAGAACACTCCAGGGCAGAATTATCTCTGATCCACTTTACCCAGCTTTTGTTCCACTAATATGTGACCACTCCCCACAGATGAGTTGCCCAAGTTGCAGTCCTCCAGCTTCCCAGGATGCAGTGGTCCCTGCTCCCACACCCTCCTATTCTATGTGCATAAAATTTTTACCCCCTGAACTCTACTGCCCGGGAGGGGGTTTCTGGCACCAAGCCAATTCCCCTCCCACCCCTGGGGTTGTGATCTTCTCACCCCCAAGTGTGCAAACAGCCTCCAGAACACATGCCAGATATCCAGGTTGCAGGTCACAGATGTGTCTAAGAGTAGGGTTTAAGGGGGAGGTAGTGGGGAAACAAGGTAGGGGGCTGGATTGGGTCCCCATGACCTGGGGCTTCCTTTCCAGGGCAGGAGCAGTAGCTCTCCCAAAAGTGCCTTCCCTCACTGCTCCCAGCTACCCCAGGAAGCACAACCAGCACCCTTAATACCCCAATCCCAATTTATTAAAACATGAGCCCTTCTTTCATTTACTTCCTCTTTATTTCTTTTTAAATCTTTTATTGGCTGGCTTCCTTCATTTTACCACCAACCCCCCATCCCTATTTCTTTTTCCATCCCATTTTCTTACCCACCCCCCATCCCGCTAAATCTTTGACTCCCAGCTTCATGTTCCTACCCTCTCAATCCATCTTTCACACCTTGCCACCTAGAGCAGAAAAAGAACCCTGTCCTGGTTCACCCGTGATCTAGTGGCAGCTCACAACTATAGCTCCTAGTCCAGTCCCTGTCCACCAGCTCTCTAATGGCAAGTCACAGCTGTGTAGGTTGGGAACAGTAAAAAAAAATGTTTTTAGTCTTAAAGTGTAACTGCTCTGAATTCAAGTTAACACTCCCACCAGTCATCATTTGAGCAGTTCAAAGTACAATGTGTAACAAGGCCCTAAAATGTAATAGCTTTAAGCCAAGTTTGTAAGCTTCTCTCCTGCTTTTGTTTCTTAAAAAAAAAAAATCTTCTCATGAAATAGATAACTAATACTGTTGTAAAACAAATCAGAGCAACTAATTACACTAAATAACACATTCCAATGTATATTTTGAAGTAACTATTTTACAGTTAGTCAGCTGACCCTTGATCCATATAAAACTATATACAGTAAAAAGCTTTGTTATCCGGCATCCACAGGGAATGGAGGGTGCCAGATAACAAAATATGCTGGTTAACTGAGCAGCCCAAACAGGCATCTTTGCCTGTTTGAGCCACCTCCTGTCCTGCTGTGTCTGGGGTGTCACCGCCCTTCCGGCCACGTTGCCTTCCCTCCTGCTGAATCACCACCCCTCCTGCGGGCCCTGTGGGCCCTGAGGGACAGGGAGGAGGGACCTGCTCAGGTTGTCCTGGGCCATGGGAGCTTGACAGAGCAGGCTGTTTTCCCCCGGACCGTGGGGGATCCATGAAATCAGAAGTTCCGTGGTGAGCACTTCCGGTTTCACTTAGCCCTTACAAGTTCTTACAAGCCAGCATGCTGGTTAACAGAGCATGCCAGCTTGTAAGGTGCCAGATAACTCAGCTTTTACTGTAATAACATTGTGTCAGTAATTCCACCATATTTATTTGATTAATGTTGTGATTTTTTTTCAAACAGAATTCTAACAAAATTACCCAGTTCTGGCCCAATACATTAGACCTTCTTTGCATATCTGGAAACAGATCATTAAATCTTAGGTTTAACACTGAATCCTTGTATTCCCAAATATCCTAACTTACAAGTATTTTTACAGGAACAGGTGGCACCTCTTCTTTTCTCAATTGTGGCTCTTATAGTAGGGCAAGATCCAAAATAGGACTGGATCTAGATAGACTTTTGGTGCCTAAGTATAAAATTGTGATTCAATAAAACCCTTCTCAGAAGCTGATTAATCTTGGAAGCACCAAAACTCACTGGATGCATTCAGATGAGCACACAAATGGGTATGTGGCATTGCAGACCTGTCTACAGCACTGCACATTGCATGCACTGAACAAACAAGCATTCCACACACTGCTAATTTGAAGCATGGGGATGGGGGGTGTTGCTTGATACCAGGATATCCCAGTGTCAAAAAAACCCTAGGTGCTTAATTTGCTTAATTAGGTGCTTAATTTGGGGTTTGGGAGGATTATAAACTATGAATATCAGTTGCTTAACTCAAGTCTACAAGAAGATCCTAAGGTCTATATTCAAGGCACTCCTTGGAAAATTTCTGGGTTTATCTTGTGAGTCTGGTAAAAGTGTTAGCATATCTAACAGTGTAAATTTTGCATGGTACCTCATAGAATCCCAGGTTGTTGTACACCCTTCTCTTTAGCATTTCAGGTAGCTAGGTGGACACCTCCTTGGTCTTTGTTTTCATAAATCCCATCTTTATGTACCTAACTCTTCCCATGCAGTATATAGGGCAGTATATAGGGAATTTAGGCATGTAACTCAGGGCTGTGGATTCTACTCTGAGGGCAAGTTGCCTAAAAGTTAGGTATGGCTTCACTCAGCATTGCCACATCTAAGTTTCTTTTGTGAATCTAGGCCCGTATGAATTGTCACCATTGTTCTTTATATAGCATGGTGTATATGGCAATGAGTTCTTTGAAGGCTGCTGAGTCCAATGCGTGAGTGACAGTTTCACCCACAGGTAGGGCACACCCATGCACTAGCAAAGCTCCAAATCTGACCAGCAGATTCTTTCCTCTTCTGATACCAGTCATCACAAAACTTGATCCAGTCCACCTTGCAGTGCCCCACTCCATCTGCAAGCTGATTCCACCAACCAGAATAGCATTCTGGATTCCTTTCCCAATCATCCAAAGAGATTCTAAAGGATGCTAAATCATCTTTGCAAGCATCCTGAAGTCTGCTTCTCTTTCTAGACCCTTCATGAGCTTCAGAGTGCAGCACATTCTTTGGGATCCTGTGATCCGGCATTCATTAGACATGACCAAGACACCTGAGTCATTTCTTACTAATCAATGTTCCCGTGGATGACATACCAAAATGATTTAAGACTTCCACATTGTCACCCTGTCTTGCCATCTTATTTGAAGAATTTTATGCAGGCATCTGTTTAGTATTTTGGTATTTTTGGCATAGGTCGTCTATGTTTCTGAGCCATATAGAAGAGTGGATAAAACACATGCCTCATAAATATGGGTTTTCACTTTAGTTGACAGTTTTTTATTGTTCCAGGCTCTGTATTCAAAAGACCAAAGTTCCTGGCTTCTTTCCTAGTTTTTATAGATTTCATAGACATTCAGACCCCGAAGGACCAATTGAGTCCAGACCCCTGCCCCTGGGGCAGGAAGTCAGCAGGGATCATAGGATTCCAGCAGGATAAACATCCAAATGTGTCTTTAAGGTGTTCAAAGTGAGTGCTTGAACCACCTCTGGCGGCAGTCTATTCCAAACCTTGGGGGCTCAGACAGTAAAGAAGTTCTCCCTTATGTCCAGCCTGAATTGGTCACAGTGGAGTTTGTGACCATTCAATGTTGACATCCCTTGGGGTGCTCTGGTGAACAGACATTCCCCCAGATCCTGGTGAACACCTATGATAAACTTAAAGGTGGCCAGCAGATCGCCCCTGAGCCTACGCTTTTCCAGGCTGAAGCGTCCCATGGCTCTCAGCCTCTCATCATAAGGTCTGTTTTCCTGACCTCTGATCATGCACATGGGTCTCCTCTGCACTCTCTCAAGCTTCTCCACATCCTTTTTGAATTGTGGAGCCCAAAACTGGACGCAGTACTCCGACTGCAGCCTCACCAAGGCCGAGTACAACGGGAGAATGACATCCCGGGATTTGCTATCTTTGGATGCAAGCCAGAATTTTGCTCACTTTACTAGCCACAACAACACATTGAAGGCTCATGTTCATCTTGTGGTCAGTCATGACCCCCAAGTCCCTTTCATCTGTAGTGCTAACCAGCATAACACTGCTGAGCCTATAGCATGCTGCAGGTTTTTCCTCCCAAGGTGGAGAACCTTGCATTTTTGGTCTTAAACACCATCAGGTTCTCATCCTCCCATTTCATGAGCCTGTCCAGATTTGCCTGGATCATCCTCTTGTCCTCAGGTGTGGATGCTTTACCCCAGAGTTTGGTGTCATCAGCGAACTTGGTCAGCCCACTTCTGACACCATGGTCTACATCATTGTTGAAGATGTTAAAGAGTAAGGGCCCTAGGACAGAGTCCTGAGGGACCCCACTGGTCACAGGGCACCACAATGATTGGCTTCTGTCAACCACCACCCTCTGGGTCCTGCTGCAGAGCCAATTCCCCAGTCAGTGGATCATGGTGAGGTCAAGGCTGCAGTTAGCCAGTTTTGCCAAGAGTTGATCATGGGATACCAGATCAAAGGCTTTTTTAAAGTCAAGATATACAACATCAATCTCTTCCTCCTTGTTCAGGTGATAGGTCACCTGGTCATAAAAGGAAATGAGATTGGTCAAGCAAGACCTACCTGCAACAAACCCATGCTAGGTATCCCTCAGGATATTGCCTTCAGTTAGTCTGTTAAGGATAGCCTCTTTGATAATCTTTTCCAAGACCTTCCCCAGGATGGAGGTCAGGCTGATTGGCTTGTAGTTTACCAGATCTATTTTCCTCCCTTTCTTGAAAATAGGCACCACTTTGGCCCTCCTCCAATCTTCGGGCACTTCACCAGAGCACCAGGAGCTCTTGAAGATCCATGCCAGGGGCTGAGCTATGATGCTAGCCAGCTCCTTGAGTACCCTTGAGTGTAAATCATCAGGGCCAGCTGACTTGAAGGTGTCCAGCCTGTCAAGGTGTTCATTCATGAGGTCAGCTTCAATGGAGGGTAAGGAATCTCCCTCTCTTGGGCATCCCTGACCCACAGTGGGCAAGGGCATCTCATGGGACTGGTGGAAAACTGATGCAAAGTACCCATTTAGCAAGTTTGCTTTGTCCTGGGCATCGGTTGTCAGTTGTCCCATCTGGTTTAGCAGGAGTCCAATGTTACCTTTGCTTTTCCTCCAGCTCCCCACATATCTAAAAAATGATTTTTTATTGTCCTTGATATTTGTAGCTAGCTGGAGTTCCAACACAGCCTTGGCTTTCCTGGTTTGTTCTCTGCAGGTCTGGACGGAGCAGAGTATTCCTCCTTGGTGGTGGTTCCAGTCCTCCATCCTTTGTAGGTCTTCCTTTTAAGATGCAGGAGGTCTGCTAGTTCCCTGGAGAGCCAAGGGGGCTGCTGTGCCCTTTTGCTGCCTTTCCTTCGTGATGGTATAGACTTTGCTTGTGCATCCAGGATTGCTCCCTTGAAGATCAACCACTCATCCTGAACTCTCCTCCCCTTTAGGTTGTGGACCTTTAGGGCCTCACTGACAAGTCTCCTTAGCTTGTCAAAGTCAGCTTTCGTGAAGTTGAGGACTTCTGTATTACTGACTGACTTGCCAGCTTTACGGCAGATGGTGAAGGTGATTCTTTGCTGATTCTACTAGTGAGCTCAGCATCAAGATTTACATTGCTGGTAACAGTAGAGCCAAGGTAGAAAAGTTGGTCAATAACATCTATGGTGCTATCTGGAACTTATTTTGAAGAGCCTTGGTGTATGATAACAGTCTTCTGCAAACTTATTGCTAGCCCAAAGATTTTGCATGAGTCAGAGAACTTGGTAATATGTTGTAGGGCATCAACACTGTGAGCCACAAGGGTTGCATCATCTGGAAACAACTGGTCCCCTATGATGATCTCTTTCACCATTGTCTTAGCTCTGAACTTTGTAATGTTAAACAGTCCTCCATCATGTCTAGTGCTGACATAGACACCTTCTTGAACATCATAGAATACATGTTGAAGCAGAAATGAGAAGTAAATTTTAAACAATATGGGAGCCAGTATGCAGCCCTGCTTTACTCTGTTGTTGACATTGAACAACTCAGACTCTTGTTTTTCATACATTACAGTTGCCTTCATGCCATCATGTAAGGATTTCACAAGGCTTAGCAGTATAGGTGGACAACCAAGCTGCTTCAGAACAGTGTAAAGCCCTGACTAACTAA
This sequence comes from Alligator mississippiensis, assembly GCF_030867095.1. Lineage (NCBI taxonomy): Eukaryota > Metazoa > Chordata > Crocodylia > Alligatoridae > Alligator > Alligator mississippiensis. The sequence goes on from NC_081825.1 coordinate 117,801,411, forward strand.
CCATGTCAAAGGCTTTTGTGAAATCTATAAAAGCCTTCTACAGTGGGATACATTTCTCTGTGCACTTTTCCTGCAGTTGTCTCACAGAGAAGACCATAGTTATGGTGGACCTGTCTGAGTGAAAGTCACATTGGCTCTCAAGGTATATTCTCTCTGCTAATGTCTGAAGTCTAGGTGAAAGGATATGGCTTAAGATTTTTCTCACAATGTTGAGAACAGATATACCTCTATGGTTATTACAGCCATTTCTGTCTCATTTGTTGAATGAGTTGGATGAAATGCACATCCTTGAAGTCTTGTGGAACAGTTTCTTCCTTTCAACAGAGTAGCAGTACCACATGCAATCTTACAAATGCACAAACAAATACTTGCTACAAATTTTCAGCAGGTAAACAGCCAGATCCTGAAACTGTGTTATTGGGAATCTTTTTGATACATTGTTCAAGTTTCTTTAGTGTAGGTTTGCCATCCAGTGAAGTCATAACTTCAAACCCAGGCAATTTATCTAGCACATGTTGGTCTACTGCAGATTCCCTTGAGTATATCCTTCCATAGTGCTCAATCCACCTCTCCAGTTACTTCCTCTTATCAGTTAAGACCACCAGGTCTTTCAGTGGAGCTGTCTTATACTTTGTCAACCAAATGGGCTTTTTAATGCCCTCATACATCCATCTACTGTTGCCTGCATCAGCAGCCTATTGGATGCTGTCACAGAGTCCGAGCCAAGCATTTTGAGCATATCTCTGGGAAGCTGCTTGAACAGTCATATGACCTTCTCTTAAGTTGTTGAGCAAATCGGTAATAGTAGACTTGTACGTGATTAGGGTAGTTCTTTTTTCTCTCCACAGGTGCTCTACACATGCACATTTACTGTGCAGTAACCAAAATTACTTTGCAATACAGGCACATGTCTTCATATGCATGCCTGTACTGCACAGTAAATATGCAAAATTGAGTTACTGCATAGTGACTCACATGTAAATGCCTTACTGCACAGTTACACTGTGAGTGTGGACTGACTTGGGACTAACTTTCTTGAGTAATACTTTAAAATTCCTAGCTTTAGTCCCCAGTCAATACACACACAGTGTTAATGCACCTTAATGCCTGCATGTGTACATGCCAACCTATTTCAACTTATTGTGCAGTAACTTACTGTGCAGTAAATGTAAGTTGGTGTAAATACACATGTGCACATGCCCAGTGAATGGCAGCATTACCTCTGAATGGTTTACAAACATTGACCTTTTCTTTATACTCTTTCCAAAACTCTTGATTGCCATATTGTGCATACTTATCTTCAGGAGTTCCTATGAATCTGATGCAGTCTCATTTGTTTTGATTGACTTCACTACTTCTTGTTGAAAAGCTATTTCTTGACAGGTTCATTGATGTAGTACAAGTCAATATGAGGCTTTCAAGCGCATACATCTTGTCAGTACCAAGTCCAGATGATGCAAACGTTTGGACCTCAGATGTCTCCATAATGTTCTTCTTTTGATGTTACCACCAACGCAGGTGTTGGTCACTGATAAGCCTTAACTGGCACAGAACTCAAGAACTCTCTGACCATTGTTGTTCATATGTTTGATGCAATATCTGCACAGAATCCCAGGCCAGATGTTAGCATTGGACCCAACTCTTGTATTGAAGTCTCCAATACTAGGATGGGTTCCTTCCGTGGAATCCTTCCATGGAATCTAGTTCTCCCAGCTGTTGATAAAAGGTGCCCTTCTCCTCATCACTAGCCTGCAGAGTTGGAGCATAGACAGTGACAAGATTGATGAATCCCTTCTGTAATCTAACTCAAAGTGTTGTGGTATGTATGTAGAGTCACTGCAACTGAAGCGTCACACAATGACATAAGTTCATTTCTGACAGCAAACCTACACCATGCTCTCTCTTTACTCCTTCAGGTTTGCCATGCCAGTAAATGGTGAAGTCCTTCTCCTTTATGAAGCCTGTGTCTGGGAGCCGAGTTTCCAGAAGAGCTGCAATAGCAATTCTGAAATGTGCAACCTTGTTATTCAACACAGACATTTTTCTCAGATCTAAATCCAGATCAAAGTCACATCCAGGGGCCAAAGTCCAAATATTCCAACAAGCTATTCTGTTTATAAAATCAGTTGACCCAGGATGTAAGCAGTGAGCCAAGGCTTGTTTGACCCACCTTTTCTAGGACCACCCTCATGCAAGGCAAACAGTTCATCCCTAAACAGGGCTGCTTGAAAATCTTGGTAGCTGCCTAAGTGCTCTTATATCCCTTTTGGATCCCTATGACCATCTTGCTAAGATCTTCAGCACATATGTCTAGGCTGAGTTATGGAGGAGCAGAGCCTGCAATAGACCTGTCATCCCCCTTTAGACCACTGAGCCAAAGTCCAAAGGCCAGAATAAGTCTAGACATTCAGTGACACAGAAGTTGTAGCTGCTGCCAGAGGGCAACCTGAATAAAGCTGCTAATTGCCTATCACTTTAGCATGAGCACCTTTTCTGTCAGGTTAGGCCCCTTAGCCTGTCTTTAAGTAAGAAGTGTCCACAAGGCAGCAGAGGATGCAATTTAACATCGTGCCCAAGATAGTCATGCCTGTTTGACTACAGTTTAATGTCATATCCAGTATGACTACAGGTTAAACAGAAATAAGTCAAAATTCCTTACTAATCTAGATACAATGAATTTGGTAAAGTTAGCTAGAAGAAGAGTTGCCTATGTATTTCCTCAGGAAGGCAGCCATTGTATTCACTTAGCTATATATATATATGTCACTATATATGCCTTATGGAAATCTTGGTAGCTTTCTATTTCAATTTGAAGAAAGCTTACCTCCCTTTACCATTCACTTTAGAGAGTACCAAAACTGTCTACTCTCTTCAAGCAACAGATGTTAGGGTAAATCTTTTTCTTTCCAAATTGCCTATGATTGAGCATGCAATTCTATATCTCTCCATTTATCTCAAAAGTTATTTATGGCAGAGTACTAAAAAAATGAGTCTAATGATCACCTGATTGGTTCTTTAAGTCTAATTTGTTTTAAACAAACAAAAAAAAAGGATACAGTAATTATAAAGTGGTTGCGGCATGTTCAATGGATCTTTCATGCTTAAGTTACAGTCAAGATTTATGGGCCATTCAAACATAAAACTTGAAGACTTGTAAGAACATGTACTTGCACGTGGGTTGAGGATTGTTTAAATAAGAGAAAATTTGCACATAAAAGATGGAACACATGGTCAGCATCTGGAATTTATGAGGCTAGTTTTATTAAATAAAACAATAGTAACCACCTTGTGCTGCTGTGTTGCTGTAGTAGTGACAAAATGGTGGCACAAAAGCAAAACTATAATCTTTTAAAATAAAAAAATGTTTTGCTTTCAGGAAAAAAGTAATGGCTGAGGAATTATAATTCTCTAAAACTACTCTCAAATAAAGTACAGCAATAAAACCATAGCCTATAGAAACTGTTCCCACTTGTCATTGTGACTGTTATGTTAAGTTTGTTATTTTATACAAAATAATAGACAACTTCTCAGCACAGAAATTACAGTTGATCCTGAGAAGTGCTGCTGTAGTTCCTATAAAATGTATTCCCTTTCTGCACTAGAATTAGCTGACCAGCATGTATTCTCCTGGATGCCATATAGATTGTGTTTGAAATCTTTCTTCACAGGAAACCATTTGGGTCAGATTCTCCTTTCACTTGCACCAGTACCAACCAGGAGTAGCCCTAGTGGCCAGATCCAGACATGCAGGCACGTGAGGTTTGTGGCTCTTTGCGGCAGCACAAGCCACACACCTGGCACATTAAAGCATGCCCTGCGCTGTAAATTTTCAACGCGGGGGCAAAATTTGCTATCAGTAAATTTTGCTACCAAAAATTTGCTCCCAGCAGCAAAAAAACTCTGGTGTGGAAAAAAGCAGTGTAATGCATGTGAGAGGCTCATGCGACAGCAAACAGGGAGGCTGGATCCTCCCAGGAGACATGAACAGGGAAACAGTAGTTTCCTTAAAGTGGGGCAGTTTGCCCCACATATTGTGGGGCAGGGTGCACTGTGGCAAAAAGTAGCAACACAAATTTATGCAGCTACTATTTTTGCCACGGCAAGTGCACCCCTCTTACATTACAGTTTCACATTGAACTTTGGTAGTATCCAAAATATTGATTAACACTTTAACATTTCTAATAATTAATTATGTTATTTGCAACGTATAGTGTCCCCTTTCCACCTGTTGAAATGCTTTGAAACTATACAACAGGATCAAAAGATTGCCGTATAATAAAAATACAATATGAAATACTAGCTTCTCAACAAACACACACATTCAAACAAGCATAGGTATTCAGTTTTAAAATCAGGGGAAATAAGAATCTAAAAACATCTCCGAATTAGAAAGTTTAAAGTGAGGAGAGTTTAAATTAAATGGATTTTAGGGGAAATATAGTATTACCATAGCAGTTCTCACCACAGCAAAAATACAATCATCTCCCAATTCCAAATGAGATAGAAGATTCTTGAAAGAGCAAGTGTTAGGTAATTGTAGGGACCAACCCAATATCCCTTTCAAAACCAATATCCTAATTCAAAGCCAATTGGCCATATTATAGTGAATTAAGATAAAGAGCAGGGTATAATGTGGCAATAGTACAGGCAAGAACATCTGCCCAGAAAAGGAAAAGTTCCCCAGAACAACAAATTCACAACATCGAGAAAAAAACCCGTAAGTGTGGGAAAGAGCAGGAACAAACTTTCTTTCCCCATTATAATTATTAGAGGCAAGGATGTTCATGGATTCTACCTTTTATTGGACTATCTGTGTAGTTGGGATAGACTTGAAATAGCTTTGGGGTACCACAGTACCCTCCTCAGGTCTCTGGGAAAGAAGCAGATATAGCACAGCTAAACAAGAAATGGAATAAGGGTTTGTGTAAAACACTGTGTGATCTAGTATCTCTGTCCTTTATCTTTTTTCTGTGATCATTTTGTTGGTGTTTAAGCTGGTGTATTTTTCTCTCAGTTTACCTTGGGTGATGTGTGATTGTTTTGCTAAATATTGGCATTTGGCTAATCAGAACTATAAAGACTAGTGGCACTCTATTCATTAATTGGAGTTGAAAAATGAAATGCATAAAATAGCATTTCTGGTGTCAGAAATGAAAGCTCATCAGTCAAGTCAGGAATCATCTATGACTTCAAAGAAGTATTGTGCTATCATTCAGATGTGTAGTACTGCTTACAGTTAAAGTGACTGAAAAGAGTTATGCAAATGTTGTAAAAAATGTTCCATGAATATTTGGTTTCACTTTACTTCTGTTTTGTGGGTGGCTCTTTTATGTCTGTTTTTTATTAATATACTAAGGAAAGAATTTAATAATAAAGTACTCACAGAAACAATGTTTCACCAAATATTAAAGAATACTTATATAAAATGAATTCTGAACTTATGAATTAACATCAAACACAACTCTAAGGTATGTCATTGAAGCATACACTATAAAGATACCTAATGTATCTTATTAATTAGTTTAGGTTTTGATAGGAGGCTAGCTACAGATGGAACCAGCCTGTTCAGCGTAGGATATTTTACCCTCCATTTGGTAGTTTGGCAAAAAGACTGTCCAACCAGGAAGTAGAAACAACACTACATTACTATTTATGTTTCCATTGCAAATTAATCACTTATTGAATTTCTAACATGGACTACCATGCAATAAATTACACATACATAACCTGTAGCATGTTAATTATTTGACGTAATTATTGGACTGATTCATTTTCAACATAAAACACTTCTGATAAAGCTGCAACCTGTTCATGGATAATATAAGAACAAACAAAAAAGGAAGCAAGCTAATTTTAGGATCATAATATAATAGGAAAGTATGGATGGAATTGACCTCAGGAAGTCATCCAATCCACCCCTCCCCCCCAGCTCAAGGCTGGATTAAACCATCCAGCCAAGTACTTGTCTAACATGTTCTTGAAAATTTTCAAGGATGGAGATTCCATGCCCTCTCTAGGTTGCCTGTTCCGATGTTTAACCACTTACATAGTCAGAACGTTCTTCCTAATCTCCAGCATATACTTCCTTTGCTGCTCTTTGAGACCATTGTTCCTAGGTTTGCCCGCTATAGCCATCCTCTCTATAATCACCCTTCAATTATTTCAAGAATGGTATCAAATCACCCTCAGTCTTCTCTTCTCAAGAGTAAATAACCCTAGTTCTTGGCCTCATATGTCATTTTTATGAGGCCTCTAATTATTTTTGTCTTTTTTTGCTGAATAAATTCCAGTTTGTCTACATCTTTCTTGAACTGTGGAACCCAAAACTGGATTCAGTACTCAAAGTAAGGTCTCACCAGTGCCAAATACAGTGGAAGAATCACTTCCCTTGATATGGAAGTGACACTTATGTTATTACCACCCAGAATTTTGTTGGTTTCTTTTTTTTTGCAACAGAGTCATTCCCATTGTCCAAATTATTAATGAAGACTAAAGAATACCAAACCCAGACAGACCCCCTGGGAGTCCCACTTGATCCCTCATTCCAACTAGATGTTGAGCCATTGATGACTACTTGTTGAACATGATGATCCAACCAGTTATGTATGTGTCTGCCTTACAGTATTTTTATCTAGGCTGTATTGCCTTAGCTTATTAAGGAAATTTGTGATGTTTCATCCATTGTTCTCCCCCCCATCTACAGAGCCTGTACCTTTATCATAGAAAAAAAATCAAGTTGGTCAAGCATAACTTTCTCTTAGTGAATCTATGCTATGTCTTCCTGATCACATAATTCTCCTTCTGATTCTTTGAAATAGATTCCCTGATAACCTGCTCCACAATCCTCCATAATAGAGGTCATACTGGTCTGTATATTTCTAGATCTTTCTTCTTCCCTTTCTTAAATATGGATACTATAGTTGCCCTTTTCCAGTCATCCAGGACCTCACCCAACCTCCATGAGTTCGCAAAGAGTATAGTCAATGGCTTGGAAATTGCTTCAGCCAATTTCTTCAGTGCTCTCAGATGCGTTCCATCTAGTCCTGATGACTTGAAAGCATCTGAATTTTCTAACCTATTCTGCTACTCTAGGTTGTTTGCCTCCTTCCCTATTTTTGCAGTCAAATGCATTTATCAACTGGTAGCTAACTTTATTCATGAAGACTGAAGTAAAAAAGGCATTAAAGGCTTCAGCTTTTTCTGCATCATCTGTAAGTAGATTGCCTTTTGCTTTCAGTAAGGGGCCCACACTTTCCTTGGTCATCTCATACTTCTGAATACTATTAGAATAACTTTTTATTGCCTTTAAGTCTACCGAATAATCACTGAAAAATATCATCTCAAGGGTTAAAAACCATAAGTGTTGTTGTGAAAATGTAGTCAACTTCTTTGTGCATAAAATGAAAAAAAAAACAGTTTTCAGAAATAATTTTGACTGGGACTATTTTTTTAAAAAATAGGAAAACATTTAAAAGTTTTTCTTTTTGCCTAAAGTTAAAATTTGCTGCTGGTGGGGGGGGGGGAGGGGGGTTGTTTATTTTTTAAATAAAAACACCACAGAATTTCAACCGATTGTTCTCATCATTATGAATTTGGGAAAAAGAAATAGCTATTCAGGTAGAAGAGGAGGAATGATGTGTGTAGTTATGTTGACCCATGTACGCATGTCCCATAATGTACAGTATGACTTTTCTCAAAGCAGAAACAGTAGCCATAAATGCTGTATCGATGGAAGAAACAGCAGCTAGGAAATAGGCTATCCAAATAGGAAATGTATGGTTTTCTTCTATACTGCATGTTACTAGAAGGCATTACTTACATGGATGTAATTTAGAACTGCCAAATTGCTTGTAATTGAGAACTGTATAAACTTTTTAAACAATTGAAGGATTTGGTTTGGAAGCAAAACCCTAAAAATGTTGCAATCTTTTGCAAAGGAATAATGTTTTATGTCCATGTTACGTTTAGCTATCTTGAAGGGGGGAAGCTCAGTGCCCATCATCTTTACCCTTCAACCATCTTCTAAAAGGCTCCAGTTTCTCCCGTCAAAAGATACACAGAGAAAACACATATAAGGACCAGAAGGAAACATGATGACAGGATTCTAGGTAAGTCTCGTTGTTTTTTTGTTTGTTTGTTTTTCTGTTTCAGCAAAACTAATAAATGTTACCAAGTTCTCATGGCCTTGGACTAGTTCTGACTTGAGTTTTGTCCTTAATGGTAGTGAAATAATATGATCTCTATCTGCTGGTAAAGCTGACTGAAATGTATGTGCACCCTAACCCAAAGGTTTTTCTGAGGCTTATTCACCAGCCAATATTTATATTGAAATGTCCCTCTGGGCCCATTTTGACTATTTTAGAAGCTCTTAAGGCCACTGGCATTGCCAGAACCCTTTCTTTTAGTAATCCTTCAACAGGGGAGGAGAGTATTGACAGCTGGGGACATGACCACAAAGACACTACAATGGAGGAATGGAAATTTTTACCCCTTCCTTTTCTTATATTGTTGGTGGGCTGTTTTTTCAAGCCAAGACACATATTTTGATGATGACTGTGAGATAATGAAAAACTTGTAACTATTTTACAGGCAAATTCATTGCTTCGGAACAACGCACTTGGTTTCTTGTCTGGTATTTACTTTTTTTCCAAGTCAGCACTATTTAGTTTTGCATTTGCATTTCAACCAAAGTTTAGTTCTCTCCTGACATTCTGTCTTGTTTTGAGGAGATGCTCATTAACACTTTTCTTTTTATTAATCTCACAGTCTTTTCTCATTGCCATTGAGCATAACATCAGAAAAAAAGGAACTAAGTACCAGATGCGCCACATGTGTGAGGTGGGAATACGTTTGGGCCACCAACCCAGTGACAGCTGAAAATTATGAACCAGGATTTAAGAACTAGAAAATATTTCATACATACATATATATGTATATATATTATTCCATGGCTGAATTTGAAATTTCAGATGAATAGATCCTAATAGCGCATTCTAATTATTAATTACCGATGTTTCTTTTGTAAGGATTATTATTAGTTTATCAATATTTATGATGAGCAAATTCATCTGAATTCTCTTTCCTTCATCACTTGTTTGAATAAGTTTAAATAGTGATATTCTACGTGCATTTTGGCACATCTGGGCATCCAAAACCATGTGTAATTAAGGAAATGTGTATGCTTACTAAATATGTGCTCCAGTTGTCATGACTGATGGACTGGTCATATTTTCAACATCTGAAATTGATAGTATGTGTGTCTGTCAAATTTAAAGATGGGTCTGAATTGTAAAATAATTATTCATATTTCAAAGCCTTCAGAATTTAAGGCAGGAGATTAATCTGTGTTTTGGTTCAGTTATCTATAGAAGCAGGACCAGATGTACAATTTCAGTCTGGATTTTGGTTTTGAAAACCCTTAAAAATCTATAGCATCTTAACACACTTCTAATATGTTTCATAATACCCATGTTGCATACTCGTGTTTGCTGACACTCCTCTTTCTTAACATTATATTACTTTCTTACTACTTGATGATTGTTTAGTATGAAAATTTTTCTATTGTTCCTGTGTGGCTGTTTCCTTCAATGATATTAAAATAAGTTTCACTTCAGAGAACTGGGATTTACCTATTTAAATTAACAATGTATTTTTTTTTTTCTGGAATCCTAAATCTCAACACTCTGTATCTTGGGGAAGAGTCAAACTCCAGAATTCCACACCCATCTGCAATCTACCTATACGATCTCTCTCTCCAATGGAATGAATCAGACATTCAGCAGCCAGTAGTTTCAAATTATGGGCTTGGGTAATCCTGAATTAAAATATTGTACCACCTATAACAGGGAACCTAAGACACCTGTCACTTGCAGGGAAAAACAGCAACAGGGAGGTCCTCAGGTGGGGAAAGCCACCCATTATGAACTGCAGGAGAACAGGTCTCCAGGTATTTATCAAGGAGTACTATGACAGAGCAAGCTGCACTTCAGTAGTATAGTAAAGCCAAGCATGCATAGGTAGTAGAGCGCTGATTGCAGTGCTAGCTGCTCCGTAATAGTACTGTAAAGCAGCACCCAGTTTAGGAGACAAGGCAATGCTACAGTGGCTAGGCCAGCACAGCAAGCTAACCTTGAAATTATGAAGCAAGCCTAATCAGGGAATACCTACAACCTGTCCAGGGGAGTCACCACACCAGAAAGGGGCAGGGCATGGGAGATGCACAAACCCAGGGCTTGAGCCAGGTCAGGCAAGTCTACCACTAGGGACTGAAGGGGCAGTAGTTATGTTGCCAGAGGGCTGGCCAGATGACGGACTGAGACTCCAGTAAGCTTGAGAACAGCAACTAAGGAGCTGAGGACCGACAGGGGAATGAGACCCAAAAGGAAGAAAGAGTTTAGAAGATAGCCAGCAGGCTGAGAGTTTGCGTTAGAGCAGGGACAGGCAACTATTTCAGGTAGAGAGCCATTTCATGAGTTTTGGTGAGCTGTTGAGGCCCCCAGTGGAAGCTGTGTCCCAAGACAGTTGCCTCACCCCCTTGTTGCCATCTTGTGATTGGAAGTCCCACCCCTAACCCCTGACCTTTTCCATCAGAAGTCCCTCCCCTTACCCCCCAGAAATATTCCTTGGGGGGGGGGGGAGTGGGTTGCCATCTTAGAACCAGAAAAAAAACAAATTATACACCAAAAGTCAAACATATTCTGAAACATATTTTAACTTTATTACAAAAAATATTTTGGTCATGATTTGTGTTTGTGTAATGTATACAGAGGTGACTGCATAAAAACTCAAAAATAAATTCTTAGTTTTCTTTATTGTGGGAGGGGGTGTGTGTATGGTGGGGTGTGGGAGTGGGCATGTGTGGGGGTGCAGGGTGTGGTGTTTGTGCATGTGTGTGTGTATGGTGGGGTATGGAGTGTATGTGAGGGGGTTGTGATGGGGTGTGGCTCTCTGTTGGGGAGAAAAGGGTACGTTGGAGGTTGTGTATATGTGGGGAGCTGTGGGGGCAGGGTGTGGGTGTGAGGGAGGGTGGCAGGGTGGAGACCCCCTCATGCTCCCCCCATGGCATGTGCTAGAGCCAGCTGCCTTCCCTGCCAGGGCTGTACTGCAGGGGAGGGAAGGCCCAGGTGCCTTCCCCTGGGTGGCAGGGAAGGGAGAAAACTCCAGCACATGGGGCTTCTCTCTGATTCTGCAGCCCCTGCTGCCAGGGTTGTGCACCATGGGGGGAGTATGGGAGCATCCCCATATCCCCCACCCTCCCTCACACTCACATGTTGCCCACCCCAGCTCTGCACTGTTGCCATCCTCTGTTCCCTGAGCGTGGGCTCCATGCTGCCACCAGTGCCAGGTTCATGCTTCGTGCTCCTGCCCACCTATAGCCCACTCCTGCTGCTTCCCTACCCACTGCCCAGAGCCAGCAGGAGACCAGGGAAGCAGAGAAGGTCCCTGGGGTCTGCAGCAGCAGCAGCAGCCCTGCATGGAAGCGAGTCAATAGGGTATGTTTGGGGATGTGTGTACACATGGGTATCTCTCTCCCACCCTCATGGGCAGAAGGGCTGGGTAGGGCACAATTTGTTGGTGGGTGATGTGGGATGGATGAAAGTGCTTGGTGGGCTGGATCCAGCCCACAGGCCATATTTTGCCCTCCCCTGCATTTGAGCCAGAGTACCTGTTTTTCTGTTTGAGTTTTAACTAATGGTTTGGGTTTGAGGAGGTAGAGGTCCCAGTTGTGCCTGAGAAGCATGCCACTGCCTTGAGCCTAACCAGGGATCAGGCTCAAACAGTGATTAGCAGAGACAGGGCCAGAGGCCCAGTGCATGAGCAGGTCACAAACCAGGATCAGAGGAGCTGCAGCCTGAGAAGGGTGAAACAAGTGCCCAGAGGGAAGAGAAACAGGGTCACAGACAGGGACCTATAGCCCAGGAAGGGAAACATCAGCCCAGAAGGGCGGAAACCAGGGATCAGGGTCCCAGCTGCCCAGAAGGCTGTATTCTGGGCCCAGGGGCCCAGAGTGAGAGACACAAAGACCAGGGGCACAGAAGCATTGTCAACTGATAGGACTGAAGCGAGGGAGCCAGATCCAAATCCATGGGCAAGGGCTGGAGGCTTGCAGCCAGAGGAAAGGGAGCCTGAAGCCAGGAAAGGTGAAGTGTCCACAAAGGATGAAACAATACATTTAGATATGTGAGGCATGGACTTGGCTATAGGAGAGTTCAGAGGGCATGAACAGTCCATAAGGCAACAGGTGCCTTGGGGACATGTATGGGCCAGGAAGGCCAACTTAGAGTGAAGACAGGATTCGGGACCAGTGAAGTCTGAGAGGGATTTGGTGTTAGGAGAAAAGTGTGGAGCTTGCTCTAGAACCTTTAGGCAGCTCCTCTATCAAAACTTAATTAAGAACATCAAGGCATGGCAGGGGGCGGGGTATACTACAGCTAGAGCTGAACAAGAGCTGCATGGCCACCAGGGGGTGTCACGGCTTCCCCTGGAGCCCCAGACCTGTTACATTGCCCCTAAGTGCTCTCCTTTTTCCAATAACTGCACTGGAACCTGTTTGCTCCCTGTTCTCTGTCAAACTGTGTTTGGCATTACATATGTGTGTACAATGTAGAATTCCACACAATATACAGTTACAATAGTAGAGTTGTTAAGAAACCAGGTTTATTAGCTTGAGCAGAATACTGTACTAATGTGATTATACTGCATTGTGCCATGCAGCCATGCCTTGACAGATCTCTATACAAGAAATGAATAGAAATAATTGTGGAATGTATTTTTAAATACATAGAAAGCACAGAAAGGTACATGCTGCAATTTCTGAAAGCAACAGTGAAAATATAACCTACCGTGGAATACATAAATTGTAATGGAAAATGTCCAGTGATTCCAAATTATTTACCTGGTGGAGAGTCATTCCTCACAATTCAGAATTCAGGATTTTTATTGTTAGTTATGGAGAAGCCTTTAAAAATCTCAGTGTGTAATGTCAATAACATGTATTATTGTGTAATGGTGATCTATGTGACTGACTACATCTGTTTATTACAAAGCACTGAGATTTGCCTAAAAAGTACAAACCAGTCATCTTAACTGCAGTTTCACATAAATACATACATTTCACATCATGTATTGCATGTTTCACTTTTTGTTAAAATATGCAGACAAATGTTAATACTTGTGGAAAACGGGAGACTATTGCAGGGCTATTACATAATTGAATGTAGAGTAAATACCTGAACTTCAGACATAGAAGAATAGAGGAGGAGAAAATATATGATTTGGCATTTATCTCACTCATGACACTCTTTACTCACAGAGTAAAACTACTTCTAATGCTGCTTCTTGAACAGAAACAAGGCTTTTGCATTGAAACCATGGCTTCACTGAAGTCTCAGAATGTTGTCCCTGGATATATTATGTTTGATAATAGGTTGTTAAAAAGTTTGCCAGGTAACCTGATGTATGATCACTTGTCTGTTGCAAATGAACTCAATCACCAAGCCCTACATACTACCACTGGATCCGGATAAAATCTAATGACAGTTTCAAGCTCTGTGTCTGTAGGATACAGTCCTTAGTTCAGCCCTCTAATCTAATACTGTGTTTTGAGGTGTTGAACCCTGTTGCATAAGTATCCCTGTTGCATAGATCCAGATATCACTGTATGAGACCTAATAAATCCCCCATTACTTTTATGTGACCCCCAGAATTTTCCTAGGTTAGAGACATGCTGGGCTTCTTGTTTGAATCTTTTGTGAAAGAAAAGCAGAGAACATACTTTTAGCAAAGAATTTCTTTCCCGTAGACATTTTACTTTTGAAGTACACAAGCGCTATAAATCTTTGAAAACAAAACATAAGCCTTGAGGTGTACCCTCCCTTGGTCTGTGATTCTGAAGTTTGTCAGTTTTTCTGAATCAGCAGGATTTTTCCTGCTCTTGAACTCATACCTCTTTATAACATATCTTCTCTGTATCATTAGCTCCATTTGGAAAGCCTTTTGGACCTCCAGTGATGCCCACCACAACTCATTGAGTGTCCTTGTGTAAAAAATACATTGTTCCATGGGGATGGGCTGGTAGTTGACTCCTTCAAAGTTGATGAGCACCAATTGCTATCTTGATGGATTGATAGCTTGTCCTTCAGTGATGCGCCACCCAACTATTCTGCATAGGGCAATTCTTTGTATGCTACACAATCAGTTGTCCAAGATCAAGTTCAACACATAGGACCAAATATTGTTCATAATTTGACCCAGATATATCCCATGCTGGAAAAAAAAAAATAAAAAAGCTAAATCATTGTCCTTTAATATCGAAGTCATACTTGCATAGACTTTCCCTTCATCCTGTGAACAAAAACAGATAGCAGGTTCTCTATTAACATAAATTATAAGTTAAAACACCCTTAAATAAGTTTTAGTATGCTCTACTCATTCACTAATTAACATCACTTTATTGTTTTAAGGCCAGAAATCCCAGGAAGTATGTATAAAATCTATTTCCATTTTATCCAGCTGATCTGTTCTTTCTCATTTTATAATTTCCAGGGGTTAGTTTTCTTCACTTGCTATGAATTCACAGATATGGTTTCAGGCAGATGTATAGGTATTTAATATGGCTTTGATCCTGGTTGGAAAACTACAGAATTAAAAGGGGGAAAAAAAGAAAATAAAAAAGTATTTTTCTCCCAAAGAAGATGAAATACCTTTTTTAAACTTCTGCCGGTAGCAATTATGACATAATCCATTTCGGATATCTAATAATGTTTTTTTATCTTTTAAAAAAGGTTACATGAGAACTCTCTTCCTTGCAAAGTTTCTCTGTGCTTTCTTATTTGCTACATTTTAGGACCATGAACTGATGGCTATAAATTGCAAACTTCCTCAAAATGGTTAACAATACAAAAAAGGTTTTGGCTAAGACAGCCACATTTGATGAATAGTTGAAGTTCTCTGATATTTTTCCTTTTTTATTATTGCCTTTATTCTTGTTTTAGAATAAAAGAAAGTGAAGATTAATTGGCAAAACTGAGCTGCAGAGATTAACCCTTATCAGTTCTCATGAAACCATAACTGTTGTTGTTCTCATGGGGTAACTTGTTACTCTACCTGCATGGACAAAATGGTACCAGTGACAACAGTATAAATGTACCAAAAGCTATTTATTAAAACATACAAATTGATTAAAAGAGTATTTATGATGATTTGAACCCAAAATATTATATAACTAGAATGATGAAAGATAAGTAAACTTTTTTTAAAGTTTCAAAATGTGAATGAACAATTTGCTAAGTCTGCAGTTCACACTGTTTTCAAACTAACAGTTACTTCCAAAAACATTTCCTAACTGTTTCAACTAAATATTGCATTCCTCACAAAGCTGCAATGATATACTGTGGTGCACACAAGCAAATCACTTACAATCTTTGCATCATTCCTGGGTTTTGTGGTCATCTGTTCTTGGACAAAAAGCACAAAGTCCACTCATGCTTGCAGAAAGTTCTCCTGGGGTGCACAGTTTGTAATTTAGTGCAGTCATACCAGACTTGACGAACTAGACAGATTACATGTATCTATCATTCTTTGCTTTATTTATCCATCAATAAATTGTTTTTCAAGCTCCAGGAAAAAAAAAAAAAGTGCCATCTTAAATGTGATCTTTCCTTCCTGTTTGCATTGTGGCTTAGCCAAATGATGAGGCTGAAAATGGCAGCCATATCCAGCATATTTAAAAATAGTGTCATTGTCCACCTGTTGATTTTCCATCTACAGATGGTCATATGGACTAAGTGGTCAAGGTTATCCACCCCACCTTTATTTTTATTGTAGTCATGGATGATGTCTGGCTTTCTTTGCTGTCCACCCACTGACAGGTTATGTTGCATGCTTGACAGCAACAGCACCACTTTGGACTTCTTTGGAACATAGGAAACTAGGGTAATTTCCCCATCAAAAGTAAAAATGGATGAAGAAGTTTTCCTTCTTCAAATTGCTTGCATTTTATTTGGGATATCGACCTTGTTTTTTTCTGAATTGTACCCACATAGGTCTATTCCTGCTGTAGCAGCCTTTCTGCCAGGTCAGTACTTGCAAAGAAATTGTCACCCAAAATATTCCTTCCCATCTTGTACCAGGGATGAACCAGTTTTTCAATGACCTGGGTACAAAGATTACCATGGCATGAAGCTTCTGGTTGGTTGCCCAGGTAGATGTCTCCAGACAGGGGGAATGATGTTGCTGCATCACAGCACCACCAAAATTTCAAGCCATATTTGGCAGGCTCTCTGGGCATATACTATCTGCAACCCCCAAATGCAATGAGCTGCTTATCAACTGTCAGGTGTATACTATTTCCTGAGCTGCTCCACAAATTGTGTCCAGATATCTCTGAAGGTAGCAAGCTTGTCCACAGCTCTCCTTTCCTCATGTGTCACTTTGTTGTCAAATCTCAGGTAGTTGGTGATTTGACAGAATCATTTAAACTCATGGTGGTACAGGGCACAGAAACAAGGACACCCAGTGCGTTGCTTCCACAACGCCTCCAGTGCCTCATGACCACCGTGGTATAGACCACTCAGCAGTAGAAGGCCAATGTAGGCTTTCAGTTCTGTTTTGTTCAGCTTTTTCCACTCCTTTCTATTTTCAGGATGGCTATCATTCCACTCTCTGAATCTTCTTTCTGCCTCTCTGTTTGTTTCTCTTCTAATAACAGTCAGGATGTCTTAAGAGAGAAACATTTCCACCACTGTGTCTTTATTACTTTGTCTTGCTGGGCCAGCGCCTTCATGGACTCTGTCCTTGACTGTTCTCTGATGATGTATTAGCTGTGAACTTTTTTCCCCACACTCTGCCATTCCTTCCTCTAAAGGTGTCATCATCTGCAATGTTTTCTGGGGGTTGTGGCAGTGGCTCTACTCCATGTCCTGCTGTAGCTCTTCTCAATCTTCCACAGTGGCCCTGGGCTGGTCCCTTTCCCATTGGAAGTGTTGGCATCACTTCGGCTTGTGGCACCAACTCCTCCTCATCTGAGCTGAATGAAGCTTCCATAGACACTCGGTCTTCTTGTTCTAAACAGTCTCCCGTTTCTGGAACGAAATTAGCATCCTCACTGCCTTGGGATAAGATTTCATCAGTGGATGTGTCACTATCATCCCCGGTTACCTGTGAAAGACAGACTTCAGCACTGAATATATGCTGCCTTCTCATCCAGGACGGCAGAAAAAAAAGAAAAATAGCCTACTGCTGAATGCATATAAATAACAAGCAAAGACAAGCCTGTCCGCCTGTGCTGTCACAGAAACAATTCCACTCTTCCCTATGGCAGCTCAGGTAACACCCTCTCCTGCTTAGCACAGAAGCCAGAGTCCAGCATCCACCCTTTGTAGGCAAGACAAATGTGGGTGGAAGCTGTTTGGAAACCACAGATGCAGGGGCCTGTTGAGAGCAGGTAACAGGGGCATGGGAAATGTCAAGCCCTTACTGTTGAGGGGGACTCTATAGTCTACTCTGTATTGCAGTATGATGATGTTCTATTTCTTCTCTGCTGCTCCTTTGCTCCTTGGCCTCACTTCCAACAAAAGCAGCGTAAACTAGCTTGTATGTTATGAAAGGGGCAGATGAAGCAGAGTTCTGCCATTAGAAAAGAGAGCAGAGGTAGATTTGGGTGTGACAGGAGTTTTTTTATTTTTTTTGGGGGGGGGGGAGGTTGGCAAAGGGCAGGGTGTTTTGATGACCTTGTAGCCTGCAAACAAAGTGGTTAGCAAAAGGGATTACCACATCTTCTGCAAAAGCAGTGTGGAGGATGGCCATCCATTCGTTACTATGGATGCCTGAAGTGGACATAAATGAGTTGTGAATGAATGCTGACCTTTCAGATGCATCCACCTGAAATGGCCAAACAGGTCTAGACCTGTCATTTATACAGAAATTGCATTGGGGTAACAGGTTACCCCAATAGGTTAACATGGGTTTGAGGTAACTTGTTACCTCATATGGAAAAACACATTCACACCTGGGGTAACATATTACCCTGGGCAGCTTTTCATCTACAGAGAGAAAATCATTCATGTAAGTGCCAGTGATAATGTCAGTGATGGTACCAGTAACAATGTCCTAAAAAGAAAAATTTTAGAATTAATTAACTTTAAGATACTGCACAAAATACGCATCTGGGGTAGGAAATAACCCTATGGGAACATATGAAGTTTAGCTAAGAAGTATTTAAACCTTATGAGATATAGTTCAGAAGGTTGAAATGATACAAATTGTCTCTAAATCAGAGATTCCCTTTCTATTAAGACAAGGAGATTTGGATCTCTCTTTCTCTTCTGATTATGCTGCATTAGAAAAGAACTGAACAAATTCAAACAAGGTCAAGTATTCTGGGACATGCAATCTTGCATAAAATGGTGGTTTATAGTACTCAGAATAAGCAAAAATCAAAATAATTTATCTTACTTTCAATCTTTCAAATCAGTGCTCAAATAAAATGGAAACCAGACTCAACTACTCCTTGATCTTGACATAAAAACCTGACCAACAAATCTAGGTAAAACCTAAACTATTTCATTGGTACCAAGCTACTCTACTTCACCACCCTTATGTCTTGAGATAGGAGCTAATTTGAATCTCTACTCCAAAATGATAGGCTCCAGGTTTGCTGAGGTCCAGGACAGTGAAATAAATGTTAGCTGAGAGGAAAAGCTACATGTTTCCTTACCTAGATGAAACCAAGAAGTATTAGAAATAGGGTTTGGTTGTGTTTGGGATTTAATTGTTTTCTGCATGTCTTAAATGCCTTAGAAATGCTAGTACCACTGGTTAGGGAATTAAAACTAATCAATTCATAATTTTTCTCAGTTAGTGTCCAGATTCACAGACACCCTTAAACAGTCTCCCTATGGGTTTTTTAAAAAATGTTTACAGTGTTATAATTAGTAGCTATGCAGCAATAGATTTGATTCCTAAATATGGAAGAGGGCAACTAAGTAGGGTGTCTAAAGCCCTATGGAATTACCCATTCCTCTATGACCCAGATGGTGAGTTGATCATTTGAAAAAAATGCTGTGTAAGAAATGCTGTGTAAGAGTGCTGGGTAAGAAGTCTGAATGGGGGGTGGGGGAGTGTTGAGGAAGAATGGGAGAGAGACTTGAGGTCTGACTTTCAGTTGACATAGTTGAAGAGCTTCTTCCTTTAAGAGGAGCTTCTTCCTTTATTTAGGCAAATTACAAAGAAGACAATTCTTAGCCCTTTTAGACCAATCTTTGTCTCTTATTACCCAAACATAGGGAATATATCATTTCCTTGGTGTAAAAAATAAAGAATTTTTTTTTAAAACTCACATAGTTTTGGTCCAATGGGAAAGCCAACCTCTAGAAGTAGGTGTTAAGTAAGTAGAAGAAATAAAGCAAATCTTAGATTTTCTAATTGTTCTCTGGAAATAAGCTTATCTTGATTAGAAATCTTAGGGAATAGACTTCACAAGTGTTTGGATAAATTCAGAGAATTTCTGATTTGGGATATTTATCTGAAACTTTTGAGGTTTGCCCATTGCTATGGTTTACATTAGACCTGTTTGAACCAGCACTGTTTAAGACAATACAAACATGAATAAGGCTTCATTTTATGCTAGAAACCTACATACCCAATGTTACGTGATCTCTCTATGAAGTCTTGAAAACTATTTTTCCTTTTGTGTCTGTGAAAAAGCTGGAAACTGCATCCATAGCATAGGAAAATTCAAACATGCAGCAAATGTCAGCATTATAATGATGTTAATCTATCTCCACTGGGCACTTACTGAAAATGTGCCAGCATCACTTGGAGGTACTGGTTGGCTGACAATAAATCATTTATTTTTTACAAGAATGCTTGGTGTCAGGGTGTGTTGCATGCAGATTAAGATACAGAGTTAAGAAACAGAGCGCAACCCGGGGCATGGCAGCGGAGGGGCAAGGGGCATTGCCAGCCCCACACAGCACACTGCAGTGCCTCCCCATCCCCTACCTTGGTTCACTCTGTGCCTGCTCCCAGGAGAAGGGTTGGGGGGGGGGTGAGAGCAGCAGTGCCCCTCTGAAGGCCTCACACCTACTGCCTGGTGGGGGGGGGCAGGATTCACAGCAGCCACCACCACCACTGCACTGCTTCCACTGCACCTCGTGCAGCTTGCCTGTGGCCAGAAAGCTGCACAAGATGTGGTGTCATGGTGGCAGCTGCCGCATGTGAGCCCTCCCTCCCCCCACAGCCAGGCGGGCATGTTCAGTTTACAGAGGGTCATTGCTGCCCTTACCCCCCTGGTTCTGTTCTGGACAAGTGGTGTAGGGTGCAGCAGCAGCAGTGCAGTGGTGCTGGCACGCAGTGACTGCCACCTCTGCCACTGTTGCTGGTGGCTGCCACTACACTGCTGCTGGCAGCTGCCCCCACACCACACCTCTGCTCACACGCACTGGTGGCTTCCTGCACTACTGCTGCCATGCCCCATGTTGCTCGTCCAGAGCAGGGATGAGGGCAGCAGTGCCCCTCTGTGGGCCTCACATGCCTGCTCAGCTGAAGGTGGGGGCTCTCACATGGTGTCTGCCACAACACCACCACGTCCCATGTGGCTTTCCTGCCACTGGCCACAGGCAAGTGGTGCAAGATGCGGCGGCTGCCACATGTGAGCTCCCCCTCCCCTGGCCAGGCAGTGCATGTGTGGCCTGCAGAGGGGCACTGCTGCCCCTGCCCCACCCAAGCCCTGCTTCTGGGTGTGGGCACAGAATGAGCTCAGGTGCGGGGCTGGTAGTGCCCCTCGCCCCTCCACCACTGTGCCCTGGGACACATTCTGTTCCCCACCCCGTCTGCCCACCCACCTGCCCGGGTTGAGAGAGGGAAAAGTGTTGGGGAAAGCCCAATCAGGCATGCCCACCAGCCAGCAGGCACTCCATGTCTTCCCCCAACAGATTCTCATTCCCTCAGCCCCCAGCCAGCTTCCCCCCCAGCCCTGCCCCACAACTCCCAAGCCCCACTTACCTCCAGGAATGAAGAAGACTGAACCTCCTGAGGCAGCTTCAGGTAAGTGAGAGCATCAAGTCCTGCCCTTTCCCCCTCTCCCTTCCCCTCCCCTTTTGTAAACAACCTTTGCAGGCTTGAACTCAGCCAGCCTGCAGAGTTCTTTAGGGGAAATCTGTGGGTTTCTCTGTTAAAAGGGAAAATCTGCATTTTCTCTGATTAAACTGGGACATCCATGTTTTTCTCCATATTTCCATGGGAAATGAAAAATCCAGATCCTTGGTCACCTTTCACAGACCCCCTTGGACATAGTCTACTGACCCTCAGGGTTCCACAGACCACAGGTTCAAAATCACTGATTGAAGGGCTTTGTTACATGGTAATCTTGGGCAGTTTCTCGAGCTCTTAACCCTTGGATTGTCTACACATTAACATCTGGAACTGGGTTTAAACACTTGTTATATGGTCAAAATTATGCCACTCCAGTACAGGATTATCTCTGATCCATGCTACCCAGATTGTTTTATACTAATGTGTAGCCACTTTATGCTACACCTTAGTGTAAACACCCCACCTGCCCCTCTCCCTTGCTGACTCGGTTTGGGCCCACTTCCCCCCCTTCCTGTCCTTCCTGGCACCTCAGATCCCTGCCCACTACCCCCCTCCACCCACTTATTTGTGGCTGCCTGCACTGTCCATCCTGGGGAAGCAGGGAGGGAGGGGTTAATCTGCCTGCCCCACTGCTGCTCCCTGAGGGGCTTAGCCCTGAGAAGAGCAGCAGCTTGGCAACAGCAGCTGGGAAGGCAGGTTAACTCCTCCCTGCCTACTCCCTTGGGATAGACATCTGGGCAGCTACAAGTAGATGGGGGCAGAGGGGGAAGCCCATAATGGGAGGAGGGATTCTTATCTTTCAGTCCTCCGTGTGACTGCTCCAAGTTTGAGATAGCACTAATACTAATGAACATTTATGCAACTCACAGCATAATGTGTAACAAGACCGGAAGCTTTGGAGCATCCTAGTGAGAGGCAGTCTGAATGACTGGGCTTTTCCTAGAGCTGTGATCCTTACCCTAAGGCAGATCATAAGACAGGAGTACCCTAGGCTCCTGAAATCAGCCAGGCAAGCCAGGAGGAAACCAGGTGGGGATCTTTCTGGTAACTGCTCATGTTTTGTTAAGTGAGAAACAAAGTTTTGGAGGTGATATATTTTATTGGACCAGCTATACAGGCAGAAGAGATATTACATCAGGATTTAGGCAAAAAAAAAAAAAAAATCATCACATTCAAAACATTTCCATGCACACAAAATGTTTTCATTGCATAAGGAAAACCTGATGACCTTTTTCACTGCAAAGTTCCCAATTAGCATAGCTGAAGTCATGAACTTCTGCTGAGGTTCCTACCCAAGGGCTAGACACGTGTGCTCCCTTTGCATTACCAGAGCTGAGGGTCAAATGGGAGCAAATATGGCCTGAAAGCTTGAGCTAAACACTACCTTAATGTGATTATATTGCATTGTGCCAGGTACTGATACCCTGAGAGAAACAGAAAACAAAACCAAAAAACAACACAACAACAAAATAAACAAAAAAGCAAAGCAAAGCAAAACCAAACCTGGCCGCAAGACTCCCTTGGCTAAGGCTAAGGCTAAGGCTAAGTAGCTGTGCTAAGCTTTTCTCAGCTGGAAGCTGCTCTTTGCATATTTTATACAGTTGGCAGGGGATTTGTTATTTTATGCAAGCCTTCACAACTTGGCATGGTGATTCCCCAAAGTCGCTATTAACAAGGCAGAAATAAAAGCACTTTCTTTTGTTCTTGTTTTGAAAATTAGGCACGGAGAGAATTGATTTCATTTTAATTGAACGGGAACATCAAAGGCTGCAGGATAAGAGAAACATATATTGTATCTGTTATACTAATGCAGCATTAGGAGAAAAAACTGAACCAGTTACTTTAATTAAAAAAAATTAAAATTCACGCACACCATGACTTTACAGTGCACAGTAAAAAGAATCAGAGTTCTATACAAGCCATTCTTGGGAAACCTACAGATGACCTCAACAGGAAAATCTAAGGCACTTTTGTATTTCTGATACTTATTTCCAAGTAGCAAGAATCCATCTAAACTACTCTCCTCAAAAGCAATATTTAAAAATATTTCTTCGTTATGTTGAAATAAATATATAAACGTATTGTTACACAGGGCTTATTTAATCTCATTTATAGCCAAAGGCACAGTTATAAAGAAGTAATGATAACAGGCACCATTCATTGTTGACACACAAAATACATGAGAACAAACACAATCAAATAAACTAGTTACCCAGAATAATTGGATTGTTCTTTCTATTACACATTGTAATGGCATACAGTTTTTGACCTTTATCAACAGGGTGATACCTAGCAATAGCTAACAACTTGTAGGGAAATTAGTTGTTCCCTCTTCTCTCTGTTTGGCTTCCCCCTCCCTTTTTCATTCTAAGATGAGAAAATGAACTATCCATGACCTATACTTCAGGCATCTAAAAGGTAAAATACAGGAAAAGCAAATGAAATTGTACTTCTGAGAGTGAATTTTCCATTATGGTCATATCTAAAACAACACAGTGTACTAACAAAAAAAAGGATAACAAGAAATATATTAACAGGAGCCAAAAGAAATTTGCAGATAGTTTATTTAAAGGATCTCAGAGTGTCAAGGTCCTCTGAAACTCAGTCAAGTAGGAATCTTTCCAAGGACTTCAATGAACTATGCATTAAATCCATAATCAATAACATATTCCAGTTGATAAACTATTTGGAAAATGTATTGATACATATGAAACTAATTGGAAATAGTATGGGAGATATTTACGATCCGCTAATATATGTGTAGTATTACAGGTACTGCTTAAACTGCTGTCTTAAGAGTATGATACTTAAATTGATGGTGTAGTGAAGAAAGCACTCCAAGAGGAAATACTTCTTTTTTTGCTAGAAAGGATAGTTATTCAGATTATATTAAAGCTAGACATTGGAAGAAATTTTTGGAATACCAATCAAAATAGGGAACATATTCATGAGGGGGTTTTCATGTTTTAATCAACTCTAAACACTACACGATTGTTTTTTGCTCATAGAACTATATATATTGAGAAGATACAATAATAAAATAACTAACATTTGAATAAAAGTAATAACAAAAATATGAGGGACTAAATTGTTCTCTACACTGCAACACCTCAGTGGTAGAATTCAAGGAGGGGGGAAATTCTGACCAGAAAACCCACAAGATTTCCTTTAAAAAATTAGCTTTTAATTTACACCAGTCCTAGCAGGAAGCCAGTGGAGCCAATCAGCCATATACTAATTATTCTGTATTGCTGCTAGCCCTTAATGTGTCCAATGGAATGGAAAAGTTCATGGTGTACTCCCCATGCAATTGCTTATCCACAGATACATCAGAAGTCAATATATAACTTCCTTATTCTTCAAGATGTAGTCCCAAACTATTGAAGTCACCCTCCAAGAGCGTCATTCAAGGATCTCATTGACTACAGGAATTTTGGATCAGATGCCAGTAGGCCTGTATGAATAGGGAAGTATTTGATTTGGATTCGGACGATTTGGAGGACAGTGATTCAATTCAGTGATTTGAGTCACTGTCCCCATTCGATTTGGCCAAATCAGAATCGGAGATTTGGTGCTGATTTGGCATTATTTCAGAGATCTGGATTGGCTAGGGAGAGGCAGGCACAGCCAGGTGGCTGCAGGTTCTCCTGAGGCTCCTCCAGCTATGCCTGCCTCTCACCTGTGGGGAGGAGTTGTGGGAGAAGCCCCCATGACTGCTGGAGCTGCCCTAGCTTCCAAACAGCATGCAGCACCCTGCTAAGCCGCATTGCACCTGCACGATATAACAGCTTCTGCATGGGTGCCAGGCAATCCCTGCTGCCCCCGCCACTGCCCTCATGTGGTCCCAGAGCACCCCACAACCCCTGATACAACTGGTGATTACAAGGGTTTGTTTGGTTTTTTTTGATTCCCAAACTGCTGGAGCCAGGTGGCAGGGGTGTGATTGGGGAGCAGGGGCTGCATGGGGGAGCTCTGCAATGAGCACCCAGAGACCCTGATTGCTGCTGCCAGATCCAGTGAGTGCAGGGCTTTTTTTTCCATTTTTTTTTAAGTGCCAGGAGGCTGGGACCAGGCAGGGCATCCATGGGGACTTCTCCCATGGCTCCTCCAGCTGTGCCTGCCTCTGCCCTGGTGGGGGGAGCCATGGGAGATACCCCCATGGCTGTCCCACCTAGTCTCATTGCCTGCCCAGCCCAGTCGGTGTGGTGCAGGGGGAGGAGGGGGAACGGCTCATTCCAGATGGTAGCAGGGCATAGCCCCCGCTCCGAGTGCTGCTACGCCTGCATCAGCACTGGGAGGAGGGACTGTGCCCTGCTGCTGCTTATCAGCCAGTGTAGGGGAGGCAGGCACTGCCACCACTTTCCAGTCAGTATGGTGGGGGCATGGGATATGGGTGTGGTAGCACTCAAAGAAGGGGCTATGCCCTGTTGCTGCTTGCCTAGCTGGCATGGGGGCACCACAACGCAGGTGTGGCTTACTCCGGGTAGCAGCAGGGCATTGGCTTCACTCCCAGTGCTACCATGCCTGCATCAGTGCTTGGATTGGGGACTCTACCCTGTCACCGCTTGCCAGCCCATATGGAGGGGCATGGGATGTGGACACAGCAGCACTGGAAGCGAAGTCTATGCCCTGCTACTGGAGCTTTTAATTGGTTTCCCAATTCAATTCTGATTTGGAGATTTGGTCTGCAAATCAGGCTGAATCTCCTCTGAATTGAATCGGCTACTAAAGGTTCGCACAACCCTAGATGCCAGTAGACTCCAAATCACAAACTGAAGGTTCTTTTTTACTTCTTCTGCAGTGTTATTTTGTATTTAAATGACTTCACTCCTTTATATTTAGTGCCCCTGCTTTATGCCAGTCTATTCATAGCACCAGATGAAGTAGGCTCATGCCTCTCTGAATGTCTGTGGTTGCATCTGTACTTGTAATCAATATAACATGATAAACTCTGGATCTGCTTGCTGTGGAATACATTGTTCCTGGGTGCAGCATCTACAAATGTGCCCAGGATAGCTGCACTTTGAGCAGAGGCAGAGCATCCTCAGGCTGGCAGCAGGCTCTAGATGGGGTGGGGAGTCATCCCTGGGCTCCAGGTGGTGGCATCAGGCAGCAGAGGAGCTGACTGGGGCATGACAGCAAAGTGCTGGTGTCTCAGTCATCATCTACACATGCATTGCAGTGCAGTTAATGATGCTGCTGTAATATAATACTGTCCCTGACAGTACTGTCCTACACTGGAGTTAATTAATTTACTGCACCCTAATACCAGCATGTGTAGACAACAATGCTTTACAGAAGAGCTAATTAGTCAACTGCAAAGTAAAGCGTATGTGTAGATGCATCCAGTGAGATGTATAATAGCCTGTAAGGGGCCACCCTGCCCTCCCTTTTACCTAACTTCAGACTAATATGACTAACAACCTCTTTCTCTATAGCATATCCTGTGCATCTTTTCAAATATTACCAGCTGGTGTTTAAAAGTAATCAACAATCATTCCTGTGTATTCTAGCTCCACTATTATCGGGGTGGAAGAGTACTTTTTTTAAGTATTTTTACTTTTTTGAACTATAAGGAACCCATGTTTTCCCTGGTGCTTCTAATAGATCTCATGAAACAGAATACTCTGTTTTATTATAGTCACAAAGACTCAGAACCTTCTTTTAACTAACATTTTAAGTAGCACTCTGAGACACACCACCTGGTAAGAGAACTCTGTTTTTAATACTCTCCCTTCTTTTGAGGTTAAGTTTATGAAACATTGCTGCACTTGCTGTGATTTTTAAATACTTTGTTTATATTAGTGCTTTGAAAAGCTCCATTTCAACATGGTGGGCAAGCAGGGTGAAAATATAATAAACTATCATGTCTTGAAAGTAAGTGTGGTTCTTTTAGCCATTTCCTACTAGGACTAGAATCCTAAATCCAATCTAGGCCTTCATTAAAAATAACAAATATATTTATGGAAAACAAAAAAATAATTCTGCCCTCCAGAGCAGAGAAAACTATCATTTTAGAAATAGTAAAAATTGTCACAATGCAATGAAAAAAATTGCCATTGCATTCTCCAGAGTAAGATTCTTGCCTGGATCCTCAACTGGTGTCAAGACTTATGACTGCTTATCCAAGATGAGGATCCTAGCAGTAGTCAATACGCAAGCTGCTTCCTGTCATAGATCAATCACACTTTAATCTTCCTTTAATCCTGCATGTATAAGATTTAGCACTATTATACCAGGGAGATTTGCCTAAGGAAAGTGCTCACCACTATCATTATGGGCTACATGTGCCAATGTATTATTTTCTAGTGTACAGGTGCATTGGAAATAATCTTCCTTGCATGCCACTCCCCTCTTTCAATTTATCTTCTTTCCTAATTCATCTTCCATATGAAGTTCAACTTTCTTACTACTTTTCAGCCTCTAAGCAACTCTGTTTCTTCCTAAATCAATTATTACTTTGCTCCTGCTCTGAAAATGTCCTTTCCATCGTTTCTCATCTTCTCACTATTTGACATTCTCCAGGAACTGATTTCTCCAGTAAGCCCCTCTTTTTTCAAATCTCTTTCCAAAAGTCACATCCTTCCTGAAATCTACAAATACCACCTCAGAACCTATTATATGGCAACCCTATTCTATGTTTTCTAGAAAAATGTGTCTTGCTCATCAGCTTAACATCAAAAATCAGTTTAGAGGCCAGACTTTCATAGGTGCCTGGGATCCAGCACCTTGTTACTCACCTTTAAAAATTAGAAAGAAGGAGCCATGTCTTCTTTGGCTAGTTTAATACTGTTCTTAACATATGGTAAATAATTATATTCCAACCTTGAAAAATTCTGCTTGCTGTGCGTGAGTAATTCTTTTGGACAGGCAAATAAAATAGCAGCAGGCTTGTTATTGCCATCAGTCATCAAGCAAAGGGTGGTGACTGAAAATTTTCCTAAGCTGATAAATTTTCATGACTATTCTGCACAGCTGTAATAATCATAACAATACTTCTTCCTCACTCCTTCCCCTTGTGTGATACAGAGAAGAGCAACATTTGGGAGTTAATTAAACTTGGGGAAAACGGGGAGGGCAGTTATATGAAAAGTAGTCATGTAATTGTCCTTCATCTTCACATCCTCTACTTTTCCATTTTTCTGAATATTTCCAGTAAGATGTTGGCCTTCTGATAGAGAGATAGTGATTCTGATTACCTCAAAAGTGTTTCTCCTGTCCTGTCCAGTTTTATCAGTCAGAAAGCACTTGTAGATGTGAAGGATAACATTTTATAGAAATATTAATTCTCTGTGAAACAAGAGAAAACAGTTTGTTTATCATTGTATGCAAATCTCAGACAAAATTGCCCAAAAAGTAAACAAAAGGAAGTCAATTTAGAATTATATTTACTACAACCGCATTAAATGCATGTTGTCTGAAAATATTGCTCAAAACTGAAAGCTTTGTACACAGATGAGAATATGACACTGTTCCCTGCTGTACATTTTTTTTTCAAGAAAAGATGGAACAAGCTTAAAATATTAAATAGACATAAGAGTATTGGAACTTCCATAGGATTTTCTTTGTGTTGGTTGGTGGTTGGCTTTACACAATTTAAAGTTTGTTTATTAGGTGAAAGGCGCTCACCCCATGAAAAAACCTTAAACTGAACATTGAGTTCTTCTTAATCCTTTATTTATTTTCCGTATTTTGAATCCTATTCCAAAATGCATGAAAAGTTCCTTAATTAATTATTTATCCAGTGTTTTAAATCATCACTTAAAATTAAAAAGTGCTGCAAAGAGTGAGTAAAGTGTTTTGGAAAGCAATGAATGTAACAAACAGCTCTAACTGGGCTTTTATGCTGGAAAAAAAAATCTTGTTTTATAATGCAGCCATTGTTTCTCAGGCTAATTACTGCTGTCTATGTCAGTGGGGAGCATTGCTGTAAAACAGCAGGGGAGTACATCTCCCATATGTTAGACTTTTTGGAAATCATTTAGGACAAAAAGGAACAAGAAAAAGACATACAAATGAAAACAAAGATCTAATAGTTTATTTTTCTGGGAATGAAATCAATAGAATTCATAATACACTCTATATATTTGTTGGAGTATATACTCATACATGAGTTACTAGTCATGGATCAAGGGTGTCAATGTGATAACCAGCCTTATGTGCAGACTGCCATTCAAAATAGCCCCTTCAAACCTTGAACCCATTCCAGTCTGTTGAAAGAAAAATATGTTTTAACTTATGCCTTCATTATGTATTTTTAAAGTATTGTTCCATTTCATAGTGGAACAAGCAACAGAGCCAAAAGTTTATAGATAGCCTATTTGTATTTTGGAATTGAAGGAGAAAGTGAGCAACACCTGATGGGAGTACCAAAAAAAACACCTTAGTATTGAGAACAATTAAGATCACATTATTGGAAACATAAATATTAGAGATTTAAATGAAAGTGAGTTAATGTCAATTACACGTCAGTTAGAACATTGAAAAGAAATATCCAACTACAAGAAATAAAGATTGTAATCTTTTTTTCTTGGAAGAAAAAAATATATTCCCCCACATTGTCTAATGTGTGTAGTGTTCACTTCAAATTCATTTCTTTATATAGCAATACTGGCAAAACTGTTAAAACAACTATTGAAATGGATAATTTGCCAAGTCCTTAAAACTTGTAAGAATTTAAGACAGGGAATTTGCTTTAGGAAAAGTATAAACTAGACTGGAAGACCAAGAGCTACATGAAACCATGACAGTGAAATAATGTAATGTTAAAAGTAAATCTACAAATGCAAGCAAACAAAAAAAATGTTTTCAATGGAAAAAAAAGATTCACCATTTTTACTCATCTAGATGATATTTATTAACATATATATTTATGAGAGATTTTCAAGAACAAAAAATAGAAGTTAGTAACAACAACTCCATGTATTTTAAACTCAGCCAATGTATAGGTACACAAATTGCTTACCTGTACCATTTTTCCTGATCCTGATTCTTTTTCTTTTTATGCAAATGGAATGTTGACAGACTTCAATGGGAGCAGGATTAGCATTTATAGGATGCATTTACAAGTGAAATAAGGTGAAGTAATAAACTCCAGAGCTGTTTGATCCAGAGTTAACTGCTCCCAGGCACAGCATCTATACATTAGGGCTGTGCCAAACTTCCACCCTGATTTGATTTGGTGGAGATTAAGCCTGATTTGGTGGCCAAATCTCCAAATCTAAATAAAATCTGGAGACCTTTTAATCTCTCTGA
The DNA here is from genome assembly GCF_030867095.1 of Alligator mississippiensis. Lineage (NCBI taxonomy): Eukaryota > Metazoa > Chordata > Crocodylia > Alligatoridae > Alligator > Alligator mississippiensis. The sequence goes on from NC_081825.1 coordinate 117,831,759, forward strand.
ATCAAATTGGAACCCTCCAAATTGATTCAGAAAGATTCAGAAAGATTCAGATATAGACACAGCTTTAAATGTTTTTTTCTATGTAACTCAAGGTACTAGGTGACTCATGAATGCTGAGATGGTGGGGGGATGGAGCATCCTACAGGAATGGGGGGGGGAGGGGGGCTCCTCAGTGCTTTCGGCAGCAGACCCAGAAGTGGACCAGAAGCACTTCTGGTCCACTTCTGGGCCTTCCAGGAAGTGTGCTGGGGGGCCCCCTCACACCCCCCTGGCTCAGTGCCTGGTGCCTCCTGTGTCTGGGCATCCATGGTCAATAACTGAGCCAGGAGGACACAGGGCCCCACCCTGCATGCTCCCCAGTGGACTGGAAGTATTTCTAGTCCACTTCCAGGTTCACCACCAAGCATGCAGGGATGCTCCATCCACCACACTATCACAGCGTTTACAAGCCATGCCTGGTACCTTGAGGTATGTATAAAAAACATTTAAAGCTGTGTCTGTTGCACAAATGGCTAGTTTCGTGCCCCTGGAGGCTTTTCCAATATACCTCAAGAGAGAGTCATACACACTCAGGCTGGATCCATCTCAAGTTTATTTGTTTGCAAACAGATCGACAAGGGAGTTCAATACTCAAAGCCGTGTCGACCACTAGCCACGCCCGAAGATACATTTTTATACCTTTCATGAACAAGATCCCATTGTGGTAATCTGTGATTTGCTACAGTTTTCTGCAAAGTTTATGTGCAAAGCAGGCAGTAACTAATCTGTGTTCCCACAGGAGTCAGCCTTATCGTCAACCAAGCATTGTTCGAACTGTTCTCTCCCCCTAACAGCCCCCCCCACCCCCCGGCCCCGCAGTGATGGGGGAGAGAGGAGAAGAAACAATTTGCAGTTTACAGTTCTCAGCTGTGAAGCCTTTTGTGTAATGAGATTACAGTTCTCAGCTGTGAAGCCTTTTGTGTAGTGAGATGAGACATTTTTGAAACAACTACTCCCCCCTCAAGATGCTTTCTAATTCTAATCTTAATAGGTTTCAGCCAGTGCTAATTTTTGATAATGCACAAGCATTTCTCAGTTGAAGACTGACTGAATTGTCCATTTTATGAGGGCTATGAGACAGGGTAAAATACAGGGGAACAAGCAAAGCATTGACATTAGCAGGCACAAGACGAGAAAAACTCCTTTTAACCATCCAAAATTGGGGAGCCAGGATGTAAACCAATCAAAATTCCACCCATTCCATGTTTGGATGGGGACATGTGCAACCTTTTCCATTTCATCTGCTAAGGCTTTGATTATCTCACCATTATCGTCGATATTAACACAACAGTTTGACAAGTTCAGCTTTTTACATACCCCTCGTTCACTTGCAAGTAAATAATCAAGAGCTAAGCGATTTTGCAGTACCGTGGTACAAAGTTGGGTGAGCTGGTCCCCGATCAGGCGTAGGGCTGCAGCAGTTTTATTTGTAATAATCTCCACTACGGCTTGGATCTAATAATGCGATTTGTCAAATATGTGGGCTCTCTCCCAACTACATTTGGCTCCCAAGTTGCTGGACCATAGTACTGAATTATTCTCTCTGCTGGCCACTCATCCTTACCCCACTTTTGGCCCCCTCCTGCCGCTATTCTCTCGAAGGAGATATCAGGGCTGCGTTTTGCTCGATGAATTTTGGATTGTGTTGTCCAAACACCAGTAGTTGTGGGCTGTGTTATCCAAACACCAGGAATCAAAGCTCCTAAATAACAAGTCCCAGTCCAATTGGGGGGAAGCTGTCTATATGCCCATCGCCCACAAATCCACCATAGCCCACAGGCTTCATTTGTGATGGTAGAACGAGAGCTCATTAAAGTTAGAGTTAGTGAGCCTCTTTGTGTTGAACTCTCACTCACCGTGGTACCATTTCGATAGTGAGTGCAATTAATGCCCCAAACTGAGATCCACTCCTTACCCAATAGGCAGCTAGAATTGTCAAACTTGTTATATGAGACATTTGCGCATGTCCATGCACCCTCCCAGGGGGTGATCTCCTTAGAAATCCATGTCTCCTTACACCTTGACTGTCCCACTTTAAACCCACCTCCGTGTTGGGAAATGCAAATAGACCCACTAATTTTCGCCACCATAAGTCTCCCAGACCCGTTATATCGTGAAGAGAAATTGAAATTGTGATTAAAGCCCCAATCTGAGACTATACCTGTCCTATTGAGGGGGATAGGCAAGAAAGGGACTCCCTCATCACTAGAGACGGGAGTAAATGCACACAAAAGACAACTCTGGTTAGTTAGCGCCCGGGCTGAGTCCTTGAGAAGGGCCACCCAGGAATTTCCCACCCATGTATTTGTAGGTGGACTTTTAGGTTCCCATATACTACTGACAGGTTGAAGGCTTGAAGGCCAATCTTTGAGGATTGCAGACCAGATTTCTGGGTCCGGCTTTACACACAGCGGTGTTGTATCGCCGGACTGAATTATAATTTCTCGACGTGGGCAGCACCGGGAAATGGGGTGCAGGAGGGCACTAAGGACTGTAGGCTTTGAAATTTTGTAGTTAGCCTTAGTGAGGGTTCCACCCCCGCTTTGGGGACACTTACAACAGGTGGGCATAATAGCTGGATTTGATATGCCTAAAAGGGAAAAGAGCCCCAACAAATAGACTAGGGCCCACATCTTTGCAAGCGTAACTTCAAATCTCCAGCAGGTTCACTTTTCCATTTGTTGGCTTTTTGTTCCCGGGTGTTATCAGCTTCCGGAGTGACCACACCCTGGGAGTTGGTGTCCTCCTGATGAAAAGGTTTCACCCTCGAGCAATGGGTCCACTTATCGCTGTTTGATAAGCGAACAGCTGTGTGTGTAGTCAGCAGCACCTGGTAGGGTCCCTCCCACCTTTCCGCAAGAGAATCCTTTCTCCACTTCTGTACCAGGACCTGGTCACCCGGTTTAAAGTTGTGGATCAGCGCATCAAGCGGGAGACTCTGGAAAGGTGCAGCGAACCTGTGTAGGGAAGACAAAACAGACTGCAAGGTGCTAACATGTTCCCAAATTTCAGATTTTCCCAAATCTACAGTAATCTGTTCCCTCCACCCTGCTGGCAAGACTCTGGGAGGCATACCAAACATTAATTCAAAAGGTGACAATTTAATCCCTCTAAGTGGTGTGCTATGAATATGAGTTAAAGCCAGTGGGAGTGCCTGCGGCCATTTCAAATGAGTCTCAATACAGATTTTTGTTAACATCGCTTTCAGCGTTCTATTCATGCGCTCCACCTGACCTGAACTCTGGGGTCTCCATGGAGCATGGAGTTTCCACGTGATATCTAAAGCTTTGGACACTTCCTGTACTATCTTCCCCACAAAATGACTTCCTTGATCTGACTCAATAGACTCAGGCAACAGAAATAGGGGTATTATCTCGTGGAGTAGTACTTGTGTCACCGTGGATGCAGTAGCCGTTCTTGAGGGGTACGCTTCCACCCATCCAGTCAGTTGATCGACCAATACCAGCAGATAACGGTAACGACCGGACTTAGGAAGTTCAGTGAAGTCAATCTGCCAGGCTTGTCCAGGATAATGCGCCCACGGTCTTCCTCCCATGGGGGCTGGTGGTCTTGCGGATTTTGGGTTCACCTTTTGGCAGGTCGGGCACTGAGAGGCCACTCTCTGGGCATCGAAATAGAGTCCTGGAGCCACTATCTGATGAACTAACAGATCTCCCATGGCAATGCCCCCCATATGGGTGGAATAGTGTAACTGGTGAAGTACATCCCCTAAGATGCCTCGGGGTACTAATACCTTTCCTCTAGGTACGACCCACCATCCCTGAGGATTTTTGATGGCTTTGAGCTCTGTGGCTAGTTGATTTAATTTTGGGCCATATTGTATTTTACAGTCTTCTAAGCAAAAGGGCACCCCGTGGGCCGAAACCTGGAACACTACCTCTCCTCCCGTCTGTGCTGCCTCTTTGGCTGCCACATCGGCCCTTGCATTTCCCCTTTTCTGGCACTCGTCTGCAGCCTTGCCATGGGCTTTTACGTGTACCATGGCCACTTCTTTTGGTAGCTGGAGGGCTTCCAATAGCATTACAATCTGTGGCCCATTTGCAATCTTTTGTCCAGAGGCTGTGATAAACCCACATTCTTTCCACAACAATCCATGGGCATGTACAGTAGCAAAAGCATATCGCGAATCTGTAAAGATGTTCACTCTTTTATCTTTACCTAATTCCAACGCGCATCAGGGCAGTGAGCTCCGCTGCTTGTGCTGACCAATTTGCAGGGAGCTTTTCTTTCCACATAGTCTCAGTCAATGTTACCATAGCACACCCCGTATGTCGCACGCCATGTATTACACTACTTGAACCGTCTACGAAGAATTCCTCCTCCAGGTTGTTGAGTGGGTCATCTGCCAAGTCAGGATGAATCAGTACTGTCTGAGTCAATACCTCTAGACAATCATGGCACGGGGGTCTCGGTTCTGGCATCAGGGTGGCTGGGTTCAAAGCAGTGGTGTGCTTGAAGGTAAGGCCTGGATTAGATAGGAGAAAGATTTCATATCTGGATTGTCTGGAGGGGTTTAAAATTTTTCCTCCCTCTCCTCCAAGGATCTGGGGAACTCCATGTGGGGTATGTATTTCCATATCAGCTCCCATAACAAACTTTTGAGCCTCCTCCACAAGAGAAGCTGTGGCAGCGACAGCCCTCAAACATGCAGGCCATCCCTTCGCCACCGGGTCTAGGACCTTGGAGTAGTAGCCCACGGGCTTCCAAGTTGGGCCCACCGGTTGAGTTAAGACCCCGGAGGCTACCCACTTATTCTCATGCACATACAGTCTATAGGGCTTGCACCCATTTGGAATCATCAACGCTGGGGGTCGCAAGAGGGCAGCTTTTAACAACTCAAATGCATGTTGATTTTCCTTAGTCCATTTCCAATTTGTGAGACCCTCCTTTGTGAGGGATTCATATAGGGGTTTGGCTTTTCTCCCATAATCGGGAATCCACAGTCTACAAAACCCGGTTAGTCCCAGGAAAGCTCGCAGCTCTTTGGGGTTTCTGGGAGCAGGCATATCCTGTATTACTTGAATTCGATCTCTACTCAGAGCCCGAACCCCCTCCTCAATCTCATAACCCAAAAAGGTGACCTTTGGCTGGCAAATTTGAGCCTTTTCCCGTGACACCTTATACCCTTTCTTTCCCAGGGTATTCAGCAAGTATTCTGTCGCTCTCTTTCCCATCTGCACATCGGGACTTGCTATTAATAAATCATCAACATACTGCAACAACGCCACCTCAGGGTGCCTCCCTTTCCAATGCTCCAGGTCTTTTTGCATTGCTGTTCCAAAGATATGGGGGGATGAGACAAATCCCTGGGGTAACACTGTCCATAACAATTGAGTCTTATGATACGTATCTGGGTCCTCCTATTCAAAGGCAAACAATTTCTGACTGTCTTCGTGTAGCGGAATAGAGAAGAACGCATCGTTCAGATCTAACACTGAGAATAACTTGGCATCTGCTGGAACTTGGGTCAGAATGGTGTGGGGATTTGGAACCATAGGATGATCCACTAAAATCTTTTTGTTTACAGCTCTCAGGTCTTGCACCAACCTAAAGGAGGTGCCATCTGTCTTGGGCACCCCCAGAATTGGGGTGTTAAAGGGGGATGATCCCTCTATTAACCACCCATACTGCTTGAATTTTTCAATCAGAGGCTTCAAACCTGTGCGGGTGGCTTTCTTCAGAGAATACTGTCTCACATACACAGGACCCTCTCTGAATTAGGGATTCTGATTTTTCCAATTGAATAAATCAGAGGTGTTAAAGGGGACGTAAACAAAGGCAGTGTCCCCTCCACCCATCATTACCTCCCGCAGTGGACACTGGTAGTTTGGATTCTGATTTCGAGTTGATCTTGGTTCTTGAAGGGGGGGCTGGTCAGACTGGAGAGCACTCCAATGGGTCTGGGGAGGATCGGGGGCAGTAGGGGATAAAGAGTCAGGTTCTGTCACATTCTTTCCCTCATACGGGGGAGGTGTTTTAGAGCGGCTTGTGCCGGCTATTTTTTCCTGATCCCTTTGGTCTGTGCCTGTCTTAGAGTAGCTAGTGCTGGCTATCTCTTCCTGATCCATTTGGTCTATGCCCGGCTGCGTCCTAGCCTCTGCTCTGCGCCTTGGGTCCAGTGGTGGTCTAGTCTCATCCCTGTGCCTTAACCATTGAGTCAGATCTACTTCACTACCAGAATCAGAGAGGACTCGGGGCTTTCTCCCAGCATCTTTTGCCAGCAACATCTTACACATTTTTCCTTTACACTTCTGTACCCATGGGTGACTGGGATTCATCACAGCACTCACCCAGCAATCTACATACGGATACTGATCCCAATGACCATCCTTTGTTATCACACTTAACACTTCATTAGCCAATTTCACATCAAAAGAACCGACATCCGGCCACCCCACTCCAAATGATGGCCACTCCTCCTGACAGAAAGTAATTAATCTATCTTTTGATATTTTTATCCCGTAATCCCCTTTGAACTTACTAAAGTTTCTTAGCATGTATCCTGTAATGGGGTTGCGGAGTTTTCTTCTCGGGAGCTACCCGAACCCATTGTGTCAACCAATACACAAAATCACTCAAATACCTGTCCACTGGGTCACGAGGTTCCAGCTGAGCCCCCTTGCGTTCGGCACTACCTTGTCAGGCAGAATCGGGGTGGCTAGACTCAGCCTTAGTCTCAGACCTGGTCAGCGGCTCATGTTTCTAAATGAACAAAGTCCCCCTACCTTGTCAGGCAGAATCGGGGCGGCTAGACTCAGCCTTAGTCTCAGGACTGGTCAGCGGCTCATGTTTCTAAATGAACAAAGTCCCCGGGGCTAATGTTCAGACTTATATACTGAACGTTCCAAAATTCCAAATTCCCCGAGAGACCTCTCAACAAAGTCCCCGAAAGACTTCTCAAATGACACAAGGCAAATGAATACTTATTCCGTCAACACCCTGGCGCCGTCTCTTCGGATCCACTTAGCCTGGTTGACTTATTTAAAGGAGAGCCTTTAACTTCCCGGGTGCCCCGACTCACAGTTCCAGTGCCCGTGACAGACTCCAAAAGTGGTCTGGTGCGCACTTCACGGACCCCTTTTCCAATCTTGTCGTCTGGCCTCGGGGTAGTCCAAGGACAACTCCTGGCTGGCTCACCAAATTGTTGCACAAATGGCTAGTTTCGTGCCCCTGGAGGCTTTTCCAATATACCTCAAGAGAGAGTCATACACACTCAGGCTGAATCCATCTCAAGTTTATTTGTTTGCAAACAGATCAACAAGGGAGTTCAATACTCAAAGCCGTGTCGACCCCTAGCCACGCCCGAAGATACATTTTTATACCTCTCATGAACAAGATCCCATTGTGGTAATCTGTGATTTGCTACAGTTTTCTGCAAAGTTTATGTGCAAAGCAGGCAGTAACTAATCTGTGTTCCCACAGGAGTCAGCCTTATCGTGAACCAAGCATTCTTCGAACTGTTCTCTCCCCCTAACAGGACCCCTGCTCCTGGCCCCGCAGTGATGGGGGAGAGAGAAGAAGAAACAATTTGCAGTTTACAGTTCTTAACTGTGAAGCCTTTTGTGTAATGAGATTACAGTTCTCAGCTGTGAAGCCTTTTGTGTAGTGAGATGAGACATTTTTGCAACATGTCTATGACTAAATTGCTGATTCTCCAAATCAGCATCAAATCTTCAGATTTAAATTCAGCCAAATCTAATCAAGGACAGTGATCCAAATTAACAAATCAAATCACTGTCCCCGATTCAGGCCAAATCTGAATTGAATATGGCCTGTTTTGCACACCCCTTCTACACATGTGCCTGGGACAGAAGCAATTTGAGCTGGGATGCCACAGGCCCAGACTGGCAGGGTGCACAGAGAATTAGTCCTAGGCTCAAGGTAGCAATGGTGGGGCTAGCTGTGGCATGAGGGTGCTGAGCCTGCAGGTCCATGTGGCTAGACATCAGGCAGGAATCTGGCTCCTGCCTGTTCACTGCCTACATGTTTGTTTCAGCACAGTTAATTATTCTTCTAAATTACACTAGCTATAAAAACTCAACCTAACAATATTCACTAAAATTCTTGAAATGTGCTTTTCTTCAAAATTGTGATTTCAGGCATTGTTTAACATCATGATTTTTTGCTGTTATTTATCATTTTATTTCCTAGGAGGAGATAGAACTAATACCTCTTAATTTTACTTTACCAGTCCCAGGTTTGATCAAAATGTTCAGAAATGTTGAGAAAGGTTACAATTTAAACTTGCAGTTTCTTAAATTAAGCACAACACTCATGAGGCTTTATGATGTATAATTTTCTTCTCTACTCTCAAATGTCTGATGAAACAGACTACATTGATTGTGATTATGATAAACTACTGACTTTCATTACAGTCTCCCTCTCTTTGAGCAAACACATGTATCTCAGCCACCCAAATTTTGGCAGTTCCATTCTGCTGGGTTTATGCCAACATTTTCTTCAGTTTTAGTTCAAACAGGTTCACACCCCAAAATTTAACATTGAATTTCAGGGCTTAGAAACTCAGAATCTCAAGTAAAGTCCCAGGCTCTCGGTGTCAAAGACATATGAAACCGTTTAAATCCAATCCTCCAATGCTTTGCTTGAAACTAAGGTCAAAGTTGTGTCAGAATCATGAGACCTACCTGATTGTTTGTTAAAAATAACACACATTTCTACTTTTAACTAAAATGTACTTCAGTTGTGTTTTAACAAAGTTTCAAGTTTCATTGCAAATATTGCATAGAACCCTATTACCTACAACAGATCCTAGTTTTGTTGTTAATAAAGTGAACTGGAAAATGGCATTTATTCTTTGCTTTGACATTTTTGGAAGATTTTTTTTTTTAAATCAGAATTTCCTATAAATACCACAAACAAACAAACCAAAACCAAAACAAAAAACAAAACCAGAACATTTCTATCAAAGGCTATTCTTTACAGAAGAATTTATCTGGCTCTTTATTTTGATTTTAAATCATTGGCTCACCTATCTAATTGTATTATAGAAAAGATATATATATATTTCAATGAGCAAATACATTAAATGACAAACACTTTATTCATAGAGTTAGGGCTGCCCTATGTTTTCTTAGACCTCTGTGAGTACTCCACCTGCATTTACTGTGCTAAGTGTAGTTGATTGAATGATGGGCAGATTTGTTGGAACTGTTGGGCAGATCTGTGATTGTGAAATGACAGTGTAGGTGGGCTGTGACTTTGGATGTTGAAGTGAAGCCCCCCTTTTTATCTGTGTTTTATGAACAAAGGAAAAGTAATCTCAGACATTCAATTGAGAAAGGATGGACTGTGTTGTCTAAGAAGTTAAACTGTGAGAATAAAAACCTATGAGACAGGCGAGGAAGAGAAATTGCAGTAGTCAACAGCCCATGACAGCTAATATTTTATCAAAGTTTGAAAAACAATTTAGATATTAATGCTATGAAGATGAGACAAGCGATGGCATTTACTGTTTTGACTGTTTGAAATCCCAAATGCTTTGCTCTGCTCTGATAGCATGTGTCACAGGATTGAATGTACACATGAGCAATGGGTCTGCTGTAAGGTCCCACAGGAAAGGTGTTTGAGTTGTAAGGGCCATATAATAAATAGGACTGGGAAAACTAACACAAGCAACTGGCAGGGAGTACTGGAAGTAATGGGAGGGATTAACATTGTAGACGAGAAGAACATGAATGCAGACCATTAGATTAACAATGGGTAAGTCAAAAAGTCTAGTGTTACATGGCATCATGAAAAGGTTGTAAAAGAAGGTAAAAGGTTGGTAAAATTTAGCAAAAGTGATGTTCTTCCTTTATCTTAGTGTGGAACAGGTGAATATTTGGTATTATTCAAAGACAGAATAGCAGCATGTATGTAATGGATGTTAAAGAGGCAGTGTTATATTTTCATAGTTGTTATCCTCATTTTCAGAAGTCTGAGTTAGACATTCCTTAAGATTTCATTCACTAAGTTTTAGAACAATGGTATTCCAAGGGGTGTGAGGCACCACAGGTAAACATATGTTCATATTAATTAGCATATTAATAAATGGGCTTTTCTTGTTATTTCTTTGGTTGGGGGGGCAGGGAATGCGTTGGTCACTGACTCTTTTAGGTTTTTTATTTCTTTCTTTTCCTTTAAATTTAAGGAAAGAAAAATGTTTCTTATAGTAGTTAGTAATCATTTACTAACTATTATTGGCCTTATTTACTACTAGATCACCTTACTAACTACTAGGGGTGTGCGAAGTGGGCCCTTTTCGATTCAGATTCGGATTTGGTGCAAACTGGGGACAGTGATTCAATTCGTTGATTCAGATCACTGTTCCTGATTTGATTTGGCTGACTTTGAACCTGAAGATTTGATGCTGATTCAGAGAAACAGTAATTCGGCCATAGACACAGCTTAAAATGTTTTTTCTACATACCTCAAGGTATCAGTGCAGCTCATGAACTCTGAATGGGGAAGATGGAGCATCGCACAGGAGCACAGGGCCTCCCCCACCATGTTCTTGGTGATGAGCCCACTTGGCAATCAACCTTGGGGGGACCCCAGGTATCCCCCCAGACCCAGGAGACACCAGTCACTGAGCTGGGGTGAGTGCGGGGGGCCCGCTGCACTCTGCCCAGCAGACCCGGAAGCGGGCTGGAAGTGTTTCTGGTCTACTTCTGGGTCTATTGCTGAGCACGCTGGGGAGCCCCCCATGCTTCTGTGGGACACTCCATGTGCCCCAGCATTGCAGCATTCATGAGCTGCTTGCTACCTAGAGGTATGTAGAAAAAAACATTTAAAGCTGGGTCTATGTCTCAATCTTTCCAAATGTTTCCGAATCTCTCCAAATTGATTTGGAGGGTTCCAATTCAATTCAGAGAGATTAAAGGGTCCTCTGATTCAATTCAGATTCATAGATTCAGTCACCAAATAGGGACGAATCTCCGTCAAATAGAATCAGGGACCAAAGCTTTGTACAGCTGTACTAACTACTGTATCACCTTTTTTTAAATGCTACTATGACATGGTAAAGTTAAGAAATGACTTGAAATAAGGTTATAGAAGAAAAGAAATAAGGTTAGCTGGAGTCCTAAGTGTGCCATGTACACTTTGCTCTAGTGTACACTTTGCTCTAGTGAGATGGAGAATGTCAATTACTGAAATATTTGGATGGTCTACTTTGTAAGAGGCCTTATGAGAACAATCGTAGACATAGTCGGTCTCTGGACCCTTACAGGTTAAGTATATAATGGTTACAGCATATTTAAGTATATGAAAGCAGTCTGGTGTGTATCCCCCCTTCTTCACTTTGTGATCCACCATCCCCCATAGCATTAGACCCCTACCTTAACTTCCAATTTACACTTCATAGAATCAAAGAAAATGGAGGTTGGAAGGCCATCTAGTCCAACTCCCTGCTCAAAGTGTGATTATCCCTCACTAGATCATCCCAGCCAAAGCTTGGTCTAGCCAGGCCTTAAAAACCTACAAGGATGGAGATTCTATACCCTCTCTGGATATCCTGTTCCAGTGCTTTAATACCCTTGTAATGAGAAAATTCTTCCTAATATCTAACCTAAATTTTCCTTGCTGTAACTGGAGACAGTTGCTTCTTGTTCTGTCATCTGCCACCACTGAGACCAGTCTAATTCCATCCGCTTTTAAACCTCCCTTCAGGTAGATGTAGGTTGCTATTAAAACCCCTCTCAGTCTTCTCTTCTCTAACCTAAATAATCCCAGTTTCCTTAGTCTCCCCTCATAAGTCACATCCCCCAGCCCTCTCACCAGTTTTGTGACCCTCTGCTGTATGAGTGCATGGGATAGTTCCATCCTAAGTACAGAGCTTTGCAGTTGTCCTTCTTGAACCTCATGATTTTTTTTTTTTTGGCTCAATACTCTAATTTGTCTAGGTCACTCTGAATCCTAGCCCTACCCTCCAGCATATCTACTACTCCCCTCAGCTTGGTGTTGTTTGCAAACTTGCTGAGGGTGCACTTTGTGCCATCTTCCAGGAAATTGTTGAAGATACTGAACAAAACCAGCCCCACGACCAACACCTGAGGCACTCCACTTGATACTGGTTGCCAACTAAATATCCAGCCATTGCTTACTACCCTCTAAGCTTGATGCTCCATCCAGTTTTCTATCCACTTTACAGTCCATTCATCCAGTCCATACTCTCTTAGCTTGCCTGCAAGAATGATGTGGAAGACCGTATCAAAAGCTTTGCTAAAATCACGTTATACCACATCCACTGGTTTCCATTAAAGTGTAATGTCTGTACCTGGTACCTGAAGTCAGCTAGCTCAACCCCTGCCTGAAGCAGGATCAGACCTGTCCAAACCATCCTTTACAAATCCATTGTATAATTCCATAGTAAAATTATGCAGTCAATCCTGAAAAAAACAAACAAACAAGGCATAACACTCTAACCTGACTAACCCCTAAGTAAGGGGACCATGGTGGCCATATCTTGCTTTTGTGAAGGTTGTTATTACATGCTCAAGAGATCCCAGGAAGAGGGCCACACCCCCAGCTACAAAGGAAAGCAAAAAGCCCTGCAATCCATATCAATCTGATCATAGATTAAAATTCCTTCCTGATCCCAAATACGGTGTGATTGGTTTAACCCTGAGTGAAGGGGTAAGACCCTCTACCAAGGCACCTCCAGCTGTAAGCAGGAACACTGACACTGGCTCAGTCAAAATCCTGAGTCTGGCTGCAGTCAACACCCACCCTGAGGAAGGCTGACCACAGGTATCAACCTGTAAACCTTAGAAGCATGGGAGATTAGATGTAGAATAACACAGGCATACCTACAGCTAGATCATCCCTGAGCAGTGGCTGTCCAACCTCTTGAACTCCTCCACTGATAAAGAGTCCACAACTTCCCTAAGCAGTCTATTCCACTGCCTCAGTGTTTTAACAGTGAAAAAGAATTTCCTGATATCTAATCTAAACCTCCTTTGTGGAAACTAACTCCAAGATTTTTTACCACATCCTACTTCCTATGGCAAGAGAGAAAAGGTGTTTTCCCCTCTTTTTTATGGCAGCCCGTCAGATATTTGAAGGCTGCTATCATGTCCCTTCTTAAGTGCTGTTTGCACAAGCTGAAGTTGCCTAGCTCATTCTGCCTCTCATATGACTTGCCTTCCAAGCCCTTTATCATTTATGTCACCTGTCTCTGGACCCTTTCTAACTTATCCAGGCCATTCTCCATGAACCCCCAAATTTCACACAATATTCTAGATGAGGCCTAACCACTACTTTCTTAGGTGGCACTACCACTTCCCATGTCTTGCACCTAATGCTTCTGTTGATGCATCCCAAAACATTTGCCTTTTGTACAGCTGCATCACACTGCAGACTCATGATAAGCTTGTGACCTATCAAGACTCCAGAATCCTCCACAGTGTTGCCACTCAACCAGATATTACCCAATTTGCATTTGTATTTAAGATTATTGTTCCCAAGGGCATGTACCTTTCATTCATCAATAGTGAACTTCAACCTGTTATCTCCAGCCCATCTTTCCAATCTGTCAAGATCTTTCTGAATTGTGGTCCCATCCGCCAGTGTTTGTGATTCTTGGTTCATGTCATCTGCAAACTTGCACAAGAAGGTCTCAATTCCAGCATCCAAATAATTAATAAACAAGTTGATTAACACAGTCCAAGATTTAAAAAAAAAAAATTGTTCATGGCAAAGTTTAAATAGATCAGCATGCTTCAATGTAAATTTCTAAAATACAATATAAAGAAAATCAGATATATCTTAACACCTTTATTTTGTACCCTTTAAATTCTAAGGATAACCTATGGGCTTCCATTTAAAGAGCACTATTCACTTTCTGAAAAGAATAAAAAAAAACCCAACAATTTGCTAATATTTGGTTAATAATATTTTCTGCCCTGTAGAAAAAAAAAATCAGAAAAGTAATTTTTAGAAATCCAATACAAAAACTGGTAAGATGAGAGCTTCTGCTTCAAGTTTGCAGTGGTAGTTATGGTGGAAGGGTTATAAAAATTACTTCAACATCCATTTATTTATTGTATTTCTTACTTGATGTGCTCCTGGTTTTAATAAGTAAATGAGGGGAAGCTACCATGGTCTTTGTTTTCAGAATGTTCTTCAGGTACTTGAAGATGGCCTGTAAACTGTATTTTTCAGTCCTTAAAGAGATTTTAGGACACTTCACTTTAACAAGGGCCCTATCTAAATATTTATTGTGTTACCCCTTGTTATGATGGTACTACTTTATCAATATTTGCACCTTAAAATTGCTTCTCACTTTGTGTGTGATGCATAGAAACAATAAACACCACAGAATATACTTATCACTGTGCGGGCCGGGAGCAGTCCGAGGCCCTCAGGGGTTTTTTCTCGCGGCGGGCTGTGGCCAGCAGCCCGGACACGCCGGGTCAGGGAAGACAGGCGGCACGCTAGAATTAGGCACGGACGCTTAGTGGTTGATTTAAGATTATTTTACTTACACTGAAGATGGTCGCAGTGCAGGCAGGAAAACTTGCTTGAGTTGCAGTTACAAAACAAAACAAAAAACTCGAACCTGCAGAACATAAGGGTACGTCGCAATGGGGTTTCGGCGACGGGAGATGAACAAAAACCTCGAGAGTACGTCGCAATGGGGCTTTTAGCAATGGGAAGAAAAAAAACTGCAGGACTCGAACCCCGGGTAGAGCTCTGGATTCACTCACACGAAGTTTGCTAGGCTCCGTGGAACTTGCGCACAGGGAAGGGTACGTTGAGGGATCAGGCGGCGACGGGGAGAGGCTAGAGGCTGATCAGACCCCTATAGCCTTCTTGATATACACGCTGGGTCCGATAGGTTCTGCAGCGCTTAGAGATCTTCACGAGACGTGAAGTTCTCCTCCTCCTGATAGTCGTGGAGTCCTCCAACTTGGGCGGAAACCGCTCAAGCCTCTTATATGGCTAGCAAGCCAATCGCTAGCCGCCACGTAGGAATAATTTAGAACTGGCCAATAGTAGGGCACGAATCTGAATACAAATGGCGGGAACTCCTTGCAACGTGCATTTCCTTTCTGCAGCTCAGAAATGCACTCTGCAAAGAAAGCTAAGAGTGACGGGAAATAATTTAGCAGTGCCGAAGCACACACAAACAAAAATCACACCCTTGGTTTGTGACAATCACCTCCCACTTTCTCTGCATGAGCAAATTGATGAAAACCAAGCCTCTGTAACCATGAGCAATGAAGGCTACATTGTTGGCTGCACTCTTGGATAAAATAAAATGATCCCAAATATAAATGGCATGCTCTTCAGGGCTGCTGCTGCATCTCTTTGGGATCTACCCTAGGGATTTGGGGGAGCAGACTTACACATTTTCATACATGCTCAGCTCTATGTACTGTGAATAGGTCCCAGTGACCTTCAGACTATCCTCCAAATATTCACAAGCAAAATCCTATTTTTTCCAGATGTACAGCCATTGTTCTTATTTTCTTCACACACTTTATTCACTCTGAGATATTCTTGGACACCTGTACTGCCAAGAACCTTGTGTGAGAGAGCCATTAGTTACATTTTTATTCTCTTTAGAAGATTGGTCAGGAAGACTTGGACAATAAGAACAAAGCAATGAATACTTAATTTTATAATGATTCAGAGTGATTCTTGGGTAGGAAATGATCTTTGAAACTACGCAGACATATAAAAATACTTAAGGCCTTTTTCCAACAAAGACATAAGTATTGTGAGTAGTATCAGTGAAGCCAGTTTGATTATTCATGGTGCATTAAGTTAAGCCTATGCATAATTCTTTTCAAGGCCAGGCTTTAGAAGTGCCTGACTTTTACGTGATAAAATATGTAATCATAAATTGCATTTTAATATACATTAAACATAATAAATATATTCAGATATGAAATAACAAATCTGCCCACCAACAATGAATAAAACTACTGAATGGAGAAGGGAAACAGTTTTCAAAAGATAAAGTAGAAAATAATATAAACATTGTGCATAACTTTCTAGTATTCTGTATTGTAAAATCATTCCAAATTCCATTATAGGACCTCAGTCCAGTGGAGACATATGCACAGTAAAGTCAAAAGAATTACTCAAGTTGTGTAAAGTTAAGCAAATGCATAAATCTTTGCAGGACTACAGTCTAAATAAGTTGACAGTTTCTAAATGTTTTCAAGTATGTCATTAATCAATATATTAAATGGCTCTGTATACTACTGTTATAGTGGAATGGGAGTTCTGCTATGGTTATATCTGAGAACCCCTTCCTGTTCAAAGGCTGGCTCTTCTAAAGTATCCACACACTCATTTGGACTGATCAGAAGACGGTATTCATCCTGGAACTGCACGATGGTTTATTGATCCAGTAGTGGCATCCCCTGGGGCCAGTTCTGGAGATACATTCCCCCAGAAAAGAGCATTCTTAAGATCAACAAATTCTAGCAACAATCATGATTCTGAGAATATACAAAACTATTCTAATCATGCAGCATTTACTTCAGATAAATGAGCCCCATGTCCATTTTAGGAAGCAAAATTAAATATTGGTATTAAAAAAAAAGCAGTAAAAACAGGTAAAAACCTAGTCTCATGAACCAAATGGATAATGCTGTGCATGCATGAAAGTAATAACCAAAAGGCTTTCCAACATGCACTGGATAATCTTTTGGGACATGCAGTAACCATAGATTGGGCCTCTACAAAGTTAGTGTCAGATAAAACTTGACTGTTGGCAGAAATCCAGAAATAAACATAATTCCAAAGATTTGTTTTTATTTGAGAAAATATAATCTGAGTGTTATAGAAAATTCAGAAAGAGCTCAGGGTATTTTCAAGAGAGAATAAATTAAGGGAGGCAAGGGGGATTATGGGATAGATCAGTGCCAACCTGCAGCATGGGTGTCCCACATGGCACAGGCAGGTTCTATGAAAGGGACACCACAGATTGGAAAGGGAGCAGGCAGCAGAAAGCAGAGCAGTGGAGCAGGCAGGGAACACATGGCAAGAAGAAAAAGGCAGTGCAGGAACTCAGTCAGGGAGCACAAGGCAGGGAGAAGAAAGCAGAACAGCAGATCATATAAGGGAATGGGATAGTAGTGTCATTGGGCAGCGTTAATTTGGTGGGAGCTAATTTGTGGCATACCTGCCAAAAAGGCTGGCCCCCACTGGAAGACAAGATTTGGAAGGAACAGAGAAAGAAAGGCTGTGCTAAGAGAGAACAGGATTTTGGTGAGGCACTAGAGAAGGGACAAGGTTCCATTTAGGTGAAGAAGATGAAGATCAAGTTAACGGGGGCCATGGGAAAATGGGGAGGGATAAAGTGGGGCTAGGTAGCAGGGCCAGTTGGTAGACTTAGGGGTAGGGAAACCAACATTTTACTGTTTAATATGTGTTGTGGGATCTTGAGATCCCTGCCTCTCTAGGAGTGTTGGTATGTGTGTGCCATCTGGGATCAAACTGGCATCTGGGAAATTCCTGTCCCTCTGCATGGGAAAATGAGAGCATGCATGCTAGAAGCAGGTATGAAGTAGACAGTGTAAGGTTCAGAAAAAAGCAGGCTTGATGCATATCACAGGCTTTCAAACACTGGTGCAGCAGGAAGGGGGAAATGAGAACTCCCACTGAGATGAATCAAGAAATTCACGTCTTTGGAACCATTGTTTCAGTCTGCATTCAGCTCCATGGGATGTTCTCATTACGTTGATGAGATCATTACTTTGAGATGTATAGGGCACTTCCTCTCTCAGAATGCTTTTCTTTTTGAAGGTCAACTATTACAAGTGCTTTAGAATCCACATACTTACACAGATATCTTTGAAGTATGGAGTGCTTTTTTTGTGATATGGAGAGAACTGGTGATCTAGTTCAGAAACATTTGAGCCACAGATTCCAATGCCTTAAAGGAATATAATTTCTTAATGTTGAGAGATTCTACCAAGATTTTTTGCACAAACCCAGGGAATCAAACCACAGATGTGATTGTACCACAAAGACTTTCAGTCACTCAGCATTTCCCCCTACTAGTTCATGGTACCCAGAATACTGAACATGGTATTTAACAGAGAGGTAAGCTCCGAAAGCAAGAATGAGCCTAAGTATTGAGCGGGTAAAATATGGCCCACAGGTGAGATCTAGCCCTCCTGACTATTCTATCCATCCTGCAGGGCACCTAAAAAATTTAGGCAATTAATATATCGCCCCAGGCTGCCTGTTAAAGTTAGAGGGGGAACAAACAAGAGTGATATTGTAGTGGATGTCTGCTATAGACCACCAGACCAGGAGGAAGTGGTGGACAATGCTTTCTTCAAGCAGCTAGCGGAAGTTTCCCGATCAAACGCCCTGGTTCTCATGTGGGACTTCAGTCACCCTGACATCTGCTGGGAGGGCAATACAGCAGGAAGTTTTTGGAGAGTGCTGGTGACAACTTCCTGGTGCAAGTGCTAGAGTGGTTAACTAGGAACTATCCTCTTCTTGACCTGCTGCTCACAAACAGGGATGAATTGGTGGGGAATGTAGTAGTTGATGGCAACTTGGACAGCAGTGACCATGAGATGATTGAGTTCAGGAGCCTGAGGAAAGGAAGGATGGAAAGCAGCAGAGTAAGGATCCTGGACTTCAGAAAAGCAGACTTCAGCTTGCTCAGGGAATGCATGGGCAGGATCCCCTGGGAAGCCAGACTGAGGAGGAGAGGAGTCCAGGAGACCTGAGCATACTTTAAAGAAGTCTTGCTGAGAGTGCAGGAACAACCCATCCTGATGTGCATGAAGACTAGGAAGTATGGCAGAAGACCAGCTTTGCTTAGCAGGAACTCTTCAGTTAACTAAAAAAGTAGTTAAGGACAAATAACTAGGGAAGGGTATAAAAGCTTTGCTTGGGCATGCAGGTATTAAGTCAGAAAGGCCAATACACATTTGGAGTTGCAGCTAGCAAGGGATGTGAAGGATAACAAGAAGAGTTTCTACAAGTATGTCAGTAGCAATAGGAGGATCAGGGAAAGTGTGGGTCCCTTACTGAGTGGGGGAGGCAAACTTGTGACAGAGGATGCAGAAAAGGCTGAAGTGCTCAATGCCTTTTTTGCCTCAGTCTTCACAGGCAAGGTCAGCTCCTAGACTACTGCACCTGGCAGCACAGTTTGGGCAGAAGGTGAGCAACCCTCAGTGGTGAAATAACAGGTTAGGGACTACTTAGAAATGCTGGATGTATACAAGCTCGATGTACTCAATGCCAGATGGGATGCACCTGAGGGTGCTGAGGGAGTTGGCTGATGTGGTTGCTGAGCCATTGTCTTCTTTGAAAACTCATAGTGATCAGAAGAGGTCCTGGATGATTGGAAAAGGGCAACCATATTGCCCATAATTAAGAAAGGGAAAAAAGGAGGATCCAGGGAATTATAGACCAGTCAGCCTCACCTCAGTCCCTGGACAAATCATGGAGCAGATCCTCAAGGAATCAATTTCTAAGTACTTGGAGAAGAAAGTGATTGGGAACAGTCAGCATGGATTCACCAAGGGCAAGTAATGCCTGACCAACCTGATTGTCTTATATGTTGAGATGACTGGCTCTGTGGATGCAGAAAGACCAGTGGATCTGGTACACATTGATTTTAGCAAGGCTTTTGATATAGCCTCCCACAATATTCTCCCAGGCAAGCTAATGAAGTATGGACTGGATGAATGGACTGTAAGGTGGATAGAAAACTAGCTGTAGCATCGGGCTCAGAGAGTAATAATCAATGGCTCAATGTCTAGTTGGCAGCTGGTATCAAGTGGAGTACCTCAGGAGTTGGTCCCAGGGCCAGTTTTATTCAATGTCTTTATCAATGACCTGGAAGATGGCATAGAGTGAACCCTCAGTAAGTTTGCAGATGACACAAAGCTGGGGGGGAAGCAGTAGATAAGCTGGAGGGTAAGGCTAGGATTCAGAGTGACCTAAACAAATTGGAGGACGGGGCCATAAGGAATCTTGTGAGGTTCAACAAGGACAAGCACAATGTCCTGCACTTAGGACAGAACCAGCCCATGCACCAGTACAGGCTGGGGGCTGACTGGCTGGGCAGCAGCTCTGCAGAAAAGGACCTGGGGGTTACGGTGGACAATAAGGTGAATATGAGCCAGCAGTGTGCCCTTGTTGCCAAGAAGGCTAACAGCATAGTGGGATGCATTGGTAGGACTGTTGCCAGCAGGTCAAGGGAAGTGATTATTCCCCTCTATTCTGCACTGGTCAGGCCACATCTGGAGTACTGTGTTCAGTTTTGGGCCCCCCACTACAGAAACACCTCTGTTGGGGCCTCAGCCTATTCAGCCACTGCCCCTTTAATGTGGCTAGGCCTTCTAGCCTAGGCCTACTGTGTTGAACCTAGCTTTGAGGTGCTCTCAGCTCCCTCCTTTCCTGTTGCTGGGCCCCTGGCCCCCGTCTCTGGCACTAGGCTATTGGGACCCTGTGTCTCTGTTCCTTGCACTATTTGCCAGGCTCCACTATGGCTCAATACTCACTGGAGCCTTGAGCCTGCTCCTGGTAGGGCTCAAGGCATTTATGTGCCTCTGGGCACTAATGAGACCTCCAAACCAACCCTTCAAGCCTCATTCCTTCAAACCTCCAGTTTAAACTACAAATAAACACTAAGCCCCTGGGCTATAAAGAAAACTAATAGAGGTAGTGTGCCTGCTTTCCCCATGGCTCCTTCCCTCCGGGTCGCTCTATCTTATACCCCAGCCTGCAGAGCTGTTTTCTTTCCATCTCCTGGGCGTTTAGGAGCCCACACTCTGCCTCAGCCTAGGTTGGCTGGCTCCCACTGACTCAACCCAGGTCTTATATAGCTCTGGCCTGAACTCTCTCCTTTTCCTGTGGCAGCCCCCAGTCAATTTACCATCCTGCAGGGCTACCTTTTAACTCCTGCTCTGCTGGCAGGCTGTGCCCTGAACACTATCCTTAAAGGGGCTGACCTGCTTTCTAGTAACAGGGCTAGGGTTCCCTGTTACAGTGCCCTAGGAGAAGACAAGGAGCAATGGCCATAAGCTGTTAGAGAAAGGTTTCAGGTTGGATGTAAGGATGAACTTCTTTATGGTAGATGTGACCAGAATCTGGAAGAGACGCCCCAAGGAGATAGTGTAGTGCCCAGCCTTGGAAGTCTTTAAAAGGAGACTGGACAGTATTCCTATCCAGAGCAGGGGGGTTGGACTCGATGATATTTTGAGGTCCCTTCCAGCCCTTAATTTTAATGACTCTATGATTCTTTGTAGATGTGCACATAGACTGGTTTAAAAATGGCAGAACCCAGTCTAAGATTTGCCCCCCGCACCAAAAGGAGAATGTGTGTTCTGTTCCCTATGGCTCTAAACTACGTTGCTAACAGAACACTGCATAACATAGATCAATTCCGCCTCAGGCTTTTTGAATGTCTGCTGTACCTAGCCAGGAGGTCTCTTCCAGACCTTCTTCTCTATGATTCTATGATCTTTAATTAATTAGCTTATTCTTGTTTTAGTGTGCTACATATTTTTTACAGTAACTATGAAATTTCCTAACTCTGCAAAGAGAGGCAAGAAAAGCAAGAGAGGAAGAGTTCTTTTATTTTTATTAAGTGCTCTCTAGTGGTAGCCCTAAAATTGACCATTATATTTGCTGGAGGGGTTTTTGTATATTTATGTCTACGCCACGCAAATAAAGTAACAAATAGATCATCAGTAGCCACAAATACCAGGAGACATCTATTTGGTATAGCAGTTTATAATAAAATAGCATGTGTGATGAATGGGCATACCTAGTCTGTGATAAAATGGCAGTTAATTAAAAGTGCATGAAGAGAGAAATAATTACATTCAGCAGTAATGTATTCCTTTAAGCTATTTTTGTGTATATTCATCAACACCAGGGAACCATGTGCGAAAACAAGTTTACTGCCACAGGTTTATTTAAACAGAGTTCTAAGAGAGAACTTTTTTTGATTTAGTACAAAAAGTGATATTAAAGCAATAGGTTGAAGACTAGATTTTAGTATAAATGAGGGTTGCCATATCTCCAAATCTTAAAGTAATAATAAGAAAATGATATACATGCTGTGGCTTTCCTGGAGACTAGAACCCAGAATATTAAACTTTCAATTGCTTGTAGGTATGCGAGAGTCAGAATACTACACATGCATAATATGTGAAAGAATGAGTTGTTTTACTTAAAAGGTTATTTAATTTGTGCCAAGCAGTACAATATGCTAATTCTGAAAATCCATACTCAATTAATAGATCTTACAAAAATAGTACCATTAAAGTCAGTAGGACTATTGTGTATAGAGATTGTACAACTAAGGTGTAGATCATGCCGTACTAATCTACTGCAAACAAACACAAAACAAAACAAAAAACAAAAGAGAAAATCTTCAGACACCTAATATGGCAATTTGCTATCAAAGGCTACAGTTGCTTTTGAGCAAACACTCAAAGAGATGATAGCATACATCCCCTAACATAATATATATCCCTACAGGTGCGTGCGCGCGCGCACACACACACACACACACACACACACTGTAATATAGAAACTGTCCTATAATATACAAAGCTTTTTTAAAAAGTACATAGCGCTGTGTCTACTCTTTCTGACTCATGGATAATAATATTATTATGTCATATTTTCTTTTAAGCAAAATTAGATATTTTTGTGTAGTTTTTCAAAATCAGACTTGGAACATTGAGATTTGTATTTTCCACTGACCTTCAAAAATCTATTATAAATCCCTCTTTATTTATCTTGGGAAAATATTTTAAAACTTCAGTGAAATTTCAGAAACTGTACTAGACAAAGTGCATATACAATTTATAATTTTCACAAAATGGTGAAAACAGAACAGAGAGAAATCTTGGCCATGTTCCTGCAATGTATTGCATGCGGCATGAAATAAGTTTGGCCATTGGCTGTTTCAATGCACACACAACCATTGTTTTAGTGGGCTAGTACTAACTATCATATAGCAGTCTGTGGACAGATGGTTTAGCATCATTATATTTCACTTGCCATTTTGATTTTCTACAACTTTAGACTAGGTAGCCTTCTGAGAATGTGCAACTAGCTGCTTGGGATCTTAGAGAAAGAACCACTTTGGACCTTCATTACTGTTGACAAATTCGTGAAGCTATCTTACTGCCCTGTTCAAAATTTTCATTGCTGATCCTGTTGGAATGGTTAAAAATAAACTGATTTTAAAACAAAACAAAGAAAACCCACCAACAGTTCATATTTTATTTTCTCTCAACTGTCCCAACCAGATATTATGACAGGTTCAAGAACTGTTGGCTGGAGGCTAAAAGAAATTCCAGTCCAAAAGTTTCACTTGCTTTCTTAAAGCTTGAAAAGATTAAGAATAAAAGTACAGCATCAGATATAGCTATATGTCATTAGTGTTACAGAGCAGTACTGGCTGGGGTTGTCAAAGGGGTGTGAGGAAGTTGGGTACCCAGTTTCTATTGGATTTCAATAGGATTTGAGTATCTAACTCACTTAAACCTTTATGGATATCCCAGCATTAGATATAGCCTCAGGCAGTCATAATTATCAAAGT
Organism: Alligator mississippiensis; assembly: GCF_030867095.1. Classification (NCBI taxonomy): domain Eukaryota; kingdom Metazoa; phylum Chordata; order Crocodylia; family Alligatoridae; genus Alligator; species Alligator mississippiensis. The sequence goes on from NC_081825.1 coordinate 117,855,367, forward strand.
CTACCTATCTATCTTTGGGGCTTATATAGCCCCGCATGCAGCATTATCTAGTTGCCTCAAAATCACCAGTGCATTTTAGTGTATTTATAGTTATACTCACAATGGCTTCATGAGGTAAAGAGTGGGGAAATGTGGCACAGGAACTAGATAATTTGACCAAGGTTGCACTCTGGTGAAGAACAGGAAAGTTAACCTAGATCTGCTGTATCCCAGACTCATTTGCTTTCTGCTAACTGTAATGTTTAACTCTCTTGACATGATTTAGTGATAGTATTTGAAATAAATAAGAGGCTTATAATAGATAAAGTAGTAATAAACACTTAGATCATTTTTATGTGAACAAGTATTCAATATCCTTGCAACTGATGATGATTTTCCAATATATAATAAAAATGGAACACAGTTTTAGAATGCTATAAAATACATATGTGCAAGCACATTGGGCTCATGCAAATGCATGTTTTTAGATAATGGATAAAGAGTTTAAAAAGATATAAAGTTTAAAATCCATAACACATTGTGGGTTAGTTCTACTAATATTTTTCCCCTACGAGTTTGATTCCTGGGGGATGCTGGATAACAGAGCTTTTACTGTAACTGAAATGACCTTCATTTATCTGAACTGAAGACCTTAATTGTTATCTCATTAATAGGCACATAGAAACAAACACTCAAAATGTTGAACTCCAATATTTTAAGTGACAGCAAAATACTGGTAGGTCAACTTCAACCGGGGTTTATTTTCTTTACTTAGATAACTGAAATGAGTGACTGGACCAATGTGCAAGGTTTTGGTTCAGCAGAAAACAAAAAAGGTCAGTGGATGCTGGAATGATCTTTTACATGCATTTGTACTATATTTGGAGATTTTTAGAATTTTTTTCTAGTTTTTATGAAAGATTGTTCTCAGGCCCTTCTGTCTGTATGGGGTCCTTTCATACTGAAAATTCTCTGGGAAGTTGAATGTCTGATAAGTGAGCAAACTGGAATAGGTTACGAAGAATTAAATCCAAATCATGCTTTTTATTTTCAGATCCTGTAAAGTGCCAATTGCCATCAACTCCCTGTCCTTTTCCTGGTGATGTCAGTGGGATATCTGCAGTTGATTTCAGTGGGGACAGAATGGATCATAGATGTCCTTAACTCTCATTGAAGAGATCCAGCCTTAAAATGAAAATGTTAAATGTAAAAACCTAACCCTCAGTTATATCTCTTGCTTTCCCCTTCAGTGAAAGTTTAATGGCATGGGAAGCTATATAAGGGTTGCCAAAGTCTAAAAAAGACAGACCCTTGAAGTATGTGAAATGTAAATACAAGCCAGTCTGAATAGGACCATACAGTGTTTGAGGTTTAATGTCTGCTCATTAGACAATACTCAAATATGTACTTTTTTACTTGTAAAAGGTAGAAGAGCACTGTAGCACTTTCTACATGCATAAATTCTTACCTGTTTATAAACTTATTCTAATGTATTAACATTTAAATAATTACTTATTTAAATGAATGTGTTTTATAGTATTTTTACTATATGCATATTATTTGAGCAGTGCAAACACTCAAGCAAGATCCATAAGGTGTATTGTAATTCATTTTGGTTTTCTCTCTGATACTTTTGCATGAGAATGTTACTGGATTTGTACACCTGCACCTTCAGTGAAATATTTGTAGAATCTAAAGAAAATCCCAAACCACCCTTTCTATTGGAAGTTTATTTTTTTATTTATATTAGGGCTTGTTAAATAAATGATTCCCTTTAATGAAATCCAACCCTGCACTGGGATCGTAAAATATCAACAATACCTTCTAGGAAGTCAAGGGCACAATTTCTGTACAAAGAGAATATATTAACATGTGAAAGTCCTCAGAACATTGTGCTTACTCAGAAATAAATGTGTTCTTTTCCTTCAGTATCTTCAGTTGACCTCTGTGATGTCTTCTAATAACATGTTGAATTTACTTCTTTTTCGTCTCATCCCAGCTTGATACAAGGAGTTACAGTGTTTGGACATCTGTGACTTGACATGTTTCTGTTGACAAATGAATCAATAAATGAGATGCATTTCAATTGCTAAACATGGCAACCCTCCAAAGACCTAATGGATTAAATAAAGAGGAAAGAATTACTTGTAAAGTATAGTTGATCTACATGTGAACTAGTTCAAGATGTCGGAAGGATCAAGAGGTAATAACAGAAGATGCGTGAAGTCTTGAAGGGAGAGGTGTATATGTAAGTGTGTGGGAAAAAAATGAGTTCTGTGTGTAGTTTTAGGGTTTCTCCATGCTTCTCACAAACATTATTTCTATTTCTAGGAATAGCTGCAATATGCAATCCTCTTTATACCGGACAAGTATGCTTACAACTTCAATCAGAAAACAGGTTGCAAAGTTCGTTGGAGATTATCATTTGTCTGCTACAAATACACTATGAGAAAGTAAAACTATGAGGCACATGCAATTTATAATTACAAATTATAGGGTGATTGCAGTCTGAATCTTGATTTACAGTTACATCAATTATTATGCCTTCTGCATGATGATGAGTGATGACTTTATTTCTGTATTACAAATTTAGAAAATGTAATGTATAATTATGCTACATGCAGTGTAAAGATAATATGCATAACTTCTGAGATATTTTCATTCCCTATTTCTTTTATTCATTGAAATTTAAAGTTTTACATAGGTTCATTATAATAATACAATTACAAAAAAAAATAATAATAGCATAACGGGATGTATTAACACAAATGTAAAAATCACAGGAAGTGATTAATTCTGTTCAGTACTGAGGGAGGGCTATGTCCAGCTCTGAGCACCTCACTTAAAGAAAGATGTACACAAGTTGAAAAGAGTACAGAGGAGAGCAAGAAAAATAAATAAAGATCTAGAAAACATGACATGTGAGAACAAGTTGGAAGAACTGGGATGATTTAGTTTAGAGAAGAGAAGACTGAGAAGATATTTAGTAAGTCTTCAAACACAAAATATGTTAGCATAAAGAAGATGGCAATCAGTTGCTCTGGTGATAGGATAGAAAGTAATAGATTTACATTGCAACAAGAGAGATTTTAGTTAGATATTAGGAAGGCCGTTTTAGTTATGAGGTTGGTTAAGCACTAGAACAGATTACCTATAGAGGTTGTAGAACCTTTGGCATTGGAAGTTTTTAAGTACACGTTAAATAAACATGTATCTGGAATGGTTTACACTGAGATGATCCTGCCTTGATTAGTGGTTTGGACTAGAGGATCACTCGAACTCTTCTCCACCCCTGCTTTTCTAAGATTTTATGTATTGGAAGGTCTAAGGTAGGCTATAAACTAGATAGAACTTGGAATGAAGGATGTTTTGCTTAACTGAAAAGATGAATTTTGTACCATTACTTGAAAGAGACTATTAGATCCTCCAGGGGTACAGATGAAAGCTCTGAGTAAGCAGCAATCAAGGTAGGATTTTCAAAAGCATTTAAGTTTATTAGCTCCCTAACTCCCATTGTTTTTCAATTGCTTCCCATTAAATACTAATCTAAACACCTCTTTAAATCTGACCCAGGATGCCTGTTTCACTTACGCAGTTTTAAATAGCCACTCTCAGCTACGTAATGAGTACATTTTTTGCTCTTTACTCTTCAGTAATGTGAACTGAATTAGGGTGGGTACTAGCTAACAAACAGTAACCATAATATGTATAATGAAAGAGGGAGGATGTGTACGTGCCTTAGAGTAAGATGAAATATGAAATAGCATGCTTTTCTTTTTCACTTTTCCAAATGTAAAGCCCATATCGTGAAAACAAAATCATGTGGACAGCAGCTAACATCTAAGACAGGGGTGGGCAAAACGGAGGAGCTTTGTCTGGCCTGTGGCAGGTCCCTTAGTCCCACCCGGTCCAGGTACTGTCCAGTCATGGGGTGTCCTGCTGCCCCCTGAGCATGCAGAGGGGCTGGGACAGCTCTGTGGCTGGACTGCATTTCTAAACTGACCAGGAAGTGGCAGCTTCTTCCATTTGCTGCCACTGCTCGCCCCAAATCCGCAGTACCAGTGGGGACCCATGCTGCACAGCCCTGACCCTGTACGCCTGCTCCGGACTTGTATGCTCACACTAAACAGCAGCAGTGCCAGCTGGGCAGAAAATATTGCTCAACATGGGGGAAAAGCTCCCTGCTGCACCCACCCGGAACCCATGCTGGGCTGCCCTGTGGCTCTTCTGCAGTGCTACTGCTGCCCTGTGGAGCAGTCTAGAGGTGGTAGTGAAAGCATATCCACCCACATATCCCCACAAACATCCTACCACAAACCCCCATAACCACATATCCCCACACCCCACATACACAAACATACATACATACACACTCCCAGCCACCCCACAAACCACATACTGACCCACCCATAACCCCCACACCCACCTATACCCCCACAATATATAAAAGTAAGATTTCATTTTGAGTGTTTATGCAAGCACCACTATATACACAACACAAACACACCCAAGTCAGGACAATATATATATATATATATATATATATATATATATATATATATATATATATGTGTGTGTGTGTGTGTGTGTGTGGATGTTTGATTTTTAGTATATAATTTGTTTTGTTTTTTTTTCCAGTTCAAAGATGGGAAACCTCCTTCCTAAATGGACTACTTCTGGGGTGAGGGGTGGGACTTCTGGTGGCAAAGTTCAGGGGTTAGGGGGCAGGACTTCTGGTCCCCAGATGGCAACCAGGGGGTGGGACACCTGTCAAGGGGTGGGGCTACCTTTCTGGCCCTTGACAACTTGCAAAAACTTGTTAAGTGGCTCTCCAGCCAAAATAATTGCCTGCCCCTGACCTAAGAGGAACACAACTAAAAGTTCTGGTTTGCTGGATCTCTCTCTCTCTGCTCTCACTGACCTTGAGGGCCTATAATTGCCTTAACTACAGCTTTCCACTACTATCTTGCACAAATCCTTGCACCTTGTTGCATCTTTGCCTATCCCTTCCAAATCAGTTTTTATCTTATCTTCCCATTGTTACTTTGGTCTAACTCAAGCTCTGATACCAGCTACCTCAATTTCTAAAATCTACCTCACACTCCTCCTCTCAATTCTCACAATGTGCCCTATCCAATTCATTCTTTGTGCTCTTATCTTGCTGAAGACTGTTAGGGTAATGATATGGATTTTGGATGTTAGGGTAACAATACGGAATCTGGGGGTGCTGAGTGTGCAGCAAAATGAAGGCTTTTTTCTGTGTCTCAGCAAAAAGCTGCTGGTCACAAGACTGGATGATATATTAAAAGTAACTAACTTTGCAAATGCTTAAGCAAGCGGTTTTCTAAACAAAGTAGTGTTAGAGCCCATTGTGTAAGAAGAAGAGGATGCAGCCCACCAGCTATTATCAGGAGATAAGATGGAAGCCAAACCTTGGAGATGGTGCTGAAATCAGCAAAGAACAAGAAAGAACCAGCAAATGACCGAGAGTACCTGAGTTCATGCTCTTACTCATGTGCTCTCAGCAGAGAAGCATATAAATGAAGAAAATGCATAGGCAATTCCATGTTAATGAAGTAAACAGTAAACAGAGGAGGAGCTTGAAATAGGAGGAGAAATGGGTGGTACCAGAGGTGGAACAAGGCAGTGTAAATGTTAATATTTATAAACCAAGGTTTATAAAATGTGAAAAGAGCTATTGTTCAGTGCAGGACCCCATCTCTTATGGCATGAGACCCCTTGTCTGAAGCTGTTTCCATTCTGAATAAAGCTGTTGCAAGCAATGTGTGTTGGTGTTTACTCTCTGCTCTGCTCTGGCTAATGAGCAACAGGATCCACAGGTAATTGGACTGTCATCTCCTTAGTCATTGGGTGCCGCATGGAGTCAGGGTCTAACAAAGACATGAAGTCTTTTGTCAAGGTCCACAATCTCTTGATTATGCCTTCCCTTCCATATCTTATTTCCTTGTACTGCATGAAATATTTTCCTTAGCACTTTGTTTTCAAATACTTTCAGCCTTTTTCCATTTGCCTTTATCAATATCCAGGATTTATATCATGTATAAAAGGACAGATTGAGCAATTGCACTGTAAGGTTGGATTTTCAGATAGATTATGTCCTTGTGATGAGGCATTTAGCATAATTCACAGATTCTGTTAGAATTTGACAGGCTGTGCCACAAGTGCTTCTACTACAGCCTCAAACTTGCAACCATTGGGCTATAAACCATACACTTTAGCACCTATGCTACCCCATGCCTCAGATAAACTGGATTATAGTGAATAATAATATGACTACACACTTATGATCCCTATTACACTATAAATAATTCATTTCTATATTTTTTAAAGTTATAATATTTTTGTAAAGAAAATGTAAGGTTATACACAAATGAATGAATTACAGTGTGGTAAAAGGGGATGGGGTATAAAAGACTTAATATATGTCAACTGTTCTTCAGTAGCTGTCCGTGTGCTGGCTCTTATCCTGTGGTAAGCGAAAATTCAGACTCTATAGCATAAGCCTGTTTCGCTAGCCATGTCTACATGTGCCCCTGACCATGCAGTTGGTACTACACAGTCATTTAGTACTTGGTCAGACCTTAGCAAGTACTAAATGCAGTAGCAGTGGCATCATAGTTAGTGCTTGCCAATGCTACATCACCGTAGTGATGAACTATGATGCCGTAGTTAATGAGCACATTAACAGTTATGGAAAAGCTGAAGCAGGGTAAAGTACCCAACAACCAGCTTGATGCTACCATGGGTATTCTGATTACAGTGCATAAGCTAGCTTGTTGTAAGGCAGGGGCAGGCAATTATTTCAGATGGAGGGGCACTTACCCAGTTTTGGCAAGCTGTCGAGGCCGCGTGCATAGCCCTGCCCTTTGACTGGTGCCCCACCCCCAGTCACCATCTTTGAACCAATGTCTCAGGGCCAGTGCCGGTGCGGCCCAGGATGGGGTGCAGGCTGGCAGGGGTCTGTGGAGCTGGGGTTGGGTTGCAGGGAGAGTGGGGAGCTGGCCCAGCTCCATAGAGTCCCTGCCAGCTGGGACCCTGTACTCCTGCCACCCTGCTCTGGGCCCTGCCAGCACTGGCCCTGGGATAGCAGTGTGGGACCCATGCAACTGCTCACTCCCAGTGCTCCCCCGAGTCCTGTGGTTCAGGTGGGGGGCAGCATGCAGCCCTAACACCCTGCTCCATGGCAGGAAATAAGCTGGTGCTGAACACAGGGAAAAGCTGCTCCTCCCCCGCCCCATGGCTGGCACTCCCTGCCACAGCCACTCACAGCCCATGCAGGGCTGTCCTGAGCAGGCACAGGTGGGGGCCAGGGCAGAGAGGCAGCAAATGCTTGCAGCTGGCCCAGGTTCTGGGTAGCTGCTGACAGCTACAGAGCCTGGGATGGGAGGCAGGAGCTTTGGGTGGGGGGCAAGGGGCATCATGGGTGGGGGGCAAGGGCTTTGGGTGGGGGGCACAGGGCAGCAGGGCTGAGGGCAGGGGCAGCAGGGCAGGGGGGCAAGGGGCACAAGCAGGGAATCCTGCCATGTACCCCCTGCCCTCATTTTGTTTTGAGCAGGCACAGGCAGCCCCAGGCAGGCTGTGAATGACTGCAGTGCAGGGCCCCGGCCATGGGGCAGGGGAGGGGGCCACTTTTCCTGTGCTCAGCACCAGCTTGTAACCTGCCCCCACTGCCAAAATTGGCCCCGCACCGGCTCCGGGTCACCCATCGGGGCTGCGCCTCAATGACAGCAGCTGTGGCCCCTCCGTCTTGCCACGCCGGGTAGTGTTTGCCACCGCCGCCTCTGTGCTGCCCAGTGCATGAGCTCCAGGTGGGCAGCAGCAGCAAACACTGCCCGGCGTGGCAAGTGGGGGGCCGCAGCTGCTGCTGCTGTGGTGCACCCTAGTGGGCAACCCCAGAGCAGGCTCGGGGCCCAGGCTGGCAGTGGGGCTAGGTTACAAGCTGGTGCTGAGCAAGAGAAAAGCAGCCCCCACCCACCCATGGCTGGTGCTCCCTGCTGCAGCCACTCGCAGCCTGCCTGGGGCTTCCTGTGCCTGCTCAGGACAGCCCCATATGGGCTGCAAGTGGTTACAGCAGGGAGCGTCGGCCATGGGGTGGCAAGGGGCCATTGTTCCCCGGACTCCTTCCCTGCCTGTGGTCCTCCCCTGCTCTTCCTCCCCACTCCCATCTTACCTGAGTTGCTGGTGCAGTACAGCTGCATGGTCACAGGCCATAAGCCCCTGCTGGGGCTTCTAGCTGAGGAGTCGGGGCCAGGCGGGCCCTGTTCTTGTGGGAACCCACTGGGCTTCCCATGGGTCCTACTGCCCTTGGTTCCTGTCATTTTTGACAGAAACCAAAGACAGAAAAATATTAATTTTCTACATTTTTAGAGACTCCGCAGGCTGGATAGAATGGCTTCATGGGCTGGATCCAGCCTGCAGGCCATATTTTGCCCACCCCTGTTTTAAGGTATGCAGTGTGCAATGTAGACACACCCTATGTCCTGAGACTAGGGTCTCATAGCAAGAAGTGCTGAACACTCATGTCTTCAATGCAGGTCAATAGGAGCTGTGCTTTGAACATTTAAATTGCTATATAAACTAAGTTCTCTGAAAAATTAAATCTTGGGGACACCACAAATTAACATACACAAACAAATGTTTTCACATTAATGTTTCTGTGCATTAGTTCATGGAGATGATAGTCTCTGTTTAAATATGTGTTGTGAAGGTAATTAATGTTTTTTACGTAATCAGATTACTATTGTGAAAGGCACCATAGCAAATCTCATGAAAAAGTGAATAATACTCTTTTGGGGGTTTGAGTATTGTTCAGTTAATAAAGGATGGACACTAGATTGACTCCTGAGGGCTTTTCCAGCCTGATGACAAAGAGCACCACGAGAGTGAATTAAAAGGGCTCAGGCAACTTGGAGATTCACACTTCCTAAACTCTCAAGTTATTTTTATACAGTGGTGTGTGTATGTGTGTGTGTAGAACTAGACATATCCTGATGTCTATATGCAGTCAGCGTATATAGGAAAATGTTTTTATGAATACTTAATGTAAAAGCCATACCTCCTTTAATTTTATGGAGAAATCTGAAGACCAACTAACTCTCTTGGAGTGAAGAGATGTTTACCATTGACTTCAGCAGGGCCAAGATTCAGCTCTAGTATTCCTAATCTTCAAAAATACAAATAAAGGAAGTGAAAGCAAACACTATTAAAGCATGAGTAATAAATCTGTCACACAAATTTCTTGTGTGGTTTTACAAGCATGTAGTTAGTACATTAAGTTGTTGTTACCTAATTACGTGACTTTTACTGTGTCATCAAAGAGAAAACTGATACCAAACAGCTTAAATAAGTGAATGAAGTAGGAACTACAGTATTAATGCAGTTGAAGTTAAATCACTGCTCACAGGGTGGTTTCAATATAGGAACAGAGAAACTTACCAAGACACTATTTATTGCTGCATACAGAATGAATGCCTATCTGTACAAAAATGATTGAATAGTACCTACCAATAACTGATGGCATTATTTTGATGATATGGTAATAAAATTTAAAAAGTAAGCAAACTCATGTTTGATAAACTCCATGCTAAACAATATTTAAAGCTAGAGCAGGGGTGGGGAATTATTTCAGCAGGAAGGTCACTTAATGAGTTTTGGTGAGTTGTTGAGGGATGGACGTGTAAAAATCTTTTAGAAGATATAATTTTAGCAAATTATAGATTAAAACAAATTATATACCAAAAATCAAATATCTCCGATAACATATTTTAATTTTATTTCAAAAAATTATTTTTGTCCTGATTTATGGGGTTTTTTTAGTAGTGTATGTAGATGCAAGTGCATACTAGATCAAAATAGTCTTATTCTTTTATATTGTGTGTGTGGAGGTGAGGGTGTGTGTGTGTGTAAGGAGGGAAATGTGAGGAGGGAAGGCAGGGGGTGTGGGTGTGTGTGTGTGTTGGGGGATATGAGAGGAAGGTGTGCACATATGTGTGGTGGGGCTGCCTGTGTGCTAAGTCCTGGGAGCGAGCCAGGGGTGGGGTCAGGGGACATGTCCAACACAGCTCACTGGGGCAGTGAAGGTGAAGTCTACGCCTTTCTCTCCTGGCCCACCCTTTCCCTGTGGCCCTCTGCATTGGGCTGAGCCTCACCTGCTCCCTTCCAGGGCAGCCTGCACGAAGCTCCTGCCCACACCTGCCAGTCCTGGCTGGTACACAACATCCCAGTGGGGTTGCTGACAGTGTAGCTGCAGCCACCCAGGTACTGCTCAGCTCTCCCCACCTCCAGCGACCCTTCCTCCTCTTCCTCCTGTCCCTGCTGCACGTCTCCAGAGGACAGAAGCTTCAGCTAGGAAGCTCCTGCCCCAGTATGTGGGGCTCCAGCTCTGGCTCTGGCTCCAACTCCCAGGCACCTGATGGCCACAGATGGCTGCTCATCATGCTGGATGGGCAGAGTGGGTGGAAGGTAGCTGGACGCTGGACTCATGGCCCCATACACTGGGGCAGGAGCTGCCCAGCTGAAGCTTCCCACCACCCCACCTGGAGCAGTGCAGGAGGAGGAGGAGGAGGAAGAGCCACTGGAGGCGGGGGGAGCCAATCAGTACCTGGGCAGCTGCAGCTGCACCGGGAGCAACCCAAGCGGGAAGCTGTGCAGGGTGGCTGGAGCCCAGCTGGCAGGCAGGAGCACAGTGGAGGCATGAAAGGGCAGGACTTGGCCTCAGGTGAAGCTCTGTAGGGGCAACCCTGGGCTAGATCCCATCAATTGGGAGGTGCCTACCCACAGGCTGGATCCAATCAATTGTCAGTTAAAGAAGCGGAATCAAGATTTCAGGCCCACTGCTGAATATACTCTGCTTTCAGTTCTGAGTCTTTCATCTCTAAGGAGCACATGAGAATCAACTTCTCGAGTAGCTGAGCTTCAAATCATTCAAAAAGTTGCAGCTGAAGAATAGTAAACTTCTGTATAAGCTTTAATAGAGAAGCAAGAAGTAGACTAAAGGAAGAAAAAAGTGCTTGCACTTGGTTAAAAAAAAAAATTGCTAGTTGTACTATATATAATTACTTCTATACTTCCTCAGTCATGAACCAAATGTTTCACACAGCAGAACCATCTATAATTCTAGTTGGCCAGGGAATTTATGTTAGGAGCTACATAAAGGGCAAGTCATGGAGCACATTAATTTGTAAATGTCAGACAACAGCAGCCTAGGAAAGAGAGAATTAAACATGGAGAACACAGCTTTTGTAATGCCACATGACACCAAGCTCAGCAAAAAGTATTTTGACAGGTAGGGGGTGAGGAGGAAAATCCTATAGCCAGTCTGTCTCAGCAGGGGCAGATAAATAATGCTGAATTGGTCTTAGAGCAAAATTACTGGAGTCTTAAAAATGAACACTACTTAGAGCATGTTGCTATATAAAATACTTTGTGTGTCTTAAATGTTTAGATCTTTTATTAAAATACCTACATATGTACAGAGCTCTGGAAAATGTTTTCTGTTTTACAGTTGATTCTGACACATATTCTGCTAGAAGTGTTTGACTATGTGAAGATAATTCAATCAGTCAGCAAATCCCATTGTCTTTAAGTTTGTAAATACCAGTGATAATTCCATACTCCACAAATGTCAGTCTGTGGCAACAGGCCCATAACCAGGATTATGGAAAAGGGTGGAGGGGATTTTTTTATATGGAAAGTTTTCTCTCTTTGCCAAGCTTCCGTCTTGAGTTCTGATTTGAAAAAATATTAATCTTTTGATTATAATTGGCCAATTAGATTGTTTTTCAAACCTTTCCACGCTAAGCTTCATAATAATTTTAAAGCAGACTTTTACTCTACAGTTATCTCACACAGTCTGTTTTTTGTTTCTGCTCATCTAACATCTCTGGTGTTTACATGATATTAGGGAAGCCAGTTCTGAAGTCTGATCTACATCCTCTCCCCCCCCCCTCCCCCGAAGTGCATCAATAAAATTACTGATATAATTTAAGTGAAATAACCAGTGCCATTCTGTGGACCCTCTCATGTACGCTCACATCTGATTTATATTGGTATAACTGAAACCAACCACATATATTTATGTCTTCCGAAAAATGTCACACTTTTGACTAAACCTAATTACCTTTCTGTGTGTAGAAAAACCCAAAGGGTGAAGTATTTGTGTAGATGCAGATGCTAAAAGACTGCTTCTGTTGTCTTTCTCTCAGCATTTTTTTTCCATTTTCAGTCTCACGTTGGGTAGTAGGAAGACATTTTCTTATATAACAAGCACAACATACCATGCATATAAAATACATTTCCACAAAAGATTAGATGGTTGTAGCAAAAGAAAAAAAAAATCTACATTTTACTTTGCTGTCAATACTATTAGTTCCAATATAGCAGATTACAATAAGACATTTTTCTCTGCCTTCCTCTTTATACATATGACAAGAAACTTAAACAATTCTAAATGTGAATTGATACTAACATAATGCAGATCATAAACTGCTTAATAGGCTAGCTAGAAAACTTGTTCAATTGTAAATTTGTTAAATGTAGATTGCAGTTACTTGTAGCTGGAAGAACCAGAATGCTGTTCAGAAATTATTCCACTCATTTGGAGAAATCATACTATTGTTAAGGGTCATACTATTGGTAGGGGACTGGACTAGATAACCCAAGAACACTTTTCCATCTCCCTCTCCCATTGTAAGCAAGTTAAATTTGACATTCTATAAAAATCAAGTGACTACTATTTGTTTTGCCAGAAAACAGTGTAAAACAAAAGTGATTGTTGTGAAGATGTTTTTTCTGTGTTAGAACTATAGGTTTGGATGGCCTTTCAAAGCTCTCACTTCATTCCTGCTATTTTATTTACAGGATTAAGGTGTCTCCCTTCACACCAATCTATATACTTAAAAGCTCATCCCCCCCCTATAAAGTCTCAAATTGTTCATTGGCATCTCTTCACATGCTACCAATCATGAGATAATCAAAGTAAAACTGAACTGAAGATAACCCTAGTGAATGGTTGACAAGAAAATAGGAAACTGCATTGCTATCCAGAGTATAAGAGGCTGGACAACAAATGAGTTGTTCTAAGGAGCAGATCGAGTTCTAGCTTTGTGGGAAAGGTTCTTATTGGAACGCTAGGACCCACTTTCTTTTTCCGTCCGATTTCTTGTCTCCTTATTTTCTCTCATACACAGCTATACAAACACAGCTCTCCTTTCTTTCTAAAACTTCAGCATTGAATCTCATTGTGTATTATTGAAAAGATAATTCCAAAACTATAGAGATGCACCTTTAATATTGTCATCTTCTATGCAGAGACATTAGTCATCCCATATCTTGCTTGAAACTAAAATATCTGAGCAGTGCACTCCAACCCTTCTTCCCTAGGTACTGGTGCCCAGCCATGAGACAGAATGAGTAATTTATGAGAGGTCAGATGGTCCCTACAGTATTATCTTGCTTGCAATCTTTCATACCTCCAAGTGGCAGCACAGAGAAAACTGAGACGTGTAGGTCTCTGTAAATGATGATTTCCTGAAGGGATATAGTTAGTCCTAAGTATGTTCTTCCATATTTGATAGGTACCAGTGAGAAGCTGCAATTTCAGTAGTATGAGTTCTTTTCCATATATGGGCTAAGAAATCTTGGACTGCACTTCTGGGAGTAATGGAAGGTGACAGCAAACGTTTCATTCCAAGTTTCATAGTCATTTCAAACCAATCATGCTGTTCCAAATGTTGGGTATTTTGTTACATACAAAATACTTCTAAAAAAGTTGGTTATGTTATGTGATAGATGTGAATACTCATGCATCTGTGTTCACAATAGGGAAACTTACTACTGATGATGAGGATGCATTATGTTTCTCTCATACGTCTCACTTATATGCTGCTTTATGTTACTGATGTTTTATACTTGGCAGTGTCTTGAGAACAGAGAAGTTAGGCTAGCTGATATACTACATTTACTGTTTTCCCTACTAACTCCCTTTCAGTAAGAGAATATTAGTTTTTTTATTCTCACACACCAAGTTAACAGTGGGTGGGCTGGTCTGTCATCATCTGATTTATTTATAAACCTTTATTCCATGCAGGACCACTAGAAAAGTGTTTTATACTTTTCTACTTTTTCACTATATTATACCAAAATAACCTTTTGTTTCCTTTTTTTTTAATAGGGCCATCTTGTGATATTCATGCTGAATAGAGTCATTCATAAATACCCCTATTGATTCAGCGGAGTGTCTCATAGTGCAAGATGCTTCCCAGTAGGAGCAAGAAGGTATTACAATTTGTCAAGAGCTAAGTTTTGCTCAATATGAACCAGAGGGATAAATTGAGCCCCAAGTACTTACAAGCTAGATCACCGCTCCACTATGGTGAGGTAAAACTGCCTCATTTGCCCCCAGTGGAGGCTGGAGTCCTTGTTCTTACAGCAGCACTTTCTGGTTGAACCTCACATGCTCCTTCCAGAAATAAAGGCCTGCTGGACAGATGAGACTGTTCTGCACCCCTCTGTTTCTGGGAGGAGCATATGGAATTGAATCAGGAAGAGGTATGGCAAGAGTATGTGCTCCAGCTGCAGTCCTTTACATTGCTCATCTGGAAAACCAAGGCTAGGCTGGAGCAGCTCTTTGTACCACTGTCAGAGGAGTTGAGGGCAGGGACTCTCTGGGCAGGTAAAACTATTCTCCTTCCCCTACCCCCATGCCCCCAAGGGACACAAGTGAGTTTTGTCCAGAGCACAACATTCATTAATTATGCTTCTTTAGATTAATCACATAACCTAATATAAGCAGGAGTGTGCAGCAGCACCCTTACTGAGAATGACTGAGATAAACTCAGGAAGCAAAATAGTGGTTCTTAACTGGGGATGCCACCCGCATTCAAAAAGTTGAGGAGGGTTGTTCTGACTCAAAAGGTTGAGAACTACTGGGATAAATTCTACTAACCTCATATATACTAAATAGTACTTTACTTTGGAATTGGTTCTGCTGAAGTCAGTTGGATGTTCAATGGAGTAAAGTCCTATTTACATACAAATAGGGTAGCTGAATCAAGGTATAATGTCCCTTAGTAAAAGATCTCCACTCTTAAAAAATCAGCTTTCATGACCAGGGAGATAAAATAGAAACCCTTAATTAAATGCCATGAATAGCACTGCTATAATTATTTCTAGCTGTCCTTGTCACATTCAAATAATAAAGTGTGCAATGGAAAATATCACGTATTAAAAATACAATTAAAGTTTGTAAGAGTTCTATTAAAAATAATTAGGGAATATTATGTTGTCCTGGAGTCTTAAAATGAACTCAAAACCTAAAAACTTGGCTTGTTGCTTTAGCCTGAATAACAGTTCTGTTGCTATAAGGCATTTTTTTTAATGACCTTCAAAAGCTTTCTTTTCTCCATAATATACCTTTTAAATTATATACCATTCTTAAAGATAAATAAACTGGCCATGGAAAATTACTGTAAGATATTTTTTCTGAAAAGCTCTAATGCCAAAACTAATTGGGCTGTCACAAACTTATTCATTCTGTCAGTTGGCACAGGCCTGTACCATAGAATGCAGAGTGAGATTATCTACTATGAGCAGCTACAATATAAAATTACTGTCTGTGTCAATATGTTGGAAACTGATCACAAACATAGCAAAATCCTTAGAATAATAGCAGATGAAGAGGATTGTTCATATAAAAATCAGGTGACTAAATGCTTGTGACTTCCCTCATTCCACCATAGTCTATTTTTGTAGATAATTCCCATGTGATTTACCTGTATTTTAGAGTTGAGACAGCTACAAGAAAAGTGCTGTGAACAAAGGAAACCTCTTTACATAGCATTTGTTGATCTTACCAAAGCTTTTGATCTTGTCAGCAGAGATGGTTTGTTCCAAATCCTGAAGAAGATTGGCTGCCCTCCTAAACTCCTGAGTATTAAGTCCTTCCATGTCAGTATGCATGGAATGGTGCAGTTCAATGGGTTATGTTCAGAAGAATTTGAAATCAAGAGTGATGTCAAACTGTGCTGTGTCCTAGCTCTAATGCTTTTTAGGATTTTCTTCACTGTCCTACTCAAATATCCATTCACTGGCTGTTCAGAAAGAGTATACCTTGTGACCAGATCTGATACGAAACTCTTTAACTTTGCTCATCTCAAAGTGAAAATGAAAACCCAAGAAATTCTTGTCTGTGCCAATGACACAGCAATTGTTAGTCATTCAAAAGCAGAACGGCAAAGTCTCATGGATCACCTTTCTCGTGCTTGTAATGATTACAGTCTGACCATTAGTCAAAAGAAGACAGTAGTCATAGGTTAACAAATTGCCTGCTCTCCTAAAGTTAGAATAAATGATGAAAGCATGGAAGTGGTTGAAAAATTCACTTACTTGGGCTCCACCATTTCGCAAAATCTTGTCTTGGGAGCTGAAATTAATTACAGCTAAATTAGTTACATTGGAATGGCAAGTAACACCATAGCTAAACTTCAAAACAGAGTTTGGAAAAACAGAGTGCTCACTCTGTTGACAAAGATGTCTATCTACGGTGCTTACATACTTAGCTCTTTATTGTACAACAGCAAAACATGGACTTGTTATGGTAAGAAAGAAATAAAACAGAACAGTTTCCATCTTTGATGTCTTTGCCATATCCTGGGCATAACATGGCATGACAAAATCTTCATCTTCATTCTTCTGGAAGGGGCCAAGATACGTTCATGTTTCTGCAACAGAGATGCCTCCATTGGTTAGTACATGTGAATCATATGAGTGATGGCCAAATACCCAAGGACATGGTCTACAGCAGGAGTAGGCAATGTTTTTTTGGCTGGAGTGCCATAAAAACCACCATGTCTAACTTGAAAGGTGCCAGAGTGCCAACATGCTGGAGCTCGGAGCAGCTGTTTGTAGCCTCCCAGCTGCAGCCAGCCCATGAGAGCAGGCTGCCACCTGCAAACAGACTGGGCTTGCAGCCTTCCAGCTGCCTGCTGGGAGCAGCATGGGCTCCATGGCTGGCAGCAGCTGCTTAGTGCCTGGGCTGGCAGTGGTGCGCTGAGCAAATGGCCTTGTGCGCCGTGCACCCACTTACAATATCAACTTGGATGGCCCAAACTCTTGTTGTTGTTTATTTTTATTTCTGCAAGAAAAACCTTCGTGAGTTGCATATCGATGGCCAATGCTGGTAACCAATCACTTCAGACTGCTGTGAGTGGAAAGCTGCTGTGAAGCAGGGCCTACGTCACTTTGAGATAGAGAGGGTCAATGATGAGCTAGAGAAGAGGCGTCAGAGGTAGGCACGACAAAATAGCATGGCAGTGTAAGCTCAACCAAGTTTGCATGTGCAATTTGCCAGAGGGTCTGCTTGTCACACATCACAACCTTCAGCCATGCAAGAAACTGTGGTGGTACCCAGTAACCCACCAAAGGTGCAGTCTCCATCGTCTCTCAAAACCGATGGCTACCAATGATGATGATAAAATACAGTTTGATTTACCTGTATTTTAGCATTAGAGGAAAATATTCTAGATGGAACAAATATAAAGAGACCTAAATAGCATTCCAGATTTTTGAATGAGTGAGGCTGGGGCTAGCGAAGGGGCAGGGGAAGGGGCACAGGGCAGCCCAGCAGCTGCAGGCAGGTAGCGTTGGCTGCTCCCAGGGCTGCAGCAGGAAGAAAGCGGAGGGAACTGTACGTGGGTGTGGGGTACCTGGTGTGGGGCAGGGAGGTGCAGCTCTTGCTGCTATGCCCACCCTGAGAGGGCTAGGGGCTACACTTGGTTCTTCTTGGGGGCCGTGTGCTCCCAGATCTACATGCTGAACGGTGCTTGGGGTGGGTGGCAGCCTTCTCTTGTCCAGCGGGCAGATCCATGGGCATGTGCCTCCTGCGAAGAGCCTGGCACAGGCCCCCAGCCTGCAGCCCTCCCAGGGTGGGTGTAGCACCAAGAGCCATGACCCCCACCCCATGCCATGCACCCACTTACAGTTCCCTCTGCTTTCCTCCCTGCAGCAGCCCTGGAAGCAGTTGATGCCATCTGCCTGCAGTGCCGGATTTTTGAGAATTCAGGAATTCTGAGTGCCAGATTTATGAGGTTATACTGTAGTTAGAAAAAAAATGTTCTTTGCAAGCTTTAAGGCACAGACACCCTTCTTCAGACTCCCCCTATGCCTGAAGAAGGGTGCATGTGCCCAAAAGATTGTAAAGAACAATTTTTTCCAACTATTCCAACTTGGAATAATAAAAGATATCACATCCACCTTAAGAACCTTGTCTGTCTTGTATGCACTTGTATTCTTTTACTATTTTGACTAAACTAAACATAAAATGCTATCTCTATGCATAAGCCAAGTTCTTAGGAACATCAGGCACACTAGCTAAATACATCAGCTTATTTATATCCTTCTTCCTGATTACTGAACTGCATTTCAGGTCAGTGGAATTGAGGAGTGTATAGGACTCAAAGTTAGAAGTACCCGAACTCAGGGAAATACTCAGTTTAGTACTTTTGCGTATTATTACAGAGAGAACCAAACAGAATTGCTCTGTGTTTTGATATCACCTTTGTACATTTCTGTTTCTTAACAGTTATGTGTGCATATTTCTCAAAACTAAAGAATTTTTCCATTGATATGCTATTTTTGATTAGTGAGCATGCTCACAAAAAGAAAAAAGAACAGCTCTGATAACATCCATGTCATTAGATTTTCATTTAGAATATTGTCACACTGAACTTTTGTTAATCACAAAAAAAGCTTCATCTATGATTCAGTTCCTGTATAAATCTCCATGAATGGCCATGGGGAATAAAGCAATATATACATATATGTTCTGCCATCACTTATGAAAAAGTGTCCTGCAGAATTTAATACAAATAATGCCTGTAGAGTTTTGTAGACTCTTCAATCTTTTTAATTTCTAACCTTTGGCACGCAGCACTACCTGTGGCCATGTCCAGATTTCATAGATTTCATAGACATTAGGGCTGGAAGGGACCTCGGAAGATCATCGAGTCCAGCCCCCCGCCCAAAGGGCAGGACGTCAGCTGGGGTCATAGGATCCCAGCAAGATAAGCATCCAGGTTCATCTTGAAGGTGTTCAATGAAGGCGCTTGAACAACCTCCGGCGGCAGGCTGTTCCAGACCTTGGGGGCTCGGACAGTAAAGAAATTCTTCCTTATGTCCAGCCTGAAACTATCTTGTGGTAGTTTGTGACCATTCGTCCTCGTCATCCCTTGGGGCGCTCTGGTGAACAAACGTTCCCCCAGATACTGGTGATCACCCCTGATAAACTTGTAGGTGGCCATCAGATCACCCCTGAGCCTGCGCTTTTCCAGGCTAAAGAGTCCCAGGGCTCTCAGCCTGTCATCGTAGGGTCTGCTTCCCTGACCCCTGATCATGCACGTGGCTCTTCTCTGGACTCTCTCAAGCTTCTCCACATCCTTTTTGAATTGTGGAGCCCAAAACTGGACGCAGTACTCCAGCTGCGGCCTCACTAAGGCCGAGTACAGGGGGAGAATGACGTCCCGGGATTTGCTTGAGAAGCATCTATGGATGCAAGCCAGCGTTTTGGTCGCTTTACTAGCCGCAGCATCTCATTGCCGGCTCATGTTCATCTTGTGGTCAATGATGACCCCCAAGTCTCTTTCTTCCATAGTGCTAACCAACATAGCACTGCCGAGCCTATAAGGATGCTGCGGGTTTTTCTTCCCAAGGTGGAGAACCTTGCATTTATCGGCATTGAACACCATCAGATTCTCATCCGCCCACTTGCTGAGCCTGTCCAGGTCAGCCTGGATCACCCGCCTGTCTTCTGGCGTGGATGCTTTGCCCCAAAGTTTGGTGTCATCGGCGAACTTGGCCAGTCCGCTTCTGACTCCAGTGTCCACATCGTTAATGAAGATGTTGAACAGTATGGGTCCAAGGACAGAGCCCTGGGGGACCCCACTGGTCACAGGACACCACGATGAGTGACTTCCATCAATTACTACCCTCTGGGTCTGACCCCGGAGCCAATTTTCCAGCCAGTGGATCGTGGGGGACCCAAGGCGACAATTGGCCAGTTTCTCCAAGAGACGATCATGGGACACCAGATCGAAGGCTTTTTTGAAGTCAAGATATATGACATCAATCTCATCTCCCTTGTCCAGGTGATAGGTCACCTGGTCGTAGAAGGAAATGAAATTGGTCAAGCAAGACCTACCCGCAACAAAC
This sequence comes from Alligator mississippiensis, assembly GCF_030867095.1. Taxonomy (NCBI): domain Eukaryota; kingdom Metazoa; phylum Chordata; order Crocodylia; family Alligatoridae; genus Alligator; species Alligator mississippiensis. Next base: position 117,875,569 of record NC_081825.1, read on the forward strand.
CTGTGCTGGCTATCCCTTAAGATATTGGCATCGGCCAGTCCATTAAGGATGGCCTCCTTAATAAACTTTTCTAAGATCTTCCCCAGGATAGAAGTCAGGCTGATGGGCCTATAGTTAGCCGGATCCACTTTCCTCCCTTTCTTGAAGATAGGCACCACGTTGGCCTTCTTCCAGTCTTCGGGCACTACACCAGAGCGCCAAGAGTTTTCAAAGATCCGCGCTAGAGGCTGGGCTATGATGCTCACCAGCTCCTTGAGTACCCTGGGGTGAAGATTGTCAGATGTTTGGGACCTGGGGTACTAGGTACCTTTACCCCTGCTCAGCAAGCCTAGGAGTGGCCAGAGGCACCCTGAGAGGTGGGGCTCCCTTTTACAATGGAAAGACCTTGCAGACTCAGGAGTAACTATTTACAGACTGTAATTATATACTGAGAATAATTATAATATGCAAATATTAAATTATATAAAAAGTTTGAAATACTCTACTGATAATACAACAAGGGTGAGTTTATACAAAAATAGCAGTTAATAACTATTTACACTTAAGAGATGATTAAGTTACAGATACAAAGCTAATAACTTAAACACTATGCTAAATACTCATTATATTAATCCCCTAATTAATTATTCACAACTAATAACCATTTACCCTGATTTATGCCCAAAGGATGGAGGGAAGGGCATCCCGCACTCCTCTCATCATGTGCTTTGAGGGCTCCAGCTGTCTTGGCCTATCACACGAGACCCAGGCGTGGAGCAGTCTGCAGAGGTTGTTCTCACTGCAGACCCCTGCATAACAGATTCTTCCCCACAAACCTCTGTACATACTTCTCTGCCTGTGTACTGCTTCTCTAAGCCCACAAAGTGAGTTATGAAATTAAAGACACAGAGAAAGAGCTAACTGCCACAGGCAAGCCAGGCAGCACCTCTGGTCTCCCTTCCCCTTTCGGCACTCAGGCACACTAAGGCTTCCCCTCAAGTCATGACTCCCTGGGTCTTGGTCCACACAGATGGCCTGGGAACTTTCCCTTGCTGGCATCTTTTTCCCCCAAGCTGATGTGGTTTCACCACAGTCCTTTCCCCAGCCACTCCCACAGGGGGTTTATCATACTCTTTTACTGACCCCTAAGTTTCCAAATCCAGTGGGAAATTGGCATCCTGCTCTCTAGGGGCTCCCCAGGGCCATATCCCCACCCACAGGAACTTGTCAAGCTGGCTCATGACCTCCAAGGGCTCATTCTAGGAGTCTGCTCTCTCCAGCTCAACCCTCAGCTGCTCCACTGGCATCCTGCCTGCTCACAAAGGCTTCAGCATGCACCCATGGGGTGGGGGGAGGAGGGGGGACGGACCATGCTGCAGGTTCTTCCCAACCCTCTTCACTCAGCATGCACCTCTTTCTACTACCTTTGGGGGCAGGGAGAGGAGACACCCGGATTTAAGGGGAGCCCACCCAGCCAATCCCTGGGCTGGATTTTTCCACGCTCCCTAACTGATTTAAAAAGTCAGTTAGGGAGCTTTAAAAAGTCTTGAATCTCTCTGCTGGGGATAATACCATATTACAATTATGGTGCCCCAATTGGGATAAAAATTGATGGTAGTTCCTGGTAAGATGTCCCTGCTGGGACAGTCTTTCTCAGGCGTTCAGGCAGAGCCAAATGTAAGACACTCTGAAGGTAAGTGCCCCTTAAACTGTCTGTTTCAAATGTAATAGAGAAGAAGGATTTTTCCCTGGGATTCTTGAATCATCCTATAGAATTTTATCTCAAGATTGAAATGATCTATTCATAGATTTCATAGACATTAGGGCTGGAAGGGACCTTGAAGATCATCAAGTCCAGCCCCCTGCCCAGGGGCAGGAAGTCAGCTAGGGTCAAAGGATCCCAGCAAAATAAACATCCAAATGTTTCATGAATGAGTCCAGAGTAGGTGCCTGCACCACTTCTGGAGGGAGTCTATTCCAGGCCCTGGGGTTTTGGACAGTAAAAAAGTTTTTCCTTATGTCCAGCCTAAAACAGTCATGGAGGAGTTTATAACCTTTGGTCCTTGTTGACCCTTGGGGCGCTCTGGTTCACAGATGTTCCCCCAGATCCTGATGTACACCCTTTATGTATTTATAGGCAGCCAGAAGTTCCCCCCCTGCGCCTGTGCTTTTCTAGGCTGAAGAGTCCCATGGCTCTCTGTCTTTCATCATAAGGCCTGTTTTCTTCCTCTCTGATCATGTGCGTGGCTCTCCTCTGGACTCTCTCAAGCTTCTTGACAACCTTCTTGAATTGCAGAGCCCAGAATTGGATGCAGTACTCCAGCTGCGGCCTCACCAAGGCAGAGTACAGTGGGAGGATGACATCCTGAGATTTACTTGAGAAGCATCTATGGATGCAAGCCAGAGTTTTGTTTGCTTTACCAGCTGTGACATCACATTGGTGGCTCATGTTCATCTTAAGGTCAATCATGACTCCCAAGCCTCTTTCAGCCGTGGTGCTAGCGACCTTAGCACTGCCGAGAATAGAAGTGTGCTGCAGGTTTTCTTTCCCTCCCTAGGTGGAGTACCTTACATTTTTCAGTATTGAATGTCATCAAGTTTATATCTGCTCACTTACTAAGCTTATGCAAGTCAGCCTAGATCACTAGCCTATCCTCAGGTGTGGATGCTACTTCCCCAAGTTTAGTGTCATCAACAAACTTGGCCAGTGCGCTTCTGACACCAATGTCCACATCATTGATAAAGATGTTAAAGAAAACTGGTCCAAGGACAGAGCCTTGGGGACACCATTGGTCACAGAGCACCACAGTGATTCACTTCCATTGACTATTACTCTTTGGGTCTGACCTTGGAGCCAATTTACCAGCCATCAGACTGTGGTGTAGCCAAGGCCACAGTTGGCCAATTTTTCCATGACATGATCATAAGACACCATATCAAAAGCTTTTTTAAGGCCCAGACATATGATATCAATCTCTTCTCCCTTGTCTAGGTGATACAATTCTATAGGATTGTTCGCAATATTTCAATTCTATAGGCTTGTTGAGAATAATATAGAAAGAATCTCCCCCTCTCAATTTTTATAGCATTTTCCAAAGCAGATAGTATTGTTATATGTAGTTTGAATTTGGATATGCCATTGCTATAATAAAATATCTATAATTGATTTTAGAATTAATATTTAAACAATTTGAAACATTATTAGACTCATAGATATTTAACAAAGTAAAATATTGGATCAGTAATGACTACAGCTAAACAAATAATGGAGAAAATTATTCACCAACAATTTTTATGAACTCTGAATTACTTTTTAAGTCACCAGTATTCAGAGACCTACTCAGTTTAGTTTGCTCTTTTGGGATCATCCATGCAAAATTATTTTGTTTGCATTAATGTTGGAAAAGTCTGCTTATCATGCAAATAATTTATCCATTCATATATTAAATACAAGCACAATCACAAGTGAATGTATGTGCTTGATATTCATCATTGGCACTAGAAGTGCTTGCTTTGCATTTGAGAAATTTCAGGCCATGGCTTTTACAGTCAGGGAGGAAAAATATTATTGTGTAACTTAGATGACTAATCACACACTATGAAAAATGAACAGGGAATAGTTAAGAACTAATGAAAGTGAATACTTTCCAAACATAGGTCAAAATGGATTGTCAGAAAGTATGCGAATTTTTTGAATAGGGAATGTATTCATAAACATGAGTCCAATTCTAAAGAAACTGCAATCAGGAAAAGCACTGAAAATCAGATTTTTAAAGGTCCTTAATACCCAAAAGTGCACATGGGCATCTAGTGAAGTTTTTCAAAGTTCATAGATGCTTAATTTCAGGATATGAGTGCCTGTATAGAAGCCTAAATCCAAATGTTCAAAGATGCTGCTCAGCTGTTGTGTAAGTTCTCTAGGCACCCATGTTTTAGCTCATCAAGTGTTGCAAAACTGCAGAATTATGATTAATGACCCATACCTGATGGAGCACTAGGCCAAGCCAAAGCCAGGGACACCCATAAAATAATTGTTAAACTTGGCAGAAAGATACCTCTTATGTCAGTGTGAAAGAATTGCATAGGCATGTTCAATGCATACTTCAACCTTCCATATGACCCAAAAGACCAGAAGCAGAACACAAGCACATGGAGAAGTGGCAGAGTGCCTATGCAAAAGATAGGCAAGGCACAGGGAAACATAAGGCAAGCATGTGAGCAAGAGTATATGCAAGAGACTTAGGACTAGAATGGTTTGACTGCTTGTTCATGGGTTACCTAAGTGGCCAACCAGCTAATGTATCCAACTTCAGGAAAGGATTGACAATTGATCATGGTAGAGCAAGAGAGAACCCTGTTTGGCTCATTAGGTGACTATACCAGGTACTTAGGTCTCTCAACTCCTGGCTGTTCTCAGAATCTCATTCCTGGCTAGTTTAGGCACCTGCTCAGATGGATGACTTCAGAGAAACTAGGGCTAAATCCTAAATCCAAAGCAACACATACTGACTGTGTAACTGCAATTTTTGGCACTGACACAATGTTTAGATTCAGTTTCCACCTGTGGTAGAATTGAATTGCTCAGATAAGCAAACACTTGCCAGAAGAAAAGTGGCAATGGTGAAGGAGGCTATAGCCCTGAATTCTTTCTGTACATTGGTTAGGGAGCCTGGACATGTAGTCCAGGGATGAAAAACCTCTAAGGACTGGCTGCCTGGGTTTAGGCATTGTGTATAAAATGGTAGGCTAAAACTTGTCCAGAATGAATTCTACCTTTTTAAATCTGAAAACGTTTTATCATTTTAACTAGAAAATATTTTTTCATTATATAAGGCCCTCTCCTCTCTTGTGGAAATGAGTAAAGAAAATATTGTGCACCTTTCTGGGTCACAAGCTCTTAAAGAGCTACATTTAAAAAATGTTACTGACTCCTTGTTTGTCCCATTGGTCTATATCCTCTGCTATTTTATACTGATTCATTGGCATTGCAGAATTGGTTATTCTGCATTTGGTTGATGATGGTACAGTTAAGGATTGTTTTTTAAGTCTGTATTCACAGACCTATAAACTAGTAGTAAAAAAAAAAAAATTGTCTTACAATTGTAACTTGAGATATAGTAAGAAATCTCAACAGATGAGTTGTTTTTAGCCTTTTTTGGAAAAAAAACTCACTCCACCCTGCACACATACTATCTCTACTTCATGGGATCCTACTAGAATTATATTTCCAGGGTATAAAATGTGGAACTGGACAACACCCTGTGCACATCTACACAAGCACACTCATTGCATGGTAGTTTAAGTTACTGCACAGTAACTGAAAATTACTGTGCAGTATGGGCACACATCTACACGTGTGCCAATACTGTGCAGTGACTATGGCAACTTATGCTGACTTGAGCATAAATTTGCTACCTGCCTACATAGTTACTGCTCAGTAATGCACATGTAGACACATTACTATGCATTAACACTGCATGTGTGGACTGACTTGGGACTCACTTTACTCCCAAATCAGTCCACACATAGCATTACTGTGCTATAACACCTGCATGTGTAGACGCTGGCTTAAAAACCATTTACTGCACAGTAACTTTCTCAGTAACAGAGAAATGAGCTGACTGATTTATTAGGATTTTCCATCTCTAAACTCTTTCTTTATCAGATTATTTTTCAGTCTATCCAAAGTGGAAAGATTTCTTGTTAGACAGCCGATTGAGTTCCTTAAGTTTTCTTAAAAGGTCAAGTGGTCTTCAATGGCACATTTAAAATACTTCAATAGTCAGTTCTGATTATCTAGATATTTTCAGTGTCACTGTTCTATCTATTTTAGCAAACTCTGGTTATTTTTGAGCCTGCAGGTTTTAAAGAATCTTCTCGTAGGTATTTATTGCTGCTATCTTGAATATTGTCATCACAGTTCAGTTTACATAGAACTGTGAATTGAATTTGCTGCTTGACTTATGCTCCTTCAAAACAGAAGGTATCTGACTCTCCTCCTCCTGAGGGCATCTTGTGTGTTTTGCAGAAAATAGTATTCACAACTGTGAAGTTACCTTAACTTGCGGTGTGGAATAGGCTGTTGCCATCCTGACCCCATATGCAGAAGACATAAAGATGGTACCTTTCAGTCTTACAATGAGCACAGTTCAATGGATTTGAGGCTTTGGATCTTATAGACCTAGAAGATCCTCTCTATGGTTTGGATTAGGGTATATACATATACTTCCTTTACAGCAGTGACCTTCATCTCCTGAATCTTCTAGGTACATTTCTGCTGGAGTTCCATGGAGTTCACGGATCTCAGCAAAGCACATGGAGATCAAAGCAGACATTTAGATGAAATATAAACTTGCTTTAAACAGTTCCAATCTCCTGAGTCTGTTTGGTGGTGCAATAGCTAAAAGGTACAAATCCTGCAGAAAGTGAGATATTAGGATCAAAACAGAAATGAAAGCTGAGCCACTGAGAAGTGCAGATTTTCAGACAACCTCTGGCTCTTGCAATTTGGGTTTCCTCTGTCTTTGGATAGTACAAATGACATGAAACCCTCTCATCCACTCTGGAGGTTTTGTGGGTTGCTAGTGTGTGGTGGTGGAGCAGCTCATTTAAATCAATAACTGTATTGCCAATTACTTCAAAGGGAACCAGATCTCATATCCAAATACTTTTTAAATATTTTATGGTCAGAGTTGGATGTATTTTACCATATATGGCCAGATGAAAAGATAGGTATATAAAAATTAACCTATCTCTATATCCGTTATTATATACAAGTATTAATGACATCTAAATTTAATTTGTCCACTCTCAAGCTCTTGATTCAGCTTAATATCTAATCAACTGCTTTAGGGTTGAAAGGAAACCACATCAATAATCTTTTTCATCCCTTATACAATTCCAGAATATATTAATTTCAGAATGGAAATTAGGTCATGGTAATAGCTTTCACTGATTTGTGACTTGCTTTTGTTCCTAAGTACAAGTTCATCTTAATTTGACTCAGCAGGATTCTTAGAAATAAGATTGCTTCAAGGGTTTTATCCTGTATTAGAAATTTAAAAATGGAGATGAAATAATATGTAGAGTAAAATAATTACAAAATGTTTAACTATGTATTGGCTGTGTATGTGTATTTTACAAATGTATAAATAAACTTTAATAAATAATTTCTCTTTCATTATTGTTTTAAATATTTTGTGATACCATCGTTCAAGTCAACCTAATTTAAAAAAAAAAACTATAGCAGAAAAAAACAATTTCAGTAAAGTACCTAAAGGCAGATGATATTTTAATATTTCAATGCTCTTCTGATTTGTCATTCTTGCAGTTTCATATACAGTCAATATCCTTTATTAGGGAAAAAAATATTTCATATCAAGGGATTTCCCTTTAAAGCCACCCTTCTCTATGATAAATCCTGTTTTTATGTATGTTATGGGAACTGCAGTGAATATCCAATTACCTTTGACTATAGAGACTCATGATGATGAAACATATAACAACAACAAAAACAGAAATAATTGCAATTTAGGGAATACATTATATTTTCAAAATACCGAAAACATATTGGGTCAAATCCATCCCTGGTGTAACTTTATTGGCTGCATAGCAATTACATTGGGATAAAATTAGCCCATCCACTAATAAAGCATCTGCATAGCCCTTTGATGTATGCATGAAAATTATTCCACCACTGACCTCCTTTCTCTCTCTCTCTCTCTCTCTCTCTCTCTCTCTCTCTCTTTTTTTTTTTTTTTTTTTTTTTTTTTTTTTTTGATTTGGGATTTTTGGCTTCTAGCATATTTTGCTGCATTGAAAAAAAATAAGTACCACTGAATCCAAAACCCTCAGCACTCTGATCATGACTTCTGAAAATGTTACTTCCTGGAAGCTAGGCATCAGATCCTGCCCAGGAAAGGTAAGTGATCCCGCTGCCTGTACCTTTGATTTTACTGAGTGTTTGCTTTGTGGGCTGTGTGTGTCTGGACATGTGCTCTGAGAAGCTGGGAGTGATTGACTGATGAGTGATTGCTGATTGTTGTGGGATTTCTGATTGCTGTGTGATTGCTGCCTGGGCCTGACAGAAACCCTCACAAAGGGGCTGAGTTAGCCTGGGCCTAGAAGGGTATAAAAGGAGACTCCCCAGGCAACCAGGGAGCCTGTGACCAGGGAGCCAATGAACAGGAATTGCAAATAGGAGAAGCAGCTTGCAGGCCAGTTACTAGGCTAGTTCATTGACTAGCATAGACTATTACCATATAATGATGGGGACACGATATATCCAACAGCTTCCCACCTCAGCCCCAGCTGCTGCTACCTTCCCTTGCACCACTGAGGCCTCCACCCAGATGGAACCATGGTTCTGGCCTCCACCCAAACAGAGACCCTGGCACTGGGATGCGGGGGCAGTCTCTAATGGCTGCCAGCAACTGGGAATGGGAGCAAAGTCACCCCCACCTGTGGTGTATGCTCCTTAGTGAGGTCCCTGCAGTCCCAGGTAACTGAGCTCCAGGCCCAAGTAGGCAGACTTTATGGCCTGTGAGCAGGAGATTCATGGCTACTATAGTCTAGCTCTTCTTCATTCTTCAAGAGAAGAGAAGAAGATAGAGGAGAAGGTGACCAACAAGCAGGCTGGCTGAAAAGACCAACCTAGAGCTACCTGGAAGGCTGTCATCCCAGGCTCCAGGACATGCAGGGCTAGGGCTTCTGCTTCTTTGGCATTTCAAAACAGGTATGCTCCCCTCACCATGCATGATGAGGCTGTGATGGAGACACTGGAGGAAGAGATGGGTAGTCAGCGAACTGCCACCCCCAAGAGAAGATGTAGGGTGCTGGTGGTGCAGGACTACATCTCCTGTCCAGACCCCCTATCTTTGAGGTCTACTGCCTTCCTGGGGCCTGTATCTGGGGTGTTGCAGAGAGAATTCCTAGGTTTGTTCGGACCTCCGACCACTACCCCATTCTCCTCATCCATGTGGGCATGAATGACATGGCCAGGAGTAATCTAGACTTGCATGAGTGACTACAGAGTTCTGGGGACTAGGCTCAAGGGGTTGGGGGTGCAGGTAGTCTTTTCCTATGTGTACCCAGTTGCAGGCCATGGACCTAGGAGGTCAGGATGCATCAAAGTAGTGAACCAATGACTCTGGCAGTGGTGCAACTCTGAGGGCTTTGGTTTCTTCGACCATGGTGCACACTACAGGAAGAGAAGACTCCTGGGAAGGGATGGCATCCACCTCACATGGAGGGATAAGTCCCTGTTTATGGCCAGGGTGGCTGATCTTCTAGATAGGGCTTTAAATTATGATCTCTGAGATATGGGGAAACACCGATTGGAGCATTCCTGGGGACCAGCACACAAGAAAGCTCCAGAGAGAGAGAAGAGCCACTCTTGCAAGAGCTGAGGGAATAGTTCTCCCTTAGCATAACAGGAAATTGAGGGTCTTAATTGGAGGACTCAGGTGCCTGTACACTAATGCCAGGAGCCTGGGGAACAAGCATGAGGATTTAGATCCCCTACTGTCCAGTGGGCATTATGATCTAGTAGGGATTATGGAGACCTGGTGGGACTCCTGACATGATTGGAACATAACCAAAAAAGAGCTACAACCTACTCAGAAGGGACCAAGTAGGGAAGAAAGGTAGATGTGTAGCTTTCTTTGTGAGGGAGCAGTACATCTCCTTGGAGGCCAACATGAGCTCTAAAGAAGAGTGGCTTGAACCCTCTGAGTCAACCTATGGGGTGGGGGGAGGCCAGCGAGAGTGACCTAATTGTAGGTGTATACTACAGACCACCAAACCAGGGGAGAAGCTTGATCTGGAGTTCTCTTGAGAACTGGAAGAGGCTGCTCGCACATGGAACAAGGTCCTTATGGGTAACTTCAATTACCCAGACATCTCTTGGGAAGAACACTTGCCTAAGTTGGATCAGTTGAGTTGCTTCCTGCCCTGTATTGAAGAGCTCTACCTGACTCAGGAAGTGCATGGGCAAACCAGAGGTAATGCTCTCCTAGACTTGGTCTTGGGCAAAAGAGACAAAATGGTGAGCAATTTGAATATAGAGGGTAGCCTGGGCAACAGTGACCACAAAACCATCACGTTCACTATCCATCTCAAGGCAGGCAAATCAGGTAGGGGGCTGAAGTTTTGGACTTCAAAAAAGTGAATTTCAACAAGGTCAGGGCAATAGTAGAGGAAGTGCTGTGGGACCAGGGACTGAAGATGAAAGAAGTGCATGAAGAGTGGTCATTCCTCAAGGACACGATCCTCAAAGCCCAAAAGAGGTCCATTCCTATGCAGAGGAAAGGTAGCAGAAGGGATGGTAAACCCTCTTGGCTTAATAGGGATATCATGGTCCTCTTGAAAAAGAAGAAAGAGGCATATAAATGATGGAAGCTTGGGACAGTTCTCAAGGAGGACTATACAACAATGGCCCTCACTTGTAGGGAGCAGACTAGAAAGGATAAGGTGAAGACTGAATTTAAACTAGCTACAGAAATCAAGGATGATAAGAAGTCCTTCTTTAGATATGTAGGGAACGGAAGGAAACCAAATGGAAGCATGAGTGAGGCCATTGCTTAACAACTTGGGACAGCTGGTTACCAATTCAAAGGAGAAAACTGAACTCCTGAATGACTACTTTGCTTCGGTATTTCACCTGACTAAGGGAAAAATCATACTAGATAAGGTTCAGAATGGGCATGGTGGGAATGACCACCTTCCTACTGTTGACATTGAGCTGGTGTGTAATCAGTTAGGAAAGTTAGACATTTATAAGTCAGCAGGACCAGATGAACTTCATTCGAGGGTGCTGAAGGAGCTGGCCAAAGGCATCATGGGACATCTGGCAAAATTCTTCCAAAACCTGTGGTGCTCAGGAGAGAGGTCCCTAAAGACTGGAAGAAGGCAAATGTTGTGACCATCTTCAAGAAGGGAAGGAGAGAAGACTTGGGCAACTATACGCCAATTAGCCTAACTTCTACTCCAGGGAGAATCCTGGAAAAATTAATCAAGGAGTCTATGTGTGATACACTCACAGAAGGTAGGACTCTGAATGACAGCCAAAATGGCTTCATCACAGGCAAGTCTTGTTTTACCAATCTCATCTCCTTCTATGACCAGGTAACTAACCACCTACATAAGAGAAAGGAGGTCAACATTGTATACCTAGACTTCCAAAAGGCCTTTGATATGGTATTCCATGATGTTTTCATGGGAAAAAAATGGAGAATTGTGGGTTTAACTGCTCAGCAATTAGGTGGGTAGGACACTGTCTGTGGGATAGGACCGAGATTCCTAATGAACAGATCTGTGTCATCCTGGTGAGAAGTGACCAGTGGTGTACATCAGGCATCCATGATTGGTCCAGTGCTTTTCAACATCTTTATAAATGATTTGGATGTGGGGGTGAAGAGCTCACTGGCCAAGTTCATGTATGACACCAAGTTATGGGGGAACATGGTCACACTTGAAGATAGGCTGCAGACCTAAGAAATCATCAATACTGCATAAGCAAGGAGAAAAAGTTACCGGTAATTATACCCATTCACAACCTGGCATCCATAGATTCATAGATTTATAGATTGTAAGGGACTGGAAGGGACCTTGCAAGTTCATTGGGTCCAGCCCACCTGCACTAGGCAGGAAAGACAACTGCAGTCAGGTGACTGCAACAAGGTGACTGTCCAGTCTTCTCTTGAAGATTTCCAGCCTAGGTGATTGCACCACTTCTGGAGGGAGTTTGTTCCACAGTCTAGACACCCTAACTATGAAGAAGTTTTTCCTAGTGTTAAGCCTGAAATGGTCTTCCAGGAGCTTGTGGCCATTAATCCTGGTTTTCCCAAAGGGTACCCTGGTGAACAGTTGTTCACTGAGCTCTTGCTTTATTCCCTTGATATAGCAATAAGTTGATACCAAGTCCCCTCTCAGCCTTCTCTTTTTTAGACTGAAAAGACCCAAGTCCCTCAGCCTTTCCTAACATGGTTTGCCTTCCAAGTCTCTGATCATATGGGTGGCTTTTCTCTGGACTTTCTCAAGCTTTTCCACATCCTTATTAAAGTGTGGCACCCAGAACTGGATGTGGTACTCCAGTACTGGACGCAGTACTCCAGCTCCAGTGACTCATACACAGTGGGAATGCCAAGGATCACCACCCCCATACACCATACCCCCCACACACACTCTGCCACACACGCCCACTCCACCATACCCCACCCACACTCCTCAACAGCCCACTACACACAGACACCCACTCCCCAACCACACACCCACACACCTTCCACATACACCGTCTTAACCCCCACACACAATATTCAAGAGTAAGACTGACTGTATTTTGAGCTGTTATGCAATTGCCTTTATATACACTATGCAAACAAAAATAAATCAGAACAAAATCTTTTTTGACAAAATTAAAATATGTTATAGTAGATTTTTGATGTTTTTAATATATTATTTAGGGTTTTTTTTCCAGTTCTGTGATGGCAACCCCTCCCCCCCCCCCCAAGGAATACTTCTGGGGCAAGGGAAGGGACTTCAGATGGCAAAGGTCAGGGGTTATGGGAAGTATTACTGGTTCCAACATGGTGACCAGGGGGTGGGGCACCTGTCAAGTGTCAGGGCTACTCTTCCAGCCCTCTACAGCTCATCAAAACTCATTAAGTGGCCCTCCGGCCAAAATAATTGCCCACTCATGGATAAAGGTGCCAGAAAAGCCCTACTAAAACACCCAATCTATACAGAGGTTGGGCAAGCTGGATCCAACTAATACACTGGGCATGTGCTTTAAAGTAAAGGGCCATTTGGGCGTTTTTTTTTAATGTCTATTAGCAGCCAGTATGATTAACAGCACAGACTAACTGAATTTATGGAGAACAAAACTTGATCTCCCTTGACAAAGTAACTACTTGAGTAGATGAAGAGAATGATTGAGATACACTATATCTGGACTTGAAGGCTTTTGACAAAGTCACACATGATTGCCTCATAAACAGATTGGAAAAATGCGGACTGGAAAAAAAATGCTATAAGGTAGGTTAGATAACTGGCTTAATATCAGTAACCAAACAATAATTATTAATGGGTCAATGTCAGAATGGCAGGAGGTTGCATGTGGAGTCCTACAGGGGTCTGTCCTGGACCCAGGGCTGTTCAATGTGTTTATTAATTATTTGGATGCTGGCATAGAAAGCTTCTTGAGCAAGTTTGTGGATGACACAAAGCTGGGAAGGATTGTGACTACATTGGAGGGCAGGAGCACAATTCAGAAGGAACTTTACAGATTGGAAAGCTAGGCAGGAGCTAACAGGGTGAAGTTCAATACAGACAAATACACCCAGGTAGATACACCCAGGAAGAATAATTAAAAACACAAATACAAAATGTGTGATACCTGGCTGGATGGCAGAGCTATGGAGAAGGATCTGGGAGTCTTGGTAGGTCACAGACTCGATATGAATCTGAAGTGAGATGCAGCCTTACAAGAGGCAGACACACTTTGGGGATGCTTCAATAGAAGCATTAGGTGCAAGAAGTGCCTCTCTACTCAGCACTGGTTAGTCCTCACCTAGACTATTGTGTGCAGTTCTGGGCTCTACATTTGAAAAAGGACATGGGCAACAAAAATGATAAAAGGCTTGGAAATCAAGTCAGACGAGGAGAGGGTGAAGGAACTAGGCAAGTTCGCTTATGGAAACGGGACTTAAGAAGGAACATGATAGCAGTCTTCAAATTATTGATGGCCTATCACAAAGAAGAGGGAAAACACCTTTTCTCTCTTGCTGCAGGGAGTATGATGCAAACCAATGGCTTGAACTTTCAGCAAATTTGGTTTAGGTTGGATATCATGAAAAACTTCATTGTTAGAATACTGAGGCAGTGGAATAGACTGCTTAAGGAAGCTGTAGACTCACCATCATTGGAGATGTGCAAGAAGAAGTTGGACAGCCATTGCTAAGGGATGATCTAGGCATAGCTATGCCTGTGTTATAAAATAGGTATTTTCCATGCTTTTGAGCTTTGCTGGTTGTTCCCAAACCTGCCTCTTCTGCTACATGTATCAGGGTGTTTTAAAGCCTTCCTCAGAAGTATTGGATGTTGGCTACCACCAAAGCTAAGGATTTTGAGTGAGGGTGTGCCAATGCTCCTACTGGGACCAAAGTTGGAGGTTCCTGGCTAGAGGGTCTTGCCCCGCTGCTCACAATTAAACCAGTTGCCATATCTGCAGTAAGGAAGGAATTTTACCCCGTGGTCAAATAGGTAGACTGTTGGAGTGTTTTGCCTTCCTCTGTAGTGGATAGCATGGCCCTCTACCTGGGATCTCTTGAGAGTATATTAATAATCTTTTTCAGAAGCATGACACTGACTGCCATGGCCCCCCCTGCTTTACCTGTGGCAGGTTAAGGTGATATGTCTTGTTTTGTGTCAGGGTTGATTGCAGCCTTGCAAAGAGTTTAGATTATCGATTTTATAGGACAGTTTGGATAGAGATGATCTGGTCTTAGGCAGGGAGTTGGACTAGGTAACCTGTGGAGGTCTCTTCCAGCCCTATTTCACTATGATTTCTATGACTTATGAAATTGTCATGGATACTTTTTATGTAAATAGCCTTAAAGTAACAATAAATTACTCATTTTTTCAGATGTATAGATATAGTTGTGATTAAGTAATTAGTTGGGATCATCAGAAACAAAGGATCAGATTTCCTCATTAAAGCAGAGAAAATGGGACAATTTATTTGTTATTATTTTGTGACAATGCAGATCAACAAGGAGTTCAAATAAGTCCTTTATCTCACTGGTCCAAGAATAGATTCTTTTGAGGAGGGTGGGATATAAATAAAACAAACAAATAAAAAAATAACATTTCTGTAATAGGAACTGCCTTGTAGATCTTAAGGGATTCCCAGTAGGTGATTGGAAATGACCTTTTTCCTTCATTTTTTCATTCTGTTTATGGCCGGAATGCTATATTTATATGAATGCCTGAAGATCCCATGATTATCGGACCTGAACATTTTATAAGGAGTAGAAATTCTGAGCTAAATAGACCATATTAAGTTATCCTTCCCCTCATTTTTACTAAAGGGGTGTGTGTGTGTAATTCTTTTAAAAAAGAATACATATACCTTAAAAGGCTCCATATTACCTATTAACACAAATACCTCTAACAGAGTTTTTTGAATTTTTTTTCATAGAAGGCAGGGCAAGCCAAATAACTTGTGTGAATGAAATGGTACATTAACTTCCAGAGCAACAACAAATACTAACTAGGAAGGCAACTATGTTTGGAGATGATCAGTATTATATAGTAAGGTGCTTTCATTAACAGAAAAGGTTTAAAGCTGTTAAGCAGCTGCATAAAAAGCTACCTAAACTAAAGGAAAGAGTAGCCAGCTATTAGTTTACGACTTGAAATGACCCATCAGAATTCATGTGAAGCTACTGTACTTGCAGTCATCCATCTTACTTCAACTGTAGACTGCTCAGAGAGCTGTAAATGTTTGGCATATATTTGAAACATTTTATAGGTGTTTTTAAAAAGAAGCCTATCCACTAAAACTCTGCTTTTAAATGGTTCATGGATTACTCATAGGTTAAATTAAGTCACCTATTACTATACTTAGCTGCAAATCCTAAATTAATTGGAATAATTTCACAAGAGTGCCTGGTATTCTGCTACAGGAGAAATAGCAGAGGTGATACTGGTTTAATTCAAAAGCTCTTTTAAAAAAAAAATTGTGGCTTGTTTCCAAAAAAGAATGGCACAAAAGAAAAGAAACTATTTGCTACAGGATATGAAGAGTTAAATCATTGTTAGAAAGAATTAGAACAAGGCGTTCTAGCCGTGCAATTACATGTTTGTTTTACTTTGAGTTTCATTGACTTCAACAAGACTTTTCACATCACTTAAGTATGTTCAAATGTTAAATAGTAGCCTGAGACAAATCTGCTGTCCTGCCTCCTTCATGAGTGCATTTGAATAAATTTGCTTGGTTTTGGCAACATGTGCATGAGATATAGCTAGATAAAATGGACATTTACAGATAAATAGTGGGAGTCAGTCTTCCATAGCCTAATTGTCAATTGAGAACAGTGAGTACTAGCCAGAAATTGTAATCATAAAGCAGATGGGACCTTGTCCCACATTTTAGAATGGGACTGTTTTTTAAACACATTAATTTTCAAATGGTCTTCAGAGAAGTACCCCTTAAAGGCAATGGGAACTGCACACCTTTAGGCTACATTGAGAATTTCAGTCTCACTGCCTAAAGCACGTTATTTTTTAAGTCAGAATTCACTACCATGTTTCTTAAGTGTTATGTTAATGTAATTTCACTGATTCCAGTGTGTATGTATATGAAACACTGTGTGATTGGAGATTTACGTTTGTTAATGACCGAAAAGTACCCCCTCCTCTTTCTCTTTTACAAGGTAACGTATGAAAAAAATGGACAGTTTAACTGACTGAAACAATTTCAGAATCATGTCTGATTGAATGACTGCCCACTTCTTCATGTGGAAATAAAAACCTTTGTTAGAATACAGATGAATTTCTTCACTGAAACCCACACAAAAATTGATTTTGGCTGCAGATCTGTTCATTAGATCCAGATGTCATACTATTAACTGTCTGTAGCTGGTTTTACTAATAACCAACAAGCTGAGGTTTTTGTTTAGTAACATGGAGGGAAATGTTTTTTTTTGGGGGGGGGGCGGGGAGGGAGGGTTAATCAGTGATGGGATTTTTTTTGTTAATTTCTTTTATTCCATTCCCTTCTTGGGATTTGGAAAAAGGTATTAGAGAGCTGTGCAGTATGTAGGTTGCAGTACAGAACTATATGTTACTTAGGTTGCACACACAAATGATTGGGGAGAATTATCCTGGGTTTGTTTCTCTGGTAGAAACACTTACCTAGAGACCCCTAAACAGACATCTGAATGTTGATCCCCTGAGGAGCGGAGATTGTGAAGTTCTGATGCTGTGCAGCAAGGAGGGCAGGGGAGGAAAGTGGCCTGTACACACATCTTAGCATTCTCGTTAGGCTTCCACAGTCTTCCTGAAGATGGATGGCAGCAGTGCACATGGCAACCCTGCCTGATCCAAAGTACTCAGGATCAACCTTTGTCTCCCTGCAGTACAATGTGGTGATTGAGAAAGGGACATGTTCTGCTCCCTGCTTAGCTGGAGCAGTAGACTCCAGCCCAAGTAACACACTGTCTCCCTGGGGGGAGGTAGAACCAAGCACCCTGAGATGCTGGATGACTGCGTAGCAGCCTCTCTTAGAATGGGAACTGTAAAAACATTCATCCTCCCAGAAGTAACTATCCTGGGCCAATTTGCCCCCTGGTTGTTCCCACATTATTTTTCTCCCAGAGGCACCATTTTTCCTCCCAGAGAAAAATCCTGACTATCTATATGTTCATGGTTTCTACTGGGAATGCAGTAACTCTCCCAGTAGAAAATGAATATCTGTACAGGACCTTATTTCAACCTAACATTTCTAAGGTTTAGAGAACAACATTTTCAGACTTATAGCATTCTAGAAAATAAAATTGAATGATG
Source organism: Alligator mississippiensis (assembly GCF_030867095.1). Lineage (NCBI taxonomy): Eukaryota > Metazoa > Chordata > Crocodylia > Alligatoridae > Alligator > Alligator mississippiensis. The sequence continues at coordinate 117,893,113 of NC_081825.1, forward strand.
CCATCAATTTTATAAATTGATCAAATAGATTATTTTGTTAACACTCACAACCTTAGAATCACAGAATTGAAGAATTATAGAACGTTAGGGTTTGAAGAGGTCATCTAGTCCAACCCCCTGCTCAGAGAAGGATCATCCCCAACTAGATCATACCAGCCAAAGCTTTGTCTAGCGGGTTTGGAAAACTTCCAACAATGGAGATTCCACAACCTCTCTGAGTAACCTGTTCCAGTGTTTTACTAACCTTTTAATGAGAAAAAATCTTCCTAATATCTAATCTAAACTTCCCTTGCTGCAACTTGAGACCATTGTTCCTTGTTCTGACATCTGCCACCACTGAGAGCAGTTTAGCTCCATCTTTCAAATTGCCCTTTAGGTAACTAAAGGCAGCTATTAAGTCTCCTCTCAGTCTCCTCTTATCCAGACTAAATAATCTTAGTTCTTTCAGTTTTTCCTCAGAAGTCATGTCCCCCAGCTCCTTCAACATTTTTGTTGCTTTCCAATAGACTCTCCAATTTGTCCACATCCTTTCTGTAATGGGGGGCCCAAAACTGAACATACTGCTCCAGATGGAGACCAAAGCCTTGAGGTAAGTGAGGAAGTGGGAGACCTGGAGGAAGAGCAAGCAGAAGGGAGCAACAGAGGAGGTGCTCTCATGGTTCCTGAGAAATCAGGGCAATCAACTAATTACTCTATGTGCCTGTACACAAATGCACAGACCTGGGAAACGAGCAGGAAGAATTGGAAGTCCTTGCACAGTCATGGAATTATGACATGATTAGAATAACAGAAATTTGGTGGGATAGCTTGCATGACTGGAGCACTGTCATGGATGGGTAAAAACTCTTCAGGAAGGACAGGCAGGGGAGAAGAGGAGGAGGAGTTGAACTTTATGTAAAAGAGCCATTTGATTTCTCAGAACTCCAGTATGAAACTGGAGAAAGGCCTGTTGAGAGTCTCTAGGTTAGGGTCAGAGGGGACAGCAACAAGAGCAACAAGGGGGATGTTGTAGTGGGGGTCTGCTATAGGCCAGCAGACCAGGAAGAAGTGGTGGATGAGGCTTTCTTCAAACAGCTAGCGGAAGTCTCCTGATCACAGGCTCTGGTCCTCTGCTGGGAGGGCAATACAGCAGTGTGCAGGCAATCCAGGAACCTTTTGGAAAGTTTTGGGGGCAACTTCTTGCTGCAAGTGCTGCAGCAGCTCACTAGGGACCATGTTATTCTTGATCTGTTACTCACAAACAGGGAAGAATTGGTGGGGAATGTAGTAGTGGATGGCAACTTGGGCAGCAGTGACCTGAGGAAAGGAAGGATGGAGAGCATCAGAGTAAGGAACCTGGACTTCAGAAAAGCAGACTTTGACTTACTCAGGGAACTCATGGGCAGGATCCCCTAGGAAGCCATACTGAGAAGAGTTCAGGAGAGCTGGATGTACTTCAAAGAAGACTTACTGAGAGTGCAGGAACAAACCAAGGTGCAGAAAGACTAGCAAATATGGCAGAAGACCAGCTTGGATTAGCAGGGAACTCTTCAGTAAATTACATCACAAAAAGGAAGCTTATAAAAGCTTGGACAAATAACTAGGGAAGAATATAAGAGCATTTCTCTGGCATGCAGGGATGAAGTCAGGAAGGCCAAAGTGCAACTGGAGTTGTAGCTTGCAAGGGATGTGCAATAAGAAGGGTTTCTACAAGTCTGTCAGTAGCAAGAGGAGGATCAGGGAAAGTGTAGGTCCCTTACTGAATGGGGGAGCTCATGACAGGATGCAGTTCTAATTTGTTTTCTGAGGGATAATATGCATTTATGTTCTCTCTTGTGCAAGCATATGTGTACATGTGTGCATGTGCACACAAACCCACACACCATATTTCACGGTGTATAAATCGAGGTTTGAACCTGAAAAATTTGCCCTGTGTTTTCCAACTATTCATTTGGTTTAATAAAAGATATCATCTCTACCTAAAGAACCTTTACTGCCATTATTTTCCTCTACACATGTAACCCTATCTTAGAGACTCTAATGACATCCATGAGTTAAGTGTGCTTGAACTGTTCGGCATTATTGACAGGATTAGTCTTAACATTTGAGTCACTGTCCCCTATCATGTCCTACCTTTGGTGAACTTTAAGATTTCTACTAATGCAGGAACCTGTGAGGACTGTATGCATTTAAGGGTTAGGCTGTCACTCAGCTCCTCTCAAATCTTTGTTACACATCGCTAGAAACGGGTAGTGTTTGAGAGAGAGCCATAGAGGAAGTGTCATGGCTATCTGGGTGCTATTGTCATGTATTTAAAAACCTCTTTATGTAAGGGGCTTTTTACACATGAACTGAACCCACAGCACAACATGGTGCCAGAAATGGTTGAAAAACAGGTGATCACCTTGTGTGAAGTGCACTTTGAGAAAAAAAATGGAGCACCTATGGACTTCAGGAGAGTTGGCACTCTCCAGCTATGTGACACGATGGAGGAGGTTCATAGATTAATAGATGTTAGGGTCGGAAGGGACCTCAATAGATCATCGAGTCCGACCCCCTGCATAAGCAGGAAAGAGTGCTGGGTCTAGATGACCCCAGCTAGATACTCATCTAACCTCCTCTTGAAGACCCCCAGGGTAGGGGAGAGCACCACCTCCCTTGGGAGTCCGTTCCAGACCTTGGCCACTCGAACTGTGAAGAAGTTTTTCCTAATGTCCAGTCTAAATCTGCTGTCTGCTAGCTTGTGGCCATTGTTTCTTGTAACCCCCAGGGGCGCCTTGGTGAATAAATACTCACCAATTCCCTTCTGTGCCCCCGTGATGAACTTAAAGGCAGCCACAAGGTCGCCTCTCAACCTTCTCTTGTGGAGGCTGAAAAGGTCCAATTTCTCTAGTCTCTCCTCGTAGGGCTTGGTCTGCAGGCCCTTGACCATACGAGTTGCCCTTCTCTGGACCCTCTCCAGGTTATCTGCATCCTTCTTGAAGTGTGGCGCCCAGAATTGCATGCAGTACTCCAACTGCGGTCTGACCAGCGCCCTATAGAGGGGAAGTATCACCTCCTTGGACCTATTCGTCATGCATCTGCTGATGCACGATAAAGTGCCATTGGCTTTTCTGATGGCTTCGTCACACTGGTGGCTCATGTTCATCTTGGAGTCCACTAGGACTCCAAGATCCCTTTCCACCTCTGTGCCACCCAGCAGGTCATTTCCTAGGCTGTAGGTGTGCTGGACATTTTTCCTCCCTAGGTGCAGCAGTTTGCATTTCTCCTTGTTGAACTGCATCCTGTTGTTTTCTGCCCACTTGTCCAACCTATCCAGGTCTGCCTGCAGCTGTTCCCTGCCCTCTGGCGTGTCCACTTCTCCCCATAGCTTTGTGTCATCTGCAAACTTGGACAGAGTACATTTGACTCCCTCGTCCAAGTCGCTGATGAAGACATTAAAGAGTATCGGTCCAAGGACCGAGCCCTGTGGGACCCCACTGCCCACACCCTTCCAGGTCGAGACCGACCCATCCACCACAACTCTTTGGATGCGACCCTCTAGCCAATTTGCCACCCACCGGACTGTGCAGTCATCCACATCACAGCCTCTTAGCTTGTTCACCAGTATGGGGTGGGATACCGTATCGAAGGCCTTCCTGAAGAATAAGTATATGACATCCACCCCTCCTCCTGTGTCCAGGCATTTTGTAACCTGGTCATAGAAAGAAACTAGATTGGTCAGGCACGATCTGCCCGCCACAAACCCGTGCTGAGTTCCCCTCAGCATAATTTGCCCTGCTGGGCTCTCACAAATGTGTGAACAATAATTCCACCTATACATGAGGTTGAGTGGATCCACTAAGAAGTCAAGTGACCAAAAAGTAGCTATAGCAGGTGCTAAAGTTTAGGTGCTGAAGTGCTGGATATCTATAACAGTTGCAGCTGAGTCAAGCAGAGCAGGCTGATTATGAGACTGTACTCAAGGGCTAAGTATAGATAACCAAAAGGCCCGAGGCTGGATCAATTCAATCTTCACAGGTTAGTCTAAGCTGCATAGACTGAACCAATATGCAAGTGAACAGACATTCACTTTTGATTCTGGGAATGCAGTCACATGCCTGCAATGGCCCAGGCCAGAAGGCAGGGGGCACTACAGCACATCCTTGTTCTGGTGGAGCAGGCAGCTTGGGTCAAATCTAGCCTACCCACCCTGCAAGGGGTAGGTTTGCATGGAGGTGCAAAGTGTCTTGGGATTCTGGTGGACTGTGAGTTACCTTGAATCTGGAGGAAATCAGTTAAGTCTGATAGTACATCCATCCAGGTTTACTTAAACCAGTTTCAGCTAGTTTTCAAGCGGTTATATGCACTCAACTCCTGTTGCTTTACAGATTTCAGCAAGTTTATGATAACTTATACCATTTTGTGTGTAATATGTGTCCCTAGCCAAAAGTTTAAGTAGTACTGCACTCCAAAAAGAATGAGACTTTTGAAAGATATTAAATACACATGAGGTCACAAAAGGAGGGAGAATCATTTGGGAACTTTGAAAAGGATCTTAGACTGCTGAATCAATCCTGTAAATTGTGAAGAACTCACAGACTTTGCAAGTAGGGAGCAGATAGTAATAGGGATCACAGACATGCAGCTCAGGAAAAGACTGCTGGAAGATCCTGATCTCAAGCTAGAAAAAAGCAATCAGCATGTGCAAAGAAGCAGAGATCACCCAGACTAGAATGAAGTCTTAGGAAGGAAAGCCAGATGCTGAAATTGTTGATGGGATAATAAAACTTTCCCAGAAGAGGACAGAGACAAAACAGAAACTGCAAGGTGAGGCCTGAAAAATACAATCAGGGAAAGCTTAAGAATAGCAGCATGAAGAGCTGTATACGCTGTGGTAACAAGCATAGACCACAGCAATGTCCTGCTTTTGGACAACACTTCAATAAATTCAAAGAATGGAACCATTTTGCAGCAGTGTTCAGAGGAGGGGATTGCAGGTATGGAAAAAAAAACCAGTGTGAAAATTGCACAGAAGTGAACTGCAACATTACAAGCAATGAGGAAGAAGAGCTGTATGTACAAATTGTACAAGAAAACATCATCAGAAAATGAATATCATGCTGGAAACAAATGGAAATCCCATGACTTTTCAACTGGACACTGATGAACAATCCATTTTTATACCAGACTATACTGTAAAGACTTGAAAACAAAAGCAAGTATTCACAGCAAGCAGGGGAGCAAAAGAGCACAGCAACCCTCTTGGCTCGGCAGGGAACTTGAGGATCTCCTATGCCTAAGAGAGACTTATAGAGGATGGAAGGCTGGAATAACCATCAAGAAGGAGTACTCAGCACTGGTCTGTACCTTCAGGGAGCAGACCAGGAAAGTCAAGGCTGCAACTGAACTCCATCTGGCTTCACATATCAAGGATAATGAGAAGTCCTTTTTCAGATATGTAGGGAGTCAGAAAAAAAAGCAAGTGTAACATTGGACCCCTGCTGAACCAAATGGGACAACTAATAACTGACACCCAGGAAAAAGCCAACCTGCTTAATGGGTACTTAACATATGTCTTTCATGAACCCAAGGGGACAGCCTTTCCTAGCATGATGTGGGATGGCCAGGGTGAGGTCATATCTATACCCAGCATCGGTGTAGACCTTGTAAAGGAACACCTTGAGAGGCTGGACATCTTCAAGTCAGCTGGTCCTGAAAGATTACACCCTAGAGTACTCAAGGAGCTGGCAGGTGTCATAGCCCAACCACTGGCAAAAATATTTGAAAATTAGTGGCACTCAGGTAAAGTACTTGAAGACTGGAAGAAGGCCAATGTGGTACTCATCTTCAAGAAAGGGCAGGAAGTAGATCCCGGGAATTACAGGCCAATCAGCTTGACCTCAGTACCTGGTAAGAGTCTGGAGAAAATTATCAAAGAGACACTTCTTGATAAGCCAGCTGAGGGCAACATCCTGAGGGACAATCAGCATGGGTTTTTTGTGGGTAGGTCTTGCTTGATCAATTTTATCTCCTTCTATGACCAGGTTACATATCACCTGGACAAGGGAAAAGAGATTGATATCATACATCTGGACTTCGAAAAACCCTTTGATCTGGTGTCCCATGATCTCCTCATGGAAAAAGTGGCCAAATGTAGCCTTGGCTACACCACAGTCCAATGGCTGGGAAATTGGCTTCAAGGTTGGACCCAGACAGTAGTAGTTGATGGAAGCAAATCACTATGGCACTCTGTGACCAGTGGTGCCCCCAAGCTCTGTCCTTGGACCAGTTCTCTTTAACTTCTTTATTAACGATGTGGACATTGGTGTCAGAAGCGCACTGGTCAAGTTTGCCAATGGAACCAAACTTTGGGGCGTAGCATCCACACCTGAGGATAGGGTAGTGATCCAGACTGACTTGGATAAGCTTAGTAAGTGGGCGGACATAAACCTGATGACATTCAGTACCAAAAAAAAAACCCAAGGTACTCCACCTCGGGGAAAAAAACCCGCAGCACATTTATAAGCTCAGCAGTGCTATGCTTGCTAGCACCATGGCTGAAAGAGACTTGGGGGCCATGATTGACCTCAAGATGAACATGAGCCACCAATGTGATGTCACAGATGGTAAAGTAAACAAAACTCTGGCTTGCATCCATAGATGCTTCTCAAGCATATCCCAGGATGTCATTCTCCTGCTGTACTCAGCCTTGGTGAGGTCACAGCTGGAGGATTGACTCCAATTCTGGGCTCCAGCTGCTGCACAATTCAAGAAGTATGTTGAGAAGTTTGAGAGAGTCCAGAGGACAGCCATGCACATGATCAGAGGGGAAGAGAATAGGCCTTATGATGAGAGGCAGAGAGTCATGGGACTCTTCAGCTTGGAAAAGCACAGGCTCAGGGGTGACCTGGTGGCTGCCTATAAGTATGTAAGGGGTGTGCATCATGATCTGGGGAAACATCTGTTCACCAGAGCACCCCAAGGGATAACAAGGACCAATGGTCATAAACTCCTCCATGACCATTTTAGGTTGGGCATAAGGAAAAAACATCTTTATTGTCCGAGCCCCCAAGGCCTGGAATAGACTCCCTCCAGAACTGGTGCAGGCACCTACTCTGGACTCTTTCAAGAAACGTTAGTATGTTTATCTTGATGGGATCCTTTGATCATAGCTGACTTCCTGCCCCTGGGGCAGAGGGCTGGACTTGATGATCTTCAAGGTCCCTTCCAGTCCTAATGTCTATGAATCCATATCTCATGTTTTCGGCCAGAGCCAAAGATATCATACCAAATAACTGAGATACCATGAGCATTCTGCTACTGTACAGCGAATAAAAATGCTTAAAAGACAGGAGATAGAACTGTTTCTATTTTTGGAACAGAAAACAGTCTCATTTACCTTAATTTATACTATTTTGTTTTATGAAAACCACCTGTGGTCTCTATTTAATTTCTTTCCAACTCTAAACTATTAATTTCTGATGAAACCTGCTGTTTCCTTGGAAACATATATTTGTTGGGGCCTTTTGTTATTCATTCATAGGCTTGGCAGTGTTTATTTTTCCTCCATTTTTGTTGTGCTTTATCTACTGACTTTCTTCACTTTCCTAATGGACAGTTATTTTTGCGACTTTGGACCTTTCAGTCCCAGCCAGATTGGCACCAGTAATTAATGCAGTACTTAATAAACTCTTTGCATGTATATTGTAAGGTATTGACTGTGACAACTCTTTTCCCATCCACATCAAGCCTCCTAACAGTCTTGTGGCATATGTTGTATCTAAATAGTGTAGCTCTGTAAAAGTGGACTTCAAGAAATCATAGCACGCAGATGACGCAAGAGTTTTTATTTTCCATGGATGAAGGCCACTGCATTTGACACCCCATTCTTTACATTATTAAAATAATATTTACCTGAAAGTTCTAGGTGATGAATCTGAACACAGCATAGTAGGTAAAAGGGTTTTGTGGTTTTGGAGCAGAAGTCCTATATTTCTATTATGTGTAAAGTCTATGCAGTGTCAGCAAAGCAACTACCTTAATCAAAATGTCCTGTTCAGCTACACAGTGTGTGGATGGACATAATACTTGAACTGTTCTAAGAATGTCATTGACTGGGAACCAGTTCACAATTGTCCCAGTGTGCCAATCCTGCAGCCCCTGAAACTGGCACAAAAAGCAAGGGGAGGTTCCTGCTTTTATATAGAAAATCATACGGGTTATGGTCACAAGCAAATGGGCCAAAGGGAGGGAACAGGTAAAAAGAAAAGAAACATCAACACTGTGGTAACATATCCTTAGTTCCTTAATTCCCCCGTCATAGCTCCAGAGGTGTCGCAAAACAAGCCTTTACTCCCTAGAGAGCTCAAACAGCAGCCGACAGCTGCTCCCAAGTCAGAGCCCAGCTCCTTCAGTCCATAGTCCTAGCTGACCAAGCCAGTGAGATCTCCAGCTTCACTGTGTACTCCTCTGTTTAGACCTGACCAAGTTCCATGTGCATGTTGCTTTCTCTTCCCCTTACTCCAGCCTCAAGCTTCCTCTTCCTTTTTTCCCCTTATCTCCCAGCCCCTGGGGGTTTCTGGCAGATATAGTTCAAATTAACAGTCAGCACAGCTCTGCAGACTGTCCTGTGGTTCCACCTGCTGTTACACACATTACAGCCACATTATACCAGTTTAGAGGCATCTGCACATTCACTGCCAAGGAGTCTAAGCATAACAACTTTTAGGTATTCTAGTGCTGTCATGGTAAGGGTGGCCAAAATTTGGAAAGGGCTTCCGAGGGAGGTTGTGCTCTCCCCCACCTTGGTGATCTTTAAGAGAAGGCTGGATAGGCATCTGGCTGGGGTCATCTGACTCCAACACTCTTTTCTGCCTAGGCAAGGGGTCAGACTCAATGATCTGTTGAGGTCCCTTTTGGCCCTAGCATCTTTGAATCTATGAATCTATGAAATTGCCACCGGGGGGGGTGGTAGTGAATACCCAGTACCAAGTGCTCCAGTTTCCCCAATATTCGGTGAGCAGGGCAGGAAGGTGCAGATTGATTGGATGCCAAGAAAAAGGAAGAAGAAGAGATCAGTTGTATATTTCAGTTTCCCCATTCTCACTAACAATGATTTGAATAAAGACCATCCCTGTGCTTTATAATGAAGTCTGGTCAGCACCCTGCTGGTCCCAATCAAGAGAGCAGGCAAGTCATCCATGGAACAAGCACTACCTGTGGCAAGCCCAGAGCAGTGCCCTGGTCTCAGCTGGGCTGAGTGAGGCAGTCTGGGCAGTCAGTCCCTTGAGGTTCCAGACAGCAGACCTCACCTGCTCTAGCCCTTAGAAGACAGGCCCAGCCTGCAGTCTCCTTGTCCCGGCATAGGTGAAAGTTCTTGCTCTTGACCTTTCTTGTTCTTCCTTGTTGGTTTTCTGGTTCTGACTCCTAGCTGCAGCTGATTTCAGATTCTGTTAAGACCTTTGGCATTTCCTGATTCTGGTTCTTGGCTCTTGATTTTGGTTCAACCCATGGGTCTGGTTTTGACTCCTGCTTAATCTTCAGCTTACCTTTACTCTGGCTATGGCTTCTCCCCGCAGTTTACTTTGACTTTGACTGTGGCTCCTGAATCCAATTCTGATGCCAGACCCTGCTGTATAACCAGCTCCCTGAGGAACAAATCAGGACCATACCAGTGCTTTGTGTGCCTAACCATTAGGAAGGACCACCCTTCTAACACACTTTACCAAAATCTGCATGATGATACCCTCACTTAGGGTGCCCAGGTGTGTGTGATGGGGCAGAGATGGGCTGCCTAGACTCCTGTTTGTGAAGTCTAGGGTCTCTGAGGCTGCTAAGAGCTTTCATGGCTTTTAAGAACACTTTCCCCCATGCCACTCAATAATTTGCTTCAATTTTTTGTACCAGAATTTGGTGCATCATAGGCTGATCTGGGGATGAATGGATGTCCAGTTGGTTGTGAAACTACCTGGACCTCTGCCTTTCTCTTTTCAGGGGGCTGGGTGCTCCATGGGGTTGCCCAGCATCTTTGGCTCAGTCTACTGCCTTCAGAGGACTTTCCCTAGGGATAACCATATGGGAGGGTGCCAGCTCCATCATTTCTGTGTTCCCATGAAGCTGGGCACTCTCACCATCTCCATGTCCATCGCCAGGAGTGGAATGAAATTGACTGTTGACTTTTTAGAAAAGTACTGCTTAAAAGATGATGCAGAGACCTTGGGCAGCCTCTCAGGAATGCAGAACCAGAGGTGCACCATGTACCCACTGAGCCACTCCCAAATGGGTCTGGGATGCCCTGAAGCCTTGGCAGTTGCTATCGGTGAGAAGAAACTGACAAGTAGCTCCGGGGAAAAGTACCATTGACAAACTGTGGAGACACTGGGCAGCCCATCAGCACACTCAAGGAACCCAGAACCCTTCTCTGACCACTCCCTCAACCCTGACCATCCCCTCAACTCAAATAAGTAGAGTTCTGGTTGAGTACCAGTGTGAGTGAGGTGGCAGAGGGGGCACATGCAGGGGTGAGGAGTCTGGAGGACTGACAAGACACTAGTCATGAAAAGTTTGGTGTTCACATATAGCTTTGGTCCAGTTCAAGGAGGACTAATTCAAAATAATACCTGAGTGCTCAGGAATACTTTTGAAATGTTCCAGGAGGTTTAAACCATTCTAAATTTGACTTGTGCATCTACTTACAGTTTAAACAGCACTTAAATGGTTCAAATGCTATGTCAGTACTCATCTTCAGTATCAGTGTGTGAATCAGCTGGCTTGCTTATTCCTCTGGCTAATCTGTTTTCTTTTTGGTTACCAATTTTTAAACAAAGCCAAGGAAATCTTAAACAGCTGGGGGTTTAATTGGAAGAAAATATAGTTCTTCATAATGGTTAGCACAACCTATTACTTCTGGTAACAGCAGCATATATTTTATGCATTGTTAATTAGTGTTCATGCCAAGAAGGATGGGAGCTAGTATGCTGAAACAAACTAGAGATCCTTTAACTAAACCATGTTTGCACCTATCTGGACCATGACCACTCTAACATAATTTAGAAGTCCTGAGATTCAGCATAAATTGTGGCAGCCTCCTATGTTCTCTGATGGGCCCCATTGCTGGTCAGAATCTCTACTGCATTGACTAGTATGTCTGTGCCCTTCATATGGACCTGATTCTTTTAACACACCCTAAGCCTCAACAGTCTTCATAAAGATTGAACAAGCAATCTTCATAAGGCAACCATATAATTATCTCCTCAGTTTCTTCAGCCTAGAGACCTATGTCTTAGGCAGATATGTCCCTTTTACATGGTACTTACATGTCTAATATTGGTCATTTAAGTGGGCATACAAAAAACGTGCCATTTATGTATGGAAAAAATGGAGGCTGAAATGAACTCTCCTCCTTCGCTCTCCTTCTACCCTGAAATGAAAAGTCTTTCCAAGCACAGCTTTCAGTTTTATGAACTAATTGGATTTTAAATGTTGTGTAAATATTGCATTTTTGAACTCCCAGAGATGAGATAGTATGGTCGCTGCTTGAATTGTCATTAAAAAAAAAAAAAGAGATTTATCTAATGTGTCTACAGGAAAAAAAGGTAGGGGGAGGGGTAGATTTTAAATAGATGTATAGGGATTCCTGGTATGCATGGAAATGTATGTGTTATACTTAAGACACAATGTAAACAGTCAGTAGATTGTAAATATGTTTCCTTACCTTATAAATTAAAGTGATAAACAGCATGTCCATATTCTTGGAAACAGGAAGGGTCAAATGAGAAATGAAAAATATTTAAAAATGCATATAAATGGCGAAAAATGTAAGCATAAGTTTCTTGCTCATACCTTGGCTAAGGCTGAGGAGATCAATAAAAATTATATTTTCTGACAGGATATTTCCCTAGCTTCTATCCTCTTCCAGAGCTCCCTTGTAAAATGGGGGGAAAAAAGAAAAAACATGCTCACCAGGGCCATTGGGTAATGTAAATATTTTTCCTCAGAGGACATTTCTTGGGTTCAAATTCCTAGCATCTATTTGTGTTTAGGAACCCAACAATGCCTTTTTATATACAGTGGGTATTCTGTATCCTATAACCTGTGTGCAATATACAGACATATCAGCTATTAACAACTTAGTTTCTTTATGTATTCCAGCTGCCCACTTGAAATGCCAAATAAGTACATGTTTTAGTGTCATCAAGAAACCCTGTCAGGTACAACACAAGATGAAGTAACAGCTGGGATCATTTGCACTATATTTCATAATTTCTGGTTTAGCTCTTTATGCTTTTACTGTCTATTGCATGGGCAGCTGTGTTTAGCTTTCCCACATAACTACTTCATTTAGTGACAGACCATAGTTTGGCTTCAAAACTGATTTCCAAGGATTTGGACATGCCATTGTTTATCACTCTAATTTATGTGGCAAGGAAACATATTTACAGTCTACTGACCCTTTACATTGTGTCTTAAGTACAACATATAAATTTACATGCATACCAGGAATCCCTATGCATCTATTTTAAATCCACATGTAACTTTCTGTGCCCGTATTCTTTCACACACACACACACACACACACACACACGAACACATGGCTTTTATAATGAACTTTGCTTATAATTTGAGGCCCTGCTTTTTCCCTGATGCAACCATGAAATGGATTTTTCATTAATAGGACCATAAGACTTTACACTTGACTTTGGAAAAAGAACAGGCATTAATGCCAAGGTTTGAACTCCATGCCCATTATAATGCAGTCTATAGTGTCATACATGCACAAAAATGTAGTTTGAGATGAAAACGAGCTCCAGCATCAGCTCACTGTTATGTGTATTAAGTCCCCATGTGTTTTAAAATTGTCACAGTGGTGCTTCATCTAAACATTGTTGAATGAGGTTTAGATAAACCATCCCACAGTCATTTTTTAAATACAAAAGGACTTAATACATATGATAGTGAGCCATTTTAAATAGAGAAGTTGTCCAGGAACCACTCAAATTAAAACACCTCCTCCCTCTCTCCACGCATTTGTAAAGGCAGCCCAAATTTTCAAATGGGCCTCAATCAGGCAGCAGTTTTCTACCCTTCTGACACAAACACAGACATCCTTGATTTGCACTCCATAATTCAAATTTACATGTAACACATGCAACAGATATGCAACAAGTCCAAGGATTTGTTCATGTATAGATTAGCCAGTGCACACCTTGGCAAGGCGCCCTCTTAAATTACTGGGGACTGAATATCTTATTTTTCATCTTGGTTATAGATTACCTTTTATAATAACATCCTCCTACTGTCACTCAAAATGCTTGGTCTTGACATTAGGTACACTATAACATGAGGAAGTAAAAATAGAGAATAACAAGGTTTTAAAATATGTTCTCATATACTATACTTTAAAAATAGTTACAAATAATAAAAGGATAAAAATTATAATTGTACTCTGGCATGGTGTGAAGTTCATTGGTTGAAGTCCCTGACCTTAGCAATAATGAAACCTTTAATTCAGATTAAAACACAAGTGAAGCTATTCACATTTTCTAGGTTAAAATATCCTATAGAAGCATAAGGAAGAAATTGAGCCAATTCTTTCAAAATATATGGACCAAACTGACAGCATTCCTGTTTATCTCTGACCTCTGAGAACTGAATGAATATTAGAACTGGAGAAATGTTTGAGATCATATCTGTAGTGGCTGGCCTTTAAGAGGATGTAAGCTTTGATACATATGGCTAATAGAGATTTCATTTTACCTCAGGTAGTGCAGCTTGAGGTTTTGAAGCATAAGATTCTGAATTCAGCCAGGAAATCATAGCAGATGTAGCCACAAAATGACACTAAAGAAAATGCTTTTGTTTTGAGGATTATCATCAGTTTGTAACCACAGGATCTGAGCTGAATTCCCAGGTAACTGGCTAATCATTATGTGCTTTATTAAACATTTAAATTGGGAACATTAATCATTTCCTGGTATACTTGTACTGAGAAATGTCAAATCCCTGTGTGAAATGTTTTAGTGATTGGAGGCGATGCTGATGCAGCCTGGTACAGTCAGACTAGAAGCAGCAGCTTGGTGGTCAAATGAAGAGCAAAAATGCTATTGTATGTGGTAATGGATGAAACATTAAAAGATGGAAGAGTTAGAAGCTCCAGATACGTGGACAAGGAATCACAATATAACTAAGAAGGCAGAATTAGTGATAAGAAAAAATATTTCATTTTTATTCCTATTAAATCTAAATCTTTTGTTAAAATGAGTGAAATATTTTTATTGTATTTTATTTTCTGATGGTTTAAAAAGTCCCTAGAAACCCCAGATGAAGTTAGAACAGTACAAAGATTGTTCCTTATGCTTTACCCATTTTAATATAGAAGCATATTGGTTTACACATGTTTTGATATGAAACTGATGTTACATTCACATATGCATGCCACTTACATATGCATGCCACAGCAGTTCAAGCACACAACATTTTATTACTAAGTAGAGTTATAGAGGATTAATAACAAAAAGATGAGAAGAGAAAAACAGCCAGAATAGTGGTATCCCAAAATAAAATGTAAAAACTGACTTTGTTGACTTAGGACCAAATTTTTAAAGATGTGTGGGCATCTAACTGCCATGTAAATTATCTGTGACTTAATTTAGGTTGCAAAGGCACCCTACACACATTACAGGTATCATGCAATTACCTTGAGACCAGCTACGTGTGCAAAGTAGCTATCATGTCATAATAGGCTCCAACCAGCTATCAAGTTAGACCTTGAAAATGTATAGTAACTTTATAGCTGGTTGCTATTGAGTTTAAATTTGTACATGTAACAGGATCTTCCCTGTGGCTGAGAGCTCTATCACCTGTGAGCTCCCAGCTCCAGGACTGTACTTCACCCAGCTGGGACTGCGAGTTCAGCAACTGCTGGGGACTTTCAGCCCCAGCTGCAACCTGCAGATGCTAGGACCCAGAGTCCCACAGCTGCAGACACTAGGTCCCCTCAGCATGCTTCCAGGTGCCTGGGTCCAGGTGGATCCCAGCAGCTGCATGGCCTAGTGCAATCTCCCAGCTCCAGGTGTGTATGAACCCCTGGGGTGGGAAGATTACTACAGCTGCATCTGCTGCAGTAGGGCTACATGGGGTGCTCCCACAGCTGTGAGCCCCTCTGTTGAGCAGGCTCCCAGCCATGAGACCTTGCTTCTTGCTGGTACAAGGGGAGCCTGGGATTGGACTTCCCCTGCAACTGCAGTAAGGCACAATGGGATCTAACATGCAATCACACAGTCACACCTCTTGCCATGTAAATGTGGCACGACAGGAAGCAGAATTGTGTGAATTGCACATGAAATCCCATTGCACCTTCCCTGAATGTGTAGAGGGGGCCAAAGTGGCTGTACACCACTCCTAAGCCTGATGCCAAAAAATAAGCTTCTGCTCGCCTATTCCTGCCCCAGGTGTCTCAAATCAATAAATAAGGCAGTAAGAATATTTTACACAGTATAGTCCAGCAGAGCTCTTCAGGAGATGGCAATAGGAAGCATCCTAAGGACAACTTCATTTCTAATCTTTGAAAATATGCAGTGTCAGATGGGCTTATTTTCCATGAGTCTCAAGAGAAATGAAGAGCCAGTGTAGAAATTCCCTTAGGTGCTTTGAAAAATACCAGCAATTAATGCATAACTTCTGGTATTGGGTTCCAGAAGCATGACTAATATGCTATGATTATGATGTAGTTTTCTTTATAAATAAACTAATTAGTTGATTTGTCTAATTGCCAGTACTACTCACTTCTATCTAAAATTGAACTGTGTCCTTTCCTTGCAATACCTCTGGAACCCTTATTAAAATATGAAAACAAAAGCCTAAATCTAACCCTACCTTTTGCCACATAAGTGGTTATTTATGCAAATTTTAGATTGTATTCCTTCCACACTCTTGGGCAGGCACATAATTTCATGCAATTCAAAAAATGAAGAAGGATGGCCCTGTCATATTTCAAATCAATAGTCTAATAGATAAGGTGCTTGTCCAGAGAGTGCTTGCCCAGAAGGGGCTTTAACCTACATTTTCTATTTCCCAGCAAAATGCCAGTAGGCTATGTGCTAGATATTGCCATGTATACCTTCTCTCTCTCCTACTGAAGCTGGCCTATTGGGCAATAAAGAGAAGAATTATGTACCCAGGAAGAGTGCAAATTTGGCTTGGTGAAATGGCTCTGGCCTGCAAGGGAGGGGGACCTGGTTTCTGGCCCAGACACCTCACCCAGGATAACCTGCTGCTGCTTATCCATTGTTTCTAATGAATAATGAAAAATTCAGAACTACCACTAACAGAAATCAGAAACAAAGGACCTTCTCTTCCAGGCAGTGTCCATCACAGTGAGGTATAGTCATGCTGGCTTGAGTTTCTGTGCACCCCATGTATCTTCCCCAGTGGATCTGCTTCAACAGGAAGAGAGAAGAAAACTCTTAGCAATGCTTAACTTATGGCCTGGTGTGATAGACTATGGGTTTTATTATTATATTTCTGGGTAATACGTGTTTAGGTTGTGGTAACATTTCATGCTTCATTTTTCACCTGGCTAACTTGTATAGGAGGGAAAGAATGCACTAAAGACAGTGAAGCAAAAGTCCCACCTGTAGATAGATCAGGGCAAAGTGGACCTCCAACTTCCACAGACATGTGTCAACAAAGCTGTTCACAAATAAAGATGGTGTAGACAACACCCAAGAGGCTAGAGAGAAGCTAATTGAGAGGAGCATAACAGTAAAGAGGGGACTATGAACAACGATCAACAATGCTCTTGATAAGGCCTTCCTATATCCAGTGGCAATGGCAGTGATGCTGAGCCCCTGCTTTCGCAGAGCCCATGGACTGCATGCCACTGCTGCTCATCTTCTCTTTTTCCCTACTGCTAAATACGGTGGGGAGGCCCTGAACAACAGCAGGCCCTGGAGTCATTTATAAACAGGGATTCCAAGCAGGCAGATCCCATGCTGGTGAGCTCATAAAATTGTATAGTGATTTACAAGTTTGCAGGGCCACAAGCTTAATCTGAGGTCCTGTCAAAGGGATGGAGAAAATGAAGATGAAGGGCCTAACTACTCAATATTTGGTCCTAACTGGACACTCAATGGAGATAGAGCCTTCCTTTCCTCTTTCATGTCTTTGTGTAACAAGGTATTTAACAGAATTTGCAGATTTGTTGGAGTCTAACAGGGCTATTCCTTGATCACTTCTGTTACAGCCTTGAACTTGCAACCTCTGGTCTATCAGCTGTGCATCTTAGCACCCACACCTCATTGTTGCTGATGTGTCATCTGTGTCTTACTCAGAGCTGGCTATAGAGTAAAGCTTGGTGCTGGTGTCATCAGCAGGGTTCACCATTATAAAATAGGCACACCGTCTACTTTGTGCTCAAGTATTCCATTTCCTGGCATGTAAGGTCCTTTATCTTTAACTGACATTGGATAACCATTCCATTAGTTCCATTAATTGCCTTGGCAATGAATAGCAGAGGGAGGAATAGAAGAAGAAAAGAGAAGAACTAATTTTATTTAATTATCAAAATAATCTAAGAATTCTTTCTGAATTACAGTAAACTTTTCATACTAACTAAGCCTGATAAACATGAATCTCTTCATAGATGTCACCTTAGCTCATCGTACCAGATCCCAACCTTTGGAGATGTCCTACTCTTCCAATGCAGTAACAATCCTACATGACACTAATAAGTCCCACTGTGAAGAGTGCAAACTGGGAAGGTTTCAGTTTAATTCCTTAGGGATATCCAAAACCACACTTGTCAAAGCTATCAATGCTGTGTTCAAAACCATGTTAACTCTAGTTACAATTTCTATCCAAACAGTAACATGTGACCAAATGTTGCTTATCATGCATCACATCTCCAGCATGTATCTACTGGCAATATACTTAAATGTTTAAGTTTAGAGGGAGCCCATTGTGGACAAAAATGATTTCTTTTCTTGTATAAAATGAAGTCTGATCTATTTAAATGCTGCACACACTAAGTTAAAAGTTTCTGAAAAATCTCCCTATGTTTGTCTTCATTCACCTGCATGTTCTGCTCAATGGAAAAAAAAACCTCACTGTTTGAGTGAGTATTTGTACCTGTAACAAATATTGAGAATTATTTCATGTGTAAGTAGGTATATTGTTGATGCATAGAGAACGTTCTAATTTCTATTTATAGATAGATATATATAAATTTGATGGCAGAGGGACTAGTTTCTTTTTATTCCATGAATCGCTCTCTCTCTTTATATATATATTACTCTGAGTGGTAACTGGCAACCACAACAGAAAAGTTGTACTCATCAATATTTATGGTGGTTAGGGTTTGTATCAGGCAGACTGAAGAAGAATTTGTTAGTAATATTTAACTGAGGCTTGCAGAACAAGTAAATCACAAATGTATAAGAAAATCCAATGTTTTTATATCATAAAAAATGAATGTGTGTATTAACTTACATGTGTTTGAGACTTTCAAAGCCTTTATCTAATGGATAAATGATGCATAAACTCGTGATGTTTGGGGCATTTTCTGCTTTCAAGAAATCCAAACAGCTCTTTTATTTTGGTAACAGGATGTAACTATACAGGCTTTGGGTGAATATTTATTTATGTGCAACTGTGTTGTGAGTCACCCCTCTATTTTTCTAGTAAAAAGATTGATTAAATGGAAGGAGGCAAACTGTATGTAACAAATGAATGTGTGACTTGTCCCCATACTACTTTTTGCCTATTGTGAACAGGGCCAGACACAGGCATGGGGCCCAGACAGAAAGGGGGCCTAAAAATGGTACTTAAAAAAATATTATCATTATCTCTGGCGAAGTGGGGCCTGATACTAAAAGTTTGCCTGGGGCTGCCAGGAGTCTAAGTACAGTGCTGATTGTGAAGCAAGAAAACTGTGGCATCAAATCATTTGCTAACTCATGCAAACTTCCCAGGTGGGCCTGTATTTTCCTTAGAGTCATTAGCATTTTTAGCTGTAAGTCCTCACCTTTCCTATTTTTCCTCCAAAATGGATTAACCTATGAGAAAATGTTCATGAAAGAATAAGCAGTTGAAATCACTGATTTTTTGGTAATTGCAACCTTTCTTATTAAATATGCCTAAAAATATGTGGCTTATTAAAGCCACATTTTGCTATTAATGTTGTGCTACAGTTCAGATTACATAGTGTACTATTCCTTGCTCCTTTTTAAGGTGTGCTGTAATACTCCAAAGCAATGTATGCAGTATTTGAAGCATAGGTTGCTATGGTAAATTCACATTTTGATCCAATCATGTAGTAAATAATAAATAAAATCATCTGCAAATGGCCATAGTGAATGTTAAATAAGGCTCTCAAGTACCTTTTAATTTGGTGCAGGATGCTTTCTGCCAAACCTTACAATTTTTTAGATATTTTTTTTAGACTTCATATGTATCACATGTGCTTTTAACTGTGCTTTCATACTGGAATTTGTTCTTCACTGTTTGGCTTATGTACTCCTTTTGAACATGCTATTCAGTAAACTTTTCCTGCGATGATAAAGATGGGCTTTTATGAAGAGGTATGTACTAGAGTCTGTCCAAACTGGCTGGATATCTGTGTAATTCAGTAATCATTCTCACCTCATACATGAAATCTGTGGATTGTGTTGTACAAAGAGCAATGATCCATACATTCACTGACTGAAATAGAAAAAGAGCTGCTAACCTCCTGAAGTGCTTTTAATCCATCCTAAAATGTTCACAATCTTATGTTTCACTGATTTTTGCAACAAGTCTGCTATGACAGCAGATCATTCCCTTATTATTTTTTAACTAGGAAGTTGTGTACAGGGTTAAAAAGTAAATTTCATAAGCATAATAGGATTATTTGCATTTTTGTGTGATAATGTTCATCTGTGTATCTTTGCTGTGGTATATATTTATATTACTGCTCTTTGCCCCTTCTAACATTCACTACTCATACAAAGAGGGTTCATCTCCATAGGTAACTAATTCAAAGCAATAAACTCTAGAGCAGTTTGAGCTGAAGTAAACTACTCCTAGGTTCAGCATCTACACATGTGCCTGGGACAGCAGCAATTTGAGCCAGAGTAGAGTAGTTTATGCAAGGGCTGTTCCTGCCCTGTTTGGCTCTGGGCTGGCAGGGGGCACTGGAGGTTAGCTCCAGGCTCTGGGTGCTGGCAGCGGGGCTGGGTTTGGGCACAAAGGTGCTGAAAGTACAGACTGTGTGGCTAGATGGAAGGCAGGAGTCTGACCTCTGCTGGTTGGGCTTCAAACAGTGTCCACACATGCATTTAATTCCAGGAAATTACCCCAGCTTAAAATAGTACTGTCCCCGACAGTACTATTTTATGGTAGTTTACGGTGACCTAATAATGTCATACATGTAGATGGTGATACTTTACTTCACAGCTAATTATTCTACTCAGCAGTAAAGCACAGAGGGTTTGGGGATGCTCTTCCTACATACATAGTTATAAGGACCCCCCCCCCCCCAAAAAAAAAGTTAAAAAAACTCTTAATTGGGAAAAGTCTGTTTCTGATGCTGGGAATGAGTCATAGTACAAATAATTATTATTTTTCCAGGAAGCCATTAATGTACACAACAGAAATATGTAGAAATAAAACTGTAAGATTACTTGATTATAGTCTTGTATTGATAGGACTTTCATCATTATGGGCACTTATATACCTGTTGTACATTTAGTTATTTTACATAAATGACTTTAAATGAAATATTGCAATAATTTTAAAAAGCAGGAGGAGGCAAAGTTAATGAATTATGGGTTTATGAGAAAAGAAATAAAAATAACAACGAGTGCACTATAAAAGCAGAGAAATAATCCCACATTAGCAGGGAAATGACCTAGATTTGATAAAATGTATTAGCATTGCTAATTTCTGTGGCTGAGATCTTCCCCTCCATATTTGTTAGTTAAAGGGTAGAGATACAATAGTTCCCTTTTAGGGACAAGGGGGAAAGGAAGCCTGTTGTTCCTGGGCATCATCCCTTCCCTCTCCAATGGGATGTAAAAAAGGAAGAGTTGGAGAAGAAAGTGGATGAAAAATTATATCCATAGTGTTCTGTAGCATCTTTATCTGTTAACAAGAAAAAATACTTTTCTTGAGAACCATTAACTTATGTGGAATGTTGATGGTGTCAGCTACATAGGATACCCAGTAGCCAGGAAGAGTGAAGTACACTAGACTGATAATCCTCTGTGGCTCTTGCATTTTCATTCCTGACAAGTTCTCTGCAAAGCCTTGCACCTTGGCTCTGAGCCAAGAACATCCCTCCTATTTATGTGTATAACATGGGTCATGAGATGCATCTAACAGAAGTCTGTTTCCTCTTTTCCACTCCCTTAAGTTTAGTTGCAGAAAGGGTCTTGTACTTTGAGATTTGCAAAGTCAGCCACACTTACAGTACTGAATAAGTATTATATCTGGGACCTGTAGTCACTCTTGAGTTGAACTTTGGAAAAATTCCAATTTCCAGGCACCTCTGACATTAAAATTTGTTTTCACGTTGAATTAGAATAAATGCAAATCTTCTGAAATTTTCAACAGAATTTCACCAAAAAATTACTATATGAAATTTTGTTATAAAATGAAAATTGTACTTCCAAATTTATTTTATGGGTTTACTTATTGATAATTTTATTACTTTTACATTTTTTTCATGGTACATCAGAAATTTGCATTTTGACAGGTCATCTGATGTTAAATCATTGACTAATATCATGTGGCTTGTCACATATAACATAATACAATTGAATACATATTTGTTTTATTTGAAATAATTTAAAACATATTCTAAAATGTTAAGGGCACTTGCTATTTCATGCAGGGTAGAATATCAGATCTTATTTTTCTAGGTAAAAGTATCATGTGTTTGTGCTGTATTAAACACAAACACAATTTGGTAGACACAAAATATTAAATAAGATAAAGTAATATACAAATAACCAAATAAACTATTTGTTCTTCACAGTGAAACCAACATATTTTGTAGTGGTTTTTACCATATATTTATTGTATTTTACACCAGATTTCTTATCTAATCTTTCTTTGAGCTCTATTTTTGCCTTTTTATGTGATTTCTTTTGAAAAGATGAAGCCTTGTTGAATTATAAACTTATTAATACCAGTTATATTGGAAGCTTTCCTATCACAAGTTACAAAAAGGTTTGTTTTCTTTCCCCTTATTCTTCTGACAGATTTGATTTTATATGCAGAAGCAGGACTATGTCTGGCCTAAGAGTCACTTTGAAAAATTAGAATAAAATATTTGGCTCAAACCAATGGTATTAATCTATTGGTTTGGAACAATCTGTTGCTTTTATTGCTATGTTTTTTTTTTAATCTGCAAAATATAGCATTGTTTTAAAGGCATTTTTTCTGTCTTCTGTAAAGATATGGGGAAAATTTTTAGAGTGTTTAAATGCAACTATATCTCTAATGACCTTTGAAAGTCAATGAGAACTAAGGCTTCTTGCAGACCTAGGAAAAAAAAAAGGGTGCTTTACTATAAATTCTGCATGCTTCTGCATTGAGCCCAGCACATGCCCAAAAGAGGCACTGTGTTAGTTGGACTTGGCCTTCCCAATATCTGTATAGATTGGGAGCTTTAGTGGGGCTTTTTTGGCACATTTATAAAATAGCTGATTTAATTTGCTTTAGACAAAAGTGCCAAAAAACCCTACTGAAGTATCCAATCTATACTGACGCTGTGGAGCTGGGTCAAAGTAATGCACTGGTGCTTCTGGTAAAGCTTGTTTTCTGGGGTCTCTTCCCCTCCCCACTCTCCACAGACACATCTGTCAGTGCTCTTAGTTCCTAATTCCCATTTGAATATTTGGAGCAAGGTGCATTTAAGCATACACTCATCCTGGTGCCCTGGCTTTACAGATTTGTCATGGTGCAGGGTCCCCAGGGATGGCCATGATGATTTTAGGGCTCCATGACCATTTAGGTTCTGCCCTGTGGGCACCTTATTTTCTCTCCTGCCATGTCTTGTTGGTATAAATAATAAATAGGGAGGCAGCCCACAAGTTTGTGTGCAGTCACAGTCCTGTTAGACCCCCCTAGACTCTGGGGGTTCTTGAAACCCATTGCCAGGTCCCACTCCAAGTCAATGCCTCATGGGACACCTTAAGCCTTGCGGGCTAGAAGTGTGGCTCCAAAATCTCTCCTTTATCACACCTCATGTCTTGCAAGTAGTATATAAATATTGTCCCTCAGATGAGGTTTAACTCAGCCTCCTGTTGTCACTGGGCTTTCTACCCCCCTGTCGCTGTATCCTCTCTGGTTCTGGGATCTCTGCACCCCTCAGCTTGTGCCACTCTGGCACTGGGGCTCTACACAATAGCATGACCCAATGAGGCCTCCTCTATTAGCCTCATTCCAGTCCACAAGTACAAACTGACAACAGAAACACAAGCCCCTGGGCTACAACATAACAATAACAATGGAGGCCACAGTGTACCCCTTTAAGAACTTAAACTTCTCCCTTAGTACTGTGTGCCCCCAAGCTCCAGCTGGTATTATTTATACCAACAAGACATGGCAGGCGAGAAAATAAGGTGCCCACAGGGCAGAATTGACATGGTCATGGAGCCCTAAGAGCATCATGGCCAGCTCCTGAAGCCCTGTTAATCTTGCAGACAGCAGGTCAGGCCTCAAAAGTCTCGAGGTAGCTTTTTCACACAGGACTTTTTTCCCCAGTGAGTTCCAGAGAACTAATGCCTGCCATCCCCAGCCCTGGGGCTTAGATGAGCCCAGAGCCCTGCCTCCTTCTGGTCAGCTGACTGTATGGAGGTGCCAGCTAATTCTCTCATTTGCCTGCTGCCTGGGCAGCCTGCATCTGTGGAGCTCTGCCTCACTTGCAGGGCTCTCTAGCTGGACTGCTTCTGCTCTTAAAGGAGCAGGATCACCTTAGTGCCCTGCGACAAGATTCTTTGGTTCTTGAGAAGAACATTCTCCCACAAGTGCCATGCAGCTGAATCTCTTTCAAGACAGACGCACAATAGAATCCCACCTGCAAATGTCAGTGACTTTTCTAAGTGTAGCCAAAAGAGACACACTGTAAAATATGGCCCTACTCATCACCTCTTTCTAATATGTTAGGAAAATGCACTGTACCTTAATATCTTCTGTAGTGACTATGATATCCATGACTGCCTTAAAACTATAAGTATGATTATTTTTAGGTTCTGGCCCCACTATTTTGTTTCTGCTTTTGAACTACTTCTGGTTATTTGACCACCTACAGATGCCACCAGCTAGCTAAGCTGGTGAAAAATAATAGCAGACTAATTGCTCCCAATGGGGTTAATTCTAAAAAATTCCTTTGTACATATGTAATTCAAGGTATATATTAAGTGTCACTGGAATCAGTAGGCCTGTGCTGATGAATAAAATTAAGTACATGTGTAAGTGGTACAGCATTTTGGGACATAAGACTCAACAAATTATTATTACACAACAAGAGTAGAGGAAAACAATGAGTAGCATAACAGTTAACAGAAAGCAGGTTATACAGTTATCCCAAACTAGCTAGATTAAAATATTAGTAATAACAAATCTTTTAAAATTTGATAATTGAATGTAGAAAGTATCAGCAAAGTCTATTCACTTCTATTAGTCACTAATAGTTGGTAAGTCTATTTAGGCATCAGAAGCAGGTCTGATACAAAAAAGGACACAGTAGGTGCAACTCCACATAAAATTAATGGGCACATCTGCATGTGATACTGCATCACCATAGCAACGCACTACGGTGATGTAGCATTTGTGGGCATCTACACATGACCGGCAACTAGTTCCCCATAGCGATGTGCTCCCCCAGTATAGTATGCCACTATAGTGAAGTAGCTGTAAACATAACCATGCACCATGCATATGGTGAAGTACAGGATGTCTCAAAAGGAAGTACTAAATCATGGCAGAGTAAGAATTTCACCATAGCACCCAGTATGAATCAATAAACTCTGGATTTTATTGCCCCAGAGTTTATTGAACATGTGCCTGGGAGCACAGCACATTGAACTGGGTCTGAGCATCCCCAGCTGGCAGCTCAATGTGCTGTGGAGGGCCTAGCTGGGGCACAAGGATGCTTCAGTACAGGGCTAGCCAGCAGGCAGCCCCCTCACTGAAGCACTCATGCCCCAGCCAGCTGGGACAGTGTCTACATGTGGGTTAGTACTGCATTTACAAAGTAAATTAGTTTACTTCAGCCTAATAGGGGTATATGTGTAGACACCAAGACATTTACTGCACAGCTAATTAGTCTACTGTGCAGTAAACAACTTGTGTAGATGTGCCAGTAATGGGATTAGAGACTACTTTGCAGAGGATGTTATGAACAGTAAACCATTTGATGTAGAAAAACCGCAAAAGATGTTTGTGGAAAAGGGGCCATAATCGGCACAGCAGAGCAGAGAGAAGATTTTATGGGTGGCTCAGTAAAAAAGTATGGAATAACAAAGACTTTTTGTAGTATCTTTTACTGGACCAACTGTATAGATGGGAGAGCTGTTGGACAAAGTTTGGGGCATCAGATGCCCTGAAGAAGGGCATTTGATGCCTAAAAGCTTTTTCAACTACTCTCCTAACTATACAGTTGGTCCAGTAAAAGATATCACAAAAAATCCTTGCCCCTCAGAACTTTCCTGGACCATTGTGGTTACAACAACACTCCAACCCTACTATAATAGGAGGAAAGTAATTAAGTATTCTTGAAAGTGAGGGTAAAACATTACACCTTGGTGAGATGGAAAAGGTAAGTCAACATTAGGATTTAGAGAAAGATGAACATAACCATAAGGATGGCCAGCAGTGCTTTGAATGAACTGGAAGGACTAATATGTGTATCCAGAAAACTAGTAAAGAATAAGTTTTAGAAGTTAAGTTTGAAGACAATAATAGTCTGCTGAGAGCCTCATCTGCCTGAATAGGAAGGTATAGAAGTCATTGCTTAAGTAATTTTTTAATTTTTTGAGTGATAGAAAACCAAGTTTAGATAAATTAAGAAATTAGCTAAACTTTTTCCTAAACTTGGAGTCAAACTGATTTTACTATTGGAAGAAAAGTTTGGTTAACTTTTTGTCTTCTTTTAATTTCCTCGTTCCTCTTAACATTCTAGTTCCGGTCAGAAGTTAAATATAAAGGCACTTACACACATGCAGGGGCCCTGCTCCAAAGTGCTGGAAATCCAGCACATCAGGGCATGCTCGATTAATTAAGTCTGCTGGAGCACGTATATTGATGTGCTCTGGCAGCATCACACATCATGTGTATCAGTGGTGCAGCACATCTCTGCACTGAGAAAACGGCAGTAGTGAGCTTTGAAATAAAACACATTCGATGTGATTTATCGATGTGTGGTTCTCTAATTAAAAGCACCTGGCACCAGGTTAGGAACACATATAAAAATGTCCTAAATGCCAAAAAAAAGTATAAGAAAAAGTTTTAAAACAAAAAGGTACTGTAAATCTAAAAAAATAAAAGAAAAGAAAAGTATTTATGCCTTACTATTTCATTTTACCTATGGAAAAAAAAATGAATGTTTTAGGTAACATCCAAAGTAACATCCTAATTCAAAGAAATGGCAAAACTCCCATTGCATTAAATAAAGGGAGATTTTTCTTCCTTACATTTCTGAATGCTTGTCCACATGCCCATTCTTAGAGATCCATCCTTTTAAAATTATTATAGCTCCGACTCAGTGAAGTACATATGTGTGCACTTTGTTACGCATGGTGTAATAGTATAGATTTTCATGGAACCAGTCAGGTGCTTAAGCTGGATTGAAACCTTTGAGACATGAACCAGTTTTTAGGGTTGTTCTAGTTGATGGCCATCTGTCTGAGGGAGAAGGTAGGCACAAAAAATTTCAAACATAAAACATTCATATTTGTGGGAAATCTTTCCTTGAGATCTTGCAGAACACAAAGTTGGACAACAGTATTCTACAGATAGTGTTTTCTGTTTGGAGGAATCAGTTCATGCTTGTCTATTTAGAAAATTGGCTTGCATTTATGTAGTGGGCTAGTAGTTTCTTGTGATGAAGTTAATCATCTCAGCTAAAACTGAATGTAGTAGTGACAATCTTTTATGAAAATGGAAGGTTTTTCTAGAGCTAACTTTTATAAAAGAAAAAGTAAAAAGATGAAACATTCATATGAAATAAAATAAGCACCTTTAAAAATCCTAAAGTCAGTTGTTCTGATGTATTTCTTTCCACTCAATGCATCAGAACCTTGCAGTCTACTTCCCTATGATACCAAAGCACAGTATCATAGGGAGGTAGAACTGGAAGGGATCTCAGGAGGTAAGCCAGTTCAGCCTCATGTTCAAGGCAGGATCATCCCTGGCTACACCAACATAGAAAAATATCTGTCCATACTGCTCTTGAAAACTTCCAAGGATAGAGATACCACAATTTCTTATGAGAGGCTGTATCAATGTTTGACTACCCTCAAAGTCAGAAAGGGCACCTATACACATGCATTGAGGCTGCTCCAATGCGCTGTAACTACAGTGCATCAGAGGAGACTCAATTAGTCGAGTCTGCTAGAGCGTGGTGACCACTGGGCTTCCATGGACTCCAGTGTCACATGTATCAGCATCTCTGCACTGAAAAATGGTGGCGGGAGCACTTTAACTAAAGCTCTTTTGAGCTTCAGTTATTTTAAGTGCCCTTGGCTGCCATTTCTCAGTGCAGGGACACTGATACATGTGATATTTTGGGCGCTTTAATTAGAGCAGCTCCGAGAGCACATGTATAAATGCCCAAAGTTCCTCCTAATTTCCAACATAATTTTCTCAACTAAAGCTTGAGGCCATTGCTTCTATTCCTGCCCCTATGGTCAGAGACAAAAGCACACCTCCACCCTTACCCTTCAGCTTATCGAAAAGACTGTTATCAGATCCCCCTTCAGCTTTTTCTTCTCCAGACTCAGTGACCCTAGTTCTTTTAGCCATTCCTCATAAGTCTTGCTTCCCAGGCCCCTAATCATCTTTGTCACACTGTGCTGGACTCTTTCCAGTCTGTCCACATCCTTCTTGAAATGTGGGGCTCAAAACTGGACATAGTAGCATTCCCATTTCTGAAAATAACCTTCCTAATGGAGATTTTCTTTCTTCTGATGGTTCTGAAAGAAGACAATAGAAAGAAAATATAACCAATGAGGCAACTCCCCCTGTAGATGTGGCTATATTTTTAAACAATAAACACTGCATGCAATTGTACAGTTATCATGGAATATAGAAGAATCCACAAATGAGAAAACTCAGAACACTGATTCTCTGAAAGATTCTGTCAAATGGCCTATAATCAACAACAGCCTGGTGCTTGTGAATATTGGGCCAGTGAAAGCACATTGTAAGTTTGGTTTGTTTGGGGGGGGGGGTGTTTTTTTTCCTTTTGGATAGTAATGAAGAAAACTTCAGCTTTCCACTTTATGCCAAATTTTAAATGGAGTACATGTAATGCGAGATTAGCGTCTCTATTCCACATTAACAGATTCTGTTTATTGCTTCTGCTGCATGTTGTTTAACTCGGGAAATCTTGCTTTAGCCAAGAACAGTGTTCAAGACTGGAAAAATCTTATAGAATATCATAGCAAAATATTGAAAATCAGCAGACCATATGAACAGCTATCATATATGGAAAAACTTGGAAATTAGACTAAAGAAAGATCATATGATCATATGATCAAAAAAACCAGGGCCAAATTAATTCCCAGATAGAATACTGGCAAGCTTTTTTGGAAAAGCTTTTGATTTGATCAGTCAACACAGAATAGAAACCATTCCTCTACAAGTTTGAGCAGACAAGCTCTATTCATCTCAGATTGGGAAATCTTTTAAATTTGTGGAGTTTCCTAGGAAATATGACCTTGTGATAAAAGAACATTTCTGATGAATAACTTTGAATAAATTCATAGAAAAGTAGGGGGGAAGGGACCTTAAGAAGTCCCCAAATGTTCAAGGTAAGACCATCCCTGACTAAACTACCCAGACAAAGGTTAAAGACCCCCAATGATGGAGATTCCACAACTTCTCTAGGTAGCTTGTTCCAGTGTGTAACTACCCCATAGTGAGAAGTTCATGACCAGAATGTAGGGAAAATGAAACAGAATTATTTAAATTATTGGGAACACAGGAAGGAATAATAATTGAGGGCTGTTAATTATTTCTCTCTCTTACTTGGCTGCACCAAAGACATTATAAGAATAAAGGACGACAATAATTGGATTTGTTTCTGCAGTAGAAGTAACTGAGGGAAGAAAAAAAAGCATTATGATGAGAAAAGTTTCACTTTTTGTTTGTTTTATATATTACATGACTGGTCCTACAGAAGCTCTCCTTGAACAGTTAAAAGAAATGGGAGTCTCATTCAGTGATTTTGAGATGCCAAGGCCATAGTAATGGGACAAATGTGAAAGTCAAACACAGCAGAGTGCAGAAAAGAATTCAGGACATTAACCAAAAAGTATTTTGGGCCAATGCAACAAACAATCTTTGAATCCTGAACTTGATACATGTTGTTTCACTGAATATACTTGGACATCAGAACTGAATCACCCTCTATTGTTTAGCCTTTTACTGAGTGCAGGGATTTCTTCTGTTATCTGTTAGAGGGTAAAAGGTGAGTAGGTAAGAAAGTTCTATGTTTAAAAAAGGAATCTGACACACAGAGCGTCCCCAGCATCAATCACGATTAATGAAATATGCATAGAAAAATATCTGAAATGTTCTCATTTCTTCTTACTTCCAGACGATGGTGCTGGGTTATTTCTCAAGTATCTCAAGAGAGTTCTTGCATCACTCTGTAAGACAGAGCATCTGTTAGCATTTACTTCATGCATTTAGTAAAACTTCAGACATTCAGTCCCAATGACCCTACAAAAGTATACCGCCAGTAAAATGTATGGGCCAGTTCCCAGACGTTGTAGATATTTCTTCCCTTGTCATTCTATGGGAGGGACACATTGTGGCAAAGTTCCTGGGTTCCCATTATGCTCTAGTTACCTCAATATGACTGCTGGTTGGGCTGACCATGAAAGGATTGGCCCTATACCGAGTAGTAACACAATGCCTCTGGGAGAGTGGGAGATGAACAGTTCTGCAAAAAGGGCAAATCTACCTACTTATTCTTAGCCAAATTCTTCGTCCTTCCTCATATGTTGAGAGTAGATAATGTGTACATCCCCTCCAATCCTTCTAAAAATCAGTTACATTTGACAGAAAAACCTGAAGCCATAGGTTGAAGGGAAGTATTTATTCCTCGTCTTTCTCTCTTTTCTCTCTCTAATCAGTTGCTTTCCATCCATGCAGGGTTTTCTTTTTTTTTTTCCTTCATGGGAGTCATGAATTGCCAATACTTTTCACCAACTTCAGTTCCTCTTCATCTATGAACATTTTTAATAACAAAACCTTTTATTTGTACTGCAGTTGCTCTCTTTGCACCTGGATTTTTTATTAGTAAGACATTTATCACTGAGTTTCTCTGATTAATGTAGATAAATAGGTTTGTGTAAGTCCAATTGGTCTGGCTTGGCACATTAGCATCTGCATCCTTGGGCATGAACCTTGTTCAGTCCTTCCCAATGCAAAATAAGTCTTTCCCAATACACCCATCATCAGAATTCCATTACCTTCCCTGGCATTCACACTTTGAGACGGGTCTACTTAAGGCAGCTGTCCCTTCTCAGTAAAGATCATCTTCATGCTCCATTCCTGGGCTCTGTGTAGGGACCAATTCCCTTTCTGGCTTCTGAGTTAGGTAAATTGTCCACTATAGGGAAATCAAATGATGCTGTTCTAGACAAAGCCACCTATTACCGTATTTCATGGTGTACAAGTCAAAGTTTGAAGCCAAAATATTTACCCTTAAATTTTCACCTCAACTTATACACTGTATCAATACTTTGAAATTTAAAAACTATTGTGTTTCAAAGTTCATTTGTTTTCAACTGGACCCTGCGCCAACAGCCTGCAGCACCCAATCAACAGGGAGGTGGTGTGCTGGTGTCTAGCAGCTTCCCTGGTGCTGACTGAGGCCAGGCCCAGCTCCTGCCTCCCCCCTCCACACCTGCCCAACACCCTGGAGCCAGCCTGGGTGTCGAAGCCCTGCACCCATCAGGTCTGGCCCAGGGATACTGACCCACAGCCCAGTAGCTGCCCCATGGGTAGATCTTGACCAGTGTGGTGGAGCCACCACCCAATGGCATTGGAGTTACATCACCGTCTCCAGCAGCACCCGGACACAGAGCGGCAGCAGCGAGTGGCACTTTTCGGGCAGGAGCCACTCACACCCCACCATGTTGAGCTCTACTGCAGCCCACCCAGCTGTGGCTGCGGCTCACAAGCTCTGTCCACAGTGGCCACTGCTGCCCCACATTTATAAGGTGCCAGGATGTGATGACATCCAAGCTCCAGACACCTTCCCTGAAGGTGGCTCTGGCAACGTTAATTTATACACCCGCATCTATGAAAATCCTAATTTTTTTGATCAGAAATATGGGGTTGACTTATACTGTGTTGACTTGCACACTATAAAATATGGTGATCAAGAGTTTTAGGTCAGGGGAACAGGGCTTACAAAATTGTTCCAGACTCATTAACTCATAACCCCAATATTTTTTCAATTCCAAACATTTATCCTTGTTTACATCAGACAAGCTAACAGAAAATTTAAGCTCTGAGACAAACACAATATCAGCATCTTCAGCTACTTCTACAACTTTGTCTACAGAACTATTCTGCCTTCTATGATTCTTTACTGTGCATTGGAAAACTAGAAGCAGGGCCTCCATACCTTAAGGTCAGGAATAGGTTCATAACTAGTCTTACTTTTTTGTTTTATTTAATACAAATTATTACAAGTAGGATCTTCAGCTTACCTGTTCTTCATCACAATTAAACCACTAGATGAAATAGAATTATTTTTGTGTTAAGTCTGATCCAAATCCATTATTTTCATTTTTTTCAACTGAGTTTGTATCAAGAACTTGGTCATAGCTAGAAAATCCCAGAAGTTGATTCCCTTATAAGTAAAAACTCCTAGAGGGATGCACTGAAATAGCAAAGGACAAAGAACTGTTCAGGACAGAGCTGTGCATCTTGTGGCTCACAGGCAGCATGCAGTCCATAAGAGGTTAAGTTACAGGCCCTGGGCTCCTGCTCCTTTGCCACTTTTCCCATTGCTCCAGCTGCAACTGCAGCCCAAGTCTCTGGGCTCCCCGTCCTGGGCATGGGGCAGTACAACATAGTTCAAGAAACTGAGCGTGAATCCAGACCATTTTTGTAGGTAGCCACACAGTTCAGCAGAGGGGATGTGCCCTCACAAGTGTGCCATGAAGTGGTGGGTAGGGATGTCTGGTGTGGGAGTGGGGGAGATGCTTGTGTGAGCACATAGTGCAGAGGAGAGTGTCTGCATGATGCACAAACCCATACTCCATGCATCACCTTGTGCAGTCCATTTGGCATGTGGCCCACACAGGTGCAACCTCCAGGGCATGTGGTCCCCAAGGGCTTAGAAGTCAGACAGAACTCATTCAGGTTAACAAATAGTTGGTATAGCTATAGACCTAAATTAGCCCCATAGAGGAAAAAATGCCTTAGAGAGACAAGTCCTTTATGCAGCTCCGTGATTCCTCCTCTGTAGGGCAGCATGGAAACATCTAGTCTATTATTTAGCCCACACAGCATGTAGAATGTTTCAAAAGGACAGACTCCAATGTTACACTAAATCAAACTTCATTACTTTTTTCATGCCTGAGAAATGAACGTTCAGTGCCTATATACATACCAGTTAAGAGCCTGCCTTGTGCTTACAAGCAGATATCTGATTCACATGTGCAGTATGCCTCAAATGGGAATATTAAACATGACCCATTGTAGAATAACAATGAATGTAACAGATGACTTCAAAAAATCGTTGGATAGATATTTTTTATGGTGGGAACTGTAGGTGGTCTGGGGCAGGAAGGTGATAGAGATGATCTTAGTGAGATTTTAGTAGGAAAAACTCTTAAAGCTATATTCTAATCCTGGATATAAAATGAATGTTACCATGTATCAGTTGCACAGTCAGTAACATTTTCCTTGTGATGCAGGCTCATTGCTCCCAGTCCCACTTAAAAATGGGACTTAATATTAATGTTTGGCTTTCACCACTTTGTGGAGATGGGTCTGAGCCACAACATTTGGAATCACATCCGGATCAGTAAATCCCTGAAGTTTGAGGGTACTTGGATTCAGGGTTTTGGCTTAAATTATCACAGGCCTTCTGTAAACAATTTGGCATCCTTCGTATTTGTACGTACTCAGTGAATTATGTGAACCAGGAAAAGTAAGTAAGCTAAAATAATCCCCCTCGCCCCACCATTGTGCATGTGAATGAATTTGAATCTGTCAGAAAGGAGACTATCTGCCAGAATCAGTGAGGAGCTTATTATTTTTGCATATGTTTGCTAAGGAAATCAGTCTTAAGAATTGTTATGGTGATGCATAGAACTGTAGAAGGATGCATTTTCTCCATGTAACTTTGCTACTAACTTTTTAATTTCTTGGGCCTCTAAAACTACCATACATAAAAATGTGTCATCCTTAGAGATTAACTTGAACTAGATCCAGCATTATCATAACAGGATATTCCCTGACAGCAATACTGCCAAGTACTTGGCAGCTTGGTAAATTTATGAAAGGGTTTATATGACACAGTTGCTTGAGATAGACTGGACTTGGTGATGAAGGAAGTCCTTTTTAGTCCAACATCTTATGTTCCTAACAAGGAATATTATGGTTCTCAGTTTCCACTGAACTATTAATCTGGATTTGCTACATATTATTAAAAAACATAAGACAAGAAAATGCAGAATTGGTTCATTTTTTAAGGAATCTTATTTCTTAGTTTTAATTTTGATTGGCAAACTGTCTGTCAGTGGAGTGTGTATATGTCTGTCTTCACATGCATGTTTTTTTCTTATCTGTCTTGAACATGACCTGATACTGATTTCACACAAATGAAAATTGGGAGTGATTCAGTCAATAGTCACACCGCTGTGGGAAGTGGTGTCAGCAAAACCAGTACCAGTCCTTCATAAGGCGTATAGCATAAAAATTCTCAAGGATTCCCAAGAAAGTTTCCTAAAGAAGGAGGGGGCTGGGGATCAGCATTAAAAATAAATTTGTAGAAGAAAGGACAGAAACAAAATGAAAACCGCACCATTGGTGGTCACTGGTGCCGTGCTTAAGCTGTCATCTGTTGAATCTGGCGCTCTGCATGTCATTCAACAGATAAATCTCTTTACCAGAACCCTCTGGACATGTAAAATGCACAACACACACATTTAAATCAGACTCCTGGAGTTGGGGGAAAACTCTGTTGGTGGTCACAGATACCAAACAGTCAGGTACAGGAAATTCTGAATAAGGCAGGCTTGCTTTAAAAAGCAAAAAAAAAAAAAAAAAGAAGGGTACTTTTTCCTTATCCAAGGCTTCAGTAATCCAAGACCATTTCACTGTAACATTGCTGCTCATAAATTTTTGAACACAGATTAAGTTTGTGTGGCTAAATTGGAAGTGGTTTTACCTCTCAGACAGATGGTCACAAAAACATATAATTTCCCTGAGGAAGCTGGACATACTTTATCTGCTCACATCCCTGGCAGTATACAGCTGGAGGTACTGCCTACTCTGCAAGCCATTAAATACCCCATGGCTCTTGTTAAAGCAAAGTGTTTTTAACTGTGTGCCATGTGGTGACTCTCAGCAAAGGAAAAAACAGTGGGATTTTTTTTTTCTTTTTGTAAGTTAATACCTAGGATCGGAGATCTTGAGCCTGTGCAAACATTTAAAAAAATACTAAAAATGTTTTAAATGGAAAACATATTCATTTCCTGTAATGCCTATGGATTTCCTTAAAAAATAAAGGATCTTCTTTTCTTGTCATCCTCTCAAATGCGAAGTGGGATCATGAAAAAGAATTCTAACCAATTTTGTGGCATGTTTTCATGGGCTATTTACACCAGTTTTAGTTCATTCATTTATGTACACTTTATCTCAGTTTTCAAGCAAAAACAAAAACCTTCTTAAGGGCAACTTCGTCCAAGTTTCATCTTACACTCTATTATTGTTTTTTGACACACGCTATAGAAACAGTCATGTAATAGAAACTCGTCAGTGCACATCAAAACTGTCATGAAGGTTTGGGGGCCAAACATTGCAAAGATGAGGTTGTAGCTTTTGGAAGGGTAATTCTGGGCCACTTCAGTTCCATGTGTTACTGCAGAAATGCTAGCTTTTGGAATGAATCATTGTTGCAGCAGCTTCTGTTTGACACAGACCAAGCTGGATAATCTCCTTGATGTACTTTCATTATCATATTATTAGACACATTTGTTATTTGCCCTCCACTTGTTTTCCCCTCTGAACAAATTATGATTCTGATAATCATTTTCTGTTTTTTTATATAGCATCTGGGTATGTAGAAAGAAAAGCTATTTTTTACAGAAACTAAGGTGGGGGGGGGATCTTACCTAATTCTTTCGCTTTTAAAAAAAATCTTAAAAATAAATATTGCAAGGATAATTATAGTGAATTATTGTTTCTAAATTAAAATTCTTGGTGTTTATTTTTATTCTAGTTCTTCGAGACCGCCTGCTTTTTGGGTGAGCAATTTGTTTGTCATCCAACACATGCCAAAGAAAGCTTTTGGACTTCCCAAGCTCTTTCAGAATGGGACAATCCAGAATAAATATCTGGCAACAACAATAATTGCAACACAGTCTGGTAACAGAGGGCACTTTTACATGTGCTCCAGGGGTGAGGAGAGCAGCACTTTAATTAGAGCAGCTCCAAGAACCACTCCTAATTAAAACACCACAGCGTTTCATGTATCAGCATCCTTGTGCTTCAAAATGGCAGCAGGGACACTTGAACTAAAGCTCATTGGATTAGATTTAGTTCAAGTGCTGCCCTCCCCCCCCCACCATTTTGAATCATGGGGATACTGACACATAAGATGCAAAGGCTGGCTAAAGAACACTAATTACCACTCCCTGGCAGGCTTGATTAATCGAGTCTGCTCTGATGAGTTGTAATTAAAATGCAGCAGAACAGCCTCCGTGCTATAATTACAGCATGTCAGAGCAGCCTCCATGTTCATGTATAGGCACCCTAAGGTTAGGTAAACCTGTCTGGATGAAAAACATAAATCTTTGTTCATGGCTTTAACCATAACAGAATCTCAAACTATCCCTTAAACTGAATAAAGCCAAGTTATAATGAATGCCTTGGAACCAAAGTCTCCAGTGTTGCCTTAAAGCAGACTGACAGGCTAAGCAAGCCAGGTCCCTGTTCTAGGCTGACTTCCTGCAACATATCCCCATACCACTTAGATGTGATCTCTCCTCTGGAGAGGAGTTACAGAGTTATGCAGCTACTCTAGGGGCTGCTTATGCATTTTGCATTAAAGAGTCATTAGATTAAATATGTAAAGAAATCAAGTAAGGACCAGACCTAGGGACACATA
The DNA here is from genome assembly GCF_030867095.1 of Alligator mississippiensis. Lineage (NCBI taxonomy): Eukaryota > Metazoa > Chordata > Crocodylia > Alligatoridae > Alligator > Alligator mississippiensis. The sequence goes on from NC_081825.1 coordinate 117,929,639, forward strand.
AGCACTGAGTATGCGGAGGCCTGAGGACCCTGCCTCTCCTTGGTAAGACAGTCCATCCCTAACGGGGCAGGACTGTCCTGAAATGGGAATATCAAGTCCCAGTTTTAGGCTGCATTACTCTGGGACAGCATTTGTTTCAGATTCTCAGAAGCATGCAGGGATCTGGGTTTTCCATTCACCATGGAAAACTGTGGAAAACAGCAAATTTCCCCTTGCAGGCTGGCAGAGTTCCAGTGGGGATATAGGGGGCACTTTGTGCATGTGTGTGCACACACAAATAATATGCTCAGGAATACAGCCTCAGGCAATAGTGGAGAGCAGCTCCCCCAGCTGCCTGCAGGTAAGTCTCTGAGGAGGAGGGGCAGATTGAGGACCCTGCAGTGAGGTAGACAGTGGGGCTCGGCCTGGGGGCATTGCCCAGCTAGGGCAATTAATGGGGCCCAGGGTCAAGGTAGGGAGCAGGATGCAGACTTGGGTGGCTGGGGGGGCGGGGTGGGAGGCAGCTCCGTGCCACTGCATGCACTCCCAGGGAGGGGGGTATGAGAAGGCAGGTGTCTCCCAGACTTTGCAGGGGATGGGGGTGGATGCAGGCTGCTCATTGCAGGATCAGGGCTCCCAACTCTGCTCTTCTCCCCCTGGGAGCCCCATACCACCTTCACTACCATGATTAGGTGCCCCCTGCCTCCCCAGCAGCAGTAGCAGTGGCAGCACAGAGTTGTACCCCCTGCTGCAGGGTGGGAAAAAGGCATCTGACCATGGCAGTGTGGCTGGTACAGGGCTCCCAAGGGGGAGGGCGGCAGGGCTGGGAGCTCCAAGTTCACAGTGGCCAGACTTCATCTGCCATCCCATGGGTTCGACTTAACTCTGCTCTGGCCATACTGCCTAGGGGGATTGGGCTATCATCTTAGGCCTCCCCAGCAAAAATAAAAGTTGGCACCTTTGGGGAGACATGTCTCTCCCAGAGGAGTGTTCATATCACTGGGCTACAGTCATGATCCTTCTTACCTGTTCTCTCTGCGGAACTATTAATCTGGGATTTCTTTGTGAGTAGTAGCACATCTTCAAAAAGTGTGGTAGACAATTCTCTGATCCAAGTCTTGCCTACAACACCATGGTCTGGGCACTCTTATGGGAGGACTTGAATCCAGATCTCCCTCTTCTTTGGTAAAAACTCTGACCATTAGGCTATCATATAAAAGGTCTCCTCTATTTTTCAATAAAAAGCAACTGTTAGTGTATGTTAGATATGCTCTGAGAAGACCTTCTGGATAAGCCCCTTCAGAAGATTTAAATGCAGGGATGCTTTGTTATGAATCCCAAAACAGGCATGAGAGGCATTGAGATAAACAGCTCAGCTAAGATGATGGAAGTCCTGAGCATCAAGAGTAACAGAATAGGTACTTGAGTAATTTGATGGTGAAAATGGAGCTGCCTTTGGTCTAAGAGGTTAGGCAGGGGTTCTTTTGTAGATTGATTTCTTCAGTTTAGGCACCCAAAGTCTGTGTTAGTAGTATGTTAGATTCTAAAATATCTTTTTTTTTGGTAAATCTGGCTGGCCCTTGTTTTTGCGTTCTTTTTAAATGATACTGAAGATTCTTATCATATGAATTCAGAGACTCCTAGATATAGACTTAGAATGACTATGTCTTAATCAGACTGTGACACTGACCTTTCAAATTAATCGAAGTTGTGAAATTAAAATGGATTTGTCAAACCACACCTTCAGGTGGACACCTTTTTTTCAAAATTGAAATGTGCTTAATTCATTTCAATTTAATTCACTTCCAAAATAAATGCATGTATTTATCATATTGCATTTATTTTAGAAATCAATTAAATTGAATTTGATTTTGGCCTCTTCAGTTCTGAGTGACAGTGTTCGCACAGGGCCTTAATGTGGTGTAACAAATCCCCGTTTAAAAATAATTCAGATTAATTTTCCTAAGTATTTTTGTGCAGATAAATCCTAAAGCCCAAGTTTCATAGCAGTGACCATGAAAAAGTATACTTTCTAATCAATTGATGTGTAAGAATTGAAACCAGAAAGCAACTTGGAATGCAGGTTAATGTAGCTAGGAGCAGAAATAGGCCATATGTCTTTACAGTAAAGTGCCTCATACACACCCATAAAATTACAAATGCTAATTATGGTTTATACCAAATGTGAGCCAAATGTTTTTGGAAGCATCTAAAGAGTTTATTTAATCATTTCCTTCATTGTGTTTCACTTTCATGGACCTCTGCCCTTCATATTCCCTTTAGAGACCATAAGAAGATATAGTGGGAAGTTGTGAGAGAAATTATGGATGTAGTACCTATGTTTCAGTCAGATTCTAAAAGCATCATTATATCTTGGAACATACAGGCTGAACGACAATCGGGCAGCCAGAAGAAGAGACGCTGAGTCATTGTGGTGGGCGACTCCCTCCTGAGAGTCACAGAGGGGCTTATTTGTTGGCCAGATCCCACAGATCAGGAGGTTTTTTGCATGCCCAGTGCCAAGATCCAAGACATCACTGTGAGGATTTGTGGCCTCATCTGGCCCTCTGATTACTATCCCATGTTCCTCATACATGTGGGCATGAATGATGCAGCCAGGAGCAGTCTGGACCACATCATGAGTGACTACTGGGTTCTGGGGCTGGGCTTAGGAAGCTGGGGGCACACGTAGTCTTCACATTGATCCTCCTGGTCAGCGGTCACCATCAACACCAAGACACCTGCATCAGAGAAGTCACCCTGCAGCTCCAGAATTGGTGCCATCATGTGGGTTTTGGCTTCTATAACCATGATCCACACTTCCATGAGAGATGTACCCTGGGGCAAGATGAACTTCATCTATCTTTTAAAAGGAAGTCTGTTCTCTTACAGGTTGAATGATCTCCTTGAAAGGCTTTAAACTAGGTTCATTGGAGGATGGGGATACAGTGAGCAAAGAGAACCTAAGTTCAGAGAGCCACAAGCCATGCACTGGATCAGCCCAGGTAAGTACTAAGGGGCCCAAAAGACATCAGGATAGGGTCTCAAGGGCACCCATTGAGGGGCTTAAATGCCTCTACACCAATGGTAGGAGCATGGGGAACAAGCAGAAGGAAGTTGCACTCCTGCCAGAAAGCAACAACTTTGACCTGGTTGGGCTAGCTGAAACCTGGTGGGACCCTACTCACGATTGGGTGGTAGACATTGAAGGTTATAGGTTGGACAGACGGGATACAGTGGTGGGGAAAAGGGGTGGGGGTGTTGTTCTCTATGTTAAGGAGTAATGTACATCTTTTATAATCAAGATGGGATCAGGGGAGGGCCAAACTGAGATACTGTGGGTTAGGTTACAAGGGGGTTGGGGGAAAGGGACTTGGTACTGGGGGTCTACTATAGACTGCCACATCAGGAGGATGAGCTAGACCTGGAATTCTCCAGGCAGCTTTCAGTGGCCATACAGTCAAGAGATATAGTTGGCATGGGTGACCTAAACTACCCTGACATCTGCTGGGAGGATCAGTCAGCCAGAACTAACCACTCACATAGGTTCTTAACCTGCATACAGGACCTCCGCCTAATGCAGGAGGTATACGATCCCACTAGAGGGAACACCTTGCTGGACTTGCTGTTGGCTATGGGGGCCGACCTAGTGAGGGATCTGCAGGTACAAGGTAACCTAGGGGACAGTAACCATCAATTGATTAAATTCACTATCCAACAAAGGGTAGGTAAACTAATGAGCAGGGCTGAAGTGCTAGACTTAGAAAGGATAACTTCAGTGTGCTCAGGAGATTAGCTAGTGTGGCATTAAAGCATTGGCAAAATGGGGTCCAGGAAGGGTGGTCATTCCTCAAGGAAGCGATCCTACAGGCACAGAAGGAGACAATCCCATTATGCATAAAAGGGGGCAAAGGGGCCAAGAAGCCCTCTTGGATAAACAGGAAAATCCAGGAAAGCCTAAGGGCAAAAAAAGGGGCATATGGGCTGTGTAAGCAGGGTGTAGCTACCAAGGAGGTACCTCCTTGGCTCTCACTTGCAAGGAATCAGTTAGGAATGTCAAAGCAGCATTAGAACTTAGGCTGGCAACAAAAAATTAAGAACTACAAAAAGTCCTTCTTCAGATACATAGGGATCAAAAAGGAGGTGCAGGGCAGCGTAAGACCCCTACAGGATAGACAAGGACAGTTGGTGACAGATAGGAGGAACAAAGCAGAGCTCTTCGATGAGTTTTTTGCCTCTGTATTCGTGAACATGGATAAAGTCAAGATAAATCTTCCAAATGCATTACTGACAGAAGCAGGAGGAATACCAGCCCACCAACTGTCAGTGCTGACCTAGTAAAGAGACACTTGGAGGGGCTGGATGTGTTTAAGTCAGAGGGCTGGATAAGCTTCATCCAAGGGTGCTGAAAGAATTAGCCAGTGTCATAGCAGAGCCACTAACATAACTGTTTGAGCACTCCTGATGCTCAGGTGAGGTCCCAGAGGACTAGAAAAAGGCCAATGTGGTCCCTATTTTCAGGAACGGGAGGAAGGAGGATCCAGGTAACTATAGACCAGTTAGTCTCACCTCTATCCATGGGAAAACCCTTGAAAAAATTATCAAGGATCACATTTGTAGGAGTCCAGTGAGTAATACATTGCTGAAGGGCAACCAGCACAGGTTCATAGCAGGTAGATCCTGCCTGACTAACCTTGTTTCTTTCTATGAACAGGTCATTAAATGTTTAGATGCCAGAGTCAAGGTAGATGTCATCTACTTGGACTTTAAGAAGGCCTTCAACATGGTATTCCATCCTATTCTCATAAACAAATTGAACAAATTGAGCAAGTTTACCTTCATTGTTCTGCAACCAGCTGGGAATTCACTTAAGCATAAGAATGAAGGGAATTTTTTGATGTAGAAAGCCCACAGTGGAGCAACAATGTTACGTTGATTTTATGAGTTTCAATAAGTCTGCTTTAATCAGAAAATTAGAACTAACAAAAATTTTCCCTGGGGCCAATTCACTACTTTATTAAACTAGTCTTGCACCAGAGGAACTCCATAGTCTTCAATGGATTTATGCCATAGATGATTACACAGTCATGTGGGTGGTAAATTGGCTAAAGGGTCATACCCAGAAAGTGATGGTGGATGGGTTGGTATCGGCCTGGAAAGATATGAGCAGTGGGGTCTCCCAAGGCTCAGTCCTTGGGCCAGTGCTGTTCAATATCTTCATCAGCGATCTGAAAAAGGGCATGGAAAGCACTCTGTACAAATTCGTAGATGACACAAAACTATGGGGTGAAATAAACACACTGGTGAAAAGAAACTGAAGCCAGGCAGACCTGGAAAGCTTAGATAAGTGGGCAGAGAACAGTAGGATGCAATTCAACAAAGACAAGTACAAGGTGCTGCACCTAGGTAGAGGGAATCACCAGCACACCTTTAAGCTGGGGGATGCCCTTCTCAGCAGCACAGCAGTGGAAAGAGATCTCAGGGTCATTGTTGACTCCAAGATGAATATGAGTTGTCAGTGTAATGAAGTAATTAGCAAAGTTAACCATACTTTGTCATGCATTAGTAGGTGGATCACAAACTGGTTCAGGGAGGTAATGCTTCCCCTCTATGCAGCACTGGTCAGGCCGCAGCTGGAGTACTGCATCCAATTCTGGGTGCTGCAATTCACGAGGGATGTGAACAACCTTGAGAGAGTCCTGAGGAAAGGCTGAGGGACCTGGACCTTTTCAGCCTCTGCAAAAGAAGACTGAGGTGGGATCTTGTGGCAGTATACAAATTCACCAGCGGGGGCAGCAGGGAGTAGGAGATGCTCTGTTTACCAGAACACCCCTTGGAATAACCAGGAACAACAGCCACAAGCTGATAGAGAGTAGATTTAGGTTGGACATGAGAAAGAACTTCTTCACAGTTAGGGTTGCCAGAATCTGGAACAAGGGGGATGGTGCTTAGGAGGGTCTTCAAAAAGAGACTGGACAAGGATCTGGCTGGGGTCACATGACCCCAGCACTTTTTCCTGCCACTGGGAGGGGGTCAGACTCGATGATCCATTGAGGTCCCTTCCAACCCTAGCATCTATTAATTTATAAGATAAGATATCGAGTCAGCATTGCAGTTTCAAGAGGTTTCAAAGGTGCAACATTATTTATATTAGAGTGATGTGATGTCAGCAGTGACAAGCTTGCTTCCAGACAATACAATCAATCTGAATGAAAATGATGCAGTTTTAAACTCTTGTGATCATAAGTCTTACTATGCTTGGTGTTTCTCGTGGAGCAAAATGCTTGGGTTCATATGACGATGTAGGAATCTAAACTATAAATTATAAAATATTATGCATTTGCAGGCCTTGTGGTTTTTGAGACAAACTTGAAAATGTGAACTCTAACAGCAGACAAACTAGAAGGACAAATAACGTTCCAAAATCATGTCATTTTTGTAAAGAATATTATGATTTTCAAATATCTCACAAGATGATCTTCTGTCTCCCAAGAAATCAATGCTAGTGAGGCAGGCACAGAGCCCACTGGTGATGAGGCATTATACAGTCCCTTCTACATTAAGCCACCTCCATTTGCCAGTCAAGAAATGTGATGAATGAGCCTCACCATCACCCAACCCCTTTCTGCTGTCTTTCAATGCATGTGGGTTCTAGAAGGGCACAGGGCTGTTGGGATAAAGATAGGCAGTACCCATACATCTGAAAAAAAAACTGCAATATATGGCAAACTCTGAAGCCACATGATTACAAGATTCTGGAGCATGGTTAAAATAATATGTAACTGTAAAAAAACAAACATAAAAACATGCTGAACAGATTGAGCAAGTTTACCTTAATTGTTCTGCAACCAGCTGGGAATTCACTTAAGCATAAGAATGAAGGGAATTTTTTGATGTAGAAAGCCCACAGTGGAGCAACAATGTTACATTGATTTTATGAGTTTCAATAAGTCTGCTTTAATCAGAAAATTAGAACTAACAAAAACCTTCCCCAGGGCCTGATTCACTACTTTATTAAACCAGTCTTGCACTGGAGGAACTCCATAGTCTTCAATGGATTTATGCTGGCATTAAGCTGGTATCAGAGCCAGATAAATCTGGCTTTGAGTTAGTTGTACATTATTTCTTTTAAGCACTTTAATGTTCAATTGAAAAGCAAGGTGGAATTGGGAAAGGTTAAATGCAGTAAGTCTGAAAGGTCTGATAGAGAAGGATACAGTTTCAGTGCTAGTTTTATCTGCTCTGTACTAAATGTAATTTTTGTTAATAAACACTATAATCTAAACAATCCAACTGCCATGACTCCTAATATATGATAGGAGTCATTTATTAATGAGTTATACATAAGTAAAACTTTGCAGGCAATTACAGTGGACAAATCCAAATGTTTGGATAAGATTTACTGATTTTTTTTAAATGAACACAGTGCTAAAATATTTACCCTCTGGTATTAAGGATAATTTTGCAAACCATAATGTAAGCAAAGAACTCAGCTGTACTTTTGTGTTGTGCATTCTACAAGAAAATGCATAATAACATTAAAATGAAGAATGCTGTTTTAATTAAAAACATTAGCAAAAAACAATATACTCCTAGTGCGGTGTAATTTTTAACCTCAAAGGAGCCAAACAAGCTTATGACCATTTGAAAAATATTACTAATATTTTGTTAAATATTTTCAGAATGATATGACTTTGTGTGAAATTATTAAAAATATGCTAAGTAAATACATTAAAACATAAAACATCTGTGAGTAATGTAACATCTGAACATCAACATATTAACCAGGAGAAAATAGGGCCAAATGTATACAAAATTACCATAGTTTATTAGATCCAAGTCTGATTAATTGCAGTTCCACATGCGAGCATATCAGAGGGCTCAACTGCCCTCGCACCAATTTTCCATCAGTGGAGTTACTTTGGCTTTGTAGTGATGGATATGAGGAAAGAATCAAACTCTTGGTATGTACTTTGCCAGGAGAGACATAACCACTTATGATTCCTGTGTCTTAAGTGGAATGAATGCAAACACCCCAAAGTGCAATTTTTTACCGCCAAAAATTGTACAATTCAAGTATGCAGAATGAAGCAATATGGTAGTATAGTGCCAAAATAAGTCCACTTAAAATTTGTGAAAAACAACATCTTGCCAAATCAATGACTGCTTCATACAACTAGGCAGGAATGAAGGATAAACATGGAAGGTAAATGGCCAGCTTCCTGTACAAATACTTGACTTCATCTTAAATATTAGGCTCAAATCCATTCACAGCCTTAATTTAAAACTGATTCTATTCTTTCTGTACCCCATAATTACACAGAGATTTAGCATCTGTGCAACAGTTGGCACTACAAAGGGCAATTCAAAACTAAGCCTTTGTCCAAATAAGACTTAAAGGAATTTAATTGGTAGAATTTACGTTTCTTCCCTTCACCTCCTTGCCCCCCCTACCTCCCAAGTTATACCAGTTAAATGAGAGTTTAAACTCCTTTACTTTAATTCAAATTGGATTTACATATTTACATTCACTTTACATTGTACCCTCTTACCAATGTGTAATTTACAAACTGCCTTTTCTCATTATTTCTAAATTTGACCCAGTCTGTTCATGTTTCAGTTTCAAACAACAAATCCTCACAAAATGATTATTTTGCATCTTCTTGTTTGCTGTCATTCTATGGATGCCACTGAGAAGAGAGATTCATGAAATATAAAGAAAATATAGTAGACCTGTTCAGGTATCAAAGGTGTAGACCCACATTCTCTATCCAACCCACTCCAACACACAAGCTGGGAAGACCTGGTATCCATCCTCTTGGCAACAGTAAGGAAGCCTCCAAGAATCAGGAGATACTCCTTCACTTTAGGAACCAAATGGAAATCAAGAATGCAGGAGATACCCATTCACTTTAGGAAAGAAATGGAAACATATGCCCACCAATCCTGCTTCCAGAATGGACTCTATAGTCCTCCAGCCATATACTCTACAACCAGACCAGAAACTTGAGAAAGGCTACTTTGTATCCAAAAGCATCTCTGTATCTCTCCTGGCTATAGAGTTGATCCAATAAAAGATCTCATCCACAAAAATCACTGTGTCTTGCCTATTACCTCTTCTGCCATTAGAGGACACAGGACAAATCATTACTGTTACTTTTGTGAGGAAAACTGAATAAAAGAATGCTACCTGGAAGAACGTAAAGAGATAGGAGGAAAAGAAAAACATCAGTTTACTTAAGTGGAGGGAGTAATTAGGAATGAATAGAACTGATATTAAACAAATAGAATGTGGAACTCATCGATATTTAAGGTGAAAAGAGGGGGGGAGAAAATTTTACCCATTTGGGATAAAATTGTGGCATTATTTCACTGCAGAAAACATGCTTTATTCAAGTTAACAATCACTATGTAGAAGGGACAATCATTGCCTTTAAAACCCAGCTAATCTAGTTAAACAGCTGATAATATTTATCGTTGTATGCTTACTCACAGTAAAATCACAGCATCAAAATTCATATCCATGAAACACATTTACATCAGCATGAACCCTCCAGTGAAGTTTTGTTTTTGCTACTTTGTTCTGCCTTTGGCCTTTTAAAATAAATGTTCATTCAGTCTTTTCCTACAATGTATAATGTCCACAGCAAATAAAATAAGATGACTTAATAGATGTGATTTTTTTTTTTCATAACTGGAGGAAAAAGTATTACTCTTCTTCTCTGGCATAACTCTTTCATCTTGAAGCAGCAGGGTATTCTATATAGAATAATGTTTCCACCTGCCTGTTGATTTTTATCATAGGGCTGCTTATTGTTGATTAGTCAACCTGAATCGGGATGACCACAAGCAAACATTCATCACTTGCTGGGAGGACGCACAGGCAGTTGGAGACAAGTGGGGTCAGGGGCTGAGGGGTCTGTGTGAGGGTAGTTGGTATGCTTGCAGAGGGTTGGCAGGTATGTGCATGCTGGGGTGCCTGGTCTGGGATGGGGAGGAGCCTGGTCTTGGAGGGATAGGAGGATAAAAATAATTGCGGAAGGGGAGGGGAAATGTGTGTAGTAACAGCACAGTCCCAGGGCTGATCTAAAGTTAGTTCTCACAGGATGAGAATTTAGATTGGACACACTATTTTTAGACTGACCTAAGCCTTGTGAATGCATGCACCCCTGGGCATTTAGATCACCCTTCTTTCATGCACAGAGCTCTGCAATTAAAAAGGGACTCCATTTGGATTACAAGAATGTTGATCTTCATTAGAAGATCCTTGTGCTTGGTGCTGCTGCTTGTAGCCATGTAGTGCAATGCATACTCAGAGCTATTGCAGAATTCTCTGTACACTGAGCTTCTTGGTGTCACCCTCCAAATCATCCCCACTACAATTTATGCTCCAGCCTGCAGGAACCTGCAGGTTGTTCCAGCCCTAAGCTTGGGCTGAAGATGATAGAAGGATTTTAGCCTTAAGGCTAAACATGAGCTAGCACTAACATTGATCTACGTTTAAGCAGTCAAAAGTACAACATGTAACAAAGCCCTAACTCTTAAAAAAAAAAGATTTTGCTTTCAATCAAATATTCATAATAGGAAAAAAAATAAGGGGAAAGTGAAAGAAAAAAAGCCTCAGAAATGTATGATTTATAAATAGAAATGTCACCAAATGCAGTAGATCCTTTCTCAGATTTTTCCATAAGGCATCAGCAGGTCCTTGAGCAAGCACCTCAGACACTCTTTTCCAATGATATTCTTTGCTAATTTTCTTTCTTCCTTTTTTCTTTTTTTTTCCCAATGTGTTTTTGAAGTGCTGGAGAAAAATCACTCATGAAGACTTGATACACTGTACCCTACAAGCATATTCATTATCTTCAAAAATGTATTCCAACAAAAAGCCAAGAGATCATTACAATATGGTTTCAGGCTCCAATAACCCTCTTACAAGAATTCTAAACTGAAAGTAGAGCTAGAAATGACTTAATGAGGATATCTATATATTTGGTTCTGACAGGCTTTGTGGAAGCAAATATAAGAAAAAATCTATGTAAATCAAACTATCTTAAAAACATAATTTGCTTCTGTTTCTAAGAGAAACACAGCAGCCCCCCTGGCTCTCCAGGGACCTAGCAGACCTCCTGAGGCTAAAAAGAAAGGCCTACAAAGGATGGAGGATGGGAGTCACCTCCAAGGAGGATTATTCTGCACTGGTCCGGTCCTGTAGGGAGCAGACCAGGAAAGCCAAGGCTGCAACTGAACTCCAGCTAGCTTTGAGCATCAAGGACAATAAAAAGTCCTTTTTCAGATACGTGGGGAGCCGGAGGAAAAGCAGGGGCAACGTTGGACCCCTGCTGAACCAGATGGGGCAACTGACAACTGACGCCCAGGAAAAAGCAACCTATTAAATAGGTACTTTGCATCGGTCTTTCATCAGCCCCATGGGATGCCCATGCCCGCTACAGGGCCAGGAAGTCCGGGGGAGGGTGATCCCCTGCCCTCCATTAATGCTGACTTTGTGAAGGAACATCTTGAGAAGCTGGATACCTTCAAGTCAGCCGGCCCTGACAATCTTCACCCCAGGGTACTCAAGGAGCTGGCGAGCATCATAGCCCAGCCTCTAGCGCGGATCTTTGAAAACTCTTGGTGCTCTGGTGTAGTGCCCGAAGACTGGAAGAAGGCCAATGTGGTGCCTATCTTCAAGAAAGGGAGGAAAGTGGATCCGGCTAACTATAGGCCCATCAGACTGACTTCTATCCCGGGGAAGATCTTAGAAAAGTTTATTAAAGAGGCCATCCTTAATGGACTGGCCGACGCCAACATCTTAAGGGATAGCCAGCATGGGTTTGTTGCGGGTAGGTCTTGCTTGACCAATCTCATTTCCTTCTATGACCAGGTGACCTATCACCTGGACAAGGGAGATGAGATTGATGTCATATATCTTGACTTCAAAAAAGCCTTCAATCTGGTGTCCCATGATCGTCTCTTGGAGAAACTGGCCAATTGTCGCCTTGGGTCCTCCATGATCCACTGGCTGGAAAATTGGCTCCGGGGTCGGACCCAGAGGGTAGTAATTGATGGAAGTCACTCATCGTGGTGTCCTGTGACCAGTGGGGTCCCCCAGGGCTCTGTCCTTAGACCCATACTGTTAAACATCTTCATTAATGATGTGGACACTGGAGTCAGAAGCGGACTGGCCAAGTTCACAGATGACACCAAACTTTGGGGCAAAGCATCCACACCAGAAGACAGGTGGATGATCCAGGCTGACCTGGACAGGCTCAGCAAGTGGGCGGACGAGAATCTGATGGTGTTCAACGCCGATAAATGCAAGGTTCTCCACCTTGGGAAAAAAAACCCTGCAGCATCCTTATAGGCTCGGCAGTGCTATGCTGGCTAGCACTATGGAAGAAAGAGACTTGGGGGTCATCATTGACCACAAGATGAACATGAGCCTGCAATGCGATGCTGCGACTAGTAAAGCGACCAAAACGCTGGCTTGCATCCATAGATGCTTCTCAAGCAAATCCCAGGATGTCATTCTCCCCCTGTACTCAGCCTTAGTGAGGCCGCAGCTGGAGTACTGCGTCCAGTTTTGGGCTCCACAATTCAAAAAGGATGTGGAGAAGCTTGAGAGAGTCCAGAGAAGAGCCACGCGCATGATCAGAGGTCAGGGAAGCAGACCCTACGATGACAGGCTGAGAGCCCTGGGGCTCTTTAGCCTGGAAAAGCGCAGGCTCAGGGGTGATCTGATGGCCACCTACAAGTTTATCAGGGGTGACCACCAGTATCTGGGGGAACGTTTGTTCACCAGAGCGCCCCAAGGGATGACAAGGTCGAATGGTCACAAACTACTACAAGATCGTTTCAGGCTGGACATAAGGAAGAATTTCTTTACTGTCCGAGCCCCCAAGGTCTGGAACAGCCTGCCACCGGAGGTCGTTCAAGCGCCTTCATTGAACACCTTCAAGATGAAACTGGATGCTTATCTTGCTGGGATCCTATGACCCCAGCTGACTTCCTGCCCTTTGGGCGGGGGGCTGGACTCGATGATCTTCCGAGGTCCCTTCCAGCCCTAATGTCTATTAAGTGAATGAATTATGTCCATACATTATTTGGAATCGGTAAAAATGGAACATACTCTGCTCCTTTATAGAACATTGGGTGCATCTACATGAGATATTTACTGTGGAGTTGCCTAATTGGCGCCACAGTAAATGTCTCAGTGTCTACATATGCAGGGATATTAGGCTAGAATAAACTAATACAATCCACAGCAGGATAACGCTTGTAAATACAAGAACTACCCTGCTGCAGAGTTTTTTACTCTGCAGCACCTCATGTGTAGATGATGACATGGCTGGCTAGGACACGAGGGTGTTTCAATGCAGGGGCTGCTTAAAGGGTAGCCCTGAAGTGGGGCACTTTATGCCCTAGCAGCCCCTCTGCAGCATGCTGAGCTGGGCAGGAGCAGCCCTAGGCTGGCAGGAGACCCCCAGGGTCCCCTGCCAGCCAGGGCTGCTCCAACCCAGCTCAACAAGCTACGGTCTCGGGCACACATGTAAATGCTGTGCTTGGGAGCAACAAATTCTGGTGCAATATGTACTGGAGTTTATTGTGTTGCATTAATGTGCATGTATAGACACACCCATTTTATTTTAATAATCTATAGTCTTTCATTTTAAGACCCCACAGCAATTAGCTAACTCTGTATCCACAGTGCTAAGAAACAAGAATTAAATTAAATAGATTTTGACTAAACCCATGCTAGTAAGCAACTTACCTATCCAAGATGGGAAGGGGAGGATGTAGACAGACACTCACAGAGTAATTACTAATCTCCTAAACACTGTGCGTGTCTACACAAGATGATTTACTGCTCAGTAGATTAATCTACTGTGCAGTAAACTGTCACTATTTAACTGTGTGCTAGGCTACTCTGCCTAGTAAATTTGGTTAATGCACAGTTATATACTACCTGAAAATACAGGTAGTAGATTAACTGCTTATTAGGTACTGCACAGTAATGCACATATAAATGCTGGTCGGGAGCAATTTTTTCCTTGTCAGGCCAGGCAGAAGGGGCCTCACTGCTGCCTGGCTAAGCTCCAGGTGGTGGGAACCTGTGGTGGCTGCAGGGGGCAGCTATCTCCCCACCACACGGGGATCAGGACTGTCTTAACTCCCAAAATGGCTGGGAGAGCTCTCCCCACAGCCAGGACTCCTGTATCCAGGCCAGGTGGGGACACAGTTGGTTCCTGATCCCTATGTGGCAGGGAGAGTGTCCCTGCCTGGCAGTGACAGCCACATGGGGATCAGGAGGGTCCTGATCCTCACATGGCTGGGAGAGGCATCCCTGCCCAGTGGGGATGCTGCCTGGCAGCCACTTAGGGATCAGTCCCAATCAACATTGCAAAGCCTAGGTTCCCCTTGTAAGTCTAGAATTAAAATCCCAAATTCAGAGCAAAGCTCAAAGAACATAAAGCCTATGTAGATCAAATTTGACCATGAACTGCATAAAACCTTGAAAGGAAAAGAAAAAGGTTTTGGACACATCCAGAAGTGGATCCAGTGTTTTGCAAAGTCGGGTGCAGAGGCGTCAACTGCTGCTAATGAGGTCACAGCAGTAGCAATTATGTGTGGTACTTTTTTCTTTAAATGTTGCTACACTATATGTTTCCTTAGGAATCATGTTTGCTTGCAGTTTTAGTTCCTGTTAGAACAATAAAAGGTACTAGCCCTGTAAACTGTGTGGTGCACTCTCTGCCCTGGGCTAGTCTTATCTCCCCACCACTGTGGAGCCACATGACATAACAGTGGGAAGGGATCCCCCTGCCTCATGCCTGCTCCCAGACCAGCAGTAAATACCTCGGGGTACCAGGCAGGGAGAGGCAACCCACCCACTGCTGCCACTGTCCCAGGCTAAGTCTGGTCCCCATGCAGCCTGGCTGGAGTGCGCAGGAGCAGTTCTGTAGCCTCCTCCCTGCACAGTGGGTACAGCAGCAGCAGTGAGTTGGGGTGGGGGGAGGCTGGGAGGGGAGAGGGCACGCCTCTAATCATGGCGGTAAAGAGAGAGGAGGAATTCTTACCAGTTCAGAGGATTTTAACGTCCCCAGCTACTGCTTCTGCTGTGTGGTCAGAAAACGGGGTGCAGCCAGCTGCACCACTGCACCCCTTCTGTATCTGCTCTTGAACACCTCTAGAAATTATAGAATGAATCTCTGAGCAGGTAGGACATATTCCTTCCAAAAAAGAGCAGTAGTATTCACAAGCTAGCTATTATACTTTCAAATAATGTTGCAATTATTAAACATATAAAACCTCCAATGTATATAATGCAAAGGGAAATCAGTCCTTGCTATGAAATAGATCATGGAAAATGTTTTAAAAAATCTAACCCCCACAAATCAAAATGAACTCATATCACACTTCTCACAAATACAGTTAAGAAATGAAAATGTGTAATCTCAGCCCTAAAATCATCCTACATTCATTACATTTAGTAACCTCTTAGCATATTGTTCCAAGCTCATGAGAGGAACAAAGGCTGCAACCACTTTTCCTGCATCCAACAGCACATGTAATTACAAAAACTGTAATATTGAACTTGGGACCAACCCCACCCTATTAGAAATAAAAGTATCCTCAAAGTCAGTGGAAACTGGCAATTTTTGCTGAACTGCAACAGTCTCTCCATTTGTAATCAGTTTAATGTATGGATGATGACATTTGGAAACATCTGGATCTGATGATGTCCACAGGAGATTCCAAAATGGTAGTGTCTATATGTGATGATACATAGATGGTATTTTATTTTAGATATAGACAGTGGAATGAAAATGAGGGCAGATTTACATAAAACAGATCAAATGAGAGACTTCAGGTGGGGGAGTCTAAATCTCTTAAATCATTAATATATGTTGAGCAATAGGCACCCTCAAGAATCTCAAAACAATCCTGCAGCTGTTCTTCAGCCAAAATTCTTAACAGACTTGTGCTCACCAAAATATGTGGCAGTAATTCAAACCATTCTGTGCTTGAAATAATTAAGACTCTGTCTCTGAGTCCAGAACAATAGTGTGCTCAAGCACTAGCACATGGAGCAAAATGAGACTATGTGTTTTGGCTCAGGTTTGCTTTCATCATTTTTCTTCCTTCCAAACAACATCTCAGCTTCCACTCTAAACCTTAGAGTATGTTGGTGGTCATTTTCCAGATTATAGTACACTACTTTCAGACTTTTTTGACTATAGATTCCAGCCACATAGAAACACCCCAAAATGTAGTTATCTGCATGTGAAGACACTATCCATATTTCAGAATCTACTGAACTCACAGGGTGCTCAAAATACAGGATCATTATTTCTAGTGCACTTGAGCTGTGTTTCAAGGAGGACAGAGAAGGGGGAAGCATTGCAGCCACCTAATTCCACTACTTCAAGCTCTGGTTAACACAGAACAGCTTTAAGAACAACTCCAACAGCCCAGGAGAGCTAGAATGAAACAGCCTTTTGACCATGCTTCCCTCCTTCACCAGGTTGCCTATACAAGAGAGCAAAGACTATAGTAATATTGAGACATTCCGTCATTACTGTGTCACCCACAGATTCTGCTAATCCAATTTCCTGGTAGCCTAAATCTAGCTTTGCACCTGCCAACTCTAAAATTCTCCCAGAAACTTACTTTTCTTAAGAAAGTAATATTTCCTTGATTTTGAGCGCACTTGACATAGCTTTAATGTTATTTTAAATATATCCATAGTTTCTGTAGTATATTACTTTAAGTGATTATTAGGGAGTAAAAAATGGTAAAGGCTTAGATGATGAACAAGGGCAATAATGTGCATAGAAAATAAATTATCACAGTAAACGGTGCAAATATCTTGACCATAACTAGAAAATGGCCTCATTTTAGAAGAAGAAAATGAGAAAAAACAAGGTTCTCTCTCTGTATACATTAGATATTTCTAAACACAGAGGAAGAGGTAAATGATGAAATATTACATTTTCTACATTGCAATATCAGATTCTGTCATTAATTTCAAATGACACCAGAAAAAGAATGGAATAAATAAATACTGTTTTAATATTTGAAATCAAAACTGCAGTGAACAAATCTGCAGAAAAAGGCTAGTGAAATATTTAAGCAATGATCTAGATAGAGGATTGGGCCAAAAGGAATCTCATGAGATTCAACAAGGGCAAGTGCAAAGTCCTGCACTTAGGACAGAACAACCCCATGCACCAGTACAGATGGGGGGCTGATTTGCTAGGCAGCAGCTCTGCAGAAAAGGACTTGAGGGTCACAGTGGACAATAAGCTGAATATGAGCCAACAGTGTACACTTGTTGCCAAGAAGGCTAATGGCGTACTGGGCTGCATTGGTAGATGTGTTGTCAGTAGGTCAAGGAAAGTGATTATTCCCCTCTGTTCAGTGCTGGTGAGGCCACATCTGGAGTACTGTGTTCAGTTTTGCCCCCCTCCCCCCACAGAAAGGATGTGGAGATATTGGAGAGAGTCCAGCAGAGGGCAACAAAAAATGGTGAGGGGGCTGGGGGCATGACTTATGAGGGAAGACTGAGAGAACTGGACTTATTTAGTCTAGAGAAGAGAGACTGAGAAGGGGTTTAACAGCAGCCATCAACTACCTGAAGGGGGTTCAAAAGAGAATGGAGCTAGACTGTTCTCAGTGCTGGCAGATGACAGAACAAGGCACAATGGTTTCAAGTTGCAGCAAGGGCAGTTTAGGTTAGGTATCAGGAAGATTTTTTTCAGTAGAAAGGTAGTAAAACACTGGAACAGGTTACCCAGAAAAGTGGTAGAAGCTCCATCCTTGGAGGGTTTCAAAACCCAGCTAGACAAAGCTTTGGCTGAGGTGATTTAGTTGAGGGTGGTCCTGCTTTGAACAGGGGGTTGGAATAGATGATCTCCTAAGGTCCCTTCCAACCTTAACTTTCTGTCATTCTATGATCTCTGTATAGTTTTCTCACTATTAATTCCTTAAGGGTTGAAAGCTTTCTTTGTTCCTTGATGAAAGAGACATTGGACTACCTGTCAATCATGAAATTGATTCATATGGGAATGCATATAAATTGGGAAAGATCAGCTGAAGATGAAAGCAATCAATAAATAATCCCTAGTCATCTACAGTCAGAGAACTGCAGTTTTGGAAGGGACTTTGGTGATGCGTGTAACCAGGAATTATTTCCTAAACCACCTCTAACAGATGTCTATCTGGTCTCTTCTTTTAAACCTCTAATTAAGTAGATTCCACAAATTTCCTATACAGATTATTCCACTGTCCCACTGTGTTTACAGTTATGGAGTTTCCTGAGATTTAATTTAAATCTACTCTGTAGTTTATTCAGATTTTTGTGTTCTGTCCTCTGTTACAAGGAAGAATATTTTTTCTCCAATTTCTTTCAAATAGTTGAAAGGCAAATATTTTAAAACTGTCAGTATATCTACCTTAGTCTCCTTTTTTCCAACCTAAACATACCTAGTTCCTTCAATCTTTCCTCACAAGTCTTCCATTCCAATTCCTTTCACATTCTTTTTACTCTCCTCTGGAGCCTCTCCAGTTTCTTTACATCCTTCTCAAATTTAGAGCATTTTTACATGTGCTCCACGAGGCACAGGGGTGCACTTTAATTAACAAGCACTTTTAATTAAAAGCCCAAGTGTCACATGTATCAGTATCCTCTGCACTAAAAGAATGGTGGTGGACCACACATTGAACAAGCTTTAGTTCAAAGTGCCCCATTGCCATTTTTTGGTGTGGAGACACTACTACATGTGATGCCAAAGTCTACTGAAGCGCGTAGATTTCCATGCTCCAGCAGACTTGATTAATCTGCATCAGATTAATCAAGTCTACTCTGATGCACTGGATTTCCAGCATTGGAGACGGCTCCCTGCATGTGTATAGGAGCCCATAGTACCTAGCATTGGAGACAATACCTCAGGTGGAGAACACTGCTATTTCCTTCTGAGCCTTGCAAATAATGCTTCTGTATATGCAATCCAAAACTGCACTTTTTCCATGACAGCATCACATTACATTTCTGATCTACCATAACCTGCAGTTATTGTCAGTGTTTCTGCCAAATCAGTTATTCTTCATTCTGTATCTGTGTATTTGATTTTTCTTTCCTATGTGCATTTGATCTTGTTGAATTTCATTTTGTGGCCTACAGGCCAATTCTGCTATTCATCACGTTTCCTTTGAATTTTAATCTAGGTCTCCAAAATGTTTTCATTCTCCTCCAATTTTGTGTGACTGCAAATGTGATCTGTATACTTTTGATTCCTGCATCCATTTCATTAATAAGAAATGTTACATGACATTGGAGCTAGAACACTCTTGTGGAACCCAGTTCAGGATCTCCTGCTAGCCTGACAATAATCCATTAAGAAGTCTTCTTTGCTTATATATATTCAACAGGTTATACATATTCAGCTAAGGACAGTTATACCTAGCTTGCATTTCTCCAGCTAATTTAGGACCATGTTTTATGTAACTGTGTCAAAAGCCTTATTAAATTCCAGGGGTACTATGTCCACGTAATTCCCCTTACCCCATAGCCCTTACAATGACCACAGATAGATGACATTAAAGCCTCTTTTAAGGTGTTTCTGAACCTTTGGGCAAGGTAGAATGGTCTTTCTCCACTAGAGAGCTGGTTGAATAATGATTCATATTCCCTTTACTTTGCCACTGGCTCTGCCACTACCTAACATTTCCTCTGTGAGGATTCCTGAACCCATGAGTATCCAAGGGAAAGCAGGAGTTAATCCTTCACACCTCTTTGCTTCCTTTAGAAAGAAGAAAAGACCCATGTAAAGGAACTCTTCTGCCTATAAACATGAGGGGCACCTCCAGATGAACACACACATGCCTGTTGAGGCTTCTCAAAACAGTTTGAGATGCCACAAGAGGCATGCTGGGAATGAAAAAATCTTCCCTGTGCTGCATAATTGTGGTGCGGACTCTAAATTTGATACTGGGAAATCCTGGTATTAAAAATACCCCACTGAAAAAAGTGGCACAGGACACGCTCCTGCAGTGTGCCATGAAGCAAATGGAGGTTGGGTCCTCCAAGGAAACACACTGGCACCCATCCAGAGCATCTCTATGCCTGCAATCTTCCCCTGCTGCTCCAGCATGCTGCATCAGCATGCTGGGGCAAATAGGAGTGGGGCAAGGCTGCAGCAATTTCCCAGCCCAGGTGCCATCCCCAGTAAGTAGGGAAGTGGGGGGTTGGGGGCTAAATTTGGAGGGGTGGGTCTTCTGCCCACCCATGCACTGTGCATAGCACCCTCCCCCACCCACCCCAGGAGCAGCAGTGGCTGCTGGGTACTCAGGGCCTGCTGCTAACAGAGCCCCCTGTGATGCAGCCTGGACCCAGCAACCAGAGACCTGGTGCCACCTGTACCATATGGTGTGGGCCCAGCCTAGCATGACCTGGAGATGTGTGCTTTCGAGCAGGACTGGACTGCTCTTCCTGCCACCCAGGGTACCAGTACTGCATGCAGGGGCTGCACATCAGGCCAGGCCAGGTCCTGCCTCCATGGAGCTGTCCCAGCCTGATGGTGCATGGGTCACTTGGAAGCAGGACCTGGCTGGGCAGAATGTGTGGCTCTTGTGTGTGGTGCCAGGACCCTGGGAAACAGCAATAGTGGCCCAGTTCTGCCTGAAGGAACATGCCCCCAGGCAAGGCTGGGTCAGGCCTGCATCATGGGACACAGGTGGCACCAGGTCTCGGGTGACCAGGGCCAAGCTGCACCGGGGGGGGCATCTGCCAGCAGCGGGCCCTGTGTGCCCAGTGGTTGCTGCTGTGGTGGGGGGCTGTGTACCATGTGGGAGGTGGGCAGGGAACCCATCACTCCTGAGCAGTCCTCCCCACCCCCACACAGTTCCCCCCCCACAGTCCCACCACAACCCCCCCACCAACATACCCAGCCACAAACCCCACACCCTCCAAATGCCCACACAAACCCCATATCCCCTCACAAACCTCACCCCCACAAACTCTACACCCAACCACAACCCCCACAACCTCCCCACACAATAACCCCACCCACCCCAAAACCCACATACCCCCATAAATCTCACACCCTGCGTGCCCAGCTGGCCAAATGGAATGGGATAGGACCTTCTTGCAGAAGCCATGGCTGCAGGAGCAACTGCTACACTGCAGTCCTGCCCTGTGCCCACACCAGTGCTGGGACATGCAGCCCCAGCCTAGGGTGGAGTCCTGGTCCCAGAACCCACTTGGGGAGGGGTGTGTGATGGGGTGGGGGTAGGTATGGAGGTAGCAATAGTGGTTTGTATGAGAGAGATAGAGAGATGGAGGTCAGGGGTGGGGGAGCACTCGAGGTAGAAGAGGCTGCCAGAGCCAGGCTTAGAGCCCCCAAGCCCCCCTAGAACAGCCTGTGCAGGGGGAGTCCAGCCTGGAAGGGAAGAGGCTTGCTCAGCCCAGTCCCTGAGCCCCAGTTGAGGGCTTCCTAGGAATGACATGGGGATCACTGGGGCCTGGGCACAGGTGCAGGAGAAAGAACAGCCAGGGCGGGAACTGCTCAGAGCCACAAACCAGTGGGTGGAACAGCTGCAGTTGGACTCATGTTCTGGTGCTGGGATGGAGCAGCTGACATGAGGGAGTGAGTAGGTGGCAGGCAGGGGCTGTGGCTCAGGAGTGAGGGGCACTGGAGGGGGCTGTGGGTTGAGAGTGAGGGACAGGGGCAGGGCACTCACATATAAGTGCTGGTCAGTGCCCCACATCTCAGTGAGCAAAGCGGGCAGGGACAGCTCTAATTTTTCTGTGAAAAAAAAAACCCAACCAAAAGCAAATGTCAATATGTATAGATATGTAGTATTTCCTTTATTATGGTAAAGTCACTGGTAGGCTTCCAAACGGCATTAAAACTGTAAATATATCAATGAAACATTGTCCAACTGATCTCTCTAGATATAGTGGTGTTTCATTTTAATCACAGAAGAACACATATTTGGGGTATTTTAATGATAGAATTTGGGTTTTTTAACAGAGGATTTGCAATTTTTAAACAGGGAAAACCAGGATCTCTGCTTATGAAGCCCATGGCAAGACCCAGGCAGAGGAGCCTGCCCAGAGCCAACAACCGGGGACCCAGATAGAGGGCAGCTGACCTGGCCATTTGGGGCCAGGAGGACATACTTTGACAGTTCAAAGTGGGCCACCACAATGAGCACATCTTCTAGATGATAGCTGGGTGATTCTGGGGGCACCAAAAGACATGACAGGAGGGTCTGCTGCAGTGCCCATACCACAGCCCAGGTGGCTGTGCTGTCCCCACCTGGGTCTGGCAGGTATGCAGACATGGGACTGCAGGGTGGATGCTGTTGCAGGTGGCAACAGGTCACATCCAGACAGAAGCCACCACTGCCAGACAGCTGCAGTGTACAGAGGGTGCAGCGGCCACTGTAGGTTAAGGCTGCTTCAGCAGTCCAGCTGGCACAAGGGGATAGTGTCCCCCAGATACCAAATGGCTGGGCCTCAAAAGCTCCTGGGGGCAAGTAGCCCTGAGCTGTTAACCAGGGCAGCTTTTTATACTGCTGGGACCAGCACAGGTGCTGTCCCCAGTCTCTAGCTTTCCCTGGCTGAAGATTGGAGAGGACCTGGGCAGGGTCAGTTTGCCCCAAGTGGCACAATTTGCCCCATACCAAAGTGCATGTCCAAGCACATGTGCTGAAGCACAAATCTCTGGCACAAATTTGTGCCACTGCTATTTGAGTGGTGGCAAGTGCATGTGCTTGCATGTGTGGACGTGTCCACAATGCTGAGACAAAAATTCCTCCAAATTTGTGGCTGGTCAGAGCTGCAGCATTTTGGAAACATAGTTACAACTATGCTTTGGATGTGGACTATTAAACAGAAAGGAAGGCCAAAAGCAACTACAATAGCAAAGATGCTATAGGAGGTCTTCAAATAAATGAAAGAGAGATGGGAGATTACCCAACAGTACCACCACCAGAAACTAACCCTTGCAATATAAAAGGCAGCATTCTTTGTTCATTCTCTATTCCTTCTTTCCACATAGATGCAATCTCCATGCACATTCTGGAAGACAGCAGGAAGATGCCAATGTAGCCAAGTTCATCTCTCCCTTTTCCTATAATCCGGCATGCAGATCCAGTGGCTCCCACCCTCAGGAGCACTGTGGGGCTGTGCCAGACTCCTCCCAGGGATGCGGACCCCTGGATCTGTGCTGGATGACAGGAGACTGCCACTGCTACCTGGGACCAACGTTGGGCACAGCCCATGCCCAGCACCGGGCTCCATGGAGCTCAGCCTGGTGGTGGGAGGTGGAGCACAGCCCCGGCTCTGCCCACCACTCCCTGCTGGGCTGCACTTTGGTCAGCTTTGCCAGCCCCAAAGACTACAGCCTGGAAGCTGGAGATGGACAGAGACAGCGCTGCACTCTGCCTTCCACCACCGGGCTGAGATCCAGGGCTGGCAGAGCTGATCGGAATGCAGCCCAGTGGTGGGAGGCAGGCAGAGCTGGCACTGTGCTCCAATCGGCTCCACCAGCCCCACAGAGTGCAGCCCAGTGGCGGGAGGTGGGGAAAGCCAGGGCTGTACTCCCCACCAGGTTGAGCTACATGGGGCTGAGGAGTCACTTGGAGCCCTGGCTCTCCCCTGCCTCCCACCGCTGGGCTGCTTTGAAACTCAAAACATTTTGAAAGTTTTGAACTGTTTCAAGTGCCCTCATTTTGTTTTGATGTTTTTAATTTCATTTCGATTTCGCTGTTTTGAGTTCAAAACATGTTGAAACAGCTTCAAAACAAAATACTTGGTGAAATTGCACACAGCTCTAATTGGTACCATTTCAAATATTTGGTCATGGCATTTCTTCAGTGAAAGCAACCATGTTTTTTTCTCTAGTTTTGACACTTAAAAAAAAAATCAGTACTGTATATTTAAATATAACACCTGCAGACATCTATAAGGTTTTGGTGCTGAACTGTTGTACCAAATTATTTTTTCAGGGATCATCTTAATGAAACAGTCAATAAAAATTGAAGAAAATAAATATTTTTTTCCAGTGATTTATGTATTTGCTGACAGTAAAGCAAAATAGAATGCCATGGGTTTTTTATTCAAGTTTTAGGCTATTTTAATTTCAAGGTTATGTAGTTAGTTGGTTCATCTACACAAGCTGCTACACTCCTGTAGCAATGAGCTACAGTGATACAGCTCATTGCTACAGTGATGTAGCATCAGTGGGCAATAACCATGATGCTACTGCGCAGTAGCTCATTGCTACTGTACAGTAATGTCAGAAACGACCTGTGTGCCACCAGGACTCTGCAGTACTGGCAAGTACTGCACAGTGGGTGAATGTGCAGATGCACCCAGTAGAACAGTAACTCAAGGGCCCATGCCAACTTCATTTTTAAAAATATTTCCTAATTTAAAGTTCTGACTGAGCATTTAGCAAAGAATGCATTCTGAATTATTTTTAGAAAAAAAAATATTTAAGAGAAGTCATAGCAGCTTTCTGCCATGTGAATTTCTTGGTGGCATTGTAGGAAAGGTGACAGTGATGATGTCACAGAGCTGACACTCATAACTTTATGCTCCTCAACACTAATGAGTTTTTTTCAGTCAAGTGGCTGGAACAATTTGCCCCCTAATATTTTCAGCTGTACTGCTAATATCAACACTCATGAGATACAGAGTATGAGGACACAACCTGCAACATTTTTTTTCTTTTTTTCTTTTTCCCTGCATTTGCTGTTGTTGTTACACACCTGCATTTTAATATAAACTGTTATTAGAGATGGAATTCATCCATGTGAATTCCCATTTACAGAATAACATACTACAAAAATAAGACTCTCTGGGGCTTTTGTCAATTCAATCTCCAAACTGGATTTATAATAAGTATAAATTTAGTACCAGCTAGGAGCTACTGTTTGGGGATGGGGAGATTTGTTTTGGTTATATGATGAGGTATTTATTTTTATCTGAAGACAACAAATGTGCATTATTTTGAGGTGACATCCGGTGAAGCTGATTTACACCAAAAATCTTGTTGGAGTCTGCTGCGAACAAAGCTTAGTGCCCACTCATAATTGATTTTTAGCCAGGTTCCAGGAAAAAGTGAGGGCTCCTGCAGGGTTTTGAAAACCTCCCCTGGGAACATCACTAATAATATATCACCTCAATACTTTAAAGCATGTGCTCAGTTAAAACAAAGTATTACCTCATTTTTGGATCTGCCCAGTGTTTGACTTTAACATACTCTGCAACTGGGAGCTCAAATAAGGGAAATACTGTCCCAAGACAATTTGCCCCTTTCCCCTGCCAGAAAAAAAGAACCAAAACATGAAATTGAGGATTCACTCTGAAATTTCTGAGGAACATGGGATATAGCATAATAATAAATCAGCAGTCATCGGAGATGATCCATCCTTTTCTCAGCTGGCCATCTCCTCCACTTACATGTGAGTCACTTTGTCCTTCCCTCGTCCTTCCCCCCTTCCAAATTCTGAGGATATTTGTGAGGAACCGTGGTATCAAGTACAACTACATTCTGGATGGCCAGCACAGAAGGATCAGCATGCATCTGTCTGGCTTGTCTTTCATTTTTCCTAGAGTTTTTGAAGTACTGGGAAAGAGGTAACAAAAGGCACTGTGAGGCAGTCTAAAATGACGTTGAGCTGCCAGCTTTCCTCCATGGGAACAGCTAGTGGAAACCTATAATGGTGTGACCTGGTGAACAGATACAGCTCTGGAGTTTGAAATGGCTCAAATAGCTGAAGAAAAGTCACCAAGGCCTTGTTGGAACTGATCAGAAGAAAAGATGGCACACATCACCAAAAAAAAATGATTTTTGTAGCTTTGAATCAGGCCTGCAACCTGGAGAAGTCACACATAGCATCCAATCTCTGAAAACAGTGATTCTACTATAGCAATAGATAGTCAAAAAGGTCTGGTGAATCTGACAGGGGGAAAAGACACTTCCATTTACCTGGGCTGTTCTTAATGGCTTCAATTAAAATGGAGACTGAGGTGAAACTGGTGAAAAGAAATAAAGGCATCCAAGTCAGTGAGAACTGCACGTGCTCAGAAACTCTGATAAACAACCTGTTTTAGGCAGAAGGCAGGGCAGGGTAGTACAACAGAAACTAACTTGTGCAGAGAGGCACAAGTCTGCAAATGGAACAGCCTGTTTTGTCTGATGCTATGAACAGGCTTGCAGAAAGCAGTTCTAAATAGAAGGGAATTTAAATACAAAGGATAGCAGGATGGACAGTAGTATAACTAGGGGTGGGCAAGAGGGACACCTGCCATGAGTGCCAAAGTAGGAATGGCACTGCAGTCACTCTCCACCCTGTGGAGTTCATGCCCATGCTGCAAACTCCAAAAGTCTCTGGCTGCTGTTGCTTTAAAAGTAACAGGCAGGGCAGGTAAAGCACAGGAGGTAGCAGCAGGAGTTCCTGGTATGAGTCTGGTTTTGTTGATTTGACTGGCTACAGTTTGTGGATTGCATTGTAAACATAGGAAGCCCTGTTTAAGACCTCTTAAGGTGTGCATCCTGGTCAATGGGGTCAGAGTGGATATGGTTGTAATGTAGAACTTGGCAATACATGGTGGATCTAGAGATGTGCCTAGAATGAAAACGGGTGGAGGAAGTAACTGTAGTGTTTGGTTCATTTCTGGTACAACATGGTGGTGACATGGCCATTGCAGTTTCATAATGGTATCCAACAAATTAATTTCCTAGGTGGAGTATTCAGGAATCAGTTTGATGGAGGACAGGAAGTTATTAATGTCGTGGTGGAATTTCTTTAGAGATTCCTTTCCACATCTATCAATGCGATGCTTGTATTGGTCTCAAGTTGCGGCAAGGGAAATTTAGGTTAGAAATTAGGGAAAAAAACCTCTTGCACTATGATAGTAGTAAGACACTGGAACAGGTTATCCAGAAAGCTTGTGGAATCTCCATCCTTGGAGGTTTTTCAGACCCAGGTAGACAAAGTCTTGGCTGGGATGATATACTTGGGGATGGTCCTACTTTGAGCAGGGGGTTGATCTAGATGACCTCCTGAAGTCCCTTCCAACCCTAATTTTCTATGATCCTTTGATTTCCCAATTATGACAGACCAAGTGATAGACTAGATTGGGAAAAAGGCAATCTGCTCCCTTCCTGTGAAACTGGACCAGAGGGAAGGAAAAAAGCAAGATTTATTGTGGGGAGAGAGGAAAGGGGGGAGAAAAAAAATAAGGTACAGGGCAGGAGCTCTAGCAACTAAGTCTTTTTGTAAAATATGAGTTAAACCACCACTGCTGTTTTAAAAAGTGTAATAAAGGAAAGAAGGAGGGTCCAGAGAACTACAGACTAGTCAGCCTGACCTTTATGACTTTCCAGCATGAGCTGGAAGGATCATGGATCAGATCCTCATCTATTGTGAAGCACCTAGAGGAGAACCAGGTGATCAGAAACAGTCAGCATGTATTCACCCCAAGTCATTCCTGACCATTCTGATTTCCCTCTCTGATAAAATGACAGGTTCTGTGGATGAGGGGAGAGAAGCAGACATGGTATACTTTGACTTTCGCAAGGCTTTTAACACGGTCTTCCATTACATTCTCATTAAAAAACTAAGGAAATACACACAAGATGCAAGTACTCTAAGGTGAATACATAACTGTTTGGATCAGTTCTTAATGACTCAATGTATAGTTGGAAGGAGATACCAAGTGGGGTTCCCCAGGGGTCTGTTCTGGTATTTTTCAATATCTTTATTAATGATATGGATGATGAGATTTAGTGCATGCTTAGCAAATTTAAAGGTAAGACCAAGTTGGATGGAACTGCAGACACTCTGGAGGGCAGAGCTACAATCCAGAATGACTGGGATAGATTGGAGAAATGATCTGCAATCAATGGGATGAAATTCAACATGGACAAGTGCAAAGTCCAGCACATGGGACAAAATAACCTCATGCAAGACTGGGGAATGACTGGTAGATTGCAGAGAAGGACCTGTATCATAAGATGATTATGAGCCAATGGTGCACTTTTGTTGCAAAAAAAAGCCAAAAGCATAATGCGTTGTATTAACAGGAGTGTCACTTGTAAATCAAGGGAAGTGATTCTTTTGCTCTATTTTGTATTGGTGAGGCCTCACTTGGAGTACGGTGTCCAGTTTTGGGCCCCACACTTCAAGAAGGATGTGGAGAGTTTGGAAAGAGTCCAGCATAAGGCAACAAAAATAATCAGTGGCTCCGAAGGCAAGACTTATGAGAAAAGGCTGAAAAAACTATGGGTATTTAGCCTGAAGAAGAGAAGACTGAAGGAAAAGCAGTCTTCAAATACCTAAAAGATGATTATAGAGAGGATGGAGATGGACTTTTCTCTGTGATGCAGGGGACAGGACTAGAAGCAATGGATTCAAGCTGCAGCAGGAAGCTGGAAATTAGGAGGAACTTTCTGATTATTAGAGTGGTCAGGCTTTGGAACAGGCTACTCAGAGAAGTTGTGGAATCTCCATCCTTAGAAACTTTTAAAAGCAGTTAGACAGACATTTATCTGGGATAGTTTAGTTGGGGATGATCTTGCCTTGAGCATGGGGCTAGATTGGATGACTGTAAGTTCCTGTGGCATTCCCTTATACACCTAGCTCTAAGGGACCTCTCAGGTTTTGCCATTTTGTTGGGACCCGCACAGTTCAGTGTTGAAGTATTTGCCTTGGAAGGCCTTCAGAGAGCTCTCTCCTGCCACATCTTTGATGGAAAAATAAGTTTTGATGGAAAAATAAGTTATTACCAGGAATGGGATGTTATGTCCCACCTTCCCTGTGGTCTTCCATAACCAGGCTTGTCCGGTTTCCCGATTTGAAGCTGTCCCAGGGGAGCTGGGATGCCGAAAAAACCCCGGGGCAGCAAGGAGGCTTACTTACCTCCCGCAGGTCTGGAAGAGCTGGGGGAGGCGCGCACGCCAAAGACGCCAGCACGGGCAATCAGCCGGGCCTTTATCTGGCTGCAGCTGAGCAGCGGGGGCGGAGGACGTATCCCGGAGGGAATAAGAAGCAGCCCTGCTGGGACTGCGGGGCAGTTGCTGAGGGGAGACCCCGAGAGGGAATCCCAGCGTGAAGGAGAGCAACCGCCGCTCTCGGCCGCTCCGAGAGTGAGGGGCAGAGCCAGGGCAGGCTCTGAGGAAGCCGGCAATGCAACCAGCAGCAGGCTTGATTGCAGAACTGGCTACAACGCCGGCAGTGAAATTGACGACGATGCATGCCATAGAGCCAGTGAAGGAGCCGGCGGCATCTGGGGCACCGAAGCCCCCAGAGGAAATTGACGGCAGGGAACGCTGCCAAGCTAGTAAAGGAGCCGGCGGCATTTGGAGTGGCAGAGCCAGTGAAGGAACTGGCTGTGCCACATGTAGCGGCGCTGGTGAAGGAACCGGCGGCAGCTGGAACAGTAGTACCAGGGAAGGAACCAGGGGCATCCCGGGCAGCAAGGCCGGTGGAGTAACCGGCTACTTCGGGAGTAGGAGGACCAGGGCCGGGAAGAGCGGCCAGATTCAGGGAGGAGCCGAGGGAGAAGGTCTGAGGCAGCGACCCCAGCAGACGCCATAGTGAGCCGGAGACCTATACATAAGCGGGCAGGTCGGAGGTGAGACAGCAGTGGGCCGAGGGCAGCGGTGAGGCCAAAACAGGACAGAACCACAGGTGGCGAGTGGTTGGGGTGTAGGGGAGGATGGAGCCCCAAGACCACCCGCTAGGGACCGCACCAACTCTGGTGGCTACCCCAAGGGAGGACCCCCCTACTGAGATTACATTTAAAGTCGTGGCAGGCGAGTTCAGGGGTCCTCCCGACCTCAACAGAGGTAGCCTTCGGGGCCCATCTGTAAGCCCGGGGTCCATAAAATCGAGGGACCGGGCGAGGGTGGCGCGGGAGCACCTGCTAGAGCGGAGGCGGGTACAGAAGCTTTGCCTCCCCTACACCCCGCCTTATGCCAACTTTAAGATGTTATATTCTGCTCACCTCTAAGGTGAGCTATGGTCATAATTTTTTTTTGTCTTGGTTCTTTTGACTTTAAAGGAAAATAAGGTATGGACCTCATTTGGCCTGAGCTCCCTGCCATAGCAAAGACTTGCTTGTGGTCCTTGTTATCCCCAGGTTACCTTGTTACAAGTGACATCCTTGTTTCTCTGTTATGTAGTTATTTTGGTCCAGACTCCCAGCTCTCTTTTCCCTTTGCAGGGTCCTTGGCCATCCAATCCAAACTGGAGGCATCTGATATCCATACTTCCTCTTCAGGTATGTACCTTAGCCCTTGTGGGCTTTTGCCTTCTTTGTGTGTCCCCTCCTGGCGCAGCAACCACTGCTCGTCCCTGGAGCTCCTTCCTCCTTGGGGAACTTCTGGCTTCACTGGAAGCCTCACTTCTGGTCCCCTTGACTCCGCTCCCAGTGGAGATTTTATCTCTACCATAAGAGGTCGGGTGGCAAATTGGCACTGGCACACTGCCACAAAACAAGTCCATGCCAGGGCTGGAGCTGACCACAGCTCTTCCTGGACCTGTTGTGTTTTTTTCTTCCCCCCCCCCCCACCGCTTTCATTGCTGCAGCATTTTTTTCCACTGCAGTTTTGCTTCTGTCAGACATCTGGTTTTCCATTGCATCCTGCTAGCTCCAGAGCTCTTCCCTTTGAGGTGAGTTTTCCTTCAGGGCATTGCCCCTATCACAATAACTTTGTGAGATCCCTTCCAGCCCTACTTTCCTATGGCTTGGCATCCAATACAAGGATCTATATTCCATCAGAAGGGCATCTTCTTATTAG
Organism: Alligator mississippiensis; assembly: GCF_030867095.1. Taxonomy (NCBI): domain Eukaryota; kingdom Metazoa; phylum Chordata; order Crocodylia; family Alligatoridae; genus Alligator; species Alligator mississippiensis. Next base: position 117,960,436 of record NC_081825.1, read on the forward strand.
GTTTAGCCCTGGATGCTTAATTAGACTTGGAGTTTGGAAACACTTTTCTTAAATCTGGTAGGTACCCATCTGCACATATTTAACCAAATAACAAATTATTAGAGGCCTTTTGATCTGAACTATTTGTCTTCTTGATAAAGCAAGACAATCACATATGGGCTTTAGGATGAAAAACTTCTTTGAGATCTGGGGTGATAGAGCCAGCTGTCATTTACACTTCCTTTGGAAAGGAACAGAAATATTCTCTCCATGGGAATGGTCCACTGTGGTAAAAGCCTACAAGGTAAATACATCTATTACTCGCATTCAATTCATTATTATCAGGAACCAGGGTAAGATTTACTGAGCAATGGACTTATGAGGCAAAAAGAAAACTAGGTGCTAATTTTGGTGTCTATCACCCTCACATTTCATGAAATTCCAGCCAGCCATAGTGTCAAGCCATTTGATAGGGCTGCACTTGTCTGTAAAGAATACAGGCCAAAAGAAGGCTAGTTTTTTAGGAAAGGACATTTTTGTTGTTCTAATAACATTGCCTTTGCTTATTTTACAAGGTCCATGTGTTGACGTACAGACAATGCATACAAAATGTGACCCTGAGAGCTATTGTTTCGATAGAGTGAGGTAATCAACAAAGCTTATAATGTTCCTTAAATTGCTTCTATATTTTTCTTGTTTGGCTATGTTTTCCAACTGTTTTCTCTGAGAGTTACTTTCAAATTTGCCTTCAGGGAAATAAATTTTGCGGCCCAGAATTTATACAATTTTTTTGCAATTGTAAAATGAAAATATTTGGCTAAAATAATTATCCAATTGTTAATAAATTTCTGGCATTCTGAATGAAGAAAAAATAGATTTGTGTGAATATGAAGGATTAACAGAAATCTGCTGGCCTGTCTATACTTTGGAGAGCAGCTGTACAGACAGATGCCCAAGAGGGTCCAAGGGAGAATGAGAGCAAGAGAGGAGTCTGACTGAGCAGACTGGTCAAGTTGAGTTAGCTGTTCCTTGGTTTCCCTACCCTTTTTCTCTTTATATGTATCTGTCCTTGACACAGAACTAGTTTTAACCATGGTAAAGGCTTTAACTGAAAGAGCGTTTGGTCTAAGATTCAAGCTCTGCCAAAGGCTGATCAGGATCTTATGTAGTGATAAATCCCAATTAAATCAACAAGGACTGCTCACTGGAAGGCCAGTTGTAGAGTCCTTGTTCTTAAGTCTTTACATGTGGTCCTTTAATTTGATACTGGTAAATGTGGCTGGGTGGGGAAGAATCATACTCAAAAGCATATGTTACAAAGCTCTAAGTTAGAATCTCCTCTCTGAATGAGGAAAAAAGCTTCCTTCTGATATTAATCTGAGGGAATTATTGTACTATTTTTTCTAACTGATTTTCTTTTTATTTGCGTGCTATTATTTTGAATAAGCAACTGTAAAACTATAATAAAATTATAATTTGAGAAAGGTAAAATTAAAAAGCTAAATTTCTTTGAGCTAAGGTTTAGTTCAGCCATGATACATAAGTTCTGTAACTAGGAGTAGGATGGTTTTTGTCTGTCAAGTCTCCTCGTGTAGTTTTAAAGAGTGATTTGAACTGTCTGTTGTTAAAATGCCTGTGGCAGATGTTACTTTTACCACCACAGTCAAAGCAAGGGTCCCGGGAGTTTGACTTCCTAAATCCCCTGTAAGTTCCTCACAGAGCTGTAAAATGGTTTGTTTATTAAATCTGTGTCTCTGCAAAACTTGTGAGGTCCAAAAAGAAATACATGATTCTATACAATCTCCCATAGTATGTACACTTCCTTAAATTCCTGATAAACCTCATTCTCCAAGTCCAGCACTAAGCCCTGTGTTAAAAAAAGAGTAGAACCCTTCTTCATTATCACTTGTGCTATATTCATTATCAATAACTACTGAGATGACCCTTTAATTCAGATTAATTAACCCAATCAATAGTGAAAGAAGCTCCTAAAAATGTTTTAATTGTTATGTTTGAAAAGGGAATGAACCACTCTATCTACTTTGGCTCTCTTATTCATCATAGGCAACCAGCACTTATAAATGGTGTTTACACAAATTGCACAGTTGTAGTACATAACTGTGCCTTCAGCTGTACATTTATTTTTACTTTTAAGTTTGTATTTTTGAACATAATATGTAGTATCAAGATCAGTGATATAAAAATCTTAAGTCTTTGCTCAAGTCTTACTTAGGCAATAAATATCATTAACTATAGTAAGGATTTTGTCTGATTTTTTCTTGAGATTTGGCTAAAACAGAAACAGCAGTAAGAATAATGAGGACATTGATATAACTCTGAAATGTATATGATGCTCCATCTCAAAGAATCTCAGGCTACTCCTCAAACTTGACATACAAGGGTATTTCAAAACATAATAGCAATTTTGAAATAAAACCACGAATGGCAAACTACACAGCAGTTAGATTGGCATAGGATGTAGCAAAACAGTAGCAACCTTAAGAATAAGAGAGTAGATAAGTGATAGTCTTTTCTCTATAGCAGTTTTGCAAAAGAGAATTGTCAAGTAATGTATCAAATACAGGGTAAAAAAATGAGATTTCTGGAAAAGACAAAATGTGGGTTTAGCTGCCAGATAGAGAAAGGACGTGTAATAGAGTGAGGTGGCCCAATGTGTATTGGATCAGTGTGTACTCTCAATCTGTATTGGATAATGTAGTGATTAAAAAAAAAAAAAAAAGAATAATTTACATAAAAAGAAGGAGCATGACCATAAAATGATTGGGAATTTTGGCATGGACTTCAGTAAGGCAGGATTTCACCTAAGTAATTAGCAGAACATTAAAACATTTACCAATTTTAGTCTGGTTTATTCAAATAGACTTCCTCTGTTTGACACCAGGCCTGGATTTTGCTCAAAGACATTGGGTTGCAAGAACAACACTACTTTTGAATTCTGAAATAATTCTGAATTTAATTAGCCTTTCCTCCATGCTCTGGTAAATAACGCAGAGAAAAGAGATGTTTTAATAACAATTTTATTTTCATTTTATTCAGTTTTATTCAAATTCTAAGGTCAAATTCAGGCTTAAAGATGTGATTAGCACTTTCCAAAGACCCTGGCTTTCATGAATAGGTTTCATCAATCTTAAAATGCTGCAGTAAATGAGAACCAGTTTCTAACATTGAAAATCACCATAGCTGATTGGGATGTGGACTTAGCTTTGAAAACAGACTGAAAACAGAACCAGATGAGAAATGTGTTACTGATATATAAGTATGAATTAACTATTAGAAAATCAGTACAAATCAACAAAATCTTTTGTAATGTCACATGATTGACTTACCCAAAACTGGCATTCAAGCGACATAAACCAAATAGTGCATGTGTCAGGTACAAAACAGAATTAGATCCTCACGATTTAAAGCAAATTAAGAACAGCAACAGAGACAAATGGGTGATACAAAGTGCTGTTAGAAATTACCTCATTGTGGCAGGTCTCATGTTTTCCCTGGAAGGAGGAGGAGGGGTGGAAATAAAAAAAAAAGAAAACAGGAAATGTATAGTTTTGGGAGCAATTCAGTAAAATAGTTCCTGGCTCAGTAAACTTTCAAGTGCTTTATAAGTGACATTGAGTGTGATTATTAGTCAGAGAATAGGAGCTTTATGTTCTATCACTCTCATGAAAAGCATACAGTAATGGAGTGAAATAAGGTAGAGAACATACTTTCTTCTAAAATAGCTTACACATTTTTAGATGCCATTAAGGATTTCTTTAAGAGCACTTACCATGGAAAACTTTACTATGTAAAGAAATTCATCACAAAAGGCAAAAAAAAACACACACCTCATACAGATTTATATCTTTGCAGCAGCAAAACTACTGATGGTGAAAACTCCTTGGGTAGCAGTTTATCTACTCTATTGTTCCAGTTTTGGCAGTATGTAACCATACCTGAGTTTTATGCTGGTGTAAATAAGAAAAATATCCACACTCCACAGTCCCAAAATCTAGTCCATAGCAGTTAAAAGTACCTCCCTTATTTTTAGCAGCATTACTTAGCACACTTCTGAGCTCTTCCTTGAATGTAAAAAAGGAAATATTTATAGTACTAGGAATGCTTATCAAAAGATGACTTCTTCGTAGTTTTTATTGTATAGTACAGCTGAAAGAATACTAAATGTTCCAAAAACTACAGTAGGAAAGAAACAAGAAAATCATCAAGGTTATGTATATCAGAAAAAAAAAATAACCCAAAACTTCCAGATCTGAGAACATTCCATCCAATATTCTTTCACCATGTTTGATTTATGGATCTGGGAGCAAACTTTTGCCCAACATAATTTGCATGGATACAGCTTTTCTACATATTCTTTCTTGGAAGTGCATAACATAATGTACTTCATTACCTACCTAGTTCTTAGACACCGAGTCAGAATTATGAGTACTCCACAATGAAGGAAGAAGGAAAAACTGGATGGGAGCAAACATTTTTGGTCGAACAAATTGCTAATTACCAGGGGTGAGAAACATAATGGGAAGGTTACCTAGGTAAAAAGTTAAATCACATAGAATAGCCAGTAACTTAGCACTGTGTGAAAGGTTTTATGATTTAGCTGAAAGTGAGTGTTATTAGTAGAAAACATATGTTCTTCCTATGGTGTATCTACCCCTATGAGTGTAAATAACAAAGACCTGTCTGCTTATATGTATTTTCATATTTTTCAGCCAAGTTAGAGAATCAAATACAAATTTTAAAAATATGAAACCTCTTATGGATTTTTATTACCTTTTAGGGGTTATGGCTCTAAAACAGGGCCAGTCAGTACAGAATAAATCTAATCGCAATAAAATACCTTCATCTACAATTTTTCAAATCTATACTGTTTTGTTTTGTTTTTCCTGTAAGCAGCATAATCTTTTTCAATTCACTTAAATCTTTCAGGATTCGGTGTGTAAGAGAACAAAAGGGAATTACAATTTTTCCTTGTAGCAGTTGTGGAAGGATCTGTTACAGTTTCAGACAATGAAAACCCAAGCTGATTTTTCAAATAATATATTGTTGTTGGGTTTTTTTAAATCATACCAGTAGTCTTTCACACTGACATTTTCCATGCTTGATTTTTGCCCAATGTTTGGACAGATATAAGTTAAATGCATTTGCTTTATATTATCTGCTACATATTTTATTTGGGATCACACAGAATAAATGTGGTGGAAAAGCAAATAAGCAAATAAAACACTCCCAGAATTCACTAACAATTTTTCACAGACTGTCAGTTGGTCTGAAGTAAATGGCAGGTTAGTATTTTCAAAAGTTTTCCATGTTAACTGCTTCAATGGGATCAGGATAAGCTCTCATGGAACATTTTTTTTTTTTTTTAAACTTGCCCTAAGTGCTTACTGCCAATTAATTTTCTGCAGACAATATTAACCCAGACAGTATTAACCCAATAATAACTTTTGCCAGAATAAATGTATGGATATGTAGACTCTACAGTGTGCAGTTTGTAACCTGTGTCACACAGCCTGAAACCTAGATTTTCAATTTAGAGCACATTTGATATTTTATTAACCTCTTCCTCTCCTTTCTTGTTGACATTAGTGGAGACAGTTAGTGGTCAGGCATAAAAACATTGGATTTTCATCTTAGATAATCGTACATTATTTCAATATTTGCCATACTTTCTTTACCTAGTGCGTATTGCTTTAGTTACCAAAGGTAATAAAACATGTTTAAGGCCGACCGCTAAAACATATAGGTAGAAAAAAAAGATTACATCTCATGTCATTTTTTATTTGAACCATTCACCTAATGTTTGTTACATATTCAAACAGAGGGATAACAAGCCCACCGAGTGCCCCAGGGGCTGGGGGCATACTGACTATTGTAGACCCAGGGGAGAGGCTGTGGTTGAGGGGAAGGGAAGTCTTACTTACCCAGGTTACAGTAGCAGCATCAGCTCCTGTGGATGTAGTGCAGTGGCTGGGCTGCCTGGGAATTGCTGCTGGTGCCCCATTTGCTTCCTTCCTTCCTTGCCCCCACCATCCTCTGCCACATACGTACATATTGGATGTAGGAGCAATCACAGTGATTGCTCTGGCAAAGGCTCCACTGGTATTGGGGCGCAGGGAAATGGGACACCATTGTGTTTACCCAACCCCTAAATACATTTTTTGGTGCAGCAGCTTCCCTGCCCAGCTGCCCTGCTCTTGTAAAGACTCCTGGGTGGGGAGGATTCTGGCACCCCCTGAGACTCAGATCCTAGGCTGGTGCCCTGCTTGCCCTGCTCTTGCTACACTGCTATGTTTAGACATCATAGCAGTGTGCATGTCCTATAGAGGTCACGGTTCCCTTTTGTAATCCAAAGTGGAATAATACTTGTTTCGCAGAATAATACACTAATGTAGATGGACTCAACCAAAACCTCCATTCAAACATCCCTAAACACTGGAGTGCATGAAATGCAAACCTAGATCTATATCTGAAGTTTGAAGCTTGAGCTACGCTTTAATTTAATTATAAACAAAACATTTTGTTCCAAAATAATGTTTCTATTAATAGCTGAGCACGGCAACTTTCAGCCCTTTTCAAAATGTATTTCAGTCTTCTAGATTTGAGAAAGCTTTTTTTCCTTCTGATTATGTACAGTAAATAATGGAGCAAGGAATGCTTCACTGGAGGACCTACTGTTGATGGAATCACACCAGTTTTTATAGTCTAGCTTACATTTACGAGCAGGAGTATCACAGGGGTCACAGCCCTGTTTCATGTCATACAGCAACTGAACAAAGTTGAACACACACAGTGAGATATTTAGGTGGCCAGCTGGCATGGTGGTAGCTCAATAATATTTTGCCCACCCATGTAGAGCGTGTTTTAAGAACAGTAAACAGGGATACAACAGTAGTTTTATAAAGAGGCTAGTTCATAAATAAACGCATTAGATAAGTGTGTTTACATTAGGTAGAGAAACCTAAGCAAAATTTTATCTAGTTTAAAGTAGACTATCAATAGTTTGAAAATACATTAAATACAGAAGATATAAAGTTCTTAAAATACTAATATATTCATTTTCTTCATGTTCTCAGCTACAGCAATATAGGCTTAACACTAACTGTATTATTAGTTTTAACAACCATAATGTTCTTGCATCATGATTGCCTTTGAATAAGAAAAATATAGACCATATTGTGCTATTTAAATAGTTAGATAAACAGGTACTATGTTTTTTCTATATCTCTGTATATAAACCAATAGGGCCTGAAGTCCCCTATACAGATACTCCGATAATCATAAGCTCATATTATCAAACTAAAATGTTGCCCATGGCAGACAGGCTGTTTTGGTCATTTTTTTTTAAAGACAAGAAAACATACTTGATTATGCTATGTCTTATTTATGCACAAGGATTTACATACATAGCTGTTGTTTATATTAATAGGAACAAATGATATACATTCTCTTTTTTTAAATGGAAGAAAGCTACTTATCTACTGGTGGGTGTTTCACTCTAACATCAGTGTGGCTTAGAACAGGGATCTTTAAAGAAATCACAGTAATAAACAATGAGCATTTAAAAATCCACGTGCAGAAATGGATTTTCCATTACTTTTCCTTTCATGTTTATGTTAATTTTGTAACTTAGTATCAACTAAGAGAGAATATTATATTTAAAATATATATATGGCTAAATCTGTAATCAGTCTTGAAGTAAATACAAAATACTAATTACTATTGAAAATATATTGATATGCAATTTTATGTATAAAGGTGAACTTTTCTGCATATAAAACATCCTACGTATTTGATAACAGAAGTAATTATTTCAGAATTGGTGAGGCTTGGAAGAAAAATGATCCCCTTCTCTCACTGAGCAGGACCAGGGAAATAAAAATAGCAGAAATTTAAACTGAAAATCAAATTCCAAGAGCTATAAGGAAAATCCAACATGGTACTGTGATAATGTTTATTTGTTATACCCATAAGAAGTCATAGAACAAAAAACAGCTGGAGCTTTCTGGATTTAAGAAAGAGGTAGCCAGCTATATTAAATGGAATCAAAGATTCAAATATCCATCAAGTAACTTTCCACTAATAGACACCGGGGCCTTCCTTCATCAGTAGTGTTTGAGGACCAGTCTCTTTCTTGCAATAAACAAAGAAATTGCTGTGTAAACATCTGCAACACTAAGTGTATTTCACTGTGTGGAATTTTTTGAGTAATTCCCCCATTCATTGGCCATTTTCTCTTGGCAGAGGATTATTTGGACTACATTTTATAAAGTATACTAAGAAATTTAGGGATGAAAAGTATTAGTATTATTATGTATAGGTAAGAAAGCAAAAGAAAACACAAAAAACTAGAACTCTTGGTTCCAAAGTGATACCTTTTATTAGACCAACTGGAAAATGGCAAGAAAATTGTTCTTTTTTTGCAAGCTCTCGGGATCAAAGTCCCTTTGTCAGGCTCCGGGAAAAGTGTAGATGGTACAAGATGGTAAAAAGTCCCCATAGGTAGGAAATAAACTTCATTTTTGCACAGGGGAAACTGAAGATGGAAGGGCAGTCCCTATGGGTCCATGAGAGCATCTTTGTGAGCTGTGTTGAGTAGCATTTTGATGTGTTGATCAGGTAGATTTCCTTCCCTGGAGGTGTCAGATGGCAAGCAGGGAGGCAAAAAAACTTCCTTGTTGTTCGGCAATGAAGTTTAATGTCCAAAAATCGGCTAAAATTCGGCATCTTCCATGTTTTGGGGTGTACCTGGTAGCCGTGTTGGTTACGAAGTACACCCCTGAAAAAGCCTGACAAAGGGACTTTGATCCCAAGAGCTTACAAAAAAGGACAGTTTTCTTGCCATTTTCCAGTTAGTCTAATAAAAGGTATCATTTAGTTTTTGTACGTCTTTTTGTCTCAGACCAACACGGCTACCAAGTACACCCCTGAAAGAAACACCTTGTTTTTATACAATCTGCAGTTTTCTTATGAAACTCTCATTGCCACATGATAATAATTGAAGCCCAGAGTCTACTAGGATTCCAAGAAGGATTAGATATTTATAAAATATTAAGAGCATCCATAGTGATAAGAGTTAGGAAAAACTTTTTATTAGATGGATCAAAGAAACCTTCAGCATAACTGGCCTACATGTAAATGATCTGCATGCAGATATACAAGGAAAAAACTTTCCTTATGATTGGGACCATAATAATTATCATGATGGAATATGCTATTCTGTAATTATACACTATAGTATAGTGTACAACTTCCCACGTCAGCTTATTTTTTGGTCACAGTGGGACTGTGACTCAATAGTGAGCTGGAGTCTATTCTGTCTCATGCATCATTGTCAGAGTTTTTAAACAAGTTCCATCTGCAGAATCGTTATTACAAGTGATGATATTTAAGCCACAAAAAACCTGGCTCAACTCTCTTGTATCCCAGGTTGATTTATGTGGCCGGCACTTACTTGTAAACTTGATCAGGAAATCACTGAGAGAATAAAAATGAAGCCATATAATGCCATCTTGCACTTTCTTTTTTAGAGTATAAATGTATTTTCAGGATCTGAGTTTTAGATCTGATCTCACATTGGTTCTTATTTGATCCATTTTTAGTTTACTCCTGGTATTGTTACAATTCCTAAGGATTTACTTCAGATATGTATTTACTTACTTGCCTTTTATCTCTATTAAATCTCAGGTATGGTTTCATTCTTGGCGAGCAGTATACAGCTACTGAAATATGTTAACAATTAGGGGAATTCACTATTTGGCTGCATCTGATCTTCACATCAGGTGAAAACAGACAACTATTATAGTTGACAGTTAGCTCCTCAGAAACATTCTCCCACTGGGTATTTTGTCACAGTGCATTGCTAGGGAAGATGATCTCCTTCAGAAACTGGAGACAATCACTGAATGCAGTCACTGATCATTCATGAAAGATTATTTCTAACTTCAAAGAGTAGTTAAAGTAAAAGGACATATAGAATAATAATCATCAGATCAGAGCTTTCACTTTTCATTTCTGATCTTTCTCTTGGGACCCCTTCCCCAATCCCCTCTCTCTGTCTTTTACTTCAGTCTTCACTAAGACCTCTGATTTTGCTCAGTGTACCCCCCCTGGATTGCAAGTCAAACATGAAAAAGGCCTCCACCTGCTTTACAGCCACAGTTATGTTCCTTTTTTAACATATATCAGATACAATTAGATGTCTACACTGTTGAAAACTCTAACATTACTGAAATCCATGTGTTTTAAATAAAACTCAAGGACTTGTTTACATATTTCATGAATTAAACACCTTTTTAAAGCTGCTGGTAGGTTATCCAGATAATCATCATGAGTGAGGCCTGTTATTTATCATTATATGTAATTAAACTGATTACCAGATGTGTAATCAAATCAGAGTTGTTGTCTACAGGAAATTCTTTTGATATAACAAAGCTGTGTACAAATTACAGTGATATTTGTTTTACAGACAAACCAAAATAGTTTATAAATCTCTCTTTCTAATGAAATAGAAATTCATAGGGTAAAGAAGAAATAAAACCATGAATGAGTCCAATTTCAAACTCATACTGGACACTTAAAAAAAATATATTTGATAATAAAGAGATGCTATTTAGTAAGGTATTTTTAAAATATTCTTATTTTTAAATAAGTGGTTAAATATTACACAACACTGTTCTACATATTTATAAGGCCGAGGCCTGGAACAAAAGCCCAGTAGTAATGTAAGCATAGATGCAATTATGCAAGGAATTGATAAATCATTAAGTTAAATTAACAGTTAAATATTCTTGTTCAGCTTTTGTAGGATTGTTTCACATTTTTAGAGCTTCTTACCAGCTCATGATGTGATATAATGTAAGGTGCATCTTTGTCAGATGCTGTATGGTAGAAAAGAGTAGTATGATTGACCACATAGCTTCAGTGATATTGTGCTATTCTATAGCAGGAGCTGGCTATTTCTGGGTTGTCTAATAGTTTCTATCTTTATGTAGCCCAGGTAACTCAGGTATATACTCCCCTTCTCCAATTGAAGGGAATTGTTAGCTGGCAGGTATGCTGTGGGGGAACTGCAGACCACTCAGTTTCCCTATGTCCCTATAGATCCAGGCCAGGACAGTCAGGGGACTTAACTATATACACATTTATTTACATTAACTTATCACAAAGGAAAAGAACATGGATATAAACATATGTACACTGTATATATATATATATATATATATATATATATATATATATATATATATATATATATATATATATATATATATAAAACGTATCTAAACAAGTAACATAAACAGTACCCTCTGGGTAAATGCCATAAAACCTTATACCAGTGCTCCAGATACAGGTAAGTCACAGGTAAGTATCTGATCTGAAACAGAGAAACCCCAAAATAAACATAGATAGCCAACAGATAAACTATAGATAAGTATAGGTGAACAATAAATAAGCCACAAATAAATACAAATAAACAACAGGTGAAATAATAGCAACAGGGGGTCCCAGCAGAGCCCTAGGACTCTACTCATCTACTAATTTACAACATGAGAGTTCACAAAATACAAGGCACGACTTCACACCACTTATGACACAAGAACCCCAAAGATAAACTCAATCCTGAGGGAAAACCCCAATGCCCATGGACTTTTCCCAAGCCCTACAAAGAAGCTGGTAACTTTAAGGGGGCTCTCTCAGTGGGACCTCCACTTTCAGGAGCCCTTAACTAACCGGGGGGGGGCACTCCCCCTCACCTATGGGAATCCTCTTTTCCCTGCAACTCATGTCTCCCAGGCCTGAAGGGTGGTCCTCGCCCTCTGTGCCAGGCTGCTCTCTCTCCTGCAGTGGGCTTCAGGGGAGTCACTATCCCCCGGAACAGGACTCCGCTATGCAGGGCTTCTGGGGCCCCTGGCTTGGCCCTGTTTGCTGGCTCAGTAGCCCGATCACTGTCTGGCTGTCTGGACTCAACCTTCTGCTATGGGTCGGAGGCCTGGGCTGCCTTGTGCAGTACCAGGCTTGGTCCACTCCTGCACCGAACTCCCAGTCTCATTCTGGGGGTTGAAGACTTGAGCCGCCCAAGCAAAGCTCCTACTCTGTGCACCGTCCCGTGCACCGTGCCTCTAGCTGCACTCCAGAGGTTGCAGACCTGAGCCACCTCACACAGCTCCCAGGGTCTGGACGCGTGTGCCGTGCTGCACACCAAAAGCCTAGCTGCTGGAGCTGTCCACCATTTCCCGCTGATGGAAGTCTTCAGGAGCACTTCTGGGCTACTGCTGAGCAGCTCTCCTCAGCTTTTCTAAGTCCCGCTCTTCTCTCTTCTATGACCCAGATGTGTTCCCCTCTTGCTGGAGGCACAGCTCCTTTTATATGCCCCAGGGCTCCGCCCCTGAAGTCTTCCAGACCTGAGTGTTGCAGTCTTCAATCAGGTCTGGGCAGGGGAAACTCCTCTCTCCCTCCCCTCAAGAAAAGGGCATGACTTAACTCCTCCTGCTGCCTCCTGATTGGGGGATGAGTTCCACCAATCAAAACAACAAGATTTCAAGCCTGGGACTCAACCCAAGCTCCAAAAGCAAGCCTACTACATTTACAAAATCCTTGCTACCGTTTTTGGTATCTCTGACACTTCTACAGCTTGCAACAGTTCTTTTCATTGGAGAAAGCCCTTGGCTTAGGGAAGTGCCATGGGAATCCATACAGGTTTTGTAGAGTTACCAAATGTTGAAAAAATGCCATTTCTCTCTCTCCCTCTCACATGCCTTTGAGTTAGGGAGAGAAGTTACACATAAACCAGTTTCAGTGAAAAGAAACTTGTTTAAACTTGTAACAGAACAGAAGTTCAGTGCACATAAACCAGTTTCAAAATGGCTGAAACTGGTTTAAGATAAACTTGGTTGAATGTAGTATCAGACTTAACTGATCTGGGTGGTTTATGAAACTTCTGTCCCAGATCCCTTCCTGGTTCAAGTTAAATCAGGGTCCCCCAGCATCCCAGCATTCCCTGGGCTGGGCTGGGCTGTCTGCTTCAGCAGAGAAGGATGGGGAGGTGGGGGAGAGGCAGGGACTGCCGCTCTCCAGGCATACCCTGGCTGAGGGATGGGGCCAGGTAGAGGGCTATCCTGCCCAGCTAAACTTACTGAAAGTTACTGCTGGCTGTGACTGATAGACTACAAATCCCAGAGCCACCTGGAAGCAGGAAAAGGAAGTGATGAGCAACCTTGCAGAGTCCTGTTTCTGTGATGCTGGACTGCAAAACCCAGAGCCCTTGGGGGCAGCAGGAATAGGAAGTGCCAGAGAGCCATGCTCTAGCACCCGCTGGCTTCTGGCCTGAGCCACTGCAAGCATGTGGCTGCATTTCCTGAATCAAAGGTAAATGTGTGTCTAGTTGTTTCTCAGTTTAATCTTTGTAGTTTAGATTAACCTGCAATGACTGAATTGATTCAACCTTGGGCTTTTTGACTGTTTGTACTTAGCCCTGGTGTCAATAACATTTTGGCAGTGTGCCAGAATAACAAATGAACAAGAACATTTACAGTCTAAGGCTAAGCGAATGCCATGCCAAAAACAGCTGTACCAAACATGATGTTTGGATCCCAAGGGAACAGAAAGACTGTCTGCTACAAGAGGAGGGAGGAAAACTTCAGAGCTGGATTGGGATCCTTTCAGTAATGGCATATGACCACAACAGCCTGTCCATGTTCTTGGAAGCAGGGAGTGAGGAGGTTGAGATGGTTGGATTGAGCTTCCCAAACACACCAAGACTCTAAGGGTACTTAAACATGTACAAGAAAGCTGCTCCAATATGCTGTAATTACAATGTTGGAGCAGACTCAATCAACTGAGTCTGCTAGAGCATAGTAATTACCATGCTCCAGCAGACTCCAGCATAACGTGTACCAGTTCCCCCGTGCTGCAAAATGGTGGTGGGGGTGCTTTCACTAAAGTTCATTCAATGAGCTTTAGTTAAAGTGCTCCTGCCGACCATTTTTCAGTGTGGGGGACACTGATACCACATGATGCTCTGGGTGCTTGAATTAGTCTGGCAGTTCAACTGGTAGCAATCTATGCTGCAATATTCATGATCTTTTAAATCCTGATGATAATCCTTAGTGGAGATACAAAAATTAGACAATTACATACAAATAAATGGTATTAAAAATGTTAGTATTAAAATAACTGGTAATACCATAATTTGATGTTTTTTTATACATGCATCATACCACAATGTTTAGCTGAGCACACAGATTGTTTTTATCCAAGACCCCTTCCTTGTTAACCTACTCTAGGTGATACTCAAGGATAAATCAGTGCCATGTAGTGAATATGGGTTTTTGTAGAATCCATACTTCCTTTGCTCCAGAGTCAGAATGTTTGGGAAGAGTGAAGAAGAGAATTAGAAGTAAAGAAAGGATATGGTTATGGAAATCAAGGTTGGTGAAACCCACAGAGAAGAACTCAGGTCCATCTTTCTGAAGGATTCTAGAAAGTCACTTAAATGATGTTAGCCAGCAATTGTGCATTCCTCATTTTCCAAGGCAGCTTATATGCACTGTGCATTCCTAACTTCAAATTAGTTTAACAGTAGCTGTACAGAGTCAATAACTGACTACAAGAAAAAGTGCTTTTGAAAAAGGAACATGTCACTGAATGAAAGTCCATCCTGGGTTTGGTGTGGCTTCAAGCAAGTCTCTATCTCAGTCTTCCTCATCTGTAAAATGGAGATAATAAGTCTTATTTTACTGGGGTATATGGGCATAAATTCATACATATTTTTCAGAGACCCTGGTACTGAAGTTATAAAATACCCTTGGAAGACTTGGAAGAAATTAATCATTCCATATTGAATAATGGATATGAATACAGGTTTTGAATAATTGTCCAGTAGATAAGGCAAAGCCAGATATTGAATTATGAAACTAAAATGACACAGGTAACATCAGCCTTCTTTATACACCATCTCTGTATGAATGAGGCAGGAATTTTGTAGAAAAAAATATCAGATGTCTAGAAACAGAATCACAATGTCCATGCAGCTGGGAAGCATATTAAATCTGCAAAGACAACTTGACTTCCAACTTTTTCTCAGTTTCAAATGAGTTAACTCTGCAAACAAAATAATGTTCACCTACTGTATATTTTTATTTAGTTATAGATATATGTAGAAGTAGGTATGACCTAAGCAATAGCTTAATCATAGGTCAAGTCCTTCTGAATTGCTGGGCATTGCTTTATACTCCAAATACATTGTATAAAAATAGGACTTGGTTGGAGAGTTGAACAGCTTTATTTTTTAGGTTGATATGGAAATAAACAACAACAACCACAAAAAAAAGCTTACTCAAAAGACTGATAAAAAGTGTAGATTCTACTCCCATAGCTAAATATAGAACAGCTGCTGGCAAAGAAAAACAATCGATATTTTCTATTTTTTGAGCAAACTGGAACAAACTTCACACTCATTTACATATTGCACAATCATATTCTTGTTCAGCTCTTCCCCCTTCTCCCATTCAGATCATCCATAATCCTAAAGCAACCTTCCTTGCAATGTTCACCAACTATCTCTTTCTTCCCCCCCCAATTACTTTCTCAAGATCTATTCACTTAGTTTTCCATTACCCATGTGTATACCTCTGCTGTCCATTCCTCTTCCACTTTCTTGTCCACCTCAGTCCCTGTTTACAAATCTGAAAGAACCAATTCACTATGTAACATGATGCACATTGGCTGACACTGACACAGCTCCAGTGAAGCCAACTAACAAAGGGTAAAATAAATAAAAATAATGTACCAGTTGCTCAGCTGGTGTAATTGATATAATTGCACTGGCTTCAATGAAGCTGCACTAATTTCCACCAGCTGGAGATCTGGTTCTTTATTTTTATTTACTTTACCTCTTGTTTCTAATTTCCTACCCCCTCGTTTGTTTGTTATGTTCATGCTCCATGTTGGCTTAATTTAGATTGTAAACACTTTGAGTAACCCTAGGCAGTTTTATTCTGTGTAAAGTGTCTTGCTAAGTATGATGCAGTGTGAATTTTATATAATTTGTGCTGGTGGTGAGTCTGCTTAGGACTGCAAAGGTGTAAATCAGGATAGTATTTGAACAAACTAGAATCCAAGTACTCAGTGGCTGCTTCTACACCAGATGCTTCCTGTGCAGTTGTCACTACACAGTCATTTAGTACTTGCATACCCAAGCACTAAATGGCTGCTCAGTAACTGGTGTTACTGTGCGGTAGTGTCCCACACTGCTTAGTAGCTCGTTACTACTGTGCAGTAGCGTCGTATCATGGTTCATGCCCCACGATGCTACTGCTCAGTAGTAACAAGCTACTGTGCAGTAGTACTGAGCTACTCCTGAATGGCTTAGTAAGCATCTTGTGTAGACACAGCCAGTATGATTTCAATTCCCACTTTATTCTTTGAACAAGATACCTTTTCATTTAAAGTGTCGTTCTGAAATGTATTTTCCTTTGGCACTTCTAAAACAGACTGTTGTCTTTTCTTTTACACGCATCTTACTCATTGGATCCACTTTCTGTTATATTTTACCTTTTAGGCATTGCAAGTGTAATTTTTGGTCAGGTGTTCACATAAAAAAGGCTGGGTTGTTTCTGGGTTTGCTGGCTTCGCTTCACTGAAGATGTGGTTATTTAATAGGTCTGTTTCTTTAATAGGCTCTTGTTTAAATGGGCATACATATACTAAAAATGCTAACAAATTATTTGAATAATATTTAGGTGAGTAACAGGAGAACTGCCTTTTTAAAGATATCTTCAGAATCTATGGGCTCATCTACAAGTGCCATTAGTGTGCACATGCCAATACATGTCCTATTAAGGGGAAGCTTATTGTTCCAGAGTTGATTGCTCCTGTGAGCTCTGTTTACACGTGTGCCTGGACTGCAGCACATTGAGCCGGGTTAGAGCAGCCTTGGCTGGCAGGGAGTCTGGGGAGTGTCAGCCTGTTGGTTTGGGGCTGCTTTGAATGGGCCCACTGTGCTGCAGAGGGGCTGGCTGGGGCATGAGGATCCCTCAGCATGGGGCTAGCTGGCACTAAAGCACTCTCACGCCTCAGCCAACTGGGCCAGCATCTACACATGTGCTAATGCACACAAAAAAACTCCATGGTAGGTACTTATATTCACAAGTACTACCCTGTTGCAAAGTTTATTATTGTTGCAAAGTTTCCTGAGCCCAGTAGGGGTGCATGTGTAGATGGTGAGATGTTTACTGCAGAGCTAATTAGACATCTCCACAATATATGTCTCATGTTGATGCACCCTGTGTGGTGCAAGTTTTGCTTTTTGTAAGTGAATCTACTTAAACAGTTTCATCAAGCTGACAAATTCTACCAACTCCAGAGATATTCCCTACTTCAAAAACAGGGACTTCGGACAGAACTGATAGTTATTTTCAAACTGGTGGAACTGCACAATAAAGTGTTTGATTTTAGTGTAGTCCTGGGATCTGTGCTTTTGGGATGTGGTGCTCACAGTTTTGGTCCCATAGGAGAGATGAAAGGTACAAGGCTACTCCTTGGGCCAGATTGGGCCCTGTGCCAGAATTGAAACCCAGGGCCCTGCTCTGCCACCACCTGTCTGAGATTGGGCTCCAGGGACCCCTGTTGCTTCCACCCAGCTAGGATTGGGCTTTGGGGGCCCTGCACTGCCCCAGCTCAGCCTCCGTATGCTCGAATCAGAGCCTGTGCTGTCCTGTTATTCCAATTTAGCATGCAGGGCTACAGCCTGTAGAACTCCTCACAGATCCACAGGGAGCCCTGCAAGCCAGATGACATGGCACCAGGGGCTGGATCTGGCCCACAGGTCAGAGGGTGAGCATCCCTGACTTAGGTTATAAACAGGTATTATTAATTTCTAGAAGTGGAAATTTCTGACAATGTTCATTATTTCACTTGAAATCAAAATCAAGCTCATGAAGGCTGCAAAACTGAAAGAGAAATATAATGACAGCTTTCTTTCAAGATCTGGATGCTTTTTGTAATCCGTGAGGGGACCTACAGGTATACAAAATCAAAATAATGGGAAAAATGTTAGCTATACATTTTTGAACCACTGGATTTGGATCGTGTCTCATACACTGATTTGCATTAAAGTAACTCAGTTATATAGTCTCTGCTGCAGAAATTGCTTTAAGTAGTTTCCTCTACCTAGCCACATCCATTAGAGTTATGGGTTTTTCCTATTAGAAATTAAATTAAAAGCATAAATACTTGCCAAATGTTTCAAAGCTTGGTCCCCAAAGGTAGGCTTATAAATGCCTATTTTATTTACGCTTCTAAATAAAAGTGGCCTGGTTTTCTGTGGTGGAGAATATCTAGTACTTCCATTAACTGTTCAAATTAGTTTAAATATGGAAAGGAGCCTAACTGGCTTCAACATTTGAACATTTTAGCTATATTTAATTTGGGAAAGCATTTTATGATACACATGTATAATAAAAGTCTTCACCTTATATTCCACTATACTATATATACAAATACCATTAGACTATATTTTACAACGTATCACACAATTAGCCTTTCTGTTGTAACAAAAATCCAATTTTGGAGAAGACTGACTAGTAAGGAACTAGCATACTAAGGGCATGTCTACATGTGTATTTAAGCGCAGATAAATTTAATGCATATTAATTAAGCTAATGTGCATTAAGCAATTTTCGGCACATGCCTACACATGCAGTGACTTAGCACTAAAGTTTAGTGTACTTGACTTCAAAGTTAGTGCCAAGTCCTTGCAGCCCTGCCATGTGCCGCTAGTGGCTGGGCAGGCCTAACACTAAAGTTAGTGCCGGGTCACATCTACACATGAGTTATAGCACTTTAACTAATCATGCCTAAATTTGATACCCGCATTTTCATATATCAAATTTAGACATGAATAGACTAATTTTGCCATTTTTAATTGTCATGAAAGGCATGCGCGTGTAGACACATGCTGGTAATGCACATTAAATTAGGCTAATGAACATTAACATGTCTCGTGTACACATGCCCTAAAAGACTGTATATTAGAAGTTTAAGAAACACTAATAGGGAAGAGATTATAATAGGTAAGGTGAACAAAAGTTATAAATACATTTTTGGACATAAGAATGGTACACAAATTTTTGTATGGAAAAAAGGTTAGAATTTTGTAGTGATATTTTTTATTGGATCAACTGTACAGCTGAGGAAATTTTAAATAAGTTTGAATGTAGGGCTTTCTTCTGAGCAATTGAGAAAAAAAGCCTTACATTCAAAAGCTTGCCTAAAATTATCCCAATTGTGCAATTGGTCTAATAAAAGATATTACCCACAGAAATCCTTGCCTTTCACATATTTCCCAGACCATCACATCTATAACATTACTCCAACACTACTACCTCATATAAACAAAATATTTATGAGGTGACAGTGAGTGTCTATACACATGCTCCGGGGTAGGGGAGGGGGGGATTTTAATTAGAGCAGCCCTCAGAAGCCTTTATAGTTAAAACACCCACAGTGTCTTGTGTATTCAGTGCCCCATGCTTCATATTAGTGATGTGGATACTTTAACTAAAGTTTGTTTGATGAACTTTAGTTAAAGCACCCCTGCAGCCATTTTGAAATGTGGGGGATGCTGAATACACATGACAGTGAAGCTGCTTGTGTGTTATAATTAGAACACATCCGAGAAGACCTCCCTCACATGTACAGGCACCCAGTAAGCATATTAAAAGATATTAATACATAGGAGGCATAAGAAAATTCACTCAACTCAAACACATATAGGTCTGAAAATGCTTACCTCACATTGATGAGCAATTATGTCTATATAATTGCATTTTTACTCCTCCTTTATGACAGTGTACACAAACATAGGCAAAGAGTTAACAGGGGCAGGGGGTCAGAATGTAAAGGTGGTAAACATGAGACCTGAGTTGAACACAGGAGTTGAAATGTAAGTTGTGAAATTTGGAATGGGGATTATTATAGATCCTGGAGTTAAAGAGTTAGTCTGGTACTAAATAACATAATAAAATATAGACAGGAACACAAAGTTCAGCATTATCTCTGTGTCATAGCTCTGTTTCAAGAGTTTTCACTTAGAAACTCATACAGACATGTGAATTTGTTAAACAGAACCTCAAAGGATTTAAGATCTTGTTATCATACAAGAAGAGGTATCTAATTTCTTCCATGTAGAACTTTATCCAGTTTATGATCCCTCTGAGAGGTCTTTGTATACATATACTTAGATATGGTTATAATGAGAACTCGCTGTATCCATTCTATCAAAAAAGATATAACATACTATTTATTTTATCACCAATTCATTGTAACTTGTTTCATAATATAAGCATATGTATTAAAATATCCCTAAAGCTTATTTGGCTTTTGGGGGTAGGGGTAGGGAGATTGTTTTCAAGGGATGGTGCCCATAAAAAATCAAAATTGTCAGATCTAGTGAACCAGGAGACAGGAAACTCATAAGTTAATGAATTTATTAGGCTCATTTTCTTCTTTGCTTTCCAACTATTTTTCTACTGGTTCTTTCAAGATTATTCATTAATTGCTAATTATCAAGGGCATGAACCTAAATACATTTCAAGTACCTAAGTAAATTTAAATTTCCAGGAAATTATCCTCCATTTAACACCCAGGTCAAAACTGGAAATGTATTCAGATACACAAGATTTTTAAAAAGCTAGCAAAGTGTATTGGTATTTCTTTTTTACATTATATCCAAACAGCCTCCTACATCAAGAACACATCTATCTAATGATTTTTCTAGATGAGTTTATTTCCTGAAAGTTTTATCAGGTGTTTTTCCATCTCTATCACTTTTAAATGTACTCTTTAATATTGCAGCACAGACAGGAGTTAAACACAAATTTTCAACATAACTTGAGGCTAAAATGTTTAGCCATAGGATATTAATCACATCATTGTTTTTCTTGTTAATTTTTTTTTAGCATTGTTAATACATTTACATATCAAAAAAGAAACAAAAAAACAGAAAAAAAAATTGCCCTTGCTTGATTTGTGTAGTGCATATAGAAACAACAGAAGGATGGTTTATAATTATTATTTCATAGTTAGTATGTTGTTATTATTTATCATTTGGTTTTGCCAGATAGGACATCAGATTATCTATTATATTAAAATGTTAACATTTCATAAGAAGCTTGTCCTATTTGACTCTATCTGGCCATCTAATTAGCACTCCCTTTATAGACTCCTCTATTTATGGTGACACTCCATTTATAGCTTATTTTAGTGATGGGGAATAAGAGTCCCAAATTGTTTCAGTGCTTTATAATGTGCAAATTGCAATTCCAGGTATAGTGAAACTCCATTTATAGTGAAGTTCTGTGGAAAAAATTCGGAATTCATTATAGCTGTAACATATACTTTTAAATTAACCTTTTCAGTGGCACTCCTATTGCCATATTGTAGTATTTTTTTTTCTCAGAGAAGTCTAAAGCAGAGCAGGTTTCATTTCATGGAACATCAGGATGAATCAAAATCATGAACATACATGAATATAAGACATTTTCTAGATGTTGAAGAAATGTTCTGACAAGGTTGCTTGGGTGAATTTGATATCTTTTATTAGACCAACCCAAATGGTTGGAGAATAGTTATTAAGCAAGCTTTCGGGTTCAAAAACCCTTCATCAGGCTAAGGACGCTGCAGCAGTTGCTGTGTGCTCTTCCTGGATGGAATGAAAAGTAAAGAAGCCAGGGGCTGGGCTGGGCTGGGCTGGGCTGGGCTGGGCTGGGCTGGGCTGGGGAGTCAGTTGCCAGGCAGATTGTAATGTATCAAAAATCCAATGTCTGTGTTTAGTCCCTGATCTCTAGTATCCAGCAGGTTGATGAAATGGAGCTCATAGGCTCGTCTCTGGGATGTGTTGTGTAAATTTCCCTTGAGGATCAGGACTGAGAGATTGGAGAGAGAGTGGCCCTCCTGTGAGAAATGTGCCCCCACCGGTAATTGGGTGTTTCTGTCTTTGATGGATTTCAGGTGTGCATTCATTCTGGTGCGCAGTTGTTGTCTGGTCTCTCCTACATATCTTCCATCAGGGCATTTGGTGTATTGGATGAGGTATACTACATTCCTGGAGGTGCAGCTGTAAGATCCTGGGATGCTGATGGCTCTGTTGTGGGGTGTAGTAATAGTGGAGGTGGTGGAGATGTGGGGGCAGGTTTTGCATTTCTTGTCATGGCACGGTCTGGATGCTTTTGGTGTGTTCTGGGGCTGAGGAAGTTTGCTTCTTGTGATGAGGTTGGCGAGGTTCGGTGCTTGTCTGAAGGCTAGGATGGATGACTCTGGGAAGATTTTTTTAAGAATAGGGTCTTTTTCTAATATGGGTTGCAATTTTTTGAGGATTTTCCGTATAGGTTCAAGGGATGGGTGATAGGTCATAACCAGCGGTGTGCGATTTGTGGGTGTTTTTCTTCTGTACTGCAGCAGTTCTTCACGTGGTATCCAGGTGGCTCTTTCAAACGTGCGATCTACCTCTCTGGAGGAGTGTCCTTGCTGGGTGAAAGCCTTTTTAAGATTGGTGAGGTGGCGATCCCAGGTGTTCTCTTCAGTACAGATGCGGTGGTATCTTGGCTGTATATCACAGCTTTTTTGGTGTGTTTCGAGTGATTGCTGGTTTTGTGCAGATATGTGTGTTGGTCTGTGGGTTTCTTGTATACTGTGGTCTGTATTTTACCCTTCTGGATACTGATCATTGTGTCTAAAAAGGAGATGTTGGTGCTGGAGTATTCTAAAGAAAGTCAGATGGAGGGATGGTGACTGTCGAATTTCTGGTGGAACTCAATTAGAGATTTCTGGTTCTCACTCCAAATGATGAAGATGTCATCGATATATCGTAAGTACAGCAAGGGTTTGATGGTGCAGTTCTTGAGGAAGTCTTCTTCCAGGTGGCTCATAAAAAGGTTGGCATACTGTGGGGCCATTTTAGTGCCCATAGCTGTTCCCATCGTCTGGAGGAAGTGTTGATTATTAAAAGTGAAATTGTTATGTGTGAGGGTGAAGTGTATAAGCTCAGTGATACCTTTGGGTCTGTATTCTGGGTTGTAATCTTGTTCCTGTAGATATGTAAGGCAGGCATGGATGCCATCCTGGTGTGGGATGTTGGTGTATAGGCTGGTAACGTCCATGGTGGCTAGGAGTGTGTTGCTGGGAAGGTGGTCTATGTTTTTAAGTTTCCGTAGCAAGTCTGTGGTGTCTTGGACAAAACTCGCTCTGTGGGTGACAAGCGGTTTTAGGATGGGTTCAACAAAACCTGATATTTCTTCAGTTAGGGTCCCATGGTTAGATATGATAGGTCTGCCAGGGTTCCGTTGTTTGTGGATTTTAGGGAGCATGTAAAAAGTGTTTTAAAATACAAAATTATTTCCTTCCCTTTTGCTGATATAGCTTTAGGTAGACAGGGTGCATTTTTATGTTTACTCTATTTCTGATGATATATCTATGCTGTATGTCTATAATGTCAAGAATCTGGCATCATTACTGCCAAAGACAAGATACAAAACTAGATGCACAAATTCAGGGGTGCTCAACTCCCAGGCCACAAGGCAGAACTGGCCTGCAGTTTGATGTCATCCAGCCCTTGTGGTTCCCCATGGGTCAGAAATCTGGCAGCAACGAAGCAGTGGAATAGTTCTCCTGCTGCCAAATTTCCATACCCATGGTGAGTCCTGGGCCCTACATGTTGGGTCTGGTGCCTAATTCCAGCACTCAGGACCGGGTAGGGGTGGTGCCAGGTTCCAGAGCCCAGTCCCAGTGTGGGAGGCCAGAAGAGAATGATGCCAGGTCCCCAGGACCCAATTCCACTGCAAATGGGTGGAAGGGAGCTGTGACAGGTCTTCAGGGCATAATCCCAGCGTACAGGAGTGGGAGGAAGTTCTGATCCTGGTATGGGGGGCTAAAAGGTTGGGCACCCCTAAACTAATCTATTCCATTCCTGTTACAAGAGTGCTTGCCATGTTTAATTTGCAATTGATTTAAAGTAAATTCTTCATAAGTAATCATTTTTGTATAACAGAATGGTATGTTTCATTATTCATACTTTGATTAAAATAAAAACTACGGACTACAATTATTGTAAAAGTACTTAAGGAAAAAAAAAAAAAAACCCCTTCTACATTCCCTTCCCATTCTGCTCCCCTAACCACAAATGTAGAGATCTTTTCCATGGTACATAAGGAGCAGAAAGGAAATGTAAATGGGATTGAAACAAGATTGAAGGAATGCACAATGGTGTTTATATAACTTCCTTGTTGGACACCAGATTATCACAGAAAAACAAGCTCCATTGACTCACTCCTAAGCAACGTGGATGACTTGGGTGCTGCTCCAAGATTATGCTCAGGTGCTCTGGCTCTGGAAAATCTGAGAGCAGAGTTAGGGCATGTGCTCAAAGCTGCTGTAAGGCTAGGTACAGAAATTACGCATAAACCAGTATAAGTGATCAGAAACTGGTCTAAACCTATAACAGAACAGAAGTTTAGTGCACATAGACTGGTTTACAAGTGATGGATCCCAGATTAAAATAGACCTAGAGGGTAAGGTTGTGCGAAGCTTCTGTAGCTGATTTGATTTGGAGTAGATTCAGCCCGATTCAGGGACCAAATCTCCGAATCTGAATTGAATTGGAAGACCATTTAAAAGCTCCAAATCGATTTGAAGCATTCAAATCAACTCAGAAAAGCTTCAGAAAAGATTCGGCCACTTCAAAGATTCAGCTATAGACTAAACAGGCAGCTGACACAGTTGTCTCCAGCTGGTAAATCTGTTGGGGTTGGGGGAGGGAGCAGGGAAGGGACATGGGGGAGGGAGGGGCTGCGTCTAGAACAAGCTGCTCAGCCGGAGCATGGGGGTGTGCTACTCAGGGAGAGGGGTGTGTGTGGCGGGGGGGCGGGATGTGAGCACAGCAGCACCTGTGTGCTGCCTGGGAGTAGGTGCTATGCCCTGCTGCCACTTGCCCAGCTGCAGCGGGGGGCAGGATGTGGGCATAGCTCACTCCAGGCAGAAGGTGGCAGGCAGCAGCAGGGCATAGCCCCCAATCCCAGTGCTGCTGTGCCCACATCCCATGCCCCTCATGTCCGCTGACAAGAGGTAGCAGAGCAGGGCCCCTGCTCCCAACACTGATGTGGACATAGAAGCACTGGGAGCAGGGGCCATGTACTGCTACCACCTGGAATGAGCTGTGCCTGCATTGTGCCCCTCCCCTGGGTGCCAGGAGGGCAAGTGGTAGCAAGACATAGCCCCCATGGCTTCCCCCACCAGGGCAGAGGCAGGCACAGCCAGGGGAGCCACAGGAGAAACCTCCATGGCTGCCCTGCCCGGCCCCATCCACTGCCTGGCCCAGCCTCTGGCACTTAAATAAAAAACAACAAAAGAACTCCATACTCACTGGCTTCAGTAGCAGGGATTAGGGTCTCTGAGGGCTCATGGCAGAGCTCCCCGCCATGCAGTGTGGGGCAGTGGGGAGCAGCAGGGATCACCCCCCACCTGACAACCATGGTGCACATGCAGTGTGGCTCAGCAGGGTACTGCACACTGCCTGGGAGCTGGGGTGGCTCCACATGTCAGCCAGAGCCCAGCACCATTCAGTCCCAGTTTCCAGACAGCACTCTGCACCCTGCTGAGCTGCACTGGACTCCTGCCATGGGGGAAGCTGCTGTGCTGGTGCCAGGTGCGGGAGGGGGGAAATCCCCATTGCCCCTCAGAGCTCCACTCTGTTAGAGTGCCCAGAGACCCCAATCACTGTTGCCAGAGTCAATGAGTGCAGGCCTTTTTTTTTTATTTAAAGTGCTGGGACTAGGCTGCAGCCAGGCACAGCAGCCATGGGGGCTTTTCCCGCAGCTCCCCCTACCCAGGGAGAGGCAGGCACAGCTCGATGAGTCACGGGAGAACCTGCAGCCTCCGGCTGTGCCTGCCTCTCCCTGATCTGAATCATTGAATCTCTCCAAATCAGCGCTGACTCTTCCGAAGCCAATTGAGCTGAATCAATTCAGGACAGTGATCTGAATCTCCTAATGAAATCACTTGTCCTCTGAATTGGCTGAATCCAAATCAAATACTTCCCTATTCGCACAGGCCTACTACAGGGATGTAGTGTCAGATTTAATCAGGTTAGGTTAGACAAGTCTATCAAACTTTTGTGCTGAATCTCCTCCCAAATCAAGTTAGGTTGCAGTCCCCCAGCATCCTAAGATGCTTTGTGGCTCTACTGCTAACCTCCACCTCCCAGGGTAGACAGGCTCGCCTCAGCCCATAATCCTTTGCTCCACTGGAATGCTGAACTGTCCCCACCTCCTGGCTGTCACAGAGCTGAGGCAGCAAAGCCAGGACCCTAAGCCACTGCCTTTTACCAGGAGAGGAGGGATGGCAGGTGAGGGGGAGAATGGGGGCCACCAAATGTGGGCTTTTCCCTGCTGCCTGGCTGGCCAGCTGAGCCACTACCTCTGCCTGTCACAACTCTAGGCTGGTTCGGGGGGAGGGTGCAGGTCCACAGACACCCGGGACTTGGGGTCACGTGCCAGGCAGCCAGTCAGGGTGGCCCCCACTCAGCTGGGCTCAGCTGCCCTCAGCAATGTCTGTTATGCTGGGAGCACCCCAAGTTTTCTGGCTTCAGCCACTGCAGCCTCTGCTTGCCTCCCCCAAAGGAAGGGTGAACATGAGTTCTGTTTGTTTGTGATCCAATCTATGCAGCTTGGAGAAACCTGTGTTGATTAGGTTGATTAGGCCTCAGGCTTTTTGAATATCTCCTTAGCCTAAGTCATCTACACAAATAACTTGGCCTTGGCACACAAAGTAGAGCGAGTTCACAAGATTTGGGGGGGCAGTCCTAGACCTACCAGTGAAGTAATATAGACATAATCTAAGTTGCAGCATCCATCCTGTGCCTAAGGGTGAATTTTATTTAGAGTGTATTACTTACAGCAATGATTAATGGTTGAAATTCATCCCTATAGAGATGGTTATTACTAGGTCTCTGACCATTGCAGTTCCATTTAAGCCTAATGTTGAGGGTGAAAATGGAGTTTCATTTGTACATAGTCTGTAGACTAGACCTCTGTCCAGGGGCCAATTTCACTGTATGCCAAAATAGGGAATACAAAAATACTACCAGTCTCTGTTCAGGGGAGTGTCTAAGTAAATGTTTTTAATTTTTTTTAATTAAAAGTTTTGAAATTGAACTTTAAAACCATGCTTCAAGTTATATATGGGTGGAGTCATTTGAAAACAGCTGAAAATGTTTATTTTTTTCTTTCAAATAAATGTAAAAAGCTGTTCAATAAATAAAGGTCTGTACATTTGTACAACAGTCATAAATTATAAACTGTGTTCTCAACAAATGACTAAACTATTGTATTTGAAAGTATTTATTGATTATATTGAGATTTTTTTCTTTTTCTGTTTTTTTTTTTTTAAACTCAAGATCTGTAATAGTCAAATAAATGCTATTTGGTTTACCACACCTGGAGCACTGTTCACCTGTGATTAATAATACCATTAATTAATTAATTAAGAGTAAGCAGCATGTATAGAGATGCATGAAGGGCCATTAACCCCAAATTTAATCTACTTAAAATAAAATCCCCTCTCCACCCCCAATTATTATTCCTACTCCCAGTACACATGCCCTCCAGGAACAGAGGTTATTCCTCAGTGCATGGACTGGCATCTCCACATTTCAACTAACCCCATAGCTCTTTAGGACTGAAAACGACCTTTGTTGTACTCTGCACAGCTTGGAAAAACCGGATACCATGACCCATATGGTCATGTCCAAATGACTACACAAGGTTCAAGGTAGTGGTAAATCTGGCCAAATGTCTCTAATAAATAGTGCTGGTGCCATTTTACTTTATAAAGGTGCTTTTTATTCAATTTTGAAAAAGCAGGAGGAAATAAGGTAAAAACTTAAGGAGAAAATTAGTTATGAGGTAGGAAAGAGGAAAGATAGAAGCATAGTAAAGCAAGTGATCAAAATATATTTCTCCATTTTTTCTGTCTCAGTAGAGGATTCAGGGATTGACTAGACATGGTGACTGGAGTCATTGGAAGGGAGAACATCTGTTGTTTGAAGGAATTGGTACAGTATGAATTGTGTTTTTTAGTTCTCTGAAAATTTAATCTTCTGAATCTAGTAAGATTTTTCTCTGATAAAATTGAACACAGGGCAACAGTATGCACACATAGAAATCAAAGTGACACCACAGCCACTCGTTCTGATTCACAACAAAGAAACAAAATACAGAATGTAAAGAATCAGTATCTTATAAAGTCTGAATTTGAAATAGCTATAAAATAATCTGGAACAGAGGATATACTGATTCCTAGGCAATGCTATGTCATCTGACTATAATTAAATTATTTGTACTTGGTACATCATGTAAGGATGTTAAAATGCATGGTAATCCTTTAATTTGATGATCTTGAAGAGAATCATTTTTTCTTTTTGTTTCTCACATGTATATTCAGGAAATGTTAGAAAAGAATGGTGTACTAGAACTCCTTGGAAGGGCAGATTCAAGTGGAAGAACAAGCCTTTTTGTGCTACCATAGATGTGCTACATTGGAATCTCTATAATAAAACCATTTTATTTTAAATTAAATGTAAATGCATTGTGCCTCAATTTCTGTGCTGTCTGGGAAATTGTCCAAATAAAACCAAGGGCTGTACTATCCACATTTGCAAGCATTTCCCAATGTTCAGTGCTTTTTTCCACAAATATTCTAGCCAAATAATTCCTATCCAAATTAGCAACAGCCACAGACCAGAAAAAAAGTTAACTTCTTGACGTGTCAATATTCTGAAGCAGGAAAGGGGAGGGAGCAGAGGGGAACTGTCTGTTGAATGTCTACTTTACTTGTAGAATATGTGTAGACCCCTGTTTCAGCAAATTATTACTGAGCTACTTGGCCTTGGCACTAAGGTAATAAAGTCTTTCCCCTTTTGTCGCCCCTTTGTGCATTTTAGCTCATAAAGAGAAATGTGTGATTCCTTTATAAATCAAAAGAAACTGTAAAACTATAAAATATTAGTATCCTGATCCTTTAGAACCAAATATAATTTTCTCTCTTTAGAATAAATCTGGATCAGTGGCTTATGGATTTTTGCATTCCCCCTCCTAGTGCTCTTATATGCTACTCAGACTTCTCAGTGAACTGTGCATATGTATGAGAGAAAAAATAATCTCTCTGTTTTGAATATTATTAACATAAGATTCTTATTGCTATGGTACAATACCTAACCCATGCTAGGAGAGAAAGTTATTGTTCTTCTTTGAATTTCTGTTATTACATGTGAAGGTGAGCATTGCTTGGGACTTCATCAGAAAGTTTTAGGAAAAAATCCCCCACAAAACAACTTGGGCTCATTTTCAGTCCAGAGAAGTTTGCCACTACCAGTTGAGAGAGGTTGGGACTCCTGAGAAAAAGTTCCAGAAATATTCAGTTTAACTGCTGGAGTTGCAAAGATTATTAAATTCTGGAGGTCCAATGTTATTCAAGTTGGAAGGCACCCTTTTGCATATCACAGGTCACCCCCAAAAAGGGCAGGAGACATTGAAGAACTCGCGGAATATTATTTAGCAGTTTCCCTTTTCCTCATTTTCTCCTCAGTTCAGACTCTATTTCTCCTCCAGAAAGCTCTAGCATGGCACTTTACTATGAAACTTGGATAGCATTTGTGTGACTTTTAATCCAAGACAAATGCAGTTGCTGTGAGAACTAGCCAACAATAATGTAGTCTGTGTCTGACTATGCTGGCCACCCACTTACCTTCCCCTACAGGGATTAAATCCCTTTAATTTCTTTCTTGTTCTCTTTAACTTTTGGCTTCTTCCAGGCAGGTAAGAATATGCTAAAATTGCATCTGATCATAAGTCTCCCACAGCACCTAGATAGGTGACTTTAAGAGGGTTATGTCTGGTTTCATGAAATCTATCTAAATAATACCTATATGATTTAAGAGCTGTACCCTTGGAACTGCAATGGGCACATCTACATGAGACGCTATGTTGCTGTAGTAATGAGGTACGGTGACATAGCTCATTGCTATGCCAATGTAGTATTGGCAGGCACTAACTGTGAAGTGGCCACTACTACACAGTAGCTCATTGCTACTGCGCAGTAGGGTTGGAAACCACCCGTGCACCACCAGGACTGTGCATTATAGGTGGCTACTGTGCCGTCATTTAGAACTTGCTAAAGCAAGATCTAAATGATGGCGCACTGGGACACATGTGTAGACATGCCCAGTGGGCTCATCTACATGTTCATTAATGAGCTTTTCCTAATGCACATTAAATTTAGTATCTGTAATGTGAGGTACTAAATAAATGCACATTAGACTGCCCTACTGCGCAGTAGTGAAAGTGCATACTTTTTTAGTGGTGCTTAATGTGCAGAAAAATTGGCTACTGCATAATAAAGTGTACATTTAGATGTGTCCAGTGCATTTCAGATGCAGTGGGTGCATCTACACGTGTGCATTTACTGCACAGTAACCAAAATTACTGTGTAGTATGGGCATGCATCTGCATGTGCATGCCCACACTGTGCAGTAAATATGGTGACTTATGTTGAGCTGAGCATACATTTGATACTTGCATCATGCTGGTATCAAATCTATGCCCGATTATTTACTGTGCAGTAACACATGTGTAGATGCCTTACTGCCCTTTAATGTCTGCATATGTAGACTCCAGCCTGTTCCCGTAAATTTAAGATGGTTCAAATCCACATATAGACACACCCAGTGAATCAGAAACATCCTTCAATCCTTGTCACCTTTATGCATACCAGTTTCTGAGGACTTCAGGCTAGTCCCAAAGTAACAATTGCAGCTAAGAGCTGAACAGATCTGGCTCTCAACAGTGCTTGTCTTCTTGGTTTGTGACTTTATTTAGAGCCTAGAAGAGAGGTGCTGTGGAAAGTTATCTACCAGGCCAACACTTCTTCAGGAAATATCCTTAGGCAACCAATTAACCTAACTTTTATCCTAATTTGCACTTCTGGGGAAGAGGTAGTATTCAAGCCATGAAAATCTAGATGCTCTCTGGGCCCATCTACATGAGATGCTTACTGTGCATTAGCCTAATTGCACTGAGCAGTAGTGTGGTGGTTAAAAACTATGTTAATAGCCTAATGCACAGTGTTATTAGGCTAATGTGCAGTAAAACATCATGAAAAAGCCATGAGCTGGTGCTACCACTCTGGAACACTAGTTACTGCATGCTTAATTAGTACTTTATGAAGCAAGTACTAAACTAAATGTGCAGTACCTAAGGTGCATTAATAAACATGCAGACATGCCCTCTGACTACAAAATGACCTGAAAATGGGCACCACCCATAACAACAACATTCAGCTTTGACAGGGATTCTATTTCACTATGCCATTTGAGATATCTCACTCTTCCATTTGATAGAAAATCTTTGTATTTAAGCAAATAAATTTAAGGAATTTGTTGTAGAAATATCAAATATGCTGCCGTCTCTATACTTAAAGTGTCTGCTAGCCACAAAAGTTATACTATGGCAGTCAAGAGAAGTGGAGATAGTTCATTAGTGGAGATAAGAGAAGCTAGGAAATGTTTTAGGCAGGATGGACAATAGTTTATGTGAAGAAGTTCCTTTACTAAGGAATTTAAAATGTGAGGGCACCTACACACATTAAACTAGTTTTAATTAAAGCACCCCCCACTGACATTTTGAAGAGTGGGATGCTGTATACATGAGACACTGAATACACAAGATGCTGTAGGTGCTTTAATTAGAGTGGCTTCCGAGAGCCACTTTAATTAAAGCACTCCTCTCTCCACCACTCCGGAGCATGTGTAAAAACAACCTGAGATTCCTGTTGAAACCTTTACAAGCTCTTATAATTGTACTTTGGTATTCATTACACTTGTCAACAGGCTAGTATGTGACTGTATATGTTATTTCTTGTTTATGACATTTTTGGCAGGGGAGGAAGCAATTGATCTAGAAGTACTGGGAGATAAATCTTATATCAGTGGAGAAAGGGATGATGTTACTTCAGGATGCCAAGGAAGAGAGTATGCAAGGGTGGTAAAGCTTTTGACACAGTCTTTTATTATTTTTCTTTGCAAACATCATCAGAACTTTGTGAAAAGGATCTCAGTATTTGGTAGAACTTTTATGAAAAATCTGCTTCACTTCATGGGAAGTTACTCAGAATGTGGTTCCAAATGTGTTTTTCTAACTAAAGAGAAACGTGTGGTGCATATGAAAAAATAAAGAAAACCATGAAAGATATCTTTGTTAAATGTCAGTGATATGTGTCTGTTATTCTTCTGTCTTGAAAGCTAATAAACTTAAGACCAGTTGCTTTAGAGACAGGATAGTTATTAGCTCTCAGTCGAAATTAATGTCCCACCGGGAATTTACAGTACAAGAAAAATGCTCTTAAGTGTTTGGGGCCACCTGAGCCACCCAGTGAAAGTATTTTCTGGCAGAGGAGGTGTTATTGTTGCCATAGCCTTGCCACATGATGTTATTTTCCTAAGTAAATGCAGTTTTCCTACTAACGAGTTCTGCCCAAGCCCATCGGCAAGAAGCCAAGATTTACTTTTCATGCCTGGGATGGAAGAGATGGTTTTGAGAATTGTGTGGCAGTAATAGGGGGAATGAAGGAAATTACAGACTTATGGATTTAAATGAAGCCCTTGTAAAGCAGGTGGATTTAAACACAGAGGATGATTCTGAACATGTTTAGAAAGACTCAGAAGGTTCCCCTGAAATGTATATTTTAAAATCAGTTATTCCTGATGGCAAAGACTAGGTCCGTGCTAAGCTTCAGGTGCCAATTCGGTGTCAATTCAGGTGCCAATTTTGTGGCCAAATCTCCAAATCTGAATCAAATAAACGGACCAATAAAAAGATCCAAATCAATTTGAAGCTCTCTGAATCAATTTGAAAATGATTCAGAGAGCTTCGATGATTCGGGCAGTCCCTGGTCGCTGCAGCAGGGAGCTGGAGCCGGACTCAGAGCTGGTAAGTAGGAGGCGGAAGAAAGGAGGCTGGAGGAGGGGGAGGAGACCATGGGGGAACCCCTGCCAGGCCTCATGCCCTGCCTGCTGTCCTAGCCCTCCGATCCCCACCCGCTGTCTCAGCCCCTCCATGGCTGCCTTGCCCCAGCTCCCGGCCCTTTAAAAAAAAGCCCCCACACACTGGGTGCTGCCCGGCAGGGGGGTGATCCCCACTGCCATGTGCTTCATGGGGGGTCTGTCATGAGCCCCCCGATTCCCTCACCCACACTCCCCCAACCTCCCCTTGACTGTCCCACCTGCCTCAGCTCTGACCCTTTAAGAAAAATAATGAAACAAATCCCTTGGACTCACCAGCTCCTGCAGTGGCCACGGGGCTTCAGAGGGCTCATGCAGAGTCCCCCATGCAGCACGGGCAGGAACCAGCAAGCCTGGGGGGGTGGGGAAGTGGATTGGGTTTTTTTTTCTTAAAGGGTCAGAGCTGGGGCAGATGGTGCAGCCATGGGGGGTGCTGGGTTCAGGGGACTCATGCAGCCTCCCCATGCACTTTCCAAGTGCCGGGAGCAGGAATGGGTGGGACAGCCATTGCCAGGGGTGGGAAAGAGGGCGGAGGGTGAGCTTGTGTGATTTGGAGATTCAGTGGAAGCCAGATCTCTGAATTGGATTCAGCCAAATTGATTCAGGACAGTAATTCAAATCACCAAATTGAATCACTGTCCCCCAAATTGGCTGAATCTGAATCTGAAGCAAATACTAGCCACTTCACACATGCCTAGCAAAGACTTCTGGGCATATATAATGTGATTTTGCTTTCAAGAAAGAACATAAGGTGCTTGAAAACAAAAATGAGGTTCCATGACAAAAAATCTATAGGGACAATGCTTATCTTAAATATACATATTGCAGAAGTAGACTGACCACATGACCAGCTGCCATTTGAGGTCTAACAGCTAGACTATGACATGCTTTTTGAGATTTATTGAACACCCTCCAGTGAGAAAAATAGGCCAACATTTTATTTTGAGACCCCAAAGCAAGATCTGGCTAAAGATATTCCTGGCTCAAAATCCTGTTTTTAATAGTGCAAGTATGAAATAATTTTGCATTAAAACTTCCTAAGTACTAGTGCAACCATGCTGAAGTTGGAAATGTATGAGTGTAAGAGGGTTAGACATTAATTTGAGGTCTTATTCATGAATACAGTAGATATCGCTACAGATACAGATTAGTTACACCAGTACATTTGAACAACTTTGCCTACTGGTTAAAGTGGAGACTGAACAACAAAACTTAGGGTGCTTCTTTTTTGTATAATAGCATTTACTCATCATATACTAGTTGTAGTCTGGATTTCAAATTGAATTTTTTTTTTCCTGCACTCTATATTTAATCTGAATATTTCTTCATGGCCACTTTATATAAGCTTAAAATACTATCAGATTGCCCTTATTGTTTACTAGCTGGGCATTATTATGGGAACAATCTGCTTATTATAAAACTCACAGAATGACTGCAAAATAATACATATGGAGCTTTTTTTTTCTCTCTGAGGAATTGTACTGCACAAGTGCATAGATTGTGAAATGGAAAGAAGGGGAAGGTGTTTTACACTGCTCTCTCAACTTTCTAAAAGCCAGGTATAAATTGTTCTTAAAAATGTAGAAATTGACTGTAATAAGATAGCAGCATAGAGATAAAGCAAAAACAAATCATGCCAAACAAAACAGTTTTATTTCTGAAATTCAGAGCATTATCCTCAATCTTCCTCTTGACTGTAAACAAATTTAAGTGTCACTCTTTTATGTTGAGTATGGAGAGGGGAAGACATTCTAAAAAGATACCATACATTTTAATAGAAGATTAAAACTTATTTAACATTTTAATTAGTGATCAGCAGCTGGAGTTTCTTAATAAAATTCGCAGGTGAAATTTAATTGGAAAATGTTACTAAATTTGGAAGCAAAAACATAAATACCACAACAGGAACCTAGAGCATTTAGACACAATGATAGAAAAAGAATAAATATTTAAAAAAGTGTGAACTGCTGAAATGAAATTCAAATGGTAAATAAGGTTGGATCTACCATTAACATTTATGGTATCCTTTTAAAACATCTTTCTTTCTCCATATTCAACTAAAATATTGACATTTATCAATTTAATTAGAAAAAAAAATGGTTTGTGCAACTGGGGAACATTTAATTCAAAACACATTCACTGAAAGATAAACAATATTGAAAGCAGAAATATCAAAGAAAATGTGGGATGACAATAAGAAACAAATTAGATATAAAACTCAACAAGAAACATTCATCTAATTCTATTCTGTTAACATGGTATCACCCCATGAAACAGTGCCCCTTTCTAATATATCTCTCTCTATATAGCAGGATTATAGTTGAAACAGTACATACATTTCCAAGCGCTCCTATATTAGAAGAATATAATCCAGTTATCAAGGAAGATTAGAGTCAGAGTAGTTTATGAATATTACTATCTGAATACCATGACTACAGCACTGACTAATGTTGAAGTCTTATACAGAGATTTTAGTAGCCCAATTGCTGTCACAGTTGAGCAGGTCTCTTCCCTTATTTACAGAAAGATAAGTCAGCCAATGGAGGCCTATTTTTGCACAAATCACAAAATCCTAGTACTCGCAATAAAATAGAAGCTTCTTAACTCTAGATGTAATAAGGTTTATGACATATTCCTCAGCAAAAGAACTGCCTAGATCATTGGGTTCAAAGGGTAGTAATTAATGGCTGAATGTCTAGTTGGCATCCAGTATCAAGGGGACTGCCCCAGGGGTCAGTCCTGGGGCCAGTTTTGTTCAATATCTTCATCAATGACGTGGAAGATGGCATAGAGTAAGCTGGAGAGAGCAGTAGATACACTGGAGGGTAGGGCTAATATTCAGAGAGACCTCAACAAATTGTAGGATTGAACTAAAAGAAATGTCATGAGGTTCAATAATGACAACTGCAAAGTCCTGTACTTAGGATGGAACAACCCCATGCATTGGTAGAGGCTGGGGACCAAGTGGCTAAGTAGCAGCTCTGCAAAAAGAACCTATGGGTTACGGTGGACAATAAATTGAATATAAGCCAACAGTTTGCCCTTGTTGTGAAGAAGGCTAAAAGCATACTGGGCTGCATTAGTAAAAGTGTTGCCAGCAGATTGGCTAGGCTCCAGACCCTTGCAAGGGCAGTATCAAGACTGTTACTTTTTTACTGTATTTAGTTCTTTATATAAGTTCCTGTAAATAACATGTTGTTCCCACACCACAAGTTTAATCAACATACTACAGTCTGGTTGCAGCAGCTCACTTGTCCTGAGTCAGGGCATTTGCTGCTTCAGGCACAAGATACAGTACTATAGCTACTGTAACTATGAGAGGTTAACACAGGACTCTAACACTTCTGCTGTTAGGGCCAGAAAGAAGTATTAACCATCTTACTACATGGTGGCTGTGTCTACACGAGACACTTACTGCACAGTAACATCATGTGGCATGAAATGTAACATGACACTAGTGCACAGTATTAAAAAGCTACTGCACAGTCAG
Organism: Alligator mississippiensis; assembly: GCF_030867095.1. Taxonomy (NCBI): domain Eukaryota; kingdom Metazoa; phylum Chordata; order Crocodylia; family Alligatoridae; genus Alligator; species Alligator mississippiensis. Next base: position 117,997,029 of record NC_081825.1, read on the forward strand.
CATCACCCTGAAGCCATGCAGGAATGCTACTGCGCAGTAATGCTAGTTACTGCACAGTCATTTAGTACTGGCGTGTGAAAGTACTAAATGACTATGCAGTAACAACTGCATGAGTCAGCATCTCACATAGACACGGCCAGTTGAGTGCATACATGTATTCATCCCTGCTTGTGTTCCAGCAAAGAGAAATCAGCCTTCCCAACCCCACCTTCTTAAGGAACATGCCCAATACTGGAGGGCTGAATTTGGGGGAATGTGTGTGTATATACAAGTAAATACAGTGATTTAAAAGTAGTTAGGGGATCTCTATGTGTATGCTACACAGGATGTTACTATTATTGACCTTTTCAGATATTCTCTTTATTTCAAACTGGTAGGAATTGATGTCATTAATTAAATTAATGGTAAATAAATAGCCAACCAGGAATCCTCCTGGGAGAGGAGGAGGTGGACATAGAAAATGAAGGTGCACATCAATGAGTGGAATGGTGTATAAGAAAGAATCAGTAAGTGGATGTTTGCTATAGTTCTAAATTTTGGAAGATCTGGGCCTTTTTTTAGACTTAATTTATCCCATAATGTGAACCATTGATCTAAATGTTGCATCCCATGCTGGTTGAACAGAGCTGAGCAAGAAAATATGGAAGTATTGTCAAGTACGTATACATGTATGTATACATACATACTTGACATGTATACATACTTGACTATTTAAAAAGGAAAATCAAAGCATAAGGGGAGAAGAACAAGATGGTTGAATCTGTTTAAGTTTTTGTCAGTTTTCAGGAGCCTAGATGGAAACAATTTATCACTAAAAAAAGCTAACATATAAAAATAATAGTGTGTTCTAGACTGTTATACAGTACTTCCACTTAAAGTACATGTCTAGTCTTAAAACTTCATTTCTCAATAGCTCTATCAGTCTTTTTTACTCTTATGAAAGTTGTCAACAGGCCTAGTTCCTAAAGCTTTCTGTATTTCCATAGAACAGGTGCAACTTTCATTCAAGTTTCCCCAATATTCTCCTACCTTTCCCTTGAGGGACAATTCTAGGTTAAATGCATAGTTTAGTCTCCATGATTCATTAAGTTGTGGACATCACTGAAACTGCTGCCATGTACATGAATAGTAAAGTGAACATTAAAAAGGAGAGACCAGTATTTCATTCTTTAGCTAGTATTACCCTGTTTCAATTTCTGACTTAGTGCTGATGGACTCTGTAGAACATTGCCTGAGTCCAACCAAACTATTTCTAGTAATGTGGGAAACAAAATGAAGGAGAAAAGTCACCAAAATGTCTGAAATTATTTTAATTGAAATTCTGAAATTCAAAAAAGTGACCTTCTCTCTATTTACTACTTCAGTGTCCTGCATATTCTAGGGATACTTGCATTCCACAGGATAATACACATTCCATATCTAAAATGTTCATCACAGACACCAAGTGGTCATCTGTGGTGTGCATTTACAGTCCCCTCCACTTGGTGTGCTCTCTTTTTTTCAATAGCAGCTGGAGAAGTAATTGCTAGTGGAAATATGTAGACATGGTGAGAGGCAGCTGTGCCAAAACTGTATTAGGCCAGGCAGTTAACTTGAATCACATATGTTTTGATTCCCTCTCATAACTTTGAACCCACAACATAAGGGCAGCACATTCTTCTTTCCTATCATTAATTGTAATCACCATTATCTAAATAAACTGGCTCATAGTTCAAATGATTCTTCAGTTTTAGCGAGGATAGTGGAGACAATAGATCAGCTAACAATAGACTGGTTGATCTTTTAGGAATACTAATAGAAAAAAAAACTAGTGACACGTTCATAAACCATTTCTATTCCTGGCTTGTCAAGGATTTGGACTGTAGAGTACAACAAATCCAAAAGCCATTTTTTATGTTCTACTGGACTAGTTTCTGACATTTAGATCTATAGGGACTCAGGTTCTTGTGTAGAGCAATGGGTCAGTACAGTAAGTTCAGCCAAGAACAAAGGCCTATGTTTGGCTTCAGGATTTCTAACATGCCCCTACCTCCAAATGACCACAAAGCCGTACTGACTGCTGTAAATATCCCAAATACAAGCATATGAATGAGCTGTACACAAGAAAGAACTACATTAGATTTTAACAATAAAGATGCTGTTACCTTCTACCTTACACATTTATCCTATGTGACAAACATCAGAATTGAACAGTTGCAACATTCAGCACATTTTTATCCAGATAAATATTGAAAACATATTTAATGCAATATTGAAGGGATTATAGAATTCAGAAAAGGGAAAGTCTGACTAATGCTGCAGCTGTGCAGCATTCCAGCAAATTCAAGCCATTGCCAGCATTTATTAGCCACTCAGGCCTTTGGCAATAAACATCTACTACTCATGATCATCTATCCAGACAGATAGTTGTTGGATATTGTTTACATAACTACATTAACACTGCCTTCTCCATGTACAGTGAATATTGTTAACTATTATCTTTAATTCAAGGCAGCTTTTAGTAAACATGGGGCCTATGCTTTAGTTTCATTTAAATAAATGACTAGTTACAATATGGTCTGTTTTATTGAAAATTAACTTCTGTTTTATGAAAATGTTAATGTCACCAGAAAAAGTCCAGAGCACTACAGCTGTGTCATGGTACTAGGAATAGACAACCATTAAATCTGATTTAGTGAATCTTTTCCTTTAGAATGGATTTATCAATCTCAGCAACTGCGGGTACCAAAAGTCTGTCACATACTGATTAGGATACAAATAAAATAAGTCTATTCAAAGCAATTCTCATGTGCATCATTCATATCCATAGGGAACAGAATTTGGTCCACCATATACAGTCTGTTTATGCTTTTGGGCAGAAAGAATACCAACAGAACTTAAAGTTTTACGTTCATCCATAGAAAATGTAAAATATAAGGATGGGCATTACAATACCTGGTGTTTTTGTCTCACTACTGATAAAGTTCATATCAGGGCTAAAGGAAATATTTCAAGTTATGGTTGGTAACTGAGTTATCTTGATGATATTTATTCGGTGGATGAGATTCTATTTATGTTACTCCAGTTTAACTCCAGTGAAATGAGTTTAGGGTCTGGCCACTTATATTCAGAATGGAATGAAGGCAAATAGTTTATCTCACAGAAGCTACTGAAAAGCAATCTAACAGAAATTATGTCATGTTTTTATCCTGATGCGATTAGAGTTAAATACCCTTTATTACTGCTATAAGTGATACATTTTAACATTAGAATTGATGTTATTGTCTCAATTGTGGATCTATGTACAACAATATTATAGATTCATGTCTTGATTTACTACTATATTCATATTAACGTTTTATGCTGGTGGGCTCTATTTTTAATATAATATTTGTAGTTCAGTTACTTTGTTTGAACTTATTTATATTATGGTTGTATGTGTGTTATGTCATCTGTGGGAGCATAGCATTTATCTAGAATCCTTGATAAATTGAATTGAATTGTATGTTTTTACCACCTGCACAAAAATATGACAATTCAGTTTTAGGTTAATGAAAACTTCCACAGTTAATTTAAAAACATTCATTGAAATATGGGGTAAAGTGCTAATGCAGAGGCATTAAATGCAGCTCAGCTTTTACACACAGGTTCAGTAGCAACTTTCAGTTATCACCTCTCGCTTTTGGCCTGATTATGCATCTATGACAGCTGCAGCTTTTTTCGCCCTCCCCCTGCCTACTCAAGTCAGTGCCCAGGGCAGCCACTGTATGCTACTGTACTATAGAAACCCTTTTTTCACATGCATTCATCCCTCTGTAAAGGATGACATACATAAACTTGAAACCTTGATTCTTTTGCCTCCAACTGCCTCAGCAATATTGCAAACTCCAAATAAAAGTCTTAGTTGCCACAATTGGCTTGTATCTAATACATACACTTTATTATATAGCAGTCAAGAATCAATACTGTTTCCATTAATTATACTAATACTTAGCTGAGCATAAATCTTCTTTGGTTTCTGGAGACATCTAGTTTGCACAGGGCATGCTCAAAGGTTTATAGACGTGCATTAGTCTGAGCCACTTCCATTGTTATATACTCTTACAACTGAAATAATACCAGGCATCATGAATCTCAGGTCAGCAATCTTGGACAGATCTAAAAAAAAACAAAACAAAACAAAAAATTTGTAAAACAATTAAGATGCAAGAAAAATAAGTCCTTACACACACACATGCACACATGATATATATATATATATATATATATATATATATATATATATAGTCCCTTGTAGTTTAATATTTATATATGTATATGTCTATATATGTATGTATATGTATGTCTAAGAGAGTCCCTTCTACTATACAAATATCTGTATATACATATTAATGTATTAATACATTAATGTATTAAACATATACATATTAATACATTATATACATATTAATATATATATATAGAGAGAGAGAGAGAGAGAGTCCCTTGTAGTTTTATACATACACGTATACACACACATGCACACGCACACGCACACATTAGGGCTGAGCGAAGCTTCAGTCCCTGATTCAATTTGGCAGAGACTCAGCCCGATTTAGTGGCTGAAACTCCGAATCTGAATCAAATCAGGAGACCCTTTAATCTTTCCAAATTGAATTGGAACCCTCTAAATTGATTTGGAGAGATTCAAATATAGACACAGCTTTAAATGTTTTTTCTACATACCTCAAGGTACCAGCTGGATCATAAACACTGTGATGCTGGGGCAGATGGAGCATCTCACAGGAGTGCAGGGGACTCCCCAGTGTGCTAGTCAGCAGACCCAGAAGTTTCATAGTTTCATAGTTGGTAGGGTAAGAAGGGACCTGAGCAGATCATCAAGTCTGACCCCCTGCCATGGCAGGAAAAAGTACTGGGGTCAAACGACCCCAGCAAGGTGTTTGTCTAACCTCCTCTTAAAGACCCCCAGGGTAGGAGCCAGCACCACTTCGCTTGGAAGTTGGTTCCAGATCCTAGCTGCCCTGACTGTGAAGTAGCGCCTCCTGACGTCTAGTCTGAATCTACCCTTTGCCAGCTTGTGACCGTTATTTCTAGTCACTCCTGGTAGTGCTCGGGGGAACAGGGACTCCCCCAGTGCCTGCTGGTCCCCTCTGACTAGTTTGTAACAGGCCACTAGATCCCCCCTCAGCCTTCTCTTGTGGAGGCTGAACAGGTTCAGGTCCCTCAGCCTCTCCTCATAGGGCCTGCCCTGCTGCCCCTTGATCATGCGGGTGGCCCTCCTCTGGACCCTCTCAATGCTGTCCACATCCCTCCTGAAGTGTGGCACCCAGAACTGGATGAAGTACTCCAACTGTGGCCTGACCAATGCTGCATAGAGGGGGAGGATCACCTCCTTGGATCTGCTTGAGATGTATCTGTGGATGGATGACAAGGTGTGGTTGACTTTCCTGACTGCGTCCCCACACTGTCGGCCCATGTTCATTTTGGCATCAATAATGATTCCAAGATCCTTTTCTTCCTCTGCATTGATGAGAAGGGAGTTCCCCAGCCTGTAGGTATGCTGCTGGTTCTTCCTCCCCAGGTGCAGCACCTTGCACTTGTCAGTGTTGAAACCCATCCTGTTCTCATCTGCCCACCCCTGTAACCTGTCTAGGTCCAATTGCAGCCTATTCCTTCTGGTCCACTTCCAGGTCCGCTAGGGAGCACACTGGGGCACCCCCCTCCCCCCAGCTCAGTGACTGGTGCCTCCTGGGTCTGCAGGGCACCTGAGGTCCCCCCGCAGCTGATTGCTTAACGGGGGGGGGGGAGGCATGGGAGGGACCCCTCAGCACATTCCCCAGAGGACCCCAAAGTGGACCGGAAGTACTTCTGGTCCACTTCTGGGTTTGCTGCCGAGCACGTGAGCCCCCCCGGCCCCCCTCCTGTGGGAAGCTCTGTATGCCCCAGCATTGCAGCATTCAGGAGCCACCTGGTACCTTGAGGTATGTAGAAAAAACATTTAAAGCTGTGTCTATGGGTGAATCACTGATTCTCTGAATCAGCATCAAATCTTCAGATTTGGATTTGGCTGAATTGAATCAGGGACAGTCATCTGAATCAATGAATTGAATTTCTGCCCCTGATTCAGGCTGAAAATGAATCCGAATCAAATATGGCTCATTTCACACACCCCTAATATATAGACTTACATACATACATACATACATATGTGTGTGTATAAAAACTTGTTGTAGTATATATATATATCTACAAGGGACTCTCTTCTGTAAAAATAAAATTTAGTTTTTTCCAATAGAGAAGACATAATGTATTGTTTGTGATCACCTTGTCTTTTCCCTATAATAATTGCTGAATGAGATGCCACGAATATTATCTGATTGTCTTTATGACTGATATTATCTGATTTTCTTTATGTGAAACTAAAAGATCACCAGGAAAAAAATAAGAATAAAAAAACAAAAGCTAGAAAGTCTGTTATATGTTTCATGTGCCTCTTACATTTGTTTGTGTGGTACCATGTTTTGTTTTGTTTTTTTTACCACAGAAGATATAGGGGAGGGTTCAGAGGTTTATATTCACCTACCTGCAGGTGACACAGATATCAGATAAAGAGGGACTGGGGCCATAGAAAAAAACAGCACCCAGCCCATGAACTACATAGACACTAATCCTGAAAAAATGAACACATGAGCAGGTTTAGGAATCAGAACTCACAGTAAAGGTGATATCATTTATTAGACCAAAAAATAAAATCTTTAATTGTAAGCTTTTGGGCACAAGCACCCTTCTTCAGGCATAAGAGAAAAAAGTTCTCCCAAATAGAAATGAAAGTTCATATTTCATAGAAGACGTAAAGGTGTGGTAAAATCTTCTGTTTGGCACACTTCATTTTATGCAGGTTTAGGCTCAGAGAAAAGTTGGAATAGTCTTTTTACCTGGAAGTTGTTTAGTGGCAAGCAGGATGTAGTCAGATTTCCTTCTGGTTATGATGTTTCATATTTAACAGAAATGTAAAAAGATGGAATGCTTTTCTAGTCAGGAATTTCTTATGTGGTGAGGTATCTCTAGGCTCTGTGATGATGCTTTACAATCTTTTCTCCTATGCCTGAAGAAAGGTGCTTGTGCTCAAAAGCTTGCAATTATTTTTTTTTTTTTTAAATCTAGTTGATCTAATAAAAGATATCACCTGTATCATGAATTCTGATTTCTTTTGCCTCTAGACCAATACAGCTACAACCTGGATACCTGAGCAGCTTTACTTTTTTGAAGCCATTGAACCCAGTTCAACTATTCAGATTAGGACATTTCTTACATATTTGCAAAATTAAAGATTTATTGCATCCAAATTCACGAACAAACTTAAATTGTCTGAAAAATAATTTGTATCTGTGTTCTCTACTCCATGAGATTTAGATCTTTTTCTGGTTTTAAATTTTAGCTTTCTCTACATTTTTTAGTTCTGCTTTGTTCCTATATTTCAGATCTAAGAAGGCTAATTAATGAGAACTGACAATTGGCACTATTCATGTTGTGTTACCTTTGAATCAATTAATCTGAATGCAGATCATGAGCAAAATTTATTCCTTCAGAATTCACTGTATTTAGAATGCAAGATGATCAATACTTCTTATTATTATGTTTTATCCAAGTAAATTTACTGAAAGTGTCATTGAGCTACTATCTCAACTTGACTTATCAACATATCTGCATGACTTAAAAACAGTTGGTAATTCAGTACTCATTATTCAAAATTACAGTGTCACTATGAATCAGATTTTATTACCAAAAATGCTCTCTTTCATTAACGACCATACATCACAGGAAATCTTTAACAAGTACAACTTAGCTTTTCAGGTCCTGAAAATGTTAATAATTGAAGTTTTCTTGAATTTCACTGGCTCACATTTGAGTTCACACTGATTCCAGCTTAAAAAATCCCACTGGTACAGTACGTGCAATTGCATGTAACAAAATAAAGAAAATGGCTACAGGTAAATTGAGGTTATATAACGCTGAAGAATTACTGTATTTTCACACATATAGTCCACCCACGGTGTTACACCTCAGCTCTGTATTCTTGGGCAACCCTGGCACAGGATGCAGTCTGCCTGACTCACAAAGGACTCCTCCCCACCCCCTCCCTCCCCTCCTCTACATAAACGAAACTGATTAAGATGCAGTGAGAGACGCACCTAAAACTCTCCAGATAAGGGTGATAAGAGTGAAACAACTGCCCTAGGTCTCATTTAGATCCGAGATGGAACCAGATGACCATTCATTTACATGAGAGATGGAAAACAGAAAGCCTGAAGCAGAGACTGCAGTGAATTCTGGGACCAGAGAAGCAGGAGAGCGCTGCATGATGGGGAATCTGTGCTCCCAATGTTAATTAACCCATGTTCACACACACCCAGCTCAGCATTTATCAGACCAGTTCTAATCTGGATTTGCTAAGGACTTTTCTCCCCCCAGACACACACACACAGCTCTAAGTTTAATAGGCATCTCGGGCCGTACATTTCCCGGTCCCAGTATGGGAGGCCTATTTAAACTTGATTGACTAAAACTCGGTTGCCGGGTTAGGGAATGCTGAGGCAAGAGACCGAGTCCGAGGGGGTATGGGCAACATTTGAACAATGGTTAAGGGTTCATCACAGCATCCAGCCTGCTGGAGCCCTAATCCCAGGTGTTGTCGTATCTTTCCCGAGACGACTGGTGGGAGTCCTCTCCACAAAAGGTTATGAGCACCCCAATAATTGCTTTAAGTCTGTTAAAAGACTATAGTAAAATCTGGAAAAGTCATGCTAAGCTGAGGCTTGTGCACAACAAGTAAAAATCCAAAATCCTGATACTGCAAGCTATCTATTGTTCCTGAAGAAACCATGAGATATCCCATCAGGATATCTGCCATCCATAGGAATCTCAAGCTGGCTCCCAAGTATTTGGGTTACTCCCTAATCTTAAGTGTTTCCTGATTATCAATCAGTTTCCTGAGATGGTCCAAACCAGATAACCCCTTGTCAATAGAAAAGACAATGATTTACACTACTGAGGGTGCTTCAAAGCAGCTGAACTGAGGGTATAAAAATCTGTAAGTGTGTGTGCTTAAAAAAAAGAAGAAAGAGAAGAAAGAAGAAGAAGAAGCAGGGAGAAAGAAAAGGAGAAAGAAAGAAGAAGAAGAAAACTCCTGTGCTGACACCATCCCCTGTTGTTCTTGGGACGATGGAAGAACGGATCGTCTCTCTCTTCAAGGATTGTGCTACGGACTGTGCCTGTCAGCTTTGCAGCCTGGGTACCATGGACTTGGTGAGATTCCCAGCGTTCTCTCTTCTTTCTAGGCATAAACTTCTGAACCTGACCTGTATCAGTTAAGCTTGAGCTAAGTTTCCCCAAATACTTAGTGAAACCAGGGTAGTATTGTCATTGTTTGTGTTTGTTTTTCTTTTGCATGTCTATTACTACTAGCACTATTATATATTTCATATGCTTAGCAATAAATAACTTTTATAGGCAAACTGGTAGTAATTGGGTATATTTTTCCTTCTCTGCTTCTTTTTCCTTCTGTGCTCTGCAGCAACGCTTCTTTTACCTATGCTAAAGATCCCTGTGAAGCCTAAATTATTGTGGGGTCTGCTCATCAAGAGGCCAAAGACTGGGACGTGCTGAGTTTGAAACACATAAGGGGATCAGCTTGTACAAGCTGATTGACCCAGTTTGACTCAGACGTGCCCTTATGAACTGAATGCTGGCCCATGAGGGTGTCAGCTGGACACCCAGCCGGATTCAGAGGGATTCTGTTTACCTGTGTGCTTGTGTTTGACTGCATTTTATTGTTGCTCTTATGAACTGATTCTTGGCATATGAGGGTGTCAGCCTATCCATGCTGATCAGCCCGGCCAGATCAGGCGTGTCACATTAATTTGTGTGTGTTTGTGTGTATGACTGATTTGGTGACTGGAGGAACCCAGTCCCATTGAGATTGAGTCCTGCAAGATAGCTCCACTGGGGGTGAGGGCTTGCAGAAGGGAGAAATACAGCTCCATATAGTAACACAAGCAGCACATTGACAGAATCACCAAGACCCTAGAAACTATCTCTAATAAATGAGCACACCCCAAAGTAATGGGCAAATTTGGTAACAACGGGTATAAGCTGTACCTACGTATAACCTGCGGAAAATTGTGTTTTTGTAAATTAGTCTGTATATATGTTGCACCCATGTATCCCCCACGGCGGTGTATACACGGGGAGGCGGCACAGCCTGGCCCACCCTGGCCCTGGCCCCCACGGCAGCAGCGGCACAGCCCAGCCTGCCCAGACCCAGCAGGGAGGCGGCGCAGCCCGCCCCAGCCCCAGCCCCAGCCCCTGCAGCAGTGGTGGTGCAGCCCACCCTGGCCCCTACGGCAGTGGCAGCAGTGGTGTAGCCCAGCCTGCCTGGGCCCAGTGGGGAGGCGGTGCAGCCAGCCCCAGCCCCGGCCCTGGCCCTGGCCCCCATGGTGGCGGTGACGCAGCCCAGCCTGCCTGGGCCCAGCAGGGAGGCAGCACAGCCTGGCCCGGCCCCAGCCCCCGCAGAAAAAAAGTCCATCGATAACCCGCACCCCAGTATAGCCTGCACCCATCCATTTTTTTTGTAAAATCATGTATACCCCGTGGGATATATGCATGAAAATATGGTACTGGTCAGTGAACCTCACTGAATGGTGATGTGATCCAGAGGACATTATGGATGTGTCCAGATGAGCAATGCCCGTGCAGAATGTGGTGCCACAAACCTGTCTGCAGCACCACAAACCGCAGAACTGCACAGGCAAACATTCGCCACGCAGATAATTTGCAGCAGAGCAGGGTGGGGGGGTTTTGATAGTGGGAGATCTACATACACACACTTTCCTTTGGCCTTTTCTCAAACTCTTTTCATGCTTTACAGAGGTTTAGAAGATGTTATGGGAAGGATTCAGGGGCTCATATTCAGCTGCTACAGGTAATACATAAATAAAAGATGAAAGGGACTAAAGCATAATGCTAAACAGGGTTCAAACAATCAAAATATTGGCAAGGAATTAAGGGAAGGAACCAGAATAAAGCCTTAGGTGTGCTATTCAAGTCATGTGCCTTTGTTAAAATAAAATACATGTTCTACTCAGGTGCCATTTTAAGGCACTCTGAATTGGGTTAACAGGAAAGTAGTGCAAGATGAGGAAAGGCTTTAAGGCTGAACACTGTAGCACTGTAGCAGCAACTTTCAGCCTATACGGAGTGAAAGCTAATACACATGCTAATATTTTCAGAAATGCTGGAAGTTGTTCTGAACTCTTGGCTAAGGTTTCTATTTTATCTTAAGTTGGTTCAGTCATCATTACGTGAATGAAAGCTGCCATTCACCATGGGGACTCAAACATTTCCATAGTGTGGAACTCAACTTAAAAAAAAAAAAAAGTCCTACCACATTTCTCCTCTTATTTGCAATGGGACAGACTGATGATATGACTGTATCTTGTCCCTACCTACCCGCACAACACAGGCAATTTGTCCTGCAGTTACACAGCATCCCTATAATAACTACAAAAATTGTTTCATAGTATTACTTTTCCAATAAGCAGCATTATTTTTCCCCCATTATCTGTGCAACCTTTGCCAAAAAATGTAGTGCCAGACTATTGACTACTCATATACTAGAGAAAACATAATGATATACTTTATCACATCCTGCAGTAATCCACAAGTAAACAATGGTAAATGAAACTGCAGTGTTGAACAGATTATGCTACTATTAAAGGGATGGGAAGCAAGAAATATCTAACAGTATGTTTTAGAAATGTATATAAAAGATAATTGACTTTCCTGCCTTCTGCTTATATCATCTAATTGCTTTGGCAAAATATTTTACCTTTTCATGTTGTAAATCTGCTTTGTTCTCTAGCAATACACATCATTCTTTTTCCTGACTTAAACATGTTTTTTCCTCTTTACTTAAATACACAGTTAAAATCCTGAATAAACAGCCCTAGACATCTGTACTGTTTATGTTCTTTTATCTATACATATGGTTTACAATTTCTAACCTGCTATGGAACTTGTTATAAAAAGATTTTTGTGGGGGAAATTTCTCTTGAAAATTGTTATAAAATTTCCCCATATCCCCTGAAATCTGAAATTTTCCCTGATTCCCAGTTCCCTGAAAATCTGATTCAGTAGGAATTTTCAGACCAAGTTTGAGAAAACAGAAAAAACAATGTGAGGGGGAAAGCTTTATACTCTTCTTGAATACATATTTCTTAGCTTGATGCATGCATTAAAAGGACAGTTGAAAATGTTAAGAGGGTTTGGCACTGTGATTGGAACAGAAAGGAAATTCCAAGAAAATCTTGGTATGGCTAAATGTTGAAAACTAGTTCTTGCCCCAGTATCTGGTTTTGTACAGATGCAGTCTGCTGCCAGCAGGGGCATTTTAGAAGCTGCGTACCATAGTTCCTAATCATCCTAGCCACATAGAAGACCCTGGACTAGGGCTGTACGAAGCTTTGGTCCCTGATTCGATTCAGCAGAGATTCGGCCAGATTCAGTGACTGAACCTCTGAATCCAAATAAAATCAGAGGGCCCTTTAATCTCTCTGAATCAAATCAGAACCCTCTGAATCGATTCAAAGACATTCAGAAAAATTCGGCGATTTGGACATAGACACAGCTTTAAATGTTTTTTCTACATACCTTTAGGTAGCACGGGACTCATGAACACTGTGATGCTGGGGTGCATGAAGCATTCGACAGGAACATGGGGCTTCTCCAACGTGCTCAGCAGTAGACCCAGAAGTGGACCAGAAGCACTTCTGAGTCTGCCGGAGCACACACAGGGGGGCCCCCACACCCTCCTGACTTGGCAGCTGGGGCCTCCTGGGTCAGGGCAGGCACTTGGCATTCCGCTACAGCCAATTGCTGAACCAGGGGAGCATTGTGGGGGGTACCCTGTGCGTTCTCCAGTAGAACCAAAAGTGGACCGGAAATACTTCCAGGTTTGCCACCAAGCATGTGGGGAGCCCCCCCTCACTCCCTGCACTCCTGTGGGATGCTCCATGTGTCCCAGTATCGCAGCATTCACAAGCCACACTGGAACCTTGAGGTATGTAGAAGAAACATTTAAAGCTGCATCTATGTCCGAATCACTGATTCTCCGAATCAGCATCGAATCTTCAGATTCAGATTCAGCTGAATCGAATCACGGACAGTGATCCAAATCAATTAATCAAATCACTGTCCCTGATTCAGGCCAAATCTGAATCCAAATTGAATAGGAATCACTGTGCATACCCCCTGGACCATGTTGTCTTAATGCAACAATTGTTTGGAGGCCTTTAACTTACCCATACGCTGTTCTAGTTCTGATACTGAAATGGCTTTGTTCCAGAAATGTTGTCAGTAGACTAGTATAAGATTTTTTTTTTATAGAATTGACTGGTGATAAGGAGAGGAGAGGGATGGGTGGAGAGGGAGGCAGGGAGGGAAGATCTAGCCTCAGCATGACATTGAATTAAATATTCACTTCAAAACATAAAAGAAAGTTCATGTATACCTTTGCAAAAATGCCATGGGTGAATGAGATTCTTCTTCCTTAAATCCCTGTCAGCTAAGAGAGATTTCACAAATGCTTCAACTATTTAATTTTTGCAGTGCTAGTTATCAGTCCTTTCATCCTTTACCTCCCCCACTGTTTTGTCCATAGCTGAATTTTTATAGAGACATCCACAGAAGCTATAATATGAATCAAAGTAGTAAAGCAACTTAAACATATTTCTGACTTTTCCTCTCTGTTGCATCACCTGTCATTCAGCAGACCTGTAAAAATATTTATTTTGTGAATAGATGCAATGAGAGAGAACTCCTCAGCTGAATCAACTAATTACTGGGTATTTAGAATGAAAAATACAGATTTCTTCCTTTTTACAAATAGAATCAACAGGTAGTTGGCAGAATAGAGCTTTTTTTTTTACTGGTAGGTAGTTTGCTAAATTATTAATAATGTAATTTGGAGAAAAGATACAAGAATGTACTTTAAAAGTCTCTTAAATTAATTTTTAAAGATATAAACTATTAGTTCTCCTTAGAGAGAAAAATGTGTACCTTCAAATAGTGTTAAATTATTGAAATGAGTGTAGTACCAAGAGATTCTTTGAGCTGTAATCTTAGCAATTAGGGAGCTATAATCAGGAAAAGCTAAAATTCTATGTAACTTTATTTAGAAATTAATGAATTAACATTGGGTTCTTGAGTTTTGTGCCTTCAAATAAAAAAGAATGAAATAACAAGCTTGCAAACTAAACAAAATACTAGTTTCTAATATAAAATAAAATCCTCCTCAATCCTGATCTGCCTGAACATTACTCAGGAACCGTTAACTACATTGTCCAGGTACACTAAGAAATGCATAGTTCGGTGATAGGTAGATTTGTAACTCAAAGAGTGTACCTGGAAAAATATTCCTGCTCTTCCATTTTTATAAAAACAGTTTTTCATAGAATTACACAAAAAGTGGTTTCTTCAGATTTCTTATAAAAACAAACATAATTATTCCTCAAGATCATTCTTAATTATCCTGATCATGTCTAGTATACATAGTTATTGCAAACACTTCGGCAACCCGGGATCTAGTTTTGGATAAAAGGCCAGATCTACTCTGATCATGTATGTACCTATACTTACCTCCCCATGGACTGCCACCTTAACAGGGTGGAGAGGTTTGCTTGTGCCAATGACCCTAAGAACAACACCACTGAGAGTCTTGTACTTCTAGTAGGATAATCCATGGTGATAATGTCAAAGGTTAGGTATCAGATGAAGAGCAGTCCTAAAACAATACACACATCATGCACAGGCTTCTCCCACTAGTCCAACATCTATTACAATAATCAATACTAACATCCATAACTTCTACAAAGTCCTGAAGCAATGGATGAATTGCCACAGAGATAGACAAAGTAATCGCCAGGACCTAGTCATACATCCACATGCAGGCAGCAGCTGCATGATAGTTGTTTCACTCTTTGTATGGGACAGGAGGATGATTCAGTAGCTAAGAAGTTCTTTTAGGATCCCCTCTGCTCACCCCACATGGAAAAGGGGCTAGAAAAGGTGCCCCAAACATAAGCTATCCCAGTACCTTATCCAACTGGATAGCTACTTCCAGAAGGATCACTTATATTGCAGTCAAAATGCAAAAATGTCCTTTGCATCCTGGAATTGGTCACATACCTGCACAGTGACAGATCTGACTGTTGAACAGCTACTGTCATCTGAGAACTCTTGCGGTATAACATTAATATCGGTGTTCTCAGCAAGACCAGATGTGCAGACAAATGCCATCTGAGGGAGGAGGGTGGTGGAGGGAGGTGGGTACATTCTTCTGGAATTTGATGCCATCGTCAGTGCATGTACCACAACACCAATGCTGAGGAAGAACAGAAAGAACAGTTTTATGCTGACCTTGATGAAATCCTGACTATCATCCCAAAACAGGACAAAATCATCCTCCTTGGAGATTTTGATGTGGGAGTTGGATGGGACTTTAACATGTGGAGGGACACCATTTGGAAGGAAGGAGTGGGAAAGACCAATTCCAATGGCATCCTTTTAATCAGTAAACGTGCAGAGCATTATCATTACTAACACTATCTTCAGACAACATGACAGGTACCAAACAACATGGCAACACCCCTGCTTGAGACAATGGTACCTCCTTGACTACAACATCTTAAGACCACATGATCTAAAAGATATCTGTAACATATGTGTCATAAAAAGTGCTGATGACTGCTGGACCTTCTGCTTCTTTTGTATAGCTGATATAGATACAGAACAGCAACTATAATTTTAGGTTTAGGTGCTTGAGCCAGACAATTGCATCAGCAGCAGCAGAGTGCATCACTGTGATACCTCCTTCATATTTGTGAATTGGACATTGAGTCATTATATGTTCCACAATCTGTTCTGGGTGACCAGTTATACACTGGAGAGTTTTACATTTTCAATTCGTGCATCAAGTATCTGCATCTCCCATTGTTTATGAAGATATAGTTTAAAGTTACCCATGAACACTGCAGGAGATAAAGCAGAAACCTTCTGCATGGGTTTATTTGGGATTTCCTGTGAATTGCATTTGGTTTTCCAAGCTTCATCAGGGTTGAAGCCACACTGGTGAAGGTTACGCGCATTGATCCAGAAGGGCTTGCATGACTTTAGGAAGTGGTGAGGGGCATTGTAAAGGTCCTGGTGAATGGGGAGATATATTTGTTTTTCTTAATTCACTGGAATTCCCATAGAGTTGCTGCCTCACAAAGAATGTGTGGAGAAGCTATGTGCAACAGTATGGGCAGGCAAGATGTTAGGGTCAACTTGAGGGCTCCAGTGATACAACACATTACAGAGCTCAGCTGGATGTCAGAAAGTTGAGTGTGACTGCTTCTGGTCCATACAGTATAGTACTCAGCCATGGAGTATGCAAGGGCTAGCACTGATGTCCATAATACTGATATTGATGTTCCACAGCTCGTGTTTGCCAGTTTCTGGACCCAGTTGACCCTTATCTTCATCGTGACAGCTACCTTCTTCAGGTGTTCATGCAAGGTTAATGTGTAGTCCAGTCCAACTCCAAGATAAGACAGAATGGAGTCATGCTGCACAGTGTTGCTGCAGAAACTGTTGAATCATCACTTAGTGAGATTAAGCATATCCATCAGGGTTGCTCTGAAACATCAGAAGCAACCCAGATCAGTCCAAAGACAGTACAACATCAAATGCCTTCATACCCTAGACACCGCAAAGAGCTCCAAACACATCCCAGTAAGAAACTTGACAATTTTAGGATTCAACATGATAACCTCACGTTAAGAAAGATTGGCAAACTCTAAAAGGGACCATCCATGAGGTTTGTATGAAATCAACTGGCTTTATTGCCCAATGTCATCAGGACTGGTTTGATGAAAACCACTCTGAGATCAAAACCCTTCTCAATCAGAATAGAAAAGCTTTCTGTGACTGGATGTAGGATGGTTTGCCAGCCAGAAGCAGGGAACATTTTGGCAGCTTAAAGCTGAAGCCCAGAGGAAGATTTGAGAAACCAAAAACAAATGGTGGGAAGAACAGGCAAAAGAAATCCAACAGTTTATTGACAATCATGACATGCAAAGCTTCTTCAGTGCACTCAAGGCTGTGTATAGACCATGTTTTTGTGGACTCACAGCACTTAGATCTGAAGATGGCAGTACACTGCTCAAAGTCAACAAGTTCATCAAAAACCACTGGAAGGTGCACTGCAAAAACTTTCTGAACTAGGAATGAAGGGCGACTGAACAGTAAAGGGATAAAAATTCTATAGATGATGCAGTACTTTAGTTTTCTGGCCCAGAGAAATTATCAGAGAGAAAAGAAAAACAACAAGTTACAGCAAACCAAAACAATCACGGAGTCTACAAAAGCACCTGAGTTCAATTTTAGATTAAAGAGCTAAATTAAATCTTTTTTTCCTAATTAGAAGTGATTAATGTGTACTTATTTTAAACTTGAACATTTAGTCTAATTAACTGTACCTCCGATGATAAATGGAAGATCAATGCCAAATGTCAAAAGAAAATCATCTCTGCATGCTTTTATATAGTCAGTAAAGACATGTAACTACTATTTAGAAATTTCTTTGCCACAAATAATTTGTGGTATGTTCATAAATGGTACAGGCAGTCTCAGACATTTACTATAAAATATTTTTTTACTAAGTTTATTTAATGGTTTTAGAGCTCTGTGTATTGCTTATTTGTTCAGAGTTGTCAACCACTGAGTTGGGCAAAGAATGTAAGAAATAATTCCCCCAAAATTTGTTTGGATAAGGCCTGCATGTCCATTTCAGTGACCCTTTTATTTGGCAAATGTAAAACTTTTGTATGTTGATTTTTGTTTTCAATAAAGTTCAGACACTCCTAAGTCTCATGAAAACTTGTGAAAATGTGGTTATGTGAAACATAAAATTAGACAAAAAACATCTTAAGGTTTATCCAGAAAAGGAGTTGTTCTGGAATAGCTTAATCTCTACCTTAATCTGAATTTACTTTAATGAACAGAAGACACATTCACTCTCTGGTCAGGGATCAAATCTTAGACTGGGTTTTGCTGTTTTCAAACCAGTATTTGTGCACCAAGTTTCTGGTCTGTTACAGGTTTAGACCAGTTTTGTGTGCTGAGCTTCTCTTCTGTTATGGGTATAGACTGGTTTCCAATCACTTATACTGGTAAAAGTATAATGTCTGTACCTGGCCTGAAGGGTTGAGAAGTCATGAATTATAGTACAGGAAAATGTTTGCAGCAGCAAGATCCTCTAGACCAGGGGTGGGCAAAATGGCCTATCTGGCCAGCAGCAGGACTCCATTTCCCAGCAGTCTAGCTGCAGCTGGATGGGAAAGCTCAAGGTTGGGGTTGCCATGGAGACCAACCACAGCCACAGCTATGCTGGCAGCACAGCAGCAGAGCAGGGCAGGGCAGGACAGGGGGTTTCTTTGGAGCCACTGGGATCTTGCAATGGGGGCAGCTTGCTTTGGAACCAGGGCAGAGCCGCAATCTATAGCCTGCATGCTCTGGGCAGGGGCATGCAAGTAGGGGATCATGGCTCTGCCCCGGCTCCTTGCAGTGGTGACAGCCTGGTATGGAGCAGGGGCAGAGCCATGATCCCCTGCTTGCAAGCCCCTACAGAATGAGGCTCTGCCCTGGTTCCGGAGCAAGCTGCCCCCATCACAAGATCCTAGTGGCTCCGGAGAAGCCTCCTGCCCTGCTCTGCTGAGTGTGCTGCCAGCACAGCTGGGGCTGGTCTCCATGGCAACCTGAGCTTTGAGCTTTCCCATGCAGCTGTGGCTGGGGTCTCTATGGAGACTGGCCCTAGCCATGCACAGGGGCAGCTGGGAAATGGAATGCACTGCTGACCAGATCTGGTCCACAGGCTGGATTTTGCTCATCCCTGCTCTATCTTATACTTATCCCATACATATTGTAAGCCCTCAGCATTGCCAGGAAAACAGCAGAGTTTTGCAGAGGCACAGTGTGGAAAAAATGTGCCTTAGGCAGCTATTTCATCTTTTGCCACCCCTGCCCCACTCCTTTCCTTCTTTGGATTGCAAGCAGAGAGGTGGGCAATCTCCTAGAATGCAAGGTCTTCTGGGAATTGTAGTTCTCTAGACTGGCAGTGGAGTTTGCTGCTGCCAAGGGGAAACTTTCAGACAGGCTTCTATGGCAAAAGAAACAATGTCCATAGCATGAAGAAAATGCTGAATTAAGCAGCAAAAAATTTGGTCAGTTCTCCACCCTGCTTGCAAGCAGCAGTGAACTGCACTGCTGCGCTACAAAACTGTGATTCCCAGAATGCCTTGACCTTCAATGATGCATACTGCCTGCATCAACATTGAGTGTCTTCAAGGCAGGCAGCAGAGGCAACAGAGGCATTGGGAAGCAGTACCCCTGGGATGATGTGCCACTCAACATCCCAGGGTTTGGAGCGCATGCCCCACTCACTCAAACCACATTAGACTAGTAGAGTTCCATACCACTCAAGGAGTAAAGACTGAATTTCTATCAGCCATTTCTTACCATTTATTGACAACATAATAGCACACAGGCTTTTAACAACTAACTTGTATGAAACAAAATGTAATTATTTTAAAAACTAAATGAAATTTTCCCTTTTTTGTATTTTCATATAAAATAGCAAATTGGTTACCCTTATTGGCACACACTCTAGTGATGTTAAAAGAGGTATGAATTTATGATTGCACAGGTCATATCCAAACACAGTCACTTGAATGATATTCTTTTAATATGGAAGAACCACTGATGAGTTAGACCAGGCTTATAGATGGTTTGTATTCCTAAATAATTGGTGCCTGTAAATTCATTCTAATATTATAAAAACCTTAGTTTGTCTGTCTGTCTGTCTGTAATACTTTATTCACACTCTGATTGGTTGTCTCACCAGCCAATCAGAGTGCTTTGCACAGACAGAGACACATGGTGGAACACTGCCATGACAGCAGGGATTGAGGGGCTGGAGTGGGACCCCCCCTACAACAACAGCTGGCAGGGAGGGGGAGGTGACAGGGAAGAGGGGAGGAAGGGAAGTGGTAAGGGGAGGGGGGGCACCAGTGACAGTGCAGGTCCACACCCAAAGCAGCAGGGGGAGAACCGGGAACCAGACCCAAAATAATTGGGCGGGGGGGGGAGAATGAGCCCGGACCCAAAGCCATGGACGGGGAAGCCGGGCACCAACCCGAGTCGGGGGAGGGGCAACACAGGCTCCCTCTTGCCCCTGTCATGCTTGACAGGCACTTTGCTAGTATACATATACATAATTAAAACCAAAGTACAGAAAGTTGTGATTCTGAGTTGTTTCAAGATTATGTATGAAGTTATATACTTAATTTACAATAAACACCTCCTGATAATCTATAATACAAACTAATTCAGCTGTGAAAACATGCTTAGTGTTTCCTAATGCAGAACAGCTGAAAACTATGATATACCTTTCCAAGAGGCACACCCTTAAATTATACATCATTTTAAAAATACATGTACAGATGGTGCCTAATGAGGGACTAAAAGGATATTCTTTTTGTTAAAAAATAGTAGCTAAATAAAGAAAAAGAGCATCCTCTATTGTAGTTTCTTCTACACTTTAGCCACATAAGGAAAGAGAAGAAGAATGTATTTCAGCCAAAACCAACAAACAGCCAGCTACCCTGCATTCCAAATTCTCAGGTTTAGAGCTTTTCACTGAAAAAGCCCCACAACTCAAGGCTGTAAAAATTGCCAGTGAAACTGCATAACCAACTACAAGGACAAATCCTATCCTAGACATAAACATGTGTTGCCTCCAGGTGTGGGTGCATGCATGTCTGTAGAATTTTTTCAGAATAGCACCCCCACAAAATGCATGAACCGATACATACATCTACCCACACAGAAGTACAGCAATGAGGATAAACTCCTGAAAGAGAAAATGGGAGTAACAGTTTCCTGAAGATTGTTAAGCCAACACGTTATTAAATATACCAACTAACATTGTTCTTTTCTTTTACTCCTGTAGCTACCACATGTGATGGAAGAAATCCAAGTTAAACACTCTCACCAGAGCATGCTCCAAGACAGATGAGTAGGCCTCAGGCTTCACCAATACAATACAGTTCTATTCTCTATTTATTTTTATAGTTCAAAGACCTGGCAGTTACCCATTTGATGCCTGCCGTAAGGACCAGTGTATTTCTGATTACTGTTGTGAGATTTTTCAAGTCACTAGACAGCATATTCTCCAGAATATGCCAGTTACTAAGACAGACTCCATACAAATAGCAGGGGGATTCTTTGAAAGAAAGAAAAAAAAATCAGCTTCTATTTGTACTTTGAAACCGCTGATGATAGGCTGCCAACTTGCAGACCTTGCTTTAATCATAACCACATGAAAGGTTTTCTTCTTTTTTTTCCTGTTTATCTTGGGTTATTTAGGAAAGCAATGATAAATTTACTAGGAAAAAAAATCCATATTCTCCATAGCTATGACTGATTTTATCTTAACTACAGTTGTTTAGTCATCCAGAACTTGAGTTTTCCTTCCATTTTACCATATGATTTACTTCCCCAAAGGCAATATTTGGGCATTTTTACAAAACAAGTTCAACTACATCCCCACCCAAATTGGTGGGCAAACAGTGGCAAATAATTAAACTGATGGCTGGATTGAGAATCTAGGTTGATTACTGGACAAGGAAAAGTTGGGGAGAGAATGACTAGAGTAGATTTTCTGGCTCCTTGTCTCTCCATTGGAGGGAGAAGACCAGGATTGACTAATGCCATTGTATATTCTTTAAGCCTCCCTCTTGGTCTGACTTTCTCATGTCTTGCCATTTCTGCTCAGTAAGCTGAGCTCAAAAATGTAGGAGCTGGTAGGTTCTTTCTTTCCTAGCTCTCTATTTTTATACTACACCTGTACTGCTTTTCCTGTCAAAGGGACTTGTGTATTGATAGTGGTTAGATTTGCTACAGTCTAACACTAGCTACAGTTGTATGGAAATCCATCCAAGGGATTCCTGTGAACACATATGTTACATTCCTACAGCTATCTACCTGAGGTTCAGATTTGTAAGTCTCCTAATAATAAGATATTTACTACAGTACAAAGAAGAATTTTATCAGAGAATAGGAGTCATGATACTTAGCTTTTCTTATTTGAGTAGTCTTACTGAAGGCGATAAAAATTCTGCAGGTTAAGCATGTGCAGAAAAGATTGCAAGACTAAGACCTAACACATTCATAGCACATTGTTTCTGGTTCTTTTTGACTTTCTACCATATTGAAAAACATATTATGTAGGCAATAGATAAACTAAAGAGCCAGTCCAATATAAAAATTATTGAAAAAATATATTCAATTTCCATATATGTTCCATTCCAATTCTAACTCTGTGGTTTTTGAATAACAACAGAGAAATGCACTGCTGTACTTGTAAACTCCCCCCTCCCCCCGAATTGTGCATTAGCTAAAGACTGTCATATCTCAGAATTGCTGTTCACCACACTGCAGTGTTCCAGAGAATTTGGGTTGGTAGTTTTTTTTAATCTTTGTTCAACGATGATTCTAAAAACTTGAATATGAATTACTGTATTTTGCAAAAGTTTACCACTATGCTGCAAGTGACATACACTGAAAAATTACACGAAGTTTCCAACCACCTGGGAAGAAAATAGATTCGATAACAGCAGTATGATTGGGAGGCACTCATAGACATGTTGGTGCCAGATGGATACACAGGGCCCCAAATGTCAGCCAAAGCCGTAAACTTCGGCACAGAAAGGGAACACTTTTCATACTTGCAGAAAGAAGCAAACGTTTCAAACTCAGAAGGATAATTATTTTTAACATAACTATTCCCCTCCTCCCCCATAATATGCATATTACCATAGCCACTTTTGGTTTTACAGCCCACAGCACCTATAATTCAGTTTTCCTGTCTTAAAAAATTGCTGAGGTCTCAATGTTGATATCACAGCAAAGACAATATTTAATCTCTAACTGTATCCTATTTAGTCTGGACTTGCTCATGTTCACAAGCAACAGAATTGAAATGCAATCTTGCAAGATTAATCTGGAATGAATACACAAAAGTGACAGACAATAATTTTGTAGTTTTCATAGGAGATAACATTGATACTTCATAAAATCTCACCCTATCATGTAATGGTACCAGTTTGCCACTATGAGTAAAATGGTGTTATCCTCAGTGAGAAATATCATGAGATTTTGACAACAAATGTCATAATATCTTGCAAATGTGCAGTTACTTTTTACTGGGTGGATCTACATGAGACACAACTGTGCAGTAGCAATGAGCTACTGTGCAGTAGCATTGGTGGGCACTAACTGTGACATGAGGCCACTGTGCAGTAGTAACATTTGAAAAAAAAAACTGTGTAGTTCAGTAACATCTAGAAAAAAAAACCTGTTCAGGGATGCTACTGCTCAGTAACAAGTATAAGCAAGTACTAAATGACTGCACGGTAACAACTGCTCAGTCTGCCACTCATGTACACATGGCCACAGGTACCCAGATGGGGATTATATCTCATTTTATCTAGTGCTATGTGGAAAACAAATGTCTGTCTCTAATTTATGGGCTTGGAAGCTTCAAGACGCTCAGATCTGCTGATGAATAAACCACAAATAGTTCAGAAGTTCAGGTTGAATAAGAAACCAAATGACAGAATGCTTATCTTAACCTTGTCCAAAATATGCAAGTGTCTTGAGAATGCAAGACTGGCTGAAATCACAAGAATGACCTTTATTCCAGCATATCGTGACTTTAGAAATATGTCCAGTCCAGCTGAAGTAGTCCTTTCTCATGCTACAATAGCACTTCCATTTTTTATCCTTGTCAAAACCAAGATGTGCCGATCAGTGTGAAAATGGAAGACAAACAGAATCCCCAAACTCACCACCAGAAATCCTAACCTACTTTTCGAACAAAAACATTCCAGTTATTTCTATTTAGAATTTCAAAACATACACACTGTAATTGGTTTCCTTCCTTTACCACTGATGCATTATGTATGTTTACTTTATCACTAGTCTTTTTTTCTAGAGAAACCACTTGTTACCAGCCTACAGATTTGCTGTATTTCAGTGCAACTTGCCCTTGTATTAGAACACTAGCTTTCACACCAAAGGAAGTGTCCAAACCCACTATCAAAGAAA
Source organism: Alligator mississippiensis (assembly GCF_030867095.1). NCBI lineage: Eukaryota > Metazoa > Chordata > Crocodylia > Alligatoridae > Alligator > Alligator mississippiensis. The sequence continues at coordinate 118,021,272 of NC_081825.1, forward strand.
TGGCAAAGGAATAAAAGTTCTCTGAAGTACTGTTCAAGGGTCTTTTATCTACACACACAGAAAAACACACGCACAGTTACCTGAATGCAATTTAATACTTCATATGATCAAATACTAGAGTCAAACTTTTCTTTTTTTTCTTTGAGCATTAAAATCAAGAAAAAGACAATGGGAAAAATTGCTGTCCAATGAATATTTCAAATGATTAAATTGATCCAGTTTTACTCAGAATTATTTATTCAGCTGTATACCAAGGACTCATATCCAGCATTTTGAGGTACAATGAATAGCAACCTAGTAGGGCTGTGTGAAACATCATCATTTCATTTTGATGTCCATTTCACCGTTTCAAAGGGACAGTGTTTCACTTCATCATTTCATTTTGAAGCACTGTCCCATTTCATTTAATCAAAACTGTTTCACTGTTTTGACTCATTTAGATGTTTCGCCAATTGGCTATCATGAAATCACGATGTTTTGCCCATAGGGAATCATGAAAATGCCTAAAATGTTGTCATTTGTTGTCTGATTCACATGGAAATTACAGGGATGGTAGCTCCTTCTGAGGGAATGAAACCTGCCAACTTTCAAGGAGATAGGTGCAGACATTTCTCAGAAACTGCACCTCAAAATCTTGAAAGAAAATTTGCCAGCCTCAGCAGCATCCTGTCATCCGGCACGCAGATCTTGGGGCTCGTACCCCCAGGAGAGCTGCGGGGCTGTGCCAGACTCCTCCCAGGAGTGTGGACCCCCAGATCTGCACTGGATGACAGGAGGCTGCCACTGCTTTTGCCACCTGGGACCGGCACTGGGTGCAGCCTGCACCCAGCACCAGGGAAGACTCATACTGCCACTGGTCCCAGGCAGTAGCAGCAGTGTCCTGTCGTCTGGGCACAGATCTGGGGGACAGCACCCTTGGGAGGGCTGCAGGGCTGTGCTGAACTCCTTCCAGGGGTGCAGCCCCCAGATCTGTGCCAGATGGCACGAGGCTGCCACTGCCACTGCCGCCTAGGACCAAGCACAGGGCGTAGCACATGCACAGCCACCAGGCTGTGCTCCAATCAGTTCCGCCAGCTCCATGGAGCTCAGCCCAGTGGTGGGAGGCAGGCAGAGTCAGCCCTGTGCTGCATGGGGCTGGCGGAGCTGATCAAAGCACAGCCCTGTGATGGGAGGCAGACAGAGCTGGCGCTGCGCTCCGCCTCCCGCTGCTGGGTTGAGCGATGTGGGGCTGGCAGAACTGGTAGGAGTACAGTCTGGTGGTGGGAGTCGGGCAGAGCCAGCACTGCACTCTTATTGGCTTCATCAGCCCCATGAAACTCAGCCTGGCAGTGGGAGGCAGAGTGCAGCATCAACTCTGTCCACCTCCCACACCTGGGCTGCACTCCATGGGACTGGTGGAGCCGATCGGAGTGCAGCGCTGGCTCTGCCTGCCTCCCACCACCAGGCTGTACTCCTACCAGTTCTGCCAGCCCCACATCGCTCAACCCAGCAGCGGGAGGCGGAGCGCAGTGCCAGCTCTGTCCACCTCCCGTCACTGGGCTGTGCTCCAATTGGCTCCACCAGTCAGTACTTCCAGCCCACTTCCAGGTTCACTGCTGAGTACATGGAGGGCCCCCCTGCACTCCTGTGGGACACTCCATCTGCCCCAGCATTGCAGCATTCATAGACCACGCTGGTACCTCAAGGTATGTAGAAAAAACATTTAAAGCTGTGTCTATGTCCGAATTGCAGATTCTCTGAATCAGCATCAAATCTTCAGATTCAGATTTGGCTGAATCAAATCAGGGACAGTGATCTGAATCAATGAATTGAATCACTGTCCCTGATTCACGCCAAATCTGAATCTGAATCAAGTAGGGCTCACTTCACACACCCCTAATGGATAGTAGTCCAGTTTCCATAACAGAAAGGATATATTTTGTCTCCATCCAGCCTCTTCTATAGTCTGATGGTTAGGGCTTTGTCTTGAGACATGGTCCATTTGACTCTCTTTGGAATGAGGAGGGCCTAGAACCTAACCTCCTCCCTGCCTTTCACCTTCTGGCACAAGTGCTCTAATCACAAGACTATTGTGTAAAACTTAAGAGTCTCAGAATGTCACCAGAGCACTGCAATTCTCAGAGCCCTGCCAGAATTGCACACAGTTTTGCACTTAATTCAGTGCTGCAGGTGTGTCCTTAATTCCTTTGGCAACTAAGACACTTCCCCAGCAACAATTTGAATCACACTGGACCTTAGGCAGGAGTTAGGTGCCCAGTAGGTGATCAAACTGGATTGCTTCCAGGCATACAAAGAAATTCAATTGTAGGGAGCTAGGGAATTTTCAGTGCAAAATTGGAGGTGCTGAAGAGTTTACGTACTCAATGTGCTTGATGAAGCAGATTCAGTCTGGATCACTTCAAAATCTGAGGTCTAAATTCTGCTTTTGTCCCGCTTAGGCACATGCAGAACCAATCTTGATCTGCCCCAAAGTTCCACTCTGAATTTTCATTACACCTAATTATGCATTCTGTAATAACCTATTCTGAATGTCCAGTTTAAGTTTGTAAAGATGAAATTTGGAAAAAGAAAAAAGAAAAATCTATCTTTTTAAACATACAATATCCTGCTTTTTCAAAGACATTGTTCAGATAGATGTGCTTGAAGGCTTGTGTTTTTAATCTGAAAGACCCCATGTAAGTAGGGTGACCGTGTGTCCTGGTTTAGCTGGAATAGTCTAGGATTTCGAAGCTGGTTCCAGCCGGCTGTTGAGAATTATAATGGGCATCCCAGAAATGCAGGGGGGCAGGTCAAGGTGCAGTCTGGCTGGGAGACAGAGTGGCACAGCATGTAGTCCCACCTCCACTGATTTGTGAGGCAGGGGGGAATCCTTGCAGATGGTGTCATGGTTTTCTGGGATTTCCGTATGATCAGATTACACATAAACCATAACTGTCATTTTTAGACTAGTAGCACAAGGGTTAGAGAGCCTGATTTTAGGATAGATTATTTGAGCACCATTTTTTGAATGCTACCATATCAGTCAGCTTCATCTTCTTCTGCAATGGAAAATTAACCAGTGAAGTCTAGCTTTCACTGAATGAACTTTTTATGTGGAAAAGAAATATATACCAGTCCAAATTAAGCAGTGGCTTCTATTCAACAAAAGATTGCTCAGCATTGAGAAATTGCAACTTTCAGAGGGCCAGCTGAAGTACCAGTTTTCCTTGTTTTTTTTTTCCATGATTACTGTGTTTTATTTATTCAGGGAACAGCCAGATTCTTTCTTCACATGATGCTGGGGACCTGTGCCCATGATTCCAATGAGTCTTTATTGTTGCTAGAGATCATGGTTACTGACGATACACACTGAAATGACAAACATCATGTCATGTGTTTCTTACACTGTTGTCTGGGTTAATAAAGAAATATAATGGGTAGACTGAATGGATCTAATGGGTACCTTTGGGAAATCACTGTTATTTTTTATAAGCAGTTCTGCCTAGCTCACATTCAATCCCTTTCCTCTTCCCCTTTCCTTCCCTTCTCTTCCCTGAAAACTCCATGGATTTTGGAGTTAGAAATAGAGATAAGAAATATGCTGAAGCACTTCTTCATTCCTGAGCTTGTCTCCTCTCTCTGTACTTTCTCTATGCATGTACTGGTCAGGAAGGGATATCGTCAATTCACTGTTTTTGTTTCTGCAGTTTGCTGAGAGCTATCAAGTGAAATTTGTCCATAGGTGGGGAAACCCAATGGTAGTTTCCTATCATTAGGCCATTCTGTGATTTATACTGTAAAGGAGTTGACAAGACAGATTGTTGCACGCAGAATAGTTGAGACTGTTACCTGGATCCAAAGATATGTTCATTCTTAAAGCAGAGGGGAAGGAGTCAGCATAATGCAAACCAGAATAAATCTGTGGTTGGATAACCATAAAATACTTTTTTTCTACCAGAAATTAGAAAGTTTTAATGTATTGATTTCTTACATTCTGCTTGAGTTCTTTAATAAAATCAGACTGGAGCATGGTGGCTTTTGGCCATTATATTTAGAAGCTTTTAACAGCCAAAGTGGAAGTCTGTGCAGTCTTCCACCCTTCTAGCACTTGATAATAATATTATTTCAGCCAAGAAAAGAAAGAAACCAAACATCTTTTGAATATACATGTGCACAGGTTCTAGGTTAAAAAATGTAACTATGCAAGTGCAATTGTGAGAATTTGGTCTTTGTTCTGTTTTTCAGTCTTCCAGGAATTCTCTTGGCATTTGGCAGAAAGTGAAACCAACAAGAGTCTTTTAGCCTGGCTGCTCAGCTCAACCTCTGTTTCTTACTCCAAGCTCTGGCTGCAAGGGAGTTACTGGTCCTTGACACTCAACCTCCCTCCTGCTTTAAAAACACTGAAGTGAGATAACCTCTCCAGATCACAGTTGGAAAAGGAAGCAAAGAAGCCAAGAGCCTTGCCACTCTACCTCTCCAGTCCAACAGCTGGGGGAAAGAGGCAGGGAAATGAACTACATTTCTGGAAGATTCTGTCAATTTCCCAGGCTTTGAAAGTGATATTGATAAGTGTCCAGCTCCAGATCAAAACCTGTTTAGTTTAATCCATAAATTGTGTGAGAGTTTGTATCTAGGTAGATAGGGTGTTGGGTTGCTTATGAAGCACTTGAGATGAAAATCAGTCTCATCCCACTTTTCGTTGTCTTGTTCAAGTGCCTATAAGGTGCTTCTTCTGTCTCTAAACTGCTGCAACAGTACCCATGTCTTCTGTCTAAATGAGTTTCGTTGCTTATTTACTGGTTGCTCCACGACTTCATGAAGCAGCTGCTCCTGGTTTTGTTGGGCACACTGAACAAGGCCAAGGCCTACTTCTGTCTTCTTAGTCAGGGATGTAGTGTCCCTGATAGTATTGGCAGCATGTTGGCAGGAGTATGCTACACATCTTGTTATCAGCCTGCATATATAGTAAAAACCTATTTGGATCTTTAGCATGATACCCTTCTCAAGATTAACAAGAATAAGATATTTCTACTTCAATTTGCTGATGCTGCCAAATTTATAAATTTAATAAAGGTGATCTGGAAAAAAATATTTCCAGCAGGTGGAAAATTTCAAAATTTTGAAATGTCCCAGGAAACAGAATTTGTGAAAAATAATTAATTCATAGCTAATAAAGCATTTTTTATTATGTTGAGTGTGTCTACACGTGCAATGAATGTGACTGAATAAACTCTGGTGCAGTTTGAGCTAGAGTAAACTAATCTGGATATCACTTTCTACGCATATGTTTAAGCACAGTAATTTACTCCACTATCAGTTAGTATTTTTGTCTGATGGTACTATCCGACAGTGTAGTAAATTAATTTAAACTGGTCTAATTGCTAATGCATTTACAGACAGCAACACTATGCAGCAAATTAGCCTACTGTGCAGTAAAATGCATGTGTAGACATGCCTGTTGAATCCTTCTTCTAGAACTAAGCATAACTGATGAATTAAAAAAAATTTTCAGTGTTATAAAAATATTTTGACAGCACTTAAAAATTAAAACTCAAAAATAATTTAATCTTTCTTTGAAGTGTTGTCGAAGTTAACAAAGTCGTATTATACATTTTGGTTTCCACAACCTATATTTTTAAACAGAAAGCCATCAACATTTTGTGAACCATACACAAGGTTTTGTTAACCATATATTTACTAATAACCATTATAAAATAAATGCTTATGATTTGTTGTAGAGTGAAGTGTCTGGGCTAAGGGGCTGTGGCCAGCACCCCGGGCACATGGGCCAGGGAAGTCGGCACGGCGGACTAGAATTAGGCACTGACGCATGGAGGTTGATTAAAGATTATTTTACTTACACCGTAGATAGTCGCGGTGCAGGCAGGAAAACTTGCTTGGTTACAGTTGTAGACAGAAGAAAAGAAGAAAAACTCGAGAGCTCTTTAAACTGATACGAGAGTCCGTGCTGTGACTCTCAACGAGCGCGCAGGGCAGGGGTACGTCAAGGATCGTCCAGTGACAGGGAGAGACTCTTGATGGAGTCTCTCCACCATTCGGTCCCAGATATACGTAGAAATCCACGAGGTAATCGTGGACTCTTTGCCGGAATGCTCTCGGATTTCTCCCGGAATTCTCGGAATCAGGGTTCTCAGGATCCTCCTGAGATTCTCGGAGATCTCCGACTTGGGCGGAAACTGCTCAAGCCTCTTATACGGCTAGCAAGCCAATCGCTAGCCACCACGTGGGAATAATTTAGAAACAGCCAATAATGGGGAACAAATTTACATGCGAGTGGCGGGAACTCCTTTGCACCGGGGTTTTCTCTCTGCAGCTGAGAATTGCACCGTGCAAAGAAAGCTCCATGTGGCGGGAAATAATTCTGCAGTGCCAAAGCACACACAATCATTGGGTAATGACATCCCCCCTTGCTGAAGGCACAGCTGAATTATACCACATGCTCGTTACTCGGGTCGTCGAAAGCTCTCACAACTGGTTGTTGAACTAAACGGGTAAACACAAAATTAGCTAACATAAAAAGTTCATTCTCCAGGGATCGAATTAAATAATAGCCGGCACATACACATGCACACATAACCAGATTCATAACAAAAAACTGCACGATCAGGGCTTCAGTGGGCATCATGGTGAAGGCACGCATCAAGCCCTCGCTTTTGCCAATGATGTGTTTCCTCTGTCTCTCAGGGCTTCTCTCTGCCACGCACTCTGAGTCCTGAACCTGTAAACAAAACTCTCAGAAAATAAGTTAACGTATATCAAAATATTTACAAAAACCTGCACACAATAGGGCGGTTAGTTAAATGCACTACCACTTCCCCAAAAGATATAATACAGGTGTTTAAACATGGTTAGATTGGAGCCAACTCTCTCTTGCATGATCAACTAGATGAAATCATCAAGGAGCCGTCATCTAGCTCTTCCAAATAATGAAAACCCAACTCATATGCCAATCGCCATTGGCCTACTTCTCCCAAAATCTGAAGTTGCTGTTTATTGAGTCCAGAATGCTGTAGGAGGAATCCAAACATGAATCGCTCCTCTGGTGTTCTCTGTGGCAACGGTGGAAGATCGGATTTGCGATGTCTTGTGCCTTAAGCCTTGGTCAGGTGTCGATGTTCCCGAGCACTGGATATTCTTGGCTCCATCAGGATATGCAGTCTTGACAACTGACGAAGAAGATTACTCACGGGTTGGTTCACCATTGGGTTAAGCAGAATCCAGACGACAACGATGTTCTTTCATCCATAAACCTCAAGACAACTATCTATGCTGTGGATGGTCACTGGAATGGTTCCAGGGTTTCGTAGATGACGGTGAGGCCATGGTCTTATTTGCTGGAGTGGTGTCAGTCCCAATGTACATGTTCAGGGGTTCCAGGCACAGTATGATACTCCGATGACCGCTAACATAAGATGTTCTGCGCCGGTATGTTCTGGCCGTTCGTCATGCCATGCGTGGGCTTTCTGGCTTATCTGTCCTGCAACAAGCGCCGGGAGTGGAATAGGCTAGTGAGTGCTAAACGTCACCATGTCGATGTCAGTGACATGTTCTCTACTCCACGATGCTTGTCTGACCAAGAAGCTTGCTTCTTCCTGGTTCAGCAGGTCAGACCCAAGCTCCACAACCAGACGTCCCAACCATACAGCTAGAGTTTCCTGGGGTTGGATTATTGATTCTCTACACAACTCCTGTAGTTCAGTTCTGGTGCGAGTGTAATAAGCAGTAGCGATTCGGCTGGTTGTTGGTTGAACTGCTGCTGCGGGAGTCATCGCTGCTGTTATTGCTTCAGGCAGGAGGGGCGGATGCACTCCTCCGCTTGATTCTCCCAGCGGAAGCGACGCTGCGTCGGTGGGCGGGGTCGCCAGCCGAAATCTCGCGAGTTCCTCCGAAGCTTCACCCTTCTCTTCCGGTTCTTCCACGCGGTCTCTCTCTTGCTCAGCGCCATCTTGGCATGGCATCTCAAGATTTTCTTTCGCAGCCGCTTCTTTGACCGCTTGAACGGCCATATGCAGCTGGGCTCTTAAACTTGTATTTTTTTGCATCAAATCAGTTATAGTATGAAATGTTGCAGTTAACATTCTCCCCTTGTTGTACTTCGGGGCCACCCTCTCATCTGCGGCGTGTCCCTCCATCTCCAGATCTTCATGGAGCTCGGATAGACGCTCGCAACCCCTCAATTTAGACACCACCATGACGGGGGTGAACCGGTCAATCGGCACCGGTTCTTCACTCTCCTGAGCACACCTTAGGCAACGGGCACACTCCTGGGTGAGGGTCAGGTTCACCGCGCCTGCCGGGTTGACTCTGGCGAGGGACACAGTATCGAGGGGCCTAAACAGGACCCGTTCATTATTTATTATACATCCGAATGCTGCGGGGTGAAGATACACTTCCCTCTCTCTTGGGGCTCCATCTTCGGAAGCTCCCTCTTTTCCCTTCAGTGAAAGGCATCTGCTGATAAACCTTTCACCCATTCCGCCTGCCTGGTGGTAAGCGATACGTGCCTCCAGTTCCACGACGCTTACTATGTCGCGTTTCCCACTTCGCCGAGGGCAGTTCTCAACTAATTCTAGTTCTAGCGTGCTTTCCCCATATCCCATCCTTGTTGCCATGTTGGGGCTGAGGGGCTGTGGCCAGTACCCCGGGCACGTGGGCCAGGGAAGTCGGCACGGCAGACTAGAATTAGGCACTGACGTGTGGAGGTTGATTAAAGATTATTTTACTTACACCGTAGATGGTTGCGGTGCAGGCAGGAAAACTAGGTTACAGTTGTAGACAGAAGAAAAGAACAAAAGAAGAAAAACTCGAGAGCTCTTTAAACTGATACGAGAGTCCATGCTGTGACTCTTAACGAGCACGCAGGGCAGGGGTACGTCAAGGATTGTCCGGTGATGGGGAGAGACTCTTGATGGAGTCTCTCCACCATTCGGTCCAAGATATACGTAGAAATCCACGAGGTAATCGTGGACTCCTTGCCGGAATTCTCTCGGAATTCTCCTGGAATTCTCGGAATCAGGGTTCTCAGGATCCTCCTGAGATTCTCGAAGATCTCCGACTTGGGCGGAAACTGCTCAAGCCTCTTATACGGCTAGCAAGCCAATCGCTAGCTGCCATGTGGGAATAATTTAGAAACAGTCAATAATGGGGAACAAATTTACATGCGAGCGGCGGGAACTCCTTTGCACCGGGGTTTTCTCTCTGCAGCTGAGAATTGCACCGTGCAAAGAAAGCTCCATGTGGCGGGAAATAATTCTGCAGTGCTGAAGCACACACAATCATTGGGTAATGACATGAAGCACAAGAGTTTTAAAGCAGCATTATAATAAGTGAGAAACAGACTATGCTATGTCAAAAATCACCTGCAACATTTTCTTACCCAGACAAGCTTTTCTTAAATTGAGTTGTCTCTGGAATTTCTAACACTGATATGCTTATATCAGCTTCCTGGCCATGTCTGAGCTTTTTGAAACCTGAAAAATGGATGGTTTTTTCACTTGGATCTCATGATAGTTCTACCTTATAATCATGCAGCTATGTTCCAAAGAGTTACAGTACCATAGCTTGAACCAACTGATGGTTATGAGCAAATAATTAAGACATATAGCGTGCATCTATATACTGCCCTATGGCAACATAGAAATGCACCATGTCACTGTACAGCACGCTATGGCAATGTAGACACACATGATCGCTACACGTGACCAACAGCTACGTCACCATAGTGGCACGCTCCCTGAGTATAGTGTACCGCTACAGTGACATAATGGTGAAATCTAACTGTGTGCCATGTGCACAGTGCAGTAACCACCCATATTGCACCATGCTAAAGCACAGCACTGTAGCCATGTTGCCATACAGTAATGTAGACACACCCATATTGTAGCACATAATGTATTAACAGGACAGTGAAGGTTCAGGGGGATGTTGATGCCTATCTACTCCTTCACAGCATGGGTTTACATCTGATTCTGATATCATTTAGTATATACAGGAAATGATTTCCAGAGAAGGAGGAGTCTTTGCTGACAAGAGATTTCTAGGTAATAGGTCTTGTGAGAAAACATATTAGTGGCCATTTTTTTAATTATTCAAAGTTCCTGTTTTGAATTAGCCATCAATAGAATTAGGATGATAATACACTTTCCACGGTCATTTGATCCTTAATAGTGGTTATTGTTGTTGGCACCATCAACTCACTTAAATAAAGCCCACAAGAAAGATTAGATGTTGGCTCCTGACTGGAACTGGTGTCCATTAATTATTCATAATTCCTCTTTGAATTCTGTCTACTCAGATTGAAGTTGGTTGCTATGAGATTTCACAACTTTGGTATGCTGTCTATTTAAGAAGGAATGAGAAAGTCTAGTCTGTCCACAGTCCTGACTTAGAAGCTGCAAAATGCTTAATGTGAAGAACCATGAATCTGGTTCCTCTGCAAACTTTTAGTCATAATGAGTCAATAACTGCACAAGGCAAGTGTATGTTTCACAACCCAGGAAAGACCTTAAATTCATGCCAGCTGCTGAAGCATCTGTAGAGTCACTTAATTTCTCAATCCTATCTTTCTGTTCAGGAAGAAGTGCCTGAGGGCTTCAAGTCTTCTACTTTCCATTCCGTCAAACTTGTTGTAACTGAATGAGTGATTTAGGAGGAAAGAACATATCTTGTTATTTGATAAGTGAGTTTTAAGGTTTTGTTCCTGTGATTGTGCCTACAAAGGCTGGAAAACAAGGAATTCAGATTGTCTGGAATATTATTATCTAGCAAAAAAGAAGGTAAAGTAATAATCACAAATAGCTTGAACAGAAACATACATTCACTTTACGTGTGGGTGAAAAAACAAGTGTTTTTTTTAAAGAAAAAATCATTTTTAACAAATCATCCAAGAAAATAACTAACCGTCTAACAAGGTTCAAATCATTTGGATGTAGTACCATGCTACTTTTCTTTACAGATCAACAAAATGGTGGTGGTGACACAGAGAACAAATCTAAAGTACCAATAGCTCACAAACCAGTACAGCTCCCTATATGTAAAATAATGTTGACCATATCAGCTATGATCTCATGTCATGAATGTGTTCATATACTGAAGACACATTTTGCACACTGAGAAAGTTGCTACTCTTAAAACAGAAAGACAGTGCTGCTTCTGTACAAGTAGCACTTTGCACTCAGGATTGGAGGGAGGAATGTGGCAATAAAACTTGTCAGGTCCTAGTAAAAAACTTGCACTCAAGCAGAGGAAGAAACTTAATGAGTTCTTGCACCTCACATTTTTTTTCAACTTAAGTTATCACTAGGGCTGTGCGAAATTTTGCTGGCTTTTTCATTCTGATGCTGTTTTGACTTGTTTAAAGCTCAAAATGGTGAAATCAAATTGAAACAAAGGGCTTTGAAACAGCCTTGAAAAGAAGGCAGTCAAAATGTTTTGAAAGTTTCAAAATGTTTCAACTTTTGAAGTTGAAGCTGGGCTTACCTGCAGGGAAACAGAAAGTAAGGAGAGGGAGGTAGAAGAGGGGAAAGGGCTACTCTCATATTGACTGCGTGTAGCTGGCCAGTGACTGTGATCCTTCCCTGAGGTTCCTTCCAATCCCAGCGCTCTGGGGGTGGGATTGAAAGTGCACACACATTCATACATCACAAATTTTGCTTGTCAGTAGCCTGAGGTGAAGTTTCCCAGAAACCCCATCACCTATCTCCTTGAAACTTCTTGGTCTCAGCAGCAGCTACCATCCCTGCAAGTTTTATCAGAATCAGGCAAGAAGTGACAAAGATATAGGCAGTTTTGTGCTTCTCTGTTATAGCCTATGGGTGAAATGTTGAAACAGTGAAACAGTTTCATTGAAATGAAATGGAACAGTGCTTTCAAAACAGAACAAAACTCGAAACAAAGCACTGTCCAACTGAAATAGAAGTCAAAATGAAATGGTGCTATTTTGCACAGCCCTACCATATTCCACCATATTTCACATCCACCATATTTCAATATTTCATTTTGCACCTTCCAGTTTGCACACACACAGATGTCCGTTTGATGATTACTCATTTTCAGAAGATTCATTCTCTCTCTTTCTCAAAGTGACATAACAAAGAATATGAAAAAATGGATTGAAATGGTAATATTCAAGAAAAAGGAATAAGATTTAACTACAGATGTTAGCCTACAACTGGATGGCTCAAGGAAGAATGTATAAGTAAAGATGTATGTTCTTAGGAGCGTTTTTTATTTAAATAAAAAAAAAAACTGGTCCTTTGCTACATCACTGAAAGAATAAAGCAATCTAGTAATGGTAGGTTTCTTGTTTTGTAAAGATCCATTCATCCCAAAATTTGGTATTAGGTACAAAGAGATGCAAAAATACATATTTTTTTTTTTTTAAAACACTCTTTAACTTAAAGCAGTTGTCCCAGGGGGACAGAAAAAGGGATAGAAGACCCCTTCCATGGTGGGAGCCAAGGCAGAAACAACCAATACAGCAAAAAGAAAAGCCCTGAAGACGGGGAATGCACACCACATGCACAGAAGCTGCTGCAGGAGCTCGGGGTATGTTGGTAAATCTGTGCCAGGATTGAAGGTTAGAGGGACAGGGATGGTAGTCCCTGGGTAGTGTTTGGGACTCCAGTGCTGCCAGCTCCTTGCTCTGCCCAAATCCCAAATGGGACAAGGGTCAAACACCTATGCAGCCTGACCTGGCCCAGCCTGGCCACCATGGGCCAGGCCCAGCCTGGCCCAGACCCTGCCTGATTGGGTCAGGGAGTCAAACTGCCTTGCAGCCCAGCCTAGCCTGGCCACTGTGTGATCAGGGCAAAAGCCAAACTCCAGTGGAGACTAGACTCTATGGGAGTTTGGCCCCTGCTCCTGCTGGGACCTGAGCAGAGTGACTGACACTGAACTCCCTGCTGCTACAACCCCTGCCCCTCCAACTCCCTCTATGTAAATTTTGATGATAATCAATGGAAATATTTTTCCATCACTTTGTGTCAGGTGAAATCAATGTCTATTGATAAAAATTGAACCCTGCCACACCTAGTCATGAGCCCAGGCACATGTTCTCCCTCCTACAATGCACAGAGCCCCACCACATGCAACCTACCTGCTGCACCGTGTTGTGCAATGTGCATTGCCTTCCCTGCAGCACCCAGCTGCACTGGGCTGGTGCTCCCACATTGAGCCATATGCCCCCTCCCTGCTCTACTGCATCCCAGGCCCTCTCTTTTGTCCCCACTGCAATACCTTGTGGAGTCTCTGGATTCCTCCTGAGCCCTCTGCTCTGAACCTCCTCAGCTCTGAGCCATCCTGCCCATCCCCTCCTCACACCTGGGGTTGAGGTCAGACAGCAGAAACAGGAGGAGGAAAGGGGGATTGGGAACTCCAGTCTCACAAGTTGGAGAGTGGAAGCAAAACCTGGACTGAGCCCGGGGGCTGCAGTTTAACCTCTTGGGACTGGATGCCACCTATGGACCTCCAGGTAGACAGCCCTTATTTATATAACTCACTCATGATGAATGTAGTAATCTCAGACATGTATCGGTAAACCCATGCTACTTTATGCATTACATATAAAAGCTCCCACAAAATACCTTACATTATGTAATGTATATTTGTGGGACTAAGTATCACTTTTAACCCTTTTCGTATGATATTTTGTCTCTGACTAGACTAATGACATTTTTCTTTTGACTGAGACAGCTAAGTGAAACTGACAGTGCTAATTCCATCAGTAATAGTAAGAGCAGAACATTAAGGCTAAAGGGAATCCCAGATGACTTCAATTATCTGATCAGCCCCTGCCAAGATTGTTGCCATTTTTAATTTGGTAAAACCTGGGAAATACCTTGTTAGCACCTCTGCTCTTCCTCAGCACTGTAAGAGAAGAACTGACTGGCTCTTATTCCATTTGCTTTGCTCTCAACCCTATTCACCTTCTCTTGGTCTCTGTTTTTCTTCTCTCTCTTTCCATTCATAAGTCTGTCTGTAAATCATGGTAAATTTCACAGCTCTCTGTGGGGTGTTTTTGTGGGGGTTGTTTGTTTTTTGTTTTATTTCAAGAAAACTCATAAAACCCCATTTTTTCAAAAGCACATATGCAAAGTCCTTAAGAGAGATACAAAAAATAAATTCTCATTTGGCTACAAGAGCAATTTTTGGCAACCAATGGCATTCTTAACAAATGCAAGGCATAAATTAGTAGATCACCAACATCTTTTCAGCCATACCAGGTAAGGAGAAAACTCGGAAAAAAATAAACCTTTAAGAGAAAAGGCAGACTAATGATATCAAGACAACAAGGGATCCACTTCTACAATCACTCATTCTGTCCAATTCCACTATGACAAAATTCTCAATGACCATTGGATTATGAATTTTCCTCCTGAGGCACTCTGGGCCTAATAATCAGAAGGACTGCATACTTGCAAGTCAAAATGAAGTGTTTTAGCACTTTTCAAAACCAGGCTCTAGTTTTGTTAGCCTGAACACCTCAGATATGAAGCACCTAAGGTTAGTGGAAATCTTTAGAAATATTGGTCTAGAGATATGCAAGATATATAAATGAGAATAAGAAACTGCTCTGAAGAGTGCATGTTTACGTATGTTTGTAATGTAGCTTTATTTCAAACTCTTGTTCTATCATATCAAGAATGTGGTATTTTTCTTTTCTGAGAACATGGTAATGCTATCAGTCACCTTATTATTAAAATATCTGCTGCTACTGAGGAATAAATGAAGGAATGAATCAACAAGTGCGAGTAAAGCTTTTTTAAATATATAAAAAAAAATATAAACTGAGATGTCAACAAGTGTTCTGAAGCCAAAATTGAAAATTAAAAGCAACCAAAATGGGAGGGAAGCATCTTATTGCTGCTAGTTGAGCATGCTGAATTTCACCATATGGTGGACACGTGGAAGGTCTTTTGCAATCAGTAGTATAATTTCAGTAAAGTTTATAAACACTATCAGTGATAACTTTCCATTACAAAATGTATTTACACAACACATAAGACATCAATATGATTGATGAAAGCTGCCTCAATCATAGGACTCAAAGGGGATGATACCAGTGGTGATGGCCTGATTACTTTCACTACAGGCAAAATTGAAGACAGTCCAAATCACTAATACATAATGCTTCAAAAGGGCGCGTTTTCCAAAACTAAGAGAAATGGTCAGTGAAAGGAGTTGAGAAAGAATAACTGGAAATTGTGAATGAGATATGACAGGTCTATTAGAGTGTCCCAAACTGCACTTCTACAATAAAAGGAAGAAAACAACTTTGGCTAAAAGCTTATCCTATGTAACAAGGATATGTCTGATATTCTGTAAGGACTGGAAGGTGTCAAAGTGTTAAGTGGTTAAGACTGATTGTAACTACCCTCTATATCTCCTCTATCAAGAGCTTCCTGAGTGATTTTGAAGTGACAAAAGGCAGGGTAGATTAGCACCTGCCTTCTACCTGGCTTCAAATTAACATGACCATCTCTCTGTCCTCTTCAAAGTGACAAAACAAGGAATGTGAAAAATGGATTGAAATAGAAATATTAAAGAAAAAGGAATAAGATTTAACTACAGACATTAGCCTACAACTGCGTGGTTCAAGGAAGAATGTATATATAAAGATGTATGTTCTTAGGGGAGTTTTTTATTTGGGCTCCCTGACATTTATCCCCTCTGTCAGTTGAAGTGACCAGCCAAATAACCACGAATAAAGGCTCTTTGTTTTCTTTTACTTAGTGGCAAACCTTTAGCAATGAGAGTTGGAGAAGTGACCCTGGAAGCTATAACATCAGGAATAAGCATTTTTTAACCAGCAAGAACTGATAACTTGAATACAAGAATCTCAGAGTTGGCTGAATAGATCTGCTAAAAGAGTTAGTTGAATAGATATCTGGCTTGCTCATGTTTATTTTAATGAATCTTGGAACATTACCAAAACTCTGTAAGACTGGAGCACTGATAATATTGTGCCATTATGACCTAAGTCAGGGTTAAATTGTGGTTAAGCTGTGGTTCCTTCCTGGCTGCAGCTCCACTCATCACCTCCAGCTTTTCCTTCCCTTTACAGCTTCTGCTTTCTGCTCGCACTGGCAGGGGGAGGGGGGGGGGAGGTGAAGGCATGCACTCTGGTGCAAGAAGCAAAAAGTGAGCCTGGCATTGTGTGGGTGCATGGTGCAGTGGTGATGAGGCACAGGTGTAGTGTAGTGGTGAGGATAGGGGTCCAAGTGGACTCATGGTGCAGCAGTGATATACCCACATGCGATGCATCCATACATGCAAGCATGTGCACTTGCAGCAGCTCAAATAGAAGCGGTGCAAATTTGAGTGGGGCTTTTTGCTTCAGCACATGTGCTCGGACATGTACTTTGGTGTGGAGCAAGTTGTGCAAGTTGGGGCAAAATAACCCTGCCTGGCTCCTCCCAGATCTGCAGCCAGGGGGAGCTAGAGCCTGGGGCCAGCACCCGTGCTGTCTCCAGCAGTATAAAAGGCTGCCCTGTCCTGGCCTCAGCAGTATAAAAAGCCACCCTGGCAAGTAGCCCAGGGCTACTAGCTCTCAGGAGCTTCTGGGGTTCAGCCAATTGGTACCTGGGGACACTACCCCTGTTCCCTGCACCCTCTACCCAATGCAGCAGTCTGGCAGTGGGGCCTGCTGACTGGCTGTGACCTGCTGCCAACCTGCCAGACCCAGATGGGGACTGCACAGCCAGTAGAGGCATCTACCCCTCTGGGCCAGCTGCCAGTGGACTGTGGTTGCAGGGTTGGCCTCTGTGCAGCACTACTGCCATGTGTGCCCCCTGCCCGGCCATCTGGGCAGCTATCGCCTGGAAGATGTTCTGGGTGTGGTGGCCTACTTTGAACTGTCAAACCATGTCCTCCTGGCCCCATTTGGCCAAGCAGTCAGACACAGCCAGATGGGTCCAAGATGCCAGCTCTGAGTAACCAGGGTCCTGCCACTGGCCTCCCTAGCAGGAATTCTAGTTTCCCTATTGGAAGACAAAAAAAATCCCAAAGTCACTCTGTAAAATACCCCCAAATCCATGTTCCTCCACAAGTAAAACAAAAGATCACTATAAAGAGAGAGAGAGAGTGAGACAGTGATCAGTTGGACAATTTTTTATTGATATATCTGACAGTGTTAAAACAAGTCTCTTATCATAATAATAAAGTGAACTCTAAATACATCTTTCATGAATTCATGAATACATATTTTGCTGCCCTCCCACAGGGCAATGGCCCCCACACAAGGGGTTCAGCCCCTCAACAGGGGATTCATCCCCCACACAAGAGCTATGGCCCCCCAATGGGGGATCAGCCCCTACACAAGGGGTTCTGCCCCCACAACAGGGAGTTCCTCCCCCACACAAAGGGTTTGGCCCCCCAACAGGGGCTTTGGACCCCACTCAAGGGGTTTGGCCCCCCAACAGAGGG
Organism: Alligator mississippiensis; assembly: GCF_030867095.1. Taxonomy (NCBI): domain Eukaryota; kingdom Metazoa; phylum Chordata; order Crocodylia; family Alligatoridae; genus Alligator; species Alligator mississippiensis. Next base: position 118,038,696 of record NC_081825.1, read on the forward strand.
CTCAGCCCCCACAAAAGGGCTATGGCCCCCCAACAGGGGATTCAGCCCCCCAACAGTGGCCAAATGGCCCCTGCATGAGGCTAGCACCCCCCCACATGCCCCACCCCAGTCCCCGATTGCTGCCCCACCTGGCCTCAGCCCCCATCAGCTGCTGCAGGCCCCCAATGGCTGCCCCACCCAGCACCAGCCTCCACTCCCCCAGACCCCCCAATGGCTGCCCAACCCAGTCTTACCCCCCAACTAGCACCCCTAGGCCCCCCAGGCTACCCTCACAACCTCAGGCACCATCACTTAAAAAAAAAACCTCAAAAAAGGAACAGAAAAAAAAAGGGGAAAAAAAGCCTCGGCTTACCTTACAACCGGGGTGTGGGGGCTCCAGAGCCTCCTGGCAGAGCCCCACCAGACAGCACAGGACAGCAGAGGGGCAGGAGGGCCCAGGCTGAGGCTGCTGGGGCTGTCAACCTGCCCTGCACTGTGCCGGTGGGGCCCCAGTCAGCCAGACAGTAGCTCCAGCTGCCAGTAAGTGCCGGGGGGGGGTGTGTTTTGCTCTTTTTTAAGTATGGGGTGGGAGGGCAGGGATCCGGGGGACTTGGAGGGATAAAGCCAGCCAGGGAAGAGGTTGGGGACCTTGGGGGGGCTGGTGGGGGAAGGGGCTGGCTGTAGCAGGGGTCGGGGGCTTCAGGGGGGCTGGTGGGGGGAGGGGCCAGCTAGGGCAGGGGTCAGGGGGTCTGGAGGAATGGGCGGAGCCATTGGGGTCCCCCCCCCATTGTCCCTTCCCACCTTCTTCAGCCTCCCTGACCTCTTACTTGTGCGGGCCGGGTCAAGCCCCGGGCCCTTTTCGTCGCTCTGCACGTGGGCTGTGGCCGGCAGCCCGGGCAGGCCGGGTCAGAGAGGGAGGTCACCGAGCTAGAATTAGGCACAGACGCGTAACGGTTGATTTTAAGATTGTTTACTTACACCGAGATGGTCGCGGTGCAGGCTGAAAAACTTGCTTGAGTTACAGTTGCGGATAGAAAAGAAGAGAGGCGGACTAGAGTTCCTCCGGGAACACTCTTCTAGCCCATCCGGTTGGAGGCTCTAAACCACGAGCCTGTCGGACCAACCGGAGAAAATCCGTCCGGTAAAGAGCTCTGAATACACTCACTCACATGAAGTTTGCTAGGCTCCGTGGATCCGTCTCTTTGGCGCGCAGGGAAGGATACGTCTAGGATCGTTCGGCGACGGGGAGAGGCTAGAGGCTGATCAGACCTCTGTTGCCTGCTTAAGATGCGTTGGGTCCGTGAGGATCTGCAGCGCTTAGAGATCTTCACGTAGCGTGAAGTCTCCTTCTCCTGGTGTTCGGGGAGTCCTCCAACTAGGGCGGAAACCACACAAGCCTTTTATACAGCTAGCAGGCCAATCGCTAGCTGCCACATGTGAATAATTTAATGTAAACCAATAATGGGGCTCGAATTAGAATACAAATGACGGGAACTCTTTGCAACGTGCATCACCGTGCTGCAACTTAGAAATGCACGCTGCAAAGAAAGCTACGAATTGGCGGGAACTTCTTTTGCACCCAGGGTTCTCTGTTGCAGCAGAAAACTCCATCGTGCAAAGAAGCTGCAATTTGGCGGGAACAATTTAGCGGGGAGCAATTTAGCTGTGCAGAAGCACACAAAACAAAAACTCACAACTTGGGTTGTGACATTACTCACAAGCACCAGAGCCCTGGTGCTGAAACATATGGCCTGGCCCACCACGTGTTTCAGCACCAGGGTGAGGGGCCAACCATAGAGATGCTTTGGCAGCTAGAGTGTCTCCATGGACAACACAGCCTCTGGTTGCCTCAGGACATGTTCTGTGCTCCACTTTTTTAAACATTGAGTTTTTTAGACCCCTGGACATTTTTTCATTCCTGCACGTGCCTGTTGCTTCACCTCAAAGGGGTTTGAGGTGGGGCAAGAGGCATGTGCGCACTCATCTGGACGGGCCCATGGAGTGCAGCCAAGGTGGTCTGTGGTTTGCCCTGGTGTGACCCACAGTCATGTGACTCCTTCTGATCTGGCCTGTAGGGCATCCATCCCCTGTTTACTTAAAAGTTGGACAGCCCTGACCTAAGTTAGTTAGCCTAACAATAATACTGGGCATAATAATAGAAAAGCTGATGTGAGATTTAGTTGATCTAGTTAAAGCCAGTTATATAGTTTTACTGAAAATGAGTCCTGTTATTTGATTCTCTGATGAGATCTCATTTTGAGTTTAAAAAAGTGTAACTACAAGAATAAAAAGATCTTTGATTTTTGTAAGCTGTTTGACGTAGTAATGTATGTCATTCTGCTTTAAAAAAAAAATCAGTACTTTACAATATCAATAAATCCCATGTTAAATGTGCTAGGAACTGGCTAAAAGATTTCAACAAGTTGTCATTGGGGAATCATCACTGAATGTTGTGGTTTCTGGTGTTCCACAGAGAATGATGCTAGACTCATTGCTATGCAACAGTTTTATTTATGATTTCAAAGTAAATGTAAAATCACTGATGATAAAATTTAAGGATGACACTAAGATTGGTAGAGTAGAAAATAATGCTGCTCTTAGGGTAATTACAGAGTACAATCTAGATCACTTGGTAAACCCGTGTTATTCAAATAGAATGTGTTTTAATAATTTAACTGCAAAACTATACAGAATAGGAGCTGTATCCTAGGAAACAGTGACTCTAAAAATAATTAAGAGAAGGCAAACTATTCCAGCTATTTCAGTTCTGGAGAATTGCTGTGGCTACTGCAATCCTTACATGCATTAAACAGGAGAATCATGAGTAGGAATAGAAGAGCTGATTTTACCATTGTATATTGCATTGGTGAGAATCAGGAATGCTGTGTCCATATTTGAAGAAAGATCTGGACAACTGGGTAGGGTACTTAGGAGGGTACTGTCAAGAGCTGGAGAAAGTGGCTTAAAGTAAGATACTTAAGGAACCCAGTATGTTTAGTTTTCAAAAGAAGATTGAAACTTGACTTGCTTACATTGTATAAGTACCTCCACTGAAAAGAAATAACAAGTACTAAAGGGTTCTTTCATTTAGCAAAGAAAGGTATTATCAGAAAAAAAATGGCTGGAACCTGAAGCTAGACATATTTACATTAGAAATTAGGATGATTAAACAGAGAGGGTGATTAAAACTGCCAAAGGAAGCAGTGGATTCTCCATTTCTTGATGTATTCAGGTCAAGATGAAAAAAAATATACTTACACCAAACACAAGTTATTGATTTCAGTAGAAAGGGAACTGAAATTTAATGGCCCATAATACACAACAGGTAAGACTAGGAGACATAATAGTCCTACCTGTCCTTAAAAATCTTTGAATCTATGGGCATGTCTACACATAGCTGCACAGCTGAAGCACGGCAGTAACCACCCATACTGTGCCATGCATGCAGCGCACGGTTAGATTTTGCCACTATCTCACCATAGTGGTGCACTAAAAAGTGGAAGCACGCTGCTATGGTGACGTAGCTGCCGATCACGTGTAGACCCACATGATCACTACGTCGCTGTAGGGCAATATGACAGCTTGTGAATGCAGCAATGACAGCTCCTTTTGTATTCCTGCCAGGATTCTCTCACAGCTTGTTCAGGCTCAAACCATCTTTGGAAAGTTTGTCATGTGATGAATCAGCAAATTCTGGCAGGATTAATTTTTATGCAGCACATATTATTTCTGAAATGTTTCATCAGTGCAACAGGGTCCCAGTCTAATGGTAGCCAGGATATCAACTTGTCATTTTTATTTCTTTGGACAATCTCTTCTACTTACCTGCCCTAGCGTGATGTAATTATGCTTTAAAAAAGAAAAAAAGGAGACTGTCCTAGGACTTCCCAAGTGACATCTCATACTGATGAACTTAGGTGTCACTGCTCATCACCTTAAGGGCTAATTATATGGCCTCCTTGTCTCCCCTTTTAGCCATGCCCAAGCCTACAGACATTACCCATCATTCGTCATTAAGCCCCACTGTGCCATCCAGTCACTGTCTCATCCAAGGGTCTTCAGTCCCAGTGTCAACTCTAGACAATGCGGGCCTCTATACCTGGAATAGTCTCCGCCACTGTTGGAACCCCCAGTTTTTTGGTGCCTTTAACTACCCTGGCCCCTCTTGGCATGAAGCTTCTGTATCTCAATCCCAACCTCTCTTGGGTTTAGTCCTGCATTCTCTGACTCCCTCAGCTTCAGGCCTCTGTTACTTTAACTGTGCCCCCAATTCTTTCCTGGCTTATCAAGGGCCCAGGCCTGTCCTTTGCCCCTCCTGGGCTCAGGCCTCATTACCTCCAAGAGATTCTGCCCCTCACAGGCTATGGGTCCCTACTCATACTTGTTTTCACCCCTCCTGGGCTACAGGTCCATGACCCTGCCTGATCTCAATCTATTGCTGTGGCTCTGCTCCTCAACCCTGGCCCTTCTCTCTTGGGTCCTGGCCTCACTCCCAGACCAGTTGAGACTTCTATCACTCCTACCGTCTCAACCACTAAACCTGCAGTCTTGCTATCCCAGCACAGGTTTTAGTCAGGAGCCTTACTGCAGCCCTTCTGCGGAAGAGCTCTTCTCTCCATGACTTCCAGGTCAGATTACCTGTCCAGCTCAAGCCCCGAGCTTATATCCTGCAAACCTAGCCCCTTTTGGGTCATGTGGTTCCCTTGATTGTCCTCTGCCTCACCTGCAGCCTGCCTGCCCTTAAAGTAGAAAGAGAACCAAGTTCCCTGCTATAATCAGTCAATTATAAATCAAATGACAGTTTGTACAAAAATACTCTATCATGCACACATATTATTTTTCTTCATTTGTCCTTTCATATTGTCTATCTAAAGTGAAACCTTCTCTTGGGTATCTCTGTCCTTCCTGAGCTGAACTAAGCACAGGAGAGAAACTGTTCCATCAATAATAAAAAATGTGCTGTGAGCTTTGTAAGTTAAGCATATGCTTAAATGTTTAATGGACAGAGATGCTTTGATTTCCTGAACTGAGCCCCATCTTTGCACAGGCTCAGATTTATCATCTTAACATTGAGAGATAATTTACTTTGCAAACCATCTCACTAATTCCAGTGCAACTGCTTACAGACCAAACCACTTATCAGTTACTCAGGGGTACCACACCGAAGATTATTTTTATTGGAAGAGACCAGTATCAGAATTACAGTGATTTATTTCCCTAAAAGCCTCCTAGTGCACTGTTCATCTTGATCCAAGCATTACAATACAGTGTCAAAGCCTGAAATCCTCTGAAGTTTGAAATACAGTAATATATATATATATATATCCACATTTATTTGTTCTTAATTTTCATGAGGGGAAAAACATTTAATGTAGTATATTACAGTATCTGCTTTTTATGCTATAGCAATTTATGTATATTATATTTCCTTTGGAAAAACATGTTTGTCTTTGAAGCAGTGCATGTATATTTAAAAACATTCTTTGGAAAGCCATGTTATGCTTCCATGTACACAGGAAACTAGGAGAAGATGCAAAAGTTTAAGTCTTACATTTTGGGCATCAACATCACACATTAAAACCCAAGAGAGAATCAATGACTGTGCATGGCTACTGAAGATTAACTTAACACTGTTTGAAGACAGAAATCTGGCTAAACTTTGACATAAAAGTAAATCAGAGTGTTGGTTTTGGCTCCTTAGTTTGCTGTTAGTAACACTGTTCAGCTCACCCAAAACAGGATTAAAGTTATATTCCTGAGAACCTGACCTAGGGCTGATATAGTCAACACCTTTTGCAGTGATTCTTTACTTACCTTGTAAGCTCAGAAGACCCAGGCTATGTTGGTGCTGGTCCCAGAGAGATTTCAGTAGCAGCAGTGGCAATGGTGGCTCTGTAGGTGGTGTTCTCCTCTATTACCCAATAGTAAACCAAGACTCCAGAACAGTGTGAAGGAAATAAACATGGAAGGGGTTTCAAATTTTCTTGGGCTTTGTTTTCTTAACATCTTAAAAAATGCCAAGTGAGATATGGGATGTAAACTTCTGAACTACAGCAGCTACAGCCCCCAATCATTACTGAAGAATTATTTCTTCCCTTCTGGTAAAATATTGATAGGCTGGGCCTCTTGGCAGAGCTTATTGATGCACATAGAGTAAGTGCACCTTAATTCATCTAGCAGTGTAGCCACACTACTTCCTCTGTGGAGCAGGTGCAGCCTGGATCACGTGGCAAAGACGAGAGAAAACAAAAGGGAATTTATGGCCTCGGGGTTACAGCATGGGAAGGAAAGGAAGTGTTAGTTTGGATTCTATAAATGTTTATGTATTTTACATTATGCAGTTAGATCAAACAAAAATAATCCTGGGAATAGGAAGCCCAGGACTCCTCCATGCCAACTGTGTGTCTAACCAATAGATTACCAAGTCATGCATTTTTCCACTTGCCCTCCTTTTAGACCCATGATTCTAGCATTACTTACTGAATTGTGGCCCATCTTCAACACAAAGCAGGCCCTCATCCAAGATTCAAGTCTGGTTATTAAGGAACTCTTCTGGTAGTGGAGGTTAGACAGTTTTTTAAAAATCTTTTGGGGAGATGGGTCCCCTAACTCATGTCTCTGACTTCCTGAATGGATGCTATGAATACTAGGTTCATGTCTAAAAGCCAAGGAGTTTTGCAACCCCCTTTTAGAAAGCATGAAGCTTGCCCACTACTTTAAAATAATACTTGCTGTTAGGATCGGGTCCCATCTCTGGCTCCAGAGTAGATCCTGAGTCAGGTGTCTAAGCTCTGAAATGGGGAGGGGTTTCAGAAACACACCCATGCTTAATATTTCCTATTGGCTAGCATTACACAGCTCAGCATGCAGATTTCTGGGCACCTAGGATTGTAGGTGCACAAAAGTTAGACATGATGGGTGTCCATATACGAGGTGTGAGGTACTGCTCCAAAATGCTGCAATTCCAGAGCATTGGAGAAGACTTGATTGAGTCTGCTGGAGTGTGGCATTGCTGCATTCCAGCAGCCTCCTGCATCTCATGTATCAGCATGTCCACACTTAAAAATGGCAACAGGGGTGTTTGAATTAGAGGTCATTCAATGAGCTTTACATCAAATGCCCCCATCAACATTTTTAAATGCAGGTACACTGATACATGAGAAATGGTGGTGCTTTAATTAGAAAAGCTCTTGGAGCTGCTCTAATTAAGGTGCCACCCCCCTCCACTCCCAGAGCACCTGTAAAAGTGACAATTGGCTAGGTACATATCCATTAAGCCAACAGAAAGCACTTTAAAGCTGTAACAGAACAGATATTTACAGCACTTACACCACTAAAAAAATGGTGGATCATTCTCTAAGTTAACTCTCAATTGATGTGTTATCAAATGGATGTGCCATATCCGTCATGCATTAAGTTACATTGCATTTGCTGACATCCCAGGGGACCCTCATAGGGCAGCGTGTTCACCTTGGGCAGACCTTGTCTGCTTTGCCCATGCTGGGCTGGCTCCACCCCTTCAGCTGCCAATGACCCAAGCCAGTGACAGCCAATGATCCAAACCAACCGTGAGCCACAGCCTGGATGGGAGTGGAGGGAAAGTGATATTTCTGTCCCCACAGTCCCCCCTCCAGCCACACAGCATACCACAGCCCAACTGGGGGAACTCTTTCCCCAGCTGCAACCAGCAGCAGCAGCAGTCCAAGTTCCTTGTGTCACTTTTTGCCACACTGGGAACTCTGGTCAGAGGAGTAGAAAAGGAGCCTTCCTGCGGCATAGGTCCTGACCTTGCCATCGCTAAGACTCAAGCCAGGAAGATGCGGGGGGCCACCTGGCAGGGAAGCTACTTTTCTACCAACCCCTCCCCCCAACCCAGAGTTGCCAGTGCTGGGAAAAGGAGCATAGGGAACTTGCACTGCTTGTTGCAGCTGGGGAAGGTAGTCCCTCCATCCCCACTCCCCACAGCTTGCTGGTTGTGGTCTGGGGGGAGCAGGCTGGTTCTGCATGGGGGGGGCTTCCTTCTCCCCCCGCTCACTTCCCAGCTGGTGATGACAGGCCCAGCTGCAGGGCTGGGGGTGGTTGCTCCAGCAGCCCCCTGAGAGGTGTGCAGGAATGCACCCCATCTGCTGGTCTTGGCCAGTCCAGGCAGGCACTGATCAATGCTAGCAGGTAAAGTCTGCTTCAATGCACATTTGCTTGGTTGGAACATGCTCTAAATTATAGTACCTGAAGTAAAGTGCAATAGTTAGAGTGTTTTCCACCACGGCCTTTTTGAACGTCTGTACTTAGTCTATAGTTCCTACCTAGAAAGTGCTCAAGCCTTCCTTTGCATCTGGCCTCCAGTGATTTTTTTCTTTAAAAAATGTTGTTTCTTTTTAACTTTAAAGAAAATCAGGAATTAGATCTTTGAGAAGTGCTAATATGCTTTTCCTGTTTTGAAGATTAGTGTTGTATTTGCTTCTCTCTAAGAGTACATATAGCCATTACATTTAGATTGAGCTAACTAGGGTTAGGTCAATCTAAATGCCCATCTGTGCAGGCATTCAGAGGGGCTAATTTGGAGGAGGGAAAAGGTGTGCCTGATCTAATTTAATTCACCTGAGGATGTGAACTAGCTTAGATTGGAAATGGGTTAACCTGATGTATTGAACAAACTACACATGTGCAGAGCACAGGCCCAGAGCTGAGAAAGCCCAGTCACCTGCCTCAGCCCTTGGGCTGTGCTCTTTTTACCCTCCCAACTCTGATCAGGCCATGAGTGACTGATGCCTCCTGAATCTGGGGGTGGCACTTGCAGAAGCTGCCAACTGTGGTGGCCCTATCAGTGGGGGCACCAGCAAAGGATATCAGTGTCGTTCATTGGGGGGGCACCGACCCCCTTCAGGGGGGGCATGTGCACCCCCATGCAGCACCTACCAGTTGCCTATGGACAAGTCTATTTGCTTCATGGACAACTTCCTCGACAGATCCATCAATTATTCCCTCTCCCCTCCTACAGACCTGCCAGCCCACTTGATCCTGCCAACCCCAGTCCCACAGACCTGCTAGATTCCCCCAATCCCACGCATTTCTCCCCACACCCCAAGTTACTTACCTGAAGTTCCCCATCAGCTTCTGGGACCAATGAATGACAGTACAGGCTCCCACCTTAAAGTAAGCTATGTGAACATAGACCAGGTGAGGCAAAGAGCTGTACACACCCTATTGTACCACCTCACATTTTATAATATTTAGAAATAAAAAGAAACTTATCCAACATGTCTTGGTAACTATCCAGTAATAATAATATTCTCATAACCTCAAGTGAAATAAAAGAATAAAATAAAGAGGGTGTTATTACATTTCCTTTGCCATTTTTCTCAAGTATTTTTTTCTGGGTAAAGTTCACACTACCATTTTTTTTCTACCTGTTACAGTAGAATAATTGTTTTAGTAGTTCAACCAACATCCCAAATTACTGAAATTGGTCTGGCCTGATGCCACTTTGATACTTCATTATAAAAGCAAGAATCCTTATATAAGTACTTACTGTTCACAAAATTTGTGAATTAAGCCCACATCAGCTTTTTAACACCAACTCCTATTTATTTTTTATATAAAAAACTGGCCTAATCCAAATACAATTTGTACTTTGGCAGAGATTTTTTTTTTATTTTTTGTTTTATCACACACTTTGGAGTTAGTCATCAAAACCTATGAAATGGTCAAAAATAGTTAGTTCATGGAAGGTTCCCCAAGTAACGGCACTGTGGTTTTAATGTGAATAATGAGGATAAATCAAACTTCTAGAAAAAGACATCAAGTTAAGTGAAGAATTACACAGGATATTTCCAGTGGTAATAAAATGTGCTGAAATTGAAATCTAATCTCTTTCATGTTTTGTCTGCCTTTTTTAAAGATCAAATTTATTTTGTCCCTGTTATTTTATAAATATGTATTAATGCTATTAACAATGATATGGATACTGTATTATGAAGTATGTTCCTTATAGAAAATGAAGAATTTTGAATTACTGCTAATTCTATAGTGTATGTGCACTGTAATCATATTTATAATCTGTATTTTTAATCTCAGCAATTTGATTTTTCTAAATTTAAACAGAAGAACAAAGTAGAGAAAATTCTATACTGGGGGACTTGTGATGGCCTCTCTCAACTAAGAAGCTGCAGTTCAACCTCCAAGCAGATGCTTTATTTCTATCTATACAGGATCTTCCTAATAAATCCTCCAATTCAGTGTTCCTGTGCTTGCCTGTCATAACATCATCATATTTATTTTACTCTGATCATTGCTCACAAATTCTTCGTTAAGTACTATTACAGGTTCCCAGATTTATACAAGTAAAATCTGCCATCTGAGAGTCTTAGGCAATTGAAAGTATTATCTCCTAGGGCTCTTCAAAGCTTTGGTTGCTGATTTGATTTGGCGGAAATTCAGCCCGATTCAGTAGCCAAATCCAAATCAAATCAGGAGACCCTTTTAATCTCTCCAAATCAAATCAGAACCCTCCGAATCCAAGAGATTCGATGATTTTGACATATATACAGTTCAAATGTTTTTTCTACATACCTGAAGGTATCAGGCAGCTCATGAATGATGAGATGCTGGGGCGGATGGAGCGTCCCACAGGAGCACAGAGGGGTTCCCAGTACTCTTGGCAGTAGATCCAGAAGTGGACCAGAAGCACTCCCAGGCCACTTTCGGGTCCACCAGGGTGTGCGTGGGGGCCCAAATCGAATTGGGGACAGAGATCCAAATCAACAGCCCATTTTGCACACCCCTTCCAATCCCACGGCTCTGGGGGAGGGACCTAAAATTTTAAAAACAGATATAAGCCTGTGAGTGCCTAAGCTGCTAGCCTTTGTCAGCCTGTTTCGTGCCAGAGAGCAGCATCTGAAAGGCGCTGACTCTGACTGCTTCCTACCTGCTACTGTCTAGATAGGGAGTGTGTCTTCTACTTGCAAAGGATTGGATAGGATACAGTTTACACTGGCAGTTTAGCTATACTACCCTAACTTCAATACTAGTATTGTTATCCCTATATCTTTTCTTTCTTTTTTTTTCCTATATCCATTCCTTTGAAATTCTTCTTGGTTTTTTTTTTAACCAGAAGAGAAAGAAAACTCTGTTCTGCCTGACTGTGTGATTGCTGGGCACTGTTCAGGAAAGCGCAGCATAGATTATATAGATTGCACACACAGACACCTTCACATACATGCACTACACAGTCACAGGAAAACTTGAAGTGTGCTGGAAAGGCTGGTGCTCCCAATTCTGGGAGGGGAGTGAGAGAGGGCAGAGGGAGAGGTGTCAGTTTCCTGCTGCCCAAGCTGAGATGCAGCCTCTGTTCAACCAGCCATGAGGCTTCTGTTGGTACTGGAAGCAAGGAGGTTGCAGCAGTGCCTGCAGCTGCACCTCCTCTGACACCAGCTGTGTCCAGCACTAGCAGCATGACAACAAGCAGCACCAGCAGCAGTCTCCTCTACCCCAATTGCAGGTCCTGGCATGAGCCTCCCACTCCCAGTCTTAGAGGAGCTCAGTCTTGTAGTAGGGGACCTCAGCTTGATAGCACAAGAAATTTGGCAGGCTTCATGGCCTCAGCAGGGGCTACCATGCCCACTGTTTTCACCCTGCTGTGTCCTAACACACACACACACACACACAGTCATACGTCATGAGCTTTGCTTGTCAGCACCTTGAAGTGCAGTTTCCCAGAAACCCCTAAACCTATCACCTTGAAACTTGGCAGATTTTATACCCTCAGAAGGGGCTACCATTCCTGTAATTTTCATCAGAAACAGGCAAGAAATGAAAAAGTTGAAGGCATTTAGGTTTTTTTTCCCATTATAGACTATGGCCAAAACAATGAAATAGCATCAAAACTTGAAACAGTTTTGTCCGAAACAAAACAACAATTCGAAATGCTGAAACAAATCACTGTCCCATTGAAATGCTAACTCTGAAACTGAAATGAAACACAGGCATTTCGCACAGCCCTATTACATATACATAAATTGGGATCTTCAGTCAATTTAGTTTTAAGTATTTTAACTTCCTCCCCTCCCCCCCACCCCAGTTCCATTCAAATAAATAAATGTATATGTGTACTTAGAATTGAGCATGTGTGTTTAATCCTCCTGCAAGTCAAGGCTAAATTTTCAAATCTCTTGATTCAAATCTCTTGCAGGAGAAAATCCATCTCTACATCTCTGTATTATTAATTTGCTTGTCTGTGATCATTTCCCCTCCCCACCCACCCCCAAAATTTGTTTTTTCAAATAATGATTTGGTTCATTCCTTAAGTATGCTGAGGATTTAATCAATACTCTGTGGCCATGTCTACACACGTGTTTTACTGTGGAGTAGACTAATTTGCTGCTGATTAAAGGGTCACTGTCTACATGTGTGGTGGTATTATCCTGCAGTAAACTAATGAATGCCTCAGTAAGATAGTAAAGTTGGGAAGAGTACTATCTTACACTGGGGTAATTTACTGCAATTAAATGCACATGCAGATGCTGACAGTGGGTATAAACTGCTTCCAGCCAGCCCAGCTAGCCAGGGGGCAGACTTCTGCCTGCCACCTAGCCACACAGCTTCCTACTTTCAGCAACCTCATGCCCCAGCTAGCCACTTTGCTGCCAGACACCACCACCAGAAGCCCAGGGCCAGCACCCCTCTCCTTACCCCCAAGCCTGTTGCCAGTCCAGGCCTGCTCTGCCCTGGCTCAAATTGCTGCTGTCCCAGGTCATGTGTGGTGCTGCACATGGGGGTAGTATACTCTGGCGCAAACTACTCTGGAGTTTATTTCTTTGCATTAATTGCGTGGCTAGATGTACCCCATATTCTCAGTTGCAACTAGCTCAAAAGAGCATATCTTGTTTATTTCTAAGGACGCAGGACATATTACCATTATTTGATTATGTCTTTACTTAAAATGATTTTAAATCAAAGTCATTCTTTTGATTTCATTACAGTTAACTATAATTCCCACTGAAGCTGCAGAAATCACTATCTTGGTTTCACTCAATGAAGGATTAGTTCCCCTATTATAGTAAGTAACTACTTCCTTAATCTTTTTATTCAGTTGAAAAGGGATGAGAATTCTGTTTGCTAGTAGCCTGGTGAGTTCAGTGTAGCTTTATAAAATTACAGTCCATAACTTCAGTCTCATCTTATATACCCTAGTGTAAATCAGGAATAACTATCTCTGTTGAAATTGATGCAGTTGCTTCTGATTTACACCAATATAAATACACTGAGGAGTGGAAACCCCAGTTTGAGATGGAAGGACTTTACAAATATGAACCAAAGTTGAAAGAATTAAATGTATGATTAAACTATTTTCTACCTAATGCTAGTGAAAACTACCAGAAAGAAAGCTCTAAAAGTTTTCTAAGTTACAGCCTCAGGAGGTGCAAACTGATGGAGATCCATTGAGTTCAAGGGACCTATATTTACTTACCCTAGTTGGGGACCTATCCTTCTCTTGTGCACCTTTTATTGCAGCTACTAGCAACTGGAATAGTAGAAGCATTTCAAGGATCATAAAAAAAGATAACACACTTTGACTTAATCTATTCAAATTGTATTCAGCTTTCTGACTCATTTATTGTTTCATCTTTGGAAAACCCTGCCAGAAGGATACTTTGGCAGACAGTATAAAAAGGATTAGATACCAGAAATCCATGGGCATTTTTTCTCATTTCCTAAATTGGATATTTATTATCTGTGAACAGTTGACTCCACATCATTAACTGGTGCCCTATTGCTTTCTAACATTTGTTACTATAATCTTTCTTTATTATTCTTCTAGTTTCCTTTATTCATTTGGAGAGATTGCTACAATAATAGTCTAATCTAGGTTTATTTTACTTTAATTTTAAATGTACTCACTCTCATACTTTGTTTTAAAGTCAGAAGCTTTTTTAGGACAAACAATTTTTATACACTTAGGATGCTTGACCTATAGGGTTCAATGCTGGTTGTTGACCAGTTCTTCAAACAATAGCTTCCTCCACCCCATTGCAAGCATTAGAAACAAGCTTATCACTTCATAAATTCAGCTAAAGCTCATTTTACTCCTGAACAGCTGGTTTAAAACATAGCCTATTTCCAAAGTGAATGATGATTTATGTTATTTAGCATTAAATAATGGGCTTGTTACATCAAATGCGTGGATTAAAATTCCAATACAAAGAATTCATTTCACTTGCAAGAATCCTGAGAATCATACCTAATGTAAAGAACGCTTGATTCTAGTTGAGCATTTTTAAAATACAAGATGATATACAGACTGTATGCATAGTTCTTCATTAGCTCTGAAAATTTACAATAAGTTGTGCCCTGTATATTCAGCAGAGATAAACTTCAGACTATAATTGCAAATATTTACTATACATTAGAGATAAATTAGTCAGAAGAGTGATATTTTGGAAGTTTCTCAGTCCACAGCACTAGACATATTGTAGTTCCAAGCTGCAGATAATACAAAACTTTCAATTACCCTGCCACAAAGGCTTAATGTTCTCAGAATACATCCTCAGATTACAGTACGATTCAGCAAAAGTAGTCTACTATTTTTCTCAACAATTATACTTTGGCAAATTTCACATTCCTATTAAATACATAGAGCCTCATTTAGACCCATGTTGGTTTTGCACTGGTGTAAACCAATTAATGTCATTAGAATTATTTTCATTTCACCCTATTTCAAGTAGTTTGCCAGTGGTGGCAGCAGCCTGTCAACATAAAGATGACAACCTTCTAGCAAATAGGGAAGTCATCAGTGAGTCTATAGATGATTGAAGCAGCCAATCCAAGATCTGCATAGTCAACTGCAGACACCGCAAACAGTGCCAAGAAGAAGAGTGGGTTCTGGTGACGTTGGGTTACAGACTTTTCTCTTTGTCTCTCTCTCCTATATGCTTTAATAGCGAAGTGAGTGTCACGGGGCAGGGTCCCCAGGGGTAGCCGTGATGATCCAGAGGCTCCATGACCATGTCAGCTCTAACCCAAGAGAATCTTCTAATCTCACCTGCCACAGCTTGTTGGAAAAAAATAAATAGGAAGGCTGCACATGAGTTTGTGCAGCCATGGTCCCAGGGAACCCTCCTTGACCCTACTAGTCCTCAGGCCCCTTGTTGTGTCCTTCTCCAAGTCAGTGCCTGATGGGACATCTTAAGCCTTATAGACTAATTGCATGGTTCCAAACCTTCCCTTTAATGTGCCCCATGCCCTGTGAGTGTTACATGGATGTCATTCCCTCTGTTGGGGTCTCAGTCTTGGCCCCTTTAATCTGATTAGGCCTTCTAGCCTAGGCCCACTGTGTTGGACTTGGCTCTGAGGCATTAGTTTAACTCACTTTTCCTGTCACTGGGCCCCTGGCCCCTGTCTGCTGTGCCCCACTGGTGCCACCCTTCTCTGGACCCCATCTATTTGCACTCCACTGGTGCCAGGTCCTCTGAGCCCATGCAGCTGAATACTTTTCATCTGCTCTGCCTGCTATGGGTTCTTTAGCTGCTTGAGCCTAAGCCTGCTGTGCCAGGACTCAAGTTGACTGCGTGCCCACTCCAGGCACTAATGAGACCTCTGTACCTCCTCTGACAGCCTTATCCCAAACCATTGGTACAAACAACACCACAAACATAAGCCCCATGGCTATAACATATCAATAACATTGGGGCCAGGCTCTACCTCTTTAAGAAGGCAAAATTCTCCCCTAGTCTAGTGTACCTCTCAGCCCAGGGTATCTTATGAACTTCTGGAGCCTTCTAAGTCCTGCAGACAGCAGACCAGACAACCTAGCATTTCAGGGCAGCTCTTTCATGAAGGAGCTCCTTCCCTAGCGGTTGCCAGAGAACTAACTCCTGCCAGCCGCAGCCTTGGGGCTTATATTTGCCCAAGGCTCTTTCTTTTTATGGTCAGCTGACCATCTGCAGGTGCTAGCTAATTACTCCATTAGCTTGTTGCCCAGGCAACTTGCAGCTGTGGTGTCCTGCCCCACCTGCAGAGCTCTCTGGCTGGGCTGCTCCTGCCCTTAAAGGTGCAAGCACATCTTAGTGCCCTGTGACAGTGAGTTTGCTTGAAATGATTGATGTGTGAAGAAATCCCACTCTGTATGTCCCTGCTGTCAGACTCACTGGGGATCTGCTTATATTTCCACATTTCCATAATAATGACATGTATTTGGTGAGTTTATGGATCCCATGAGCCATGTTTAAACATGTTCCTGGGACTCCAGCACGTTGAGTCAGGTTGAAGCGGACCCTGCTGGTGGTGAGTCCAGGAGGTCAACCTGCCAGCCCAAGGCTGCTCTGATCTGCCTCAGTGTGCTGTGGAGGGGCTGGCTGGGGCACCAGGGTGCTCCAGTGCAAGCCAAGTCAGCAGGCAGCCCCTGCACTGAAACACCCCCATAGCCCAGCCAGTCCTGTCAGCATCTACACATGCTGCACTGCACTAAATAATGCCACCATAAGACAGCATTTGTGTTGACAAGGACTGACCTATGGCAGCATTTATTAGTTTACTGCAGTCTAATAGGGCCGCATGTGTAGACGCTGAGACTTTATTTGGGAGGTAATTAGGTAACCACAGTAAATATCTTGTATAGATGTGCTTTCTAATGGCTATTTGAGGACTGTCCACCTTTCTCATAATTTCAGAGTATTTTTGTTTTTTTAATGGGATTATTCTTTGGTACACATTTTATTATCCAAGCATGAGTTGTGATACCATGGGCTAAAGAGGGAGGGAATTTATGCAACATAGTGGAAACACTTCTATTAATAGGTTGGTCTCTGCCAAGTAGAAAACCTCCTTTTCAAAGTTGTTTACAACCTTTTCCACAGCTACTTTAATGGACATTTTTTATCATGTCTACAGTTACACTGCTCTAGCTAAATGGAAAGTTTGATTCTAAACATCTCCTGCTTTCATTTTGTGGAAAGTATCATTTGTATACTCCAACTGCTTCTGTTCCCTGGAAAGTATCTTCTTGTTTTTAATTTAATGTCTTGAAGTCTCACTAGATCAGATCTATGAGAAAAGCCTGCAGCTGCAGCTAAAACAAAATGGAAAAGAAATCAGTTAAAATCTATATACTATGAAGTCAGCTGCTGGGCTCATCTATACTTGTTTGTTTACTTTAGATGATATTGCCCTTTTTGTTTCTATTTTTTTCAGTGCAAAACACTGAGCCAATAATCCTACCATGAAAGATGAAAGTAGACATCCTGTCCAAAATCCTTGTCTAATATATAACTTATATAGTTATAAGTTATATAGCAGGGTGTATCCTGGTATATTTGTTGTCATCCTAGTGGTGATTTTTGAAGTGAAGATTTCAAGATAGCCCAAATAAAGATATTCTTAAATTATTTGCTATGGATCACTATAAGATATCCCTATTTTCACCACCCCCTGCAGAAAAGATTTAATGTTATTGCTTTTCCTCCATTTGTAAACCTTAATTTTCATTTTAAAATATTGGCTGCAGCTGAGAAGGGCTCAATACAGGTCATGAGGAAGATAGGAAGGGGCACCAATATGTCACTACCATTGTCTTGACATACCAGGGATGCCTTTCAGTAAAGGTGTTTGGAAGTTCTGGGCACAGAGAACCCTGGACTGATCCCTTTTCTGTTGGTCATTCTCTCCATACTAGCAGCTAATACAGAAGCCTAGTAGCTGATACTAGTAGCTGATAAAAAAGCCTCTGGTAGTTGTTAGGGCTGTGCGAAGCTTTGGTCCCTGATTCACTTTGGCAGAGATTCAGCCTGATTCAGTGGCTGCATCTCCAAATCTGAATTGAATCAGAGGACCCTTTAATCTTTCTGAATCAAATTAAAACCTCTGAATTGATTTGGGGAGATTTAGACAGACACAACTTTAAAGGTTTTTTCTACATACCTCAAGGTAGCAGGCGGCTTGTAAGTGCTCCAAAGCTGGAGCACATGGAGCATCCCACAGGAGCACAGGGTGGTCCCCAGTGTACTCAGCAGCAGACCTAGAAGTGGTCCAGAAACACTTCCAATCCACTTCCAGGTCTGCCAGGGAACATGCTGCCTCCCACCCCATACCTCCTTAGATCAGCAACTGGTGCCTCTTGGGTCTGGGGGGGCACCCAGGGTTCCCCTGTGGCTGATTGCCGAGCCAGGGAGGCACAGGTAGCCCCACCACTGAGCACGTGGAGGCTCCCCTGCGCTGCTGTGGGATGCTCCATGTGCCCCAGCATCTCAGCATTCACAAGCCATGCCTGGTACCTCGAGGTATATAGAAAAACATTTAAAGCTGTGTCTATGTCTGAATCACTGATTCTCTGAATCAGCATCAAATCTTCAGATTCTGATTCGGCCTAACTGAATTGGGGACAGTGATCCAAATCAATTAATTGAATCACTTTCCCTGATTTGGGCTGAATCCAAGTTGTACAGGACCCACTTTGCACACCTCTAGTAGTTGTATCTTACCAAAAAGATCTGCTGAGCTTTGGACATCCTTCAGTGTGTTGGACAGGTTTGTGTCACTATCCTGTCATAAAGATGTGTGAACACTATGGTCTTATACTGAAATTGACAGGATATTTGCCAAAATAAGTGAATTACGCATATCAAAGGAGGAGCCAATAGAGAGGAACCAATTTTTATGAGTTAGTACCATCTCCAAATTTTATCTCAGTTTCTGAAATGATTGATTTTTAAAATTTTTTTTTTACCTTATTTTTATTATTGTTTGTATCTGCAACTAGCCTTTTTGTTAGCCGCAGTAATCCTTCCAGGTGTTCTGTGGTCCTGTTTGGAGAGGGATATTACAATATCCTGTGTGCCAGCATCTTTATACTAAATGCATTACCTTCTTCCTCTGCTTTCTCTGAATTCCAAGCCCTATTTCACTCTTCAAGGAACTTTTCAATCACTGTCTTAGCAAGAGTTCCCAAATCTACTGCCGGTTAATCTACTGGTCCCAGATTCCTCAAATTTAAACACCATTTTAATTATTTGCCAAAATAGGTTTTGGATTTTAGTTCATTTGCAAGTTTGTCAGTGCATGTGTTAAATATTTTAAATCTAAGTCTCTTGGCAGGGCATACACATGATAGATTTCTTTTTCTTGACATCATGAGTGACACTCTTCCAAACTACTATGTAAGCTCATCATACATTTACAACATTTGCTCCTTTCAAATATTCTGCAGCTATAACATAATATTTGCACTGTTTGCCCCCTTTTGGGACCCTCTGAATACTTAGTTGTGTACATCACTATGCATGTTAATAGTCCTATTAAACTCAGTGAAGCAATCTGTGGGCTTACATTTAGGTGCATGAAGAAGTCCTTGCAGGATAAGGGAGCTGGTGACCATTCCTTACAGTTCCTGTTATTCCTCAGCATATTCTTGGAAAGTAAGCTCTAAAGAGGGGTGTGAACACAGTCCAAGTTAAAACTCAAATGAATATTTATGGCATTTTTTTCCCTTTGGCACATTCACCAAGCCCTTGTTTAAAGATGAACTTGTGCAGTCATAAATAAAAGGATCATTTATTGGCAATTCTACAGAAACAGAGAAAATGATAAAAAAAAAGAAAGGTATGAAAATAAGCTTGGCTAGACAGTGCTGCGAATAACTTTGATTGGTTGGCACTATACTTAATTTAATGTACAGAAACATTTACCTTGACCTGTTGTATAATATTACCAGCAGTTAGTTTGTGCTTTCTCTGACTCCTGCCAGGGAAAAAGAAGGAAGACTACCAAAAAAAAGCAAAAAACAAAACAAAACAAACTCATGGAGTCTATGGGCTAATATTGACCTTTTACAAACATGTGAAAATCCATCAACAATCTTCTATGAGCTCAATACACACATGATGGAATACTGCTGGCATTAACAGAGTTATACCTGGTTTTCTAGGTGCTGTTCAGTGTTAGCTATGTAGCCTCTTTTGTGCCTATAGATTATGAACCTGTTTTGGCTCCTGAGAAAAAAAATATAGGTTTTCAGTTCAACCTCAAGCCATAGAAGCTTAGATGTCAGCCCTGGAGGTTCTTGCTTCAGTCTTCAGTGATAGAAAAAATTATTATAAACACCTCTTTCAGTTTTCAACATTGTCCAATATGTGCATAAGACTCTGAAGTCTGTGAGCCAAGTTCAGGCTTGGTATAAGAAAAAGCAGGTCTGTAGAAGAGAACACTGCTATTTTCTGTGCAATTATGGCTGTTTCCTCTGATCAAATTTACTCATCTGATCTGAATTTCTTTTAAGTATCTCTTTCCACTCACTAATATCCTCAACTATCTTTAAGACTGGTAAGAGTAGAAATCCTACCTGGGCAGAGTTGTCAAGGGAAAGTGTATAGGTAAAAACAACAGATCCATTTGGACAGCAAATTATATAGTTATAAACAATAAATAAAATGCAAATCTGGCTAGCTGGGCACCATTCAGTTAAAAGAACTTCACAAGAGAAACAAATGGAAGCTACAAACAGAATACTTTAATGAAGCATATTAGAGCTATGTAAGGGTATAGAAATTCTCTAACAAACATCATGAAAGAAGCACATAAAATATAAACAAGATATTCCTAAAGATCATCCCAAGTAAAATTAGGGCTCTACTAAGTAAACAAAACGTAGAGAAAGAGCAGTATTTACTTTCAAGCCAAGAAAAAATTCCAAGTTGAAATATTGCTACTAATAGACAGCTTCATAATTGTCCAAGAGACAGTGTCAATTATCAGGCTTAAAAAGAATCCACATGCTAAAGCTAGCTCATTAACAAAAGTTAGGTCTTTTACCCATAGCTCAAGTACAGCTCTTTAAACATCCCAAGGGCTTTAGCACTTTAAAGCCCTTAAACATATCAGTTCAAATAAACCATGAAGAAGAAAATGTGGCCATATTCATTCCTGAACTAATACAAAGGCCCATGTAGGAGCTCTTGAAACACCATGTACCTCCTGTTCATAGGCTACTAGGGGCTAATGAGGCCCTTTGCACAAGCTCGAGTAGTTTTATAGACTACTGCAAGATCTTTACTCATTTCCCCTCCTAGTTCCAAAATATCTGCTATACCAAGGATGGCAGGAATACTCAGAATTTTCCTCAGAGAACCTAATGCATCATGGCATTCTTTGGAGGCAAAAATTAAAGATTTTTGCAGTCACTCTGTCCCACTTGTGGTACCACAAAAAGGAAACGTGAATCCCCCTGTGAATGTAAGTATGTAACTAAAGGAAAAGTGGCTCTCTGAAGTCAGGATAATTCAACCCACATAAAACCTCAATGTTTGTCCAGTAAAGATGGATTTAAGTGTTGTGCTTACCTTGTGCTGGCCCCTCTTTGCAGGAAGGAATTTCTCTCTCTTATTTATACCAGTTTTTTATAATACAATTCAACATGTAATTTGTAAGCAAGTTCACCGTGCATGCAGTAAGGCATACATGTTCATATGTTCCACTACTAAAATACAGCGCAGCCGAGGCAGGCATGTGTGCACAGCCCCTTGACTGCAGCAGGTCAAATCTGTTTCAAAGGTATGCTCGTCAGTCTCCGTGATAATAGGAGGGTGCAGAAGGAGCTCTTTTATTCCCCTGCACCCAGGGTAAAGAGGCCATCTGAAACTGAAACCAACATCAGATGAAAGCAGCCACAGAAGAGAGGATGCCTTCAGCTGATGTCAACACTGGCAAAGAGACCTATAGTGGCAGAAGGATCATTTTACTGGCCACAGGCATGATGGGCAGCAAAATGATCCTTTTCTCCAAAACTTCCTGTAACCCTCACAGTTACCAAAGGCTGTGCAAGACAGCCACAGGCCCCATCTTCCTGTCAGTGAATGAAACACACTATTTATCTCCCTAACCCCCCGTTCCCACTGCCATTACAAAACTGTCCATGCCTTGCTATGCCAAACAGCTGTTTGGCAGGGATATGTAGGAGGACAGCCACTACAGTAAGCAGAACTGTAGATCTGCTTGCCACAGGCTACCAAGGAGCCATCTCCTCTCCCTCCCTGCCCCTTAGCACTGTGGGATGATGGGAATCTAAGAGAGCTTGATAGTGTTTTATGTAGCTGGGCATATGCTACATGTAGTACTACAAAGAAGTTCCTGTTCCTTGGCTGGC
Source organism: Alligator mississippiensis (assembly GCF_030867095.1). Lineage (NCBI taxonomy): Eukaryota > Metazoa > Chordata > Crocodylia > Alligatoridae > Alligator > Alligator mississippiensis. The sequence goes on from NC_081825.1 coordinate 118,060,801, forward strand.
ATGATCTGGCTGGGAATGGTTCTGCTTTGAGCAGGGGATTGGACTAGATGACCTCTTGAGGTCCCTTCTGATCCTAATTTTCTATGATTCTATGAACTTTTTTTTGTGATATAAACAATCTGAATGCCTGAATGTGTGCATGCTCACTTTTGTCATGCTATAAGGATATATACAGAACTTCAAAAGTAACCTGTGGCTACGGTCTGATACTGAAAGAATCAATTAGGGATGTACAGTAACATAAAATAGTGACTGTGATGCTAGAAGGAAAATTTACTTCATCTCTTGACTAATGACCATGCCCTAAATGCATTGGAGTCCAATTGCAAGGCAGTATTTACAGTTTTGATCTGTTATAATATGACAATTTAAATACCAATGTTATTGTATTGTTTTAGCCCAAGCTGTAAATATATGACTACTACTACTCCATTATGACTTAATTCTTTAATTTTCCTAGTAAAGAATTTCTTTTTTAATCTTGTCTTCTAAAAATAATTTAACTGCTTCCATAGACTAGATAGCAAAAGTTCTCCCTTTAAATTCAAGATGCAATTTAACAGGGTGGAGATCAAAATACAGTCCCATTTGGAAAACTAGTCTTTACTGACTTTGAAGAGTTTCCTACTCTTAACCACATGCCCCTGAAATTGTAATACATAGTCCACAAGGACATCAACAGCAATAGCACTCCCAGAGATGCAGCACCCATTTGAATTGCACAGGTGGGTACCAAGGTTGGAGACCACAACCCTCAGGCATGGGCAGGGACTATGAGGACCAGTCCAGCACTTCTAACCTCAGTAGCCACCAGAGGCAGCGGTGGGAGGGGTTACAAGCAGAGAGGAAGCTGGTACAAGTGACACAAAAAGGCATCCGCAGGTCAGCAGAAACATTTCCAGGGACACTCACAATCAGGAAGAGCAACTGCAGGCAACTCTAGATAGCGTACTAGAGACTGGTCACTAGGCATCACCCATCAACACTTTGGAAGCTTTCCCTCCTGTACCTTAGTCACAGTTTGGCAATGTTTTTTAGCAGTGGGCTGAAACAGCCTAACTCAGGTCTGAAGCAGATCGGTAGCACTGCGCGAAGCTTCAGTAGCCAATTCGATTCAGAGGAGATTCGGCCCAATTTGGTGGCCGAATCTCCAAACCCAAATTGAATTGGGAGACGCATTAAATGGTCCGAAATGACTCAGAGAGATTCAGCACTGATTCAGAGATTCAGCCATAGACTAAACAGGCAGCAGTCCTCGACCACGCTGGACACAGCTGCCTCCAGCTGGTAAGTCTGTTGTGGTGGGTGGACGGGTAAGGGAAGGGATGTGGGGGGCAGATCAACACCCTCACAGCAAGGGAGGGATTGGGGTTGGGGCTGGGACAAGCTGCCCAGCTGGGGAAAGGGGGCATGGGACTCAGGGAGTGGGACTCCTGCCACTGCGCACTGCTGCACGCTGCCAGTCTGGGAGGGCATGGGAGCAGGCATGTGTCCCGGATCTGTGCAGGGCAGGCTGGGCTGGGCTGCACTCCAGGAGGCTAGCCCCAGCCACCCGCCACCAGACTGAGCTCTGTGGGAAAGGAGAAGCCAAAGCTGCACTCTGGGCAGCTAGCCCCAGCTGCAGCCCGGAGACCACCCCTGGCTCCTCATGCCCCACAAAGTGCAGTGGAGTGGGGGGCATGGGGATGCTGCAGCCACCCTATAATTCCCTGTAGCCCATGCCACTGGCCCCTGCCCAATCTGGATGCATGCACTGACCCCCATGACTTGCCACTGCTCATCCAGCCAGGACACGGTGGGGCAAAGCTGTGGCTTGTCTGGGAGGTGTGAGGAGGCTGGAGTGGCTTCCACTGCTGTGCACCAGTTTTCTAAGGCAATGCAGCATCACCGTCCCGCACCTCCCTGTCCTGGCTGGGCAAGCAGCGGAAGGGCATAGCCCCCACTCCCAGCACCTTCCACCCGAAGCAAACACCTGCATTGCGTGCCCCCTCCCCCAGCTGGGCAAGCAACAATGGGGCATAGCCCCTGCTCCCAGCACTGCTGCACCCATATCCTGTGCCCCTCCACCCTGGCTAGACAAGCGGCAGCAGGGCAGAGTCCCCGCTCGTAGCACCTTCCACCGTCTGTCCAGAACACAGCCCGGCCCAGCCTGCCCCACACAGATCCGGGGGCACGTGACCACTCCCATGCCCTCATGGACCAGCGGTATGCAGTGGCATGCAGTGGCAGGAGCCCCCCTTCCTGAGTCCTGCGCCCCCCTGCCCTGGCTGGGCAGCTTGTCCCAGCCCTAACCCCTCCCTCACTGTAGGGGCATTGATCTGCACCCCTGATGCCCCTTCCCTCCCCCCTCCACCCACCACAACATACTTATCAGCTGGAGGCAGCTGTGTCCAGTGTGGGCGAAGACTGCTGCCTGTTTAGTCGATAGCCAAATCTCCGAATCGGCGCCGAATCTTCAAATCCGATTCAACTGAATCAAATTGGGACAGTGACTCAAATCACCCAATTGAATCACTGCCCCTCCAAATTGCCCAAATCTGAATTGAATACTTGCCACTTCACACAGGCCCACAGATCAGCACTAAGATTCGGCTGCCACTACTGCTGCCCATTTCTCCTGGCCACCACTTCTTCCAGCTCCCTGGCTGCAGCATGGCATAGAAGAAGTCCTCTGCCACCAGAGTTAGATCCATGGGCCAGATCCAATGGCTCTTCAAGCCAGGTCCTGTCAACAAGGCATAGGCTGCTGACCTCTGCCTTATGGCCGTGTTACATGGGAATTTTGGGCAGCTTCTGGAGCTCTTAACACCTGGATTGCCAGCACATTAACACCTAAAACTAGTTTTAAGCACTCATTAGGTGGCTCAAAGTTATGCCACTCCAGAACAGGATTATCTCTGATCCATGTTACCCAACTCATGTTACACTAAGGTGTAGCCACTTTTAGTGTAAACACACCAGCCACTCCACTCCCCTGTGGGCCTGGCTAGAGAAGAGCAGCCTAACAGTGGCAGGGGTGGCAGGGACAGGCAAGGACAAGCAAGTGTGGAGGGGAACTCTGGGGGTAGCAAGAACTAGTGCAGGCCTAGGGGGCAAGGGGCAGGGAGCAGAGGGGAAGCCCAGAATAGGATGGAGAGTTGGGGTGGGGATTCTTACCTTTCAGTCCTCCAGACCCCTGCTGGCCTGAAGTACAACTGCTCCAAACTTGAGCTAACACTAGCACCAATCAACATTTGCATGACTCAAGCTGTAAAGTGTAACAAGGCCATTAGTATATCAGATGCAACAGGCAGTCCTAGTGCACCTCTGCCTGGTACAAACCTGTTATTTGCATGCAGAGTGATGCATTATGTAGCAGTGGACAAAATAGGCACTGACAGTGGGTAAACTGATAAACTAAGAAGCATGGGAATCTGTTGCAAACTGCAAAGTCTTGATGGGTGTTCTCTAAACAGTTCTAGCTATTTTCTAGCTTTCTGTGGCTCTTTGGCAAAGTGCAGCATGGACAGAGGTGCTTTAGGATTGCACTACAGCCATGAGGAGCCATGTGTGCTCAGGTGCACGCAGCAGAGGTGAAGATGTGCAGAAGTGAAAGTCTTTGCTTGCACAACCAAGTGTTGAAGTGCCAAGTGTGCAAAATGGCTAAGTGTGTAAGTCATGATCCAGGGTTCTGAAGGGGATTTAATAGGAAGGCAAAAATGGCATTAGGTACCCATACCCCATCTAACTGTCCCTAAAACATTAAAAGATTAAAAGGATTTACATCCCTTCCCCACCAAGATTCTGCATTTCCAAAAGCCAAAATTGTTGGTCAACAGGGTCTTTCTGTTATAGAAAAACAGAACAAAAAGGGACATATAACTACAGCTGTAACTAAACAGGCCTGTCCTCAGATGATGCATGCCTTATAGATAAGTGAACATCTTTTTAAATCCAGAATAATCTAATTCAGGTCACTTCCTCTTTCCGGAGAGAAAAATCCTTTCTGGCTGACTATACACACAGGACGGTACAATCTGTGCTTTACTTTAGGAAAATAAGTCTGCTCGGTTTTATGTGGTAGGCCCGCTTAATAGGGTAATATGTAGGGGGTACAGAATAAAAGCCTCTTTAAAGTGCTAGACAACCCCATGATCAGTTGTGTAAGCCACACAAATGAAGAGAAGGATCCTTCTAGACCCCCCCGCTCCTGCACCCTTAGCACATAATCTGGTCTATAAAAGGGAAGTGACATATATTTCCCACCATTTTTCTTATGCAGGTGCCGTTTCAATAAAAGGAAGTGCTCTCCAAGATGTCTTCTGTGATTTTAATTCAACTGATTCCACACATATTTAAAGGGTACTTGGCCAAATTCCTCACTCATTTATATCAGTGTCACTCCATTTCTACTCTGGTAAAACTTAGCACGAGGTTTGGGGCGTGGGGCATTTTTTAACTGAATTCATTTGGTTCTTTTTTCACTACCTGTTATTGCATATTCAACAGGTCAGAAAAGGGAGAAAAGTGATTCATGGTTGACAGCTGCTTCCTACTAAACTCTAGTGACAGATCAGCTCAATCTGAGTGATTTCTAGACTTGGGCACAAAACAGGAGGAAAAAAAAGTTCAAACATTTTTTGCTCTCACTTTTCACTGAAGGCTCTTTTCAACAGAAAATGTCCAATCAACTCTATTTTTCACTCCTGATGGTGCAATTCAGATCACTGAATAGATTTTTGGTTGTCCTTTACTTAGAAACTGTGAATTATAGTTATAACTATATACTTAGGAAACAGGGTTTGGAGATGTTAAAGACTTTAAGTGGAAATGGATGAATTTGATAACAGCAACATTACCACATAGAAAAAGAAGAAACTAACCTTTTTTTTGTCTTTATTTTGGGGTATGAGAAGGAGAACTAGCAAAAGAACTATCACTGGCTGAACAGGAGGATGAAGATGAGGGTGATAAGTTCTTCTAGAGAAAGACAGATCAGACAGATCCTGGCAATTTTGCACAGCCCTACTCACTTCTACCTCAACAACTAAGAAGGAAGAAATAATTTATCTAACCAATACTGGCCTCCTTACTCCAAGTGCAGAGACCTATCAGTTTCTGTCTCTTGGCTAGCCTCTTTGTAATAAATATAGGCTTGGTGTGTAATGAAAACCAGCTGAGTGGTTCTCAAGGTACAAATGCCTTCTTTTCTTCTGATTCCAGCTAAGATTGTTCTCAGTATTCATAATCCCACAGCTGCCAAAAATCCATCTTATCTTTGCATGAGGTGAAGTTTCCATTAACAGCTATTATGGTAGCAGGGGTCAGACATCCTTTGTCAGACTAGCTGCTAAAGAGAAACACGGTGAAAAAAAAAAAGTGTACCAGGCAGAAAACCTCAGCTGAGGTGTATTTTTTTATTAATTCAAATTGTTTTATGAGCCAATTGATTGTGTTGCCGACAGAGTGGTTTCTGATGCCCCAGAAAAGAAAAGGACAGAGAATCAGTGTGGATATTCATCTATTGTGGCTAATTGGAGAGGAATTGTGATAGTTTTAATGAAGCTCAGTTTTCAAGGTACCAGCCTGCCTGCCTCTTCCAGCTATACTATGCTAATGAAAAAAGCTCTAAAAGTAAACACTGATTGCAATTTCAGATGAGGTTCCCTGGTCTCAGTCATAATATGTTACTAATAACAACACCCCTGTGACAGTGGTGGGCGGTTTTCATTTACTTGAAGGAAGCTAGAAGTTACCCAGAAGAAAAAACAAAATCTCCAAACAAATATTTTAATTTTGATATGATTTTTTTTTCTTTTGGGCACAGAGATAATATGATTGCTATGTGCCATCAATTTTTAGTGGGTTTTTGGCATTATGATGCTACAGCTACCATTAGATCTGCAATCTAGTGAGGAAGGGAAAAAATATCACATGCACATTTTATTTCCCATTTGTGATCTCAAATTATTATTGTTATATTTATTGGCAGTGAAATAGTTCCTCAAGGCTTTATTCAGAGGTTTGGGTGGTAAAGAGCTATATACTTTATAAACACATATAATGACTCTAATTTGAAATTCTGAATAAGCACCTTTTGGTGGACATTATGAATAGAGACGGTTTAATAACCTGAAATATTTGCTTAGTACTGCAACTCACGAACAGTGGTTGCATTACATTCAAAAGCTGTTTTATAAGAGAATATTTCGGTAGCATTCTTAGAAATACTGATTTTCATCAGTATTAAGTACACTCACATCTCACATTTGTTCATCATAACAAATCCTTCTAACAAATATTTGTAAATATACATACAAAAACTTTTCATTTTTGAAAGCCTCAAGGACTTCAGTATTTGGAAACTACCGGTCTATATTTAAAAATTCATGATATAATATTTCCTTATGATACCTCTGCAACATTTTCTGCATAAGCAGTAGAACAAGTAGCTGCCCACATCTTCGTATCATTCTGCCTGAAACCTTTTAAGTGTTTGGGTACGGTAGCCTTCGCAAAGCTTTGTCAAAGGTATGGTTTAATGAAAGGGTTAAACTCACTCCCCCCTAATACCCACTTCATAGTGAGGATGTTTCTGGACTTTCATAGGGTAATTTACACTGTGTGTTTTATATCAGGAGTCATACAGTAGCCTATAAAATATGGTCCATTTGGAAATGTATTCATCAAAGCAAATGGAAAGATTCTTGTTGGCTTCCCCATATATTAGCTTAAGCAAGGCTGTCCAACTTCTGATTGGTTGGGGATTGCAGGCCCCCAAGCCACCATGTGCTCCCCACTCCCAGGCTTGCTATACTGCATGGTTCCTTGATGCACAATTTGTGCTCCCTCAGCCCCCTCCACACCGTGCAAGTCTCCCAAGCCACTTGGCTCTCCCTGCATCATGTAGAGGCACAGCCTGCCCCCTGCCCCCCACCTTCTGCTGCACTGCCCTTGTACTTCTGTACTGCAGGGGTCCCTGTGTATACCCAAACTCCCCAGCCATGGGCTTCTACAAGCCAGCATGACATGCCACTCCTCCTGCCCCCAGGGACAGCGGCAAGTAGCGGAAGCATGGGCAGGGGAGAACTGGGGGAACTGGAGATTCTAGCGACAGTAGCTAGAAAGTAAAGGAGGGAGTGGCGTCTGGACCAGCATCCCAGGGGCCAAAATGTTAACCTCTCAGGGACTGTATGTGAACTGCAGGCCTCAAATTGGACAGTTCTGGATTAAGCCAAAATGAAGGTGTACGCACAGTTGTATCGTATCACTGAGTACAGTTCCAATCTGGTAGTCATGCACACTGTAATCATTCTCTGGAAACATCAGAAAACAAAATGTTATATCTTCTAGAATTAAAGATGATTGTGTGTAGAGACAAATCAAAATGCTTTTTGCCAGCAGGATATGCATCTATTCTTGCTTGTTTTCATATATTTAAAATATTTTAAGTTCACATCAGTTCTTTTTCAGTCCAAGGGATAAACATTTTTGTTTCTCTAAAACTGGTATGTTCTTGCTTCCCATAAAATTTTTAAAAATCTACAATTCTAAGATTTTCCATGTTTTTTGTTTCCTTATAAAACATTAATTGAGCAAAAGCATTACATTTATCTTGGATCAAATTTAATAAATATATTACTAATTCACTGGAATTATTCACATTAATTGCTAGAAAAATGTGAATTGCTGAACAGTTTGCAAGCTAAGATTATTAAAAATATAGATATGTATCTCTCTGAATTTTTCTCAAAATCTGAACCCACATGCAGATATGAATTTTACAGCTAGAATTTTAATACAGAAATGAAAACAAGAATATTGATTTGGTTAGTTTATTTAGGAAGTTTTAATTAACTACCTTTGTCTATTACAGCCTATAATATCAATCTATTATACCCTATACAAGTGAACTGAGTAGTCAGTATAAATAGTCAAGACTTTTTTGACAGAATTTTATTTTTTTCCATTTTAAAATGCCAGTCAATGAAAGAATAGCTTTTCATGGAATTTCACCAATTTAAATAAAGCTTTGATTAAAAAAGAAAAAGTACCAGGATGGAATTTCAAATAATCATGTATTTATGTATGTAGAAAGAGAAAGATACCCCAGAATTGATGATAGCCCCATGCTTAATGTACTGACATGGTATATATGGGATATAAATTTCAAAGTCTCATTTGCAGCTTAAATTTATTCCTGGCTAAATTTATTCCTGGTTCATACCTACTTGTTCTTGTGAAAATATTGTCCTTTAGCTTAAATAGTCCTTTACTCTCTGTCATATTTACTCCTTTAATATATTTGATGTTTTCCCTGAGAACAATCACATCCCTTCTAAACCTTCCTTAATCTAGGCTAAACAAGGTAAGTTCTTTTAAGGTCTCCATTCCCTCAATCATCTCATTAGCTCTTCTCTGTACCTGTTAGAGTCTGAACGAATCTATCTTCAACCTAGGGGACCAGAAATGTTTAGAGTACTCTAGAGGTCTCACTGGTGCCTCATACACTAATATGTTTCTGTCTCTTTTGGAATATATCCTGCCTAACACATCCAAAGATCTCATTTTCAGAGCTGCATCACATCTGTCATGAACTAGATCTGCCATGTCCGTGCTTTTCTCAGTTGTTTTCCAGTGACGAGCTCTCAGCTCATAGAACAGCTTCTTGATATTCATCCTTTACATATGACCTTGTACTTTGTACCCATCCTTCATACAGCTGCAGGAGTGGCTGAAAGTGACAGGAGCATGAGAGTCATGCATATTTACATTCAGAATTGAGCCTATTACATGCACACTAGTTCAAGGTGGCAAACAGAGGTCATCAAAAGGGACTATAGAAGTGGGTGTGAGCAGAAGGTTTGCTTCTATTTGGCTTCTCTATCCTCCCCTGCTCAGAGGGAGAGCATGTGATAACATCACTATTTCACAGATGGAACTGAGGTTGACCAGGAGTGGTTTTGTAGCTACTCCACTAGTATGGATAGTGGATGTCTACCCTGACTCTTTCAGAGGAGGGTGGTATGTAAATGTGAACAACAACAACAACAACAACAACAACAACAACCCTTCCTCACCGATTTAGCACTAAGTTCTTAGGGTTAATTGTAGACCATACGCATAACCTGAATAGGCAGGTTATAACCATAATACACACACACACACACACACACACACACACACACATACACACACACACACACACACACATGCCTTTAAATGGCCCAATAAATGTATTTTAAAATTATTTCATTTGTCAGAACTAAACAGAACTGTATGATATTTAGCATGCAAGTGACTTATGGACACCGATTTTCTTTTTTCCTAACCATTTAGGAAAAATGTACAATAAGGATCCTGGCCTGCTTATAAATGGGAATCTGGTCTCTTTCAAAATAAGTTGATAATAGGACTACTAGATTCATAAGCATCCCTATTGGATTCAAGGCATTGAGACATGAAAGTGAAAATATAAGTGCCCAGTAGGAGTAATTGAAGTGAGATGTATGCTGCCTACACAACACTCTACTTTGGCTACCTGAGAGTGATAGAGTACTGAATAAATTTTACCAGGATGTTTTATACATTAAAAATGATATTGAGACCAAATAATAACAGAAATTACTTTAACATGAACCTAATCCTTTAAAGTTTTCAAATCAGGTGATTTTTTTTCTCAAAATAAGACTGAAGTATAGGCTCCTATTATCCTTCCATAATGGCAAGGGTAAGATTTTCTTCTAGAACACTACACAGTCCATCAAAATGCATGTAACTGAAAACATAGCAACATTTTGGAAGATTTCTTTATAGTAATGATGGTAATCCTATATGTGAAGGGGGGACAGGCAGCCTGCCACAGTCTCCCCTGTCTCCTAGGCAGCAAATGCTGGTGGTGAATGGGCTCTGGTGTGCTGCTTCAGGAGCACCCTGAGGATTGAGGATCGTTTCAGCATTGCCCTGAAAATCAAAACGGAGAAGATCACCATTCACTGGTGGAATGGTGCTGGGAAGAGTGGCATGGCATTATGGTGCATGGGGGACAAGCCCAAGAATCCAGGCAGTTCATGGCAGCAGAGCCATGTGGCAGAGCTGCACATGCTGGAAGAGCCCCAGAGACGGGGCAGAGAGTGCCAGCTGAGCTGTGCGGCAGGTGGCATGGAGACCCCCAATACAGAGCAGAGAGCCACAGTGGAAGTATGGGACAGAAAAGCCCCAAATGCATCTTGAATGCAGGGTCACTTACCTAAAAAAGGATTTAGAGAATGGTGATAAGATTAATCAAGGTCCTGGAAAAGAACATATGCACTCATGCACATGCGTGTGTGTGTATGTGTGTGTGTGCATGATTGAAAAGACTGAGATACTTCACTTTGAGAAGTAAACAAATACAAGGAGAAATGGAAAGATGATATAAACAGTACAGGATATTTTATTTTTCACATTGTAAGGCAAGATCAAGAGGATATTCTATTCAATTAAAAGATGGGGAAATCACAGGAAAAGACATAACAAGAAACACTGTTCCACACAGTGTAGCCTTTGGAATGCATTGCCACAGAAAGTCATTGAGGGCAAAAATAAGAAGGTGATTATGCATTTATATTTATATGGATATCAAAAATTTAAAACGTTATAATTAATGATAACTTCTGAAGCAAGAAGTCCCAAGGGGGAGTGTGGGGGGCCGGGGAGGTGGGAAGGGGGAGAGCGTTTCATCATTAGAAATCAGGATAAGTAAAAAGGTTAGGGATGGATATAGATACTGTACATCTGCCTACCACAAGTTTTTATACTTTCTTCCACTGGCTACCATACATGATACCTGGCTATATGGACTTCAAGTCTGATCCAATATGAAAATTCCTATGTTCTCTTTTGCCTCCCTTCTTCTTCCGTCTCAGTTTCTACATACCTTTACATGTAGTCCATCAAAGAAAATGGTTGTTCTAGTCCATTGTGCATCTTAATTAATCTCTCCTTTGTTACTAATTATTAGAGGTAATCATAACATGGTATATTTTTTCTGAGGAGATTTTGATGATTTTTTTAAGTTTAATTTAAATTCTCTAATGTTTTAACTTTATTTAAAGAAACTCCCAAACTGAAATTATTTGGATGAATATTTTAATTAAGAAAGGCTCCCATGCCTCATGCCTGCAAGAGCCAACTGCAGTAGAACTTATGGGGGACACAATGATTTGCTGTTCCCACATAAAATTAAAATTGAAATGTTTCCTCAAAAATAGTTAATTTAAAAGCCAAATAACCACTAAAAGTAATTTCAATATAATTTTTCCCCAGGCCTAGTGATTAATATATTTAACATTTTCAATGTGTACAGCAGAGTTTATACTGCAACAAAATTATATTTATTGAAATATACAACTATAGCATTGTGCGTCTGCAAGATAGTTTCTAGAGAATTTAGTTTAGACTGCATAAGGTAGCAATGAATGTGCTATTCTTTTTTGCTCCAGCAACAGTAAATGTTAAGTAGATTATAGTTCCAAAATGTAACGTGCATATCATATTTTGTGACTAACACAATAACCCAGTAAGAACATTTTGATCTTTGAGTTACAACTAGGGATGTTTGCAGGAAATTATCTTTTTACATATATTCATAAACTCTCCAAATGTCTGGTTTTGTTTCATTTTTTTCAGCTAAGGATGACCAATATTAATTCTTTGGTTTTCTTATGTACATTTATTGAGCTGATAAAGATTGCAAGATGTATTCAAAGAAACTCTTGATTTATTTTACTTTGGCTATCGTGAGATAGTGGAATCAGTTTTAAAGCTTAAATAAAACCAGAAGAAAAATAATTGGCACGTTCCAGATATAGCCAAATGATATATGTATATTTTTTTTACAGGTACCTTCCAAAGTTGCAGCCAACCCACGTTGGTGCTAGCCAACTCTAGTGTTTAATTACATCAACATTTAATGTTGCACAGATTTTCTTTCTTTCCAGCTTGCAGGCATGAAAGGAAGTTTTCATAGGAAACAAGAAAAAGCAGGCACTTTGGAAATGGGAATGAAAAAAGTAACCTTCAGGGTACCACAGAGATACATTAAAAAGCAGTAGCATCAGGATGATGTGCCCAAACATAATATCATACCCTTTGCATAATTTATGGAAGAAATGTCTAAACTAATAAATGCTTCAGGGAATAGTTAGTGATGACTATAGGCTTTGTTCGAGTGCAGTGGTCACAGTAAAATTGGTCTGAACTAGCTAACTTGCTGCTTTCAGGTAGAACTAACCTAACAGAACCTGCAACTTAACACTCAGAAAATCTGCTGAACTTTCTGTTTTCTGCTTTTCATTCTGTAAGTTCTAATACATGCATACTTTCTCATTTACTTAAAGGAAACATGTATTATTGTATCAGTACAGAGGTCACTGTTCCACACGCTATATAAAAATACTTGTTTTTCCCAGTTATTGCTGAAAACTTCTGTTAAAAAAAAAGACTGGAAGTTCTTTAACCAGTATGCTAAGTTGAAAGTAAGATCATTGCTTGCCAGCAGGCTATGACTGACTTTAATTAAACATTTTTATACCACTCATTTGCTTCTGGGGAGCATGTAATAAAAAGACAGGAAATATTAATCTACAGATTAACATTTTTTTTTAATTTATACACAATCTTTATTCCCAATTAAAATATTGGATACCAAAATATTAACTCTTAAAATACTGGAATTTCACGGACTGTTTGTCAAAGGAGAATTTCAGGAGGACCCCTCACAGCATACTATGTACTTCTTTCTTTGCTGCATCAGTTTTACCCTAGTGTAACTACATCAATTCAAGTTATACCGGTTCAGAACTGGTCTATTAAAGTAGATCAGGCTTTATACCTAATTTTTTACCACTAATATAGCAGACACCAAAGTAGTAAAGTTTGGTCACATTAACTTACTTTAAAATGGAACAGATTTCTAATATTTTTCAAGGAACTAGCTGATGACTACTACATAATACTTTAACATTCTGGATTAATGCAGAACATAATTTATTGTGTTATTTATTCACTACCTCTCTTTTAACGACCAATGTGGTCCATCTTGAAGTAATTTCTTTTGTCTGTGAAAGCATCTTTATCTCCATCTGCTATTAAGCCTGAGCATTTTGGGAAGAGAACAGGGAAGGGAGAGGCATGAAAAGTGATTGTTATAGCTTTGTCTGCTTACCATAGCTGCATGTATTTTGCCACCATTTTATATTTATTCTACTATTAGGACAAAGTATTGTTTATTTTGAGAGACACAGAGAGAAACATATGCAGTTTTACTAAAGTATAAGTAATTATTAGCACAGTCTGCACGTGTACTGCGTTGTTTGTAGCACTTCATATTCTCTTTTCATGTATTCCTATGTATTTTTAATATCATGAAAACTTCTGTCAACCTGGTCTTAGACAAGCAACTGGTTAAAAGTATAAGATTAACAATAGAATTAGGTGGGTTTTGTTGCATCGTAAAATGCTTATAATAAAACTCACCTACTTCATGGGTTTTAAACTTGAAAACTCAGCCTAATAGCTCACAAGTGTTCACGAATCCATTGAGCAAACCTAGTTCCAATTTCAAGTGATCTCTGGCTGATTTATAGGTCTAGGTAAAGGGAGCAGTTCAATTTAAATGTGATTAAAATATCCATGTACAAAAACTGCATTCATTATCGCATGGCAGAAAATTGCAGTTGTGACTGATAACACATTTAATGCCCACAAATACTTGCTCATTTTCATAGTAACAGATTCTGTGTGTGTACTCATAAATGACACTAAAAGTGAAGCACATATGCACAAAGGAAAGAAAGGACAGCCTTGCCTACTAAAGTGCATTACTACTATTTAAGGGGGGGAAATTCCCCTTAACTAAGAGAAACAAAAATATATTCTCTTTGAACAAACCCCCCTCCAGCTCCCTCCCCCACAAAGGAAAACATCAGCTTCTATATCCCTCCATGTTTAAAAATCTATCCCATATCATTTTCATCTCTTAATGAATTAATTGACTGCTTCTTATTCTCCATTAACCTAATGACCTAGTTTTTACTGCAACTCAACCTCCACCCAACTAACCTTCTAGTCATGTGGAAGGAGTTTAAGTGTATACTGTAGAAGTGGACAATTCCAGATTGCAGAGCAGTAATTCACTTTTGCTAGTTACAGCTAGTTTTTCAGTCAGCTAAGGATTAAATGAGTGAAGACTGAAAATATCTTATTGCTTCCTCTGGAGCTTCAATCAGTTTTCAGTCTGTAGTGCTGACCCTGGTCATCTTCAGGTCCCTTGGAGAGAAAGAAGGAAAGAAAGAATAAACGGGGGAAATCATAGAAGCAGCTGGAGCTTCAAACAAAATCCACACCTCTCTTTTTTCTACCCTGTATGAAACCTCTGACTTAATATGAAATGTGCATCCAAAGGAAAATATAACAAAATATAAACACACAGGCACACATGCACACAGACATACACACTGAAGGAAAACATTTCATTTCAATCTAAATCCTTTTAAATTAAAATAAGGAAAACACAAAGGTACATTCTCAATGATAGAAGCACCACAGCATCTCTCTTTTTTTTTAAGTTCCCAAACAGACCTGTCTTCTATTATAGGGCTATCCAACTGGCAATCTGTGGGCTGTATGTTGCCTACAAAGGATTAATTTGCAGTCCCCGGGCTCCTACCAAGCTGCTGCTCCCCTCATGGCTCCAGCTGCAGCAGTACCAGAAGCTCCAGGCTCCCTCTCCCACCTCTGGCTTCTGCTGTGGGGGGCAGCCTGTGGTGCCAAGGGAGCCCACAACCCAGGGCTCCACCTGGAGTTATAGAAGGTATAATCCCCGGCCATTTGGAAAACAGACAACCCTGTTACAGAAATACAAGATAGATTGCCTTCTTTTGTTTATATATGCAGAACCATAACTGCATATGCCACAAAGACAGTGCCACCATGCAGAGAATGCCAGAGGATGTAAGATGATACCAGCCTGATGTTTAAATTTGGCATCTTTTTTTCTGACTACTCGCGTGAGAAGAAGGGTGCTTTGTATGATGGCATCACTGTGTACTAATCACTGATAGCTAATTTAACATTTTGAAGGTACAGTTAGCATGAATGCAAAGAGATTTTTCCATGATAGGGAGAATTTAGGGAAGTATAAATATTTGTTTGGGTTTTGGTTTATATACATCTTATTAAGTTAGTGGGGCTACTGTTTACCAATGAGGGAGTCCTGGTCTTCTGTTTAAAAATCCCAAATTCTCTGATTAAAAAAACGCCAAATTCACATTTTTCCATGATTAAAATGAAACACCACTATATATATATATATATATATATATATATATATATAGGTATTAGTAATGTTTTATTGATACTTTTTCAATTTTAAAGCAATTTGGAAGCCTACAAGTGCCTCAATCATTATAATAAAATAAATTCTAAATACCTATATATTCTGGTATTTGATTTTGGTTCTTTTATCATCAAAAATCAGACCTCCCCTGCCCCCTTCACTAACCAGGACACGGGTCCCGTTGTGGTTGTCCCCCATATTGCTTTGTGGTGCTGAGAAGCCCTGATAGGCTGGTGCTCTGCCCCTGCCCATGCCATTGCCCCTCACACTCAACCCACAGCCCCCCCATCCCTGCCAGTGACCTTCACTTCCAACCTCTGTCCCCATCTCTGCTGGTGCCCCTCACTCCTGACCTACAGCCCCTCATCCCTGCCAATGCCCCTTGCTCCCAACCCATAGTCCCCCATCCCTGCTGGTGCCCCTTGCTCCTTGCCCACAGCCCCTCAACCCATGCTAGTGCCCCTCAGCCCTAACCCACACCCCCCTGACCCTGCCAGTGCCCTCACTCCTGACCCCCAGCCCCACAGTGTATGGGGTAGGGGGTGTGGGCATAGGTGACATGTGGAGGGGGTGGAGGGATACAGGTTCATGGGAAGGTGGGGTCATGTGCCCCCCTAGATTTCTGCACTCACAATGGGGTACAGGGCACGGAGCCACAGCCTGGCTGAAGCAGCTCTGCGCAGGAGCCACCTCTGTGGCCCAGCAGTTGGAACCCAGTATGGCTGCCATGATAAGGCCCAGCAGTGGTGGCAGTGAAGAGCTGTGCCTCCCGCTGCTGCTGGACAGCAGGGGGTACTTCATTTTGGTCACCGTGGTGGTGCAGTGCTCCCTCCCATGCCAGGTCCTGCCTCCTGGGCTGCAGATGTTGCTTCTGCCTGGAGCTGGTCTGGCCAGGCTGCAGCCCCATGTCCCAGAGTGGGCACAGAAATCTGGGGGGCATGTGCCCCCTCCACCCATCTACCACACTGCCTGTGCCCTCCCCACCCCCATAGACTTACCTGGAGGTAGCTGCAGGAGCTGCTGCACACCACATGTGCATATGGCACTCCCTGCCCCCTGCTCCCACTGCCGGCCCTGTGCAGCCCCTTGCAGGCTGGAACACTGGCAACCTGTCAGGGGAAACCCATGGTTTCTTGCAAATTCATGTTTTTCCCCTTTAAAAGGAGAAAAATCACATTTTCCCATGGCAAACGGAAAACCTGGATCCCTGAAAATCAGGGAAAAGACTGAATAACCACAATAAGAATACAAAATGTTATTTCCCCCCTCCTGTCCTCTGCCAAATAAATAAAAAGAGCAAATATAGCCAATTAGCACAACAAGACGCTGCACTGTGTATGCTTTCCCCACGTAGAGAGAATAACCATGCAATAGATGTTAATCATATTACTTTATGCATTACAGGAAGGTAGGTACTCAGAAACCACTGTTCAGCCTCATATAAAGAATTGAATGTGGGTAGAATAGAAGAGTTTGATTATTGGTTTTCAGGGTTATTTTTCAGGGATGACAGAAAAAATATCTTCTTGCTAAGCATGAGCAAATATGATATGAGCTCATTAACCATAGAACCCTTCCCTGACTTTATAACCGCATCTCACATCATGCATAGTAAGTACTGATGGTAACCTAATTTGTATTTATAATTTGAAATGTTATTGAAGAAGCACTGAAGGAAGAAGAAATGTACACTCAGAATGTGTGCTCAGCAGTGTTTGTTTAAGTAAAACAGAGAGCGAAATTTGAACTGCTACTGTAGCTGGATATGAAATCTGAGCAGCTGGGGTAAAGTTCTGAATTATTTATATGCTGAGTTATTAAAGTAAATCAAATAAACACGTGAGAACACCAGTCATTCCATTTGCTTTCATGAAATCCCCCTTAGGTTGTTTCTTTTATATGTGATTAGTTTGCCCAAGCAGACTGCAGGGTTGTTCAAGTGTCATGCTAATATTTTGGCATGTGCTGTAAGAAGTGATTGAGTGCAACACTTTTTCAACATCGTTACCCAGTGCTTATGAAGTGTTTATACATATAATTATGTCAAATGGTGTTAATTAGCACTGAAGGACCCTTCTGAGTTGAAATTCTAAAAAAAATTACAAAAAAATACACCAATCGGAGCTTCCACCAGGTGTTCTCTCTCTCAGACACTTCAGGGACGCATTTTTAGAAGGCTGAGGAATGTAGTTTCAGTTCAATGCAGAGAGTTGCAATCATTCAATCCCATTTGTTTCTGTGCTTCCAAATGTTATATTGATTTACCTTGCATAGATCTTTTTTTTTTTAATAATTCTGTGTGTCACAGTATCTGATGATCATTGAATTCTAAAAGAAACCAAACTAATATAAAAAAAATGTTAATCAAAAGTCTTTAGGTATAATATCTCATGATTTTCCCTCCTTCTATATATATACTTTTGTAACTAGCAAACCCCCCAAGAAAACCACATATTCTTTTATGGATGACAGGACCAGAGTCGTCTTTGAATGAGTTTTCCCATATTCATGGAAAGCAACTCCATGAATCGTGGTCATGAAATTTCCTCCTATTTATAATCTCTCAAGATCTCTGGCCCTCTCCATCTACTTTCCTCAGTGGAATTTATGACAGCCTGGTCATAGTAAGATAGGTACTCCTTAAGCCATTGGACAGGATTTCTTTCAAGGTAACGCAGACAACCATGAAATAAGTAGACCAGGCCCATGTTTTTATAAAAGGTGTATTACACACAAATTGGCCATACGCCAGACTCCCCCTGAAATAACCGCATTCCTCCTTCCTAGAGTTCCTCAAGCCTGAGCAATATTTGTCCCCATCTGCCACATAGACTGCACCAGCAGCAGCCCTCCATGCCCCGCGCTTCCAGGCAGCAGTGGAAGAGATGGCTTTAGGGGCCTGTGGGCTGCATGGTAGTGCTTGTGGATTGCATGCAGCCCTCAGGCCCCAGGTTGGACCACCCTGATGCAGAACACATTTAATGAGAAAAGCCTCGTTGCATGTATAAGTAACAAATGTTTCATGACCTGTCATGGGTGGTTTATTTAAATTTGCCTGAGCCAAAGATTAGAGCATGTTCTCTGGAATCTTCTG
Organism: Alligator mississippiensis; assembly: GCF_030867095.1. Lineage (NCBI taxonomy): Eukaryota > Metazoa > Chordata > Crocodylia > Alligatoridae > Alligator > Alligator mississippiensis. The sequence continues at coordinate 118,079,253 of NC_081825.1, forward strand.
GATTAGGATTATAATCAGGAAACTGGAATTATTCCTGAAATGTCTTTCCACAGCTGTGATTTTTCTATTTACAATTTGCTTAATAAATGTCATGCAGTTATGCCTCACAACAGCACTAGAAAACGAATACATACTATTACTTCATTTCATAAATGAGAAAACTGACACCTCAACAAGTAAAAAGGTAAGTTTTTCAAAAGAACCAGTGGGCATTAAAGACACAATTACCTTGACTTTTCAATGTGACAACATATCACCTGGGTTTGGAGCATGCATTTAAAACAAATTAATTGCACTAAGAATATATTCAGTCTGTATCAGTAATTTTTTCTTTCACTGGGGAGCTGCTGTGTAAAGCCCTAACAAACTACCTGGTGGTACAACAGTTAGCAGTTAAGAGTAAATGAAAATTCCTCATTGCAACAATTTTGACAGAAAAGCAGAATTTTGACCAAATGAAATTGTTTGCTGGAAGCGTCTGTTTTCCACAGAAAATGCTGGCTTTTCACTGAAATATTGAATACCTTAAAATCAAAATCTTTTGTAAGGGAAATCATGCTGTGGGATGATGAGATCCTGCTCCCATCATAGGAGTTGTAGTTTGGTTTCCTTTTGTTCTCATTGTCTTTCATAAATTGGACTCCTAGCTTTGGCCCACATGATTCATGATGTCCAGGGACACCCAGGTACACCCCCTTCCTCCTCTGTGTGGGATATCAGAGAAACCATAGTCTGACTAGGCTACTCATCCTGTAAAGGAATGAGATCATGAGACACCTTCAGTACAACTGCCTTGAGGAACCCTGAAAGAAACGTCAAATAAAAATATTTTAAATTTTAGCCAAATATCTATTGCAATATATCTAGATATAGATATATAGATTGTTGGTAGAAATTCATATTATGGAGTGTGTGAGTGTGTGACACACACTGAGTCATATCATATTACTCCTTCCTAGAGTTTCTCAAACCTAAGCAACCCTTATCTCCAGCTGCCACAGAGGCTGCATCAGTCTCCAACCCCCTTAAAATTTCCCATGGAAAGACTACCCGCTCCCCCTGCTCCCCGCACACACATTTTTTTGTACTAGTCCAAATGACAGGGCTTTGCTATTAGATACAGTGGCAATGAACTACAAACAGAAGAGATGAAATCAGATATATTTAAACAGATTGCTCCAGAACTGAATCAAAATATCTGTAGATACTGTCTTTGGGTGAAATCCCTACATTTTAAAATGGCATGAAGTACAATACAAGACCATCTCATGGTTTTACAGTTCAGTCTCATACTCTAAACTTGCCTTTGGCCATTAGCCAATAATAATAAGAGAAACGTCTATAGTTTTACCATATTGTGATTGCTAAATGATACATAGTTGCTAATGACTAATGTCACAGCTACATTTTAGTGCCTATTCTGAAACATTAAGTTGAATTACAAAAAACTAAACATTTTTACTAAAAGAGCTGTTGTCAGGGTCTTACAAATGAGAGAGAAATTTAAATACACTCACCCTAATTTTAAGGAAGGTTCCATAAATATATCTTTGTTATGCCTCTAGAATTCCATGTAATGTCTTCTTCCTTAAAAGGAGGGAAAAAAAAATCTTGGCTTTGCATTGAGCCAGGCAAAATGAAACCAGTGATCTAATGTAAGATAAAGAATAAACTTCTTCATAAAGAAATTTCTGCCTCAAAAAAGATTTACCCCTGAATACATGGTACAGGTACATTACACAATATGAGAAGTGAAGCAGAATATTGCTATATAAAGATTGAGATACCCAAGCAACTAATTAAAAATTCAAAGTTTTGCAAATTGTTTCTATTATGAGACAAAATTGGTGATGAAATCAAGGGCTTCTTTGATATCAACCTGCTTTTTATTTTCCAAAGAATTCACAAATTTTTCTTTTCCTGGTTATGGAAGGAATCAAATCACATGACACAGTTGCTTAGCTTACAATTCCAAGCATCTTTAAGCCAATTCTTAGTTCAAGATTTTCTCAGAACACCTTCCCCCCCCCCCCAAAAGGCTCTCATCCATGACAGCTTCTTTCGTGCAACCTTTTTTCTCTCTCTCTGCTTTTCTGCCCTATTTGGCCTCTGTTCTACATACACATGAAACTTCACAAAACAATAGCTAGTGAAAACACTTCTGCCCTTTTTTTCCCTGAAAGACGGTTTCATAAAGCAATGTAACTACTTCTTACAGCTATCTTAAAGGCAGGATAGCTGCTACACAACTCTCTCAATTCACTTCAGTGAAGTTTAGTTTGACCCGTAACAATAGTTTAATTTTGTATGTAAAATCAACCATGACTAATGAGATTACTATTCTCTCCTGAAAATAGTATAATCATGTATTATATTAAATAGTCAAAATAACTAATGAGGGGGGCAACAATTGGCAGTATACACAATATTAACTGCCAGGTAAATGTTGATCTCGAGTAAAATGTTGTTATTTAAAAACCATGAAAAAGTAAAGAAAAACAAACCAAGTACAGCGGCATTGCACTTGCTTAATGAAAAGGTAAAATATGAATTGCATGTTGCCAGGGATATACTGGTTATAGTATCTGCATTTCCCTTGAAGTTCATGAACATAACTATGTGGAAAGGAGGAATTTAATATCAATGTCCCATTAGGATTAATATATCCAAGGTAAGCATATATAATTGTACACATACATCTCTATGCACCTAACATTGGGCACATCCACATGTCGCCCTATGATGACATAGCAATGTACTACATCACTGTATGGCACACTACACCAATCTAGTGATCACGCAGGTCTACAGGTGATCGCCAGCCACCTCACCATAGTGATACACCATAGCGTTATAGCGCGCTGCTACAGCAACGTAGCGAAAAAATCTAACCAGCAGCTGCACGCACGGTGCAGTAACCACCTGTACTGTGCTGTGCTTTAGTACTGACAAAAGGAAGTACTAAAGCATGGTGCCAAAGCAACGTCACTGTACAGTGACATGTAGACTTGCCCGTAGCGTGCAAAATTTAACTTGGATGAGTAAATGTAGATGACTACTTGTATATATGCTTGCTCAAATACCTAATTTGTATACACAGGCCTGATCCCCGGTTCCAGTGCAGGGGGCCATGTGGCAGTAGAACAGGGCCTGACCCTAGCGCATGGGGCCTCATCCAGATAATGGACTAGCCTTATGCCCTTCAGCCAGCCTACAGGGTCAAAAGGTTGTGCACTACTGGTCTAAATGAATTACCAGTAATACATCTTGTAAGCTCCTAAAAGAAATATGTGACCTCAGATCTAGTTCTGTCAACATCATTGTTATCCTTTATTATCAGAACTTAATATTCAGTAAAATGCTATTTCAGATCCTTCATGTTTCAGATCCTTTGTCAAATAGTTTCTTTTTTCCTTGGAATTCCAGGTGCTGTGGGGAAACATCCAAGAATATCTCAGCACTGCTGTTTAGAAACTATTGCATATTCAAATGAACATGGTTGAAGTTTCTCTACAACTTTGTGCACACATCAAAGAGGGAAACAGCAGTTGGGGCAAAAGGAAAACCAAATTGTTTAGAAAGAATTAAAATAGTAAAGGTCATTCCAACTCTTCAGCTACTAACAGCTGTGAATTGATGCTGTGTAAGGAAATGCTAGTCAAGGCTTTCCCCCCAGCCATATGCATGTACCTGGACAAACATAAATCCCAAAACTATAGCCGAGCAAAACCCCATGACCAGCAAGTGTTAGGAGGAGGGGAAGGCCTTCTCATTTGTTAGTCCAATAGTTTAGCGGTTAGGGAATTTTCGAAGCCAGTAGGAGGGCCCCCTCACCAAGAGGGGAATTGAACAGTGGTCTAACAACCAGGCCACAAGTTGTTCTGCCCTCCTCTTGAAACTGAGCCATTATACCTTACATTTACTATTCATTTGCTAAAATAAGTAGAGAGTCAGCAGATGGGGGAGAGGTCCAGGCTAGAACCTAGGTTTGCCTCCCATCCAAGTACAGGCAACCCCTGCTTAACAGTGTTTCACTTAGCGCTATTTCGCTATAATGCTCATTTGAAATTGATACCTGATTTCACTTAGTGCTCAGCAAGTTTCATTATAACACTCATGATTGCCATCTTGGGTCATTAAAAACAATTGCAGTCACCATTCTGGGTCTTCAAATACTTTCAATTTTGCTTAACGCTAGTTTCACTTTATGCTCAGGTTTTCAGGAACCAATTAAGAGTGCTAAGAGGGGGTTGCCTGTAGTAGACATCTCACTAAGTCACACACACTCACTGTTCTATACATCTCCCTCTCTTTGACTACCTATTGCACCAGATTTAAGAAGAATATTAGTTTTTGCCTAATCTTGGGAGTTATGCTCTCCAAAGTATGCATTTATAAAGTCATGTGCCTATCATGTATCTACCCAGCCAGAGCACAGCCAATTGCACATTTCCTTATGGACACTTGCACATCCACACTCCATGTGGAATAGGATCACAAACTGTGCATAAGGGTCCCTCTACATGTGCAGGTAAAGGTGTAATGGGATCTAATGCACGAGCCACACAATCACACCTCCTGCCATGGCATGAGGTGTGATTGTGGGATGGCACATTAGAGCCCATCTGGCCTTATCTCCAGAGGAGGGGGAGCCTGGGGTCATGATCGCAAGCTCTCCCTACACTGGCTCTTGTGGCTGCGAGTCCCACAGCTGACAGGGTTGGTGGGGCTTCCCACAGGGGCAGTGTTCCCCTGCCGCAAGCTCCGTAGCTGATATGGGCCGCAGGGAATGCTTTCCCTGCTGTGAGCCCCACAGCCCATGCTAACTCTGGGGCTCACAGTGGTGTCAATGAAGGGAATGCTGCCCCTGCTGTGAGCCCCACAGCCAATGACACTTGTGGGGGCAGGGGAAGGGGGGCAGCGTTCCCCCACTGCAAGTCCCACAGCTGACAAGTCCCCATCACAAGCCTTGTCACCTGCAGGGCTGGAAGTGGGTAATGCACCCCCTGTGGCTGGGAGTCCCTCAGACAAGGGAGCACCTGGCCACAAATTCAATTAATGATGTGAATTGAACAAACTACAACATTATTACACATTTTTTTGTGGAATAACTTTGTAGCTTATAGCTTGTTTAATCACTCCATTATTTGGTTGAACATGTAGCTGGGTTAGAACTTAAGGCATGATTACCTGCTTTTTGCTGCAAGCTAAATTTGCACCTTAGGAAATCATTTAGGATTTTAGGAATCATTTAATTGATATTTCCAGCCTGAAACAGATTGATTGTTATATATGAAATTTATTAGAAGGCAGGGTGGACATGTCCTTTTATAGACTAACTAAACAAGATGATAGACAGACCACAAGCTTTTGTGAATCCAATTTCACTTCAAAAGATACTGTGAAAGGACTTCATCAGATGTTGTGAAAAGACAGCTCTATGCTGTCCTTTCATAGCATCTGATGAAGTCCTTTCACAGCATTTGGTGAACTGAACTTGGGATCATGAAAACCTCTGCTTTCTTTGCTGTGTATATCATTAATTAATCTGTAAAGGTGCATATCTAACCTGAGCAACTTCAGACTAACACAGCTAGCTATGTCTTTCTGCTCCTCTATATTCAACAGTCATTGATTAAGAAACCCAGAAATAACCCACGAAGCAGAAGCCAAAACACCAATCTTCTGTCTCCCAGTTGAATGACCTAACCACTAGGCTTCAGAATGAGCCTCTTTCTTTGTTCTCCTTTCAGTCTCGACTCCTGCAGTATTAGCTGCCAGTGGCCCAACATAAACAAAAGAGTCAGGGTGCCTCCCACGTGAAAGATGAGACAAGACAAAAAGGATATTACAATTGAAAAGTTAAACAATTAAAGTTTGGAAATGTAAAAAGTTTTCTATGCAACCCTAAATTAATATTTTGGAATTCAATGATGACATGCTATGTTTCCCACATGGTTCTAGCTCGTTCTTTGCACAAGACAGCCTGTGTACATTGAATTAATAGCTGTTCACTGTTTGGTTTTTATGTGTGTGTATGTTCAGTGACCTGCTGTTGTGGTCCAGTGGTAGAATCCTTCCCTACTATGAGGGAGACCTGGGCTTGATTCCTGGATATGCATATAACTACCTTGAAGCATTAGATGTCTGCCTTTAGATTCTGTTTCAATGGTGTAAAGAGGGGGTGGATGGCCTGGACAGCCTCTGCTCCTCCATAGTCCTGTGAATGTGTTGAAGGACCTGGTGTCCTCTCACACATACACCATGATCTAGAAGGATCAATGGTTGCCTACTATATGTTCAGTAGTATATATATATGGCCAATAATCTTTTAATATTTTATATACATGGCCAAGGGGCAGATCCAGAGGAGGTGCAGTTGCAAGGCTACACCCCTCTTTTGGATTGGACTATACCACAGGAGCTTCCAGGGACTTTAAGACCCTAAAGTAGGTTAAAACCCCACCTCCTCTCCTTTTCCCCTTCCCTACACCTATTGCTGTTGCTTTCCCTGCTGTCCCAGGGGAAAAGGAAGCATCATGGTTTTGCCTGTCTGCTCCAGCTAGGTCTATATGTGGGTGAAGTTTAGTTGGGGATGGGGAAAGCAGCAGTGGGGATGGGGGTGGGGGCAGAGATCCCCTTCCCTAAGCCTGCTTTTAGGTGATGGGGAAGTGAAGGGGGAAATTATTCTCCTGCCCTGCTTTTGCCACTGCCCCCATCCCCCAGATGCACCCTACCCACATGCAGCCCGGATGGGGTGGGCAGCTCTGGTGCTTCCCCCACCCCTGGAACAGAGGGGAAAGCAACTATGGAGGGAAGTGGGGTAGGGAGGAGGGAAGGAAGGGGGACTTTTGCCTGCTTTAGGAACTCTACAAAGTCCATAGAGGCTCTCAAATGTGGTCTGGTTGCATCAGTGGGGGCAGAAAAGACAGGGAGCTAGGGGTACAGCCACCCCTGAAGTGCAGGTTGCTGGTCCTACATCTCCTTTTGGGAAAAACTGGATCCACCCTTATATATGGCTATAAATTTCTCAATCTATCAGAATTCCATGGCAAACACCTACAATGTCCAGCAGCATGGAGCTTACTGCTGCAGCAGAACAGAGACAGGACTTCTCAGCAAGATCAAGTTTCAAGTAATGATTCAAATTTTCTCAGTACAGTTTTTAAATTCGGACAGGCAAGAGCAAAACAAATGCAGCCCCTCTCATTGGGTAATACTGCAGAAAAGAAAAGTTAAATACATAATTATTAACAATCCTCAATTGTCAAATCTTTCAGGAAGACCAACCACTGAATTTCTCCAAAAATGAAATAAAGGTGAAGAGAAACCGGAGGAGAATGTATGCTTACTATTACTGCTCTAAAAAATATCTTGTTAATATCTTCTCACATTCAGCTTCTGTGTAAGAAGTTTCTTTGTAGTATTCCTGGTTCCCTAGTAATGCATTCTCTAGAGTTCTTGTTTCCAAATTTCCAGTTTCCTATATTTTCTCTCTCACTTCTCATCTTTTGTTTTCTTGTTTACAATAGCTCTTTACATTTGATGTAGTTTTTACTGGTCCCAGCATACAGTATCTACCACAACGATCTTCAAATACGTCCACAAAAAACAGTCCTGAAGATCACCGTTGCAAGATAAAGAAGTTCCAGTTTTGACAAACAAGTTTTTTATTTAACAATATGTTCATGGAGCAGCTGCACTCAGGAAACTCCAACCATAAAAACTAGATAAACTTGTGTTCCACTCACATCATGCTGCAGCCAAGTCAGCTGAACCTACATCTGCCTAAAATCACTGGCAGGTAAAGTTTGCCTGTCTATATAGTCCCAGTAGGTCATTTTATTTATTTTAGGTTCAGTTTGAACTTCTCCCAAAGGTTTATCTGAACTTTAGAATTTTTTTGTTTAACTTCTATGTATCATTTTTATTGCACATGTTGCATGCTGGCAACAACAAACTGAAGTCATAAAACTGGCATAGGTTTGTACATGAATATTCTTCAAATTGTGTAGTTATATATTAAAGATGAAATTATATCAGATCTTCATACTTGTACTTTCTGTACAGAAACTCAGGTAGGTCAACAACAATCAAGTAAGTTTCAGTCAGCAAACTACAAGACTTTAATGTTCAAGATGAGCATACTATACTATACTGACATGGCTAGTTCGAATCAACCTTAAAGACTTCCTAAAGCCCCATAGCAGAATATATACCGTGTTACATTCCTCCAGCCATATTTGTACATACTTAGGCCAATCCCATGTAGTTGTGATTTGTAAAATACTTTTCAATCAATTCATAACATTCAGGGCAAAAATATCAAATAATCAATCTACTGAAAGTGTTCCATAGCATCCTTTTTTTTTTCTACTTCTGCCTTCCCACCCTTCATCTTTGTAAATCTTCCCCACCTCCTCACTTTGCCAACTTAATCCTCCTCTAGATTTCAACCTGATCATCTGTTTTTTTTTCTTTTTACTCTTGACTTGATTTAAAGGCTGATTCAAAAAATCCTCACAGCCCCTGTTAACCATTTCCACATTCAGGTTAGATACTGCTTTTCCTGGCTTAGATGTCTTTTACAGTTCCCTCTCTATATTAAAACATGCTTTCCCAGGAGTTGTCTGAAAATCTATCCTCTTCTTTCAACTGTTTATCACATTTTCTTTCTTTCTACTAAGAGACAATTCCAGCTATACCAAGCAGTTCTTTCATTACCAAAATCTCCCTTTATCATCTTCAAAGCCATTCCTTCATGTACTGGCACTGACTGGTACAGGTGGAAGTGTTTCTTGTGTCCCCATGTAGTAACACTTCACTTTCAGGCTCTTGTTTTGACCTACATGCCATACCAATTTGTGGACATAATAAAGGCTTTGTGAAAGAGAGAGTCACTAGTTCTCAAGCTCTGCAGATAGTGGCAAACCACAGATAGATCAGTTGAGTCCTTGAGTAGTAGCAATTAAGAAATAAGATGGAAAATGAACTTGAATGTGAATATAGGAGCAGTTGATATAGGTAATAGGAAGTTTTTTTGGTTTTGTTTTTTTTTAATATAGGCATATAGTTAAGTAAGATAAACCAAAGATTAAAAGAGAAAGCTCCAGATATTTCAGAACTCAGATGAATATTCACCTTGGTCTATTCACCTATAGTCTTCAGGTTGCATATAACCCCAGGTCTTCTGCATACAGCACAATATACTGTGCCGACCCTGCAGCAAAAGCTGGCTCAAGAAGCAAGGGGAAGTTCCCACTTTTATGTAGAAAAACATAGGGGTTAATGGCCCAAAGGAAGGTAACAGGTAAAGAAACATCAACACTGCAGTAACAGACATTCAGCACCTTAATTTCCTCCACATACCTCCAGAGGTATCCCCAAACAAGCCTTTAGTTCCTAGACAGCTTAAAGTCTGTCCAGCTCCTTCTGTCCACAGTCCCAAGTCTGAGGCCAGCTCCTTCAGTCCACAATCCTGGCTGCCAGACCCAGTGAGAGCTCCAGCTACCCTGTGCACTCCTCTGTGTAGGGCTGACCAGGTTCCACCTGCACCCTGCTCTTTCTTCCCTTTACTCCAGACTCAAGCTTCTTCCTTTTTCGCTTGCCCCCCACCCAACCTATGGGGGGTATCTGGGAACTGCAATCCATGTGAACAGTCAGCACAGCTCTGCAGACTGCCCCCTGGTTCCTCCTGCTGTTACACATATTACATTTACTTACAGTACTATAAACTTATTGAGCTGGTCAATGGATTTCATCTATAGTGACTATTAGTTTAAAATGAGATATAACAAACCGTTGATCTGTAAAAACACTGAAAAGCACTAAGAAAAGGTTTAAAATAGCTAAAGCTGTAGGCATCAAATATTTTGAGAGGAGTGAGAAGAGAATAATTGCAGAACAAATGCAGACATTAATGGCTTTTTTTTCCACATGTGAGTTGAAATAAGCAGGGGCAGATCCAGGATTTTCCAAAAAGTCGTTACTGGAACAGCAACTGGCACTGCAGGGGTGGCTGCAACCCTAGCTCAGCCTCTTCTGCCCTGACCAATGTGGGCAGACCACCCATGGGACGTTTTTCTAAAGCAGGTGAAAACCCTTCCCTTCTCCCTATTACCCAACCTTTTGCTTCTCCTGCTGTTCCAGGGACATGGGAAGCACTGGAGCTTCTCCTTCCCACTCCAGCTACATTGCACTGGGAATGGGCTCATCTGGAGACAGAGATAGCAGCAACAGCAGGGTAGGAGACCTAGAAGCAGGTACAGGAAAAAGGAATCCCTCCACCCATCCCCACTGCTGTTTTCCCCATCTTCAGCTGAGTCCAACCCATATAGAGCCTGGCTGGGGTGGGCAGGAAGAGCTCTCATGTTTCCCCCAACCCTGGGACAGTGGAAAAACTAAATGCATCAGGCAGGAGAGGTGGGGAAACAGAAGACAATAAGTAATTTTACCTTCTTTTAAAGGGATTTTAAAGTCCCTGGAAGCTCCTGGGATGCAGTCCAATCCAAAAGGGATCCACCCCTGCAAATAAGGGCTAACTCTCCAAAAATAAGAGGAGATATGCAGATATAAAAACAGTGTATGAGAAGTGGACCCATAATAATAATGTTTTTAACAAATATAACTTCAAACCACAAAGTAGAAATGTGTGCAACAGTGATAACAGTATGCCAAAGTAAGCACACAAATGTTCCTGCAAAAAGTGTGTGGATATTGGGCCTCATTATGTAAATCTGAGTGTCAGAATCTTTGAATTATTTTCTTCAGATGATGATAAGTTTGTAGTCATCAACTTTAACTTTAAGGAAGAAGTCTGGCACTGGATCAAGAACAAGCAATTCACAATGAATATATTGAAGAATGAATTTTCTGTTCATTTTATAGTGTAACTCCAATATGAGTTCAGTTTTCAAAGCAAAACTCCTGCAATTTATTTGACTTTCATGGCATTATAATTTATAACATTATGATTAACAATTCGGTTTGGCTGTTATTACTCACAGTCTTTTAAAGATATTCCATATGGTGGTTACCCACAATGTTGTGGATTTTGACGACACGTCCAAACACCTGTGTGTCTAAGCAGGCAAAGTCAGATGGGTAACAGCTCAAGATCATTTTGAATTCTAATCTTAACCTCCAATGTATGTATAATCCATCCCAGCTTTGTGTCATCCACATATTTTATGAGCATAGGGCCAGATTCCATCTATTAGGTGTCTAAGTGGACTTAGGCACCTAACTTTTATCCTATTTCACCTTATTCAAGTCCTGAAAATCCATTAATACATCTACTTTTGTAACACACCATCATCTCACCATGAAGACTGAATCACAAAAAAAAAGTAGTGAGGAGGAGGATACATACAGTTGTTGTATTAACTGTTTCACATGGATTGGAGCAGTTAAATATAAACACACTTAGGTTCCTAAATCCACTTACATTCCTAACAGGTGGAATCAAATCTGACCTATACTTTGTATTCCACTGCCCATGTTGTTAATGAAAATAGTGAATAGAACCAGGTCTGGAATTGACCCTAACTGGACTTCAGATACAATATCCTACTAATTTGATAGTAAACTAGTTGTTCAATGAGTATTTTTCCAATTAGTTGTGGATCCACAAACTTGATAGTTGAATAATTTGTTCTGGATACTGAAGGCAGCTTGATTAGTCTATAATTGCTTGATTCCCTTTTCCTCTTAAATGATAAATAAACACTAGGTTTTCCCATTGTTAGTTTTCTGTGCCCTCTCCTATGCTCTATGAGTTCTTGAAGATAAGCACTAGGGCTAAATACAGACAGTCAGAAAGCCCAAGTTCAATCAATTCAGTCTTCACAGGTTAGTCTAAAATGCATAGAATGAACTGATAAGCTAGTGAACAGACATTCATTTTTTATTCCAGAAATGTACCCACATGGCTGCCCAGGCCCAAGCCCAGGCCTAGGCCAGAAACCAGGGGACACTAGAGAATGCCTCCCTAGTTGGCTAGAGCAGATAGCTTGGGCCACATCTAGCCTGCCCACCCTACAAGAGTGGGAGGGCTGCCAAGGGACAGGGGCTAGGGACAGAAGTTACACATAAACTGGTTTAAGTGATCAGAAACTAGTTTAAAACTGTAGCAGAACAGAAGTTCAGTGCACATAAACCAGTTTCAAAATGTCTGAAACTGGTTTAAAATAAACCTGGTTGAATGTAGTATCAGACTTAACTGATTTAGGCCAAACTGGTTTATGAAACTTCTGTCCCAGACCATTTCCTAATTCAAGTTAAATCAGAGTCCTGGGCCATGCTGTCTGCTTCAGAGAGCAGGGCTGGCCTCACCCTTCTGCTCCTTAGCTGGAGCAGTGAGGGCTGGCTGACTGCCCCACCCCAGGCAAACAGCTGAGGTCTGGAGCCAGGGAGGTGGATTAAACTCACCTGTGCCTGAGTACAGAGTTACCTTGCTCTGCTGGCTTGCTTAGTGCTGGCTGTGACTGTGGACTACAAATCCCAGAGGCAACTGGAAGTAGGAAGAGGAAGTGATGAACAAACTTGCAGAGTCCTACTTTTGTGATTATGGACTGTAAATCCCAGAGACATCAGGGGCAGCAGGAAAAGGAAGCAAACACACAGCCCATTCTGGCTACTTGCCAGAGAGCCATGTTCTAGTGTCTCCTGGCTTCTGGCTTGAGCCACTATAAACATGTGGCTGCATTTTCTGAATCAAAAGTGAATATCAAGTCAACATCAAACGTGACTATCAAGACCACCAAGGAGGAGTATACCTACTTGGCTCATGCTTGCGGGGAGTAGGTTAGAAAAGCCAAAGCAGCAATGGAATTCAGGCTGGCATAAAAAATTAAAGACAATAAAAAATCCTTCTTCAGGTATATAGGGAGCAAAAACAAGGCGCATAGCAACATAAGACCCCTACAGGACAGACTAGGGCAATTGGTGACAGAAAGGAGTGACAAAGCTGAGCTCTTCAATGAGTTTTTCGCATCCATATTCCTGAACACACATAAAGACATATCTCCCAGTTGGATTATAGACAGGCACAAGAGGGACACTGGCCCACCAACAATTAGCACTGACCTAGTGAAGGGACACTTGAAGGGGCTGGAGGTGCTTAAGTCAGCAGGCCCAGACAATCTTCATCCAGGGATGCTGAGGGAATTGGCCAGTGTCATAGCAGAATCACTGGCAAAACTGTTTGAGCACTTGTGGCATTCAGAACAGGTCCCAAATGACTGGAAAAGGACCAATTGTGGTTCCTATTTTCAAGAAAGAGAGGAGGGATCCAGGTAACTATAGGCCAGTTAGACCTGCTTCCATCTTTGGGAAACCCTTAGAAAAAATTATTAAGAATGACATTTGTGGGAGTCCAGCAGGAAAAATAATGCTGAAGGACAACCAGCATGGATTCATAGTAGGTAGATCCTGCATGACTAATCTTGTTTCTTTTTGTGACCACGTCACAAAATGCTTAGATGCTGGAGCTGAGGTAGATGTCATTTACTTGGATTTTTAAAAGGCCTTCAACACGGTGTCTCATCTCATTCTTATAAGTAAACTAAGTAGCTGTAACGTAGATGATTACACAGTCAGGTGGGTGGCAAATTGGCTTATGGGACACACTCAGAGAGTGGTGGTGGACAGGTTGATATTGACCTGGAAAGATGTAGGCAGTGGGGCCCCCTAAGGTTCGGTCCTTGGACTAGTGCTGTTAAATATCTTCATCACTGACTTGGATGCGGGTGTGGAGAGAACTTTGTCCAAATTTGTGGATGACACCAAATTATGGGGCAAAGTAAACATGTGGGTAGGCAGGGAACAGATTCAGGCAGATTTGGACAGGTTGGAAAAGTGGGCAGTACAGAACTGGATGCAGTTTAACAAAGATAAGTGCAAGGTGCTGCACCTGGGGAAAAAGAATTACTAACACAGATACAGATTGGGAGATTACCTTCTAAGTAGCACAGCAGTAGAAAGGGATTATGGAGTCATGGTGGACTCCAAAATGAACATTAGTTGTCAATATAATGAAGTGATAAGCAAAGTTAACCGCACTCTATCATGCATTAACAGGTGCAACACAAACAGGTCTAAGGAGGTGCTACTTCCCCTCTATGCAGCATTGGTCAGGCCACAGCTGGAGTACTGCATCCAGTTTTGGGTGCTGCACTTCAAGAAGGATGTGGATAACCTTGGGAGGGTCCAGAGGAGAGCTACTTATATGGTTAGGGGCCTGTAGGTAAGTCTCTACAAGGAGAGACTGAGTGATCTGAATCTCTTCAGCCTTCGCAAAATAAGACTGAGAAGTGATCTTGTGGCTGTCTACAAGTTCATCGGGGGGGGGGGGGCACACATGGAGTAGACAAGCACAAGATACTCTGTTTACCAGGGCGATCCTTGGGATAACTAGAAATAATGGCCACAAACTGACAGAGAGCAGATTTAGATTGGACATCAGAAAGAACTTCTTTACGGTAAAGGTTACCAGAATCTGGAATGGGCTTCAAGGGAGGTGGTGTTCTCCCCTACCCTGGAGGTCTTTAAGAGAAGACTGGACAAGCACCTGGCTGGAGTCATCTGACCCCAGCACTCTTTCCTGCCCAGGGCAGGGGGTCGGACTAGATGACCTACCAAGGTCCCTTCCAACCCTAAAAATCTATTAAATCTGTTCATTTGCTTATTGATTCAATCTTTGCAGCTTAGGCTAACCTGCAAAGATTGAATCAATTCAGCCTCAGGCTTTTTGACTGTCTGTACTTAGCCTGTCACTTAACTTGAATCTGGAGGGGATCTAGGACAGAAATTCAACAAGCTGATTTAACCTAAACCACTGAAGTTTGGTACTACATCCATTCAGGTTTATCTTAAACTGGTTTTGTCCATTTTGATAGTGGTTTATGTGCACTGAACTTCTGTTGTGTTACAGATTTGAACTGGTTTCTGATCACTTATACCACTTTACGTGTAATTTCTGACCCTTAGCCCAATGGTTTAGAGACTGTTTCAGTTACTAGCTGAGGTACTCTACACTGGATTTCCCCACATTCTGTTAACTTGAATACATCTAACTTATATAAATATTCTTTTACTTATTATTTCTCTACTGTGTCTTGTGTTCCTATCCCTTGTGGTTGATATTAATCACATTACAATCACTTGTTAATGTTTAAACTTTTTTTTTTAAAGACTAAAGTAAAAAGGCAATAAATATTTCAGCCTTCTTTGTATCATCTATTATTTGCTTACTTTTCCTGTTAACTAATGGACCTATACTTTTCTTCATCTTTCTCTTAATTCTAACATACTTATAGAACCTTTTCTTATTGTGTTTTATGTCCCTTGATGGTTGCAGTTCATGTTGTACCTGCACCTTTTGTTGCTATGTACTGTGCTACTCTTTTACTCATCCTTAGCAATGTGTCTTTGTTTCCACTGTTTGCATCATTGCTTTTGATTTTTAGGTTACTAAATAGCTCCTGATTCAACCAAATTGATCCCTTTACTATTCTTTCAATCTTCTCTGCTGTAGGGTAGCTTGCTTTCGTGTTTTTACTGTTGCCTCTTTTAGAAAGTGCTATCTCTCCTGAAATCCCTTTTTCCTTAGGATTCCATCCACTTGAACCTTACCTACCCGGTAGGTACCCAGTTTGTTGATGTCTGCTTTTTAACTCCATATGTATATCTGGTTCTAATGATTTGTGTTTGGTTTGTAATGTAGATGAAAACTTATTGAAGATAAGACTGGAAAATGCTTGAATTAATTTTCCCTCCAGAATTAATCCATATTTGAACACAAGTCCCTTCAGGTTAATATGATAATTTAGCACTTATTTCACCATCTGATCCCTTGGCTCATAAACTTTCCATTTAGTAACGTAACTCATACAGGTCTACATATAGCATTTTAAATGTCAAGCAAACAAGCAAAGCCAATGAACAGTTAAGTAGCAGTCTTCTAGCTATTCGGGGGAAAATGGTAAAATCAATAATACCTAACAAATCTTTCTCTATTAGTGTTCAGTTCTCAGTATGGATTCCACAATGGTTAATATATTTCTGTTCTTAACCTTCAGATCAGCATCTTTTAGTATCCACAAACTGACTTGACAAAGATTTGATGTACTGAACTGCACATGGGCAGTTCAGTACATAGATGGGCATTTTTGTATGCTTTTGCTCAAGTGTTTATTATTATTATTTTCAGAGCACACCTTCTTCACTCAGTTCAGCCTATGATGGTTTTATTACATTATGGTTTATAAAACTTCTGTCAAACCTGTGCAGCTATTTGATCAGTATAGGAACAATCAGAGTAAGTGTTGCCAGCTACAATTTCTCATCCCAGCCAAGTCACAATGTACACACTGGGCATGAAATAAGTGAACACAGAAACTGATTGGCATACAAAGTGCAGTGCAATGAGCTTTACTATTCACCATTAACATCATAGTGGATTTTAAGGAGCAAGAGAATTTTCCAATATAAAATAGTTGTGTACAGGACTTCATGAGAAAAAATAGAATTACACATGTGAGCATGTTCTTGTGCCACAGACCCTCTTTCTGAAACACAAAAATCACTGACAGCCCACCTTCTTTCCACCTTCTCCAGAGGCTCAAGAAATATGTGTTTGAACAGCTTTCTTTAAGCTAAAATAGTTAACCTTTTCTAATATTTCCTGAAAGAGCTTAAGCTTCCTTAGAAAACAGAAACACCACCTTAGCCCATCCCAAATCATTTAAAAAACCTAAAAATATACATAAAAATAAAAATATACAAAGACAAAATCACTATCATTTGGGGTTTGTTTGGGGTTTTTTTTTGGAGGGGGAGAAGGGGTGTTGGGTTTTGGGGGGGTTGGTTTTTTGTTTTGTTGGGGGGGGGGTTCCTACAAATAGCACTGAACAATATGGAGAAGTTAAATGGGGCCTCAGAATAAGAAAAAAATCAAATAGAACTCTCTACGATAAACGTGATTTCAATACCCATTAGTTACTTTGCTTAATGGAAACCTTGCCCTTCCCACCCCTTTTTCTTTAAAGTATGTTTTTTCCACAACTCTAAGGGCTTACTGCAAATGGAAAGGGGAAAAAGAAGATAATTTATTTGTGTTATGTTTCTTAGTTTAGCTGTCATATCTTTTTTAAAGGTAATATTTGGATATGCACCTGTTTCTACTTGTGAAAAACCATGTAATTTACTTTTCATGAATTTATTTGTATGTGCATACAGATATTTGTATGAATGCAAACGCTAGCATGAAATGCATGCTAACATAAAAGGCATGGTTTTAGGATGCCGTTATAGAAATTATATAGTCTTGTGAACTCTTATAGGTAAAGCAATTTAAAATACTTTTTATAGTTAGATGAAATTCCAAGTAGCATGCTAAGTTTGTGCTGTCAGGAATAAGCAGCTAAAAGTATCATCTGATTAATTTGCAAATATAACAAACTTGGTTGCTGCCATTCACATTTATGCATATGAATCTATAACAGGCCTTGTGGGTTCACCACCCAGCACCCCCTAGGATCCAGCCTGTCAGCTAGCTGGATATCTCCAGCTCCACCTCACCTGCACTCTTCACAATTAGGGACAGGAACTAGGCCAAAGCAGAGGAGGCATGAATGCCATGCCTTTGATGTTATTCTTTGGCTTATGGAGGAGGCAGTTCTTGGGGTCAGGAGTAACTCCTCTGGTTGTTTTGCTGGCCGGCTCCATCCTTGCTGCTAGGTCCAACTCACACCTGGGGGTCTGTACTCACCTTGGGGCACCTCCCCCATAAGGGAGCACCCCCTCAGGCTTCAAAGCACCTGTCAGGCTTCTGCCATCCCAGCCTTAGCTCCTTTTCCTTTGGCCAAGCCCTTAGCCTTTGTCCACTGTCTGACATCTCAGCTCCTGGGCCAAGCCCTGCCATAGCTAAAGCCCCTCGTAGGGTTCCAGTTTCACTTGCCAGGCTCAGGCTCCTCTGCTTTGGCCTAGCTCCCATCCCTGATAATGGACAGGAGGCACCCATGAACAATGGACTCCTAGGCACCCGACCCATGGTCTCCTCCTTCCCAATAGCCACACTTTGGTCCTCTAGTCAAACTCAAATAAAAATCACAATCTAACACAAATGCAAAACACTCCATGTCTCCAGGCACTTCTCCTGGTTTGGCTTGGCTCCAAACTGCAGCGAGCTCTACTAGGAGCTCAGTATCTTACAGCAGCTGAAGACAAACCTCTATAGCTAAAGGCTGGTTTTATGGCTAGGGACAGACATTACACATAAACTGGTTTAAATGATCAGAAACTGATTTAAACCTGTAACAGAACAGATGTTCAGTGCACATAAACCAGTTTCAAAATAGCTAAAACCAGTTTGAGATAAATCTGGTTGAATGTAGTATCAGACTTAGTGATTTGGGTCAAACCAGTTTATGCAATGCCTGTCCCAGACTCTTTACTGGTTTAAGATAAACCAGACACCCTCAGTATCCCAGCATGCTCTCTGGCAGGGAGGGGCTTTCTGCTCCACAGCAGGTCTGGCCCCTCCCCTATGCCCCCTGGCTACAGTTCCGCAGTCTCTGCAGCATTTGCCTGGCTTCTGCTCCCCACCTCTCCTTCCCACTCTGTGCTAAGCAGGCATTCCCCCATCCCTCACAGACATCTTAGAATTAGCTAGCAGACCACCTGCTGGTTATAGTCCATGCTGTGGGAGAGGACAAAGTCAGAAAGGCTTTTTGGATCTAATTAACAGGTAGCTTAACGTCTTTCCTTGGAAAAACTGTTTAAGAGCTGTTTCCTCCCCCCCACTCCCTGCTAAGCAGGAATTCCCCCTTCCCTTCCGCCTTGCTGAGGTGTTTGTGTATCAGCTAACAGACCACATGCTGGCTACGGTCCCTGCTGAATCAACAGGTAGAATCAACAGTCTTAATGGGGTGATAAACACCGAGAGAAAGGTATTAAACATGGTTATCAGCCCCCTAAACCCCAGCTTACCTGCCTGTCAGTTTGCTGCAGGCAGTATACAGAAGCAGGGAGGGAGAGTGAAAAGCTCTGTATCATCAACAGATGCATGCACTGCACATCCCACCTTTGTCTCAGTGCTGGCTGGGGGCAGGCAATACTCCCACCCCTTGCACAGCAAGTGGGAAAAAGCCTGGGACTGTAGGCATGGTGGGGGTTTACACCCCTCCATAATCAGAGCCCTGCTGGAACCTGACTACGTCCCCCTCAGCTCAGCTCTGCAAGGCCAGGGAGGGCTGCTCTAGTGCACTGTGATTTCCAGCCTGAGCCACTGCAGGCATGTGCCTGAATTTCCTCAGTCCAGAGAGACTGTCTGTATGGTTGGAAACTAGTTCAGCCTAGCCAGCTTAGACTAACCTGCAAAGGTTTAATCAATTCAGGTTTTTTGAATGTATGTCCCTAGCCTATACACCCCACGCCCAGTCCCCTTCTAGGCATGTGACCCTGTTTCCTGAACCCAGGGTCCAGGTGCTGTCAATTCTTCTATTAGCATCCTGCCCTTCTCTAGCCCTTGGCTGAGTTCACCTGGGCAACTCCCACCTGCTGCCACTTTGCTCCCAGGTTCCCTGTAACCTGCCTCTGGCTACACTCCCACCACTTCCTAGTAAGAGGGGAAGGGGTTCCCTGTTACACCATCATACCAATGCTCAGGCAGTACTTATAGAGACTCCTGGATGCTGGAGGTGGTGCAGGACCTTCTCCCAAGCTCAGGCAGGGCACTACTGCTGGGCAACAGGTGCCTGCCAGAGGACAGTCAGGACTAGGTTTGGGAAGAGGGAAGTGGGTGGCATGAAGGGGCTGCTGGGGCCAGAACAGTTTCTAGCACCTGGAATTCATTGTCCAGGTCCTGCACTGGACTGTGGCCTGCAGAGGACCATGGTCTGCTTTCGCATTGCCTCCACCCACTTGCACTCCAGGGATAGGAACTGTGCCTGGAACTCCTGATCTACCTGGTCCCATGCCTCCTCACACCAGTCCCACACATCCTCCCAGGCCACATCCTCTGCCTGCCACATGTCCTGATATCCCACATCCTCCATGTACCATCTGTCCTGGAGGGCTACATCTTCCAACTGATACCTGAGTTTCTGTCAGATGGTCCTCTGCTGCCATGACCAGGTGGTCCAGGAGGAGGGTCATGTCCAGGGTCCTCCTCTGGCAGAGCTGGTGCATCTGCAGGGCCCCAGATGTGTGCACCAGTGACCTGGCTGCCAAATGTGGCCTCTCCCCCATGTGCAGCTGCATGCCCTGCAAAGTCATGAAAAAGAAGCTATTTATGTGACTTTGCAACATTTCAGAGATAATATACTCTGTACCAGGGGCAATATGTTGCCTCAGGTCAGGGCTTGGGCATGCATGGGTTCCCAGGGACCATGTTAAATTGGGTAGCCAGGCCTGGGCCCAAGTGGCCTATGGCCAAATCCCACATCCCGGCTAGCTCCCCTGGGGCCAGTAGGCTGCTGGGTACTGGCCACAGGCAGACTGGTTGCCCCGCCCCATTCCCAGGGTAGGACAGGCCAGGTTATTGGCAGCAGCTCCCCACCTGCCGCTGAAGGCCAACTACTCTTCTGTGCTGATAACTATCCCAAGGCACCTGGGCTTGGAGGTCATGGGGCTTCTGGATAACTGAAATGAAGAGCTGCCTGCTCCCCTGCCCTCCCTGCAGGGGTCTTCTCCATGAAAGTGCCCTAGGGCTGCCCCCCACATGCTGCCACTGTGCCTTGAGTGTGCTCCTGCTGTATCTGCTCCAGGTGGTGCATGAGGAGCTCTTTGCATGGACTGAGGGGTGCCTGATCCCCTACACCCTGCTGCTGCTGCTGTACATGTGAACCTTTGCACTTGGTATGGTACTCTAAGCTATGATAGTGGGCAAAGCAAGCCCAGGCTGCCCCAAAACCTCTGCTGCCATCCCTGCCCTCTCCTAGTAAGGAGGATATCACCACTGGCATTGACACATTCCTCAGTATGTGAGAGAACTATGCCTACTTAGTTGCAGTGGCATGGGGAGCTCAATACAGTTTTGCACTGTCTCCCCCCTCCTTGTGTGCTGTGGGGGGGGGGGGGTGAAGCCCAGGGCCAGAGGAGTGCAGGTGGGCTGGGTGGGGAGAGGGAGCAGGAGCAGGGGTTAGGGATAGGGTCCAGGACAGGGAGGGCCCTCCCCTCAGTGTAGAACTGGTGCAGGGAAGGTTGGCAATGATGAGGCCATTGTGGTTCCCATGCCAGCTCTCTGGGTCTTTTTGCAGCTGTCCCTGTGCTGCTGAGCCTGGAGAGCTGCCTGCAGTGCCCAACACTGGGGTCTGGTGTCGGTCTGAGAGGTACATGGCTGAGGCAGTTCCTGGAAGCATCTGCATGATTAGGGGAGGCTGCTGGTGGAGGGCTGTAGGCATGTGGAGCTGGTCCCAGTAACCAGAAGCTGCCTGCAGCAGGGCTTGGGGGCTGGCAGGCCTGGATCGAGCCTGTTGCAGTCTGCAGCAGCCTGCAAGCCTGGATGACATGGTCCTGGAAGGCACGTAGCACTGTGGCACCAGGCAGTAGTGCTGGGGTGCAGGCTGATGAGGCTAATCTGCAGCCTGCCCAGGAAGACACAGGGCCTGAAGTTGCCTCAGGCTGCCTGCTGGTGTGCCCCAGAGCTCAAACTGCCCACAGACTTCTAATGACCTGCGGCAGAGTCTGCCATAGAGGCAGCCCAGCCCTGGGGCAGGAGACGCTTCCAGCCCAGAGCCATGGGGCTAGCCTGAGGTCATGTCTACATGTGCATTACTGCACAGTAACTAATTGCAAGTACATTTGATAACTGCATTTGCAGGTATCAAATTTATTTGCAATTAGGGGTTTATACTGAGCTGTAAGTGTGCATACGTGTAGACACACATGCTTACTGCACAGTGAACTATTCTACTGCACAGTTAAGCATCTTGTGTAGATGCACCCACTGGGTCTTTTAAAGCTTGCTCTACCTTTATGCAGTTAATATCAATTGATAGTTAAATTTAGTATGTTCCTAGCATTACTCAGTATGACTTTTTATTGTTTATGTCATAATAGAAATCAGACTACCTCCTGGTATAAGCCTGCGAAACTCGTACAAATACAAAAAAAAAGTCAAACATAAAAAATAGTTAAAACCTTACAGCATGATGTTAATGCCAAGAAAAGCAGATAAGCTGTACCCATTGTTCTGAAAACTTCAAGAAATTGATTCCCATGGCATGGGAGCTGAGAAAGAAGGACACTCCATATTTTTAGTGCAAAGTGCGAAAGCATTTCGAGCAGATTAGATTAGTGAACTCTGTTTATGTAGACCAGAGGCAAGGAATGGTATATAAGGTGGGAAAGGAAGTACAAGAACAGCCTGTCTAGAGAAAAAGGTAGAAGATCCTTTTGAATATTTTATATGAATGCTATACAAATAATTCAGTTCGATTCACCATTAGTCTTATTTATTTTTACACCATTAATATTTATTTTAATCTCCACTTAGCCTTATCAAGGCTCTCAGCACCATATAGCACACAAGACTAAAGACTGTTTTACTACAAAAAACATACATCTATAAGACAGTTATAGAAGAGGCAGGACAGATTTAGAAGCTTGGAGACCCAGAAAAAGATTTTATTGTGTGTTGAATGTTTAATAACGCTTACCAGTGCCGACAGCTGTTGGCACTGAGAAAAAAGTGAATTTTTTAGGAGTAGTTGAATGAGGGTGGTATCTGAGAAATGGGATCTTTGTGTATTGTGTTTCTGTCTGCATGTTCTTTACTGCATCATCAGAGGGCAGTGCCCAAACTGCTTTATCATGTGTTATTGCTTGTTGTTTGTTGTTCTGCTTTATTGTTTAAGGAGTAGCTAGTTGTTATTAATATAGATGGTTCCCCTGTTCTTCCCTGTGGTATCTCTCTGGACAAGAACCCCACAGATACAAAAAAATGGTGACAAATGTGGGATCCCAATGAGTAGCAATATTACTAGTGCTTCAGTCAAAAAAGTACAAATGAAAAAACTTACAGTGATCCATGGTGCAAGTGAGAAGAGACTGAGGCCCTATTCCTCCTATGTGTTAGCTTGTGCAGTTGCTCTCTGTCTAATATGGCTACTTTGGCCCACATTAAGGAATTTTATTTGGCTAGTCCATCCACCTGGAACTTCTACACTGACTGGCTAGACTTCTATCTGGAAGCTAATAAGGTTGCTGATGATAACCAGAAATGTGCACTGCTATTGAGTGTAATAGGTCAAAAACTTTTGAGATTATTTGAGATCACTTGTATTTCCAGCCAAAGCCCATAATAAGTCATACCATGAGATCCTCAAATTGCTAAAAAAAAAAAATCACTTTGTGCCAACCATTTGCTGGTTCCATATCAGCCAACAAAGTCAGTTGCCAGTGCAGACATAATCAACTTTTGTTGATTGTCTAAGAACTGTAATTTCAGCACCAGTCTTGAGTCTCTTAGGGATTGTCTTGTGTCTGTGCGTGTGTGGGGGGGAGGGCATTGAGATGAAACCCTACAACACAAACGTCTTGCATAGCATAACATAATATTTTCCATGGCTCAAGAAGCAGCTTTTGCATATGAAGCTGCCTCACTCCATTCAAGAGAAATCACAAGCATCATCAACAAAAATGACATTGGCCAAAACATGCCAAGTGCATTCAAGGAAAAATCTTGAAGAAAGCCACCACTCATGCACAAGAATACAAATCCATCTTCCCAGAGAAACTGCTATAGCTGTGGGGGAAATCACAGATATGATACATGCTATTTTTCTGATGCCAACTGCCATCACAGAAAAGTGATACCATGTGTGGCATCAGAAGTCCAAGACTTTTTTCAGGAAGAAGGTAACCAAGAGGAGTGCACCTGTAGTTACCATTAATACTGTTATTCATCCCAATAAAATTAAAGCACAAGTTGTCTCCTGATGTCTACATTACTGTATTTGCTACCAATGTGGAAACACCAACCCCACAGAAGAAGACCTATACAACAATGATTATCTAAGGTGCTTCTTGAGCTATGGAGGTAGACTCAGGATCTGAATTTACCTTAATTTCGGAAGAGATGTACAACTCACCATAGCCTAGAAATTGTCCATCTATTGTGCCATGTGAATCAAACCTTGTAGATTATAACAATCAAATAATATATTTGAAGGGTGCATGTAATGTCAACATCCACTATAAGCAGAACTGAGGTGTCCTCCGCCTAATAATTGCCAAGAGTCAAAAAGCAAGTTTACTGGGAGGAGAATAGTTTGAGCCATTGGGTATCAAATTAACAGAAGTGCACAGGCTTATGATGGATACCTTACAAAATTTCAGTAACATCTTCAACCAACAGCTTGGTGCCTATAAGGGCCAGTCTATGTCATTTGCATTGGAACTGACTGTGGCTCCAATTTCAATGAAGCCTTATCATATTGCCTTTACCCTTCATCCAAAAATTGATGCAGAGATTGATTGGCTCATGGAACAAGGTGTTCTTGAAGCAAATTTGAATCCAACATGGACCACTTTTATCCATCATAAAGCCAAACAGTATTATTTGATTATGTGCTGACTACAAGTATACCATTATTAAGGCACCCATATCAGATTCAAACAGTAAACCAGATCCTTGCCACTCTTGCTGGAGAGATATTTTTTGCTAAAAATTAGACTTGGCCCAAAGATATCTGCAACTCTCTGTGGATGATCAAATGGCTGATGCACAGATAATCATCACCCATAAGGGAGACTTCTGAGCCAGCACCTAAAATTTAGCGTGAGCATTGCACCAGGTGTTTTCTAAAAGGTTATACATGACTTACTTTCAGGTCTTTGGGGAGTCATACCCAATGTTAATGATATCCTTATCAGAGCAGGGACCATGCCAGAATTAGTTGTCTGACTGTGAGAAGTGTTATGGTGCATCTGCAATGCTGGCCTGAAACTCATGAAAGAGAACTGTGTGGAATTCCTGGGGTTCCAAGTTGATGCCACTGGAATTCATCCAATGAATGAAAAGGTAGGGGTTATTCATAAAGCCCCAAACACTTAAGAATAAACTGGCATTGCAAGCATGCCCACGTCTACTTATTTTCTACCATTCTTTCTTAACAGACAAGCCTACAGTTGCTGAGCCTCTGAATAGTATACTGGATAAGGATATGACCTGTAAAGGAACTAAACTGAATGACAAGGCTTTCAGTGACGTGAAGTGATTGTCATCATCTGACTGTGCTAGTCCATTTTGACAAGGAGAAGCAACTTCTGCTTACTTGTGATGCTTCACTGTGTGGAGTGGGGTCTACCATCAGCCACCAGCAGAATGATGGACATGAAGTTCCCATTGCCTACTGCTCATTAACTATGAGTAAGACTGCAATAATTATGCCCAAATTGATAAGGAAATTCTTGCAGTTGTCACCGGGGTTAAGAAATTCCATGACTATGTATATGGCCACAAATTCACAATTGTGACCAATCATAAACCATTGCTTGGATTATTTACTAAGAATGGACCAATGCCTCCAATCATTTTACCATATATGTTTTGCTGGTTCTTACTTTTAAATGCATATGAGTATGAATTTCAACACTGCCCTGGGAAAAAGTTAGCAAATGCAGATCCACTGAGTCATTTGCTGCTATCCTGTCCTGAATTCACTGTTCCTCTTCTCTCCAAAGTTCTGATGCTAGAATCCTCTTTCAATCCTCCTCTCCAGGCATCTGACTGCTTTTATGCTTTCTAAAGATTCAGTGTTTGCTCAAGTACTAAACTGAGGAGAGGGTGGCCTTCAAAAAGGGTCACAGATTAATTTAAGCCATTCATTATATATATGAATATGGACTTTATGCCCTTAGGGGATGCTTTCTATTGGATAACCTTCCCAATGCAAGTTGAACACAAGTTCCTGATGTTCTCTATGTGGGGCATCTGGGGATTGTTTGCATGAAAGTGCTTGCCAGATATTACATCTAGTAGCCAAAGATAGATGCTGGCATCAAGCAAACAGTAAAGAGGTGGGAACAACACCAACATACATGCCTTATACCATTTAAGTCTCCAGTCCATTTGTGGGAAGTGACCAGGACACCATGGATTCAGGCACACAAAGGTTTTGCTGGCCCTTTCCAAAGCTAAATGTTCTTTATTGTCATTGAACCTTTTTCAAAGTGGATGTAAGTTTTTTTCCACTGCATCAATGACTTCACACACTGTAATCTGAGTTTTACAGCAGCTGTTCACAATTCATGGTCTTCCAGATATCATTGTACCTGACAATGCTGCACAATTCCATTCCAAAAATTTAAGAAGTTTATAGGGAAGAATTTTATCTGTCACATCACATCCGCACCATTCCATCTATCATCAAATGGCCAAGCTGAGCAGATGATCTAAACTACTAAAGATACATTGAACTGATGCATTAATGGTGAATGGAAATAATTAGCTATTTTTTTACAACAGCAGGTAACTCCATGCACTACTACAGGTCACGGTCCTGCAGAACTACTAATGAACCACTAGCTGAAAACTAATGGGTTGGATCAGCTCCATCCAGAAATAGTAGTCAAATACCAAACAAGGCAAGCAATGCAGATGTTTCATCTGTAAGAACCTTTGAATCAGATGAGCTTGTGTACATTTGAAACGATGCAACTGGGCTGCAGTGGGTCCCTGTGTCTGTCCTTCAAGCTACAGGGCCAGTATCATGTAAGATCCAAACTCCAGATAGAAAAAAACATTTTGCAGGCATGTTGATCAGATGTGAGGCCAAATCTCAGACAACGTGACCTCTGCAACACCAGGCTCCAATGAGTCCCTTAGCTGCAGTTTGAGCTCCAGCAACACTTCTGGAGTAGCTGAAGCTGAAGCTACTCTAGAAGAACCAAAAGAGCCTATTGCTGTTTCCATGAAAAGTCCATTACCTCTGAAGTGGGCCTCACAAGACAGATCATTATCTGGGCCAAATACTTATAGGACTACATTAGCTAGGGAGGACGGGTGTTATGTATTGAGTGTGTCTGTGTGTATGTTCTATACTCCATCAGTGGAGGGTGCTGACTGAACTGTGTGATCTTGTATTGCTGTTTGCTGATCTGCATAAGTGTAAAGGAGACATTTGTTAATAAAGATGGTTCTCCGGTTCTTCCCTACCTGATCTCTGCAGGACAAGACACGAACCCCATGGATACACAAAAGGGATTCTAATATAATTGCAAGGAGAGGGAGCAGAATAGAAAAAGGCATGGGGATGTCATTGAAGAGAAATGTAAGTGGGCTCTAATGAAGACACTGCTGATCAAGTCTGACATACATTTTTCATAGTGGGCAAATAGCAGTGGGGAACTTCCAACCAAAATGTCCCAGATCAGTATTTTATATATTTCCTTCTCTGTTTCTCTAGAAGTGTACTTTTAATTCCTCACATCTGTTTATTAACCCCCTCAAATATTATGATAATGATGTCTGAGTTTTTGTGCAATTCCCCCTAATCCACCCCACTTACACGAGGCCCACTCAACTGTTAGACCTATCTACATGTAATAACTATCAATATTTCTAGCTTGTTACCTTTTAAGATGTTTGATTTAATTTTCCTCCTCAATTTTAGTCTCCAACTTAAGGAGGTAACCTGTAATTCATCATCAATTGGGAAAATGTGTGTGATCTCATGAATTCTGGATACTGTAAAATATTGTCCTTTTTATTGAGGAGACAGAGGTCTGTACACCATTAAACTAGTAAAACATACAATTTCCAGAGGTCTGCCAAACAAGTCCTAAGCGTTTCAAAACTTTCACAATCTCTTTGATATATCAAGAGGGAGTTACAGTAAACTATACACCAGGGTAACTAGTCCAAATCACAGAAAACTAGTATCAAATGCATAACATTTATATACTATAAACTTACTTTAAATTCCATGCTACAACAAGTACTGTAACATTAGAGAGGGCAAAGTTTGTGGATACTGATTGTGACCATATGTAGAATGAGGATAATTTATTTTTAGCATAGTATTTCTATATTCCAGTGTAATTCCACCATGAAAAACATATTTGCATGCATGTCCAAAACATATGCATGTCCAAAACATTATCTAATGTTTTAAATAATAATCGTGAGAAAAAGCCAGAAAAGTAAAAGAAATGTGTTAGGGTTATGTCATGTTAGGGACAATATGTGTGTGTAGGAGAGAGGAATCTTTTATATCCCCTCAAATCAATGAACCATATTCAATTTTCCATTAAACTATGCAAATACAAAATGCAATATGCAGTCAGGTTCTTAATGATAATCCTCTATAACATGGCAACTCTAGGAAAGAAGCAGTGAAGTAAATGATATTATCATTAACAAGGGGCAAGAGAGTTGACACTCTGTTCCTACTATACTGAAAAATGAATTAAAATACCCGCAAAATATTGTTGAATGAATAAAGACAAAAAGGCAAGTTTTCAATGATACCTCAGCCTGCAAGTACCTGAAAGTTCATAGGAGTATATTTTATACTGTTCACATATTATGTTTATGACAAGTATGCAAGTATTCAAATTTCTTATGCAAGCATTTGCCCGAGCAAAATTTCACAAGTACAAAATATTGCCATTTTTGAGAAGTTTGCCATTAAAGTCCTATAACTTGAAGCACCACTAATACCACTGAGGAAGAAGGATGAACATCTTTTGCTAAAGCATTAAGAGAAAAGACATAGTACTGTCCTGCTTCTCGAGCTCTACATTCTCATAATGCTCCTGGAACTGTTAGTACCAGGGAGGCATACATTGACAAACTGACATAAAAGAAGAGGGTTCCTTTAATGTTGACTCCTAATGTGATTTCAGCAGAGGTTAATTGGCGGGGTGTGTTCAGAATACAATTCAAGGAGAAATTAGAATACTTTTAAATATTATTAATAAGTACGGGGGGCGGGTTCTTGCAGTTACATGAATATTTATGTTTTAAAAATGAAACAACTCTAACAGAAGAAGTTAAGAGAGGCTGACTGTATAGCTTAGTGGTTTTTACAGCACCCATCTGGAATGAGGGACTCAGGTTCAAATGCCTGCTCCAAACTGGGCAAACCATTAGTTTATTAGCTATTCCGAGGTGGTCTCTATTTCACTCTCATTTTTTTTTTAATCATTCCATTGCATAATGAAAGCAAATGCCAAGATCCTAGTTTCTTTCCCCAAACAGGTTTCTTGCTTTCAGGCCAGGCCTGAAATACAGTAGTGTATAAGAAACAGGGTGTAGCTAGGCTGTCAACCAACACAAAGGGTACTGCAAATGGAAGAGAAATTTGGCAAGAATAGAATGACAAACACCTACCTACAGAAAAGTGCCTTGGAACATTTAATCTCCAGGCAAAGCAAAGACAACTTCCATTTTCAAACTCTGGATAGCATTCAGTTATCTTAATTTAAAAAAAATAAAGGGCCAAAATCAATGCTTCCAGGAATTAAGTCTGTGTTAAACCTAAAACTTAGTCCTCTACACTATTCCCTTCAGGCTTATATTTAAAAAAAGGCCTTGATTGTTTTTGCCAATTTGGTAATGCCAGAACCAACTCTACTCCTATTAATTTTTAGCAGGTAAAATGCTTTATTTCATTGCTTTTTTCCAGATTAGGATTGGGATTGATTTGATGTAATACTGTAACTTGTTGACAAATAAACATTTGAAGAAAAAAAAGGATCATAATATAATCTTGGCATAATTTAACATAACTTTAACTTTGCTCTAAATTTAAACTCAGCTATTTATTACATCATTCTCTGCCAGATTTAGGCAGTAAACTTCTTTCATATTTAAAATAATGTTTCCATTTAAAATGTACATTTAAAATTCTAATAAGATGCTGGATCTCATTCTCTCTGTGGAAACTCCATTGCGTTACATTAGTTACACTACTAGAAGAATGGTGCATTTTGTTTTCTGTATCAATTTCAATTAGCTAGATGCATTACTCACACATTTCATCATGGGGCATTAAAGTTAAAATTAGTGTAATTCACAATGTCGTAAACCACAGTTATTAAACAGATATGTTAGCTGTTAATCATTTAAATATTTTGTCCTTTGTTTAGTCAATTTCTTATCTACAGTCACAGTATATTATTGGCAATTTGGAAAAGTAGGTTGAAACTTTCTATTGCTGTCCTGCATAATTTTAAGATGCATTTTATAGTGATTATTAAGAAGACTATATTGAGTACATTAAAGCCATATGGCACTGCGGTTTCATCCACAAGAGATGCTTCATCAGCTAAGAGAACTATTATGATCAATATGTTTATTACTCATATTTAATAGAGTGTACTGAGCTGTAGAAGATTACTGTTTCTGCCAGTAACTTGAAAATATGAGGTGCAACACTTATTTTAAAATTGTTTAAGGGTTTCTCAAGATGTAGAAAGTAGTTTCTTTGTTTTGTAATGTTTAGAGTTTGAAATACACTCTAACAGCTGAAAACCTTCAGAAAATATTGTGCCTAGCTAAAACCTATAAAAGGTAAAACCCTGAATTTTAGTACTAAATATTGGTCCTTGGGAAAAGAAGATGAAAAGTGTGTCTCATTTCTCTTGGCAAGAGGACATATAATCTACCACAATTATGTATATATCATGAATCAAAACAAAAATGGCCAGCATTACAATAAACACTGAAGACTTGGCACAGGATAACACTAGATTTTAGAAAAGATTTGTGAAATCTGGCATTGGCTGCAAAATTGGGCAATGCTTGTAAAATTCATGGGAAAAAAAGAACTTATTGAAAAGAAAATGCTGGCTCCCCAGAAAGAGCTAGCAGTCTCCAGGGCAGGGAAGGGGTTCGGCCCACTTGAAGGACTGCTCACAAGATAGCTGCTGGCCCCGCCTCTCACTGCTAATTGGCTGTGAGGGCAGCCTGCCATGTGGCTCTGCCCATGTACCACCAATTGTTGGTGACAGGCAGGGCCACCAAAGCATAGGAGAGCCTGCCATGCTCTGCCCATGAAATGTCTGCTGGGTCCCGAATTCTGTCGTGAAATCAGGGGCAGCTGCCCCGAATTCAGTAAGTCCCTAGTCATAATAAGTTGGAGCTTCTTAATTCATTCTGCCATGCAAAACTGTTCTCAGTAATTTGTTTTCTAGGGGTCAAATAAATGCCAAATCTCATCAATGATCATTTGTTCTCAGATCTTAGTTCATCTAGTCTTGTATCAAATGCCTTAGGAAATCTGTGCCACAATAAAAGAGTGAATAGAATCATTTATTTCTTGAAATTCACTGCAGAATTTTTCCACAATTAGTTTAAACATAGCTAAAAGCCTTATGAATGTTCTAAACAATCATTTCTCTTATTTTTTTTATTTACACTGGGTGCGTCTACATGTGACGTGTTAATGACCATTAGCTTCATTTAACGTGCATTATGGGTGCACATTTACACGTGCACACCCTTAATGTGCATTGAAATGGCAAAATTAGGCTAATTGTGCCTACATTTGATACCTTCAAATGTAGGCATGATTAATTAAATCACATTAAGGCATGTGTAGATGCAACCCAGCACTAGTTTTAGTGCTGGGTCCGCCCAGCCACTAGGGGCACATGGCAGGGCTGCAGGGACTTGGCACCAAATTTAGTGCCAAGTCTCTGCACATATAGATACCTGCCAAATTTTGCTTAATGCATATTAGCTTAATGTGCATTAAATTTAGTCACGTGTAAATGCACATGTAGATGTACCCACTGAAAATAATTTTATAAAGTAAACTGTGTCCACCTATTAGTCAATTAAATTATTTGCATAATTATTTAGGGTTTCATAAAACTTGGCTAACTTTATCCCACCCATGTAGTTGATTCAATAAAAGATACTGCCCTAAAAGTCTTCACCTCTAGCATAATTAACTTAGCCATTTTCAGATAGGAAAAAAAAAATATAAGAAAATGCATATGAGATCCCTTACTATGGGGGTGAGTGCCTGTGGGACTTAAATGTGAGCTATGCCAGTAGGAGTTCAACTATTAACAAATACTTCCTTGCTGGTCACATAACATTTTAGAGGCCAGGCAAAATCTAGTTTTCTAGACCTGAAAGTCTGGGCACTGGGTATGAAATTAACCTCATCCCACAGAAATATTTTTTACATGAAAACAAAGGAAAGATTTCCCCAGTCTCATTTGGGTCTTTGGATGTTCCCTGAACGAATCATATGTTAAGTATCAGTCATATTTTACCTTAGAAAAGGATGGGATCCTGAAGAGTCTGCTGTTCTAGGTTTTAAAAATCAGATAGTATTATAGGGCTTTTCTTTTCCTCTAGATCTGTTTCTGATTTTACAGTTGGTATTTTCCTCTACGCACATTAAAAATCCAGGACGTTTACATTCTTGGTTTTTGCCCTTTTCCCTCCCCCCCTCTTCTCCCCCATCTCCCCCCCCCCTTTTTTTTGCCTTCTGTAAAGACCTTCTTATCTGCTTGTGCCCTTCTTTCCTGCTCATAAGTGGAATCTTTTCAATAAAAGCTCTGTCTACTTCCTGAGATAATTTTGTGCAATAATGCCTCTTTTTTTCTTTCAGTACCTTGTAAATTAGTTCTTTCTTTCTAAACAAGTAATTATCTTCCCCCAGAAGTCTGTTGCGTGCTTTCAGGCGTTAATCCATCACATTATGGATGTAGGCATATATTATTTAAATTTTGCTGGTGGCATCCCAATATTCTTTAAAAACATACTTCTGCAGTCTGTCCTTAATCTTTATTCATAGTTTCCACTATAGACGAAGAAATCATTGCCATGGAAGAAGTCTAGTTCTATTATATAACCCTTGAAAAAATGGTCCTCCTTCAAGAGACAAAGTAGCTAGACTGTGATGGGGTCCTTGGCTGGCACTTCAAGCTGCCATGAAAAGAGTGGTTCAAAAGAAACAGGTCACATTTCTTGTGTGTTTAGGAAACTAAGACTAACTGCATAGAGCTTGGAGGGAAGAGCACAGAATGGAAGAATTTAGAGGAAATTCAAGGAAGTCAGTCCTTGCATATGGCTATAATACTATCTGATGTTTCCTATTATTTCCTAACTATTTGTGTACATAGTTCTCTTAAAAAGATAAAGAGCACATTTAACATTACAAACAAGGAATCCTTTCATATTATTACTCAAAGTATAGTATATCCCCTCTGTTGGTAGTCTGTTTAGAGAGAGCGCCATGGCAAGGACAAAGGTATGATTAATAAACAAAGCCATCTGTTGGAGCAGTACCTGCATGCAAGCAACATGTGAGACTCTGATTACCAAGAATGCTGTATTTTCATGCAAATTATGGAAGCAGTGGAAAAAGAGTTGACCTTCTGAGGAAAGAGACCAAGGTAAGAAAATGAAGGTAAAAAATTACTTTAGTACCTCCACATGGAGAAGGATGATAAGGGAGTAGGAAGCTGATTCCTCAAATACTGGAGCCATTTATGTAATTTTGAGAGCACTGATGCCCAAAACCAAGACTGTAGAGCAATACTGTTTTCTTTTCATTTTCTGAAACCCAGAAGTATAGGCTATGTCTGCACAGGATGATAGAATGCCATAAGAGATATTTATTTCTGAAGGGGTTAGATTGAGTATTAGAAGCAATGTACTTCTACTAGAATGCACTCTGCAAGCAGATCTACACATGCAATTACCATGCAGCAATAAACGCCAGCACATACTTTTGCTGGAGGCACATGCTCCCAGGCACATGATTTGAACATGCACCTAGGACTGCAGCATGTTGAGCTGGGCTGGAGCTGTCAAAGGGCCAAGGAGTCAGTCTGCCAGGCCAGGACTGCCCTGACTGAAGGCAGGCAGCCCCACCTCTGAAGTACCCTCATGCTTCAGCCAGGTCCATCAGTGTCTATGAGTGTGCTGCTGCAGAGTAAAAAAACTTCACCATAGGATAGTACTTGTGTTTACAAATACTAATCTACAGTGGTGTTTACTAGTTTCCCGCAGGCTAATAGGGCTGCACAGTTAGATGTGATACATTTACTGTATAGCTAATCAGTAGGTCTCTTCGAAATTTCGCCGGCTGTTTCATTTCAACACTGTTTTGACACATTTTGAGTTCGAAACAGTGACATTGAGATGAAACGAAGGGCTTCAAAACAGCCTTGAAACAAAATGAAGGCAGTCAAAAAACAGTTTTGACTAAATGAAATGGAGCAGCAGTTTCAAAACAAAACAAAACTCAAAACAAAACACTGTCCTGTCGAAATGGTGAAGTGGAAGTAAAAACGAAATGGTGCTGTTTTGCACAGCACTAGTAATTAGTCTACTCCTCAGTAAGTGTCTCTTGTCAATGATGTCTACCTAGCTAATATAACTGGCTTCTCGGTGCAGAACAAGAATACTGGCTTAAGCTATGAGAACTCAAACAGCTAGTGAAAATGCTTGTGTCAAGTTCTGTGTGACTCTTATAAGTCTGTGCAAAGCATTGGTCCCTGATTCGATTTTTCAGAGATGCAGCTAGATTCAGTGGCTGAATCTCCGAATCCAAATCAAATCAGAGGACCCTTTAATCTCTCCAGATCAAATCAGAACCCTTTGAATAGATTTGGAGAGATTCAGAGAGATTCAGTGATTTGGACAGAAACTGATGAACTCATTTTAGACAATGGAATTCCGGCACACTACAACCTGCTGGACATCTGACTCCCCAGGTACCTCTCCACTTTCACCTGTGCTGCTAGATCCTCCTCCCCCCCTCACCCCGCCAGCCTGTCCCTCACCCCCTGACACCTCAGTTTCCATTTTCACTGACTAGCTTTCTTGCCTGCATTGCATGCAAGCCTCTGGCTTCTTTACTATTTCTTCCATCCAGGAACAGCACACACGCAGACCAACTGCAGATGTTTCCTCAGCCTGACAAAGGGTTTTTCAACCCCAAACCTTGCTAAGATATATTTCTGTAACTATTCAGCTGGTCTGCTAAAAGATACCAGATTAGATTGACCCAAAGAATCTTTTCTGCCAGTGCCATGTCCTTAGATTAACACACCTACCACATGACCGGAAAAGCACAGGGCCCTGGGCACATCTAAGCCACAGGGCTAGGGCTGGCAAGGAGACTTCTCTGGCAGCTGCTGGAGAAGAAGCTCCTGCAGGAGAGGAAAGAAAGGCTCTGTCACAGTGTGGCTGCCTGAGATGCTGCTGGTGCTACTGTGCTGCTCACCGAGTTATTATTACCTGTTGTCATTTAAAGTGGTGGACTGGGATGAGGGTGTAGGGGAGGAGGAGACCTCATTGGGGCATACGACCATGTCATGTAGAGGCCCCAGCACCAGTGAGGGTGTGCCTTAACAGTCACATATCACAAGTTTTGCTTGTCAGCAGCCTGAGGTGCAGTTTCCCAGAAACTCCTAAACCTATCTCCTTGAAACTTGGCAGGCTTCATGCCCTCAGAGGGAGATACCATCCCTACTGTTTTCATCCAAATCTGCTAAAAAATGACAAAGTTATAGGCAGTTTCATGTTTCCCCATTATAGCCTATGGGCAAAACGTCAAAACAGTTTCAACAAAGTGAAATAGAACAGTACTTTCGAAACTAAACAAAACTCAAAATGAAACACTGTCCCACTGAAATGGCAAAATGGAAGTTGAAATGAAACAGTGCTGTTTCACACAGGCCTAGAAAATATGCAAATTTGATTGAGTCCACCTTTGGGCATGAACATTTCAGACTGGGTCCATGTCCTTCATCAGCTTGCCATGGAAATAAGAGGTACAAGATAGAAATATTCCTTTAACATTTGTGATCTAAATATATATTTTTTCTCAAATAGCAGATTAGGGCCTGTCAAATGTTTTAAGTAGTTTTAATACAGTCCATAAAGCTTAATAACACTCACTGCCAACAGTTTGCTTTCTCTTACACCATTTGGGATGAAAAACTAATTCACTCTTATCATTGTAATCTGCCTACAGTTCTTTGTTTTAATTAATTTCTGTAACAGAACAGATTGTT
Organism: Alligator mississippiensis; assembly: GCF_030867095.1. NCBI lineage: Eukaryota > Metazoa > Chordata > Crocodylia > Alligatoridae > Alligator > Alligator mississippiensis. Next base: position 118,115,250 of record NC_081825.1, read on the forward strand.
GCTATGGCATTATGTTAAGCAAGCAACAAACATTCCCTAACTGCTTGATTCCAAGCCTCTTGCATTCTCTGTCTGGGCCTAGTTCTGAACCACAACGTCAATTTATATAGCGTACATGTCCAGCTGTTGCAAATTCACCCATCTTGTTTATTCAGCTTTCACTCTATTACTTCCTGTGCAAAAGTTAGAGTCCGGGGGTTTTAATTACCCTCATCACTTTCATGGACAGAAGCAGAAGATGAGGCATAAACAATATCTGTACTGCCAAGCTCCACAGAATTGGAAATAACACATCTTCACTAATAGGATTTTCTAAGGCTTGAGAGAATAAATGAAATGACCTACAATTTATTTGACAACTCAACCTGAAGGGCAAAATTCTTCTGCCTAATCTACAATGTGTAGTTTTAATTGTATATTCTGTACCCAAGGGACCAAATTATGCTCTTAGTTACAACCATGGAATAATTCAACTTAATGGTACTGCTCAAGCCTAATTAACAAAACAGTTTATTACAGTATATGCAATGTTGCAGTGTGCATTACAGAGGGTAATTTTACCTATAAACTTTACTTGTCAGTCAGCTTTCAGAACTGTGAGAATTAAAAGAGTGAGTTAATATGTATCAAAAAGGATATATTTGCAGCCTGCCACCATCGGAAGTGTTATGACTCATATTTAGTGTGACTGGCCAATGACCAACCAAGAATAGTTTAGGCAATAGATCAACACAGAGTATTTGGCAGTCCCTACTTTCAAGAGCTTACAGTCTAACTAAGTAACCCAGATGCAGGGTGGTGAGAACAAAGAATAATTCACAAACAAAATCAACTGTAAGACACCAGTAAACATCATGCTAGCCCCACAGTTTTTGAGTGGTAGAAATGGGTTTTGTTGGGGAGGGATAAGTTAAATGGGAAAAAAAAAAGAAGAAAGGTGGGTGAGGGGGCCAAGGGAAGGGGCAAAGAAGGTAAAACGCACAAGTGTGGAGTGAAGCTGAATTGAAAAAAAAAAAAGTGGGGAGGAAGAGGGTTGAAGCAAACAGCCAATCTGACAGGACAGGGCAAAAAAACCTGCAGAAAGGTCCCTGAATTGCCTGCTAATCCAGCTGCTTCTACCAGCTGGAGTCTCTGGCTAGTTCCTCTGTATATTCCCCAACAAGGTCTTATAATCATGGTAAAAGGAGAAAGAGAAAACAAACTGTGTGCTTGTTCTCCCAAGGTAAAAATGGTTCCCAGACAGTTGTGGGGTGCAAGAGGTGGGGTAGTGAATGGCCACAGCTGGGTTCCATTTTCCTTCTTGTATCACCAATGCCACAGTCCTTACATCCGCTTTTGCTGAAGTTCTTCCTACCAGCAGGATCTCTATATTATTTGCATTTACATTTTTAGCCATTATGATTCAGGAAAAAGACTTTAGTCACTGTAGATAGTTCTCTGAAAACATCATCTCAATGTCAACAGGGACAAATGCCAGGGCCTTCATCTGGGTAGGAAGAACCCTCACCCTATCTATACAATGGGTGGTGATCTACTGGCTGGCACTGCATCTGAAAGGGACCTGGGGGTGTCAATTGACCAGAGGATAAATATGAGCCCCTGGTGTGACGAAGTCACCACCAGAGCAAAAAGAACTCTGGCGTTCATCAGCAGGTGTGTCACCAACAGATCCAGAGAGGTGCTCTTCCCCCTGTATTCAGCATTGGTGAGGCCACAGCTGGAGTACTGTGTCCAATGCTGGGCACCGCACTTCAAGAAGGATGTGAACAAACTCAAAAGGGTGCAGAGAAGGGCCACCCACCTGATCAAGAGTCTGGGGGACATGCCCTATGAAGAAAGACTTCAGGATCTGGGTTTGTTCAGCCTAAGCAAAAGAAGGCTGAGAGGTGACTTGATAGCACCTTACAAATATATCAAGGGAGAACACCAAGACCTAGGAGAACAACTTTTCAGAAAAGACCACCTCCTGGGGGAGTCTTTGGTCTCTTAATGTAAAAATAAAGTTTGTTTAACAACTATAGATACTTCTTTTTCACCTTCGTCTTACTAGTTTTCTTTTACCTGCAATGACAACAAGACAGTTGGTCTGCCTTTCAAAGCCCTCTAAACAACTGCTCTGGCCTTTTTGAAGTTCTGTGGTTTTCATTAACTTTCTTTACCATATAATACTCAGTAGCATAACTTGGGATGACCTAGCAAGATGACAGCCCTGGACACCAGAATGCCATCTTCTCAGGCAGTCCTGTAGCAGCCCAGTGCCAAGACTATAGCAGCAGCAACAGTAGCAGCAACAATTGGAATGGCAGAAAGCCAACTTCATGCCAAGCAGCAGCCAGGAACTCTGAATCCCTGAGGCAGGTCTCACTGCCCTCCAACCCAGCCTCCTGCTCTCCAGGACTCAGTACTGCTCCCTCCACGGGGTCTTGCCCAGAGTGTAAAACCTAGTAGTCACACATCTGAAAATATTTGTTTTCTTCTCCAGTGATTTTTAATGACTCAGAATGGATGAAAGGACATATTTAGCATTTGTTTTTTCTACTGTTATTGTCAGTGTAGTCAGTGTGTAACAGGGGAATGCTTGTGACCCCCATTCCAACGGTTAGAAGAGAATGGAGGAGTACTCACCTGGGGTGAACCTGTTCCACTTCTCTTGTGCCTGGTAATGTCAGATGCCAAGGGAAATCCCAACAATGCAGAAGCATGCCATCAGAGCCGATTGGCTACCAATCCAGAAGGACAGCTGACAGTGAGTCTTCCCTAGTGAGGGGAGAGTGAAGTAGCGTAAGTAGGCAGTTGAGAGTCTGTGTAGAGGCATGGAGGATTAATAGTGACTAAGGGAGATGTCTGCTGAGTGAGTGAGGTCCAGATGAACCCTGACCGACTTGTGGCTGAGGTGAACCCTGGGAGTGGTGATGGGGTAAGCTAATCAGCTGGTGATCAAGAGTCACTGTAAAAAAAGGGACTATGGGACACCTGGTGGACCAGATGGAAGAGGCTAGAGGGCCAATAGACTTCCCTAAGATCCTGGATTGACTAGGACCTGGTCTTTCCCAGTGGAACTATTACAATGGGGACCTGGGGGGGATACAGGCCCTCAAACTTGGACAATTATAGAAATGGGAGGCCCTGGTAAGGGTGTTCCCTTTTACCTGTGAAGGTGAGAGGAAGAGAAGCCCAGCCTAGATGAACTGAGGTTTGTTGGAGAGTGCAAAGAGAGGTATGTCCACTGAGAGAACAAGCAGGGCTAATGACTCCTGCACGTGAGGAAGAGAGGATTGATTAAAAGGGGCAACTCTAATTGGATACTAGTTGGGACCGGGAAGGGAGTAAGGGAAGCAGAGCCCTGCAGCAGTGGCCTGAGCACAAACCTTCCATCACCACACTAGTAGCTGTCATCTTCCTTTCTATGTTATCTTTCTCCTAACAAAGCATGGTGGGTGAGCAAGGAAGACAGTAGCAGGAAAGGCAGGTACTGAGAAGGCACACGCTCACACAGTGTTTCTCCTAAAGCAGGGTTTTTTTTCTCCTTTTAATTTATGATTTCCCCTGAATCTCCATTTGGACTCTGACTCCTGGCGTGTGTTTTAACGCCTTTATAAATGCATCATTTTGTTCTTAGGCAGACCAGGTTCTTTGGGTGAATCTGATATCTTTTATTATACAAACTCATTTTGTTCTTTAAATCTTTTTCAAGCACTTTATCGTGTTAAGAAGATAAGCATTTCAAACGTATCCTCGTCATTCTCTTTGAATTAGTGTGCTCCAGTTTTTTCACTGCAACTTAAATTTCTTCTTTATGGCACATTTTTCCCATACTCTTCTTTTGCACTAGCATCTCTCTTATATTTCTGCATTCCATCCAGTGCACTTCTAAGAGGCTCCTAGCTCACCTCCAATCATGTAGGTGTGTTTAACTTACTCTGATGCCATAATTTATTCTGTAACCATTGCCTGAATAAGGTTGAGTTCTTATACTCAATGTATTTCTTTTGTCCAAATGCCAACCTCTGTGATAGCACTATACAATGACAAGCTTTTTTTTTTTCTTTCCACATTTATGACATCTCCTTTCCAAATTTTGGGAAACCGAGTATTCCCAGGGATATGTATAACCCAGTAAAGCTTTGTCAGGTATAGAATCTAATCTTATCTCATATTTGGTCTGCTAAGAATTGTTCATTTATGAAGCCCAAGTTATATTTGATTTTCTGTGCTCACTGTTTGTACTTTTGGCACTTCCATAACTTGCCCAATACCCAAAAATATATCAGTTTTAGGCCTCTGTCCTGCTGGCTGAATCAGCAAACTCATGAGTAGTTGTAATTGGTGTAATATGTCATAAAAAAATGAGACAAGACAAGAAGCAGATGAGATCAGTTGGTCCAAGCCTCATCTGGTTCTTGTCTTGCTTGTCTGAAGACACTATTTCATATACAACTTTTTTTTTTGGAGAGTAGTGGGCAGTGACAACAATAAGGGCTTTTCCTCAGGTCTCTCTCTTTCAGGCATTTTGTTTGCCAGCACATTGGAAATGTCACTTAATTTGTCATTTTCTGTCTAGGCTTTATGCTGTAGACATTATCATCACATTTCAAGACTATTTATTTTAATTTCAGCCAACAGATGCAAATTTCCTGTTTTTGCTATTATTTAGTAATTACTTTATCCTTAAAGAAGCATCTGATGCAGTAGGTTGTCACCTATGAAAGTTTATACCTCTCTAAAACAGTTAATCTCTAAGGTCCCACCTTGCCCTGCTTCCTGTCCAACTTCAGAGTAACTTGGCTAATCACTTCTCTTTATCCTTACAGACTGAGAATGAAGATAAGGTAAGCTTTATGCTTGATTTATTTTTTCCCCACTTTGTATTGTTATTGTTTGCTTCTTTTATTGGTTCTGGTTATGCCTTTATATTGTTTTCTGTCGGGATTTTTGTGCTGCTTTCTCTTATCTTGCTTTCTATATATTTGTTACAAGAAATTTTATAAACTGTTCCTTTTTAAGTATTTCCAGTCTCTGGAGTTTGTATAATGGTGAACAAAGTGGGGACAGATGAACACATTTCCTGTTCGCTTCATTTGGTCTCAGCAAAACTGGCCACTACAGTTCCAGCTCAAAAGTTGCAAGCAACATAGAGATTCTGTTGACATTCTTTCATGTTAAACTTGGGCAATTATTTTGATAAGAAGTGGTCTGAATATTGAAAAATGCCGTCTAAATAATATATTTTTCAATAAAAAACTTCATTCTACATTTCTTGTTTTACTTACTTTTACTGAAAGACTAATATGGCCTGCAAACTTAAGGGACTACAGTATAATGGGGTCCACTTGTAAAAAACTTTTAAGTGATCAATTAATTAATATATTTACACTTCTGTAATTAATAGGGTAAAGTTACCCAAGACTTCGGAATATAAAGATACCAGAATATGGGAGATAAACATGTAGACTAAGTATAGACATTCAAAAAGCCCCTGGTGGAAGCACTTTAACTATCATACTTTATTTAAAGTGCTGCATGTTAGACGGTGAGTGAACTGAACAGATGTTCACTGTTTGGTGGAGAGGGTTCAGAGCCAGCCCATATTGGCTGCTGGGGGTGCTCCTGCATGCCTCCCAGGAGTCTCTCCAACAGGGCCTTCTCCCCGTCCCTCCCCACCCCACTAACTACTGTCAGCAGCAGCTGAGGGAGGGAGACCCCGCATCCTCCTTCTCCCCCTCTCCCCCACACCTGGGCTTCTCAAAAGTGCAGCCCAGCAGGGACAGCTGTGGGAAGAGACCCTGGAGAACTTCCTCCACAGGCCTGTACTCCCACCAAACAGTGGCACGTGGCTGCCTGACCCAGGATATACTAGGGGAGAGACCCTAGAGCCCTTCCCTCTCCCTACCCCTTCTGCCTCCCAGCAAGGCTCATACCAGGCTGGAATCAGAGGCTGTTACTGACTAGGGTGCATAACAGCCAAGCGGCTGGCCCAGGCTCAGGCAGAGCTAACAAGCTCTACCCAAGGCTAGAGTGCAGCCCTGCACAATGCTGCCTGGGATGGCAGCAATTGCCCTCTAACTTGATGAGATTTGGCATAGATATTTGATAAAGCACTATAACAAAAGTGCTTTAAGTTAGCGCACATTCATTGAGGGTTAACTTCCGGCATTTGTACACCTGCTTGTGCTGCAGTGCTGGGTGCTTTTAAACAATAAAATGTGTGTCAGTGCAGAGAAAATGGCAGTGGTGCACTTTTGAATTAAAACACATCAAAGGTGTTTTAGTTCAAAAGTGTGCTGCCACCATTTTCTGCATACTGATGCACATTTCGCTGCTTATACAACTGCATGCAACATGGCGCAGTATGCATCAGCTTGCTTGTGGAGCAGACTCAATTAATTAGTCTGCTCCTACGTGTTGGATCTCCAGTGCATTACAGAGTGAAAAGGTATGTGTATAAATGTCCTTAGACTGCACTATGAGCTCTAAGAGTTTAAACATCTGTTCAGTGAAGGCTTTAGAGCATTTTCTGCCTGCTTAATGCGTGATATGTGTAACATCTGTACCTAGTGAAGAGTCCAACTGAATAAAGGTATTTATCATTTATTTTAAATGTATGTGAAATTAGATAGCATTTTTAATGAAGCAATAAATCATTTAAATTAATCCCTTGCCTAATAGACTGAGCGGGATACTAATTTTCTTGAAAGTTAATGACAGGTAATTATAATTAAAGATATATACTAAGAAATTATACTGAAAAAATATTGAATAGGAAAAAATGGAAAAAATATGCAGGTCAGAGAGGAGTAGCAACATTTAAAAAAAATGTATATGCTGTATTTACTCAAATACAAGATGAGGTTTTCCCTCAATCAGCATGGGTGGCTAAAAACCCTTGTCTTACATTTGCATACAAGGAACCTGCATTAAATTCATTGCCTATCTTTGAACTTCTGCTAAAAGAGCCATATGCTCAGTAATGAAAACCAACTATGAAGTTGATTAAATGCAGCCAACCCTGAGCATATTTATAAAATGTGTGGCCCAGATAGGGCAAATATGCTGATGGGATCCCCTTTTTTGTGCAGGTGTGACCCTTAAAAAATGGGGCAGTTGCTCTTCAGGACAGAATGAGTACCGGGTCTGAAGGCACTGCAGTTCCAGGCTGGCACTGGGAGAGGCTGGAAGAAGCTCTGACACCCACCCCTGGTGCCAAAACACTTATAGGAACTGTGTCTGTGTCTGTGTGTCCCTTAAACAAAAGGGCAGGTGTTCCCTCTGCAGGGAACTGGCTCCAGGCCTGAAGGTACTGCAATACCAGGCCAGACCAGAGGGCAAGAGCCAGTCCTGACACCCTCCCCATGGTACCAAAAATGCTACGTATGAACTTAGCCAGAAAGACTAAGTTGCTGATTGCTAGAGGTAGGTGCAATTGGGCATGGCCAGCACCTGCCCAACATCTTACTGGAATAAGTTGTCAGGGTACAGGACAGTACTGCCACCACCAATCTCCAGTGATCTATTCTTTCCTGCCATGCCTTGATTATTTTAAAATATTGGGAGCTGGATATGTAGGCTAGCAGAGGTCCTGGCTAGTCCTCTCAGAGGGTTCTCTTTGTGGGTCTCCACCTCCTCTCATACTCTACCCTTACCACTTCTTGGATGACACAAGTCTGGGCCTGGATTTTGTATCAACCAACCATGCCATTAGCAGTTTAATCACTGGCTTACCAAATAAATGTATAGGAGTTTAACCCCATTCATTTGAGTTCCCTAAGGCCATCCTTAAATAGTTCATAGGTCCATCAATTAGGATAAGTCTGTCTAAAATCTATAGGACAATGAACTTAAATCAATTCATCCAAGATTTCTGGGTTAATCAGTCTGGATCAGTCCATTAAGGAGCCATCAGGTAATCACATGAAATCAATTCATCCCAGGTTCCAGGGTCAATCAACTTAAATCAATCCCACTGGGTTTTCTACCCTGCCTTGGATCCTCAGAGTCAGGACCAATGGATGTTCTCAAGGGTGGGGATCTCTCCTTCCTGCCACTTTCCCTGACACAGTGAGTGGGGAGCACAATCCCCGCCCGCAAAACCAACAACAACAAAGAAGAGAGTGAAAAGCAAAGTGGCAGTGCCCCTGGAAAACTCATAGAACCACTCACAGTGGCAGCTTTCTCAGTCTCCCTCTTTCTACTGGCTTCTGGCCTCTGTCTCCACCACTTTAGTCTCTCCCTGTCTGTCCTGGACTGGTTCCCTAGCATGGAGTGTCTAGGGGTCTGTCAGTGGTTCTCTTTCTTCATCCATGGTTGACTGTGGGACACTGTCAGCTTGGAAGGTAGCCAGCATCTCTTTGGCCCACTGGCCATGGTCTTTCTCTGGTTGCCCCTCTCCAGGCCTGGAAATACGTGCTCCCTTCCCTGATCTGCACAAGCTGCAAAAATGCAGCTTGCACTCCCTGCTCTAGCCAGACTTCTCTCTGTAGCTGTGGCAAATGCCCCTTGTTTGGGTTTCCCAAGGCTTTCTCTTTGGCTGGCTTTTTTCCCCTCAGGCTGATAAGAAGCCACCACAGGATTTTTTTTTTTTAATTTGTGTGTAAATTTTTTTAATTTTTTTTTAATTTTTTTTAATTTTTTTTATTTTTTTTTAATTTTTCAGGCAAAATTAGCTAAATCAGTTCTGAATTCTATCAACTGAACAGAGAAGATACCACAGGGAAAAGTAAGGGCCGCCCATCTGAATAAGACATAAGCCCATTCAGGACAGTTCCCCTCAGCACCAACTCTTTTCAAATCATGGTGAGCCATATACTGCATACATTGCAACTTCCTCTTCACTCCCATAGCTGAGCTGCACCTTTATTTCCCATTTCCAATCATTCCTTTTTCTTTACCAGCACTACATGTCTGACAAACATCACCAAATGGGGCCCCAAACAGTTTACGCAGAATCCCTCTGTTGGCCCCCATCTCAGCCTGTTGCATATGATTAGTGTGGTCTCACCCTTCATGAGATGAAGCTGGTGTAGGTTGCCCTGTGCCTCATCTACACATACATTTTTGAAGGACCCCAGGACTCATGACAAGAACACCTAGTTCCAATCATTAGTGAGGGCTAATTAGCACATGAATCCTTTGTGGGGGCTCCAGAGTACATGCACATACTGAGCAGTGCTGAGCTGTGGGGTCACCATGACTTAAAATGCTATTGTCTCTGCTGGGGCCCAGATCAATGAACTATATTGTCAATCATGAGCTTTTTGGCTTTGGACTAATATCATGTATAGTTTGTATTCTCTCTGGGTGCATCTACATGAGATGTTAAAAGCTCAGTAAAGTGTAGATGAATTCTACTGTGCATTAGGACGTCATGGTGAAATCTATGCTAATGTACTTATGTGCGGTAGGATTAGTCTACTGTGCATTAGCATCATATAAAGGATGTGTACTGGTACTATTGCACAGTTGCACCAATTACAGTACATTAAAACAGTACCTGTTATTACAAGCACTAAACTTAATACGCCATAATTACACAGCGTTGATGCCCACATAGACATGCCCTCTAAATAGGTGATAAAATGCTACTTCTGTGGATTTCTGGAGTATCTGTGTGAAAACTTGCAGTTACTATAAAATGGTAAAATGCATCAATCCTGGATGAACTATTTCTGTGGGTACTATATGCAGACTACTACGGCTATGACGCTTTCAAGTCAGTTTTTTCAGATTTCTTCCTCACTTCCATATGCTCGAGGAGAACAGCAAGGAGAGGGGGAAAGGCCTCTCATGGGAAAACGTTGTGTGGAGTGGGCAGAAGGCAAAGGGGTAACCTGACACCCCAGATTTATTTTCCCTGCTGTAGCAATGGGAGGTTGACAAAATCAAGACAAACCTCCAATAATTAGATTCTATACCTGGAAATCTATATCAAATTTATACATTTACCATATATAGAATCTAATTATTGTAGGGTTGTCTTATATTCGAGCAAACATGGTATTTTTTCTGGTTTTGTATGAAGCACCCAGCATTATGCTACTCAACCGCCTTCTAGAGAAATTACACACAGAGTCTCTCTCTTTTCCATCCTAAGGACATGAACAAGCATAAAGTTATTGGATCATTTTAAATTCACACATGAATAAATAAAGTGTGAAGATGCTGAAGGTTTCCAGAGGATTATTATAACAAAACTAAATTGGGTAAACAGGTTTTACAGTGAGTTCTGAATGTGACAAAGGTGATGTTCATTCTTACTTCATCTGGCACAAGAACTATAGTTTTAGTCCAGCTTCTGTGAACATTCTGTCTCCTATGGTTATGAGTCTTCCCCTTTCCATCAACAACTTCATTTTTACAGAGGAGAAACGCTATAGTGTGAGGTCATCATGGTCCAATTATTACCTCAGGAAAAAGTGGTAATAAGGTAAAGAATACCAAAGGAAGTAAAACTGTGCATTAAGACATACTTAGAGGCATTGTGTATATATATATATATATATATATATATATGCACATAACATACACACACATCTCCATGTATGTCTTAGCATAAATGCAGGAAAGTATTATCGATTTAATTTGTAATGCTATTTATTTATTTAGAGAAAAGTAAGAATGTTCCTGTCCTGTTTTTATGTGTAAAGAAAGGTTATCTGTAAACACCTTAATCAATTATTAATGTTCCACGAGGTGGAGACTCTGGAAAATAAAGTTCTGATTTATCCAAATTAGCTGATAATGTGGGAACACTTACAAATTCCATTATTGGAGTTACTATTGCAAATTAAATACATTATCAGTCCTCGCCCTCACTTTTACCTCCTTAAAGAACTGCTATACATTCTTTTCTGCACAGTAGGGTTGGTGTAGAGAAATGGTAGGGCCATCAAGATATCTTCTCCATAGAACCAAGCTTACACACAAATATATATAGTCTTTATGATCACGCAGCGTTCAGTAACCTAATTTTTTTGGTTGCCACTTTTGGCATATAGGAGACACCGGGTTCCTTGCTTCCCCATTGTTATCCTATGCAAGTAGTCCTGTAGGCTTCAAGATCAATAGGGCTAAGTAAGTAACATTATGCAATGGAAAATTGGAACTTCAGTATATATGTAGATTTAGAAGCTAAATTAAAGAGAGGCAGGACTGTTGGTGGGGATAAATGTAGTTGTCACCAACTATAATCCAACAACAGACTACTTAGTTCCTATTCTCACCAAGGCATGTGACCTTTCTCTGGACTCAGACACCAGCTGTGCCTCTCATCAATGAAGAGCACATCATTACTGGACTAAATCACATGGATTATAATATCCAACATTCATTTAGCTGCATCTCTACCAACATCCTATGTCACTACCTGCTAACAGTGCCCCCTGATGTCTGTATTAGACAGAAAGGGTGATTCCTACACATGAACACTGATCTGACATCAATACTGGAAAAACATACAAGCCTGTGGCAGAACATTTTAACCTCCTTGGACATTTTATCACTGACCTCATTTTGGTTGTTCTTAGACAACAAAACTTTAAAAATGAACTTGAATGGGAAATTGCAAAACAAGAAATCATCCAGAGATTGGATTGTGTTATATACAGTCTAAACTGAGACCGTGGATTTTTACCCCAACACCTGAATTAGATTTTGAAAGTCAAATGTCCCTCAATGGGTTAACTGTTTTGTTTTTCTCTCTCCTGCCTACCTTGCTTCTCTCAACAGTTCCACCTCCTTTTTCCTCTCTCCTTCCCTACCTTCTGTATTCTAGGGCCCCTCTACCTGAGCAGTTTCCCCTCTGCATGACAGGAGATGCAATTGTGGGATCACACTTTAGATCCCATTGTGCCTTACCGCCAGCACAGGCGGAGTCCAGTATCATGATCTTGGGCTCCCCTTGCATTGTCTTCCAGAGTTGCAAGCCCTGCAGCTGATGGTGCTTGAAGCAAGGGCAGAGTTCTCCCTGTTGCCCCTTCTGTGAGCCCTGCAGCTGATGAAGCTCACAGCTGCAGGACCATTCTCCCCACTGTCCCTGCTGTGAGTCTCCCACCTAGTGGGACTCACAGCAACTGCACCGTTCTCTCTACTGCTTCCAATGCAAGACCCAGGACCTGGTGATGCTCACAGCAGTGGCCATGTTTTCCCCTTTGCCCCCACTGCAAGCCATGCACTTGATGGGGCTTGCAGTGGTGGCAGCATTCTCCCAGGTGCCCCAGATGCAAGCCCTATACCTGACAAGGCTCAGGGAGTGTGTGTGTGGGGGGGGGGGAGTAACATTCTCCCTGCTGTGACCCCTGCAGCCTTCAAGGCTCACAGGGGGGCAGTGATCTCCTTGTTACAAGACCTGTAGCTAATGAGGCTCACAGTGGGGGGCAGCACCAGAAAGGCTGCTGCCCCTGTGAGTCTTCTTAGTTGTGGGGCTGGCAGCAGGTAGTGCACCCCCATGGCTGGGAGCCCGTCAGTTGGTGGGGATCCTGGCCACGGGGGAGCACCTGGACACATATTCAATTTATGATGTGATAAGAACAAGCTACGAAGTTATTACACTTCTTTTTTGCTTCTTTTATCATGCCATTAATTGATTGAATACATAGCTGGGTCACAACTTAAGGCATGACTAACTGGCTAATCATGCCTTAAGTGTAACGTGAATGGAGCCCTAATCACTGCTTTCTGTTTAGCAGCTCTGCTTTCTGCACTCCCTTTACAGCATCTGATGAACTAGAGCTCTTTGCTTACAAAAGTTTGTGTTATACATCTCTGCTTTAGTTAGTCTATAAAGGTGTTTATACATTTGCCCTGGGAGTGTGTGTGTGGGGGGGGGGCGGGGGCACTTTAATTAGAGCACGTCCAAGAGCTGTTCTAATTGAAGTGCCCAGAGCATCCAGAGTTCCTGGAGCAACCCCACCATCATTTTTAAGTACAGGGATGCTGATAGACGAGACACTGGGGGCTGCTGGAGAGTAGCAATTACCATGTTCCAGCAGACCCAATTAATCAAGTCTGCTCCAATGCATTATAGTTACAGCACATCGAAGCAGCCTCAGCATCATGTTTATTCAGTGTCCCTGCACTTCAAAATGTCAGTGGGGGTGCTTTAACTAAATATTATCAAATCAAATAAGCTTTAGTTAAAGCGCCCCCACTTATTGAAGCAGGGCCATTGTACAGCCAAGAAAAGAACAAACAAAAGGGCATTTGACCCAGTAGTCCAATAATAAGGGCACTCTGCTAGCAGAAGATGAATGATGGATTCTGGGTCCTACCCCAAAATTAGATACACACACATACACACACACTCACCTACACACACACACACACACACACACACACACACACACACACACCCCCATGGCACACACAACCATGGCAGTAGTCAGGCTTCCTCTGGGCCTATGACTTGGCATTTTTGCCTGTGCACAGTCCCAGATAAAACAGAAGGGGTGGAGAGTGCTCTTTTACACTATACTATACCTTAGTGTTTCAGGTACTCTTCTGGCAAACAGAGTACTAGATTTTAGTCCCCATGTGCTTAGGAAAACCAAAAATCCAGATCTCCCATTTTCCAGGGGCATAGTCTATTGTGCACAATCGAGTAATTGCTGCCTGTATTTTCTAGTGAAAGTCCCATGGGTGCTTCACTTTGCAATGAACTAAGCACTGTTGTCAGTGATTTAGCTGCCTCCAGCCCTGGGAGTTCTGGATCCTGTGAAGATAGAAATAACTTATGTGCAGCCTTGATCCAGGTATCTAAAGTCTAAAGAGTGACAGGAATTCAAGACACATGCATTTCCCACTTGTCCATCTTACCTCCCTGTTGAGCACCAAAGGCATCTACACATATCCATTTACTGTATGGAGAATCCTGGGTGCCTGTCAATTTGGATAAGGTGTTTCATGGATATAGGTTGTGTCCATATTGGTCTAAAAAGCAGAGGTAGACAAAACTCTTAGGATAAAAGTGATAGCTTATATTAGACCAATTAAATAATAGCATTTTTTTCTTTGCAAGCTTCCAGGCCCAAACACCCTTCATCAGGCAGAGGATAAATCAAAAATTGTAAAAGTTATCCCAAGTAGAAAAGAAACTTCATCTTACACAGGGGAAATAAAGGTTCCCTTGGGCTTCAAAGACAATTTGTGAAAAAGTTGCTATATGACTCTGCAGATTAGGCAGAGACAGGGCTCCAACAGGCTCTCTTTGGGCCTGAAAACTTGGAAAGAAAGTAATTTTTTTGCTACTATTTGGTTGGCCTAATAAAAGATATCACTTCTATCCCAAGAGTTTTGTCTGCCTCAGCTTTTTAGACCAACATGGCTACAACGTATATCCCTGAAACATGGAAGATACTGTAATTAGCTGTTTGGAAATGTAAACTTCATTACTAAACAGTAGGGCTGTGCAAAATTTCGCCACCAGTTCTGTTTTGACACTGTTTTGAATGTTTCGAGGTTAAAACATCAAAATTGAAATGGAACAGATATCGGTGAACCAGCCTTGAAACAAAAAGAGGCAATTCGGAATGTTTCGCCGTTTCAACGCTGTTTCACCATTTCACCCATAGACTATAATGGGGAAGGTCAAAACAGACTATAACTTTATTATTTATGGTCTGATATGGATGAAACATACAGGATTGATATCTCCTTCTGAGGGCATGAGACATGCTATGTTTCAAGGAGATAGGTGCAGGAGCTCTGGAGAAACTGCACCTCAAAGTCTTGAAAGCAAAACTCATGTCACGTGTATGTGTTAAGCCACATCAGGGTCAAAACTGCAGACATGCTAGGGTCTGCTGAGGCAACAGAGCCTGCCAAGTTTCAAGGAGATAGGTACAAGGGCTTGAGGGAAACTGCACCTCAAGCTGCAGACAAGCAAACTTTTGACATGGGTGACCCTATGTGTGTTAAGGCGCAGGAGGGTGAAAGCTGCAGGCCTGCTAGGCCCTGCTGAGGTCATGAAGCCTGCTAGCTTTCAAGGAGATAGGTGCAGGGGCTTCTGGGTTCTGGGGCCCTGTACATCTGGCTGCTGACAGGCAAAGCTCATGTCATGGGTGCTTGTACAACTGTGTCTGTCCTGAGGCATGGGGGACAGCAAGGGAGGGAAACTAATGCAGGCCTGGCTGCTAGCCCCTGCTGTGGCCACAAAGCCTGCCAGCTGTCAAGGAGATCAGTGCAGGGGGGTTCTGGGGCCCTGCACCCCTAGCTGCTGACAGGCAAAACACATGACATGGGTGCTTGTACAACTGCTGCCTCTCATCAGGCAGCAGGACTGAAGATCCCCCATCACTTGCCACCACAGACCTGGGGGTAATAATTGACCACAGTATGAACATGAGCCAGCAGTGCAATGCTGTAGGAAGCAGGGCCAACAATACCTTGGAATGCATCAATTGATGAATCTCCAACAAAACTATTGCAAAGAAGTGATTCTCCTGCTCTACTCAGCTCTACTCAGTATTGGTGAGACCACAGCTAGAGTACTGCATCCAATTCTGAGCTCCGCACTTTAAGAAGGACGTAGTAAAGCTTGAGAGAGTCCAGAGAAGGGCCACCCATATTATCAGAGACTTGTACAACAAGCCATATGAGGAAAGGCTGAGGGACCTGGGACTCAGGTTGGGAGAGACTCCTTTGTCACTCCAAGCACAGCACAGGCCAAGAGCTACCGGAACACCAAGAGGAACAGACTCTGGGTCCTCGTCATCAGCAATTCCATCCTGAGAGGAATGGAGGGGCCCATCTGTTGCTCTGACCCCATGGCATGTCAGGTGTATTGCCTGCCTGGAGCTTGAACTCGGGACATCACAGAGATGATCCTGGACCTCATCTGACCCTCTGATCAATACCCCATGGTCCTCATCCACGTGGGAATGAATGACATGGCCAGGGGCAACCTGGACCACATCATGGGAGACTACAAGGCTCTGGGGGAAAAGCTCTAGGAGACAGGAGCACAGGTGTTTTTTTTCTTTTATCCTTCCCATGAGCAGATGCAGATGGCACCACAAGACATGCATTGGTGAGGTCAACTGGCAGCTCTGGAGCTGGTGTTGCCAGGTGGGCCTTGGGTTCTTGGACCATGACCTGCATTTCTGCATAGAGGACATGCTCAGGTGGGATGGGCTTCATTTCTCCCCAAAAGGCAAGCATGTTTTTTCTTCCAGGTGGGCTGATCTCATACGACGAGCTTTAAACTAAGTTCACCGGAGGACGGGGACACAGAGGAGCACGAGGACACTTTGCCATCAAGCCAACTAAGTGACAGGGGCCAGGGCAGGCTTAGGAACAAGGGGGCAGCATGGGAACCTACAGGAGGCCTCAAATGCCTCTACACAAATGCTCAAAACATGGGGAATAAGTAGGAGGAACTCGCCCTCCTGCTACCTAGCAAAAACCCAGACCTAGTGGGGCTCACAGAAACCTGGTGGGATTCTAGCCATGACTAGGCAGTGGACATCGAGGGATACAGGCTGTACAGGTGAGACAGAGCAAGGAAAGGGGGGGGGTGTAGAGCTATATGTTAAAGAGCAATACACATCCTCAACGATCAGGATGGGGTCAGAGGAGGGGCAAAATGAGGTACTCTGGGTAAGAATGCAAGGCGGGTATTGGGAAAGGGACTTGATAGTGGGCGTCTACTACAGACCACCTCACCAGGGGGACAAGTTGGTCCTGGAATTCTCAGGTCAGCTCACATTGGCTATAAAGTCAAGGGATGTGGTTGTCATGGGTGACCTAAACTACTTATACATCTGCTGGGAGGAGCAGTCAGCCAGGCCCGACCACTCACATAGGTTCCTAGCTGGGATACAGGACCTCCACCTAACCTAGGAGGTTCATAGTCCCATCAGGGGAAATGCCTTGCTGGACTTGGTCCTTGCCACAGGTGATGACCTAGTGAGGGGTCTGCAGGTACTTGATCACCTGGGCAACAGGGATCATCACCTGCTGGAATTTATTATCCAGCACAGGGTGATGAAAGCAAGCAGCAAGGCAGAGGTCCTCGACTTCAGGAGGGCCAACTTCTGTAAGCTAAGAAGGTTAGTAGGAAAAGCATTGGAGTCTTGGAGCTTCCATGAGATAGGAGTCCAATACGGGTAGTTGTTCCTCAAGGAGAAGATTCTCCGAACTCAAAGGGAGTCAGTCCCAACATGCAACAAGGAGGGCAGGAACGCTAAGAATTCCCCATGCCTCAGCAAAGACATCCAGGGGTGCCTGAAGGCAAAAAAGGAGGCATGCAAACAGTGGAAGCAAAGGGCTTTCACCAAGGAGGATTACACCTCCATTGCTTGGGACTGCAGAGAGGCTGTTAGGAAGGCCAAGGCAGAGATGGAGCTAGGGCTAGTGACCAGAATTAAGGATAATAAAAAGTCCTTTTCAAATACATAGGAAGTAAGAAGAAGGCACTGGGTAACGTGTGGCCCCTACAGGACAGGCTTGGCAATCTGGTGATTGTGGCAAAAAAAAAAGCTGACCTCTTTAACAAATCCTTTGCCTCCATATTCCTGAACAGGGACTAGGACATCTCCCCCACTAGAATTGTGGATGGACCCAGGGGAGGCACTGCCATGCCTAGGGTCAGGGACGACCTAGTTAGGCAACTTTTGGAGGAGTTGGATGTGTTTAAATCAGTAGGTCCAGATGCTCTTCACCCAAGGCTGCTGGGGGAATTGGCGGGGGTCATAGCGGGGCCTCTGGCACGACTCTATGAGCACTCATGGGGCACTGGTCAGGTACCAGAGGATTGGAAAAGGGCCAATGTGGTCCCCATTTACCAGAAAGGGAGAAAGAAAGACCCTGGCAATTATAGGCCGGTCAGTCTTACCTCAGTCCTTGGGAAGACCATTGAGAAAATTATCAAGGAGCACATTTGCAAGGGCCCAGAAGGGGAGATAATGCTCAGGGGCAACCAACATGGGTTCACTGAGGGCAGGTCCTGCCTGACTAACCTGATTTCTTTCTATGATCAGGTCATAAAGTCCTGGATGAGGGTGTCGGGGTAGATGTCATCTTCCTGGACTTTAAGAAGTCTTTTGACACTGTTTTCCACCACATTCTCTTAAAAAAACTCAGTGACTATGGCACTGATGCCTACACAGTCAGATGGGTGGCAAATTGGCTGGATGATTACACCCAGAGAGTGGTGGTAGATGGGGCATTTTCAACCTGGAGAATGTGGGCAGTGGAGTCCCCCAGGGATCGGTCCTGGGGCCTGTACTGTTGAACATCTTTATCAGCAATTTGGATGTGGGTGTGGAATGCACACTGTCCAAGTTCACTGATGACACCAAGTTGTGGGGTGAGGTGGGCATGCTGGAGGGGAGGGACATAATCCAGCTAGCTCTAGACAAATTACATAAGTAGGCAGATGAGAATAGGATGGAATTCAATGCAAAGAAGTGCAAGGTGCTGCATCTAGGGAGAAGGAACCAGCAACATACCTATAGGCTGGGGAACACCTTTCTTGATAACACATTGGCAGAAAGGGACCTTGGAGTCATTGTTGACTCCAGGATGGACATGAGCCGCCAATGTGAGGAAGCGGTCAGTAAGGCTAACCGCATCTTGTCGTGCATCTACAAATGCAGCACAAGCAGGTCCAGGGAGGTGATCCTTCCCCTCTGTGCAGCATTGGTCAGGCCAAAGTTGGAGTACTGCATCCAGTTCTGGGCGACACACTTCAAGAGGGATGTGGCTAGCATTGAGAGGGTCCAGAGGAGGGCCACTCTCACAGTCAAGGGGCAGCGAGGCAGGCCCTATGAAGAGAGGCTAAAGGGCCTGAACCTATTTAACCTCCACAAGAGAAGGCTGAGAGGGGACCTGGTGGCTGTTTACAAACTCACCAGGGGAGACCAGCAAGAATTGGGGGAAGCTCTGTTCCCCCAGGCACCACCTGGGGTTACTAGGAATAATGGTCACAAATTGTTACAGAGAAGGTTCAGGCTGGGTTTCAGGAGACATTACCTTACAGTTAGGGCTGCCAGGCTCTGGAATGGGCTCCCAAGTGAGGTGGTACTCTCTCCTACCTTGGGGGTCTTCAAGAGGAGGCTGGAGAGATATTTGGTTGGGGTGATATGACCCCAGCACCCGTTCTTGCCCTGGGAAGGGGGTTGCACCTGATGATCTGTTTAGATCCCTTCTGACCCTAAGCAGTATGATACTATGACTCTTCAGCCTGAAAAAGAAAAGACTGAGAGGGGACTTAGTAGCAGCTTACTGCTACATCAGAAGTGTACACCTAGGGCTCAGTGAACAACTGTTCACCAGGGCACCTTTGAGGAAAACTAGGAGTAATGGTCACAAACTTCTGGAAAATTGTTTCAGGCTCGACATTAGAAAAACTACTTCACAACTAGGGTGTCCAGACTGTGACCATTACTCTCGAGCTTTACCACATACTTGTTAAAATGTGGAGCCCAGAACTGGATGCAGTACTCTAGCTTCAGTCGCATCAAAGCTGACTAGAGCCGAGTAGAGCTGAGTAGAGCAGGAGAATCACTTCTTTGCAATGGTTTTGCTGGAGATGCATCAATTGATGCATGCCAAGGTATTGTTGGCCCTGCTGACTACAGCATTACACTGCTGGCTCATGTTCATACTGTGGTCAATTATTACCCCCAGGTCTGTGGTGGCAAGTGATGGGGGATCTTCAGTCCTGCTGCCTGATGAGAGGCAGCAGTTGTACAAGCACCCATGTCATGAGTTTTGCCTGTCAGCAGCTAGGGCTGCAGGGCCCCAGAACCCCCTTGCACCTATCTCCTTGACAGTTGGCAGTCTTTGTGGCCACAGCAGGGGCTAGCAGCCAGGCCTGCAGTAGTTCCAACCCCGCCCCCTCCCACCCCCCCCAATGCCTTAATACAGACACAGTTGCACAAACACCGATGACACGAGTTTTGCCTTTCAGCAGCTAGAGGTGCAGGGCCCCAGAAGCCCCTGCACCTATGTCCTTGAAAACTGGCAGGTTTCATGGCCTCAGCAGGGCCTAGCAGGCCTGCAGCTTTTACCCTGCTGCACCTTAACACACACAGTGTCACCCATGTCATGAGTTTTGCTTGTCTGAGGTGCAGTTTCCCCCAAGCCCCTACACCTATCTCCTTGAAACTTGGCAGGCTTTGTGGCCTCAACAGGCGCTAGCATGTCTATAATTTTGACCCTGATGTGGTTTAACACATACATGTGACATGAGTTTGCTTTCAAAACTTTGGGGTGCAGTTTCTCCAGAGCTCCTGCACCTATCTCCTTAAAGCTTGGCAGGCATCATGCCTTTAGAATGGGCTACAATTCCTGAAAAGTTTCATCTAAATCAGGCTAGAAATGACAAAATTATAGTCTGTTTTGTCGTTCCCCATTATATCCTATGGACAAAACATCAAAACAGTTTCACTGTTTCAACCCCGTTTCTACAGAACAGAATGGAACAGCTATTTTGAATCAAAACAAAATTAGAAATGAAATGCTGTTCTGTCAAAATGCTGGTTGAAACAGAACACTTCCTTTTCACACAGCCCTACGAAACAGGGAAGAAGCAAAATTCAACTCCCTGCCTGAACATCGGACACCTTGAAGGAAGAAGCCTGATGGAGCCTTGTCTCTGCCTAATCTGCAGAGTCACAGAGCAACTTTTTCAAAAAATGGAACACACACACACAGTATTTTGCATGGAAACTTTACTTCTTTCTTGTTTTACTGTGAAGTAAAAGTGATTCTGAATGCTAACACACACACATATATATATATACACATGAATATTCAGGATCACTTTTACTTTACAATAATACAAGAAAGAAGTAAAATCTTCATGCAAAAGTAAAGTGTATGTGTGTGTGTGTGTGTGTGTGTGTGTGTGCGTGTGTGTGTGTGTATGTGCATGTGCATGTGCATGTGCATGGCCTGGATGGCTGCAAGCTTTTGCTCATGAAAGAGATTTTTCTATATTTTCTAATTGCAATTAACTTTCATGTTTCTAAAGCATCAAATACACACACACACACACGAACGCACACACACACACATATATATATATTCATATGTTTGTGTGTGTTTGTGTGAGAATATACACACACATACACATATACACACACACACACACATATATACACGCATATACATACATACATACATACATACACGTATATATATTTCCCCCTTGACCTAGGAAAAAGATAATCTGTAGCAATTATCAACACCTTGAACACTTGAGAGGAATCCTTCCAAAATAGCCTGAATTTGATTACCATCTAGACTTGTTGCTAAAGCATCTGATGAAGGTGATGAGGGTGACAACTTTTGACTATATACTTCTTTTAATGCTGAAGGAAGGAGATATTTCCTTAGGTGTCAGTCTGCCTGAGTTCCTGTTGAGTTGATTACTTTAGATTGGGTTAAGTAAGATTTAATTGTATTTTTAATGGGGTACCTGGGTGCTTACATCTTTATATTGGTGTTTTAGTAGTTAAATCCAAATAAATGATTATCCTTGCTCATTTAAACTGCTAACCATTTTGTAACACGGCTATTTAGCTTGTGTTTCCCTGCAAGCTTGTCTTTTTTATTACTTTAGACACTTTTAATATATGTAATATATTAAATCAGGTAATCATGACACCTCAAATTTTATGGAATCTTAAGGTTAGATAACATGTGACTAAGTCACTGTTGTCATACTTCATGATAAATAGCATTGATAAATAATAGTGTCTGCGTTACATTAAAAAAGACTATAACTTGTTCTTCTGTTTTATAAATCCTACTTAAAATGTGCGCGGGTTGTGTTACACTAAGCATAGTTGTTATATATGCCAAGGATTTATTAGTCCAGTCAGGTTTCTACTGAGTGGCTGCATTCCAAATGCATGTGGTACCAACTAAAAAAAAAATTAAATGGCTATAGAAGTTGATAGAACAAAATGGAATTATCCAGTTTGCTGTCAGTGATGTCATAACCGTGTCAACAATTCCAAATAAATGTATGCCAGTTCTACTCCTCTTAATTCCATCTATCTCATAATACCAATTAGATACCACAGGCAGTGAATTTCAAAGGCACTTGTCTGGTGTTGAAGCCACTCAAGCCTTCGGCCCATATGCCTCACAATTAACCATATACAGTACATGTGTAATATACTGTGATGTGAACTACAACTCCCAGAAGTCCCCAAAAGACAAAAGGAATATGAATCAAGAAGTGGCTGGAAGAGGAGCAGGAGAACATGCCAGTGAGACTTTGGATGCAGAGTAGATGTGAATCACACTGGAGGAGTCAGTTAGGAAATGGACGGAAGCAGCAGGACTCAGATTTGGATGCACATGCTGACTGATTGGAGCAATCTCGGAACTAAAGACTGGTCTGGGAACACCTCTGAAGATGTGGTGGGGGACTTAAGGTACTGAATGAATGTATTGCAGTGTTAATGCCTATCTCCCGTTCCCTGTGTCTATGTTACCACAATGTTAATGTCTATTTTACCTGTACCTGTTCCTTCTCTTTGGCTCATTGACTTGTGACCCTAACATCTAGGATTTTCTATATTAAAGTGGGAACCTCCTTTTCGGCTTCCTGTGCCAGTTTCTGAGGCTACAGGGTTTGTTACACATGCAACTGTACCCTAAAAATGTGCTAGCTATTATGATGCTTAATCGTGTACCTAAGAGGAATGTTTGAGAAAGAAAGGGTATATTTTATAGTTGGGGTTTATACAGATTATAGTACATTTTTATTTTTTCTAAGTACTTAGGATTTGATCCACTTTATTTAAATATGTCAATAATTTTACTTTTGCAAAAAATCCTGTAGAGGTCAGTTGGTCTATCATGTAAGAAAAGTTACGCACGTGCTTAACTAGCTGCAGGGTCTTAATACACATGTAATTTTAAGATTCCAGGATTATTACGGCCTTTTATACATAAGAAACTGAGAAAAGTATGTTTTGAACCTTATTCTGCATTTCGCCTTATTAGTTGAATCAAGTATTTAAAATACATCAAGCATTAAAACTAAATTGTCTACCTTGGCTGAATCCCTTTGCTCATCAATGGAACTGGCAGTAGATGATGTAGAGTCTTTCCTTTTTCTTGGTTTGCCTATATATCAATATAGTGAATATAGGTTTTACTAGCTTGCTTTGTAATTTTTTGCAAAATTATTTTTTTCTCTTTTTTTAGTATGTCCCATCAGTCTGCTGTATGACTGTGTCATATGTGTATGTATATGTCTATTTTAAAATATATAATTAGAATAAGCATAATAAAATACTTAGGGGTATATCTATTTTATATTCCAACTTAAAGCTTATATTACACCTTATAACTATCAAATGCAGTATTAGCTTTGTAATTATTCATTAAAATAAATTTAATAACAATGCAAGGACAAGTATTATTTCTTGTGTTTTCCTTCTCCCTGTTCCCAATTGCTCCATTAATGTCATCCAATTGACAGTTGTTATAAATTATGTTTGAGATGTTCCATTTAATAACCCACCCCTTAAAAGCTTTTGAAGGGTTCTTGTTCTTTTTCATGTATAGGCTTCTTCCACACAATGACTATACAGCAATCTGATCCCTGGGTCCAGATATTAAAGAGCTCTTGTGTTGATGCTCTATCTCATCACTCTCTGAGGAAGAGATGCTTTGCTTAAATCAAATGATGAATAATAGCTTGATACAGAATTAACAGTCTAACAGCAGATCATTTTTAATGCCATAGTTTTGACTATTAGTTTTGTCTGTTTAATAAAGAAAGAAAGGTTTCAATTTAAGGTAATAGTTCTTTGCATAGATACAGAACTATTATTTGTGTAATATAATAAGTAAAGTAAAGTAATATTCTGTCCCAAGATAGACTCGGTCAAAAGAGGAAACAATATCAATGTAATTATTTTGTTTTCTGAACACACTGCAGCTAAGAGCCATGAGTATTCACTTAATGGTTTTCTTCAATAAATGTAGCATATATTATAGTACCAGATTTAGTGAAACTTCAAAATTCTTTTTTTGTAAGCTGAGAACTGAAGAATTCTTCATTCTACATACATTCCATGTGTGCGGGCCGGGAGCGGTCCCAGGTTCTCGGGGGCGCGCGGCGGGCTGTGGCCAGCAGCCCTGGCATGCAGGTCGGGGAATGCAGGCCGGCGGGCTAGAATTAGGCACGGACGCTTAGCGGTTGATTAAAGATTATTTTACTTACACCGAAGATGGTCGCGGTGCAGGCAGGAAAACTTGCTTGAGTTGCGGTTACAGACAGAAAAGAAGAGAAGCGGACAAGAGTTCCTTCCACGCGAACCTCTAGCCCAATCCGGTTGAAGGCTCTAAACACGCGAGCCCGTCGTGTCAACCGAAGAAAACAACTCGGAGAAAGAGCTCTGGATACACTCACATGAAGTTTGCTAGGCTCCGTGGAACTTGCGCGCAGGGAAGGGGTTCGTCGAAGGATCATTTGGCGACGGGGAGAGGCCAGAGGTTGATCAGACCCCTATAGCCTTCTTAAGATACACGCTGGGTCCGATAGGCTCCGCAGCGCTTAGACATCTTCACGAGACGTGAAGTTCTCCTCCTCCAGATGGTTGTGGAGTCCTCCAACGTTGGGCGGAAACCACTCAAGCCTCTTATATGGCTATCAAGCCAATCACTAGCCGCCACGTGGGAATAATTTAGAACTGGTCAATAGTGGGACACAAATTTGCATGCGGGTGGCGGGAACTCCTTTGCACCATGCATTTCTCCTTGCAACTAAGAAATGCACCCTGCAAAGAAAGCTCCTTGTGGCGGGAAATAATTTAGCAGTGCCGAAGCGCACACAAACAAAATCACACCCTTGGGTTGTGACACCATGTACAGCACTCTTTTACCTTCCTTCTTTATAATAAAGATTTTGCTACCCACTCTGTAATTTCACTGTAAATATAAGGCAGTACTGTACAGCTCTGGGAATTTGACATAGAGAGGTGTTTAATGCTTAGAATTTCTTTAGTCATACATTACTAATCACAAAGGATTTGGTTTTTTCACTTGTTCTTTTAAGCAATAATGTATTCTCAGGGGTTAAAAATGAAAAGGGAAAAATAAAAGTTGGCTAGAAAGTTGGCTTTAATTTTAGATGGAACTGGTAGTTATGTCTGTGGTTAAGGCTGCCAAGCATTTTCCTTTGTTTTCAGCTAGTTATGAATTTTACCAAAATATATCTTTTTGGACTGAAATTTTCCATATCAAATGAAATAAAATGTTTTAGAACATTTTACAAATGGTTTTGGAACCAAAACAAATGGCTTCCTTCTTCTGTGAAACAGGTCATTTTTCCTATGATTATTTTTCCCCTGACTATTTTTTTCAAATGTCATAACAGCTCACATTTTTAAGCAGAAGCTTGAAATTTAGCAGGGATTGGCCCTAGGGTGAGTGAAATGCCTTAAGGTCCCTATGAAAATCCAGCCAGATGTGGAATCAAAACACATGGAAGAGGCAATATCTTTTATTAGACCAACTAGATATTTGCAAACTAATTATTTAATTATTTGCAAGCTTTTGGGCGCGCACACCCTTCATCAGGCACAGGAGAGAGCAGGGATAGCAAAAGTTCTCCAAAGTAGAAATGAAAATTGAACCTAGGAGAACTTTTGCAATCTCTTCTCCTTCTCAATCTCTTCTCCTATGCCTGATGAAGGATTAGTGTGCCTGAAAGCTTGCAAATAAATAAAATAATTTGTTTGCAAATATCTAGTTGGTCTAATAAAAGATATCACCTCTTCCATTACTTTTGATTACTTTTGCCTCTAGGCCAATATGGCTACAACCTAACTACCAGCCAGATTTGGATACATTTGAAAATAATAGAAATTACTATTTCAAGTAATGAAACTTGTTAGAGGCTGGATTCCATAATATCCAAAAAAAAGTCAATTTTCTATGAACCTCCAGCTCCAAAGAAATCCCATTGTGCCAGGGGCACAGGATCAGAAGAGGGGGAAGCCTCACTCAGAGGCATTCCCTAGACCAAAGAAAAAAAAAGAAGGAAACAGCATACCTGTTTCAGGGGCTGGGAGGAACAAGGAAATGCATGGCAAGAAACCGCTGGCGTGGTTTGTAAGCCGCGCCCATATTCAGCTGGAGCCAGGTGATGTCATGACGAGACGCCACCCAGTGGAGATGAAAGGAAGCCACAAAAGCGCGCGAGGAATGTCAAGGACTGGAGAAACGCTGGGGAACCACCAGATAGAGGGCGTCCAGCTGCTGCAGCCGGCAGGGGCAGTGGCGGCAACAGCAGCAGCTACAGCAGCAGCGGGGAAGGCAGCTGGAGCAGCAAAGGATCCCCAAGCCGGATTAGACCGACAGGGATCGAAGACGCTGTCAGGGGAGCCGGTAGGAAGGCCAGCAGCGGTGGCGGCAGCAACAGCAGCAGCTACAGCAGCTGTGGTGAAGGCAGCTGGAGCAGCAAAGGATCCCTGAGCCAGATTAGACCAACAGGGATGGAAGACGCTGGCAGGGGAGCTGGTAGGGAGGCTGGCAGCAGCAGCAGCAGTGACTGCGGTAGGAGCAGTGGGGAACCCCAGTGCTGGAGTAGCCTGGCAGGGATTGGAGGAACCAGCGGAGAGACCAGCAGTGACCACTGGGAGAGCAGGCAGGAGAGCCCCAATTCGGGGAAGCACAGGGCTGCAGTTCCCGATCAGAGGCGAAGCTCATGGGAGAGGACAGAGAGACCCCGACAGGTGGAAGCACAGGTCCTGACTCACAGGGCGCTCTAGCCTAGGGGTGTTAGGGGTGAACGGGTTATTAATCTCTCACTGGGGGTGTTCCATTTCCTTTGGGGTTCCCCCTCCCTTTATTCTCTTCTCCCATGCTTCTCTGGTAGTCACGGTGTTGGGTTTAGGTCATTGTTGATACACGTTGGGTGATCTAGGGGTCATCATCAAGTGGCAACACGGAGACTGGGGAAGATACCAGCAGGGGATAGCCACAACTAAAAGGAAGAAAGAAGATCCAAAGGCCTGTCTCAAAGGGTGGCGTGGTGCAGGGTCGGGGTATAGGGGAAGTTAGAGCCCCGTGAACATCTGCCAAGACATGTGATGGCCCGGGAGGCACCCTCTCAGGAGACCCCTCCACTGAAGAACCAATCAAAGTTGTGGCAGGAAAGTTAGGGGGTCATCCTGAAGACAGCCGAGGTGCACCCTGGGGTCCGCACGTAGGTTCCTGGCAAGCTAGAATAACTGCTCAAGCGAAGGCAGCGTGAGAGTGTCTAATAGAGCAGAGGCAGGTACACCCATAATGCCAAATACAATGTCTCTTGAGTACCTTCAATGGTTAAAACAGAGCTGGAGCTAAAATGGGGACATGTGGTAGCTGCCATTATTTTTCAGTTTTGTCAAAAGAAAGTGTACAACGCTGCAAGGCAGAATATGATCTCAAGTCACAATCTGATCTTTTCCAACTTTATAAGGTTTTATTATTGGACAAGATTTCATAGCTAGAGCTGATTAAAAAAACCTGAAAAAACTGAAAACCTGACACCCCAAAACTTACCAGTCTTACTAATGTCTATGTACCAGTTTTTGGAAGGAGCTTTTTGTGGTGTTTTTTTGTTTGCTTATTTTTTGATATATTAGGGGAAAGTTTTCCATTGAAAACAGAAACTTTCCACAAAAACTTCATTCTTCCAAAAGTCCATTTTTCTGTCATAAAGTCATGAAAAAGTTCTGTCATGAAAATTTTTCAAACAGCTCTACTCATATTGCTCATAATTAGGAGATAGGTAATCACCAGTCACCCATTTTACTAATAAGCTAACAAAGGACACACAAGGCCAGCTAACAGAGCTGGAAATATAATCCAGGTTTCTAATATGGCTAATCTCATCCATTTAGCTACACTGCCTTTTTAGAATAAATATGACAAACTTATATGTTTGACTATGCTATATGAAACCACCACACTCCCCTCCACTGCCAGGACAGAAACCAGAGCTTCTGATTCTCAGCATTCTCCTGCTTTCATGTTCCTCTCTAGAGGATGATCTCCAAAGAAATAATAACATATTACTTCTGTCATTTTGCCCAAGCGGTTCAGATCCTGAGAGTCAACGTAAGTGATTAAGCATAAAGAATCAGTATGCTTCCCTGTGACTGATTTTCTGATTTTCCACTTTATGTATAAATGCTATGCAATTACATTTTTAAAATCCTATATTAAAAGACTGCTAAGATTGCAAAGACAAAATTTCAGAAGTTAGAAAATGCTAGAACTCACCCATGGACTCCCAGTGGTCCCACTCATCCCTTCAATCCAGAAATTGCAGAAACCCTACTGAGTTGCCATAGAAGGTAAAAGAGGAAAGAGAACAGAAAAGAAAGAACACATTAATATACAGTAATTTAAAATATATGTTTTTTGAGTAATGGTAGAAGGCCAGCCTGTTTCTTGACAACAGGAAAATATTGAAGTGATTCTTCTGTTGCAGAGAACTCAGGAAGCCCACAACAGGCACATCCACACATGCAAGCATGTGCGTTTGCAGCAGCTCAAATAGAAATGGTGCAAATTTGAGCCGTGGCTTTTTGCCTCAGTGCATGTGCTCAGACATGCACTTTGTTGTGAAGCAAATTGTGCCATTTGGGGCAAAATAACCCTGCCTGGCTCCTCCCAGATCTGCAGCCATGGGGAGCTAAAGCTGGGGACACCTGTGCTGTCCCCAGCAGTATAAAAGCTGCCCTGTCCTGGCTCCATCCATACAAAACCTGTCCTGGCAAGCAACTCAGGGCTACTCACTTTCAGGAGCATCTGGGGCCTGGACAATTGATACCTGGGCACACTACCCCTTGTGCCACCTGGACAGCTGCAGCAGCATCCTAAATCCATTTTTAAAAATACCCCAAAATCCATGTTTTTCCACAGTCAAAACAAAAAACCACTCTGTACATATGCACGTGCACACACACGCGTGCGCACACACATATCTAGAGAGAGAGAGAGATAAGTTGGGTAATGCTTGATTGGTATATTTAAAATTTTTAAGCAGTTTGGAAACCTACCAGTGTCTCTATCATCATGAAAAAATAAATTCTAAATACCTATATGTGTTGTGTGCTTTTGGTTTTCTTCACTCATGATGGGGGGGTGATGGGGGGATGTGGTGTTTGCAGGAAGGGGTGTGGGAGAAGGTGGGTGGGTGTGTGTGGAGGGATGTGGGTTGGTCGGTGGAGTGGGGAAATTGCTGGGGGGGACTGTGGGTGTGGGGGACCTTGTGGGGGGGCTGCTCAGGAGGGGTGGGTACCCTGGCCCCCACAGGGTGCAGCGCCCCCCAGTACATGGAATGCCCCCCCCCCACCCAGGGTCCCAGATACCCCCTGGAGGGCTACAGCTCCTATCTCCAACAGGGCCCCAGCCCCCCTGCCCAGGGTCCCAGGCACCCTGGAGCCCCACCCCCCCTCACCCAGGGTCCCAGTTCCACCCTGGAGGGCCACAATCCCTATCTCCCACAGGGCCCCAGCTCCTCTGCCCAGGGTCTCAGGTACCCTGGCAGGCACGCCCCCTCAGGGTCCCAGCTCCACCCTGGAGGGCCCCTGCCCCCTTGCCCAGGGCCCATAACTAACCTTTAACAGCAGCAGCAAGGGACTATGTGCTGATCCCAGCCAGGTCCTGCCAGCTCTGGGGCTGCTTCTGCTGCCCAGCTGGGCTGGTCTCATGGCAGCAGGATTTGGTGCAGCATGTGGGAATGGCATGCTAGGTCCAGATGGGCCCTGGGGCCCCTCTGCAGCCCGGCTGGGCCCATGGTGACAGGACCTGGCATGGCACACAATCCCCATGTGCGGTGCCCAGCTGGGTTCTGCTGCCCTTGGGGCTCCTCTGCTGGGTGGCGGGGCTATGTCCCTGGGACTGCGGGGGTGTGGACCTTGCCCAGATCCCTGCAACTTGCTAGTCCAGCTTTGCACTGGAGCGGGTTACACGGCTGCAGGAGGCGCATACAGGAGCCACGCCTCCCAGAGCCCTGTGACCTGCTCCAATGCAAAGCCAGACTGGTGAGCCAAATAGGGCTGGGCCTGGTCCTCATCCCCCCTCCCCCAGCAGGCACAGGGGGCAGAGGCGGGAGCCGGCCCTGGGGCCTGGCCCATGGTGACAAGAACCAGCACAGCACGAGGTCCCTGCATACTGCGCCGGGTCCTGCCACCTGACCGGGCCCTTCCTATAGCAGTAGGACCCAACCCAGTGCCCAGGGACTGCACGGAGCTGAGCCAGGTCCTGACAGCCCTGGGGCTGCCGAGTGACATGAGCAGCCCCAGGGCCAGCAGGATCCGGCCTGGTTCTGCGTGGTCCTGCCGGGCCAGGCAGCACAAGCAGCCTGCGGACTGGCTTATGCTGCCTGGCCCACCCTGGCATGTGGGAACTGTGCGGAGCCGAGCCAAGTCCTGCCAGCCCTGGGGCTGCTCATGCTGCCCAGCAGCCAAGCAGCGTGAGCAGCCCCAGAGCCAGCAGGACCTGGCTCGGCTCCACTCAGTCCCCATGTGCCAGGACTGGGTCCTTCTGCTATAGGAAGGGCCCGGCCAGGTGGCAGGACCCAGTGTAGCACACAGGGATTGTGTGCTGTGCCGGGTCTTGTCACCATGGGCCAGGCCCCAGGGCCAGCTCCTGCCTCTGCCCCCTGTGCCTGCGGGGAGCGGTGAGGACCTGGCCCAGCCCCATGTGGCTCACTAATCTGGCTTTGCACTGGAGTGGGTCACAGGGCTCCGGGAGGTGCGGCTCCGTGGCGTCACCTCCCGGAGCGGTGTGACCCACTCCAGTGCAAAGCCAGACTAGCGAGCCACAGGGATCTGGGCCAGGTCCTCACCCCCCGTAGCCCCGGGAACATCACCTCCGCCGCTTCCCAACTGCCCCCCACATTCCTCTGCCCCCCGCATTCCTCTGCCACCCCTCACCCACCCACACCCATGAAACCTCCCTCCCCCAACTTACCTTGGACAGCACCAGGGGCAGCAGAAACACCAAAGAGAAGCTCTGGTCAAAATCAGAGCTTTTGTTTTGGAGGACTGGCTCCGGACACTGTCTTGAACTGTGCTTTGCTCTGTTCTATTGTGGAGCGGTTTTTTTAGACCCCTGGATATCCATTTATCATTAGTCATCATTATTTTGTAAATGTTATTACGAGGGCCATGGGGAGGCCATCTTTATTTTTTTAAACAAGATGGAACATATTACTGTTTACTATGTAAACTGATGTCCAGGATGGCTTTTAAAAGTCATTGCCTTTGCTCATTTTATTGAAAGCTACAATAGAGATAATCCTAATTTAATAATCCTTCTCCTATCTAAAGTAACCATCATTTGGGAAGATTATGTTAATAAATTTAGATTCACTCTTTGCATGCATGACTGTGACCACATATGGCTTTTCATTTCATATGGTCAGATAATCAATACCTTTTTGTGATTAATAAAGAACCTGGGGATCCCAGTTACGAAAAAGAGTTGCTGCCAAAAGAGATCTTCAAGAAAGACTTTCTATTAATATACCTTCTTGTTTCTTGACATGGATTTTTTAAGCCTTTACTCTGCAGCTGCAGTCTCATCTTACTGATGACCTGCTACATGAGAAATTTCAGTCTGGCTTCAGAGCTGGACCCAACCCAGCGGCTTCTGTCAACAGGATTTGTTATAATTTACTTATTGCAATTCAGAGTCCTATTAAATAAAGTCTTATCTGGCTAGTTCTGTTGGAAGTATTCAGTACTGTTGGTCAGCAAATACTGGAGCACCTTCAGCACCTTATGAAACTTTCAGCTTGAGAGTTAATAAGATGCAGGCCTCAGGTCACCAAAGATTTAAGTATGTGCTTAAGTAGTAATAAAGTCTATGGGAGTTAATACCTCCTAAAACCTAAGCACATGCTCAAGTACTTTTCCAGATAGAATAGTATTACTCACATGCCTAGAATTAAGAAACTGCTTAAGTGTTTTTGTGAACTGTAGTTTATTTCTGACGTACGTATCTTATTTTTTCCATTTTGTAACTATTAATGGATTTATTATTTTGCTGAATTTTTTTTGGAAAAAAAGATATATGTATCATCAAAATGGGTAAGCGATGGACAAAGAAACATCTTTGGTTACTACTTCTAATAATAATCAAAACATTTAAAACCTGAAAACAGGAAAATTTTAGCCTAATCCCAATTTTATTTTTTTGATCAAAATGTATGATTTCAGTTCCCATTTAGTGGAAAAAAACTTCCCATTTGCAACCATTTCATGTAACCCCTCTCATATATGTATGTGTGTGTCACCAATATAAACTCCCTTAAACTCACTTGATATAGGTCCCTCCCAAACCTAACAAAGTAGATGGGAAGCCATTCATTGAATTCATTAGACTTCTCATTGGGCCTTTAATTGCCTAGAACAATTATTTTAATTATTGATGTTTTAGTGCTATCTTGAAACATTCTCATAGAGGGGAACTCTAGTTCTCATTGTGCATCTAAATGGTGTTTTTTTAGCCATCTACCTGGCCATTTTTGGCTTTCCTTTATAGTGCAAATGTAAAAGCCTGCAAATGTGGACTGAGCATGCAGTAGGCCTACACACTAGCCAGGCACATAGAAGACTATGTTTGCACATATACCTGAGCACAGGTCCCATAAAAATTATGGAAGAAGAAGGCATTCCCATGTTTCAACCCCAATAGCAGAGTGCAGGAAGAAGGAGATTTGGGTACAAGGCTCAGCTTTCTAGCTGTGTAAGTTCAAACCAGAGAGTGTTTGAACTTGTGGATTTCATAATGAAATCAATTGTGCACTGATTTCATTGCATAATTTTCAGACCACCCCACTACAGGTCAGGCATTATCCAGTTTACCTCAGTAGCTTTCCTTCTCCACTGCCTCTTGTATTCAATAGCATTGCATAAAATGAAATGCAAGCAGCCCACTGAAGACATGTCTACTGTAATCAAAGCAATGCTGTAGGCTAGAAAGCAAGGCACGCTGCTTTCTAGGGCAGCAATCATTTCAGTGAGCCACCCTTTAGTTTCTTGTCTTCCTCCTGGCCCTACATATCTCCCTTACATGGCTGTACAGGAGGCCAATTTCAAAACCACTACCTGCATGTAGGTGCCAAAAATGCCACTTACACAGCTAGAAATCTGCATTTAGCACGCACTGGACTTGTCTACACGAGATGCTACATTGCCATAGTGACAAGCTATGGCAACATATCTTGTTGCTGTGGCAATGTAGCATCGGCAGGCACAAACCATTATGCCAAAGCTACTGTACAGTAGCAAAGAGCTACTGCACAGTAGTTCATTGCTACTGCACAGTATGGTTGGAAATGCCCTGCAGTTACTGTGCAGCCATTTAGTATGTGCTGAGCAAGTACTAAATAACTGCGCAGTAACAACCATGCAGTCAGCTGCATGTGTAGATGTGCCCATTGGGAAAACAATTCCACCTACTGGGCGCCTTTTGGAAGTACCAAAGCACAGCACAGTATGGGTAGTTACTGCACCAGGTGCATAGCACATAGTTAGATTTTGCTGCTATGTTACTGTATATACGGTGCACTATATGGGGGGAGCATGCTGCTACGGTAGCATTGCTGCCGAACATGTGTAGACCCACATGATTGCTACATTGCCATAGGGCGACATGTAGAAACACTCATAGTTTATTTTACTTCTGTTCAGATGAGAAATGTTATGGATAATTATCTATTTATACCAACAGAAAAGTTGGAACAAATCAAAGGAAGCTAAAATCAGCCTCAGATTGGGAAAAGATACCCAGCAGAGTAACAAAGGTGAGGTCACTCAAAGTACCAGCCCCAGACACCACACCATTGCAAAAATAGCATCAACAGCACTGCTGGTTCTTCCACCACTGCACTCAGCAGTCAAGCCACTGATCTTACCTTGTTCACTGCTGCTGCCTAGGGTGCTCAAGCTTCCAGTTACCCTGTGACTATATCTAGACATAACAAAAATGATTACCCCACTGAAGATTTAAACTGGCAGATATAGAGAGAAAAAGCAAAGAGAGAAAATAATATTATTTAATGATAGCATGTCTTTCACACTTCTTCTCAATTGTCTCATTATACTATATCTTAGAAAGCCAACCAACAAATGTCTGTTGCCTGATTAGATGCCAGAAGCACACCAGAAGAGCTGATTAGCTGTTAGTAGGAGTGGGGGGAAACAGCAGAGCACCCTGGGAGAAAAAAAAAATATTGGGACACTCTCCTGCAACCATCAAAAACGTGAAGATCAAAGAAAGTGCTTTACTAATGCAAGGAGCCAGAAACAGTTTCTCAGGTCTCCTAGAGGAGATGTTACTATATTGGCTGGTCTACTTTTCATTATGACTTAATGGATTTGTATTTTTTCTTCTTTTTTTTGGTCTTTGGGCCAAAATCTGTTAATGTATTTATTATATGCTTTAGGAACATGTTCAAATAGTAACAACTCGCATGACTGCTTGAAATTATCCTGAAAACTGCAAGCACAATTTACTGACGTATAGACCTAACTTATTAACAAGGTTACACACCATTAATGTGGGAATGCCCCTGCACAATGTATTCTAAAAAGTATTGAACACACATAAAAATAGAGAAGACTCATAATTTTGCTTTCCACAGAGATTTCCATGTGCCAGTTCTCTAGCTGTGCAAAATTCACAAGAATAATGTGCTGCTGAAAGCACAGTTAAATCTGAGGAAACTAAAAGTGATGTGAATTCAAGGAACACAATACATTTATTTTCATGTCTATAACAAACACTTGCACATAGATGTGCATACAGACACTTATATGTGTACACACATGAATCTGCCAAAGTTTATCATTTGCAAAAAAGGAAGACAAGAAGGTGGACAATGTAGCAGGACGTGAAATGATATTAGCCATATACTCAGATTATAAAATAGCAGCATTCCAGTCCAAATCTGCTCTTGTGTTGTTTGCTAAACTGAACACGTTGTCAACTCTTAAGTAAGTAAAACAGCAATAATGTATGGATAGCATGAAATGATTGTAAGAGCACATAATTTTACAGAAGCCATATATAGGCCTCCTTATATATACAAATCTGATCAAATAGAATTGGCTGAATATAACATTCTTAACATAAAGTAAATAATAACTTACACTGGTGGTGCTCCACCCCTGGCTCACAGGCCGGATCCAGCCTGTGGAGTCATGTCGTCCAGCCCACAGGACTCCCCATGGGTTTGAAAATTTGGCAACAGGGGAACATGATACTACCAATTTTCCAAACCTGTGGAATATGTGGGGATGCAGGAGGAGATGCAGGGGTTGATCCAGCCATGCTGGGCCCAATCTGGGCATGCAGGGTCAAGCCAAAGGTGTGTGATCAGGGTGTGATCTGGGTACACAGAGCTAGGCCAAGGTGGTACAAGGCCCAATCCAGGTATGTGGGACCAGGCAGAGGTAGCACAGAGGCTATTATGGCCACACAAGGCCCAATCTGGGCACACAGGTCTGGGTTGGCATAACGCAAGATCTGGTAATGCAGGTTCTGATCTGGCTGTACAGGGCCAGGGAGAGGTGTTGTGGGGCTCAATCAGGTGCTCAAAGCACAATCTGACCACATGAGGTCAGGCAGAGGCAATGCAGAGCCCCATTCAGGTGTACAGGGTCCAATCAGGCTACATGGGATCAAGCTGAGGTGGCATAAGGCCTGATCCAGGCATGCAGGGTTACTCCAAGGTGGCATGGGGCTTGATCTAGGTATGCAGGATGAGGCCAAGGCAGAGCAGAACTAAGCTCCAACCCTGAACAGGACCTGGTCCTCAGGGCCAAAAGACTGAGCACCCCTGACCTATGTTCTTGAAATTTTTAGAAACAGACCTAGTCTTTAATTATGGAAAGATGGTGCACGGCACTTGTGTGACAATGCCTTTTTAAAATAAAGGCTTGGCTGTTTCTGTTAAAAAACCATGCCACAAATGACAAAAGGTAAGCATAGGGTATACTGTTAGAATGATGCCTCAAACCTATCGGCATCAAAAGAAATCGATGGTTAGCTTTTTTTGTAAGTGGAGAGGGCTACTGAGGTCTTGTATGCGCTGTACAAGGCCCTGTCACAAATGTATTCCATGAATTGGGGGAGCAGAGGAATGTAGACGTGAGATGTGCTCCTCATCTCAAGTCGAACCTGGAGAAGGCAGGGCTGTGGTTAGGCTGGGTGTCCCCCCGCTCCATACCACTAGGAGTCTAAGTGTCTTACGGCATTGTTACGAATGTTCTGGGTGTGGGGGGAAGGCACT
This sequence comes from Alligator mississippiensis, assembly GCF_030867095.1. Lineage (NCBI taxonomy): Eukaryota > Metazoa > Chordata > Crocodylia > Alligatoridae > Alligator > Alligator mississippiensis. The sequence continues at coordinate 118,151,512 of NC_081825.1, forward strand.
TTAATTAGAGCATCTCATGATGCCTGGAGCATTTCATGTATCAGTGTCCCCACACTTCAAAATGGCAGTGAGGGCACTTTATCTAAAGCTCATCAAATGAGCTTTAGTTAAAGCATCCCTGCCACCATTTTGAAGAGGGAGGGATGCTGATACATGAGACGTGGAGGCTAGCTGGAGCGCGCTAATTAGAACGCTCCAGCAGACTCAATTAATCAAGTCTGCTCTGACATGCTGTAATTATAGCACATCGGAGCAGCCTCCCGGCTCATGTACAGGCACCTTTAGAGACCAACTTTGCACCCTTGCACCAACTTTGAAGCACAATCCTTCCTTCAGTTTTCTCCATGCTGTGAACGGCTCCTTTCTCAGCATTTTGCTTTAGAAGGCATAACAGAGCCCTAATAAATCATGTGGCAGGGTTCCAGAGGAGAGGAATATCTGACTAGGTATTGTCCAGAATAGAAACAAGTATTATTGTTTCAAGAGATGGCCCATGTTATCAACAATTAGACAGCCATGGAGATCAGAGCCTAACAAATGCCTAGAGGAACAGATACACACATGACCTACATCTTCTAGAGATTTCATAGACATTTGGGCTGGAAGGGACCCGAGAGGATCATCGAGTCCAGCCCCCTGCCCCAGGGGCAGGAAGTCAGCAGGGATCACAGGATCCCAGCAAGATAAGCATCCAAATGTGTCTTGAAGGCATTCAAAGTGGGTGCTTGAACTGCCTCCGGCGGCAGGCTATTCCAAACCTTGGGGGCTCAGAAGTTCTTTCTTACGTCCAGCCTGAATTGGTCGCAGCGGAGTTTGTGACCATTTGATCTTGTCATCCCTTGGGGCGCTCTGGTGAACAGGTTCCCCCAGATCCTGATGAGCACCCCTGATAAACTTATAGGTGGCCACCAGATCACCCCTGAGCCTGCGCTTTTCCAAGCTGAAGAGTCCCATGGCTCTCAGCCTCTCATCATAAGGTCTGTTTTCCTGACCTCTGATCATGCATGTGGCTCTCCTCTGCACCCTCTCAAGCTTCTCTACATCCTTTTTGAATTATGGAGCCAAAAACTGGCTGCAGTACTCCAGCTGCAACCTCACCAAGGCCGAGTACAGTGGAAGAATGACGTCCCGGGATTTGCTTGAGAAGCATCTGTGGATGCAAGCCAGCGTTTTGCTCACTTTACTAGCTGCAGCATCACACTGAAGGCTCATGTTCATCTTGTGGTTAATCCTGATCCCCAAGTCCCTTTCATCTGTAGTGCTAACCAGCGTAGCACTGCTGAACCTATAAGCATGCTGCAGGTTTTTCCTCCCAAAGTGGAGAACCTTGCATTTTTCAGTGTTGAACACCATCAGGTTCTCATCCACCCATTTCATGATCCTGTCAAGACCTGCCTGGATTACCCTCCTGTCCTCAGGTGTGGAAGCTTTACCCTAGAGTTTGGTGTCACCGGCACACTTGGCCAGTCCGCTTCTGACATCAATGTCCACATCATTGATGAAGATGTTAAATAGTATAGGCCCTAAGACAGAGCCTTGAGGGACCCCACTGGTGACTGTGCACCAAGACAATTGGCTCCCATTGACCACCAGCCTCTGGGTCCTACCACGGAGCCAATTCCCCAGCCAGCTGATCGTGGTGAGTTTGAGGCCGCAGCTAGCCAATTTAGCCAAGAGGTGATCGTGGGATACCAGATCGAAGGCTTTTTTAAAGTCAAGATATACAACATCAATCTCTTCCCCTTTCTCTAGGTGATAAGTCACCTTGTCATAAAAGGAAATGAGATTGGTTAAGCAAGACCTACCCACAACAAACCCATGCTGGGTATCCCTCAGGATATTGCCTTCAGCTAGTCTGTTAAGGATGACCTCTTTGATAATCTTTTCCAAGACCATCCCCAGGATAGAGGTCAGGCTGATGGGCCTGTAGTTTGCCAGATCTACTTTCCTCCCTTTCTTGAAGATAGGCACTACATTGGCCCTCCTCCAATCTTTGGGCACTTCACCAGAGCACCACTAGCTCTCAAAGATTCATGCCAGGGGCTGAGCTATGATGCTTGCCAGCTCCCTGAGTATCCTTGGGTGTAACCCATCAGGGCCGACTGACTTGAAGGTATCTAGCCTGTCAAGGTGTTCCTTCACGAGGTCAGCTTCGATGGAAGGTAAAGAATCTCCCTCACCTGGGCCTACTTAAGATTATTTAAGTATTATTATCACTCTGATAAAATGTAACAAAAATACTTAAAAGCACAATCCCTCAAAATTTTCCATACTAAAATTGTCTCATTATCAGGGTTGCAGCTGATTTGTTTTGTGCCTGTTTCAATCACCATTATCTGAATTGAAAATGGCACCAAGTAGGAATATGAAAGAATTGTCTTCTTCTCCCCACCACCAACAAGTTGAAGGAAAGAGAATAATTGCCTGAATATTATTTACTCTTAAATTACATTAACATTAATAGGTATCTGATAGTGAAGTAAATGAGTAATGTGCAGACTCTTTTTTAACTTCGCATTTATAAAGGTTCTTTCCCTGGAGAAAAGATGCCATCAAATTATTATTCTTTGGGCTGTTATTTTTAATACTAATAAATGAAGACTGGGAAGGTAATAATCCAATATTTCCATCAAATCCATACTAAAAGTTCAATAAGTTGCATATGTTCATATGCATATGCGTGTACATAAGTGTTTGTAATAGTTTGCTTTGTTTGCTGCACTCTTGTGATACTATTATACTTCTTTTTGTTAGCCACTAAGAGCTTTTTTTAGTACTGTATAAACCACCGTGCTGATTGTTTCTAGACTAGAAGAATCGTACTTTGATGGTACTTCTTGTGCTGTTACTATTTATTATTTGTATTGTGGTAATGCCTAGTGTTGTGCTAGTTGCTAGGTATGGCACAAACAGCTCACAAAGAGATGGACCCCTCTCTGAAGATTTTATAATCCAAAAATAAGACTGCAGTTGTAAGATGAATACTACAATCTAACAGGGGAACACAAGGAAATCATTTAAGAAAAGAGGTAAGCAGTAGTCACAGCACACCAGCTGCCTAATTCAGTGATTCTCATCCAGGGTCTCATAGCACCCGGGGTGCATATTATTAGGCACGCAAATATGATTCACAAGATAAACCCAAGAATTGCAAATAAAAATATATAGTGTTAAAAACATTCTGATCTGTTGTGAGCTTGCTGAGTTCTTTTCAACAGCAGAATTGCTTTATTAGTTTTCTGTAATCAAAAAATGAGTGAAAACTAAGAGATGATGGCATTTTCCAAGGAGTATCTTGAGTCTAATGAGAGGTGCCTTGAGGCTAGGAAGGTTAGGATCCACCAGCCTAATCATTTGCATCACAGCAGATAAATTTTAGGTAGTATTTAAAAAAGAGGGCAACGAAGCATTGTGTGGCTATTTCTGAAGACCTTCCCTCACATAAAAGGAGAGGCATAGAGGTACAAAGCTGCTTGCTGGAAAATGTTTTCAATGTGCAATCAAGACTGGAAAATGTTCAGAATGAAAGCAAAAGTCAATACCTGAATATTTTATTAATTTCCTTAAATACTACCTAGATAAAAATCAGAACACAATAGCAAGTAGAATTTACACATATATAATTGGAAAATGATCAGGCCTCTTCATTGTGCAGTGACAGAAGGCCTAGGGCCACCAGGACCTACAGCTCTCCCTCCCCCACAGTGACTACAAGGGAACCACTCCTGGACTTCCAGTTATGCCATGGATAAGCTAAGAGAAAGCTCAGGAAGCACAGGCCTCTTTGACTGCTGAATGATCTAATGAGCAAAGAACGGGCATCAGTGACTGCTGAATGACTTGATAAGAAAATAAAAAAAACACAGCTTCTCTTTGGAGAAGCTGATCCAAAAAAGGGAATGTTAGGAGTTAAGAAACAATTAATGAGGCCAGATTCTGAGTTAAGAGAACAACCAAAGATGCCAGGTGTGAGAGCTTAGCAAAAAAGAAAGTAAAGATGAGCATCTTGGCTTTGGGTATAAATATAGATGCTGGAAGGATTGTTTCTTTAAAGCAACCTAGGAGGGCATAATTAATGCACGGTGTTGCTACTATTGTTCTGGGCAGTTTCGCTGAGTTGGGGTGATTACTGAACAGACCAGTTACCTTGCTGTCTAAGTGACAGTAAACCTCTCTGAGTTTTCACCACCAAACATTAATTTGAGTCATTCTTTCTGCATTGCACCTGGGCTCCAGAAGGCTGCTCGAGGGCAATTACCACTTAGGGCTCAAAGACTCCAGCAACCTGAAAATGACAGCAAGCAAGAGGCTACCCTAAAACACATGTCTGAACAACAGCCACTAAAGTCTAGGACAGACATTGCATGAACCAGTTTGAGCCAAATCAGTTAAGTCTGATACTACAGGGAGGGGGGCATTAAGCTACCTGTTAATTAGCTCCAAAAAGCCTGTCTGACTCTGTCCCCTCCCACACCATGGACTGTAGCCAGCAAGTGGTCTGCTAGCTAATGCTAAGATGTCTGTGAGGGATGGGGGAATGCCTGCTTAGCACAGAGTGGGAAGGAAATGGGGGGAGCAGAAGCCAGGGAGATGCTGCAGAGACCGCGGGACTGTAGCTAGGGAGCATAGAGGAGGGGCCAGCCCTGCTGTGGAGCAGAAAGCCCCTCCCGGCCAGAGAGCATGCCGGGATACTGAGGGTGTCTGGTTTATCTTAAACCAGCAAAAAGTCTGGGACAAACATTGAATAAACCTGTTTGACCCAAATCAGTTAAGTCTGATACTACATTCAACCAGGTTTATTTCAAACTGGTTTTAGCTATTTTGAAACTGGTTTATGTGCACTGAACATCTGTTCTGTTACAGGTTTAAATCCGTTTCTGATCACATCCTGTCTGATCACATCATGCAGGACCTGTAACAGAACAGATGTTCAGTGCACGTAAACTGGTTTGAAAATGGCTGAAGCTGGTTTGAGATAAACCTGGTTGAATGTAGTATCAGACTTAACTGATTTAGCTCAAACCGGTTTATGCAATGTCTGTCCCAGACCAATAGGAATGGCAGTGAAGGTTGCAAGCTAATAACCAGGATGCCAAGAGAGGATCCCAAACAGAGTACTCCACCTAGCACTCAGTGATTCTTGAAGACACCTAAAGAGCTACTGCACACTGCCTAGTTAAACTCTGCCTGAAGACATGCAGAGACAAGGAAAAGGAAGACACCTCAGAGTACCTTGACCCCCTGCAACTCCTTCCTGGTCTTGTAAATGAACACCTTGGCCGAGGCTAGGAGGAGACTGACCAGCTATAAGGCAAAAATATAATTCTTAAGACCCCCTATTTTGTCTTAATTTTATAGCACTCGCCAATATGTGATTAGACAAAATAAGGGAGTAGTCTTGTGCCGTAACAAGTGCTTACAGCTCTAACTGAGTTTAAATTTGCCAAGGATACTCAAGCCTCATAAGTGTTCAGCTTCTTGCAGGGCTGTACTCCAGGAACTAGTTTTTTTTTTAAGACAACCCCCACCAAAACAAAATAAAAAGTGGTTTTAGGATAAAATATGACTTTTAAAGATCCATTGACAATTTTTCCCCCTCTGACACCTCTTTAAAAAAAAGGATCAGCTGAAACAGCTGGAAAAACACTTTTTCTATCACTTTGTTAAGGGTTACACCACAGGATAACTTTTGGACTATCACTTGGATGGATGAGGATTTTACTATTTATGAATGTGATTTTCACCACAGGCACACACCATCTGACTGGCCTTTTGCAAAAGTCTGCAAAACTTGGCTGCAAATTGTAATGCTCTTGACCTTTTGATATTTCATTATGTGAGTTGCTGATCAGGCTCTTATACTCCTCTGTTTGAAATGGAGATCTCACTCTCAAACTCTACTGAGGCACATTCCTCTGTTAAACCATAAGGAAGATTTGCCTACACAGAGGCAGAATAGGGTCTACAGGATTTGGACTAATAGCTGTAACTTGATAATGGTAGAAAGTTGTCAGGCTGTCAAAAGGCAAAGTATTCCAAAAAACTGAATTGTGAGGGTTTAGTTATCCATTCCCACCATTATTACATGTGATAAATCTTCTTATGCTACCTTGAAAACTTACCCTTTCCTGATGTTCAGGAACTAGTGATAATGCAGGGCCAGGTTTTGAACCCCTTACTTACTTGTTCAAGTAATCTCCTTGACTTCAATGGAGCAATTCTGTGAAGTAGGCATAATACTATTTCTTTATTAGGAAGGAGATTGAAATCCAGAGGTTAAAATGGATTGCCCCAAACTACATGGTGAGTTACAGCAGGACCTATAAAAATCCAGTTTTTCTGGTCCACACCACTTTGTCCACTGCTCTGTTTGGTGTTTTGAAGTTGTATGGACCTACGAATAAATATGAACAGCAGAGTAAACAAAATTATTGGGCTGAGCCAAGGCTGCACCATACATGATATTATTTCAGGGAAAACAATGAAGACAATGGAAAAATCTAATCTTGTGACAGTGTGCTCAAGAATACAAATTGGCACAATATTAATACAGCAATAAATATGGCAACAATATGTGCAGAGTCCATTGTCATATGTATGTGAAGAATGTAATCAGACTGTTATCTTATGACCTTCTCAGATGCTACTCCAATGCCTTGATTAAATACAGACATATTTAAAATAATCAAAACTCAGAATGTGCACCATGCCCACAATGACTCCTATTGAAATCAATGAGAGCCTTTCAGTGAATTCTTAGTAATGGAATTGGTCCATAGATAGAAAATTTTACAGCTCTTTTTCATTTTTGAGCTTTTTTGTGTTTTGTTCAATGATACTAAGGCTTGCCTGATGCAAATCCCACTGACATCAGTAGACAGTTTTAATGACTTCAATGGACTAAGGCATAGAATCAAGGGAGTAACAAAAAACATCCCCACAAACGTTTGAATTATATATTTTATTTACTTAGATTATATTTGCTCCCACTTATATTCACTTTTAACAAACATTTATAGCAGCAAAATTCAAGCAAAGATTCAGAGAGCAGGAAGTGTTTGTGGAGGTAAACATTTTCCTAGGAGGGCTGATACACACAAGTTCTCTTGTTAAGGTTTAAAACATTGAGTTTATGTAAAATTTTGGATATGTACACAGTTTAAATGTGTTTTCCACCATTCACTTCTCCTACCAGTATAACTACATCTTTTAGGGTGACACGTGATGCATGGCACAATTAGTCTGGAGTGATTTACCCCAAATTTACTCCATAATAAATAAGAGCAAACACAAGACAAGCTCTCTTAAGCTAGTTGCTCACAGTCACTTTTATTAAGCAAGCAGATGACCCAGAATAAAACTGAGTAGTGGGGGTGAACATATAACCAGTGTAACTAGCAACTTATAACTTACATCACTTCTCAAAGTTTAGGGTTGAATTTATCCTAGGGTGGAGTTATTTACATAGGTGTAAGACTGCATGTTGAATGTCTGCTCTACTTTTATCCAAGAGGAAAAATCAATTTTCTCCATAGTAAATGTGCTGTATGTCTGCACCCTCTTTCCTATTATTTAGTCATAAACAGTAAAGACAATCACAGTCAAGAGTGACATTTCTTAAATTTAAGATAACACCGGTATGTTTCTAATGCTACTTAAATTCCTGGCCAGAATTGGCAGAGAGATTACCCTTGGAAGCAGAAGGTATACTTTGCAATTCAAAGCCTCCGCAGAAAATTACAGTGCCAATTACTATAGTGATAAGGACAGTAGAAATTACAGAATTGTGATCTTAAAGCAGGGCTGGTAGGTCTGCCTAAGCTCAAAGCTGCTTAATGCTTTCCATTGTAAACCCTTGTTTTCAATTGCTTATAACTTTACCAGACTGTAACTGCTGGGACTGAATTTTCCATGCTAGTTCTCTGTTTCAGGCTGCAATTCAGGTATTTCCAGAAGGAAATCTGGGGAAAAGAGACTGGGTTTTAGTGTTGAAAGATTTTTTTTTTCATGGCCTTAATCCCAAATTTTGGAGAAAGGCTTTGTAAATTGGCCTTTGTGCCAGGGATGTGCTCTTGTAATTCTTTGTGATTGTCTCTCTAAATTTGCCTATGTTATATACTCAGTAGACACTTGCTAGAGCTAATAGCTCAAGATTTTATCCTTACTGGAGCCTCTCACAACCCTGAGTGCTAACCAAACTGCCTAGCCACCATCCTCACAGAACGTTTAAGCATACTTAATATCCTGACAGCTCCTACATGTGCTTAGACTGCACGCTTTCCAACTACAGTGTGACAGAGCATCTTCCCTTCTGCTCATAGCTATCCTTAAGAAGCCAGACTTTCCCTATAATCACTGCTCCCAATTGTTGTGGGCTGGAGGGAAAGAAGTGGTCAACAGAAGTGAGAGCAGATTTCCTTGTCCTTTCAGCATCTGATTATGGCCTTCTAAACTACAACACAACAGAGCATGTATATATGAGGCAGGGTTTCTGCATGAGTATGACAAGTATAGTAGTTAAAAGTTCCAGTTTTCTTCTTACTTCTAGTCATTTTACAGCAAATCCATAAATATACTTCATATTCACTCTCACTTTTAACAGCGTATGTTAGAGAAATAGAAGTTTGCACACAGGCAGAAAATCTTACAGAAACTAGGTTTTTCAAGGAGGAATTATTTATTCAGGAAAGGACTGCCTGGGCTAGAAAAGAAAATGTGGAAAATGTTCCAAAATTCACTGAACTTGCCTTTTTCTGCTACCTCTCCCTAAAGTGCTCCCACACTGTCCCTGAAATAATCAAAACTTCCATCACCAAGCATAGTGTTCTCCTGTCAACTACCTTCTCCTAAATAAGGAAAAAGAAAGAATGTGACACTGTTTTTGAATTTCAAATATCAAAAATTCACAGCTGCTAGTAATACCTACCATTCAGAGGAGGAAATGTATTTGTATAAAATGGCTTTCAAATGCATATTTTAAAAAATATGGATGGGGGGGAAACCCAAATCTGCTAACATCCCAGGAAAAAAACCTGCCACAAGTAGCAAATATATTATTAATGGAAAATCATTAGTATAGATCTCTGTGCATTTTTAAATATTATCATAATTTCAATTTTTGCACAGAGCTTTTTCACTTAGCCATTTCAAATGACTGTGCAAGTAACATTGTCCTCAATTTTACAGATGAAGAAATTCAGAATATAGTTTCTAATACTAATACTGCTACCTACGGCTTCCCTTTAGCCTTGATTCATTGACCATCCATATTAAAAATCCCATTCTTTGCCTCCCAGAAATAGTCCAGCCTCCACCCAGAAGCTGTCCTTAATATTAGAGTTCAAAGCTGAGCTCCCCTAGTCCTCCTCCTTCCCAACACTTGCACTGTGTTTTGTAATGACTGGAAAGCTGCAAGACAAAGAACAGGAAGTCCTGTCCCCAGTGCCCATAACTATTGTCAAATGCGCAAAGGGAGAGATAGGTAATGGGTGTGAATCCCAGCCGGTTCTGAGTTTCCTGTTCTCTTTCTTACAGGAATCCACCTACCCCACTACTTGTCTCTACTTCTATGGTTCCTCCATGCGGCCACCATGATGTAGCAGACAAGGACGAGAAGCTTATGTGGAACAGGACAGTTGAGGAGGATCCTTCAATTTCCCCCAAAATAGAGATGCAAACATGCCCCTGGGCACAGAGATTTTTTTTTTTTTAAGATCAGACAGTAAATTGGAAACAGAGCCAGGAACAGAACAAAAGTCTCCTGACTCAACATAGTGTGTTCTGTTGACTGGAACATATTATCTTTCTAAATTATACATTGAATTTTGACTCAGCCTTTTAGGAATCTCTAGTTTTGTTAAAACACATTCACATCTTCCATTTGAGTTGTCCTAAAGCTTCACTGCATTTCCAAGCAAAATTCAAGTCCTACAGCCTCAAAGGAAAAAAGGCTGTATCTGAGCTGATGAGAAAAGGGGTAGTGGTTTCTTTAAGAGTCCCTCGCTTTCCCCTTCCCCAGAGACAGAGGAAGTCTGGGAAAGGCATCACCTAAGGTGACATGATATCCCCTGTTGCTACCCTAATGTAACTCATGCTAACCTGGAGAGACTCCCCTTGGGCAGCTGGGAGCAGGAAGCTCAGTCCCTACGGCCCACTCAGTCTGTGGTCTTGCTACAGACTGACAACACAGTCCTAAGGTGATAGGAAGATTGTTGGAAACTTAAATAAGCTATTCGCTCCTGTCTCTAACACCTGAGCCTCTGAAAATGCCTAGATATACTGGAATATCTAGTACCTTCAATACTTTGCTTAATTACAGAATACCTTTTACTCTGACCACATGACCCCCCTCTGTGAATCTTTTTAATGCCCCTTTGTTCTCCGGCTCATCAAACATAAGCTGTTTAGCTCCGCAGACTACGCCACCTATCATCGTTCATAATCAGGAGGTCAGCTTCTAGTTCCCTGATATCACTCTTCATTGTCCACTTTTTCCAAATTAATGCCCCTCATGTCTAAGATGAACTCTCCTTTAAATATCTGACAAGCTCTATCATTGTTCTATTCCTCCTCAGAACTCTGTGGCTATGCCTACAAAAACTTGGCACTGTTTAGTCAATTGGCGCCTTTCTTATAAAATATTATCTCATTGTTTCTTTGTACTCCCCAATCGGTCTGCATCCATCCATTGTCTCTTGTCTTACGGTTCAAGCTTTTTGGATAGATTACTTTCTTTTTGCTCTATGTTTGTTCGGTGACTAGCACAATGGGATCTTAGGCTATAACTAGGATTCAGAAGTGTTAGAGTAGTAGAAAAAAATAATACTTATTTTTCTATCTTAAAGAGTGCACTAGTGGATGAATGAACAAAAATCTTTTGTATCTTAACTACAAGAAAAATAGTGATTTACTTTTGAATATAGGCCAGATGTTCAGCCAATAAAAACTGCTCTAACTCAATAGGGTTATACAGATTTATACAAACTGAAGGTCACTCCCTATGCCTTTGAAATCTCAGAAAGAACTCTTAAGGACAGTTTTGGCTGTATTACAGCACTACCATTAGATTACCTGTAAAATATTTGGTGGCAATACTAGGCCAAATCTTTCAGTTATATTTTGGCTCAGGGAAAAATAAACTATTTTCAATTAAATAAAATGAAAAAGTGTCAGTCAATTATTTAGATATATTCAAATCTGATGCCAATAGAAACACTAGTAAATTATATTACACATACACCCCTTTAAGGAAAATGTATGGAAGCACTGAAAATTTCTGGGCATGGTAGACTTTATATATTTCAATTAAAAGCCTACAACTCATGTCATAACAGTTTCCAATAGAAGTAAATTCAGTCCATTGGCTCTCTTTAAATACTAGTAGGCTAATATTTTAAATCTAAAATCAAGCTAATAGATGTTAGATGTTCAGCTTAAGGTTTATGGCAGAATCATGATGAGTATCATTAAAAAGTGCTCAATTTTAAAAAGTGTTATAATAATCTTTCAGATGATCTTTTTGAAATTTTTCACTTTGCCAGTGATAGAGTGTATAAATGTAATCGCTTTGCCTAAATACATTATAACTTCTGATTAAAAAAAGACATCCTTATTATTGCCTCTAAGATCTAGTTGGGTCATTTGGAAGAAACATCTGCATAAGTTTCAGTCATCCTGGGGTATGGAATGAATAGATCTGTATATATTGTAAATTTTTCCATAATGACTCATGGATTGGCTGGGTCTGTTTCAAGAAGAAAATTCCTGAGAGGTAAGGTAAATTTGCCTTTAAAGCCTTTAACTGGGAGTTATCTGAAAGAAAAGGAAAACCAGCATTCAGTTGACAGCTGTTTACATGGCTTGTGTTGGAGTAGTTTTAGGATCCCCCTCATCATTTAGTAATGCTAGATAATAGGTTCAACACAGCTCTGTAGAGCACTTGAATAAGAAATATCATCAAAATATGTCCCCTTAAAGACTATTATGTTACTGCCTGTAAAAACATTGGAAGCAAAATGACCATCTCTCTCTATCTTTCCAAGGACACTTTAAAAGGTTAAGTGTTTGGCTAGACACACACAGAAATGCATGTGTGTGGGAGAGGGGATAGATGGTTGATGGAAGTTAGACAAAAGATAGACTCAAAAGTACAAAGGTGCCTTTCCTTACCAAGATGAATCAAAATCTCACTCATCCTGAGAAACATTCAGAACAATACTAAAATGAGAGATTGCTAGCCATGTGAATCCAAATCCCAAAGACTGAAGTAGATGTGGACATAGATATGGATGTAATTGTTTAAGCTTTTAAAACCTTTGAAAAGGGATATTTTCTGCTTGAGATTGTTTTTACTGAAGTCAGTAGAAATTGTGCCATTGATACTAAATTGGAATAGGATCAAGCCAAAAAGAATGAGGAATATGAATTTCTTTTCTGTAGGATAACACATATGACTATTTTTCCCTTGTCTTCCTTCCAGGACAAAATCTTTGCTGGTATTAAAAGCTTCCCTGATATTAATAATTTTACACTTGGGTTTAATCTGGCCCTAAAAAGAGAAAAGAAAACAAAATGGGATACTTTAGTAAATCCATACAGGTCTACACAGTTTTGCTAAATCCATATCCCACACTTGCTTGCTGAATCTGACAAGGTTGTGACAGCATGTCTTTGCCATTAAAACAACACATTTTGATTGATTTGAAAAGTTAGACATTCCGCCATTGTTCAGAGGAGAGACTGAAGAAAGTGGACTGATGAAGAAATGTATATGAATCACTTTGTGTTCAATTGCCTTAAGAGAGACGACATGAAAAAAAAAAAAAAAACTTGATACTTTAACTTTAAAAAATACTATGCTGTATCATCCTGTATCAACAACAGTAAGGGTTAATTATTAATATTTTTAATAAATGGAATAACTGATAGTTTGGCATATATAATATAATAGCAGTCTCTGAGGTAGACCAATATATAACATATATATATGCCAAACATAATATATATGCCTTTGTCACCTACCATAAGTAGAGCGGAGGACCCTGGAATGAATCTGGGCTCTGTGCAGCACTTCCAGAGTTGCTGCTTCCTCTGGTCTGGTGGCTTACAAGTCCAGAGAGGTATTTCCAGCTCTGGGGAGGGGCCACTGGGAAAAGTTGGCAGAATCATGCCAGAGAAGATGAACTTCTCCATCCGAGAAGGGCATGCAGCCAGCGACAGCTGAAATACATGGGCTGCATGTATAGGATGTCCAGGAGGATCACCAGGACAGACAGATGCCGAGACGTAGAACACCATGACGATTGTGCCCTCTCCATGGGACAGGTGCCTGTAAAGAAGAGTCAGGTCAGATATAGCTGAGGCAAGCAGAGAATAGAGGAAGGGTTGAGGAACAAACGCAAGGTGGTTTGCCCTTCTCTTAAGGACTGTGTTGTATCCAGGAAGGCAGCCACCCAAACGGGTTGGTCTCCCTCAGAGAGTGCTATTAGAATCATATAGGAAGCAGCTATGAGGGGGCTAGCTTTTTTATCAAGGGTACTGAATTGATTCAAGTGGGGAAACTGCCTGGAGGGGTTCACATTCCCACTAGGAGAATTTGTGATTGACTGATACTGAACCAGCCCAGAGAGGCCTCTGTCATTCGTGGGACTGAAAAACTAATACTTGAAGTGGGGAACACTTGGAAATTTGCTGGTTGTAGCTTGTGGAAGGTCAGACTCCTCATTTTCTTGTGACCTTATTCTCAGTTCTTGTGGTGGGACCAGCAAAGGGCCCTGATCCCAACCTAACTCGTTATGGTAGCCCAAAGGTTGCTGGTCAGGGCCAACCTGAAATAATGCATGCAGGAATGAATTCCACTTCAGGCATACAGTGCCAGTGGAGACTGGGAGATAGTTGGATCCTTCACTTCATCTCCTGTTAGGACCAGGGTATCATCCTACATTCAGGAAGGGGTAAGAGCAGGGTATAAGGGAGGTGGAGCCCCATGAAGAGTCTTTGTCAGCAGGCCTAAAGTATCACTCATGGGAACTGGCTTCCCCTGAAGAGGAAAAACCAAAAGTCATGGCAGGCAACAGGGAGACACCCCAGAGCACTTGAATGATATTGTGATGCCTCACCCTGTCATCACTTAACAGAAGGACAGCAGGCTGCAGGGGGCCTAGGCCCTATAATACCTACAGTTGACACCATGCTTCCTCTTCTACAAGGCTGCTAGACACTTTACTAGAATGATGGCTAAAATGGAACCCTGTGAGTTTGAACCCCGTACTTGATATAATTTTTAAACAATCAGAAGTGTAGCTCTTAAAATGCTCCCATTGTCTGGCTTCTTCTACTTAATGTATTTTCTAGTCTACAAACTAGCCAAAATCATTGCCCAAACTAACAAAAAGAGCAATGGAGAGCATTGTTTAGACAAGATATCGTCAAGAAGGAGGCCCAACACATTTCTGATAAAAAGGGCCTTTAAGATGTTTCTGGCATGGCCGTGGGGTCTCTCTCTGATTTTCAGCAGCAGATTAGTTCTTTAGAAACCTTTAATCATTCTAGCTGCTGGCAAGACATCTGTTGGAAGTTTTGGAAAACTTAGCACGCAAAAGTTCACAGTGTACAGTATTTGTTAATGAAGAGTGAGAAATAAAATCTGCACAGTATATTTGAAATTTCAATATGTGCTGATAAAAAATAATCTAGCTAAAAGAAATCTGGAAGCTCTACAGAAAGCCCCTCTAGGCAGATCAGTTATTATAAAACTAGAACTTTCCTACACATTAGTCTTTCTTTGAACCAAGGGCTCAGAAGAAACTATTTCTATATCAAAATGATCTCCATTCCTCCCCTCCCCCTTTAGTAAATTCTTTGTTCTCTGTCTCCTCCTGTTTATTTTGACAGAATCACATCCTTTTGTTGTTCTTGTTGTCTAATTCCCCTTCCTCCACGCCCACTGTTACCCAGATCATAGGTTCTGTTCTTTTTACTATTCTCTGTTCCGCCACAGCAATTTCTGAGGGAAGCATGTGAAAACAATTGACAAATCCCAGAATAAAACAAAAAAAGAGTGCAGTGGTATCTTAGGCTGAGCAGACAAACTGGAACACTTGATGGACTCTAATTAATATGTCAAAGTGTGAGAGACAAGTGTAGCC
This sequence comes from Alligator mississippiensis, assembly GCF_030867095.1. NCBI lineage: Eukaryota > Metazoa > Chordata > Crocodylia > Alligatoridae > Alligator > Alligator mississippiensis. Next base: position 118,166,658 of record NC_081825.1, read on the forward strand.
TAATGTGTCTAAAAAGAGAAGTTAGGGATTTTTGGTATGTTTCATAGTTTCATAGTAGCTAGGGTCAGAAGGGACCTGAACAGATCATCTAGCCTGACCCCCTGCCACAGGCAGGAATGAATACTGGGTTCACAAGACCCCAGACAGGTGATCATCCAACCTCCTCCTTAATTTGCCCAAGGTAGGGGCGAGGACACCTTCCCTGGGAAGTTGGTTCCAGATTTTGGCCACCTTAACTGTAAAATATTGCCTTCTGATCTCTAACCTAAACCTATTCTCCATCATCTTATTACCATTGTTCCTTGTCACCCCAGGTGGTGCTGGGGAGAAAAGGGCTATACCTATTTGCTGTTGTTCTCTCCTGATGAGTTTGTAGGCATCCACCGGGTCCCCCCTCAGCCTCCTCTTGCTGAGGCTGAACAGGTTCAGGTCCCTCAGTCTCTCCTCATAGGGCCTGTCCTGCTGTCCTCTCACCAAGTGGGTGCCCTCTCCAGGCTGGCCTCATCCCTTTTGAAGTGTGGTGCCCAGTACTGGATGCAGTACTCCAACTGTGGCCTGAACAAAGTCACATAGAGGGGGAGTATCACCTCTCTGGACAGGCTTGAAATGCATTTTTGGATGCATGACAAGGTATGGCTGGCCTTGCTGGCTGCGGTCTGGCATTGGCGGCTCATGTTCATCTTGGAGTCAATAATGACTCCAAGATCCCGTTCCGTCTCTGTGCTTTCAAGAGGGGAACTCCCCAGCCTGTATGTATGCTGTAGGTCCCTTCTCCCAAGGTGCAGCACCCTGCATTTGTCTACATTGAACCCCATCCTATTCTCATCTGCCCACTTTTGTAGTCTGTCTAAATCTATTTGCAGCCTCTCCCTCCCTTCAAGTGTGTCCACCTCACCTTACATCTTAGCGTCATCAGCTAATTTAGACAGTGTGCTTTCCACCCCTTCATCCAAGTCGCTGATGAAGATGCTAAACAGTGCAGGCCCGAGGACCAAGCCCTGAGGTACCCCACTACTCACATCTCACCAGGTTCAGTACTACCCGTCCACCACTACTCTCTGGGTGTACCCCATCAGCCATTTTTTTACCCATCCAACTGTGTAGGCATCAATGCCACAGTCACTTAATTTATTGATGAGGATGGGGTGAGAGATAATGTCAAAGGCCTTCTTAAAGGCTAGAAAGATTACGTCCACGGTGACACCAACATCCAAGGATTTAATTACTTGGTCATAAAAGGCAATCAGGTTGGTCAGGCAGGACCTGCCTTTGATGAACTCATGCTGATTGCCCCTGAGCATGATCTCCCCTGCAGGGCCCCCACAGATGTGATCCTTGATGATTCTCTCCAAGATCTTCCTAAGCACCGAAGTGAGGCTTACAGGCCTATAGTTACTTGGGTCCTCCTTCCTCCCTTTCTTGAAAATTGGGACCACATTAGCCAGGTTCCAATCCCCTGGCACCTGGCCAGATGACCACAAATGCTCATACAGCCAGGCCAAGGGCTCCGTGATGACCCCTGGCAGGTCCCTCAACACCCTTGGGTGGAGGGCACCTGGACCTGCAGAATTAAAAATATATAGCCCTTCCAGAAGATCCCTAACTACATCTGCACTGACTGAAGGCCTGACAGAGCTATCCCCGAGATGTGGTATGTGGTATTATGGAAAGAAAAGAGACTCATGACTTACAAGGAAGTAGAATTATTTGTATGTTTATAAATGCTCTAATTGTATTCATCCATATTTTGCTACAAATTAAGTCTACTTTTGGTTCAAATGGTCAATAGCAGTAATTCTGGTGTAAGAACTTATGAACCCTTTTAGTTTTGGGGATGTAATGCTCTTCCCATCACCCACTGCTAAGTACAATTGGGCTGAAACTGTAAGTCTTTTGTAAACTGTATCTTAGCTCCATCTCCATTTGAATCCTGGAAAACTGGAACTAATGGTTATCTTGTGAAGCACAAATTCATTATGTTTGCAGCATGAATCATAATTTAACCTTGATTTGTAGAATTTTGTTTAATAGAGAATCCTTATTCTAGGTGTGTAAGTCAATTCAGTGTTTGCATATACATTTTTTAAATGGGGGACTATTTTGTTCTTCTGCCCAGAAAAAGTAGACATTTTTAATGTAGTAATTTTACAACAGCATGAATAACCTAGTAGTTAGCATTCCAGGTTTCATAGCCAAAAGAATAACATTGAGCCATACTATTTCTTTATATGTAATGTATAAAATTAAAAATACATGGCAAAGAAAAAATGGTTATACATCTTTGGATTGGTTTTGCCAGATTTATAAATAACTTCTTAAAAGCATACTTTCTTCTTAAATGTCGCTGAGATTTTTCAAAGCAGTTCTTTTCTGTAAATTATGGGATTGCTTTTCTATGAACTTGATGTCTATCCTTATCTTCCATGATTTTACTTTATTGAAACATGGTAGTCAGTATACTAAATCCAAAAGCATGTTGTCAGATATATATGTGCAATTCTGCATAGCACAAGATATCAGAAGTCATCCGGTGAGGTTATAAAGAATAGGTGATCTTGAAACTATTTCCCTGTCCAATGAAACTCTTAAAGATGTTTAAAAATGCCCAATTCTACAGAAGGATGACACCAACATCTTTCAAAATTCATAAAATGTTCATAATTCATAATGTCTTTTCCAAATCATAAAGACTCCAAGCTAGAATAACCAAATAATTAAGGCATTCCATGAAACTTTCCCACTTCAGATGAGTGCCCTAGTCACTGAGCTACAGAATCAGTCTCTTACTCACATGGTGAATAATGTAATGTATTAAATTTTTTATTTTAATTATTTTAATCTGAATATTAAAATAAAGTATTTTTATTTAATTTACATTACTTTTTTATTTTATGCTGGTTGGAATAAAACTTGCAAAGAAGGTTAAGAACACCATCCCTTAGAAAAACTTGTTTATCTGGATGCTTAGCTAAAATGAAGATGACCCAATCACTCTGAATCAAGAAATGTTCAGAACCACACAGTACTGGAGGGGAGCATTTTGGCCTTTAGTGTCAAGAGGAGTTTTGGTATTAACTTTAATGTGGTCTAGATTTTATTCCTGTTTTATTTATGGCATAATTGGTCTCATTATCATTCATTTTTCCATAATAAAAACCACTCTTGAACACTTTTCATTGCACATGAACTATATAAATTATATAATTTTATTAAGACAGGTGACAAAGCAATCTCTTTCTGTTGATTCTCCTGCTTCATTTACCTGAAAAGCAGTTATAGATGCAACAATATACTTCTTGATATGAAACTAAGGCACTGAAGGAGGTCAATGTTATGCTGCCTACAGCTGAGTTGTGTCCCTGTTGAGATGGTAGCGTTTCATCCTTTGGAAAATCTTCTGCCATACCTTTGATGTTATGAGAAATAGATGTCAAAACACTCTTGGGAGTCAAAAGCAGTTGGCTATAGCCTCAAGATGTCAGCTAGTCTTTGCAGGGCTCCATCATCCCCATAGCCTGTCCTAACCACATCAGATGTTCCAGACGTGTCGTTACGTGCCTCCGATGCTGATGCTCCATAGTTTGGCTGCTTGTCCCATTCTTCCCTGCACGGGTCCCAAGACAGCTACTCCTTACTCCTAATCCCACGCTTACCTTCAGTGTTGGTATGGACTCACTTCCCTCTTGGGGAGTAATCTCTTTCATATCTTTGTCTTCTCCTAGGGTCCCAAAGTGGTTACCTTCACCCCTGGGGACTGGACTGACTGGCCGAACTGCTTCCCTCACTCCTGCACTGGTTCTCCCTATCCAAGCAACTTCTTCACTGGCTCTTGCCAGGTAAGTCAGGGGACTGGAGGTCACCCTTAAACACCAGGGTTGGTTCTCGTCTTCTGCATTTCCTCCTGTCTTCTCTTCCTTGCCATGTCTCCCCCTCTCTCCATCTGACCCTCTCAGCTTCCCTTAAATGTCTCTCTTACCCAGCTGGGTCCACATTCACTGCCTGCCTGACCCAGCTGTTTCTTCTTTCTATCTACAGCTCAGTTTTTTCCATCTTTCCTTGGCCATGCTGTCTTCCTTCTCCTGGGCTCAAAACCCAGCAGCTGGATTTGCTGCAGCAGCCTTTGATCTGCCATGGCCCCAGCTGGTTCCTTTAATTGTTCAGGCTGTGGTGCCCTACTGCATTTTTTTTTTGTGACAGTTAATGCAAAATAGATTAATACTACTGCACAATAGCATGGTTTTTGCTGTGACACTGTAATACATAGTCAATCAGTCTACTGTGCACTGTGTAGATGTACCCACTATCTACTAAAATAAAACACAGTGAGTTACATCCACATCCAGGATTACAATCTTGATGTTAAACAGTGCACTAAGCCAATTTTCTAAAGCTGAGGTATCAAACTCCCTTGGTCCGTGGTCCATATATGGTCCGTGGACCAGATCTTTGACACCATTAACCTAAAGAAAGTGAATATCATATCTGAAAGTACAGGAAGAATATTTATTCTTATCAGGATAAATATGTAGTTTGCAGGTAACTCAATTGTAAGTAGGGTAAATTAAAATTTTACTTTTTTTCCCTAGAGGTTATATAGACTCTTTAAGGTAAATGACCAATAAGTTTAAAACTCTCATGTTCCCTTTTCTAATAGTGGGTTTTCTTTCTAGCACTGGTTCAGAAAGAGAAAAGAAAGCAGACTAGTTTCTAGTAGATCATCAGCACCATTTATTACAGCACTTAGCTATTTTTCACATCCGTAGATTCAGTAGCTCAAATATCATTCAAGATGGATCCTCTTCTTGTTCTCTTTCTCTAACCTCTTTTGAAGTTGCATAGCATATATGGTGCATAGTATAGAATCACTGTTAACAAATAATTATGTTTTTTTCAGTTACAATGCATCATTTGTATAATAATAGTCATTAAGAATAGACATTCTGGTCTGGCTGCTGGATTTTGTTCAGTTGTTTGTCCTTTGCAAGTAAAGATGACCGCATACCGGGGGGGTGGGGGGCGGGGCGCAAAGAAGAGAGAAAGGAAGCGGATAAGAAAAAGGGAGGGAAAAAAGAGAAAGGGAGGAAGATAGGAAAAAGGAGAAACAAGAGAGAGGAAAGAGAGAGGAGAGGGTGGAGGCTAGGTTGTGTGGTTATGAAAGTGTCTTATAAGCCTGATCTTTTCCCTGAACTATCTGCTGCAGCAGGGGCAGGAGAGTGACAAGGACTGGACACTAGAGGTCCTTGTCTTCCTGGCCACGTGATTCCTCACTGCCTCTGCCATACACCACTGTTTGAAGGCCAGTGCTCCGCTCTGGACTGATAACATCCAGAATGGACGGTCCTGAGCAATTTGCTCCCACAACTCCAGGTCGATGCTGAAACTCTTTAGGAACAGTCTTAGAGTGTCCATGTACTGTTTCTTTGGTGCACCGCAAAAGTGCACTCCATTTGACAGTTCACCATAGAAGATTTTTTTCAGAAGGAGAGTGTCGGGCATTCTTGAAAGGTGCCCAGCCCATCTTAGCTGCACCAGTTTCAGTAGGTGTGGATACTGGGGAGAGTTGATCCTGTGAGCACCTCAATGTATGGAATCTTGTCCTGTCACTCGATCTTGTATGTTTCACAGGCAGCATAGATGGAAGTGGTTTAGTTTCTTGGCATGACACTGGTAGACAGTCCAGGTTTCGCAGGCATAAAGGAGAGTCAGGAGAATGATGGCTTTGTAAACTTTCAGTTTCATTGACATTCTGATGCATCTGCAGTCCCACAAAGACTTACAGAGTCTGCCAAAGGCCACGCTGGCTTTTGCTAGCCTCACATGGACAGCACAGGAGAGAGTGCTGCCTAGATAGGCAAACTTGTTGACCATTGACAGTTGTTGGCCTGTAACTGAGACATGTGGCTCCTGGGGTGCTGTACCAGGCACAGGTTGAAACATTACTTTGGTCTTCTTCATGAGTCTGAAGTGGTCACAGGCTGACGAGAATAGGTCCATGGATTGTTGCATGTCAGCCTGTGAGCTTGCACATAAAGCACAGCTGTCAGTGAAGAGGAAGTGACAAAGCATGGCTGTCTGGACTTCAGAGCTTGCTTGGAGTCTGCACAGGTTGAAGGTGTCTCCATCAAAGTGGTACCTAATCCCCATACCAAGGTCATCATCTTGGAAAGCATCTGACATCATAGCAGACAATACCATGCTGAAGCGGGTAGGTGTGAGCACACCACCCTTCTTGATACCATTGGTGACTGGAAAGGGGTCATAGCATTCACAATTCACAAAGACAAGTGCCATCATGCCATCGTGCCACCATGGAACTGTTGAACCATATTGATGAATTTTCTGGGGCATCTGTACTTCTTCATTATTTCCCAGAAGCCTTCACGTCTCACTGCATTGAAGGCTTTGGTTAGGTCAATAAACATGAGGAGAAGGTCAGTGTTCTGTTCCTGGCACTTTTCTTGAAGCTGCCAGGCCATGAACAACATGTTGGTTGTTCCACATCCTTTTCTGAAGCTGCATTGACTCTCAGGCAGTAGGTCATTTAGATGGTCAGTCAGCTGGTTGAGTTGGACTCTTATGAGAATCTTGCTGGCATTTGAGAGGAGGGAGGTGCTCCTGTGGTTCTCAGACTTGGTGATTTCCCTTCCTCTTGTACAGGTGGATGATAGAGGCATCCTTGAATTCTTGAGGGACTACCTCCTGCTCACACATACTGAAGAAGATCTCAGTTAGTTTCTCTGTGAGGCCATGACCACCTAATTTGTAGACCTCTGCTGGAATCACAGCAGCTCCAGGAGCTTTGCCACTAGACATTTGTTGTATGATGTAATGAATGGCTCATGAGACCCCATGAGCAAGCCCCAGAACTTTGAATGGGCTGAGCAAGCCCACAACAAAATTAGAAACTTACCCCCAGAGCAGGAAGCGTCACGTGCTGCGCTGCCACTGCAGTTTAAAAGCCAGCTGTCAATCAAGCAGGGGGGTGCCAGACTGATAACGTCAGCCCCCAGCACCAGTGCAGGGGATTTAAAAGACACCTGGAGTGCCAGGGAAGAAAGGAGAGACCTTGCCTCTAGGCAAACTGCACCTGAGCGATTTGGAACAGGCAGATTTAGGACACCCAGGCAGAGTGGTATTGGAGTCACAAGGGCTCAGTTCATATAGCGCTGCATAGGCTTTGGGGAATCTGTGGCAAAGTAAATTGAGCCTCAACCCAGCAACTAAGCCAACATTCCTAAGGAGCTGGGAGAGTGGCATACTGGCTAAGAAGGGTGTTAGCCAGAAGAGGAGCAACCCTTTTGAGAAGAGGCTCCTCTTTGTTTTCTTCTTTTTTTTTTTCTTTTTTTTTTTGTTCTTGATTTTGTGGGAAGAAAACATTAGGATCTGGATACCCGGAGTCCTTCCATCAGGACTTGACTCAAAGGTTAACTCCTTGTAGACCAGGACTATTTAGCCTACCAGATAAGTCCAAATAGAGCCATCAGGATTGCCTCTGAAAGAACCTGGAACAGATCAGACTCTGGCAGCATAATTAATCAACTCAACACCCACATCTGGCATGTAGTTGGGGGTGTAGGGGAGGTGGAGACCCCTTCGTCAACTGCTTCCAGATTCATGAGTAACTGCAAGTGGAACCTCTGTATTTATAACCACTGAATCCCTCCTATCTAATTTGTTGCAATCAAAGTCATGGCAGGAGAGTTGAGGGGAGGTCCAGCTTGGTGGGGACCCAGAAAAGGTCCAGCCTCAGATAAGTGGGAGCATTACATACGGCATTTTGGACTTCCATGATTGTAGGCAGAGCTTCAAGTGAGGAGTTGATAGTGATTTGAGGCAGCTTGCATATGGCATCCATGTGGATGGAGGAGGTCTGATTGAGGATGGTACTGAAGTGTTCAGCCCACCTCTGGAGGATCTGGGCCTTGTCAGTTTGCAGTGTGGTCCTGTCAATGGACAGCAGAGGGAAGGATACAAAGATCTGTGAACTGTAGACAGCCTTAGGGTGCCAAAGAACTTCTTCACATTGTTGCAGTCAGCATAGTGCTGGATCTCATCTGCTTTGCTCTTCAACCATGTGTCCTGCATCTGTTGCAGCTTGTGTTGAATGGTCTTCCTTATCGAGCTGTAGGTGTGTTGTGCTGATGTAGACTTATCATAGAGGTAGGCTCTGTGGAGACATTGTTTCTCTTCCAGCAGCCATTGTATCTCCTCGTCATTTTCATCAAATCAGTCTTGGTGTTTGCAGATACTTGGTCACAGGGTCACAAGAGCTGCAGAGTGTACAGCTTAATGGAGCCACTTCCAGTTGGCTTCAGTGGAGCCAGAATGGAGTGGTGTAGTGTGAAGCTGATCTTTCAGATGGTTTGCCAAAGACAGTCTGGTGCTGTCATTTATCAGCCCTTCAGTGCTGAAGTGCTTCAGTCCACTTCATCCTTGTGGATGCCATCTGGTTTGAATTGTGATCTTAGTGAGGAGATGATAAGTTGGTGATCAGTCCAGCATTTGACACCACACAATGTTTTGGTTACATAGACATCACATCTGTCCCTTCTTCAGACATTGACATAGTTGATAAGATGCCAGTGCTTGGAGCAATGTCTTCTTCTGGTTGGGGAGACAGTACACAGTGTTGGTAACCAGGAGCTCATGTTCAGCATATAGTCTGAGTAGCAGAAGACCATTGCTATTGCAACTTCCTAACCTTTGCTTCCTGATGACAACATCCCATGCTTGGCAGTCAGAGCCAATCCTGGCACTGAAATCACCAAGGAGAATGAGACAGACAGATTTTGGTACAGCAGCAATCACAGAGTGGAGGTCATCATAGAACTGGTTCTTGACTTTGTCAGAGTTGGTCATGGTAGGGCCATACACACTTTTTGCCAAGCAGGGGGAACTTATGCACCATCAGTCAGCCATTCACTCGTTTAGGCAGGTAGATCAGCTCCTTGACGAGGTTGTTTTGTATAGCAAAGCAACACCTGCTTCCCATTTGGCTTCACTGCCATGACCACTCCAAAAGAATGTGTAACCAGCTTTTCCTTCTGTGAGCTGCCCTTCATCTGGTAGGTGAATCTCACTGAGGGCAGTGATCTAGACATTGTATCTGCCCAGTTCTCTCACGATGAATGCTATTCTCCTTTCAGGTCTGTTGGTGTTTCCATCGATCAATGTGCATATGTTCCACGCACCCAGCTTGAGGGGGATTGATTTCTTTCCTTTTGACCGCTGTTCTTTTTGTTCAGTATTGTCCCTCCTAACATTCAGAAATAATTCACCCTACACAATCTTCTTTGTTAGGCATTTATATTCTACCCTTTTTAAAGATGCATTTAATCTACCCTTTTATAGGCCTGTGCAAAGCAGCTAGTATTCACTTCAGATTCGGATTTGGCCTGGCACCTGTAAAAAAAAAAGCCCTAGCTCACAGGATGTTGCTGGGCAGGGAGCAATCCCTGCTTCCCTCCACTGTTCCACACCACATGGGGGGCTCTGCATGAGCCCCCAACCACCTCCCCTCATTCCCCAAGCCCCCCCACAGGTGCCCTGCCCAGGCCAACTCCAGCCCTTTAAGAAAAAAAAATCCAAAAAAACTCACTACTTCTGCTGGCAGGGGGTAATCCCTGCTGCCCCCCACTGCCCTGTGCCATGTGGAGGGGCTCTGCACAAGCCCCCAAGGCTGCTGCAGGAGCAGTGAGTCCCAGGCCTTTTCTTGGCTTTTTTTTCTTAAGGGACCAGACCTGGCCCAGGCGGGACACCTGTGGGGGGACTGGGTGAGTGTGGGGTGGGTTAGAGGGTTCATGGAAGAGCCTCCCATGCAGTGTGGGGAAGTGCGGGGAAGCAGAGATGCACTGCCGCCCAGCAGCACCCGGTAGGCACCGGGGTTTTCTTTAAAGTACCAAGCTGGGGCAGGCAGGGGCAGCCATGGTGGGGGCTGGGGGAGTGGGCAGGGGTTGGGTGGGCTGAGAGAGCAGGCAGGTGTCAGGGAGGCTGGCAGAGGACACCCCATGGACCCCTCCCTCTCCCCCAGCCCCACCTCCCCCACCCCTAGTACTTACTGGCTCCAAGTCCAGCTGCAGCTCCATGCTGCAGCCACTGGGGACTGCCCAAATCACCAAAGCTCTCTGAATCTTTTCAGAAGACTGGAAGAGCTTTGAATCAATTCAGACCTTTAAATTGGTCCCCTGATTCGATTTGGATTTGGAGATTCAGCCACTGAATCAGGCTGAATCTCCTCTGAATCACCACCTGAAGCTTTGAACAGCCCTACTGTTTTACCTGAGGGCATCCTATTTAGATACCTCCTCAATGTAACTATGACATGGCAACAACAGAAGGTAAGAATGAGCTTCAGCCACTGCCACTGTGTATCTTATGATAGGTCCTTGTTTGTGACCTTTCATACCGCCTCTGGTTAGCATACAGAGCTATCAGATGTGCTGCAAAAAAATAGGGTCAACAAGGTTCCCCGCTAACATTGTGGCCACTTAGAAAATGTAAGCTAAATACTAAAAGCAGTATCCATTAGAAATGGCATCTTGGTTATTCAGTTGTTGAATGGTTAAAGACACTAACACTAGTGATACATCCACATAAATGTAATTTCTCTGTCTTCCTAAACCATTTAGATGCTGAGAGTTTGCATGCAACTTAAAAGTTGAATTTGTGGTTCATAAGTCATGCAACGCAATACTCTGTACAAGAGTTGTGGGATAGTCTTTTAGAATTTAAAAAGGGATATTGCCAATTCTATATTTAATTTCATAAGTTACTTAAAAACATGAAAAAAAATTAAATTCTATAGATATGGTTTCCTAAAAGGAGTATACAACAGTTGGTATTAATTGCCATAACATGTAGAAAATGATATAAGATTATGATTCTTTTATTCAGAGAAGCAAGCAAGATGCATACTAATGCAGAAATTGATGAAATATGGCTGTGGTGATATCTATGGTTTCTTAAACCCACTTATCTCCAAAGAGTATTGTATTCTCCAGGCCAATATTGCTAAGATTAATTAACATAAATATCATGTTAGTAGTAAACTGACAGAAAAATAAAAAGAAATCTTTCCTATATATCATGGTCTTGATTATCAAGTGGAATCAAGTATATATGTTACTTTATCTGTAAAGTTTAATTCAGTTATGTTGTATTTTTTCTGTTAGAGAGCCAATTGGAAATCTAAAGCCTATCTGCAATCTGTTTTTTTGATGTGGCAGTCTTGGTTCAAAGACATATAATAGCTCTGATGAATGAGAATTTTTAAACATTTATCTTTATGAGCTTGGAAACTAAATAAATAAAACTGGTATACAAAACCCATGTGTAGAAAGTTTCCATTTTTATATCCCTGACCTCTACTTTCTCAGTTTTTAAATGAAAATTAAAAATTTAATCAGTTAAATTCAGTGAAAGTTGGGAATGGAGTAAGAAGCAGACACACATAACTGCAAAGGACAGACAACAACCTTCCTAAGAGCCACACAAAGCATCATCTATACTAGAAAAATGCTACCAGTTACAACCTAGGTACGTATAGCAGTTAATGCAACAGAAACAAGGATGGTGGTTTCCAGCATGTCAGCTACTCTTTGGTTATTTCCTGTGTGCATCTTCTTACCCTCAGGTAAATGAAAGCTTATAGTACCCCTTAATAAGCTGCTGTGCATCAGTTTTCATTTACTGTGAGTCAAGATTGTACACACAGGGAGTTACTGTGGGGAAGCCAATATGCTATTAATCCCTGTCCTTTACTACTTTGTGATAACTTGCTCATCTGCCAATGCCTTAAGTCACAAGGGGTAATTCCACCAACGTTAATAATGGTGAAACTGCTGTCACCTAATCAAACACCTGTACCCTGTCTTCATGTCATCTTTTATCACCATACCATTAGCATACTTCTTTGCATACCAGCTATAGAAACTAGTACATGTGAATAGCACTGGATTGACAGCATGCTAAAAGCACATGGCCCTTTGATTTGACTTTGACTACTGGTATAACTGCCATGGGGTGAATTTCTGATTCTATTTTGCAATTATACACAAGGCCACAACAAACACAAGCAGCCTGGTCCCAACAAGAACCAAACAGGTATTCTCTTTATGATGCATGTCCATGTAAAAAATAAGTATGAATACTATTTTTTTTTTATCTATGAAGATAGGAATCCCCCCCAAAAGCTATCGAGTTGCCAGTGTGATCTTTTGTATAAAGTGTGGAGATTCCTACTTCTGTATTTTCTAAACAGAATGACTTTCACAGAGTAATTTTCTATGAGTCCCTTGTTTGTGTATCAGGTAAAATCAAGTTAGCATTACTGGGATTTAGGGAAAAAAATAGACAAAATAGTCTTACCAGAACTGTCCCCTCCCCCCAGAGAACTTATACATTAAATCTTTTACTGGAAGTTACTTTAAATGCTTTCCTAAGGATTGAGGCTGGGTTCTCCTGAGACCTCTATATATTGAAACAACAGCATCCAAATTCCAATGAAGCCTGATCAAACAACTTAGGAAATGTATTATTGGTTTATTATGTGTTTGTGACTGCTACCAGACAAGGGTATATTGTCTATTCTTCACTCTTCCTCTCCCTTACTACTGCAGGAAGGAGAGAAAAATTATACTGTACTTACACTTTATGCCACCTCTCAAGTATCACCAGAGGATTTAAGCAAAATAAAGGATACATAAACCCATTTCTGCATAGTCTTACATCATGTTAAGTTTTGCTTACACAAGTAGCTTCATTGACTTCAACTGGACTAATGCTGAAAATCAAAATAATATTTGCATGTACATATTTACTTTATCTCAAATTCAGCAAGTTACAAGGGTAGCATCTAATCCCAAACGCCAAAAAATTAGAATATAAAAAAAAAAATAATTGCATCTTTGTATTATATCTAATACCTGACTGAGGGTGGATTTTTCTGAACCATACTGCAAATTTTAATAACTAATACAGATTCATGTTCCAAATTTAGGTACAAATACTGATGACAAATGTTACTCCAGCTGTTCAAGTCCAACTTCACTATATTTTCACATGTACTTCTGACATGGGAAATCCTAAATTAGCACACCATTCTAAGCTTGGGGAGAGCAGATGGAAATAGAAATTGACTGAGAGGCCACTTCTCAAATAATCTCTATGAAGAATATGCTAGAAGAACAACCTTGAATTGTCCTTATTGAAGGTGGAATCAGTACTGAGAGCATAGACTCAACTGATGCATTCATTACAGCCAGAGCTGCCTACATGAATACGCTGCTGCATTTTGTAACAACTGGCAAATTTCATTATATGGCTTAATTGCACCCATATTAACTGTTGCAATAATCAAGCACTGACATCACAAAATTCATGCATCAGGATAACCAGACCCGTAGCCACCTCGATATGGTATAATAGTCCAAGGATAAGATGGAAGCAGAGTTTTTGTGCCACAGTGCAAAAGAATTCAGAAGTTCTCCAAAGATATAATTGGAAAGCAGATAGTCTCAGAAGTGTTAGAAAGGCAAAGCAATTATTTCTTCTCACCAGCATTAGATCAGTCTCCAAGGGTGTGTCCTGAGAAATGAGTCCATGTGGTATGTGGTGCCAGAAACACATCTGCAGTACCACATACCACACAGTCAGGTGTTCTCTGCACTGCAAGGGCATACTGCCTGTGTGCGCGCTGCTCTGTTTCCCCCACTGTCCACAGGGGTTTTTTTGATCCCTGGATATCCAGGAGTAAAAAAAAGCTTGCAAGAAAAAAAGTGGAGCAGAGCACGCACGAGCAGTGCATACCATTGAAAATTGGAGCCAGGCCGCCCGGAGCTACGCTGCAGCTGCCAGCTAGGTTCTGCCTGGCAGGGTCACTGCAGTGCAGCCCTCAGAAGCCCCCAAGACCCCAGGTCAGACTGCTGGAGCCAGCACACTTGCAGGCACGTACACTTGCAGTAACACAAATTTGTGCCAGAGATTTGTACCTCAGCACACATGCCTGAACTTTGGTGTGAGGCAAATTGTGCCACTTGGGACAAACTGACCCTGCCCAGCTCCTGTTGGATCTTCAGCCAGGGGGAGCTACAGCAGTATAAAAAGCTAGCTTGGTGAGCAGCTCAGGGCTACTTGCCCTGAGGAGCTTCTGAGGCCTGGCCAGTTGGTATCTAGCTCCTTGTACCAGTTGGACTGCTAAAGCATCACTAACCTAGAGTGGCTGCTTCAGTGGATAGAGGGTGCAGGGGTCTGGAAGTGGGGGCTGCTGCCTGGCTGTGACCTGCTGCCATGTGTGACAGCCTGCTTCCCCATGGCTTGCATGCCTGACAGACCCAGACAAGAACTGCATGGCTGCCTGGGCTGTGGTAATGGCAGTGCAGCAGAGCCACCTGCACCTGTAGGCCAGCTGCTAGTAGTAGACCATGGCTACACAGCTGGCCTTCAGGCACCACTGCTGTCATGTCTTCTGGTAACCCCGCTCTATCATCTGGAAAGCTCTTGTCCAAAAAATGTGCTTATTGTGGTGGCCTGCTTTGAACTTAACAGCTTCTCCGCTCATGTCTCACCACTTGCAACATGAGAAGTTCCAAGAGCTGTGTGCCACAGGGGTGGCTGGGAAGGGGGGCATGTGGTGGCTCTCCCACAAACCCCACATCCCCACCCACAAATCCCACATCTCCAACCCCCTACATCCCCCCATGCACCCACAAACCCCACATCCCCCCCCACCCCAAGATCTCTCCTATTTCCTCCAGCACACTGGGGCAGCAGAGGCACATGGAAGCCATAGAGATGATCTAGCTGAGTGCCAGAGTGTCTCCTTTGAGGATCCAGCCTCTGTTTGCTTCAGGTTATGCACCAGGAGTGTGCCCGACAACACTTTTTTTTGCATTTTTTTTTTCATACCGGGATTCCAGGTATCCAATTTAGAGTTCACACTGCAAATATGCAGCAGAGGGAACATTTTTTTGTTCCCATTGTGCCTTTTGTGGTGTCTCAAACAGCTTTGAGACACTGCAGAAGGCATGTGCTCACTTGTCTGGACATGCCCATAATATTTATCCGCATCTTTTCATTCAAATACTCATTTTGGCATCTGAGGAAGCTTGATGATCATATGAAATAGATTTATTAAAATGAGATTTAGAAATGAGTGCCAGATGCATATTGTTGACCTTTCAATCCAGGCTGCTTTACCTGCTCTCTCGCTGCATTCATATAGATGTTGAATGATTTGGAAGAGAAATAAGTCTGTGGGTTAGAGCTTTGAAAGAGTCTCATAACCACCCTCTGGGTTTGAAGAGTGAAATGACCTGAGCAATTTCAAAATTTCTGTTTACCAGTAAAAATGATAAAAAATGAAAGATCTGAATAATGGCTAGTAGTAGCAGGTGCTGCAGAAAGGTCCAGCAGTGTTTATGTACTTGTCTTGCTTCCTGTTAGGAAGATTGTCTATCATAACAGCAGCAGTATAGATACCAGAAACCTGACTAAGAGGAACCCAGGCTACTGGCATCTTACAGAAGACAGCCAGAAGCTAGTATATGCTAATCTTGTATTTCCTTTGCCTACAAAAGGGAGGATAGAAAGTTGATAGTCATTTTGTGCAATCTGTTATGCTGATATATATTGCTTTTGTCTGTTTTGAACACTGATTGGGTAACCGAAAGTTTTGGGGTCCTGCTATCTTTCAACTTATTCTTTAAAATGCCTGGTATATTTTTCATGTTTCAGTAAAACATCATTTAAAGCATGTCCTGTATTTATGCAGCCTCATTTTACTACTATAATAAAACATGAAAGCAAATATCTCTGGAAAACACCATGCCACCTGATTTCATAGTTAGTTCTTTTTTTGCTCTGCTGCTGGGAAATTTTAAAAGAAATTTCCAGAACATGTTCACTTTGAGAAACTTGCCACCTTCAAACAACAGCAGCAGGAAGGTTGCAATTTTTAAGTTATATTCATTTAATAAAATCTAGTCTGAAGGGTTATTCAGAAAAGAAATATAAAATGCAATTTATGAGGCTCTTCTCCATCCAAACTCGTTCTGTGAACCGGACCATGACAAGTTGCCTAACTGCCAGCATAAATAGGAAAATTGTTATAATTAAGTTTCCCTGTGCTGCTGTTCTGGAAAGTTTTGATTGTTTTGAATGCTCTAGAGTCAATGGTTGTCCAAGAAGCACAAGTAAAGTCATGGGAGGAAGGAGCTGTGCACCATTGAGCATGAGGACGCCAACCCATAAGTAGACTAGGAAAATGAACCAAGATGTTTGTAAGGGGGAAATGAAAGTAATGAAGTTGGGATTACTAATAAGACTAGATTAACTAGGTTTCTAGAAAACCCATGTCTTACAAGACAGTGGAGAAATGTGACATAGCAATATGCAAAATTCCCAGACAGATGGAGAATGATTATGTCAGTCCAATTCTTAATCCTTATACATAAGCTACAAAGAGAAAAGTAACATATTCCTCTGATTTAGTAGGTAATTGTAGTATTGGACAGAATAAGACCTAAGATTTTCAGAAAGTACTTAAAATACTTATAGTCTTACTGTTACTTACTTCTACTACAATAGAATTTACATACAAAACAAAGATAACAAGAACTAACCATGCGAATCATTGTAACCATCTACCTTCCCTGTGTAACACTGGTCACTCAGGGATTGAAAAAAAAATTCAGAGAAGGGTTAGAAATGTCTTATGCTGGCCTACAATGAAGTGTGCCATTGAGGAAGCAGATAATATTAAGTCAACCAGAGGCTTGTATTACTGATACAGGAAAAACTGGGATCTCAGAGCAAAGTATGTGTAAATTTATTTACTTTGACTGGAAAAAAACACATACTTAGACTACTATTTTCAGTTCCTGAGATTGCTTTACCAGAAGCTACTACAGTTAAATGGGTGACTGAAAGGGCATATAAGGACATTACACTTATACTAGCCTAAGTGAATTGAAATCAATCTACACCCATAAGCAAACAGAAGTTTAGCATGCATAGACCAATCTGAAAATGGCACAAGTGGTCCAAGACAGTGGTTCTCAACTTTTTTTTTTTTTACCGTGGACTGACAGTGGAGCCAGGCAGGAGCGAGAGGCCATGGGGGCGGGGATATGTGGCTGGTGGTGGCGCATGCCTGAGGAGCTGAGCCGAGCAAACACTGGGGGGCAGCACGTGCTGAGGAGCAAAGACGGGTGAGCAAGGGCTGAGCTGCCACCACCTAAAGCTCATGCCATGGCCTGGTACCAGGCTGCAGACCAGTGGTTGGGAACCTCTGGTCTAAGATAGGCCTAGTACAAGGTACACTCAGTTCTGATTGATTTTGGCTAGAGTGGTGCATCAAATTCCTGTACTGTTTCCCTATTGATTCTAGTTAAATTGCTGTCCTCTGGCATCCATCTCAACCTCCTTTTCAGCCCCTATTACCCTCATCCTTCTCAAGCAGGCATGCTAACACTCAGCCTGAGCTTGGCTGCTCCAGCCAAGCACCCTACAGGCCCCACCCCTGGGTACTCATGTGCTGAGCAAACACAGCCCCTCTCCCCAGCCCTGCCTCCTGCCCCCCACCACAGACAAACAGTGGGGGAAGGGAGGTACCTGTGTCCCTTGCATAAGCCTGGGGACCTGGGCACCTGAGTCTCTGAGCTGTGCCTGCCACACCCCACAACACATTGACACAAAACACCCTGCAATGTACATGAAGACCCAAAACTGAGTGCAGAGAATACCAGCATCACACTTAGATACAGCCTCATGGGCCCTGACCCCCACACACCCAGTCAGGGACCCCCATGGCCTCATGCTCAGGTCCAATCCTCATTTTAACACCCACACACCACACCTCAGAGGCCAGAGCCACGTACCCTGCCACCTGCACTCCAGCATAGACCACTCCCCTCCCAGGCAGATGCCAGTGTAGATGGCTCACCTGTGATAGGTTAATGTAGCAAGGGGCAGAACATTGGGACTGGGCCTTCACAGAGGTGATCCTGTCACCTCTGCAGCTTGGCCACTTCTGGCAGATACAAGGACCTTGTGCATCTGGGGTCCTGCAACATTTACTGGCCCACAGCTACAGTGCTCCAGAGTACTAGAGCTAGAAGAGGGGGAGGGCGCTGAGCATCCAAGCAGGTGGATGCCTCTGGGAACTTCAGGAGCAGGTGGGGTGTGGCCTGTTGCCTCAATGTTACAGGTAGAGGATCCTGAAAATTTACAGGCTAGGGTGTGGGTAGTGCCATCATCATCATGTATCTTCAGGAAGTTCCTGGAAAATTCAAGTTATAGGATTGGCCTGGCCTGTGGAGACCAGGTCACTCTGAAGAGGTTGCTACACCCAGCTGCAGTGAGAGGGAGACCCACACCTAAGTGAACCCAACATTCCTTTAATCCACCCACATCCTCATAGCTGGACTCTCACCCAACTGCAGACACTGAAACCACATAGGCGCTGCTGCAGTCCATGCAAGAACACATCTCCTCCAGTACCCAACCCCAGTCACATAACTGAGACTACTGGGAGATGAGGGATCTTGTCACCATCTGGGGTGAGGAGGAGACCCAGAACCATCTCTGCAAAGGGCCCTGAACCACTGCCCAACAGATGCAGGGACTGGGTGCAGTGCCAGGCCCAAAATGAAATGGATGATGATCCAGTACAAGTACATGTATGACTCCAACAAAACATCTGGAGCCAGGAGGCAGAGCATGTTCTTCAATAAGGAACTGTCCCACTTCCTCACCATGGACAGGGCCATTGTTGTCCCTCACACCTATGGCACCACCAGCAGAGACCCAGCTGGAGGTCAGTCCCTGTCCACTCCAGGGATGCCCTAAGTCCCTGAGGGACCCTGGGTACCTAGACGCTCTGAGAGAGTGGAGAAGGTGTCCACTGATGTTCCTGGAGAGAGAGACAGTCTCTCTCTCCCTGGGAACCCATCCCAGCACTGCTGCAGGGCCAGCTGCCCACCCACAGCATGGCCAGAACCCTGGTCTCTGCTGTTCCAAGTGGAGAGCAGCATCATAGCTCCTAGTCCCAGGCAGGGGAAGGGCCCAGACAAAGGACTTACCATAGCTACCTTGCCGTCTCTGCATGAGACCCTAAGTAAGTGATGGGAGGGTCCCAGATACCTGCCCTTGTATTTCATTTTATCAGCAAAAATTGCAACTTCACACAAGGCTCATTGACTCCCCTGTTGAACTGCAGAACACCACCTGTGACAGGGAGGACAGTATGTAGAGGCCACAATGCTGACTCAAGGACAGGGGGGCTGCACACCTTAGAGTGCATGAGGGATGTCTGTAGGAGGCATCAAAGAAGCAAGGAGGAGATCCTGCAGGCCTTGGTTGCTGCCTCTGACTCCTGCCAGGGCTGACTCCTGCCAGGGCACCAGGGCACCAGGAGAGACTACAGATGTGGAGGGGGGACATACTCAGGCTGGGAGATTCCTACACCCAGGCTGTTGAGGTGCAGGAATGGGAACTTGGCCACCTGCTGTTTTGAGGAGGCAACCCATGCCACTGCAGAGCTGGAAGAGTCTGAGCATCAGGAGGAGTTTATTGACAGGGTCCTGGACCACTTTTTAGCCACCTATGACAGCCCTGGCTGGCACCAGCACTTCTTTCCACAAAGTTCCCAAAACTTTGCCCCAGGATTGGCAGGAGATGCTGCTGTCCAGCCACTGACTACATGCCATATTCCAGTCCAGGAACTCTTCCCAGGGACAACAGGAATGGTGGTCATATGAGAAGGGCCCCTGGATGTCAGACAGGGGGAATAATCCCCACCATGCCCTGTCTAGGAGCTACTGGAGTGGGAGGCAGATCTGGGACAGGAAGTGTGGCATGAAGGAACCTGTGACCTGTGGTTTGGGGCATGGCATGCATGGTGCACCATCTCTGGTCTGCATACCATGCCTTCTCTGCCCAGGTTTTGTTGAAGACCCTCACCCAGTCTCAGAAATTATGGCAGTGATAAGGTACAGCAGCTTATCCTCCTATTTCTCAAGGCACATGCTGAGAACTCATCAATGTGCTCTGAGGCCCCTAAAGGAACACTGCACAGTCATACAGTACCTGCTCAGGCAATAGTTGAAGTGCTCCTTTCAGTGGCCAAGCAGTCCCATGTAGGGCTTCATGAGCACAAGTGGGTAAGATGGGTCCCTGATCATGACAGAAGGGATGATGATGGTATCAGTGATGAAACTGGGGACTCCAGGAGCATGCCTGACCTCCATCACCTCAAGGATCAGGGAGTTGTGGAAGATGCAGGCATCATGGATGCTACCCACCCAGAAGGTGAAGATGTGGGTGAAGCAGCCCTGGTGGCCAAATCCCTACAGGACAACAGAGAAGTAACCCTTACAGTTGATGAATGCCCAGGCACCCTAGAGTGGGCAGAGGATGCGGATATGGGTGGGTGTAATCCATGGCCCTCAGACAGTTGGAAAAGCCCATGTGATGGAAGGCAGTTACCACCTCCTGTGGGTTGGCAAGGTAAATGAAGCTGTTGGCCAGGACATTCTGGAGGAACAGACACACTTCCTAGATGGTCTCTCCAGCTGTGGATTTGCCTGCACTGAACTGGTTGGCGACATAGTGAAGACTGCTGTGGGGTAGCCAACTTCACAATGGCAATGGCCACCCACTTCTCCAAAGTAAGGGGCAGGCTGCATTCTCACCTCCTGGCACACACAGCTGCAGGCCACCTGGGCAAAGATGAAGGTAGCCTGGTGCATATGGAAGGTCTTGACCCACTATTCATCATCCCATTGCTGGTCAGCAACAAGCAGCAAGTCCACCAGTGCCCCTCAACCAATCAGCAGCAGGAAGACAAAAAAAGGCACCAAGTTTAAAACTGTGGGTTTCACTTGCCTGCCAATCAAGAGTGAGCCACAAGTGGGGCCCCTCCACCAATCAGCAGCAAGGGGTTACACATGGGAATCCGCAAAATTAAAGGAGCAGCAGTGCAGTGTACTTGTGACATGAATCTGATAGAGCCCTAGTTACAAGACAATGATGCCAAAAGATGCTGTCCCATGGTTTTATGAAGTTGTCACTTTGGACCAACAATACCAAAGAAAAATAGGTGACATTTCCAATTTGTGGAAGGAAGAGAGATCAGGGCACCAACTCTATCCCTTTGTACAAGAAGGCCTCAGATAGGCAACATCTGCAGCAAGTTAAAACAGATGAAACTCAGGGAATGCCATTTTCAGGAAAAAAATGAACTAACTCCCGCCTAACAACAGCAGCACCAATATCTCAAGTGCGATTCAAATCCAAGTGACAGTGCAAGACAGTCAAAGATGAATTAGACATTATTACTGAGCATAGGTTGGTTGTAAGTATTCAACATTTTAAGTCTATTGTTCATTGCTAAGTTTGGCAGGAAATAAAGAAGGCACAGCCCTTTAAGAGATACATGTCTGAAACTAAGACTTTGAAACAGTGGCAACAAGTAGGGGGTGCACAGGGGCACATGTGCACCCCCTGAAAGTGCTGGTGCACCCTGTGACAGCCAGCATTCCCTGCTTAGACAATGGGCAGGGGGAGCAGGAGGGAGCACTGGTGTACCCCCTGAGAGCACTGGCCAGTGAGTGGGGGTGCCAGGAGAAGTACTACTGGCACTTCTGGGTGCACAGCAGGAGGCACCAGTTGCCCATGCTTTGAAAGAAGGCAATTTCTATAAAGCCCCTTGTTTTACAGTGATTACAGAATACTACAGACTATGTGCAGACAAGATTCTACAATTTCCTGTTCTTCTGAATTAGGAATAAGCAGGTTCATTGACCTACACTTCCATGTATCCCTAGACCAAATATGTGAACGCGTCCATATTTATTATTCCCTTTTACTGATGTTCAGTTGTAACATCAATCTAACTCAAACAAAGGTTAGGAAAAAGCCTACCAATCACTGGAAGATCCTTTTAAACAGGCACCAGTGGGTGCATCTAAATGTTCATTAATGCACTTTTGCTAATGAGCATTAAATTTAGTACCTCCATTGTCAGGTACTAGAAAAAGGTGCATTGGCCTATTTTAATGCCCATTAGCAAAAGTGCACATTTGGGTTTTTTTGTTTTGTTTTTTGTTTTAATGCACATTAAAACAGGCTAATGCCCATTAAAGCACACATGTAGTCATGCCCAATATGACTAGCTGAAAATGAGGGTTTTTTTCCTTTCCCCCCTCCTTTCTAAAATAATTTATTTACACAAATAATGTAAAATTTATAATTTATTTTACAAATAGTGTACTGAGCTTTTTCCCAATTTTTATTTAAAATCTCTGCTGATTTCCCCCAATTATGTTCAATATACAGGGCTTATATTCCTGCTTCAATATTTTTCTGAATAGACTTCAAATAAAAAGTATTTACATTGAATTATAAATTAGTCCCATATACCATAAAGAGTCTTTCCACGATTTGAACATCTACAATAATCTTTCCTGAAGCTGTGAAATGCCTCAATGGCAATTTTTCATGTAATTCATAGATTCATAGATTGTTAGAGGCTGGAAGAGACCTTGTAGATCATCAGGTTCAGCCCCATATATAATGAACAATAAATGTTTATATGCAGTAATAATGAAGTATAATTCACTGAGGCATACATTCTGAACCACATCATTTTTAGAGAATTGACAGTTACATTAATTAATTTTGAAAATATAAAATTTCTCCATAGTTGCAAAATTAGACAATTATATTTAATGTGGTGCAAATGAGCTCTAAGTCTCTTTTCTTTTACTTGTTGTTCTCACTACTAATAGATTCTCAGAGCCTATGCATGAAGATTGCTAATTCACAATAAACATTGCAGAGTTTATGATACATTATGCCGTTTGTGCTCTCTTCGCAAAACCGTATATCAAATTGCTAGCCCTGATGTTGTGAAATCTCGAGATTTCAAGAAAGCATTGAACTTTATCCTGAATTCAGTCAATATAATCTAATGGAGGGCAGAATTTTGTTTTAATATGCTCAACAAAGAATACAAAGCTCCAGATGACAAAATGCATCTTATTCGTAATGTAATAAACACTCAGAAATATTCATGACTTGGGCCCACACAATTAAAGTGGCCAGTGGCTTTGTATACTATCATTAAAAATACCCGCCCCCCCGACTTTTTTTTTTTTTACCACCATTGTTGAGATATTTCAGCAATGACTGGGAACACTAAGCAAAGATACTTACCAGTTCAAGGTACTCTGAATTCCAAACACAAACAGTGTAATAGCACTCTTCCCTTTCCACATCATCCAAAATAACAGAGGCCATGCTAAGTTTTTAACTGAACCCTTCTATTTGGGGGCAGGCTGAGGCAAGGCAACACAAGAGGATTACCCACTGCACATAACAGACCAGTGCCTCTCCCTCCAGTGTAAAACTAAAAGGTTTTAGTGTAGGTGTAGAGCAGAGGCAGAGAGAAACTAGGAGGGAATATTTCAGAAATTAAGAGATTAAGTAATTTACTACCCTAAGTACTGAATAGAATATACAGATGCATCCACACAAGCCTGCACGTGTCTCAAAAGCAGTTTGAGATGTGTCAAGATGCACACTGGGAACAAAAAAATGTTCCCTACACTGCATTTTTACAGTGTGGGCTCAAAATATGGTACTTGGAAATCCAGATACCAAAATAAAACATGAGCAGGGGAAGGGGAAAGCTGGGCAATTGGAGGCTTGGGCACCAGAGACGCTCTGGTATCCAGCCAGAGCATCGCTCTGGCTGCTCCTTACCCTGGTGCTGAAGCACTCTGCCTGCCCATGCAGGGAAAACAGCGGTGCAGGCTGCAGGGACCTAGACCCAGGCTCCGTTCCAGGTAAGTACGGGGTTGGGGGGCTGGAAAGGGGGGCTGAGAGGGTGCAGGGGGCAGCTCAGGGGGGGTGAGTCCCTCACCCACCCACTGCAGGGACTACAGCCCCCCTACAAGGGCAGTCCCATGCTCAAGCCAGTAGAAAATGATGTCTATCAGATTACACCCCATTCATTCTTTTATCCTTGTTCAGCTTCTCCTCTCTCTCTCTCTCTCTAAATCCCTGATCTTCAACAATATTCAGGTACTTAGGCCCCACTGAAATCAGTGAGATCCTTAAAAAATCATGTTAAAGGTGCTGGGTTTTTTTGTTTAGTACGTTCACATTTTATCAGCATCACTTTGTCCTGGTTACATGGGGAGGCGGGGAGTTAGATGGCTGTTTTGTTAAAGTTTATTTTAGTTTTATTATAGCACAAATAATAAAACAAGTGTTAGAAAAACTTGAAAACTACGCACTTAGGTTTGGGCAAACTAAATTCCTTCAAGAAGAAATGAAATTATTTGACTTCTCAGATTTAATGTAAACAATTTGAAAAGAATCCTTGTTTCAAATTGATCCCAAATCTTTCTTTTTTTTTATGTTTCATAACTACCAGCAAACCAAAAAGCATTTTTTTTTTTCACACAGCTTTAGGCATGAGCTCATGTTCCATGCTTACTGTACCATCCTGCCACAAAATAAAATCATATTTGAAATAATTTCATGATCCCTTCCAGAATGTTACCTTATGTCTTAACAACTCTCGGCTGCAGTCCTTGGAAAGGTGTGATTTTCTGGCATCATTAAATCCTTTTTTTCTCTCTTTTGGCTCATCTTCAATGCATATTTCGTGGGTGCTAATCTAACCTAATTAGCCTTCTGGGAAAACAACAAATAGCTAGCAAGCTTTGAGAGGCTTGTTCAGGGAAGTCGACATTTCTGGCAAAAAGCTTACTGTGATTCTAATCAAGACAAAAGGAGAGAGACTGGATCATTATAATGAGCCTTATTTTTTTTTTTTTTTTTTTCTCCAGAAGGGTGAAACCAGGGTGAATTAAGACTCTGGACTCTTAACACAAGAACAAATGAAAGCTTTAAATTATGCATTTTTTTTCCTGTCAGCTAAATAAGCATAACTTTATAAGTGTGATTTAATCCAAAAAACAGATGCAGTCTTCTCTTAAGAGAGAAAACCAAGCCAACTGGCTTGCACAAGCATTTTCTGTGTGTGTTTATTGGACGTGGCAGGTTGAAAGAACCAAGAAGCAGGATTTTAAGCCATGACAGGAGATGCAAAGAACAGAGGTTCAAATCTTCACAGGAAATAAAACAGGCAAGTGAGATAATAGGAGGAAAGACATTCAGCAATGCTTAAGCATCGGCTCCAAGAATCAAGGTACAAATACAGTGCTGACATGCATAAGTGGCGGTCCTTTTTGTGGGATTTTGCTATGAGGTGCTGTGCTGTGAGCTGTTCTGTATCATCTTAAACCATAGTTACAATTGTTACTTAGTAATGATTCTGCTGTGATTAACACATCTTCCCACCGCATATGGGAGAATACTGATGAGGAGGCTGAAAGGCAGACAATAGATTAATCTTCACAAAAAAAGCCTTCTCAGTTAGCCTCTGATTCCTTTTGATTATGAATAAACTGACAGAATTCCACTTCAGTAACTCCTTCCTTTATGTCCAAATTTTGTTTTCTGGTTCTTCCAGCCAGATCAGAGATGGAAATATTTTTGCTCATCTTTGTCACCAGATATAAGCAGAAGTCTCTCTGTAGGCACTGTTGCAACTATATCTCTCTCTGGTTTATTAAAAATCTATTATGGCACATCTGGGATGCAACTGCAAAAGACTTAATTAAATTTCTTGATACCACATCAACTGGTTTAAAAATTACTTTCATACCTGGAAGTAAATTTAACAAGGCACATTTGGTATTTCACTCATTGCAAGCAAATTTGCAAATACTGCTAAGTAAAAAGCCTGTGAACTATGGAATCATGTTCTTGTTCCTGATAAACTTGTACCTCTAAGATCTACCACTTAAATTAAAACACAACATTTCTAAAGCCTTCTGACTGTAAGAATACTCCTGAGATATTCAAGAGGAATGAGAGAGAAAGAGTAGCATTTTCAAGTCTCTAGAGTGATTTTAGAGCTTCAGTCCCACTTTTAAAAATAGTGAAGGTTTCATGACTCCATGAAAAAGTTACTGCAAGGTAAGCTAGGGTGAAACTTTACAGCATATCACATCAGGGGTTTTTCAACATTTTTTAGTAAGTGTACCCCCACGCGAGGGTGGTGAGCAGCCGGATGCTGAGCAGGGAGAAGGGGGAGTGGCAAGCAGCTGGATGCCAGGCAGGGGGGAGGGTGGCGAACAGCTGGACGCCAAGTGGCGGGGCACATGGCGAGCGGAAAGTGGCAGAGTGGTGGCAACGCATCTGTGCGGCTCTTCTCTCACCCCATCCTGGCCCTGCTTCTATGAGGCAGCAGCGTCGGGTGGCAGCGCTCCATCCCCACCCACCCCTGGCGTACCCCCTGGGACCTTTCAAAGTACCCCAGGGGTACATGTAACCCTGGTGGACAACCCCTGTCATATGCTCTCTGGTAACTTATGTGCATGTTCTTAACAAATAAGAAACAGCTTACTCAACTGGCCCTCCAGTGAATGTGATCTCAGGTGACAGTTGTGAATAGAAAGCTGAAGCTTGAGGAAGGCAAGGGAAGGAATTCCTCCATGCCACCTGTGTATGAGTAAGCAAACTCCACACTAAATAGCAGATATTTGAAAGAGTAACAGATTTAACCTTAATTCATTTAGGGGTAAGCTGCATAGTTAACAAGGGGTTGCTAGCTCAAGAGTAGACTCTACCACCCTAGTTTCAAAGATTGGTCTATGCCCTGCTCCTTTTAAAAGTAGTTTTTAGGGTCCTGCCTTTGGATGTGTTTTCCAGAGTCTGGATCATGAGAGGACACAGACATTTCCCTTATAGCCCTGAGTCAGATATCTAACCACTGGGAATGGACCAGTTTTCAGAAATATCTCCATGCTTAGTTTGTTTGCACTTGTTTTCTCTCTAGCATGCTCAGCAGGTAAGTCTTTGGATCACCCTCCTATGGTGTCTAATTCCTAACATGTATTTTTAAGGAGTCTCATATTTCTAACACTGCACGTTGCATTCCACATGTGGAATAAGGTACTGAAAAGTTGGCTGTGATGGCACCTAATATGGAGACAGCTAATTGCTTCTTTAGATCTTGCCCTAAATTGACTCACCCAGGGTCATACAAGGTCTGTTGGTGACCAGGGAGTTGAATACAAGTTTCCCAAGTTCAAGGCAGGTATCCATACTACTGGATCACCCTTTGTCTTATATTTTCAAATATCTAGACAAAATAGTTTGCCTCAATATTTTATTTATACAAGGATTAAGATTAACAGTGACTGATGAAGTTTGAGTACCCTGCCTCCAAGCTTTCAGTATTACAGTACTTCTATAACCATAGAGGAGGAATTACTTAGTTTAGATTAAAATAAGATATAGTTTTACTGTAACAAATATATCCCTTAGGGATTATATTCAGGCATACTGATTTGTTTATATACTTGTTTTCTACTTGTCCTGAAATTTATTAAATATAATGTAGTTAGTTAACTTGAAGTGAAAGATATGGTTTTCCTCCCTGTGTTTTTACACTGAACAGTAAAAATGGGTAATGCTTTTATCATTTACTGTTTAATTGGTAATAATAAAACAAAAACTCTTTTACATACTGAGTCAAGTTTTTTATCTTAAAGAAACATGAGTCAGAGGAGGCTTTTAAAGTAGTGAGTCAGCCTTCTGAAAAGAGTTCATTTGAGATTTTATTTAATTTCAAATTTAGCGCTCTCTCAACAATATTGTCCTATATTGTTAAAAGGCAATGAAGAAAGGAACCCATCTATGGCAAAGAATGACTTTGTAAATATACAAGTTTGACAGCACAATAAAGCACCAAGACCAAATTGTACCCTGTTCTGCACATGCACAAGCATACACCAATGGGTAGAGTTTGGCAGACAAAGAACTTATTCAGAAATGCTCCATTTAAGTCTTAAAGTAGGCCAAAGACAAAACCTATAATTTTCTGCTTGCATTCTTATGCTCATTTCGTAGATCACATTTTCCCTTCAGTGTTGTTTTAATTATCATTGTTATTTTTCCATTTTTATCATTTCCATGCCACTGAGTTTGGTTTTAATATTTTCAGATTGAAATTAAATTACCAAGGAGTTTGAGAGATCGTTCTTGGTAAGGAAATAGGAATTGGTTCATGAAAAACTGAAGAGAATGCTGACATATTAAGTGGCAGAAGATGAAGATGGACAGGAAATAACAGGGAGGCAAATGCTATGCACTGCCAGCTTGCTACCACCACTCACTATATGAGAATGGAGCCTGTAATCCAATCTACGTGCACATGCATATGGATGACTCTAGGGCTACTGATGAATAGAAATGTTTGTCTGGCTCATCTGAAAAGACCTCAGCTGATTTGGGCTTCAAGGTCAGGATATCTGCTTTTAACCTCTCTTTCCCTGAGTACATCTGATGGATCTGGACTGAAATCCACATTGACAGAGTGACACTGTTTTGATAACATACTTTTCATACTAATATGCTTAACATACTTTGCTTTTGTAGAGGTGAGAAGTGTCAAAAGGCACTGCTATTAGTATAAATTGCTTTGTTAATATTACTACTTTATTCTTTCTTCCAAATGAATGTTGGTAGGCAGACAATTGCTACAGAGAATGGAAATTCTTGAATCTCTGTTCCAGCCTGAGCAACTGATTGAATGTAGAGAGGGGAAGAGGAGGGTTCAGTCTCAGCTGTAGCCCTAAAGTAGCTGCAGATGCACTCCACGAATCTACTGTTGCCCACTTCCTAAAAAAGCATTGTGTTCCCAGTATGTAACTCTTCCCCCAGAGATAGGATAGAAGAGTCCATCTATTCCTAAATTTGAAAGTTTATTTAGATACCATGCAGCAAAGCTTCCCTACTTACAGTATTAAAATACAGGTATAATTAAAGGTGTACAAGGGATATTACACTTTTATAAGTGTAAAATTCACAACATTGCTTGGATAAACACCTACAAGAGTTTTGTGAGGCTATTATATACTAGGGGTGTGCGAAGCGGGCCCTATTTGATTCAGCTTTGGCCCAAATCAGGGACAGCGATTCGATATGTTGATTTGGATCGCTGTCCCTGATTTGATTCGGCCAAATCCAAATCTGAAGATTCAATGCTGATTCAGAAAATCAGTGATTCAGACATAGACACAGCTTTAAAAGTTTTTTCTACATACCTTGAGGTAGCAGGTGTAGCTTATAATAGATGCAATGCTGGGGAACACAGAGCATCCTACCGGAGTGCGGGCGGGGCCCTCCACATGCTTGGTAGTGAACCCAGAAGTGGACCAGAAGTACTTCCAATCCACTTCCAGGTCTGCAAGGGAGCATGCTGCCCCCCCCCCACCCCCCCGGCTTGGTGATCGGCCACAGGGGGAGCCCAAGTGCCCCCCCCAGACACAGGAGGCACCAGTTGCCAAGCTGGGGGGGGCTCAAGGGGCCCCTCGTGCACTCCCTGGCAGACCCAGAAGTGGACCAGAAGTGTTTCTGGTCTTCTGGGTCTGCTGCCAAGTGCACTGGGGAGCCCCCTCACTCCTGTGGGACACTCCATATGCTATAGCATTGCAGCACTCACAAGCCCCTGCTACCTAGAGGTATGTTGAAAAAACATTTAAAGCTGTTTCTATGTCTAATCTCTGAATCTCTCCAAATTGATTCAGAGGGTTCTGATTCGATTTAGAGAGATTAAAGGGTCCTCTGATTCAATTTGGATTTGGAGATTCAGCCACCAAATCAGACCGAATCTCCACCGAATCGAATCAGGGACAGAAGCTTTGCACAGCCCTATGATATACATATACATATGTAATATCTATAATATTATAATTGATAGAAGATTCATTATAACTTCAGGTGATTATTATTGATGTAGTTATTTACATATCATAGCCAAATTTGGAACCAGGAATAAATAACTGTAACTTGGTAAGGCAATGATATTTTGGAGACTGTTATCTTTTATTGGATCAGCTTGAGTTAGGTCCAACTGGTCCCAATACAGCTCATGATTTGTTAACCTGTGTCCTATGGGAGCCTACTACTGCCTTTCCTACTGGTGCATGCTGGGGGAGGATCTGGAGGAGTGTATGGACTATGTGGTGGGGAAGTGGGGAATCCCAGGGCGACCTACCCTGCAGTGTCTGGCCCCCACAGTGTGCAGCCTGAAAGTGACATGCTGGCAGCCTGGCCATGCCAAGGTTGGACAGCTCTGAAACATGCAATAAATACAACAATACCCTGAGAAAAATTCAACATATAATTTGGAGACCCACAATACTAGCCATCAGAGCTGGTCAGAAACAACAGTATGGAAGCACTTCTAAAACATTAATGAGTTTAGACAACATTCCTATGGAATAAGGAAGTATAATCTCTTTTTTGCAGAGGGAAACCTAAAACAGAGGGATTAACTAATTTACCCAGTCACACATAGTATCTACAGCAGAACTCTGAACTAAAACAAGTTCTTATATCTGGAATCCAATTGCATTGGTTGAAATGCAGTAGTCATTTCTTTTTATACATGTATATATAAAAATCTATTATATATTTGTCATGGGAATAATAATATAAATAAAAAAGACTTGTGGAGATGCATCATCATTTGGACCATTAAAGCATCCCTATTTACAGGGCCAAGTCAGAAAAATGCAGTTTTGGGTTTTTTTGTTCAAAAACAAAACAAAAACTTTGAATAACTGTAAACATTGAAAGTTACTAGTGAGTCACTAAGTGAAACTAAACATCTAGGAAGACCTTCCAGTCATGAGGGTAAGCAGAGTGGTTTGTAAGATGGAACAACAATAAGCCACATTTTTTTCCATTTTGTTTTCCAGTTGTACAACTCAATGGAAAGGATGTAAAATATACTCTTAAAGGGGGATCTTTATTTCTGAGAATTCATTATTGAGAAAAAGATTTTAACTCGTTACAAGTCTTAGATCAGGAACATTATTTTTCTCATGGAACCTCACTAAATAGCTGGGAGTAACTTTTCCAACTCTTTCTACATATTTTTAAGCACACACCCACAATCATTTGCTATGTTTATAAAGACCATAATTCAAAACAAATTATTCATCTTCTACCATATCCAGACAAGTAATGTAAGATTGCATTATGCAAATTCTTTATAATTATAGTGCATCCTTTTGAAAATACACTGATATGGTCTTCAGAAAACCTTTTCTGCAAAGCTTTTGATATACAGAGACTGAGAGTCATGGCATTTCTTTAAAACCTGGGGGACAGTGACAGAAAAGTAAATTCTAATAAATGGACAGAGTTTATGTACATATACCTTGTTAAACTTCAGCCAATGTGTTGAATATATTAGAAATGTCCAAAGGAAATGGTTGAAATCTCATTACATTATTGGTTTATGTAAAGGTAGACTATGCAGATCATGTATAATATTTTGTATGGGAAACATTATGTATTAGTAATGGAAAATGACATAGATGACGCTTTGAAGATCTTTTCTTTCTTTAACTTATGTGATAACCTGACAATGCAACATAAAGAAGGTATCAAGGGGTGCATCTACTTGTACCCCTATGGTGCTGATGTTACTGCACTGTCATTTGGTACTTCCTTTAGGCTGTTACTGCACTGTGCCTATGGTGCACTATTATTTTTAGCCACTACATTGTCATACAAATGTGCTATAGTGAGGGAGTGCATCGCAACGGCAACATAGCTGCGGTGTCATGGTTTGTGCCTGCTGACGCTATGTCACCATAGTGCAGTGCTATGGTGATGTAGTGTCTCATGTAGATGCACCCATGGTATCCAAGAAATGACACTTTTAAGGGACAGAGTTCGTCAGGCTCAGTGTAGTTCAGTATAGTTTTTTGTACATTTTTGCAAAGCAGGACATGATGAGAAAGACCAGAAGGCTGGATATGATAATTCTAGTCTAGAGGGTTATAAAACTATTGGGTTCCTGCCAGATGGTTTTTCAGCCCCTGAGCTCAATAGTACCAGTGTTCCAATTTCCAACTTAAACTGTGTTCAGTGATGTCAGCCATCACGTTCTTTACCACATGATATAAGTGTTCAGATATCATAACAAAACTATATCTTACATAGGATTATAGAACTGGATAAATTCCCATTGAGATTTACTACAGTTTGAATTTTGAAATGAGCATCAAGGGTAATGGTAACAGGAGTAAAATATTGCCAAGATTAGCCATGATTGTATGGTTATGAAGCAGTAGCATTTATTTACAGCTCTTGCTAAAATATGTATACATTTTATAAATAAATAAACAAGAAAAAATATCTTAATCTCTGTTATCATTAAACTGTTTTCTGTGGACATCTAACAGCTCCTCATAAAATCACTTTGATTTCCCCAGTGATTAAAAAAAATCCTATTATTTTAGAGCCCAAGTACAAATTTAGGAAGCTAACTTTTCACATTTCTTTTTCAAAAAAGAAAATAAAAAACAAACTTGGCTCTATGTCTATTCTATTCTTGCAAAGAAGCATACAGCTGAAATGCACAGAAATCCTGATATCAAAGGAAACCAATGAGCAAATTAAAAAAAAAAAAGAAAATCTTTTTGAATTTTAAAAGAGCTAAGTTAAATTTTCTAAACTATTTCCCCAGCTAGTAGGTAGGATTAAAACCAGGAAAAATATACTGAAAGGCTTCAGGCTCCTACAACTTCATTCTGAATTCAAGGAAGAATCTTACAAAAACTCATGTAGATCCTATATTCAGAACAATTTCATGATCAGAAATTTCAGAAAACTTGCAACAAACTGAAAGGAAGCCAAAGGTCTGGTGGAAATGCCATTTGCATGTGTTAAGGGAGAATTTAGCATTTATAAATTCAGACTCAGTAGTCTGGAACATGATAAATTAGTATATTAACAGAAATATCAATTGCACATGCATAAGTCATTTTATTGTAATTTATCTGTGTCATATCGAGGACATAAAAGCTTGTTAGGGAAATCCACTGGAGTAACTTCCCAACAGAAAAATTACAAAATCCAAATGGGAAAATTGCAAAGAAATAAAAAGATTTTTCAAGGAACTAATTCTGAAAATACAGTTATATGACTCAAAGGTACTTACCAATATGACTTTCTGTTGTCAAGGAAAAAGTGATATTGGTGAGATAAACATAGAATCATAGAAAATGCAGGTTGGAAGGGACCTCTGGAGGTCATCTATTCCAATCCCCTGCTCAAAGCAGGACCATCCCAGGTGTACAGCCAACAAGCTGACAAATTTTCTGAAACGGAACTTTTTCCAGAAATCCCAATTATTTTTTTTTTAATTTTTCAGAAAAAAACACTATTTTGAGTTGAAATATACTGTAATTCCATTTTCTGACAATTCCGTTTTCTAACAATACCTTTCATAAACCACACACTTGAAGAGATTTCTTTTGCTTGAGGATATTACAAGTACATGCCTTATTTTTTTACCTTTATTAAACTTTATGGCTCAAGAAAGTGGACTGGAAAACTAGATTGATGTAGACTTTCTGATAAAACTCAGTCATTCTTCCAAGATCACATAAGGCAACCTTGACTAAAGTCCTGGCTACTGCTCAAACTATAATTCCAAACAGAGTTATAGCCAGGTATTTTGGCACCTGATACATATTATGTGAAAAGTACTCCCTTATGTGCTACTACATAACATTACTTTCATTTGATTTGGCGCCCCCTATGTGAGGGCACCCAGTGCCAGTACACTGAGGGCACAGCTCTGGCCAAACTTCTGTTAGCAGATTTTAATCAAACCAGGGTACTATTAAAGTTCACAACTGCCTTTCATTATCTTCTATCACATAAGACACTTCAGATGAATGTGCTATGTGCATTTAGTTCATTGCTTTTTCCTAATTTTGGAGAAATATAGAATGTCCACATACCAGGTCAAGATTGCTTGGAATGTTTGAGAAGAAAGAGGAAGAGCATCTATAAATCATTTGAAAAGGACATGCACAGATGGTTTTAGTTGACATAAAGACATGATTCATGATTCAAAATTTAAGGAAAAAAAATTCTAACTATTTTAGTCCACTGATCAACCATTCTGCAGTATTTTGGCATGGAACAAATAGCAATACCCAGCATTTTGAGCACCCTAAAGACAAATTCTTAAGGTTTAAAAATGGCTGAAACTTTTATCTTGCATTAAAATTTTCAAAGTGCAATATGATGAGAATGTGATTTAAGACAAGTCAGCTCACTAGGATTAGTCTCAGAGTTTCAAAGAGACCATATGCAGAACTGCACTGGATTATTAATTATTTACAAGTGGAACTGGAAGCACCATACATTATTAAGGTTGTCCCATATTTCCTATTACAAGACTTTGTTTTCCAGTTCATTAGAACTTTGCCAAACTATTTGCCTCATTTTTTCCAAGGCATCTCTTTCATGTGGTTCACCTGTTCCCAAAGAATAGGCCACGGAGAAAAATATGTTGTTTTTCCCATATTAAAACTTGGGTAATCTACTCACTGTAGAACTTTAGTTGTCCTCTGTGTTCAAATTAGGGAGCTGAAATTTGCCAGAGGTGTTTTCTGGACCAGAAATATGTTTTTACTATACCAGTAAAAGTCTACCAACTCTTGACCAACTTACAGGTCAAGGAAAATTTTGCAGTTTCCAAATACTAAGTTGATACTTCTACTATGACATGTGCTAAATTCCCCCAAAGACTCCATTGGTGCTAAGCATGATACTTCCCACAGCTGAGTGGGGCTTTTCCTGAAATTACATATTTTGGCCATTGAGGGATGCTATAGGTTGACATCCAGGCACCTATAGTGAGAAAGGGAAGCTCAAAACAACACTCTTACTGAGACCAGGTGTCACAAAGGAAGAAGCTACCTGATTTTACTTAAAATAGTAGGCAATGTATTGGGACAATGAGCTAGGGGGGGTGGAAAGTCAGATTGAGAATAGAGGTAAGTAGCAGTCCAGAAGTAGTTGGATAAGTAGCAATGAGGTCAAATGAGGAGCCTGCAGAGGGGAAATGAGAGTTATTATAAGCAGGTACAAGCAAGGAATATATGGGGAACATTTTGGTCCCAACATGGGGAAGATCCCGGCAGTAAAAGGAAAAAAACAAGCAAAGACAGGGAAAAGATGGGACAGAGGAGACAAATTTGGGGAAGGAAAAGGGAGAAAAAAAGAGTAAGACCATTATTCAAAATCCCTGAGTGTCCCTATTCCTCAGTTGCCAGAGAATACCTGCAAAGCCCAACAGCAAAGTGCCCCATCCCCTGTTGCTGGTTGTCCACAAAGAGAACTACAACTTGCTACTGTTATGAGTGGCAGCATGTGTGGTAGCCCCTGATTTTTCTAAATAACTAGCATCCTATAATCCTTTATGGCTAAGTGCAGACATTCAGGAGGTGAGGGGGAGGTTAAATCACGAATAACCACCTGATCTAGGTAAGTCAGGATGGGGCAGGGAGACTAGTGGGAGGCATTGGGAGGATGGGAGAATCAGGCAGGTGGGGGGGGGGATAGGAGGTCTGCAGGGCAATCAGATGGGACAGCAGCATCTGTGGGATAGCAGGGCAGGCATGATCTGTAGGAGTGATCAGGAGAATGGGGGGCAGGCAGTATCCACAGGAAGGTGGAGGGGCAAGCACAATTCAGGGAGTGATGGGAGGGCAGGCAAGACCTGCAGAAACCATGCAAGGGTCAGGCATGATCTGTGGGAAGGGCGGGGGCAGACATGATCCATAGGGGAATAGGGGGCAGCTGTGATCTGCAAGGGTAGGCATGTGAGATGCAGGGGTAGGCATGATCTATGGGGGGGTGGTAAACCCAATCCATGGAGATCGGGGGGACAAGCATGATCTATGGGAGGAATAGGTAAGGGCAGATGCAATCCATGGGGGATGGTTGGGGTCCAGGAAGGTTTGGTGGGATCAGGGTGGGCTTGTAGGGTCTGCAGGGAGAGGACCAGCTATTTTCAGCACCCCCCAGTGAAGCTACCTCCCATTTTTCCTGCCTCTTCCCCCACCAATACTTACTTCCTCAGCTCCCAGCAATGGCAAACAATGATCAAACTGGCACACAGAGTGAATGGTGGGATGGAAGATTGAAGGGGAACTGGCTGGTTCCTGGGGAGGGGTGGTGAGGAACTAGGGGGAATAAAAATAGCTCAGTGCCAGAGGGGCAGGTAGGGAATGCGCAGTCTTGGGGTTGGAGCTAGTGACCAGGCATTCTCAGCCTCAGGGCTTTGCAGGTAACTGTACTGAAGTTTGATGCACCAGTCCAACCTACATTGATTAAGGTTGAGTATGCATTGATTCAGATCTATCTTAGACTGGGTTCTGCCACTTTTAGACTGTGCAAAACTTCTGTTCGGTTACAGGTTTAGATTGATTTCCAATCACTGAGGCAGGGTCTAAGTATAAGGTCTGTCCTGGGGGTAAACTAAGTTAGATCAGGTGACCATTTTTAATGCAATCAAACCTCCCTTTATACCCCTCAAATATCTGCACTGTGTTCACGGAATGGCTCTCACTGATTTCAGCTGAGTCTCAGCATCCCTTCAAATCTGACATCTCCAGATCAAGGTCTCAAATCAGGCACCAATAAAATTAAGAACATATAAATTACAAACCTAAGGATTATGTGACTTGAATATCTCCAACAAGGAATCCCGGAGGAAAAGACAAAACATTTTTTTTTCCACAGGACAGCATTCCTGTAGAAATGCTTTCATGACAGCCTTAGTCATGAAAACACTTTTTTACTTTCTTTGCTCATTCACTTTATATCTTCCAGTTTCTGAAGGCAGTCCTAAAGCCAACATTCTCTTTCAGTACAGAGGTTCATGTTGTGTCATTGCATCCTGTGCATACACTATTTTAGAGAAAATATTATGTGATCATATAACTAGAGACTGTTTCATAAAACACATGTAGAAGAGGAGTGAGCTGAAGTTGCCCAGGCAACCCTAGTTTTGATATTTCCTAGTGTTTGTCTATTTAACTTTGCAACCTTTATCTTCTCATAATATATGAATATTTTTTTCATTATTACTGTGTGTAATATAATAATTATTTTAGGCTCATACCAAACCAAAAACCCCATATTAAGTTGATGGTGTCATTTCCAAGCACTTTGTATAATACATATAAACACACAATGTAGGAATGTGAAAAGTACCTACATGATTTGCTAGCACAACTTCCATTGATTTTTAATGAGACTGTCACTCATGTTAGAAAAAGAAGTTAAAATCCTAAATTACTCAAGTGCTTTTGAAAAGAATATTCATAACACCCAAATGGCACAAACTAAGAATACCATATAGATCATAAAGAGAGGTATTATATATACATATGTATATATTTCAAGAGTTTCTGGAAGTTTTAAATAGTTAAAATAAGTACCAACTATTCTCATCCTCCTGTCATCACTAATTTGCTTCTCTTAGTTACCATAAAAGAGGTGACTTTTGAAGGGAGATTTGTAGGAGGATGGAAAAGTTCTGGGGAGAAGTTCTAAGCATAAAAAGACAGAAGACAGAGATATTCATTTAAGAAAAGGTTAAATGTGTAAATGAGAGTTACATCCTTGGATAAGAAGAGGTGTTCCGGGAAGACAATGTAAGGAGAGGTAGTCTCAGGTAGGTCAAAAGTGATAAGGTTATTATAATCAATGCAAATGATGGCTTGGAGGATTAAAGAAAGGAATAAAAATATAGATAATAGAAATAAAAGAGGGATATTTTCATGAAAACTAAAAGCAATTCATAATTAAGTAAACACTGCAGAATGGGATATATGTGTGGTCAATACTGACAACATTTGTATTGTCAGTGGTTCTGCAGACAGCTATATTGTGCTGAAACTCCCAGTGTTTCTCCATGCACTGACAACCAAAGTCAGGCTCAGAAAACAAGAGAAAGAAAGAGGCAGGCATTAGATGACCTAAATCAAAATCTGTTCAAACCACTCTGCATTCCTGAACCTTTTCCCTGCCAGGCAATGCAGTCATGCAGGACCATCATATTAACAACCAAAATCCAGAACAAGTAGTGCTAAAAGCATTTGAATGGGCCCAAGAGAGCTAGCATAACAGCTATTAGAGACAGCAGATCAAGGAAAACAACAAGTTAGATTGTAATAAATCCCTAAACAGAAATTAAATGTTAGTAGGATAGCTCTCAACTATGAAAAAGCACAAAAGACAGCTCTTCAGTGAAGGCTCTATTCTGATCTCGCAGGATAAGTGCAAACAATCAAAAAGCCTGAGGCTGAATCTATTCAATCTCCACAGGTTAGCCAAAGCTGCATAGATTGAACCAATAAGCAAGTGAACAGACATTCACTTTTGATTTCAGAAATGCAGCCACATGCCTGCAGTGGCCCAGGTCAGAAGCTGGGGGGCACTAAAGCATACTTCCCTACTTGGCTGGAGCAGACAGCTTGGGCCAAGGCTAGTCTGCCCCAGAACATGTGTAAAAGTGCCCTATCTGACTTTAGTGGAGTTTCTCGTAATTTCCATCGGTGGCAATCTGTGCTGGGTTCCAAGTATAGATCCAGAGACCAATATACCTAGAGAGAGAAGCTGGCAGATACAAATTATATTGGAATATTTATTTTTTCTTTAAGTATAACATTTAATACTTGGACAAGCTATTTAGGAAAATATTTTCCAGTTACCACACAACAAATAAAAAAATACAGCAAATAAATATCTAATAAATCCTTTCTAGTATAAATACTGGGGCAAATAACCATTCATTCTTAAGTTAATGAAACTTTCATATTGTATGATCATTGTTCAGCCTGATTTTTAAACCTGGTTTAATTTTTCAGGGGGCTTAGAGAATGAATGTGTAACATTTTGTACCAGCAACTAATTGCAAATTCTAACATGTCTGGGAAAGATTTTCAAAGGCATGACTGATAGGTAATCTACCATCTCCCACTATAACTGAGCAGAATTGGGGTGCCTAGTTGCCATTTTCACTTTTGAAAGATTTATTGGAAATATCTAGCTATCCAAGCAACAACACAGTGAAGACTTAGAGAAGCCTAGGAATAAGAATTCTACACCCAAAGGGGAAAAGATTTCTGCTAACTGCTAGATTGTATACTTCTATTTCAACTACCTCATCTGACAAATGATGTAGAACATAAAGGCAATAAAGGAAGAATGTACTCTTTTCTTTCTTCTGAAATGGAAGCTATGTTAGTCAAAGCTGAGATGTATGAGGGAAGTACATGGAGATGGAAAAATAAATCTGCAGCACCATAGAATGATAATGTACTTTCTGCCCATACAATGGCATTAGAAGGGATCCTTGCTAGCAAAATTATAATGTTTTAACTGTGCCATGTCACCTTAAATCATACCAGACAATTTCATAAAACTAGTCTGTAGAACAGAAATTAAATACTATGCAGCTCCTATTACATGAACCATGCAGCAGATGCTTTATATTTATTTTTACCCGAGTAAAATGCTTCGCTCATTTCTAATCAAATGTATATATGACTAAAATTTTGCTTAACTAGAAATTATGTGTTTTATTTGACTGTTGAAAGTATGCAGTGCCTACATTACACTGACACACGGTAAGAAATTAATTATTTAAGAAGGATTTTCCCAGACAAATATGGAGAGAAAGTTATATGTACAATACTGAAGGCATTGCAAGTGTTTGGCAATTAGAGTCCAGTGTCTCTTTATACTGAGTAGAAAATAATAATGAATTAAAAAAAAATAATGTTTTATTTCAAATCCTCTATCTAAAAGGATTTCAATGTTATAGTTTTAAAAAAGTAGGGGAAAGAGGTCTGCCAGAATCAGGATTATTAGATAAAATATCCATATATAAAGTGCAAACCTGTAAAATAAAACGTACATTGAAAATGTATTCTTTGTCCCAAGTTATTTGTCTTGAAATTTTAGAAGTCAGTATATTTTTATAGATATAGAAATATAAAACAGCTAAGGAAATACTTCCAAGAGCTCTTTAAGATGACTATATCTTACCATATGGGATAAAATTGAGGGTTTGAGGGTTTTTTTTTTAAGAAACTGTTACTTTTAACCCTAACAGTTCAGGAAAGAAAACTGATTTCCATGCAACAGAACAAATGCACACTGCTCCTCAGTTGGTTCAAAGCTAAAAGCCAAGGAAATGAAGGATGGAATTTCATAGAAATATCTTCACAGTAGTAACACTGAACAATTTTTCTAAGCTGTATCTGTTGCATTTCAAGGGGCAACTGACAATAGGTTAGTGAGAACATATGTGACATGAACATCCTGTGAAATTAACTTGAGTTTCTTCCCTACAAATGAATGAGTATTTTTAAGCATATGTCCACACAGTTTAATCAACAGTAATAAGTACAGCTCATAATGGTGTAAAACTATCAATTTTAGAAGTCTGCCCCAAAAAACTTCCAAGGGTAGTAACAAAGGTTTAAGAATACTATACATTTAACTTACAAGAAGCTAGGATTTTTGTGGATGATTATCTTTTATTGGATCAACTGCATAGTTGGGATAGATTTAGACAAGCACCTGAAGCTCAAGTACCATATTTTTGAGCATATAGCCCGCCTACAGGTATAAGCTGCACACACATATAACCCACAGAAATTTGAATTTTTGTAAATTAGTCTGTGTATATGCTGCACCCGTGTAATCCCTGCAGTAGCATATACACGGGGAGGCAACGCAGCCCGGCCCGCCCCGACCCCTGTGGTGGCGGCGGCACAACCCGGCCCACCCTAGGCCCGGCCCAGCGGCAGCACAGCTTGGCCTGCCTGGGCCCAGTGGGGAGGTGGCACAGCCCGCCCTGACCCTGGCCCCCATGGCAGTGGCAGTGATGGCGCATCCTGGCCTGCCTGGGCCCAGCAGGGAGGCGGTGCAGCCCGGCCCCAACCCCCATGGGAGTGGCGGTGCAGCCTGGCCTGCCTGGGCCCAGCAGGGAGGCAGCACAGCCCGGTCCCAGCCCCCATGGCAGTGGCAGTGCAGCCCGGCTTGCCTAGGCCTAGCAGGGAGGTGGTGCAGCCCGCCCCGGCCCCCTGCGGAAAAAAAGTCTGTCGATAGCCCACACCCCCGTATAGCCCGCACCCATCCATTTTATTTGTAAAATCACGTATACCCTGTGGGATATATGCACTAAAATACGGTATTCTTCATTAGGCCTTACCAACCTGAAATCTGTCTTCATACAATATAAAAAATGTGCACCTTATTTCAAGTCTAAATTTGTCGCACATACTTGGAGTTGTTGCTAAATCTCTTTCCTTGACTGGAGGGCCCATTATCAATTTATTTTCCCTTAGGAATTGGTCAAGTCACCCCTGTGGATTGATCAAGTAACTCCTTAATATTCATGTGCTTATCATAGAATCTTAGAAAATTAGGGCTGGAAAGGACCTCAGGAGGTCATTTAGTCCAACCCCCTGCTTTAAGGAGGACCATCCCCAACTAGATTATCCCAGGCAAAGTTTCATCTCGCTGGGTCTTAAAAACCTCCAAGGATGGAGATTCCACCACCTCTCTAGGTAACCTGTTCTGGTGTTTTACTACACTCTATACACTCCGAGTGAGACAATTCTTCCTAATATCATCTTGTGGTCACTACTGCCCAACTTGCTATCTACTAGTACATTCCCCACCAATTCTTCCCCGTTTATGAGCAGCAGGTCAAGAGCATGGCCCCTAGTTGGCTGCTCCAGCACTTGCACTAGGAAGTTGTCCCCAATATTCTCCAAAAGCTTCCTGGATTGCCTGTACACTTCTGTATTGCCTTCCCAGCAGATGTCAGGGTGACTGAAGTCCCCCATGAGAACTAGGTGATCAGGAAATTTCTGCTAGCTGTTTGAAGAAAGCCTCATCCACCACTTCCACCTGGTCTGTGCTCTATAGCAGATACCCACCACAGCATCACCCTTGTTGCTCTCCCCTCTGATCCTAACCCAGAAATTTTCAACAGACCTATCTTCAGTTTCATACTGAACCTCTGAACAATCATCTGGCTTTTTTACATAAAGTGCAACTCCTCCCCCTCTTTGCCCCTGCCTGTGTTTCCTGAACAGTTTGTACCCATCCATGACAGTACTCTAGGGCAGCTGCAGTGGGGTGAAAAGTGCAGTGCACAGCACCAGCCATTTCTGCCCCACACAGATGCCCCAGAGTCTGAGAAAGGACACACAGTCTGAGAAAATGGGGACATGTACCACACTATTCCATAACATGAGATGAGGAAGCAGCAGCTTCCAAGGCCAAAGATGGGGGCCTGAAATGCTTGTTCTGGGAAGGGTGTGCATGTGATGAGCTTGGAATATGCTGATGGAACATAATGTAGATAGTGTAACAAACACAGAGAGAGATCAGTGATAGCCACAGATCAAGAGTCATCAGGAGGGAAGGAGAATACAAGGGCAGAGACTTAAGAGTAATGAAGGCTCCCTTCCTGTCCTCCTCCCTGAGAGGGGTCCCTGTCCCCTGGGAGAGGTCCCTAAGG
This sequence comes from Alligator mississippiensis, assembly GCF_030867095.1. Lineage (NCBI taxonomy): Eukaryota > Metazoa > Chordata > Crocodylia > Alligatoridae > Alligator > Alligator mississippiensis. The sequence goes on from NC_081825.1 coordinate 118,209,166, forward strand.
CCACCATCCCATCTCATCCACCCCAGAGTAGGGAAGGGATGGGTCTTGGCATCCCACCTCCAGGCTTCTAACATGCTGACATCTAACACCTAAGAAAGCCTTACAGTAAAGACTGTGTCCTGAGCAGATGCAATTTGACACTGCTGGCAGCCCTAGACTTGGTAGATATATAGAATTGCTTGGATGTTCATTTAATTTCTTTTATTTCTTTTCTGTTATCACTGTGTATCAATAAATTTGCCTATTATTGAACGGAAAGGTTGTGGTTGATATCAAATTTTTGTGTCATGTGTAAGCTTAATCTGTGATGATTTTACATTTCTTTCTGGTCATTGATAAAAGTATTAGATAGCATAGGACCAAGAAGACATCCCCGTGTGGCCTCATTAATTCCTTCTCTATGCCTCCTAAAGGAATCTTAAGATAAACATCAAGAAATCTTAGGATTCTCCTAATAAGATGTAAGCACCTTTTATTATTGTGGAAGGTAGTCAAAGAACAGCCAGAGGCAGCACAACTTCAAAATTATTGCAAGCCGCACAGTTTGCCAGTTTGGTAAGGTCAGATAGGGCATGACGGCATAGAACACACTTAGTTTGAAAAGCCTTGTAAAATCTTCAGCTGATTTTGTTGCTCCTCCAGCTGTCACTTACGTAGGAAGGAATGATCTGGATGTCTTCCCTGGCTAAGGGGCTGAAAACTTTCGAAGTTGTATTTGGAAAAGTCTAAAGAAACTTGAAGCCCTTCTGGACACCATGGAAAATTGTGAAATCCACTGTGTTTAATAACAATACAAGTTGCATAACATATTGCCTATATTTCTCTTTTTGCTGTGTTTTGTGTTACTAAGAATATTTGCATGAAAACAAGATATTTGTTTATTAAGAGTTCATCATCTCCTGCTGTTTATTTCCCAGTCTGAGATAAAATCCTTAACATTTATTAGTAGAAAGAGACTATAAATTCTTAAGAAACATAGATCCTGTAAATGTGTCAAATAAAATAAGGAAAGAAATGAATGAGAGAAGGAGAGAAAACAGATGACATACTAGAAGCAGAATTGTTTCTAAACAGAATAGCTTTACATGTTTTCCATGTAGTGTCAACTTATCTTTAATATCTTTCATTCACCCTCCCATTCTCAGCTGTATCTGTGACTGTCTTCTGTCTTCTTAAACGATCACAGATGCAGCATCTACCTTGCAGCCAGGATAAAAATGGACAACTACTCTTCATATTGTTTTATTTTTACTAGATACCTATAGGAATAGTGCCACAGACAGAGAAAAGACATTCCTTTTTGCCTAGACTTTGCTTTCAAGAAAGCAGCCTAGACACACAGAAACTTATACAGAGAAAATGCATTTGCTAAGATGGGGCTAAGCTGACGTGGATTTGGCTTACTAACATCTTCTCATTTACCATTTTCCTTTGAAATATGGTTTGCATTTCTAAGATGTAGATTGTCATATGACTGAACATGTTTACAGTTTTGAGGTTTTTCCTAAAATCTGGAAGTCAAGGAGTAGCTGGCTACAGAATATAGTGTTACAGAATACTGTAATATTGCAAAAACACAAAGCATTGAAGTATGCTATAAGCAAATACCCAAGTGAGTACTTGTTGCCTTTATCTTTCATGATGATTGGAATTGCAGACTGGTACATAGTAAACTGTTTGAACTCACTGTTTTCAGTGCTCAATATTTCTACACCTGAGAAAATTCTTATTATAAGTGTAATTAAAGAAATCTGTGAGTGACTTCCAGAAATGTGGCAATACAATAGTATGTGGTATGTGGCATGTGGCCTCTGTTTCAGAGGTGCTGAGGAACCTTAAGTCCCACTTAAAACAATAGGAGCAACAGATGCTCAGCCTCTATGGAATTAGACTGTTAGAGTATGTACACATGTCTAGGTTGACTTAAAATAGTGCAACTTAATTAAGTTGACTTAAGTTAAGCCATGTTGGTACATGCACATGTACAGCTCCTTGACATGGTGGCAACCATCTTGTAAGCCCTCCCCTGGATAGTCAATTTAACTACTGTGACTCAAGATAATTCACTCTGGAGTTGTACTATCTTGTGTTGCATTTAAGTCAACTCTGCTCCACGTGAGTACTCTCTGATAGTTTAGTTGACTTTAAAAAGTTAAGTTGACTTAACTGTCAGAAAGTTAGTATGTATGTGCGTACCCTTTGTTTCCATATGGAGTAAAATGTAGGGTTATATATAAGGGCGTAGGTTGTAGCCGTGTTAGTCTAAGGACATAGTAGGCAGACAAGGTTCTTTGGGTGAATCTGATATCTTTTATTACACCAACTTAAATACATTTTCCAATTATTTAAGTTGGTCTAATAAAAGATATCAGATTCACCCAAAGAACCTTGTCAGGCTCTATATAATGTATACCAGCTAAGAATCTAGAAATACAGATGTAAGAGAAATAATTTTAAATTATGTTTTTGCATATGCATACGAGAATCAATTATTGCTATGCATGTACTGGCTTCTCATCATCTTGCTTTTGTGATGACACTCCTGGACACAGCAAAGATGTAATACAGATAGGTCTTAGGACCTTGAAACTGCAAATACTTATGTGTGGACTTCACTTTACTGTGACTAGTCCCACTAAAATCAAAGGGTCTTTAAACAATGCATAAAGTTAAGCACATGCTACATCTTTGCAGAATTGTAGTGGAAGCAGATATTTGAGAGGCTGAAAAGGACCAGATACACTAGTTCAGCTTATGGAAAGATAATGGAGATTCATCACAGACCCTCTATGGCCATTATTCCAGTATATAATCTACAGGGGAAATGAAGGAACCTCTATACTCCCAACATGGGTCACATGGATCCAGTTCTAAAGTAGCCAGTTTGGTAGTAGCAGGTCCAGTAGCATACTCCTACATTCTCCTGTGTTATTTCTCATCCCCGTAATCAAGAATGTACATTTCCCAGGGGCAACAAGCGGCAGCACAAACATGCACAAATATGATCTGGCACATGGCAACTTGCCCTGGGTTCGGTAGGGGAGGCTGGGGCCAGCAACCTTACCTGGGGTCTTGGGGCCTCCTGGTACTCTAGCAGCAGCAATCTGGGTACATAGAGCCTGACTGGTAGCTACAGCATGGCTCTGGCTGGCCAGGCTCTGGTTTTGGGTGGCTCACGCTACCACCATGTGTGCTGCCCTGTTTTTTTCTGGCGTGTGTTTGTTTTTTTTAGACCACCACAAAAAACCACCACACTGCAAATTAGCAGTGCAGCAAATTCCCGCATGTGTATTGCATACAGCTTGTGGTGCCACAGTTGGGTCTGTGGCTCTACAAACTGTATGTGCTCACTTGTGGGGATGCCCCCTTCGAAATAAAATAGACATGGCTTAACAATCTCAGGCCACCCAGCATGTTCATTAGGGCCATAGACAGCCAGATGTAACTTAGAACAGCCCTAATATTCTTCAAATTTAGCTGCCAGTTATCCCTAGAATCAGGAAGGAATCAAATATCTTAGAGCATATGGACATAGCACAGTACAATGGCCTTCATAATTTAAATGAAAAATCATTATATGACTTTTCTACATATAAAACTTCATCAGTTCCTGCTTTCAACCTAAACATAATCTCAAACACTTATTTATTTTAAATGATATTACACAAGAATAAGAATAGGACAAAAAAAATTTTATACTACCTAAAATTTTCAAACTCAGATGCCTAGAGTTAGATTCCTAAAGCCATTTGCATGCTTTGAATAATCATGGTCTTATTCTCAGAAGTGCTGAGACTCCTGAAGTCCCATTGGAGTCAGAAGACTTATGGAACTTGATTAATCCTTGCTTTGCAATAATTTCGGCTTTGCAACCTTTTACTATTTTCCATTATAAGGATAGTAAGGGCAAATTATTACATATGATGTATCTTGTTGGGAATTTGGGACCTGAATGACTTATGTTAAATAATATTTGGATATTTCATGTTTTTGTTGGAACCACCTACACATTTCTATTGGTGCCAGAATGCACAGAAAATTAAAAAATATTAAAAACGGTCTCTTTCCTCAAATGTTTTCACTTACAGTCCTGCTTGTTTTCTCATTACTTGACTCAGTATGTAAAAGTCCAGCAAAGTAAACTACTATTGTTCATGCAGCTATACCATGAGTCACTGTATTTTGTTTTAGAGAGATAAACAGCCAACCAGATACCACAAGGTAGATTCCTTAGCACTAGGGAACAAATAACAGATTTGAATTGTATTGGAGGTCAGGATTTAGTGGCATTGGTTTATGCTAGAACTCTCACCCCAAACATATGGATCACACCTAAATTTTAGATTATTAGGTCTGGATTTTATATAGGTGTCAGCTGATAAAGACCCTACTCCTAAGCAAAATGCCATTGAGCTCAGTAGGACTCTATGGTTGGTACAGAATCTATGCTAGTTAATGCCAACAACAGTGTTGGTTGGAAGTTCTTTGTGGCAAGGAGGTTATTTAATTCTATTTTATACGGTGTTGTAAACAGCTATAAAGCACTATAAAAGCATAATAAATACAATGACAACATCAGCAGTAAACAAAATTAAGGCTAGTGGGTAGATACTGAATTCAATTCTAACTCCCATATAGTAAGCTTTTGAAAACCATATGGACCATATCAGGCAGAAGCCTCAGATCTGTCTTAAGTACCTTTTAGCTACAATGTATTTTTATGACCTCAACTTCTTTGCACAGTCTGTGTTAATTTAATATAGTATTATATATAGACACATCCATGTGAATAGTATATGCAAGATTTGTTCATATCACTCCTTCTGAGAATGGTAAACTTAATCCTAGAAATTCAGTGGTGCTCAACTTCACTTTGATTTTCTCAAACATATGCATTTCTCAGAAGGCAGTGTTGTTCTGCCACTATTTTTACCAGGATATTTCACAAAATCTTCCCTGCCAGCCTAAGAAAAAAATAATTACTTGACCTATGCAGTGTATGTGCTATATGGGTATAACCGAGAACTGCACCCTACTGGAGTTTGGGGTGAATGTGGTGGGACTGCTTCTGGTGGAGAAGCCCCTAGGAAGTGCCACCAGGGCTAACCAGGGAAGCGTGAGTCTGAGCCACCCTAAAACCCCAGCCCCCACTGCCTTGCAGGTTATCCCTTGGCAGGAAAAGGTGAAGGGAGCTGACCCCAAGGTAAAAGTAAGGGCAGGATCAGACTGTTGACCAGAGTAAGCAGCTATTCCTGACTCCCTCTGGAAATCCCTCTCTGGTGGATCAGGCAGCCAAGCAGATATACTCATGTATACTGTGAAGACATATGGCAAGAGCTGTGTGAACAGTGCAGGGCATCAGTTCAGGTGCAGCAGGACCTGATGGCCATTTACTGCATCCAAATGTGTCTCCAGATGTCTCAACACTGTCATGCCACTGGATTCAGACAGGCCTGGATGAGACAGTGAGGGTGATTTTGTGCAACTTTCCCTCACTTAAATCCAACTCATGCACAAGTCATGATATCATCTATATTCTCCCATAGATACACATAAGTCCTGTGGTAATGAGCAGACAGTGAAGCAGCAGGTGTGGATACACTGAGAACTGTTGCTGCAGACCTCCACACAGGCAGCTCAGGGCATAGGATCATTTTTCACTGGACTAGAGCAGCAGTGAAATTAGGCAGCCCCCTGGGTGACTGAGCAGCCCTATTTAGGATCACACTGCTCACCTCCATAGCATAAGAAAGGGGCTAGGAAAGATAGTCTAAACATAGTCTCCTTCACCTTAACCCTGGTCAGCATATCGCAGCTGATGGGGATCCTAATATATCAATTGAAAAATCACACAAAAAGAGAAAGGTGACACCATTCACCATTGGTGCTTGGAATGTGCACACGGTAATGGACTATAAAACAGCAGATAGACTAGAGATAAGAACCGCTCTAGTTGGTAGAGAACTGGACAGATTAAACAATCAGACAGTGACCCTGAGTGAAATTTGCCTAGTTGAAGAAGGACAATTCACTGCAAAAGGAGCTGGCTACACCTTCTTGTGAAGTGGCCATAGTAAAGAAGAGCAGCGTGAAGCTGGTGTTGGGTTTGCCATCAAAATTCAGCTAGTCAGAAAGATTACAAATCTCCCAACAGGACTGAATGACAGACTTGTGCTAACAAGAATTCCATTGTCTGGGCAAAGATGTGCAACTATCATCAGCACCTATGCATGTACCACGAGCAACCCAGATGTGATTAAGGGCAAATTTTACAAAGATCTGGAGTCTCTTATTGCAGAAGTGCCAACAGCAGATAAGCTTATCATCCTTGGTGACTTTAATGCTAGAGCTGGCACAGATTACCAGGAATTGCCAAGCAACATTGGAAAAATGGCCTTGGAAAGTGCAACAGCAGCAGGCTTCCCTTACTGAAGAAATGGCTAAACATGACCTCCTTATCACCAACAAAGTCTTCTGCCTGCCAAACTACAAGACATCTTGGATGCACCTGCACTCCAAGCACTGGCATCTCATTATGTCATCATCAAGAGAAAAGACAGACAGGATGTCAGAGTGACAAGGCCATGAGAAGTTCAGAATGTTGGACTGACCACAAGCTCATAGTCTCCAAGATGAATATCTAGATACATCCTATTAGACCACAAGGCAAAAAAGCACCCAAAAAGCTCAATGTCTCTGTAGAGGAGCAGGGGGAGATAGAAGAAGAAAATCCCCTCTCACTCCCTTCCCTTCAGCATTTGTAAGGCAAGCTGACTCAGCAGTGAGGGGACAAGCCACAGGAGTGGCTGAAACAGGGCAGCTGGGGAGCCTGTCTGGATGCAGCAACCCCAAGAAGCCCCAGGGCAGGTCAGGGGGCATGAGTGGAACAAAACCCTTACATTCTGAGCTCTACCAAGCTGAGGTGTGAGCCATTACAGCAGGGAAAGCATGGGGTGTGGGGATGCTTGGGGAGCACAGTAACGGTCTAGGCCCTTTAAAGTTCCCCCTGGGAAACTGAGTATCTGGGAGGGGAAAGTCCTATTTGGGAACACTAAGGATAGGCTAGAACTGCCTCAGGGAAAGGATCACCTGATTTCAGTTCATCCCAGGTGCTTCACATTAATACAGGGCAGACAAGCTGCTGCTGGAAACCAGAATCCTGCTATGACAGGCGAGGAGTACACCGTGGACAGCCCAAACGGATGTAGGAAGTGGTGAGAGGGGAGACCCTACACTGGAATGCAGCAGAGGCAAGGGGTGAGGGAAAACCCCTGCCCATATGTCTTTATTTTTGTTTCTAATGGACTGCAGAAGATTCCTGGAAGTCGACCAGGAAGATACTGAGAGCAGCTCCTGGCTGTGATGCATTAACAGCAGGAGCCCTTATTTATATCGGAGGACTGTGGTTGGTGTACTGGGGTTGGAGGAGCCCCGTGTTTTGGGCCTGTGAGGCTCTACTACAGGCCATAACTAATTATTTTGGACTATTAAAGACAGCCCTGATGGCAGAGCCAGTTTTTCCTTTTCTGGGACAGAATTCTTCAGTTATATCATCAAGTTGTGGCAGGTAAGTATCCCGAGAAGGTACTGTACTCCTTAACAAGGTGCGTGGCACTGGTCAAGCCATAGACAAAGGGACCCAGCCAAAGTCCTCAAATTGAAATAGGAGAATGTGAAGCAGGCATTGGTTAAAGAACTTCACAACTAACTTAGTAACAATTGATGTAAGCTCTAATAACATGGAAGAAAATTGGGCAACTGTGTAGTGGCTGAAGTTGCACTTCACCCACTATACAGTGGGTGGTTGGTCCCATCACACGTAAACATCAAGATTGTTGTGCTGAAAACAATACTGACACAGGGAGACTACTGAATGAGAAACATTGACTCCATAAGGTCTGTTTAGAAGACAGCACTTTAACATTTAAGAAGGGGACACAGAGTGGGTCACAGTCATCAGGAATATCTCCAATACTGAGTGCTGATGGCACCACATTGCTTACTGACAAAGGAAAAATATTGCAAAGATGGGCAGAACACTTCAACAACATCCTCAATCAACACTCATTTATTAGTGAGAAGGGAGTTGATCCACTGCCCGAAGCAGACATTAACATATCTCTTGCTGATCCTCCAGTGCTGATTAAGGCTGTCAAATGGCAAAGCACCTAAAGCAGATGCTATAAAAGCACAGATCTACAAACATGGAGGCTCACACATGGATCTAAAACTGACTGAATTATTCCAGTGAATGTGGACTCAAGGAACTGTACTCCCAGAGTGCAAGGATACATCCGTTGTCCACTTATAAAAGTGGAAAGGCAATAGACAATAGACAATCCTGCAACAGCCATTGAGTTATCTCTTTACTGTCAATAGCAGGAAAAATCCTCATCTTCTGTTGAATCACCTTGTGCAACACATTGAATTAGGTGTCCTGCCTGAGAGTCAGTGTGGCTTCAAGAAAGGACATGTGACCATAGACAAGACATAAACTTGACGAGGTGCAAACACTAAGAGAAATGCTAGGAACAGAACTTCAACCTGTACGTGACTTTCATTGACCTGACAAAAGCATTTAATACCTTTAATTGGGAGGGCCTTGGGGAAATCATGGCAAAATTTCGTTGCCCAAAGGAATTCATCTCAGTGGTTTGACATAATGGCATGTTCATTTATATTGTGGATGATGGTGAGTCATTTGAACCATTCCCAGTCACCAATGGAGTCAAGCAGGGCTGTCTGTTGGCCCCAACGCTCTTCAGTATGATGTCCTCTGCCATGCTTACAGATGCCTTCTGTGCCAGTGAAACTGGGATTGACATTAGATACCATGCTGATGGCAAGCTCTTCAATTTGACGAGATTACAGGTAAAGACAAAGTTTCAGAAAGTGACCGTTCATGATCTTCTGTTTGCTTATGACTGTTCCCTGAATGTGAAATCTCAGGCTGACATGCAGTGGAGTATGGACCATTTCTCTTCAACTTGTGACAACTTTGGTCTCATAATCAACACTAAGTAGACAGAAGTAATGCACCAGCCTGCACCAGGAAAGCCTTACATAGAGCCTACCATCACAGTGAACGGCCAACCCTCCAGGCAGTGGATGAGTTCACCTATCTTGGCAGTACACTGTTATGTGCAGTTCATATTGATGACGAAACCAATGCCAGAATTACCAAACCGCTGTGGCCTTCAGCAGACTATGTGCCAATGTGTGGGAGCACAGAAGCATCAGTCAACAAACAAATCTGAAGGTCTACACAGTCATTGTGTTGTTAATCCTGATGTATGCATGCAAAACCTGGATGGTGTAAAGACACCATGCTATGAAACTGAACAGGGAAACGGGTGAGATTAAGATGTCAAGACAAGGTCCCAAACACTGAGCTTCTCACATGGGCAGGCATTCCAAACATCCACACTCTAATCCACACATCCACACTGTGATGAAATCACAGATGAGATGGGCAGGCCGTGTTACCAGGATGTCAGATGAGTGCCTGCCAAATATCTTCTATGGCAAGGTAAAGTAGGGAAAGCATTCTGAGGGAGGCCAGAAGAAATGTTTCAAGGACTCCCTCAAGTCATCAATGAAATGTTTCAACATGGACTCAAAGCTTATGATCGCTCCACCTGGTGAAGTCTCATCCATCCTGAAGCTATAGTTAACGAGTGGAGGGGTACTGTTGAGGCAGAGCAGAAGCACAAACAGCATAAATCTCACAACAGTAGCACACCCACTGTTGATCAAGAAACTCAAAAGTGGCATTTCTTGCTCAGTGTGCCACAGACAGTTCAAAGCACAAATTGGTCTAATCAGTCACTCACATGCTCTCAGAAACCAAACCAAAAAGTGATGTTCTGGTCATCTTTAAATTTGCAGGATGAACAACAACATGTGGTATAGACTGGTTAAGTTAACTGATTCCCCAATATAAAAATAGTTTTAAGCATCAAAAAAGATAGAAAAAAGTATTACCAAAAGGGATTCCTGGCATGGAGACTGACCAGTTCTTTTAGAGCGGGAATGATCTCTAAAGCAGACATGGGCTAACAAATTTATATTTGTTTAGTAGCAAAAATTTAACAAGAGCTTCCAGAAACTGACAAGAATGTCATTGCCACATAACGGTCCAAGGAATGAACATATAGTAAGCCATTCAAAAGTGAATATGTCCTCTGCTTCTATTAGAGATAAGAATGAGCAGAAATTTTAGCCATCGACCAAGAATATTCTAATGTTCAAACATGTGTGAAGCTGAAGCACACAAATCAAATTACACAGAAACTTCACAATATAATTCAATACAATAATGGAGAGAATAAAAGAAATGTGTTAGGGTTTTTTTTCTCTTCGTATTTTCTTTCTATATCTTGTAAATCAATGACAGAAGGCAAACAGATAATAAGTAAACTGCATTCTTTCAATGTTTTCTTTAAGATAGTGCTAAGATATTCCTTTGAGCTGCAATTTACCTTTGACAATGACTCATATAGATTCAAAAGGTTGGGGATACAAAACCACCCTCAATGCTGAACTTGGAACCTTTTGAAAAGCACTGTCCATGGGGCTCATGCATGTATTACAAAGAACAGGGGTTTCAGAATTAATCTTGTGTCCCCGGACCTGGGTGGTCTATAGAACTGGTGGTCTTCAGCAAGTTGGTTAGTTCTATTGCGGTTCTTCTCTCCTTAGATAACTGGAGATACAGCTATTAAATTATATTAATAGATTGCTATAAAGCCATTACATCCCCTCCACAATGTCTTTTTTTCCATATAAGCAATCACTGTGGTTACTGAAATATGGATGTTATATGATTACAAATGGAAAGGGAGCGAGTCCAAGAAATTATACAGTGAACAAAGAGATGATCAATGATGTAAACTTTCTAGTTGGTTATGATCTCATTATGAAACAGTTTGAGAACTTGCCATAACCCCACCTCTACTCTGTCTTTTGCAAGCTTCCCAGCAAATGATGCAGTGTATTGGCTTCAGTGCTTCTATTAGAGCAATGGAATACGTATGCATCTTGATCTATAGTACCTAATTAGAAATACATTTTTCTAAAATTCACCATTATGACCCAATTCATCTCCCTGCAGGCATCGGAGTAGCACGTCAGTTACAGACAGGTTTTGACAATATTTTTTTTTGTTAGAGGTGAATTACAAAGCTTTCTTCCTCCATTTTTTTGGGGGGGAAGGGGGTCTGTTTATTGTGGGGGTTGGTTTGGGGGTGTTTTTTTTTTTTTGCAAAAGTCCAAACATCTGTTTAAAATTCCAAGTCAGTAGCACAATATAAAAATGCATGCATTGTAAAATGCAATACTGTAAAAATTAGTAGTTTCTCCATTTGCTTTACCAAGTCCTGAGTTCAAGAATCTATGACCTGTATTCTGCAATTAGTATCTGGCCCGGTTTCATTGCTTAGGAGGTGGAAAGACATTGGCAACTGGCTGCAACTGGATGTAACACATCAGGATCCAGAGGTGGCCATGATGACCCTGACAGCTCTGCACCTATGCCCTGCTCCACCCCTATGGTTCCTTCCTGTCAAACCCACCATGTCTTGAAGGAAATCTAATAAATTGGAAGGCTGCCCACAGGTCTTTTTGTGGCCCCAGTCTGACTGAACCCCTGCTATGGTTCCCTGGTACCCTACTGGTCCTCACTGGATCTCAGGCCCCTCAGTGGGTCTCACTGGTCCTCAAGCCCCTCACTGAGCCACTCAAGTCAATTGTGCCCAGCAGGGTACCCAAAGCCCTGGGTCCCTAAAGGACTAATTGTGTGGTTTTAAATCCTCCCCTACACCATGCCGCAAGCTTTGCAGGTGTTACTATAACATTGTTTCCTCTGCTGGGGCTTCGTCCTCCTCAGCGGGGGCTTCATCCTCCTCCCTTTAATCTAGCTAGGCCTTCTAGACTAGTCCCACTGCATCCTAGCAAGCCTCAGACCTTGTTTTGAGACATTAGCTTCAATTTATCCCCTGCAGTCACTGGGCCCCTGGCCTGTCTGCTGGGCCCCTGAGTGGCTGCACTTCTCTTGAGCGTTGGGCCCTTGGCCCCTATTTCACTGTGCCCCTCTCAGGCACTGGCCTCCTGGCCCCTGTCTGCTCTACAGCCTTGCACTCCACCCCTCCCCTTGCACCCCTGCTTCCTGCCATACCTTTGGGGATGGTGTAAGGCCCACTTATGACAGGCAGCAGGGCACAAGGTGCCAGGTGCAGTCCAGGCATGCAGGGCCAGACAGAGGCACCATGGGGCCTGATCCTGGTGTAGGGCCCAATGCAGCCTGAGAACTGGTCCCTGGACCACTCATCTGACCCAAGTGGACAAAAGGTTGGGCACCACTGGCATAAGGGGATGTCAGAGGAAATGAGGAAGCATATGGGGGTTATAAAAGAAAGAGACTATGGTGGTGTTTCACCATACAGCTACACTGGTTTAGGGTCCGTTAGGAGACCAAGAGCCAGTTGCATGACTCAAAAGATCCTGTCAGCTTTGCTCATCAAAAGAAAGCATATAACTCCTTGCTTCCCTTGAAACAATCCATGGATTTACAAACACCATATTTAAAGAATACAGGGAATAAGCAAAAATGTTCCATGATCTGCTTTTGATGATGTCAGTATTCCCTGAAGTGGTCATGAAAGACTTAACAAACAAGAGAGCCAGAAAATGATTTTCAGTTTATTTTCTTTTATAAAGAGAAAAGCATTTAGCAATGACAAATGGTTGGATCCAATTAGAAAGAACTTATATACATAACACACACACACACACACACACACACACACATATGTATCTCTACTCCATGTAAAAAGGAATACATGTAGAAAAGGGATACATCTCTAACTGATAGGATTTTGTGACTTAAGCAATTAATTTTTTATAAAGCACTCTTAGATCCTTGTCTGAAAGAGACAATTAGAATGGGAATTTTTAGATATCTTTCTCTTAATTGAAAACAATTATATATATATAATTGTTTATTATATATGTGACGGGCAAGCTGGTAGTGATTTAGCCCAGGGATTTTGAAAGGGTAAAAGATGATTGGAGGACTTGGGATTCCCTTTCCTCACCAATCAGGCCACAGAGACTCATCCTCCATGTCCCCTGATTGGCCCCTTGGGTCATCTGGAGGGAGATAAAAGGGGCAGCAGAGCTGACTCAGAGGAGACCATTGAGGGACCAGAAGGAAGGAGTTTCAAAGAGCTGGCAAGAGCTGAGCCAGCGGGACAGTAGCAGTTACCCCAGAAGACCCTGAAGGAGTGGGACCTGCAGGCAGCAGTTAGACCCTCAGCAGCATGGTGTGCAGCTGGCAGGAGAGGCTCCCTCCTGGGCTCCAGGATCCCCTATGAGAGGCTGTGGCCAGCAGGAGAGACTCCCCAGCTCCAGCAAGGATCTGAGAAGTAAACTGAGAGGTTCCCAGCTCTGCTTCCAGCTCCTCCAATAAGAGGCCAGGAAGCTTGACATGAGGCCAGGACTCTGGGAAAGTCAAGACCCCTAGCAGCTCAGGCTAGTCTCAGCATTGGTGACTGTGTAGTAGAGTTTCTGCTTCCCACATGAGAAATTTGAGTTTAAGTCCCAATTGAGGTAACTTAGGGTGAGTGAAGTGACAGAGAGAAATTCTTGTTGCAAAAGAGAGAGGCCATTGTATTTTTCCTCTGCCCCCCCCCAACCCCCCCAAGTACCTAGGGTCTATATTCCTTGTTATTTGACATTTTGTATTTTGCATCCTTTATATTTCACCCACCAGTATTGTTTGCTCTGCTGTTTGTATTTTATATTTTGTTAGCCATGTCTTTTGTCAACTGGATGAATATGTCTGTGATTGTAAGTATCTAACCTTTATTGAATCCTACCCCCTCAGGGCATTGCAGTGTCTTCCATATGCCCTGGTTTATACTTTTTATGTTCCCAGTACTGTTCTCTCATTAAAAGATATATGGTTAAGTCCCCATTGGTGGTCTGGCTCTGCTTTATAGGGGAGGAGAGTCCCTACACCTCCTACAGAACTTGTTCACCTGGTCTGATCCCTTCAATTGGAGAGGGGGTACCTCTTGGAGTACTGCCAGGGTTACATATATGTGTGTGTGTGAGTGTGTGTGTGTGTGTGTGTGTGTGTGTGTGTGTATATAATATTGTTTTCAATTAAGAGAAAGATATCTAAAAATTCCCTAATTGTCACTTTCAGGCAAGGATCTAAGAGTGCTTTTTAAAAATTAAATGCTTAAGTCACAAAATCCTATCAGTTAGATATGTATCCCTGTTCCAGGAAATCATTGCCCTACTTCAGACACTAATAGAACTCCATTTCATTTTAATAGGTTGAAAATGTAACATAACTTTTAACAGGGGGCAGAGAGGGGGGATTGGGGCTAGAGGCAATTACACTTGATATACTTGTATAATGTAAAGAGAATCCTAGATAGTTCTTAATGGAGATTTGCTCTGATCCAAAATCAATGATCCATTTTGGATATTCATCTTGCAATTAAATGGTGAAAGCAAGAAACATAAGCACTTAAATTGTATTTTTTTGCCAGGCATCCCAAATCATACTTCTTAAAAATAAAAAAAATAGGTTTTGGATGAATTCTTGCATTATAATAGGCCTTATTAAATAGCAGTACTATTATTTTAAATGTAATGAATATATTAAATTTAAATTTAAATAAATTAAACATATTTAAATTAAATAAATTAAATAAACAGTACTATTAAACAACAGTATATAATTTATTAAAATATAAATTATTTTATAATTATTATTATAAAATAATTGGAAGAGATAAATCTGTCTTGTATGATCTTAGGCACATTAATGCAAGTCGCAGTTGAGAGAAAGGCCATCTCATTACAAGAAGGAAGAAAACAAGGAAAGGAGATGCCTAAATATAATCTCATATGTCCTTCATAAATTATATTTAAAAGGAACAAGTACAAATTATTTTCAATTCCATTTCCATTGCTTGACAAATTCTGCCAACCATTTTGTTTTTATGTCTTCAGTACTTTACATGTACAGCTACAAAAAGACTTTAGAACTACAAATAAAATTAATATTACAAAGATTTTTTGAGGTATCCTGTTCAGGTTCCTGTACCCTAGAGGTCTGTATTGTCTCCATTTTATGAAAATGAGTCACAGAACTCTTATGGAATTGCCCAATGTCAAGACGCTCCTGGTAAAACTCAAACAATTTTTTTTTCTCTGCCCCATTATTTTCATGCAAGTCCTAAAATAAAAAATACTATTTGTCACCAGTTCCACTAAACAGTCCACATCCCTAGGCTATGAAACATATTGTGGAACTAATTCAAAACACCATTTTAGACCAGTTCAAGGGAATTAATTTAAACCTAACTTAGCAGATCATTTTCCTCAAATAGATTATTTAATGGATTATACTTGATCAACTACTCTGCTGATTTGAAAGGTGTCCTGATATTTTATCAAAAGTATAATAGCATTATTCTTTATGCTTATTATAGTATTTAATCAGTTTTTCTAGCAGAGTTTGTTTAAGTTTTCTGGGGTTTAATATGGTGTGGACATTGCATTATTTATTCTTATTTCTTTTCCCTGCTGATTACAACACTTACTTTGTCTTGAATTATAGAGTTATCATCTCTTCATAAAGGGATCAAACACCCCAAACTTGTATTACCAAGGGATTTTTCTTTATTGTTTTCCACTTCGTTTTCTTTGCTTTTCTCCTGATGGAAACCCCTGCCAAATATTTCAAAGCCCTTCTTGGCAAATAGTACAATAATTTGGAGAGAATATACACCAATTAGAATGGTTTGGCAGGTTTCAATTTTTGGATGTGGATGAGAAGAATATAATTTTTTAGTATCCTTGACCTGCCTTATTATTACAGACATGTTCCTGCCCACACACCTCCATTACTGCAGCTTGAGTTTGTTTAGAGAATAAAGCAAAGTCACACGACCCTTTTTTTTTTTTTTCAAGCGCAGATAGCATTAAATAAATCTGTTTCTGTCTTTCCATCTGTCACTCATTGAAACTAATTTATAAAATCTTATTTTTCTCCCTAACCTTCTGTGTTAAAAAGCTGTTCCCTACCCACTGGAATGTGATGTTGCTTATTATACAATTAAAGGTTATACAGCACATGAAGTAGCACAATTTGCATAGCTGTTATTTAAGACCATATCCAGTTACAATATCTTTTGTTTGGCTTTGACAACACGACAATCCATGTAAGTCCCAATAACAGAAATTTTTTGGAGAAAGCTGAGGAAGGGTACAGAGATTGTGGCCTTGCACAGGTTTCAGCACTCCAGAAGCCAGACAGCGTTTTTATTGGATCCTGTTCTAAGTTTGTGTCAGCACTTCCTTTATAAGTCCTCATTTTTACTTGGATTATAAATTGCTCATAAAAATGTATCCTAGACTGAAAGTTAAGGCATAACATCTCAAGCCGAAAGTATTTTTTTAAGTACCATATCTGTCCATTTAGTTTTGTTAAACCTTTGCCTCTTTGAAAGTTCTGTGCTTTAGACAAGACAGCTATGCCTTTTTGATGGGGCTTCTAAGTTCCCACACATGGCATCTCTGGAAAAGTTTCATTACCAGTGAAACCAACAGACAAAAAAGATCAGAGGTCTACCTGAGCCTACCTAGGTAATCAAGCTAGCATGATTGAGGCCCACAATTTCTATATTCAATGACACACAAAAGAATGCTGTGGCTTTCATTGCCAAGTTGCCCAACTCAAATGACTCGCCAGCTCAAATGAGTAGATACCCATTTGCCAGTGGATTGACTGCTGGAGGCATGTCATGAGTCCAGAAAAAAACTCTAACTCATACCTCTGAAGCTTTGCAATAAAACACCATTTTTTCTACTGAAACAGCACCAAACCCAAATGTACTGGGCCACAAAGCAAGACATACATGCTTACAAAGCTATTCCCTTAGTTGGGGAAAAGATTTTTTGACTGGCAAGCTTTCTTCCACACAGACTTATGAATATCACATAAAACATCATCAAGTCGTGATTGAAGGTGAACACAAGACAATGGTACTCAAGGCTCCCAGAAAAGGAACAGAGGAATAGTTTTTATGGTTTTTAAATATTAGTAATTTCTACTTTGTGGCCTGACCTCTTAGTAAAGTGTTCTGTTCACCTAACAGAGCAAAAAACATGCCTTGGGATTTAGGAACTCACTTGTCAGCAGTTGTGTTGCTGCTGGCTAGGTTGGCCCATGTCTAGCTCATTCCAAAATTCATTCAAATGGAACTGTAATCAAGTATATAACTGACCAACCAAGCAAGGTCAAGATAAAATAAAATAACAGTTATGGTGGTAAACCTCAGTTTGGCTTTTAGATGCACAATGCTTTCTGAGGAGGTGGGGAAAGATGGAAAAAAGCCAGCTTTTTCACACTGCCTTAGCAGTTTCTCTCAAAATCCCTCATTGCCATGATATCACATCACAGCAGCAGCCTAAGAAAGGAAGCTGGCCTTTTTCATTACAGTTTTTCCTGAATCAGTATGTAGCTCTGTAGTTTGACTAATCTGTCTCCAGCCTGTTGCTTTTAGCAGACTCGAGTGTGCTTGAAAATGTATTGTAATGCTGTAAACTTCATATTCCCAAGCCAGTACAAGGTACCTGGCCAAGCTGTGTTCAACTGACAAGATGATGATAAACAGATTCTTTGCACCACACCTCAAGGAAATGATCAACAGCATCTGCAAATCCTCAAAAAACAAAAAAATAGAACACTCCTGGGCAATTCAAAGAGTTCTTGTTAAATGATAACTTTCAAGGGCAACAGTTCGCTATGAAAAATAATTTGAAAGACTCATAGTCTAGGGGCATACATTACACATAAACTGGTATAAGTGATCAGAAACTGGTTCAAATCTGTAACACAACAGAAATTCAGTGCACATATACTGCTTTCAAAATGGCTGAAATGATTTTAAGATAAACCTGGATGGATGTAGTATCTGATTTAACTGATTTAAGTTAATTCAATTTGTTGAACTTCTGTTCCAGATCGCTTCCAGATTCAAATTAACTCACAGTCCCCCAGCAACCCAGGATGCTTTGCACTCTTCTGCAAACCCCACCATACACAGGGTGGGTAGGCTAGCCTTGGCTCAAGCTGTCTGCTCCAGCTGAGCAGGTAATCATTCCCTAGCACTCCCTGGCTACTGGCCTGAGCCACTGCAGGCATGTGGCTGCATTTCCAGAATCAAAAGAGCATGTCTGGTCACGTGCTTATCTGTTCAGTCTGTGCATCTTAGACTAACCTTTTGAAGATTGAATCGATTCAGCTTTGGGATTTTTGACAGTCTGTTCTTAGCCATAAGGACTAGTATTTTGCTTCATGAACACCAACACATTTATCTAATGGAAATACTTGGGCATACTGACAGTTTGTAGCATTGTATTTTGCTTTATTGCCTTCTGGGAATACTGAGGAGGAGGTGCAGATTAAGATGTTATAGGATGTGTTGTTGGTGTGCTGGTTTGTAGTGTTGTTTTCATGACTATCATAAATAATGCAACTTAAGTGTTTATGGCACATTCAGTGGGTGAGTGCTTCAGAAGCTGAATCATGCTCCAGTGATGCTTTGCAGAAATCTTTCATTTTTATATCTTCAGTAGACCATCAAATTCAAGCAATGCTTTGGTCAGTTTAATAATAATCTTGGGAACAGAAGTAGCCCTGATATTAACAAGGATATTAGCATCTGCCTTGTGAGTTCAGTTCTATTTTCTAGAAGCAACTGATGTGTGCAGAGCATTATGCTAAATACATTACTGTTATAATGGTATCTTGAATTGCTAGTGGTGTCTCCTGCTTTTGTCATCATATCCGTAGCATTACTTGTTTATGTGAGCCTCAATATCTAGCTACATACTTGTGCCCTTGCTATGGCAATATGATGACTTGTAAAAGGGGTTAATTAATTTTAATGTTATGTTCTGCATTATCCATTTTCTGAACTCTCTTGGGTTTTTGGGTGGTGGCGTTGTTTTGGGGATTTTTTGTATTCCAAGCATTTTTCCCCTCACTCTTAAACTGTTAGAGGGGGAGTGCTTGGCCCATTTTATAAAGATAGGATCTGTTAGCAATATTTGATTTTTTTTTTCTTTTTGAAGACCCACAAAATGTGAGGTCCTGAGATCTTGGTTTTGTATTAGGCCTAATAGTTCTATAAAGAAGAGATATGTTTTATCAGTATTGGACAAATCAAAATGGATAAGTTCATAAGAAAAAATCACCTACAAGTTCAAATATAAATAGATGATCGTTTCTATTATTCCAGTCCTGGCTAGAACCCACAAGAGCAAAAATGCACAAGCATTTAAAACAATGTAAAATAGAAATAAGCCTAAGGTGGAATTTCAATTGTATCTACATTTCCAGACATTAATGGGGAGTCAATACCTTGGGAACTTCATGTACTTGTACTTCTATAAAACTCATACTCAAAGCTCTATATTTTCCAATTTTCACAAAGCACTGTGGAATAAGTATTTTTGGAATGGCAGTGATTCTCATTGGATTTTTTTTATTCTTCTCCAAACTGCCAAATGCAATGTTTTGTTAGTTAAAAAAACAAAGTAAACCCCATAGTACTCCTGTTAAAACAATTCCACACACATTTTTTGTGATAGCACTTCATTAATGTGACTTGGAAGCATAAACAAAAAAACAAAGTTCACTTCGCCAACTGCAGCTCCCTGAAGTAATGAAAGAAGAGCATATTTTCCTTTGTTTTATTTCATAAACATATAAATGACAGAGGTCATTTCCAGTGCTCACTTCATGCTTCAAGGAAAAGAATCATATTCTGCACAGAAATATGCTGCAGTTAATATACTGAAACTATCAAAGACAGAAGACATTAAGGGAATAATTTAAAAAAAATATGGAGGAAAAATATAAAGATAGTTGTGCTAACAGGCACAAAACATATAGTTGTGTACAACAAAAGCAAGCTAGAAAGAGCATACAAAAAGTGCATGCACCTGCAATCTAATTATCCATTTGTGAGCTCTCAAATTTGTCCTGGACTCATGCTGGACTAGATAGTCACCTGGTATAAATCTAAATCCACATTTATATCGTCTAAGGAGTCTATCCTCAGTTACTTGTTTTTATCTAAGCATACATTTTTGCAAGTGGAATTTATGTCTGGTTTTGATAATTTGGTCCCAAATTCCTAGAGGGCTGAACAAATTGATCAGGGAGAAATCAAAACCAGGCCTGTATCAGCTGCATTGGAGTCTGCTAAACTGAATCCAGATGATATCTATTATGTTCATATTTTTATGGCACTTATATAATGACATTGTTGTCACAACATCCTGAAGTTGTGTTATGAAATTTACAGGGAAGCAGTCAGGAATTTTAGTTTTGCTGAGTATCGTGACAGCAGTGGAAACTGGCAACTAACCCAATGTAACCCGGGTGCACCCCAGTAAGTGCTTCGCTGCCTTCAATTGCAGGGGGTATGTGGCCAGACAGAAGTGCTGCAAGAGGGGTCTGCTTGTGCGGGCCAACCCCACTCTAATCTTCTATAGAGTCAGGCCAGGACAGCTTAACTATTTACAGGTTTATTAGTATACAGGTAACAATATTTACAGATTTATTAGAGAGTATTGATAAATATATACAATATCCAGATCACCCAAATACCGTTATGCTCTATAATCAAAAGGTCATGGGTCCCTACACAGGTAAGCATCTGTATGCAGCAGGTAAGTACAACAAAGGCCGATAGACAACAAGTAAGTTCAGACAAGAACAACAACAACCAGTAAACACAGGTAAACCTTAGCTAGATTACATAGCCCAGGTCACATTAAAAGTTAACAATATATAAATATTTATGAGGAAAAAGTCCTCCCCCACCCGATTGCAGGTATCCCCATGGTTGAGATCACTGGGTGTTCCCCTAGGGTATCAAACCCTTACACTGCTCCTAGGGGGAGTAAGGGGAGTGTCCCAGTACCTCCTTAGCCCCTGATGGCCCCCCCAGTCCCTGATCCCTCAGGACCCCCTCTCAGGGCTTCCTCCCCTGTGAGGACCCATTCCTCTTGTACTCACAGATCTGGGGAGCAGGCCAGAAGAGGATCCCAGAGCCAAGGATGCCTTGTTGGGGCCACCCAGAGCCCTGCCTTCTGTCCTCCTTTGGGGGTTGGGCCAACACATATGGGTCCCAACACTCAGGTCTCACCTTCTGCCCTCTGTTGGGGCTTGGTCCACCTCATGTGAGTTCCAAAACCTCACCTTCTGCCCTCCACTGGGGCTCGGGCCACTTTGTGCAGGTCCCAAAACCCAGGCCCCACCAGACCTCTGCTGTACCACACTAGTGCCTCCCAGGTGCCCAGCCTCAAGCCAGGGAGGGGGCTGAAAACCCGAGCGGCCTGGAACTGCTCCCAGGTTTTGGGACGTCATGCACAGCCACATGCATTGAGTCCTTAGCTGCACCCCGAGGGTAGCAGACCCAAGGCACCACATGTGGCTCCCAGTGTCTGTTGGCCCCATGCACTGCTATGTGCACCAAGTGTCCAGAGACCCTAGCTGCCTCCTGCAACTCCCAGGGTCTGCCCTATGCACTGTGCTGTGCACTGGCTGGGGCTGACACCACTTACTGCTCTGGTCTGATTGAGGGAGTCTTCCAGGGCTCTTCTGAGCTACAGCTTCCACTCACTGGGCAGCTCTCACCAGTTCTTTTTCGCCCCCTGCTTCTCTGTCCCTTGATGCATTTGCCATGTGCTGGGCACACAGCCCCTTTTATTCACTCTGAAGGCTTGCCGGACCTGGAGAACACAGGCTTCAATCAGGTCCAGGAGACTCTTTGCCCCTGCACCCCCATGTAAGAGGTGGGGCCAGCCCCAGCCAGCCCTTACCTGATTGGTGGATGAGCTCCACCAATCGAAATGAAGATATTCCAAGCCCATTCAAGATGGGCTGAACTGGTAAGTCTGCCACACCAATACAGTTTAAAATCATATGTTTTTAACCGAACAGAGGCCATGAGTGATTAGTTACCCTTTGCTTTAAGAAGTGCAGCTAATAATGGAAATGTATACTGATGTTCCTTGGTAGTTCATAATATTTCCAAAGGACTCTTTGAATGTAGTGATTTTGCTCATCTGGAAAAGGACACAAGTAAGCCCCTACATAAAACTGGGATTTCCCATAGTGATCGTTCCACAATGATTCTCCGCATCCACCAGGACCTTAACAATGTCCTTCACCATCAGATAAGTCACTCACACCCTTCTGGATCCACATCTTACCCTTCACCAATGTGACTTCAACCCTGATGAAGCTTGGAAACCCAAATGGGCCCCATCCACACGACTGTGGATGTTTGGTTCTTCAGAGACAACAAGCAGCGGGACACCTTGTGCATCCACTAGCTGTCCCCTGGGAATGCCTGTGCCACATGCCTTCTGATGTGTGGCAGATTACCCCAGGTGGGGTAAGGGAGGCCAGGGCCAGCACTGGGCTGGCCCAAGCTGCCTTACCTAGGGTCCTGGGGGCTTCCTGGGGCTACAACAGTTGCAGTCCTGCCCCTCAGAGCCTGGCCGGTAGCCAGAGCATAGCTCTGGCAGGACAGGCTTCAGTTTTGAATAGCACATGCTGCCCCCACATGCACCACTCTGCATTTTTTTCTTTTTTATTGCACAGGATTTTTTGACCCCTGGATATCCCATGCAGCTTCCTTGCAGCATGGAGAGCAGCTGAACATGCAGTATGTTGTGCCACAGACGTGTTTGTGGCACCACATACCGCACATGGAGTTCACAGGAAGTCCTAAATAAACGCCTTGTGATAGAAACAATACAGACGGTCCCTAGCTTTGATCTCTCACAACACTCAAGGGGAACTCTAAACCATATATGCACAGATCATGGGAAATGTGGATACTTGATGTAGAAATGGAATATTAAAAACTCTCCAGTGTGTAACTGTGGTCACCCAGAACAGCCAGAACAGACCAGAACGGTAGGTGGCCAGAGAGAGAGAACACACAGCCTGAAAGGTTTGTTCCTAGGGTGAACCTCGGTTAGGTTAAATGAGCTACAGTTAATTACAGACCCACACAGGGATGTTCTGAGGGAAAAATATTAGCACATTTTATCCCACATACTTCACAGGTATTGGAAGCAGGACAATGGCTGTGAAACTTTGTCAGATTCTGGGACATAAGACTTTCTCTGTGGTAAAATGCAATGTTTGTTTAAAGCCATTTGGAGTGAAATGATTAAACTAATTCTGGTAAAGATGCAGTTTTAGTGATTCAGTGTGCAAGGTGCACTGCTCTGGATGTTTTTACAAGGCCTGATTAAGGTTTAGGTGTGGCAAAAGATATTGTATATTCATTTTCAGGCCCAACTGTGGTTCTCCTACACATATGCACATCTGAAGCTATAAGAGCTCTTCCACATTCTCCCAGAACTAACCTGGATAGTTCTTCAGGGAATATTTGGCATATTTGATGTCACAAAATCCTGGATTGGTGTGGCAGACCTGTGCAGATCAATCCTACCATTTCACTGAGATGTTCACACTTTTTGAAGTCATTCTTTTCAAGCTGTTTGTAGACTTGGAAAGTCAGCTTGGCATTGGTTTTAAACTATCTACATGCATAATCTTTTCTTATTTGCCAGAACTAGGATGACTAATAAACCTACTTTTTAAAAGATAAGAAGTGAGATTCTAATATAATCTTCTGGCTCTGAGAATAAATCTATACTGCCTGTGATTTAATCTGGCCCTGCCTTTATATGCTAATATGCCTGGTTCTGAATTCAGTTCCTATTGCTGAACATTACCTAAAATAGAAAGTCTGAGACACACCTCAGTTTGTCTGCTTGAAGTCAGATCAAAAGACTCTAACCCAAATTACAGATATTAGAGGTAGCATCATATGACCCAGAAATCTTTGGATAAAGATGTTTTAAGTAAAAGAAATGAACTCTCCAAGTCATATGAAGGGCTAAACTTTTAAAGACGTTATATACAAATTGTTGCCAGAGAGTTTGCATGAACAGTAACTGCATCCTCCAGATCCCATATTTCTACATGCAAATGTAAGAATAATAATAATAGTGCATTCAAATAGGTTCTTTAATCGCTATTAGCTATTTGGGAATGCTTAGGCTTACATCCAAATGATATAGGTTCACAATAGACACTGAGCTGAGGAAGTTTGGCCTTACCAATAGGAATAATTTACACTCGATATACTTGCTTTTTAAACAGAAAAGGTTCAACCTATGTATGTAACAAACTCTCATTCTGTTCTTGAAGGAAAATATTCTTCAGAGTCTGCGTTATGAGAAAACAGTATGTCTCAAGTTACTTTCTTTCCCATCTGGCATAGTTCCTTACTAAATATGTATGTGTGAAAAACACTCAAAAGCAAGGATTCAGTGCTAAATACCTGTAGCTAGACGAGTGGTTCTTAACCTTTCTAGACTCAAGGTACCCCTTGATTAATATCACTGCCACTGGGGCTCTGGCAGCCATAGCAATAAACCCTACAGGCCAAATACAGCCCAAAGAAGTAAGTAATCTAGCCTGTGAGAAGTCCCAATGCCAGATCCGGTCTTTGGGATATGTTTGACATCTCTAGTTTGCTGGGTTGTCAGTATAATCACTTTGGCCTAGGATATCTCAGTCCTTCAGGCACTCTTTTATCAGACTTATTTCTTGGTTCTCTATGTTTTATATCAACTGAGTGGGCAGAGCTGGAAGGGACCAGTCAATTAGCTCTGAAATTCTCTATTCTTGCTGTCCTCGCTAGGCTTACCCAGCTTTTGTCCTGTGCAGGATTCACAAGTACTGTCACAGACTCCTTATCTGTTTGTGAATTATCCAAAATCAGTTTGCTACATGTATTAATTAATTTAAATTTTGAAGTTGTTTGACAATTGCCCATAACATGTATAACTGGTCACTTAAATCACATTGTGTGAGTTTCTCTTCTTTGATTAGACTGGATAAATATAAACAAGAAGACAAATACGCTTTTCAGTAAGTTCATATGAATAAAATGTGGTTTTGCTAATATTCACAAAAAGCAAGTCTCTCTCTCTCTCTATATATATATACACACACACACACATCTATAGGTATATATATTTGCTTTTTGTGAAATTGTGAATTTACAAATATATATATAAATATAAAAGTCCAAAAGCCCAGTCAGGAAATCCCTGAAGTATGTGTTTATTTCTAATCTTATTCAAGATGGGAGTTAATCATGTAATTATGTTAAGTGTGCACTTTAGTTCCACTAACTTCACTGGAATTTAAGCATATGCATAAGTACTCTCCTGAATAAGGATGTTTTCTTGAATCATCATCAGAAAAGGAAACGATAGTCAGATCCAATTTATAATCCTAAATGTGTTATAAAGGTAATTAAAATTAGGCTTGTGTTTTATTTGCAAATGATGCCCTTTCAAAATATAATTGTGCTATTTTCCTGACCTTTTGTGCCCTTACTTCACTTAAAATTGACTTAGATTGCAGCCCATCCCATAATTCCTTCAATACCATGGTATATATGCAATGTGCATTTAATAAAATATCCTCCATATGGCCCATTTTTCAAACTTTGTTTTTCAAAGGCTGATCCAACACAGACTAAAATGAATAGAGAGGCTTAATTGATTTTGATGACAGTTGGATTGTGGTCTGCTCCCTTAACTTTGGGCACCCTCCTGAATCTCCTAGTGAAGTGCTGATACATTCCTACTGAAGTCAACGAAGGGTCTTTATCAGGAGCTGGATCGTACTTTCAGTTCAGATGGGTTAAACATTCCTTTTTTCAACATTCACATAAACATAGACCTAAATGAAAACAAATGTTTGGCAACTTGTGACAGAAAGTCCATATTCTGTGTATTTATATTTGGGCCAAACCAAAATTGTGTATGTGACACAAAGACATCACCATGTTGATCTGGTTTTGTTTTGCTTACCAGTAGTTGTTTGATGAATAAAAATCTAACTTCTTTTTTTAAATGAATAGATCATATTGTCACTATAGACAGTAAGTTGAGAAGGGTTTTCAGTGCAAAATTCTATGTTCAAACTTGCCATAACTTTGACAAAAACAATCCTTTCAGACTAGAACTTTCCATAGTAGGTCTCCATCAAAAGCCGTACAGTTTTTGCCAAGCATGAAGACGAAGAAATTCAGGTCAGCTGCTTTGTAGTTTTCAAAACACAAATGATTTTTCATTTAAGACACTACTCTGTATTCAAAACAAAAAAGGTTTGGGCTAGGTTCCCAGAGGTACTTTCCCATTCGTTTTAGCTGGAGTCCTCCATGTTTCTAAAATCAATTCCTGCATTTTTAAAATCTGAATTCTTCAATATAATGAGGGATAATGGATTTAGACATGACTGGCCAAATTGTGCCATAGTAATACTGCTGATTGGCCCATCTGCTAAAGGAATCTTCCTTGCAAAATCAATATTCATCATATGGGATTGGGGAGACATACTCTAGTTTGCTTTTCTGTTCTATTGATAAGAAATGCAGTTGGCTTACATGCAAAATGGCTGACAGACAAGCCATACAATATACAGAATTTACACTTATTGGTGCAACTCATGGCACAATAGATGACCACCTCTTTGTATCTTCTTCAGTCTTATGAAGTGATCTTCCATTGCTTCTCTCTATGGGTTGGTCCCCTCATTTTCATTAGTTTAGAGCAATACTTATTGTCCAGAATGACAATCTGATTGGCTGGTTGGGCATTATTAGTGCACACCATATATTTAAATTCAACCAACATGATGGAAACAATATCAATTTATTTATAGAACAGGATCATCCTACCTATTAAATGTCCTTCCATCTATAGAACATCAATATCACCTAATCCTTCAGCATTTGCTAAACATTCGCACACGAGTATCTAAGTTCTAAATATAATTAATAAACAAAACCAAGCACTCAGACCTAAACAGAAGGGTATTCAGAATGTCATTCCATTATTAAAATAATTGTGGACTACTTGTCCTGAATGGTTTTTTGCTCTTTCTTCTCAACAATTCTTAGCGAATGCTTGGCCATGGGATGATTTTACAACACAGTGGGTATCTACATGAGATGCTTAAAGCTCAGTAACTGCAATAACACTGCACTGTAGCATGTCACAGCATAAACAGTGCTAATACACTACTGCACAGTATTATTAGGCTACTGTGCAGCAGCATCACAAAAAAGGCACTCACTGGTACTATTGTGCAGTAACTTTAGTTACTGCATGTTTAGTTAGTATTTCATTAAGCAAGTACTAAAGTAAATGCACAGTAACTAGTATGCTTAAATGAATGTGTAGACACACCCAGTGAGATGACTGTGTCTTTAAAACAGAAGTTATTGCAACATAAAATTAGAATGAAAATTCTGAAATCCATATAAGGGTCATATACACTTAGAGAGGGGGAACACAAAATAAAATATATGAAGATTTAAAACTGCTTTAAATATCAATAAAATACAACATTATAATGGAGAAAAGGTAGAAAAGATGGCCAAACCTTATGATCAGAGCATCTGGCTGAACACAGGTGACCTGAATTTCACTCCTGGATTTTTCACTGAAAGGATACTTTGAAGTTTTATAATTTTGGCACCTACTCTTAGGCACATCTTTATCTGATTTTCAACTCTTATTTTTAATTCTCCCACTTCTGTTGCTAACATTATAAAGCTAACAAGCTAAGATAGCTTAAAAATACATAAATTATTTGGGCGGTGTATATATCACAAGAGCTCTGCTGAATTAGGGTATAGCAGTATTTCCCTTCAAGTGGCTGAAAGCAGGTGTAGTGTGCAAGTCCCAGAACACCCAGATCTTTTCCTACCCATTCATTTTAGATAGGTCCCAAAGGAGGAAGATGGATAAGAAAGTCTTGGGAAAAGCATGAAGGGGCACAGACTGAAATGCCATCAGTTTTCCAGGGATATGTGCGTCTGTGTCTTCAAGTTCAAATAATGATCCCACTCAGCTTTTCCATTGCCTGAGCTAATAAGAGCACTTAAACACCAGCAGATATAATGAGTGCTTTTTCTATGACACATCTTCTTCTTGTCAAGCTGCTGTAAAGCATCAAAGTTCTCCTGGTTGGATTGATTGACTTGAAAAGACAATATTACTGGCAAAAAAATACTGTATCTAGACAGACAGAGAGGCAGATTAGCAGACGTGCTTTCTTTCGCATTCAGTTATTCAGGAAACTCTGCTCTTTAGTGTCAGAAGAATCCTAACTTTGAAAATTGTATTTCTTCCAGTCTGGATTATCCTCCAATCCTCCAGTAAATCACATAAAGGCTCCAGAATATGGAGACTATCTCTGTATTTAAATCTAAGGCCAGTTTTCCTTAAATGTTTCATATGCAATAGCTATTTCAGAAATAGAGCCTAGAACTTTATATGTTCTTCATATCTGAACTTTTAGCTATGCACCTTTGCTGTCTCAATCCCATTGGTTTTACTGGGAGCAGGAGCCCCTTAAACTATATGCATATAGCATTGGAAGGCCAGCCTGAGAAAAAGAAGTTATGGTGTACATTATCTGTCTGAGAAAGTTAGGATTTGGTAAACATTGAAGAACAAAAGAATAAGTCTTCCAACTGCTTTCTTAGCATGGTTTGGAAGAAATGCATCTACTGTACATTCCCTATCCTCATTACATTCTTGGAGTTTTGATTTCCCCTGTTAGTCCCTAGCCACAGATAGGTATCTAAACATAGGGAAGACAGACTGTTTTCACAGCTGCTATTAGAGTGTTATACCTATGTACTGTAGGACACACAGGGGGAGCATAGTCACTCAACTATTAAAATAATAATAAGATATAGTTTAAATCAATGGTCTTTAATTGTGCTCCTTAACATTCAGTTTTGTACATAAGAAAGTTGCTAGGAAACTACCATATGTACTTTTGTGGGGGACCAAAACAGAAAAAAATGCAGTCTTATGAAACCACAAACACTCTGCAGTTCAAATAACAGTATATGTGTGTTGAATAACCTGTTCTGCACTTCAGACAATATTAATGCTGCCATAAATCTAAATTCATGGCAACCCAAAATGAAACTTCATGAACAAGACTTTCCCTCAAACTATCATATTTATCAAACTGAAGCCAACTATTAAGGAGGTAAAGAAAAATGTGAAACTAAGCTTTAACCTATATTTCTAGGATTTCCAGTGAGAGACCTTCATAAAATAAGTATTGAATTTAAAGGATTTGCAGTCCACCTGGTTAGACTACATGGCTCAGAGATTTCTAGTAGGATCCAAAGTCTTGCTATGTCATCAGTTCACTGTTGGATGAAATAACTTGTTTGCTTATGTTAAACAGAGCTGATATTATCCCTGTCTTTTTAATAGGTAATGTTTACATCCATCCTCTTTTAATATTAATGAGGTATATCCAAAGCTGGTGTAAACTGGTGAAGTTCCATTGTAATTAATGGAATTTTGACTGCTTATGCCACTTACTAGTCTGCTTCTTCATTAGTATAAAAGGAATCCATATGGATTGGTCTCTGAATTAACAATTTTTTAGCTAGGCAGATTTAAAAATTTCAAGGCAATAGCTTAAAATATGTTATTCCCCAAAAAATAATTTACAAGAAAAATACAGAATCAAATCTCAAAATTAAGAACAGAACATATTTCCCCCAAAACAACCAACCAACAAAAAAGGATACATTTTATATTTTGTATGTAAAATTGGCATGACTGTTAGGGAACAAGAAAAAAATATATCACAAAAATAAATAAATACATATAAATAAAACAAATAAAAGTTGTCAAAGCTAAAATAACCATAATGTAATGCTGACATTCCTGCTTTTACCACGCATTCCAATTTGTGGTGGCTGTCCAGATTTCCATTCCTGTAGTAACTATGCTGGTTGATAGACTTGCTCCTCTGCCTCTCTCCTGTGAAATTCCGAAGGTCTAAATTATATCATTATGATATGGTTGCAGATGAGCCAACATCAAAGATGACAAAGTTAATAATAAAAATGTGTCCGAACCAAAACCACAGAATTCAATGTAGTTAGATTTTGGGGAAAATTTACCTAGTCGCAAACCCCTTCCTTAAAATTAAAGGCTCCAATCAATCTACCAGTCCTCAACTATTATTCCCTTTGATATATGAGCATTCTTATGATATAAGATTTCAAAGAGGAGGTAAATGTTAACTCAGAAGCAAAATAAATAACAGATATCTTTACCTTATTTTAGTTAAATTGGGCAAAACGTTGAAGAAAAGAGTGCTGGCATGGAACGTGTTTCCCTCCTTAAGAACATAGGGCTTTAAGGGGCCTCCCAGATCACTGAGTACAGTTCCTTGCTATCACAGGCATTTATACCATATGATACCTTTCATAAACTGATCATGCTCCTTCTGAAAACCCTTTAGTTCTTTTGACATCCCCCCCCGGTTCAAAGATGCTTCAGAATCTCAGTCCTCTCCCCCAAATTGCAGAAGATCCTCCAACTGAGCTCCCCAGGCTCAGGTTTCTGCCAAAATTATCTGGCGTGTTCCAGTTCCAACACTGAAAACACTATTAACAAATTCTCTTTGTGTTCCCACTGTGCTTGATGACTGGATGCATCATGCAAATCTCTGCTATTTATGCCCCTTCTAAACCATTTGAATTTTTGGAGCAGTATTCTGTCACCCTTGCAACTCTAGTTTTCACCTGTATTAATAGTCTTTTTATTTCCAGTTACTGCATCATCAAATCTGTGTATTACTGGAGTGGGGAGCTATTCGTTACACATGGAACTGTGACCTGTTTGCTGAGTCATATTGTTTAGTGGCGTAGAATTTTGGCTCCAAATCACTGCCAAATTGGGAAAGCTTGGCTTTAGAAAAACTTTATCACTTCGTTTTCTAGGCAAAGAATTCTGTTCAAATCAATGGAATGATTCCAAGAACAAGGCATTATTCTATGTAATGATATCAAATGGGATTTGAGATAAAATTGACAAATATGCTTAAGTGCTTTAGGATCCAAAGTATTAAAGAATTACTTCAATACATATAATCCTAAATCCTGTTGACTTTCTATTGAAATAGAGTTAGGAACTTTTGAAAACTTTACTTTTTGTCAATAGTTGATGTATATAAAACTATGTGCTGAAAGCAAGCATAATTCTTTATTCTCTTATCCCTGAGAATAACATGAAGAACTATATTTAAACATGTATTTGCATATAGAATAACCTGCTTATTTTCTACAAATGAACCCGATAAATATCCTTGGCACCCCTACAAGAGGATTACATTGAAATCTTTTAGGATCATAGATGACTAATGCAAAAAAGTTTAATTGATCTTTTCTTCTGTTTTTACTTGTTTCTCAAACATATCCAAATGCATTCAGAGAAGTGGGTTATTCATTTTACCTTCACATTGTAAAAATGAGGTATTTTAACATGGGACTTCTTATTTGTCAGTAATGCAGAAAATAAATTTAGGGATCAATGGGTGTGTCTGTGGGCATTTATGTTGCATTAAATTTACTGTGCAGTAAGTGGGAATAGGCCAGTGTCTACATGTATAGGTGTTAAAGCACATTAATGCTGTGTGTGGTCTGATTTGGGACTAAAGTTAGTCCCAAGTCAGTTCGCACACACAGTGTTACTGCTCAGAAAGACATCTACACATGCATTACTGCACAGTAATTAATTGGGCATAAATTTGATATCTGCATGATGCAGGTATCAAATTTAAGTCCAAGTTGGCATAAGTCACCATATTTACTGTGCAGTGCAGGCATGCATATGTAGACATGTGCCCCTACTGTGCAGTAATTTTCAGTTACTGCACAGTAATTTAGGTTACTGAGTAGCAAATGTGCACACGTAGACATACCCAATGTGTCCCACAGCTAGAGGAAATAATTAGAGAAGATTCTGAACTTCAGAGTCTACATATGGACTCTGGATTCACATCCCTTGAAGTCTAAAGTTGTTGAGAATGGCGGTTTTGATGCAGAATGAAACTATGCAGATTAGGCATATACAGATTATTAGCTTTTTGAGAGGATGGGAATAAATATGGTTTTGGTTACCTAACAATATTCAAGATGGTAGTTCAGAACAAGAGAAGTGATTCAAGTCTCTACCACCAATACTGTGTATGACCATGAGACAGAGAGCAAGGGACCACTGCTAAGCAAAAAAAGCAGAAAAAAGGAATGGATACAACATTTTCTGCTATTCGTATTCACCCATGTGTAACCTGAAAAGATGAAGCAAAAGAAGCAACGTGTTGTCATCTAATAGTATAGTATGCTAATATAATTGCTAATTGTAAGCCAAAAAGAAATCCAAAATAAAATACAAATACCTCCTTAGCATTATACCATATGATTCAATAAAATCAGATTAAATATCTACATTTCTATTTGATATTACATTTAATTGATTTAATTTGTAATTAAGTACAATTATAATTTATTATTTCAACTCAATATTTCACAATGGTAAAAATAATTGAGAAAGTTTGACGTGTGCCTACATGGACTATTTTATTCCAAAACTATAATTTATTCATAAAAAAGACTTGACAAAGAATGAACCTGAGGGACTGCGTATGCATAATAAGGAAAAGAGAAAAATGAATTTATTGTCTATTGAAACAGCTTTACTATATCAGTACACTCTGAAACAAGCTGTAAACTATTAAAAGAAATCAAATAGAGCTTAATTACAATCTGCATTATTAAAGTAATAAAATTATCCAAAAGTAAATATTCTATAAAGTATGTTGTCTCTATAAATAAACACAGCATGAAAGAATAATATCATAAAATATTCTTACACTAATATACAGTATGGTAAACCACTGATTTGTCCCACAGAGATTGAAACAAGAGCTAACTTTCATCTTCCATAGCTATAGGGCAAGATTCTTTTTATTTCCAATTCATTTTTGTAGGTTGCATGTATTGTATATACAAAATTCAAAAAAGCTGAAGTCTATAGAAGCTTCATGGAAGAACAGGTTCAGAACATGCAAAATGAAGCCACAGCCTTCTTCTTCTTCTCAGTGGGCAGACCAGTGGGGCAAATGTTATAACAGTTTTCCCACCGTCTTTGAAATTTCTATAACTTGTTCTCCCTCGTTCCTGATACTAAAAAATTTAGTGCTGTATTCAGAAGTGGGACAAGGGCACTGGAGCACTGAAAGGCCCTGGCCACTTTCTGCCAGGCCTTGAGTGTTTTCAACTCCAGTTAATTTCAATAGTGAGTGTTGCTACCTAACTTCTATCACCCCATTGCAGAATTCATTATTTGGCTAGATGCCCAGGTTCTTCCATAGAAAAAAAGTGAGATTCAGAGAAGCTATTTCTCTTGTCCTGGGAAGTGAGAGATACAGGTTTGAATCCCCTAATGCAGGGAGAAGCTAGAATTCACGTCTCACTTCTTAGGTAGGAAATTGAATTGCTTTCACTATGGAACAAAACCTTACTGATGCAAGTCAGCTGTGTTCAGAATAAATATGGAGGGGTTTACTTTACCCGGTTAATTGCTCAATTAATTTAGACTGGCTACACATGCAAATTAATTATTGTGCCTTACAAAGGTCCAACCAGCTACAAATTTACAGCTGGAAAACATGCTAGAACTTTTTAGCTGGTTTCTATCCAGATTTAATTTGCAAATGTAGCCTATGCCCCTGTGGCTGGGAGATTGCAAAGCTATGGTCTCCCAACCACAGGGATGTGTGGAGCAACTCCTTGACTGGAAGCCCCATCAGCTGAGGGGACTCCCAGCCATGGGCACTTGCTTCTTGATGGTGTAGGGGAAGACTGGAATTGGGCTGTCCCTGCACCAGCAATGTTATGATAGGATCTGATTTGTGATCCCACAGTTACGCCTTCTACAATGTATGTACAGCATGGCAGGAGGCACAATTGTGTGGGTTGTGCATTAGACTCCATTGCACCTTTATCTGCATGTGTAGAGGGGCCCTAAGGAACATCCAAACCAGCTAGATACCAAGCAAGTGGGGCCTACAACAAACCAGTAGGGAATGCTAAGTTCAGGTGTGTGTCTGCAGTACAGCTCCCCTATCATCTTGGGATCCTGTGTACCCAAGAAGGAAGCAGAGGTCCCATCTAAACTAGGGCACCTTAGTAGGCAATTGTTGATTTTTCTGGACCATGGTGTATGTGTAAGAGGTTACTAGGACCTTTGACACAGATGCCTAGGCAGGAGTTTGAAGAAGTGGAGGTTACCAAAACCTTCCATCCCCCCTTTTAGAGATTTGCTAAACAGTAGCTCTGCATCAGCTATACACATAACCAATTAACGGTCTGATCTAAAGCCCATTAAAAGTGTTTCAGGGACATTAGAGGTCCTGGGATGATGCCCAAATGAGGACATAAGAGGTTTAAAAAACGTATCTTTATTAGTTAATCTAACAACTGCACATACACAACAGGAGGATACAGAAGACTGCAATCTGCTGATTTCCTGCCTCCTACAGATACAAAGGCTGCCTATAGATATACCGGCTTACTGTCTAATTATAATGCATTGGAGCAGACTTGATTAAACTCAATTACCACCACCACCCCCCATTTAAAAATGATTCATTGAAGGAGATTTATTTAAAGTGCCTCCACAGCCATTTTAGAATGTGGGAGGAAGGAGGGGCTTAACATATGTGGTGAGCCATTGTAATTAGCGTGGCTGTCAGGGAACCACTCTAATTAAAAGAGCCCCTCCCCAACTCCGAGCATATATAAAGGCTCCCATAGTAAGCTGTAGTCAGTCAGCCCTTCCATATGTGCCTCTTTCATAATATTACTTGTTTTTAAACAAAAAATGGGAAGGGGGAATGATATTAAAATAATGAAGATTGGACATTTATGTTAAAGTCTGTTCTAAAAATATATCACTGTTCATTAGATTAACTTCAGATGTTTTCATTACCACTGTTTTTATTTTTGGAACACGTTTAAACAAATCATACCACTAAGATATTTTCACTGTAATCATTGAAGTAACTGTTTGCAGCAATGCAATCATCCTGGGACATTTGATCCTCTTTCCATTCAATTCGCTTGGGAACTTAGTAAAAATTAATTGTTCTCAAGTTTAATGCATCTATAGACCCCATCTTATTATTCCTTAGTGAAATGACTTCAGAAAGGGATTTAAAAGCTATAAAGCACACTCCTTTCTTATGTAACTTCTCTAATTCAGGTTCAGACTGAAATTTAGCACTTTTAACCAGCTATTTCATAGATACGATGTAGACCTCTATGATTTATGTATTTCAACACAACTGAGGATATACCTATTCTTTACTGGCATTATTCAACGTCAGTAAAAAATAGACCAGGTAACTACAAACCAAGATTTTATCCACTTCTTCACAGGTTCTCCTAATTAGAATCAAGTGATTTCAGGTCACCTACATTTGATAGGGCTCTTCATAAACAAGATAGCAATTTTTAATCATGATGGAAAAGCCTGATGCTTTACACAGTCTCTCATCAATGCCTTCATTCATTTTTACTATTATTTTTCACAGGACAGAGAACAATTTCTGCAGAGGGAGCAAAGGGATGAGCTCACTGTACTGAATGCCTTATTGGCATAAATCCTTATGGATTTATTGGTTTTCATTCAATCTGACCAGCAGCTAGGTATCACTTCAAAGTTACTGTTGAGCTGTTGATGCTACAATACTTTTTAATTTTCAGGTACAAAGACTCAGTTATTTCCATAAGATTAAGCAAAGGCCACTACTTTAACCAAGTAAAAAAATATTACAACTGTTTCAATTAAAGCATTAGCTCTTCCATTATTTGTGGGGATAACCATCAATTTGGACATAAGCCTTTTGGCACTCCATTACTAATCTACCCCAAATTGACCTTGTTATAAATGTTTAAATACTTTCAATTCATTCATTAGATTTAGTAACATTTAGCAACTAAATTCTCCAAAGGGTCTCTGCACTAAACATCACTTCAACACCTCCTACATTCTAGACACCAATTTAAGGGGGCCTGAACATATGACATGACAGCATAATTTACATCAATTTTGTATACCAATGTAAGTTACACTAGTGTCTGGAATGAAAAATTGACGACTTCTCCCAAAATAGCTGCTGCAGTAGGTACTATTACAAAAACCTTACCACAGAATTGCTGAGGTAGCCTGTTTGCATTGCATGAGTGTAACAAACAGTTTTTATGCCTTAAGCAACAATGGCAGCTGGGGCAGTGGCAGCGGTGGGCAGAAGCAGCAGTGGCTGGACTAGTGGTGGCAACCAATCTTGAATGCCTACTAAATTGACATCCAAGGTTGGTGTCCCACTCATTCATCCCTGGTTATGCTACTGTTGCATTGAACAAAACACTATTTCACCATAAAAGCAGACACATTACACCTAAATCAGTGTAATAGACATCTATGTAGTTTTGCATCTGATTCTAGTAAGTTATGTTGACTGGCATAAGGTTTTACATCATCTTTCTGCTCCCATTTTACATCAGTATATGGATATTACACCAGTGCAAGTGTATCATACATCCAGGCCCTTGGCCTAAGTAGAACTTTCCCTGGATGTCTCTTGATTGCTGTGGATATCTTATGTACTGCAGGACTCTCGCCAATTACATCCTCATCCTGACAGTTTAAATCTTTTTGTTCTGTCCTCAAAGCAGAGGGATCTACTCTAAGAGTTTACGTATCTCCAGTAATTTTGTTTTCTACTTCCCTTAGTTACACCTGTCTTTAATTTCTTCATGGATTTAAAATAAGCTTTCCTTTCCAGTTAGAAAGGCCTTTACATGTATCTATTTATTACAAAAAGAAAACCCTCACCCAAAGCATCTATGTTTTAAAGAGCGTATTGTGACTCAGAAGATTTTCTGTTCACAGCATTTATCTTTGGTCAGTGTGTGTGATTGGTTACAATAATATCCACCACTGTACCTGCAACTGCAGTACAGTAAAGGGCCCAACCAAATGGCATTGCTTTTAAATCTCATGTTGCTAAGTCAAGCATAAGCGGTGGTTTTAAAAACAAATGGGATAAACAATTTAACAAGCCTGAACCAGCTATAGTTTTGGGGGTTTTTTTAAGAAAAGCAAATGTAAAAGATTCTCATGTTTGCTGCGACTCTGTGGTTGACTTAATTTCCAGTGCAGGGAAACTGCTCTATTCTTCTTAATTGTATGCTCAGAAAGTTTTAATAAGTAAAGTTTCAAAAACATGGCAATCATAGTGCTGAAAAATCAGCCACAGTTTTGATTTACAAGTCTGCAAAGGATTACTTGGTAGTAATCAGGATGAATTGCAATACTTAAGCCCAGTGCTCTCTCCAATGGAATAAACAGAAGTAAATGATGCAGTAATTGTTCTTGATTGCACCAGTTAGAGAAGTTTTAGAGAGGGAAGTCAAAAGGAGTTGATCTTTTTTACTATATCATGCAGTTGACAATATATATGTGATGTCCTTATGCATTATGCTTTTTCTTTACTAAAACTGGAGATTGCTTTCCAGTCAATGCAATCTGGGAAAAAAAATCACATCTAGGACAAAGATGCATCTAGTTTGAAGAGTTTCAAATTTGTAATGATTTTAAGGAGTTTTGTAGGGATATTTTATGTCTCTTATGACACAAAATATCTAAGGTAACCCATAAGACTCTACTTTTCACTTTACTAAGTCAATATAATTTTTAGTACCTGGAAATGTTGGAAAAATTGACACACAATAAAAGAGGATATCTTCTTAACTACACTATTTTTCACATTACTTCACCGATACAGTGAGCTTTTATTTGATTATATAAATAAACTGCACCATTAACTACCAGGGACAGCTTAAGCCCTGTGAGTATTTCTGGCAGCACAACAAGTGTTCTGTAAAAAATTAGATGCTGTAAACCACCTGATTAGAAAAATCTAACAATGTCACTTACTCACAACAGTGTATGGATGGTGGAGTCTAAATTTCAATGGTTAAATTACAATACCAGCAATAAAATAAACACCCATATTATACCCATGATGTGGTAGAAATTAGACACACCAGAATTAGTCTCCTCTGTCAAGCAAACATCATGACCATTAAGGTATTGATCATCCAACATCAACTGTACTGGGCCACATCATTTGGATGATTGACTCCAGACTACCAATGCAAGTTTTAATCTCCCAGCTCAGTCAAGGCGTACAACTCAAGAAGAGGGCAGAGAAAGTACTTCAAGGATGTCCTTAAGGCCAACTTGAAAAAAAATGTAACATCAACGTCAACTCCTGGGAGACTATCGCCCAGGACTGCCTCAAATGGAGGATGAGTCTGCTGCAAAGATCTCAGTACTTTGAAATATTACAACGACAACAGGAAGTGAAAAGTGGGAGCAGCAGAAACAGTGTGTTGTGGACTGAATCAAGAATCCAGAGCCACCCATCCCACATGGAAACACATGCCTGAGTTGATACTCTCAATCCCAGATGTGCCAGATGGGCCTTGTCAAACATCTTCAGACCTGCATATAAAACAAGCATGGAAGACAAGCATCCTCTATTAAGAGAGAGTTCCAATGGTGAGAAATTAGCCAAAATACAAATGTGCTGGAAATACAAAACTTGATTTATTATCAGGAAAATTAAATCCAAATTGAATCAGGGGACCAATTAAAAGGTCCAAATAAATTTGAAGCTCTCTGAATCTTCAGAAAAGATTTGGAGAGCTTCGATGATTCAGATAGTCCCCACCTGCTGCAGCACGAAGCTGTAGCCAGACTCGGAGCTGGTAAGTAGGGGGAGGGGGAGAGGGGGCTGGAGTGGGGGGACTATAGGGGGACCCCTTCCAGGCCCCATCCCCTGCCTTCTCCCCCAGCCCCACCACCGCTGTCCGCTTCCCCAGCCCCATAATGGATGCCCCGCCTGCCCCAGCTCCTAGCGCTTTAAAAAAAAAGCCCTGAATCACCAGGTGCTGCAGGACAGAGGGCAATCCCTTCTACTCCCCACTGCCTAATGCTGCATGGGGAGCTCTGCCATCAGCGCCCAACCTCACCCCCCCACCTCCCCGGTGATTCAGAGATTTGGCAGCAGCTGAATCTCTGAATCAGATTCAGTCGAATCAATTTGGAACAGTGATTCGAATCACCAAATCCAATCACTGTCCCCTGAATAGGCTGAATCTGAAGTGACTACTAACCACTTCACACAGGCCTAATAAGTATGGGGACCTAGGTTCAGATACAGCAAAATTGAACCAGTGCCTGTTTACAGGGAGAATAAGCTTGTATGTTTAACCTGGAAAGAGAAGCTACATTATACTTTATAGGATATAGAAGAATAGTAATATGAACGTGTTTTATGACAGCAAGTGTATCCTTCTTACAGGAAGATTACAGTGCTGGACTGTCAGTCAGCAGGGTTTTTTTTAGTAGGATGGTAGATGTGTGAGTCTTGGTAATGAGAGGATTTTCAAAAACTAGTTTGTCGGGGGTACATGGTTATGGGTGAAGAGCAGCTAAAAGCAACATTTTGTATATAATTAGAATATGAGATTTCATAGTACCAGATTCTCTTGCTGGACACTCCTATTAGAAGAACAGATTGTGAAAACATTGTTATGCATTGTGTGAAAACATTTCTTTTCACTAAAGATCATTTAATAAACTATTAAACTCCTTTTTGGAACTTAGCTGACTTGAAACTTCGTCTATACCCAAAACAAAGGTGCCTGTAGATTGAGAAATTTTACTAGGTTTTGTTTTGTCAAGTTGCTTGTAAATGAAAGAGAAGAATCAGAGGAGTTGAGAGAGAAAGCAGGAAGAAAGCACCATAGGGGCCACGTCACACATTACACTTAGAATGTGTTAAATGCACTTTAAAGTGAGGGTGACTATATATGTGCTTTGGAGTGGAGTGGGGGGAGCTTTAATAAGAGCAGTTCTCAAAGCTGCTCTATTTAATTGAGTCTGCTCTAATGCATGCTAATTAGCACACATCAGAGCAGAGGTCCATCATGTGCATAGATGCCCTGAGTGACCATGCATTTAAGCAGTAAAACATGCACTAAGTGCTTTCATACTGTAGCTAAGTTATGATTTTTCACATAAGGAGTATTTTCAGATCCTATCAAGTAACGTGTCCAGCCATCATTGACTGCTCCATGAAGGTGATACAAGCAATTTGCCATCTCACCCAGCTGTGACATCAGTCAAGGACCTTTCTACCAAGGCTCCTGGTGGGATAAGGAAAGCCATACATCAGGAGGAAAAATCCTGGATTTTTCACTTGCCAGGCCCCCTCCGGGATCAAGTTTAAATATGGGTGCCTGCAGCTCTGAAGGGTCCTCAGACCAGAACCAACAGTCAGTTGATTGTCGGTCCCAGCCCTAGCACTGCACCAGAGT
The DNA here is from genome assembly GCF_030867095.1 of Alligator mississippiensis. Taxonomy (NCBI): domain Eukaryota; kingdom Metazoa; phylum Chordata; order Crocodylia; family Alligatoridae; genus Alligator; species Alligator mississippiensis. The sequence goes on from NC_081825.1 coordinate 118,249,650, forward strand.
TAGTTCAAGACTCCAATGTAGTGCTGGGGCTAGTACCAACAATCAGTACATTGTGCATGTTAAAGATTATAGTAAGTATTACCGTGAGACTGCTAAGAACATGTTCTTCATTCAATACCACACAGATATGGCAAATACTAAGTGTTCTATGTAATAAGGCCCCTAAACACAGACAGAGAAGTCCTGGTAGTAGGACTTTAAGAGCAGGAGCTTTTGAACCAAGTGCTGGCTAGAAAGAAGCTTGGAGAGGTAAACAAGGAACTGTCTCAGACGTCTCCTCTGTTCAAGAACACAAGACTTGGTATGTTTGGTGTACATAACCAGAATTACATGAAAGAAATAACTGACTTTAATTCCTCCTGATAGAACTAATGGTCAGGGCCATGAATATAGGTTAAGTGTTTGGGTCAAAAAAGGGCCATAAAATAAAAGCAGGCATTAGGCTCAAAATGAGTTTCTTCCTGGTTTTCTGTTATACCTCACTCTGTTCATTAGACATAAAAATAGTTTCAGTTTGTGTGTTGATGTGTACATACACCATGTACAGATGTATTTGTACATCCTACTTATAAAGTCCTGATGTATACATACATGTACATGTCTAATTGAGAAGTGTATTGTCAGAATGCTGTAATACTCAGTGTCAAGACTGGGAATCATTTAACTAAGTCTCTCCTGCTGATACATTGTTTGCTCCCCTACCTTCACTAGGTTCCAGCACAAACAAAGAACAAGAAAGACAGTAGTTGGTGAATGGGGTCTGCTTTAAACAAGAACAACAAGAAAATTCTTATTTCTAATGCAAAATTCATATTTCTTATTTCTAGTGTCAAATCAATAAAGTCAACGTGGGTGCAACTCACATAAAATTATAGTCACAACCTGGGTCTCATGCTAGTTGCTGCCTCCTTGCAGCTAAATTGACTGGACGAAGATCTACATTCTCTTTCACCATAAAATGAATTTTAAGACTACAGATCCCAAATTTATTTTTCACAAACTTCACTAGAACTCATGTTCACCTACGTTCAATATTGGAAAGGTGGAAAACACAATGAATCAAATTGTAGTTTTCAATTCATGTAAATATTTCTGATGATTTTTTCCCTTGTTTACCCAGTTGTAATCGTGCAATTTAACAGTGGTAAGCCCAGATCCCCAGCTGCAAACAGGGAACTGACTTTAATAAAGTATGGTGCTCCTCCTGTGTAACACAAAAATATTGTGTAACAAAAAAAATGTTACAAATTCAAAGATGACATATCCCATTTTGGAAGTTTTATAAGAAGCTATAACTCTTACAGAAATGAGATCCTTTTGCATATAAACGCTTTTTAAGACAAGTTCTAAATTACTTGAATACGTATATGAAATAAAGTTTCAAAGAACATTTTATAAATAATGATAGCTATTATTTTCATCATTAACTATATCTGTCATTGTTAATACCAACTCCCATAACTATGAACCCAATTAAGTTTCATAGTTTCAAGGGTTGGAAGGGACCTGAACAGATCATCAAGTCCAACCCCCTGCCCTGGGCAGGAACAAGTGCTGGGATCATAATACCCCAGCCAGATATCTATCCAAACTCCTCTTGAAGACCCCCCAAGGTAGGGGAGAGCACCAACTCCCTTGGGAGCCCATTCCAGAGCCTGGCGGCCCTAACTGTAAAGTAATGCCTTCTGATATCAAGCCTGAACCTACTCTCAATCAATTTGTAGCCATTACCTCAGCAACAACAGATAAAAAATGTTCATTGGATTTTAAGGCTAGGAGAACCATTTTGATTATTTATTCTGACTCCTGCCTAGTACTTAAAAATACAACTTCCTGCATAAAGCCTCACCAAATGATTTCTTCATCAAGCCTATAACTTTTGATTGAGCTAGAGGATGGTCGTCTTTATTCAATATATGCTGAAGTGTTTTTGTCTTTTCTCACATAGTAGAGAAACCAATTACCACAGGCTTTCTATGAATATTAGAAGAGATACAAGATGACCATTACAAGTGATCTAAGTAAACAGGAAAACACTACATATTTATATTAGTAGTAGTAGCAATAGGGCTTTTTTTATAGCTTTCAGCAAAACAGTACATTTATAACCTGCTTTTCTTCTTCTGCAATTACCTTTTATCACCATTGCCTGTCTGCTCAAGAGAGATGACTATTAAGACCTGAAAAGAAGCATAATAACATAACTGGGCGTACAGAGTAGCTGCAACACATGGGGGTAGTAGCAACTTCCAGCAGCCACCATGTCACTGGCATGATCATGCAGCTGTGTTGTCAGTGATTTTTTTCCCTGCTCCCCCCTCCAGTTTGACACCTAGGGCATCTGCCTCAGTTGCCCTACTCTAGTTACACTGCTGGACCTGAGAGAAAGTTTCCTCTAGATCAAATATTCGCAACTTACATTTTTTTCAATTAAGGATTATGAATTCAACCCTCCTGATCAGCATAATAGCACAAGGATTAACTGCATGAATTGTCTTCTATTTATTTTTTTCTGTATTTGTTTGGAGAGAAGCAAACAGGATTATCTGAAGTTATTACATATAAATTTGTGTCAGCTGGAGAATAACTTGTATATCACAACTTCCCTCTTATTCTTTACAAGCAAGCAAGAGAGTCCCTGTGACCTGGGTTCTGAAGTTGTCACTTCTTTGGCAATCCCTTGCAGCTGAGGATGATTGTCTTATCTGTGTGACCAAAGATGGCTGATAAGGTCTATCTGGGAGTGACAGACTCTACTGCAGTGCAGACATGCGTTTCCATGTGGGGTGGGTGGCACTGGATTGTAAAAGATTTGGTCCACAACACATTGTTTCTGTCACTCCCATTTTTCCATCTTCTGTTGTTGTCATGATGTTTCAAAGTACTGAGATCCCTACAGCAAACTGTTTCTCCATTTAGGGCAGTCCTAAGTGATAGTCTCCTATGAGTTGACACTGATGTTGCATTTTTTCATGTTGGCCTTGAGGATGTCCCTAAAGTGCTTTCTCTGCCCTCCTCTTGAGTATACACCTTGGCTGACCTGGAAAAATAAAATTTGCTTTTAGAGTTTGGAGTCGGATGTCTGGATGACATGGCTAGTCAAAGTTGATATCAGATGATCATTGCCTCAATACTCATGATGTTTGCTTGTAGCAGGTTGCTAACATTGGTGCATTTATCTTCCCACTGGATTCAGAAAATCTTCCACAGGAAGCATTGATGGTACTTCTCCAACAACTTTAGATATCTCCTGTACATTATCCATGTCTCAGCTCTGTACAGCAAAGTGGGGATCATGACTGCTTGATAAACCATGAGCTTGGGCTCAGATCTGATGTTGTGATCTTCTAAAACCTGTTCCTTCAGGTGTTCAAAGGCTGCACTTGCACATATGAGGTGATGTTGGATTTCTTGGTTAATGTCAGCCTTCAGCGAGAGATGGCTTCTGAGGAACAGGAAATACTCAAAGTTCTCCAGAGTCTCACCATGGATCTGGATTACCACACCAGGGGACTGTTCATTAGGAGCTTTTTGGTGCTTAGTCTTCTGAATGTTAAGTGTCAGTACCATTTTCTTGAATGCCTCGGGAAAGACATTGACAATTGCCTCAAGGTCTGCTTTGGAGTGAGCATACACTACAGCATCATCAATGACTGAAGCTCAATGATTGAGGTCAGGGTGGTCTTGGTTTTGGCTCAGAGTCAGCTGAGGTTAAACAACTTACCATCCACTTGGTAATTTAGCCCCACTTTGGTTGTAAACTTGTTGGTAGTCAGATGATCTAACAAATAGATCTAACAAATAGATCTAAAAAAGGACTTCAGCACCTATAAGTTAAGACATGCAGTGCATAACTTTTAGTTATCTGTCCTTTGAAGTGAAATTCAGAACTCTGTTAGGCAGATTCCTTAAACAGTATAAGTGGAGAGTTGGACTCATCAAAATGAGATCCAAAACAGACAGCAGGCTTAACAGAAACCCACCTAAAAGCTTGAATGATTGGTGGAGAGGCACCTAGAGCTACAAGAAAACAGAAAAATACATAGGAAATTTAGACTGCATAAAAATAAGAAATACATAGGAAACCTTGAAGATAGGATGCTACCTTTCCTTGGAGCTTGGGGACCTCACTCAGGGCTGCAGAGAGCTTCTCCCCTCCATTTTAGTTCCCAGAAACCCTTCCTTGAAAGTTAGGTGATTGCAAACTCTTTTTTTTTTTTAAACTTAGTGGGAATCACTCTTTCCAGGCATGTGCAGTAGTATTTGGGCCTTTATTCTTATACAGTAGTGGTTAGAACACTCACCCAGGAAGTGGGAAAGCTAGGTTTACTTTTATCCTCAACCAGATCTTCAACCAAATTAACATCTTCTGTTGCAGTGCCCTAACCATGAGACTACAATATTTTTGATGGAGAATTTCTGACTTTTCCAGCTGAAGTTATTCCACTGTTCAGAAGGGAGCTTAATATTTGTTAAGCAACAGAAAGAAGGGAGAGAACACTCAGGAGTATGACTCTGTAGTATAGTGGTTATTTAATTCACTTGGGAAAGGAAAGCTATGTTCTATTCCATGCTCTCAGGACTTCTTATGCATTTTACATTAGACAAGTGTTGGCTCTAGAATTAGGAACCAGATACCTTGTTCTGGGGGGACATCCTCAGACCAACCACAACCTTTCCATTCAATAATAGGAAAATGTATTGATACACAGTGATACCAGAAAAAAGCAATACCACCAATCAAAAAATTATTTATATTTACCAAATCCTAGGGCTGTCATCACAGTCAAAGTACATCTGGCCAGGACACAGGTTCCACTCTGAGGCTCATTCTCTTAGGTGTCAGAAGTCTAGAGGTGGGATGCCAAGACCCACAGCCCCCCTCCAGTGCGGTATATGAGACAAGCTGCTGGTATGCCCTCTGTCCATGGTGGTCTTGGGGACCCTTCCTGTGGGACAGGGATGGGGACCCCTCTCAAGGATGAGAAGGAGGAGAAATGGGGAGGGACCCATTATTACTCTCAAGTTTCTGCTTTTGTATTCTCCTTCCCTCTTGATGACTCCTGATGACTCTTCATCCATGGCTATCTCTGGTTGGTTGCCTCTCTGTGGTCACACGTCCACACAGCCTTCTGGGACTTCTCTAATTAAAGTGCCACCCCCTGGCCCCCAGAGCATGTGTAAAAGTGCCCAAATAGTTGATGGGATCTAGCCATAATTGCCAACACTGCAAGAAATTCAATTGTTAATATATACACTCCTTTCTAGTTGAGACTTGAGCTTTCAGGGTCACCATCCTTGGGTGTGTACACACTTATTAACTTTCTGACAGTTAAGCTGATTTAACTTTTTAGAGTTGACTTAACTGTCAGAGCATACACACTAGGGCTGTGCGAAGCTTCAGGTGCTCATTCAATTCGGAAAAAATTCAGCCCAATTTGGTGGCTGAATCTCAGAATCCGAATCAAATTGGGAGACCAATAAAAAGTTCCAAAACAATTCAAAGCTCCCTGAATCGATTCAGAAAAAGTTCCAAGAGTTTTGGAGATTCAGGCAGTCCTCACTCATCGTTGCAGGAAGCTGGACCTGGACTCCATGCCGGTAAGTAGGGGGAAGGGGGGGCTAGAGGAGGGGGAAGGGGGACCATTGGGGGGGACCCCCACCAGGCCCCATACCCTGCCTGCTCCCCTAGCCCCCCTGAGTGCCCCCCAACTCCCGCCCACTCTCCCAGCCATGTCAATGGCTGCCCTGCTTGCCCCAGGATCTTGGCTCTTTAAAAAAAAAAAAACAAAAAAAAACCTCACACTCACCAGCTCCTGCTCATGCCTACTCTCCTAGCCCTGTAGATAGCTGCCCCACCCAGCCCCAGGCCCAGCCCCAGCCCCAGACCCTGCTTCTTTAAAAAAAAATAAAAGCCCCACACTCAGCAGCTGCTGCAGTGACTGTCAGGGCTTCTAGGGGCTCGTGGCAGAGCCTCCCATGCAGTGCGGGACAGTGGGGGGGCAGCGGGGATTGTCCCTCCCCCCAACCGGGCAGCAGCCAGTGAGTGTGAGGCTTTTTTTTTTTTAAAGAGCCAGGATGCTCAGGCTGGGCGGGGCAGCCATTGGCAGGGCTGGGAGACTGGGCAGGGGATGGGGCCTGTTTAATTTGGAGATTCGGCTGATTCAGTGGCAGCTGAATCTCCGAATCGGATTCAGCAAAATCAATTCAGGACAATGATTCGAATTACCGAATCGAATCACCATCCCTTGAATCGGCCAAGTCAGAAGTGAATACTAGCCACTTCACATAGGCCTAGTACACACATATTTGGAGCAGAGTCAACTTAAATATGGTACAAGATAATACACCTCTGAGATGTATTGTCTTGAGTCACATTAATTAAGTTGACATAGCTCAGAGATGACATTGGCTGCCACCATGTCAAAGGGTGTACATTCTGACATGGCTTAAGTCAACTTAGTTAAGTCACCTTGTTTTAAGTCAACTTAGTATACGTGTACGCACCCCATCACCCCTGTTACCAAATTTGCCCATTACTTTGGGGTGTGCTCATTTATTAGGGATAGTTTCTATGGTCTTGGTGATTCTGTCAATGTGCTGCTTGTGTTACTATACGGAGCTGTATCTCTCCCTTCTGCAAGCCCTCACCCCCAGTGGAGCTATCTTGTAGGACTCAATCTCAATGGGACTGGGTTCCTCCAGTCACCAAATCAGTCATACACACAAACACACACAAATTAACATGACACGCCTGACCTGGCTGGGCTGATCAGCATGGACAGGCTGACACCCTCATATGCCAAGAATCAGTTCATAAGAGCAACAATAAAATGCAGTCAGACACAAGCACACAGGTAAACAGAATCCCTCTGAATCCAGCTGGGTGTCCAGTTGACACCCTCATGGGCCAGCATTCAGTTCATAAGGGCACGTCTGAGTCGAACTGGGTCAATCAGCCTGTACAAGCTGATCCCCTTATGTGTTTCAAACTCAGCACGTCCCAATCTTTGGCCTCTTGATGAGCAGACCCCACAATATTTTGGGGCTTTACAGGGATCTTTAGCTTAGGTAAAAGAAGCATTGCTGCAGAGCACGGGAGGAAAGAGAAGCAGAGAAGGAAAAATATACCCAATTACTACCAGTTTGACTATAAAAGTTATTTATTGCTAAGCATATGAAATATATAATAGTACTAGTAGTAATAGACATGCAAAAGAAAAACCAACACAAACAATGACAATACTACCCTGGTTTCACTAAGTATTTGGGGAAGCTTAGCTCAAGCTTAACTAATACAGTTCAGGTTCAGAAGTTTATGCCTAGAGAGAAGAGAGAGAGAGAGCGAGAGCTGGGATCTCACCTAGTCCAAGGTACTCAGGCTGCAAAGCTGACAGGCACAGTCCGTAGCACAATCCCTGAAGAGAGAGACAATCTATTCTTCCAGCGTCCCAAGAACGACAGGGGCTGGTGTCAGCACAGGAGTTTTCTTCTTCTTTCTTCTTCTCCTTCTTTCCTCCTGCTGCTTCTTCTTCTTCTTGAAGCACACACACTTTTTACAGATTTTTATACCCTCAGTTCAGCTGCTTCAAAGCACCCTCAGTAATGTAAATCATTGTCTTTTCTATTGACAAGGGGTTATCTGGTTTGGACCATCTCAGGAAACTGATTGATAATCAGGAAACACTTAAGATTAGGGAGTAACCCAAATACTTGGGAGCCAGCTTGAGATTCCTATGGATGGCAGATATCCTGATGGGATATCTCATGGTTTCTTCAGGAACAATAGATAGCTTGCAGTATCAGGATTTTGGATTTTTACTTGTTGTGCACAAGCCTCAGCTTAGCATGACTTTTCCAGATTTTACTATAGTCTTTTAACAGACTTAAAGCAATTATTGGGGTGCTCATAACCTTTTGTGGAGAGGACTCCCACCAGTCGTCTCGGGAAAGATACGACAACACCTGGGATTAGGGCTCCAGCAGGCTGGATGCTGTGATGAACCCTTAACCATTGTTCAAATGTTGCCCATACCCCCTCGGACTCGGTCTCTTGCCTCAGCATTCCCTAACCCGGCAACCGAGTTTTAGTCAATCAAGTTTAAATAGGCCTCCCATACTGGGACCGGGGAATGTACGGCCCGAGATGCCTATTAAACTTAGAGCTGTGTGTGTGTGTCTGGGGGGAGAAAAGTCCTTAGTAAATCCAGATTAGAACTGGTCTGATAAATGCTGAGCTGGGTGTGTGTGAACATGGGTTGATTAACATTTGAAGCACAGATTCCCCATCATGCAGTGCTCCCCTGCTTCTCTGGTCCCAGAATTCACTGCAATCTCTGCTTCATGCTTTCTGTTCTCCATCTCTCATGTAAATGAATGGTCATCTGGTTCCATCTTGGATGTAAATGAGACCTAGGGCAGTTGGTTCATTCTTGTCACCCTTATCTTGAGGGTCTTAGGTGTGTCTCATACTGCATCTTAATCAGTTTCGTTTAGGTAGAGGAGGGGGGTGGATGAGTCCTTTGTGAGTCAGACAGACTGCATCCTGTGCCAGGGTTGCCCAAGAACACACAGCTGAGGCATAACACCCCAGTAGAAGTGACAGAGAAGTACTTCTCTGTCTTGAGATTTTGGGTGCTTTTCCTTTTGGTTCATAAATCGCTTTTGAGGAACTTCTTCTCCATGAATATCTACTGACAATCCTTTCTGGATATGTCTTAAGACCAGCGGAAGTTCTTTCTTTTATATGTTTAGCTTTTTTCCCGCTTCATTTTCCTTTCCTTTTTTTCCCCTCTATGGACTCCATCAGTCTTGCTTGAATAGCTACTTTTTCTGAACCCTGAAACTGGCACTACTTTTGTTAATGTTTCAGTGTTTATGCATCCTCCACCCAGATGATCCTAACAGATATTGTATAAAACAACACAATTCCTAGCACTAATATATATATATATATATATATATTTATATATATATATAGTTTCAATTCTAGTTGCTAATCAAAATAAACTCAGCAATAGATTTAGTGTGTGTGTATATATAAATATTTGATTAGCAGCTAGAATTGAAACAAGCAGCTTCAAGAACACTTTCCTAGTGAAGTAACTGATATAGTTTTTTGTGCTATTGTAATGCTCTTTCCTTATTCATTTAGTTACATTTTTGTGAGATTGCAACACAGATCAAATTAAGGTATTGAATATCACTTCCAGCTGAAATGTGCACTTTTCCTATGACTTCGCATTTTTTCAGCTGTGATGTATTTATGGTTGGAAAAAAATAAATGGTTATTTTTAAATGTGATTAGTTCTGAAGTACAAAGAAACATAGGGAAAGACTCCACAGCATTGAGTATGTTCATTAGACATGAAGATAAAACCAAGGCATATAAAATTATTGATTGAAGGAAAGGGAATATTACTTTTGCAACATGAAAAATGGTACATTTTGCAGGTTGGATTTCATAATGAAGGTGAATAGAAATTAGTTTTACCTCCAACTAAAGAAAGACTACAACACATTTTATGTACTTGGGAGCAGTCACTTCCCCCATTTGTATTTAATTTAAAGAAATTCAGAAACTTAAAGAAAGTAAATTAATATAACTCCTTTTACCTTGAATACATAGAGAATATCCAGTATCTTTCTAAGTTGTTTCTATTAGGGGAATTTGATGATTGAAGCATTAATCCTGTTTATTTACAAACGTATACGTAGTCACATGGCCAGATCTAGGATTTTTAAAAGGGGGGTGCATATGACATGGTGCCTCAAACATAACACAACGCATTTTCTCCTGTTACTAGAAACTAGAAGCTTTACTAATAAGCTAGGGGCTCAAGGCTATATTCTTCAGTTTAAGATTGCAGCAAAAAGAAATATAACTTTTTGGAATGTGCATTAATTTGCTATATCATAGTATGCATAAAAACACAATAAACCAGGGGAAAATAACCAAAAGATGTTGTTTTATTAGTTCTGTTGCTATAAGAATTAAATGTACATCTTTTGTATTTGAGACTCAAAAAACAAAATCTAGCCCTTGTGAGCATATGATATTGTATCCAGAGATTCACTGAAAGTTACCATATTTATTTGATTAGAAGATGAAGCCCCCCTTCCCCCCCAAAGGCTCCTCACCTTACAATTGAGCATGAGGCTGCAGGGGAGGTGGCAGGCAGCTGCTATGGCTCAGGGTTGGAGATGGAGCAACAGCTGCCGCTTGCCCTCCCCTGATGCACTCTTCCTTATCTTTGCTCCCTCCTGGCAGGCTCTGCCTCTGCTGCAGCCTGGGGCACAGAGCATGGTTCCAGCTCAGCCCCATAAAAGCAGTGGCACAGAGACAGTGCTGCTGCTGCTACAGGGCTGGGCTAGAACAGCAATGCTGACTCAACACTGTTGTTACTGGGCTGGGTTGGAGCCATGCTACGTGTCCCAGGCTGCAGCAGGGATGGATCCTGCCAAGACATAACAAAGGTAAGGGGGGAGGGGGGAAGTGAAGAAGCAGGCACAAAGGCTTTGTGGGAGAAGGCACAATGGTGAGTAAATGGGGGCGGCAGGCAGCAGGGTGGCAAGTTGCCTGCTTCTCTCATTGCCTGCCCCACTGCCTTCAAACTGCCTGTCCCTACCACCTACCTCCCAATCTGCTTATAGCCTGCCCCATTACCACCCCTGTGCCTGCCCTAGGCTTTGCCCCCACTACTGCCTCCCCCACTGTCTGTTCCCCACCACTTGCCCTGTTACTGCCCCCTTCATCACCTCTCCCACCCCCACCTGCAGAGCGGGGGGGGGGGGGGGGAGATGAATTTAAGATGTTCCTCCAGTAATTAGTTTCCATACTTGGAAAATTTTAGTAAATTTATAAATTTTCTGTGTGTACAGTCTAATTATTAGGGGGTCATCGTACAGTGAGGGTCATCTTGTGCCCAGGTAAATATGGTACTTCCTCACCTGAGTTAATGTTCACCTGAATTAAAGCTTCTGTACCTGAGTTAATGTTTTTAGCTAGAGTTAAAAACAGTCAACAGGGCAGCAAAACCAGAGATGTATTACCAGGAGTAGCTAACAGGCAGCAGAACTGCAAAAGAAAGGCTAGCTTGGTTAACAGAGCATCAAAGCTATTAAAAAGGTCACAAACACCTATGGAATTAAGAGTTTAGAAGTAATCAGATAGATTATAATGAGCCATGAAGTCAACTATCTTCTTCATTGTTGTCTGAATAGAAATGGTGCTGCCACTGTCAAGCAGTTGTTTTTAAACTTTGGATGGACCAGGAATCCAGCCTATGCCTCCCGCCCCCCCCTGCTCCCCCCCCCGATCTGCCCCGTATAGTCCTGTTTCCCTGAACACAGTCATTTACAATAACAAACAGAACAGTTTCTTTTGTCACATCTCTAAATCTCTTTCCCATCAGCACTCTACCTAAAAATCTCTGGCTCAGCTTTCCCTCTCGGTAATGCTACAAGTGCTTCTCTGGCTTTCTTTTAGGCTTCCTGATTATCCCCTCTGTGTGTTTTAGATATGTCCTCACTGCTCCTTTCTCTCCCTCTTCTCCTTTCATGTGCACGTGGGTTCATGCACACACGCACACGCGCGCGCACACACACACACACACACACACACACACACACACACATTCAGCTTCATCAAACAATACCCCGAGCATTTTCACTCGCACCAGAAGAAAAATCCTTCACATGAATGAAACTTCTACTTCAGCCTTGCACATGAAGTGTGTTTTGACCTGTTCCCATTTTGTTTCAGCTATCTATCTTATAAATAAGCTCAGTTGCTTTTTCCTAGATGATAGGTAGGTGTTACACCCTTCAAAATTCAGTAACACCCAACCTCCAGTAAAAAAAAAAAATCTTCATTATAAAAATTATACAGAAACACTTCAATCTTAATATCCCACTTTAGAAAATCTGTGCTCTCTCTCAGACTTCTCCAAACAAAGCCCACATTTCCACAACTATAAATGAGATGAATTAAAATAGCCTACTTTGCTTGTAAGGTTGCATGAATTAAGGTCTGTGACTGCTCGTCTCCTACAGTGTTGGCCACTAAGCAAAACCAATAGATGAATAAAACAGGTATTCTATCAGACGAAAAATAAATATATATATATATATATATTTTTTTTTTTTTTTTTTTTTACATGTTATTTTGGTAAATACCTGACCTTTTCCACAGATGGGAAACATATGAACCTCCTTGATGACTGCAGTGGGTTGCAAAAGGAGACAGAGTCTCTAGGATAGCATATTATCTCCAACTGCTCCTGGCTAGCAAAGCTGCTGTATTAAGCCAAACAGGAGATTCTGACAAACAGGCCAAAATAGACAGTGTTTCTACATAAATGGTGTTGGTCTGAATCCTTGGTATTAGCCAGCCTCTGTTTGGCACTGAACTAACTAGAGAGAAGATTTCTATATATTCATAGGTAAAGCAGGAGCTGGCATAGGGTTCATGGATTTTCTGTAGTATCTAACAGGGGATTGCCCCCCGTCCCCTCATTGGTAATGGGGAAAAAAAGAAAGGAAAGTTATATCTACTGAACCATGACAGATGAATGAAAAAGTGTCCCCATTGTATTTATTCTCTATAGCAAATAATTTTTTTTTTTTCAGTTTGCCCATCCAGCATTGTTGTTATAATGTACCATAATTATGTCTGGGAGCAGATTTTCTAAGAACAAGATAAGTAACATCTTTATTTCAGTGACTGATAATTGTATTTCTGCAAATTTTATTGCCTTCAATTTTCACCAGCTCTTTACTCTAGTAATGCCTTCAGTGTTCAAAAGCTATCGCAGCACCTCCAGAGAGTTTCAGAAATTCCAAAGTATGAATATTAAAGCTGCCTAAGGTCAAACAGACACCCACAGACTTTCTTTTCTATCATAATAGTTTTAACTATAGCAACCTGATCTGCGGTGCACCTTCTTCTCCTTAAGGAGGCAGACTAATGTTCCTGCATTCTTTTCAGAATATTTTAGCAAATAAACCCTCAGCCCTATGCCCCTTTTCTCTCATTTGTATGCACCTTTACAGCAGATCATCTTACATACCCAACCCCACATCTGCCTTCTCTACATTCATCTTCCTGCTTATTCTATACCTGCTGCCCTCCCAACAACTCTCCCAGAATTGCTGCTAATTGTGGCCTGATTCTTATCACGTTAGAGTCAGTGGAAGTTCTTCATCTTATTTTAGTGGGTACCGTGCCAGGCCTTCCATCAGCTGCTGTATTAATTCAACTATTTTTTTCATGAAATTTGAAATGTATGCATCTGTCACTGTCTCCTTCACTGGATAAATCAGAAAGCAAAAAAACCCATCTCATTCAATTAACACCTTAACTGAAGGTTTAACTTTGTGCCCCATGGTTGCCCCTTTGCCAGTTTCTTACACATTTCCACTATAAAATGCTCAGATGGCAACCGAGAAAAATACCACAGGAGAAATACTGCTGCACATGAAAGAGGTAAGTGGAAAAAGAGATGAGCAGAAAATCAAAGACAAAAAAGACTACTAGAATTTGGTGGCATTCATCCTCAGAACTAAGATTAATGATTTATAATATTTTTTTAAATGGTATTTTTCTTTTTGCATACTTTATCCTTGGGAATATTACAGCTTAAAGAAAAAAAATAATGGGAACAGGAATTTTATAGAAGCAGACCACTGGCTGCTGTGGTTCCCCTGCTTTACCTGTGGCAGGTTAGGATCTCAGATCTATGTTCTGTCAGGGTTGAGGGTGGTCTTAAGTGTTGTTCATCCTTCACAAGTGAAGATGACCGCATCCAGCGGGGTGGGGGGAGAGAGAGAGGAAGCAGGAAAGAAAAAGGGAAGGGAAAAGAGAAAGAGAGGAAACAGGAGAAAGAAGGAAGAGGAATGAGAGAGGAGAGGGGTGGAGGCTAGGTCACGTACATATGCAGATGATTTATAAGCCCAATCTTTTCCCTGAACAATCTGCAGCAGCAGGGGCAGGAGAGCGATGAGGACTAGACATGAGAGGTCCTCATTTTTCTGGCCACACACTTCCATGTGCCACTGCTCAAAGGCCAGTGCTCCACTCTGGACTGATGACTTCCAGGCTGGACAGTCATGAGCAATTTGGTCCCATGACTCCGGGTTGATGCCAAAACTCTTTAGGGACATCTTTAGGGTGTCTTTGTACCGCTTCTTTGGTGCACCACAAAAGCGTACTCCATTTCACAGTTTTCCATAGAAATTTTTCTGTGTCAGGCATTCTTGAAAGGTGGCTGGCCCATCTTAGCTGCACCAGTTTCAGTAGAGTGTGAATACTGGGGAGAGCTGATCTTCTGAGCACCTCAGTGTCTGGAATCTTGTCCTGCCCTTGATCTTTAGTATCTTTCGCAGGCAGCACAGGTGGAAGTGGTTTAGTTTCTTGGCACAACGCTGGTAGATGGTCCAGGTTTCACAGGCATAAAGGAGGGCTGTCTGGGGTGTCTGGGAGAGGTAGCACCTCCAGAGAAGGAGTATGTCATGCTTACCTGAGTGCTTCTTCCTCTGTTGGTCCTCACCAGCATCCAACTCTCACCTGTAGCTCCAAGCATCTGTCTGCATGTGACAGTGACCACGCCTGGGTAAACTACCTCAAAGGGTGGGCCAACCCAGGTAAGGGTACCCAGTCAGTCTCTAGACCTGTAGGGAGATAGGGACACACCTTTCCCTGCATGCAAAGTCTGACTCTGGCTGGCTGGCTGGCTGGGCAGACAAGACCCTTGTATGGTCCAATGGCCGTGATGGTGGTACAGCAGTGTGCCGTGGATCACACAAAGCAGGACAAGGCACAAAACACGCCCTGGTCATCCACTGCATTTGGCCCAATCTCCAGCTGTCTTGACACTGTCCTGCCACTGGTTACCAATTGGCTCAGAGGAGAGAATGAGGCCGATGCTGCGCACCTCTTCCTTACTCAAATCCATATCTCACGTGACTCACATCCACATCCAATCTCATGTAGAGTTCAGATTATGGTCGTATGGGATAGTTTGGATATGGATGATCTTGCCTCAAGCAAAGGGTTGAACTACATGACTTCTGGAGGCCCCTTTCAGCCCTTTGTCTCTATGACTTCTATGACTTCTGTAAAACAAAACTCCATGAAAAGATAAAAAGGGGCAAATATCACATAATGAATTAGACTTCAGTTTAGAAGACACAGAAGCAGTTATCCATGTTGGTCTGAAGTCAGGCAGAAGGCAGGATAGAGTTATACTTTATGCATCTCTGAAATAATTAATCTTTAAAATGCAATTTTACCCTGACTTAGAAAAGATGTGACCTTATATACATTTTACTATTTTTAATCTTTCTGGACTCTATTACAGACTTTTGATTGATTATTTTTTACATAAGCAATATATCATTAAAAATACTAACTGACTATCTCCCTAAACTTTCACTCCTGCTCTGACCAGTAGGGTAACCAGCATATTACATTTGGAACTAGAGGTAACTGTTTCTAATGGATAGGGTAGAATCAGGGAAGGGCAGAAAGAGGGCTTTCAAGGAACCTGCTCTCCATCGTTTGTTCATGTTCGAAACACAACTGAGAAGATCCTGGAAACTGCTTTACTTTACATCAGGTTCTCAAGAAATGAAATGAGACCAGGTCCCACCAGCCTTCTTTATCACAGATTCACCTACTCATTATTTTGACAGCAATGGGAAAAGAATAGGAGACTGCTCTGCTTGCCCTAAGCCTGATGGTCAGTCCCCTATTCTGATCTGAATTTGGCCCATTGGCCCATATTTTAGTTAGTTTCCACACTAATTCACTTAAATATTGCACCCCATTGTTTCTATCACTATTTCAATGAAAAATAACATAGGATTTGCAATTAAGATAATGTTCTGCTTAATTATTAATTGACTCAGCAACCATTTCCAAGGGAACTCTGATTAAAAAAGTATAAGAACTCTTACCCTTTAGGGTAGTTTATCCCTTCATGGAGCCAATCTGCCTTCCAAGGGCACGTCCAGATGAGCAGGAACTTTTGTATCCCTGGAGACAAGTAGCAGCAGCACTCCTTATGCCTCTGCTACTTGTCCCTGGAGAACCCCTATACCATACGCACTCTGCTGTGTGGCAAATTACCCCAACAGACTTACCTGGTGTCCTGGGGGCCTCTGGGAGCTGTAGTCATGGCAGGAAGCCTGGCCAGCAGCTGGAGTGTGACTCCAGCCAGCCAGGCTCCAGTTTTGAGTGGTGTACACTGCTGCTACATGCACTGCCCTGCTTTTTTTTTGGCAATGGTCAAAAAAACACAAAAAAACCCTGTACTGCAAAGAGGCAGCATGAGGAGTGCCTGCATGTGTGGTGTGTGGCACTGCAGACAAGTCTGTGCACCACACACCACACGCCCATGCTCATCTGGATTCTCCCAGATATCTACGCTGAGCTTCTTTTGAATTCAATGACAATTGCAAAGTACACCATTATCTAAGAGCTGAAGTCATTATGGCATTAGGGTACAATTAAAGAGTCTTTTAACATTTGCTGAATTACCTATGTTCCCCCAGTAAGTGCTTTTCTGCACAGATAAATTTAAAACCAAATTTAGCTGTCAGCTAATTTGTGAAAATCCAGAACAAATCCCCTTCCTTCAACAGAGTTGCTCTGACAATGTTTCCAGTATACATGAGAACTGAATTTGACCCTTATAGTGTTTATGCACAGTTGCCCTTGTTATGATGAGAATAGCAGTAGTGTGATTGCCACTATTTTGAATTATTTTATTGGTGGTCTGGTTTGTTGACTATTAAGAAGGGGCCACATCTGGTCAAGTGTGCATTCAGTCAGTTAAGGGCTTCTATTCCCAAATGTGTATTACAAAATTCAGACACTATACTGACCAGATTTAAAATAAAATAAAGAAACATTCTTTTCTTTCTTTTTTTTTTTTTCTTATAGACACTGGATGTGCAGAATTAAACACCATATACCTCCCTGAAGCTGTTTCTTTCTCATACCATCTGGTAATGGGAGTATCATTTATACCACATAAAACTATGACATCTGGAAAGGAAAGGCCAGTCTGATAAGATCACACACAAAACCATGACAAACCAGCTTTTAACCAACCTTTCTACTTTTTCAAATGTTGGAGACTAAATTAGTGAATACATGTTGTTAACAAGAAATTTAAGGTGGATGGGTGAAACATGCAAAACGTTTAGTTTTTTCCTGCATGTGGAAAATGTTTAAGATAAAAACCAGGATGATGATGAACCCCATGGAAAAAATAACTTTATAAATAACTGACACAAACAAAAGTAAATTCAGTGAAGTAAAGAATAGAATTATATTGCACAGTAGGGGCATATACACGTGCAGATGCTCTGGGCTGGGTTTATTATAGAGTAATTTACTGTAGAGTAAAACTCCAGGTAGGTGTCTACACATGCAGAGAAGCAGAAGTAGATTTGCTGCTCATGGCAGCAATCTGCTCCTGGCCCCTCTAGCTCTGCAGCAGCCAGGGGGATCTCTAGGCTTCCCCCAAGTGCTAGCCAAAGGGCTAGTAGGGAGCATAGGGCCAGGAGACAGCAGTCTTTTGGCAGGGGCTGGTAGATTGCTCCCTGCCCCTTGGAGCTGCCTGCTGCTGGTGTGGCCCCTGCCACCAAAGCCTAGTTGGGGACAATGTCTCACTGCCCCAGAAGCAGGGAGCTCCCAGCCCCACCTCCCCATTTGAGGCTTGGGCAGGGGCTTGGAAAAAGCTGCAGGGGAGGGGTAGGTCCCAGCCCCCTGCCCCAATCTGTTAGTGGGGCAGCTAGCAGCAAGCCCCGGCCTGGACAGGGATTCCCCAAGATTGTGGAGTGGGGCCTGGGAGCAAGCTCCTTGCTGCTGGGGCAGAGGACATTGTCCCTGTCCAGGCTCTGGTGGCAGAGCCCACTCAGGCAGAAGGCCTCTCTCAGGAGCAGTCTCCTGATCCCTGCTGCCCTGCTGTCTAGGAGCAAATTTGCCTCTGGTTGGCTATCTACACATGCCATGCTGTGCAGTAAGTATTCATGAATAAATTTGTTACTTGAATTTAGAGGTAGCAAATTTACTCATGATTAGAGGAAATTACTGTGCAGTAAGCATCTTGCAGTAAGCAAGGCAGTATGCAGTAATTTCCTCTAATCTCAAAGTGTCTTATGTAGATGCGCCCAATGTTTAGGAAAAGAAAGAAAATAGTATGTCCCAAATTTAAAGATAAATCAGAGGCTCTTTAGTGTGCTTTGATGTTAGAATTGAAATAACTGAGGCTCTTAATCATTGTCTCCAAACAGCAGTAGTTGAGCACATGGACCCTCATCTTTAGGTCTGGTCAAGTTGTCCTCAGCACAGAAGAAGGCTTTACGCTATCATAACATTGCTTCATTCCTACAAAGAAACACTAGGCACAGAAACAATATAATTTAGACCAGCCTCAGAGCTCACTCAAGTTCATATTGCAGGTTGATAGTGATTAAGTCAATTCAGATTTTTAAACTTTAACAATATCTTTTAAGTAACTTTAAGAAAGCTAGCAGACTAGATCAGGAGGTGAGATGCGATTCTCCTTAGCTCTTGTTTGGGAGGAGCTTCCTTCTCCATCTCTGTCAGGTCTTCTGGTCAGCACTGCGTGAGCAGGCTGACTTGGATCCAGGAATAAAACGCTCTAAGACAGAAAACAAAAGTAAACCAAAAATAAGGACAGACAACTATGGGACAAAAATGCAACCAAAAAACAGGATTATAATTCTTCAGACTGAAGGGATCTTACACATGGAAACAGGTGAGTATTAAAAAAAAAATCCTGTTTACTGGAAGAAGAAATACTTACAACTGAACTAGAGGTAGGAGCTACTATTTCTGTTTGTAGATTTTGGCCAGTCTTTCTATTGCTATGCAATAGCATAGCTATGGACCCTCTCATTTAAAACTACCCTCCCAAACCTCGTCAGTGCTGCTGCAGAGAGAACGAATATGTTCCCATTTGTACAGGAAGTGTAAAATGACAACTTGTATTACCTTTCTTATGCCTCACTTTTGGTTCTTTTCCAGCAGAAGGACTACCCACAGAAGGATTTCTCCTTCTTTCTTCACTCCTGGAAATTTCAAATCATTTTACCTGGTTAATCAGGGTTATGTCTATACTGTTTGCAGAGCATGTTCCAGCAAGCATATTCCCAACCATAACCCACCTGCCTACTTTACAGATGTTCCAGATTCAGAAACGTGCTGGTTAGACAACTATGCAGTCATCATCAGTGGCAACACCGGAGACTGTTCTCAAGAAAGCTGTATATAGGGATGTCCCAAGGACCCGCATATTTCCATATTTGGGGCCTGCAAGTATGCATGGGTGGGCAAGTTGTGCTGAGAAACATCTTAACCAAGACTCATGGCTTCTGTGCTATAGACATACCCAAAGGGTCCTTGCAGATACAAATTTTCTTCAGATAAATATCTCTGCTTTATTTTCTTAATTTCTGGTATATCTTCTATACAATGAGGTATCATAACATTGCACACTTTTCTACACAATTGTCATAGAATTGCACAGTTGATAAGCCAAATATGGCTTCATCTTTCATCTGTAAGTCTTAGTATGATTTCCTTTGACACATTTGATACATCTGTTTATACATTCAACTTTAGTTTGCTTTTTTTGCTTCTGAGCACTGTGCCAGAAATTGAGAGAGAGTGTCTGGGAATGTCTCTGAGAGCCACTCTAATTAAAACTCCTTGTGTGTCTTATGTATCAGCATCCCCACACTTTAAAATGGCAGTGAGGGCGCTTCATCTAAAGCTCGCTCAATGAGCCTTTAATGAAGTGCCCCCACTGCCATTTTGAAGCACAGGGATGCTGATATATGAGACACTGGAGGCTGCTGGAGCACAGGAATTACCATGCTCCAGCAGAGTCAATTAATCAAGTCTGCTCCAATGCGCTGTAATTACAGCATGTTGGACCAGCCTCGCTGCTTGTGTATAAACACCCCCACCATATCTTTCACCCAGTTTCTTATCTATTTAATAGGAAGTTCTGACAATCATTACCTTGCACTGAAATATTTAAGTCACGAATTCAACTCCATTTCAGTTCTTTTGAATGTGGTTACTTGAGTCCCAATTCTGTAAAAATGCAAACACATGAGTAATTTAACCCATTTATAGGAATGAAATTACTTTAATGAATCAAGTTGCACATGGGCTAGATTCACAGAAGGACTTGCATGCTTAAATGTATCATTCAGGTGGAACACATATTCACAAATCCATGTCTAACTGTAGATATTTTCAAATTTCTCATTATGAAGTCCTAGTGCCAGAGAGTTCAACACACCAGCATATGCTCAAGTCCCAGAACAATTCTTAAACAAGATGTCATTCTGAATGTCTCACTTGTGGGGTCCAATCTCTCCCCAAAGTATTTCCCTGCCCATCTGTTGTGTGAAGGGCTCAGTATTTAGGGTTAATTGGATTTATTTTGGGTTAATTAACTTTTGGACTCAAAATTCAGGATTAATTAACTTTTGGTCAATTATTCAGGGCTTAATTGTAACTTTACATTTTTTTCTACTTTTTTTTTGCACAAAGGCAGAGCAGAGGCCTGATTGTGATTTACAGATATTTCCTCTTGTGAAAGTCTAATGCTTTCTGTAGGAACGTGCGTAATCCTTCCACTTAGATCCTGCTCATTCTCTTTGGTTCTTGCCCACCATGCCTTCGATGTTAAAAGAAAATCCAAAGGGAAAAGTAAATATTGGGAGACAAATTGTTGTTTCTTAATGCAATTCCTCCAGCTATCTAGTCTCATCACAGAGCTCCTCCATCGCCAGACCCTGCCCTCACCACACCAGCTGTTTAGGGGTACAATTTCTGAATTATCATCAGTATTTCGTGCATCAGCAGGGACCTGATCTATGATCATGCCACTTAAACTAAACCACATGGTCATAAATCAGGTCTTAGGAATGTCTGCATGTGGCCAAAGACACTTGAAGAAGAAGGGTTCTGCTCTCAAAAATGCATGGAGAAGATGGTATTTTATTCAACAGGGGCTGATATTTTCAGTGTGCCCAGATTCACTGGTATGTTACTGGGACTGTGAATACAGACAGACAGATATTTCCTCAGTAAAGAGCAGAAGGTGCACAGTCCTGTGTGAAATGGTTCCATTTCTTTTGCTTACTTCTGTAGATAGCTCGCCCTTTTCCTGCCTACATGGCATATTCTAGGTTTTAGAATGAACAGTGAGCAAAACTGAGTCTAAATAACTAAAATCACTGATTTCTCAATAGGACAGCTGTATTGAGTAGGACTATATGTTACATATGCAACATTTATTTTTTCTTTATTTCATTGCATTATGTATTTCACTTGATTTTATGAAATATGAAAGTTATTGATTCCTGCTTAGACATATTTTATTACGGTTGCCTCACAACCACCTTCAAGATGCTCTCCAAGATTTCAAGTTTTATTAACAATGAAAACTAATTTCATTCAATAATCAAAGATGATTTAGTCACTGTGTGGCTTTCCATACATCTGTTAAAATTATTTAAAAGCAAAAATATTTCCCCTGCTTGGAAAAATATATTGCTGAGACCAGTTTGCATAAAGGTTTTCAAGTGAGTTCCTTAAATAAAGAGACACAACTGGCTTTTTGCCAAGTACATTTTCCCTAGAGCTTCTAAAACTATATATAAAGTAAACTAATATATATATAAATGTATATAAGCAGACGAATCATATAATCCTTCTGAAAAGGAACTAATTCATAACCATATTTAGTAAACCCTGCTTCCAAAAAACCCAGTGCTTTTCAATTTACTCTGTAGTGAACAAGGTGTATTGTAAATTATTAAATTCAGCAAATACTTTCTCAAGTGTATTTGTTATTTGAGCATAGTGATAAATATTAAGAAGAATATCTATTTCTTGGATGGTAATTTATTATAAATCACAGTAATTAAACTTTAGGATGAGTTGTTAATAGCTATACTAATATAACAGAAGTCAATTTTTGGATCCTCCTGCCCCAGGAAATTAAATGGTATCATGTCCCACCTCATTCTCCTATAGTATATATACAAAGAGTAGCTGCCAGAGAAAGTGGGAGAAAGTGCAGCCTCTGCAAAAATAAGGGTGAAATCCTGCAAATCAGCTCAGGTACCCTAGCATGCCAGGAGGCAGAAATGACTCTTCGCATTCATGATATTATTTTCTGTAGAATTCTCAATGAAAAGTGTTTTTCATCAAGACTGAAGTTAGCAATGTGAAAATGCATCTATGATAGAGTTGCAATGTTTGATTACATTTGAATTTAGCATGGAGTGACCTGGCTTTTAACTAACTGATCACAACTCTAGCCCATGCTGCTGATGGTTAAATTCCCATTCAGGATTATCTGATCTCACTACAAAGCTAGGGCCCAAGGAAAAAAACATGAATAATCTGAACATTCCGAAGTCACTATCCTTGCTCTGTTAAAAAAAGAGGATAAGACTCAGACCTGTTCAGGAGATGCTAAGAGCTAGCCATCTACATGTGTGCCCAAGGGCTGTTAGCTGATGGTACAGCGGGGCATAGGCTGGGCCCTGGGCCCAGGTGCAGAGTTGCATGGCACGGTAGGGCAGATGGGGTCAAGTCCCACCAGGGCCAGGTGGTGGTCAGTGCGGGTGTGGAATGTGACTAGCACGGTAGTGAGCAGAAGGTCACAACACTAGTCATTGCTGCTGCAGGGAGGGTGAGGAGCATCTACGGGGCACTGGGCACAGGCTCTTGGGATTGCATCCTGGAGCGCTATGCCAGCAGGCTGCATAATGCTCGAGGCCAGAGAAGTATTTGGTCAGGTAACAAAGCATTGGGCAGCCTTTTAAAGAGTGGTGCTGGCACCGGGGCAGCTCCAGCTGAAGCCTGGAGCTCCCCTTAGCTGCTTCAGGACTAAACAGCTCCACCTCACCTCAGTTTGCTCCTGACCTGTGCGCATGTGTAGACTGTGCATCCTGGAGTAGTTTACTGTGCATCAGTTTGCTGCACAGTACTTTCATAAACATTAATTGCACATAAAGATCTATCAATTATTTAATACAGTTTAAAAGCTCTATGATAACAAATAAGTAGCAATCCTAATTTTATTCACTAAGCACATGAGTAAGCCTTTTTAAGGTGAGAATGACAGTAGGAATTTAGCCTCCCTTGGTTCTCTCCCTCAGAGAAGCTGGTGCTGCAAAACAGATCATAAGTTGTGTCTCCCTGACAAGACCTCTGCAGTTAGCATACCTTACCATTCCCTAAATGTTTGCATATGTGTAATTAGTTTAAAACATTTCTTAATGATGTCTTAGCAATCTTTCTTGTTAGGCTTATTCATTATTTAACTGCTGCCATTATTTAGAATAATTTTCCTCACACCATATCTAAGTTAATTTTCCTTTAATTTAAAATCATCAGTGCTGATTCTCTAGTGTCGTGATAGAAGCACAAATGTGAAGGTCAGGAAATATATGTAAAATATCAGTATGCCACTTCTGTGACATCACCAACCAAATTCTGCAGGCCGCCTGGCTCCTCTCATCTATACAGGCTGTGTCTACACAAGATGCATACTAAGCAGTAGCTTTTTACTACTATGCAATAGTGTTGCGGGGCACAAACCATGATGCGACACTACTGCACAGTAGTATCGAGCTACTGTGCAGTAATAATGAGCTACTGTGAAGTACACATCACCACAAAGCCATGAAGGGATGCTACTGTGCAATAATTCCAGTAACTGCACAGTCACTTAGTACTCGGGTATGCAACTGCTAAATGAACTCACAGTTAACAACTGCATAGTCAGTGTGTATGGCTGTACCAACAAGCTTTGGGGAGCCTCTGGCAGCTGTGGGCTTGAAAGAAGGACTTTTTCCTCCTGCCCCACTCTAAACCAACACCTGTGTGTGGTAATGGGGAAATGGTTTGAGCTGCCATAGCAATTCACCCAAGTTTCCGATGTACTGAAGTAATAGGCACCAGCTTTATTTTCAATAATTATTATCACTTAAAAACAGAACTTTCAAAAGAGCAAGACATTCTATAAATATATGCATTTGTACTATATGAGAGCGCTACTTTAGATGCGATCATTTAACTTCAATCTGCTTCAGACTTTTTAGGTGTAATGTTTTACACTGCACTGAACAAAATCTTTGGCAATGCTCTCATTTGGAAAACAAGAGAACACAATATCAAAAGAGTTATTCAGTAGGAAAGTAGCCTCAGTGTGGGAAAGAATGAATTCTCACATCTTGCCACAAGATTTCTATTGGTGCGTTATATGCACATGGGTAAAATCTAGCATTTAATTCACTGCTACAAATTGCAATGCAATGAAATTGGAAAGAAAGTAAAACTATCTGTAGACAAAGTTACAGATAATGCTCTGCCCCCATTGGAAGTCAATAGAAAATAATATTAATTTTGAAGGAGATGAAAATATATATTTGTAGGAGTGAGAGAATAAGAATTTAGCAGATAATAAGATCAACATTTTTTTAAAGGGATCACCATTTTGGATGCCCCAGTTTTTTATTCCAACTTGAAACACTTGGGTTTGGTTATCTGAGGCGTTTGACAATTCCTTTTCATTTCAGTATGATTTTCAGGAGTTCTTTACCTGCAAAAATTGCGCCTTTTGATGTCGCAAGCTTGGCTCCCAAAATCAGTGGTCACTTTTGATAATATTGGTGAGAGGGTTTTTACTTCAAGGAGGAGTATGAAAAATGCTGAATGTACAGTTGATCTGGTTATGCTTAAAAAGAGAAGAGCTAAGAAATGGAAGCATTCATTCTACAATAGTGAAATAGGTCTCTCTGAAGAAGATATTTTATTCATAGATTGTAAAGTTAGAAGAGACCGTTAAATCATCCAGCCTGACCTCCTGCATCCCACAGGCCATAGAATTTCATCCCATTATTCCCGTATTGAGCCTAATAACTTGCATTTGACTGAAGTATATTTCCCATAATTATTCTAAGGGGAAATTGTTTGAAAATGAATGGGTACTAAATACAATATTTAGTGTCATCAATGTCTATCTAATGATGTTAAATCATTTATTTCAAAATTTGTAAAATAGATCAAACATCTCTATAGCACTTCCAACTTGATCAGCCCTAATGGGAGGTCTGTGCAGCACAAGGCAATGCTGTGAAGGAAAACTCAAGTGAGCTCTGAGTTTGGTACTGGAAGCAGAATAGCTGTGTTACCTCAGCACTCTACCTGGGTGTAATCCAGAAGGTGCTTGCTTGGGATGCTTCAGCCTTGTTTACTCCCTTACAGTGCCCCTTGAAGTCAGATCAGGTTTGGCTTCTTGAGCAAGGGGGGAGCCCAAGCTCCGTCCCACTCCTTCCCACTGTAAGACCCCAGCTGTGCAGGGAAGTACATACATTACACACACTCACACACATACATCATAGAAGAAGAAGTCAGATAGAGATTCAGATTATTAAACACAACACAGAAGAAAGAAGACGACGATGATGACAAACCACTTTTCACAGCCGGGATTATGAACTTCACTTAATCAGCTTCCTAGGTACAGTAACTCATAGACTCAATATAGACATTGGATTTATGACACATTACAACCTTCCAGGCATCTGACTCCCTAGGTACCCGTCCACTTTTACCTGTGCTGCTACATCCCCCTCCCCCCCCCCACCCCAGCCTGTCCCTCACCCCCTGACACCTCCATTTTCATTTACACTGACTGGCTTTCTTGCCTGCATTGCACACCAGCCTCTGGATTCTCTACTATTCCTTCTATCCAGGAACAGCACACACACTAACTGCAGGTGCTTCCCTAGCCTGACAAAGGGTTTTTTAACTTGAAAGCTTGCTAAGATATATTTCAGTAACTATTCAGTTAGTCTGCTAAAACTTACCAGATTAGATTGTCCCAAAGGAAAGGACCTTGTCCGCGAGTGCCATATCCTTAGACCAACACCCTTAGCACCTGATTGGAAGGACGCAGGGCCCTGGGTGCATCTAAGCCCCAGGGCTGGGATTGGCAGGAAGAGAACTCTGGCAGCTGCTGGAGAAGAAGCTCCTGCAGGAAAGGAAAGGAAAGAAAAGCTCTGTCACAGTTTGGCTGCCTGAGATGCTGCTGGTGCTACTATGCTGCTTACTAAGTTACTACCTTTTGTCACTTAAAGTGGTGGACTGGGAGGAGCCTGTAGGGGAGGAGGAGACCTCATTGGGGCACACAACCATGTCATGTAGAGGCCCCAGCACCAGTGAGGGTGTGCCTTACCACACACACAGTCACACATGTCACAAGTTTTGCTTGTCAGCAGCCTGAGGTGCAGTTTACCAGAAACCCCTTAACCTATCTCCTTGAAACTTGGCAGGCTTTGTGTCCCCAGCAGGGGCTAGCATGCCTGCAGTTTTTACCCCGCTGTACCTTAACACACACACATACACACACACACACACAGTGTCACCTATGTCACTAGTATTGCTTGTCAGCGTCCTGAGGTGCAGTTTCCCAGAAAACCCTGCAACTATGTCCTTGAAATTTGGCAGGATTCAGGCCCTCAGAAGGGGCTACCATCCCTGCTGTTTCATCCAAAACTGGCAAAAAATTACAATATTATAGGCAGTTTTGTGTTTCCCCATTATAGCCCATGGGCAAAACAGTTTAGACAAAATGAAACAGAACAGTGCTTTCGAAACAAAACAAAACTCAAAATGAAACACTGTCCTGTCAAAATGGTGAAATGGAAATGGAGAAGAAGCTCCTTCGGGAGAAGAAAGAAAACCTCTGTGACAGTTTGGCTGCCTGAGATGCTGCTGGTGCTACTGTGCTAGTGCTCACTAAGTTATTTTATTACCTGTTGTCATTTAAAGTGGTGGACCAGGCTGAGGTTATAGGGGAGGAGGATACCTCATTGGGACACACTACCATGTCATCTAGAGGCCCCAGCACCAGTGAAGGTGCACCTTAACACACACACAGTGTCACACGTCATGTTTTGCTTGTCAGCAACTTGAGCTGCAGTTTCCCAGAAACCCCTGCACCTATCTCCTTTAAACTTGACAGATATCATGCCCTCAGAAGGAGCTATCATCCCTGAAAATGTCTCTGAATCAGCCATAAAATGACAAAGTTATAGGTATTTCAGTGATTCCCCATTATAGTTTATGGCCGAATCTCCAAATCGGCGCCGAATCTTCCAAAGTTGATTTGGCTAAATTGCTCTGGGACAGTGATCCAAATCACTAAATCAAATCACTGTCCTCTGAATCGGCCGAATCTGAATTGAATACTTCCTTATTCACACAGGCCTACTCCCACGTGTGGGAACCAGCCTGGAAGCATTCCCTTCCTCTTAAAGGCTGAGTGAGAGCACACAAAGGAGACTACCTTGAGGGGTTGGTCCCTCTTGAAGAGACTTATGTATGAAACTATGAAACTATATGTGAATTGGGCTGGGAGCAGCCCAGATGGGTTTGCCTTCCTTCTGAGGACTTTGTTTCAAACTGTGGGGCAGCATCCAAGAGGAGTTCGCATACCCTTGAGGGTCTGGGATTTGGCTATACATAGACCTGGCCAAAAGAGACCTTACTGGGGTGCAAGAGTGGGAGTTAAGACCCAGAGGGGTAAGCTGGACATTGATCTTCTTTTTCTTTATTTTGGGGTTTGGTTCTTTTTTTGGAAGTTTGGACTGCTTATTTCTTTTGCCTTTGGTGGGACTGAATTAGAAAGTCCCTGAGTTGGAAGGCCAAATTTAACCCAGCCTGCCTGAGTGGCCTTAGGGC
This sequence comes from Alligator mississippiensis, assembly GCF_030867095.1. Lineage (NCBI taxonomy): Eukaryota > Metazoa > Chordata > Crocodylia > Alligatoridae > Alligator > Alligator mississippiensis. The sequence goes on from NC_081825.1 coordinate 118,277,464, forward strand.
TGTCAGTGGAGTAGAGTGTAAATAATGAAAGCCATCACTGGTGTCAGCCCATAACCATGGGAGAAACAAGGAAAAGGAAAAACCTTGCATCCTCCCTCCTACCAGTTCTAGAATACCAACCAATAACAAGGAGGTGGTTAGGGTGTGGTGTAGGGGAGGTAGAGCCCCACAAAGAGACAGGGGTCTCAGAACTAGAGTGTTACTCAAAGGGGAACTGGCTCTCAACCAAAGTAAAATCAGGTCATGGTAGGCAAAAGGGAAACCTACCAGAACACCTGAGTGACACTTTCTAGGTCCTCACCTTCTCAATGTTTGGTAGAAGGATGCCTGTTTGGAAAGGACCTAGGCCATATAACACCTACCAGCCACACTGATTCACACAATATTATAGTAATGTGGATACAGTTAACCTAGAAAAATAACAGTAAAAACCACAGTTCATCACACTAGGCTAATATACATGCTTCTTGGCAGTGCTTTCAGCTTATTTTGAAGTCCTCTAAAGAACACAGGATCCTCCTTTTTCTCCTGCCCTCCTACACATTGGTTGTCTTCTAGAACAGAGTCTTCCTCTGTCCTCTATACCTAGTTGCCTTCTGCACATGCGCAAACATTCACTTGCCTGCTCTTGCTCTCTCTCTAAAATGGCTAATGAGCAGGAATCCTGGTTTTCTCTGAAAAAAAAAAAAAACTCCAATTTTTGGTTTAAAAAAAACTAACCCAAATTTCACTTTTGGGGATTTTTTTTTTTTTTTATCAGAGAAAATGAGGATCCCTGCTAATGAGATGTATTTTGTTTTATAACCTCTGTTCTCCTTTTCCAAGTGACCTGTGACCAGTTTCATCAGGTGATCAAAGTCTTCTACTAAGTTACCCTTTGCTATATTATATTGTCAATGGATTTCATACTTGAAAAACTAATTTGCACTGGGTAAATTGGATATTTACTTTGTCCATGGAGGCTCCTATACAACTAGAAGATAACCCTGCTTTAATGACCCTCCTTTATTAGACCTATGTCATATCATTTGAAATTTCAATCCAATACAGAAGTTAAAAGACAACAGAAGGCAGATAAACCTGATATTCAAGATAAAGATTGTAGTCTGAGACAGAAATGGAATATCCAATATCACATAGAATTCAAAAGATGAACATAGACAGATTCCTTAAATCTTTGCATGATTATTAAAGTTCAACAAATAACTTTTTAGGACAGATTCTCAGATTTTCCTGAGAAACATAATGACATTACTATTTTTGTTGCCTCAGTCATTTTCTATTAACAGACTCTCTGTCTTTCCATTGACATGAAACCTAGCTAGGTCCTTGTATTCTTGTGGATGTTTGACAATTCAAAGCATTCCCCATGACCAGACCATTTTGTGGTTCTGAACAAGAATTTTATTAGACACTTGGACTATTTTACTTTTTAGGAGAGTCAGCATAGTTTAAGAGCTCAAGTCTCTTCCCCCACTTCTGGTATTGGACAGTACATCATGTACATAATGAGTAAGGGTTCAGCACATTCTCTCATTATAATGCAGCAAGCAAATTATTTTATCCAACATTAACTATTTCTTTTTCTTCCCCTCTAACTCCTGAACAGTGTTTCCGAAGCTGTGATAGCAGATTTGCCCATGCTATTGATAATAGATAGATTTGGGCTTTGTACATTATATACTATACAATATAGTATGTATGTATTAAGAGTGTGTGTGGGTAGGTATTTATATACATAACATCTTTTTTTTAGTTTGCATTTTAATTTTTTTTCATTATTAATTGAGGGCATTTCAAATATCTCCAATAATCTAGACTCTAGTAGATCAAGGGGATGGTGGCACTTATGATAGTGGTTACTGGTGGACCAGGGAATTTGGGGGTGTGGCTAGGAGGGGGCCAGGCCTGCCATGGAATCAGGCTACTGCTGGACATAGCTCTTGGTGGTAGACAAGCAAACAGGGGCTATGTTGCCACAAAGGCTCCATTTGCTCTGAAGCTGATTAACAAACAGCTACTTGTCCCACCACTTCTGCTGCCACCACTGGTCTTACTGCCTCTGCTAACGATCCCACCACCACTGCCTCCTCTGCCAGTCCTGCCCCTTCTGCTGCCACTGTCTCTGGCTCAGTGAATCCAGTACGTAAGAAACCTTGTGGTACAGATCCAGCATGGGGTGAGTTTGACCCTCCCCTGTCTGACTGGTCAAATGATAGTACTAAAAAGGATGAAAGAAAGATAAATAGAATTATTTTAACTAGATTGAGGCCCAAATGGGCAGCTGTATGTACAGATGACAAAATCTGTCAGCATAATCACTGGAATATAATAAGAGTTGTCAGCATAATCTGTGGGAAATCCTTATAGGTTCATCACTTAAACCTGATATCTTCCTTTAAGTTAAACTGCTGGAGAATGCAAACTATGCTTATAAAGTGGCAGCCAACATCTTGAAAAAATGTCCCCTAACATTTATATGAAAGAACAGGAGTGGGCTGTTTATTTTCATGCCATTACTTTCTCTCATTCATAGACACTGCTAGTACAATAGCTACTGGTTTTCTAAGATTTAACAGTGGAATGTTATGGTTACTGCAAAATTTGCCATAGCTGTCAAAGACCCAAAAGATAAGGAAGGAACAACTCAATTCTGTGCCTATGGACTGGGTGATGCATACAGCTACCAGAAAATTTAAAACCAGAAGATTCTATGAAAGGTCCAATTTTCATTATATGTTTTTTTTTTCTCTTAGGTGACAAGGTTTCCCTACATATGGAGATATTTATATAATAGCTTATATTTTACAAGTGATCGATTGTGAAGATGTGATATGTGCTTTTATTCCTATCCGTGACTGAACGTGCTTTACTATAAACCTACAACTAAATTCTTTCTATTTTGTGTTGTTAGTAATATTTGGTTAGCCAGCTTGAAGAGCTGCCAAATAATATAGATAAATTTGTTAGAACTCTTGGCCTTTCCTTAATAAAGGATCTTACATGGGGAAGTGAAGACTTCTGAAATGTTGGTCAGCAGAGAAGAAAAGAGAAAAGTTTGGGGAAAAGGTGTTACAGTGCTTCTGAAAGATTTCTATGCTCAGGCTCCAGCCGAGGGAAGGAAGGATGGAAGGAGGGAAGAAATCCTAGAGCTAAGGAGTGATGCTAAGAATGACTTTCTATGCACCAATATCTGATGGTGCAATTAAACACAAAAGAAGCTGGGTGGGCGTGAGGGTCAAATTATAGGTGAAATATTTTAAGTGATTTAGTACAATGGATAGTGTGCTGAGAACCTATTAGGAAAGTGTTTGTTGTCACCCAATATATATGTAATAGAATTATATATAAGGAGAATTGCAGAGTAATTGCAAAAGCTACTGATATGATTTTAGAACCTATACTTTTGCACAAAGATTTTTTATGTTTTCTTTCTACATAATTATTTTGGTCTGAAGAGCAGGTGAACGAATGAATATGCATGTTGTTTGCAATCCAGAGATGAGAGTGTATGATGAGAAAGCTGAAATGTAGTCACCTGTGCTGCAAAAAGTCCTAAAGCAAATATATTGTTGCCTTTTTGACAAATTACTATTGCCTCCCTGTCTCACCACTACCTTTCTCTCCAGATGTTCAGCTCTCCTTATGCCATTTCCATAGAAACAGATCAAGACAGATGTGTACTTTTTACGTACAACAGCATTATCCACCAAGAGTGGTCACAATGGCATCAGAGAGGCTGGGGTGTAGAGTAAAATTGTGTTGGTGTAAGATTTCTCCATTTAGCTGTTAGTACATAGAAATCTATTTTAAAAGATGTATTTGCTGTTTCTGTTCTAGTCTAGTCAGTCAACCTTAGATCAACACATATGCTCACTGTATAAAGAACTACCTCATAGATGAAAAATCCTCCTTCATAACAAAATTATATACGTGTTTCCTACTCCCTCCATTATGTTTCAATATTTTGGAAGAAAATTGCTAAAATATGTTATGCAGAAAAAATACATATATGAGCATACTTTATATATATATTTACATACTAAAATACTTAGGATTTATATAGTGTTTTCCATGACAATATTATATAGTGTAAAGCAAACATTAATCAATTAATCCTCCAAATACCTTACAAGGTGAGTATTTATTTTCTATTATATATGAATTATACAGTCAGGGAATCTGAGGCATGGTATCTGTTTCCATTCACAGCAGCAGTCAGTAAGAGAACCAAGAGCAACACTCTAACTATACAAGATGCAGGATAATGGAGAATGGGACCCCAAACTCATATTCCCTCTAGGCACTGTTTCTTTCCTATTGTATAAAAGCAAGCAGAGAAGATGAAATCCTAGATTACAAAAGTCAGTAAACTTATTTTCTCTCTTTGCCACTGTGGGCCTGATTTATCTCTCACTGACCTTAATGGCTCAGGACAGATATCCAAAAAACTGGAGCCTGAATTGATTCAACCTTTGCAGGTGAGTCTAACCTGCCTAGGATGAACCAGTTTGTAACAGGACAAACATTCTCTCTGGACAGGGGCAATGCAGGCATATGCCTGCAGTTGCTAAGGCCAGGCTCTGGGGGGCACTAGAGCAGACCCTCAGCTGCAGGGAAGCTGTCCTGGGGGGGGCGGGGGGAACGCAGTCTGGGCTGAACTGGCCAGAGAGAAGTTTAATCCCTCCCTCTCTCCGACCAGCAGGGACCCAAGCCAAGTCTTCTGGGCGTTCCCCGCTTGCTGCTGCAGCAGCGGGGCACCATGGCCCCTGAGGCAGAGGGGGGCAAGGAGGAGAGTTAGTTTCCTCTCTACCCCCACTGGCAGCTGGGTCTGACCACCATTGCCACTGCACTGCCTGCCCCAGAATAGGACCCCTGCTATCCCCTCTGCCTGACAATGGAGGGAGGAGGAATAACCCCTGTCCCTGCCCCTGCATCCCAAAGGACCCTGCTGGCCAGCATCTGGCTGTGCCTCCACCACACCACTACAGCAAGAGGGGGGCAGGGCCCTTGTTGGGTGCAGCAGCCTATGTCATAATGTGGAGGAACATAAGCCCCTTCCCAGTGGGGGTACTGTGCTGCGGGGTCAGCAGACCTGCGCTGGGCTGCACATGGTAGCACCAGGGCCTGGAGTGGGCCAGCCCAAACCCCTTGCAGCACTGCCATGCTCTGCAGCAGCTCTGCTGGCCCCCACTGAGAAGCGGTCCATACTTCCAGGGCCAGCCCACAATTTTTTGGGACCCCCTGCAAGAAGTAGTTTTGGAGGCCCCTGTCATGAAGAAGCTGCTGGTGGTGGTATTGGGGGAAGGTGTGGTCAGCAGCTGAAGAAGCCAGTGGCAGTGGCATTGGCAGCAGGGGGTGGGGGGTGGCGAGTGGCTGAAGCCAGCGGCAGTGGCCACAGTGGGGAGGGGCGAGTGGTTGGACACAAGGGGCCCCTTAGCTGTGGGGCCGCCTGTGGCTGCAGGTTTCATAAGATAGGATAGGCCGGCCCTACAAACTCCAGGAAGCAGCCCGTCCCAGTCACTCACTGCTCACCATTCCAGCTGCCAGGTGAGGGCAGGGCTTGGCCCCCGCTGCTCAGTCTGTGCTGGGGGCAAGCCCCTCCTGGCAAGAGGGGACTTATTCAGCTGCTGGTCCTGAGGCCAGGCTTAGTGGCAGCTGTGGCTGGGCCAGACAGACCCCATTCGGGGTCAGTGGCTGCTGGGAGGCGGCTTGTCCCAAGCGCAGAGAGGCCACTGCCACCACAGCAGGGTCTGCCCGGCCCAGCCACCACCACCATTCTATGCTTGGGGCCAACCCCCTGCTGGCAGGATGGGGCTTATTCACACACTGGCCCCTAGCACAGAGCGGCAGCGGCCAGGCCAGGCAGACCCCACTGTGGTGCCAGTGGCTGAATAAGCCCCCTCTTGCTAGGAAGGGGCTTGCTCCAAGCACAGAAAGGCCACTAGTACCTCAGTAGGGTCTTCCTGACCTGGCTGCAGCCACTGCTTGGCCTGTGCTTAGGGCCAGTGGAAAAATAATCTCCCTCCTGGCCCCTCCTGCTGCAGCTAGAGGAAGGGGGCATGGCCAGGCAGGGCCCCTCAGGGGGCAGGCAGGGAGGGTGGGCAAACCTGGCTGCCAGTGGGAATAGAGAGGAGACTAAATCTCCTCCTTGCTCCCCTCTGTCTCAGGGGCCATCGTACCCTACTGCTGCAGCAGTGAGGGGGGAGCACCTGGCAGACGCAGCTCAGGTCCCTGCCAATGGGACAGAGAGGGGGGAATTAAACTTCTCCCTGGCCAGACCCCCGCCCTGCCTTTCCCTGGTCTGGTTGAGGAGCAGAGGAGGGGGCCAGCCTGGCTAGGCTGAAGCAAAGAGCCCAGCCCAGAGAGCATGCCAGGATGCTGGGGGTCTCTGATTTAACTTAAGCAAGGAAGGGGTCTGGGACAGACATTGCTTAAATCGATTTGAGCCAAATCTGTTAAGTCTGATACCACATTCAACCAGGTTTATCTCGAATTGGTTTCAGCCATTTAAAAACTGGTTTATGTACACTGAATGTCTGTCCTGTTACAGGTTTAAACCAGTTTCTGATCACTTAAACTGGTTTATGTGTAATATCTGTCCCTAACCAATGGGAATTTTGCAAGTGATTTTAACTAGGGCTGGTTGGGACCCCAAGCACAATGAATTTTCCTGCTTCACTCTTTAAACACTACACGTTCTAAATCTACACATACAACTTCTCCAAGGAAAAGTATTAACAGTATATGAACCTAGAGGTTTTATATGAATTTGATCAAAATGTCCTGAGCCTGTGGAGGATTAAAATGAGATTAAATACAATAAAGCTTTCTTACAAAAAACAGTCATAGATTTAAAGCTAGGCTGAGTTACTGTATTCAGTACAAGACACTGTCAAAACCATCCATAGGGGAAGAAAATTAATTTGGTTTGTTAGTTTGACCCATGATACAGATAGAAGCCACTCCTGAAATGTAAGTGATTTCTCTTTAATTTCCACATATGTGAAGGCACTCAAACGTGGTGTTTTAATTTAGGCCCATTATTCAATTCATTTTGCATCAATATAAAACAGAAAACCTAAATTATGCACAATAAACATTGGGACCAGGTGGAGGTCCGTCCCGTCCCCCCCGCTTTATTGGTTCAGCTGTACTTTTCATCTCTGCTTATAGTAAGTTTTTAGTATTCCTTTTGAAGGTGTTTTTGGGACCCTCACGATGTATGAATTGTCTTCATCATCCCAGAGAGTTGGAGTTTCAAAGTCACCCATACATTACAGTGCCATCTGGCTACTACTCAAAACTTGACTGAATCCCACCCTGTATTTTATATCTACTCTAATTTATTTATCAAATTGCTACAGCAGCAAAATTGTACAAGATACAAAAAAGTAGAAAAAGCAATATAGCCAAATGTTTTGGAAATGAGTTTGAAAGATGACAAATGGTGGCGTTTTATAAATTGAAGCTAATTTAGAAAGAAAAAAATGAGAGAAATCCATTTTCAGGAACATTACTCTATCTTGCTTTCACTAAGTGACTTTCAAACTTCAGTCCAAACAATGCAGACATTGTTTTATGTTCAGCTGACAGCAGAAAAATCTGGGATGTGCAATAACATATGGAGCTGTCTGACTATAGATCACCTAGTCAGCTGAATACACAGGCAGACAAACCCTTCCAAAAAACAGCCTCTAAGGGCCTAATTCTGTGGGGTGCTGAGAGCCCTCATCTCCTCCTGAATACAACAGGGATGAAAGCAGACAGCATGTTGCAGGAGATGATCAATGCCCTAGAGGATTGGGTCCTTAAGGTAGTGCCTACTCAGATTTCAAACTCCAGTGCTTTTTTGCAGATGTGCAATCCAAATGAAAACTCCTATTGTACAGGAGAATTGTCATATTGGAACAGAACATTCCTGTAATGGCCAACACTTAATCCTTTAGAGGAAGGTGAAATCTTCCTCCAGAAATACGCCCAGCTATTTATATGGATGATCGGGTTTTAATACTGAACTTGAAAGGAAACGTATAAAATGCTAGCCAAGAGTGATAGTATATTTGTGTTATTGTTTCCTTAACAAAATTACAAAATATTCTATTTATGCATTACAGCTACATTCACAGTGAGCTAGTGATCAGAAAATGAGCATTTTGGTCAAACACAAGTATAATTTGTTCCAAACAAATTATAGAAAAAGGAACAACCCTTTAAGATTTACATGTATTATGGTCTAATGAGACTAATGAGCTGAGGTTATAAAAAAGACAGCATACAAAATGTTGTCCTTTGGCTCACAAAGCATTCTACCTCAGATCCACACATGTAACATTAATATTATGTCCTTTCTCTATAGAAAAGGATATACAAGTTTCAGACAGCCAGCTTTGTGTTTGTTAGTCCATGTAGTGTCTCAGCCCTTTGTTTGGGTTTGACCAAATGGTCAGGTTCTGGTCATAATAGTTATGTAGAAAAATTGTTAGGGTGTTTGCTTCATTTGTTAGTTTAGAATTTGGGTATCAAACATCTCTTAGATATTAAGGAAGACTTACAGTTGAAAGGCTTCATAAATAGTCAATTGTTCAAGGAAATATTATTTGATAGCAGGCCAAGGATCCACTTTACAAATTCCCAAGTCAATATGTTTAAGTGAAAATAGGTAGCAAAGTAAGCTATATAAAGTAAGGAAAATGACATACGAGACCAAATCAGAATGATACTTTCAACAAAAAATCCAATATACATACAACTATTCCAGATGTTCCCTTCTTCAAATGAAACAAAGCATACAGTGATTGTTACCAGATTTATGATGGAAGGTGAAAATGGCTGGAAAAAATTCCAGAGGTACTGAATATATGTGATACCCGAAATCTTCAAGGTTAGGCTGATTGCCCAAGAGAACAGAGACTCCAAAGCGCTCATCATCCATCAGATATTTGTAAAACTATAAAAGATACTCAAGAAAGGGTAAAACAATAAAGAACATTCATGAACAAAATGGAAATGGATGGCCAGTAATCAAGCATATGGAAGAATTACTGCACTTAGTTCATGGATTTACTTTTACCTCCAAAAACGTAAGAGCAATATGGCAAGGAACACTTAACTACATATTATCTTGGATAGCCAAGATTTTGTATTTGATTACAAGACTCAGTAAGATTGCATTTTTCACCTCTGTAGTAATAAGTTAACAGTCTGGTGGTTAGGGTACTTTAGTGGGAAGTGGAAGATGTAGGTTCAAATACCCTTCTGGGTTAGCGGGAGCCTGGCACATGGTATAGGTCTTATCTTTAACACATGACCTAAACCCTGGGCTTTTTCTCCATGTTGCACGCTGCAAGGAGTTATGTGCTTTCCCAAGGGAAAGTAGTTTCTAAAATCTGCTTTAATCACTCAAAATACCACCTATGGTCACGTCCACATGATCCATGGATGTCTGTTTCCCTGGGGACAAGAAACAGCAATATACTTTGTGATGCTGCTACTGGTCCCCGGGGAACGCCTGTTCTACATGCCCTCTGGAGAGCAGCAGATTATCCCAGGTTGGGTAGGGGAAGCTAGGGCCAACACTGTACTGGCCCCAGTAGCCTTACTGGGGTCCTGAGGGCCTCCTGGGGCTGCTCGAAGCCTGACCAGCAGCCAGAGTGTGGCTCTGGCAGGCCAGACTCTAGCTTGGGTGGTATGCGCTGCTCCCATGTATGCCACTCTGAGGGGTTTTTGTGCAGGTTTTTTTGACCCCAGGATCTCCCAGGATCCAAAAAAAAACAGCAACCCATGCTGCTACCTTGCAGTGTGGAGAACAGCTGAATGTGCAGCATGTGGTGCCACAAACATGTCTTCAGTGCCACATACTGCACATCCACGCTCGTAGGAATGCAGCCTATGTGGCTAGGTTAACCATGTCTAAACGTGGAGTTGAGTTGGTGCCCCATTTCTATCTATGTTAATTATCACATATCCCTAAAGAGTCCAGAGATTGCAGCATGAAGACCCAATAACCCTGAAAGACCCAAGTCACCAGCTCTGGGACAAAGTGCCTGATTGATCCAACCCAGAGCTTTAGACCCTGAGGTCCCATGGTCCCTAGGTTAACCCACCAGGTAGTAAAGCAGAAATAATTAACACTTATATAGAACTTTACTGTTTCAAGATTTCTCTAATTAATCCTGTAGTGCCCTTGAAAAAGCAGAGTAGACTGTTCCCCCCATTTATAGATGGGGAAAGACACAGACAAGTTAAATGACGCATGAAGCACCACAAACTAAGTCAGTAGCAGAGCCAAGATAACCATGCAATACTGACTCCTAGTCATAAGATACACTAACCTCTCATGATATCTGTTCTTTCATTGACTCAGGAATAGATAAAATACTTTCATTTCTATCTGCAAGGCTGTTTTATTAGACAATAATAAAAAGGTGTAGAATTAAAAATATGTTACATGTTCTGACTGTACTATGAAATTAAAATGTATATAATTCTGCTTCTAACTGTAATGTAATAATAATGATCTGCTTCTTTATTTTATCTTGTACAAGGTACCTGTTTTCTTGGAGTGACAAGTGAGAAGAGAAGGGATTTTCTCTCTCTAGTCACCATGGAGACCTTTTCAGAAAGATTAGATTTTAAACCAGAACTGAGTAGCAGTCATTTGTTATATATTCCGTTTTTCTCACAAAGCTAAGAGCCCAATCAAGTTCCAAAGGAAGTTAATGGAAAGATTCTGATTGACTTCAATAGGAGATGAAGTCTGCATGCTGTTGTTTGAACGTTCTTCCAAATTTTTGAAAGAACAGTAAGAGGAAGCTCCTCACTTTTACTGTACATGATTTTCATAGTAAGAGTGAAACCTTGAATATAATTCATCCTAGTTGGTGACGATCCAATTTTTTATGCATTCTTCACTGTATTTGAGATTTCTGAGAAGTTACAAAATTGGACACAATTTGATTTCACTTATACATACTAACCAGCTCAATTTTTTGACCTTATAGAGTTATTCCTGATTTTCACCAGTGTAGACAGAATCACTCCCAGAATCTTGCTGACTTTTTCTATAAAAACTATACACAGATCATTATATATTCCATCTCTCATCAACATGGTATCTGAACATTTAAGTGAGATGAGAATCAAGGCCTTCATTTTCTAATGTTAAATTTTATGATCTGTAGTCATTTATTGCTAAACATAAAATGCCGCTAGTACCTCAAATATTCTTTGAATTAGAACTACTGGAAAACTAATCTCTTACCAAGATATACTTTACTAGCTGGGCTTGCTTGAAAATCCAGTAAATGGAAAATTATTCCCAGGGCTGAAACAGAAGGAAAAGAGATACTCTGGAAAAATGAGAAAAATGTGGGTGGATATTTGTCTAGTTAATTCTTACATAGTTTATTTCACTTTGTCAGTGAAATTAATAAGCTTTCTTTAAAATATTGGCATACGTAATTTCACTAAACCAGGAATTTAACTGAAACCTACAAACTAAAGCATCAAACGCTGACATTGATGCATTGTGTAAAATGAATTAACAGTTGAGAGAGGGTTTCCAATAGTCACATTTCAAAACTTGCTACTGCATTGTTTCATGTTAAGGATACTTAATGCATGTAACCCCTTTTTCTCCCTGCAGAAGTCATTCTTTCTTCCCATTTCTTGCAGGGTTTTTATGTCCCAAAGTAGATTTCTATTTACTTGCTGAAAAGTAATTCAGTAGTGCTCCACTGCTACAGAAGATCAAGAAGAAAACTGTAGCTCAAAGTGAAGAGAAATCTAGTTTTTTTTTTCCCCCAAGAATGTCTGTTAGGTCATTTACCTATTTAAGGTCTGAAGGGAACATTATGATAATTTAGCCTGATCTCCTGGATGATCCCATACAAGTTCAGTCTATAGTTCCTGCATCTAGCTGATAAATGAGTGAACTACACTGAAGGCAAAATGTTCAGAAGAACCCAAGTGATTTAGGAGCATGGGGCCAGATGGAGTCCCCACCACTAGGTGTCCAAAATTGCAATCTAAAAAGCCCCCACTCAGTAACTTCTTAGCACCAGAGGTTCCTTAAATTTATTTGGCAGCCTGGACTCAGGTGCTTCCCTTACAGGGAATGGTAGAAATTGGGAAATATACCTGGAAATCGGAAAATACCTATTGCCCAACTCTTTCCGATTCACTTCTTGGCTTGCAGGGTTTTTTATTATGCTTTTAAGGCCTACCACTTTCAGTGCACTAAATAGGAATGCTTACCTCAGAAGTTTGGTTTCTATGAACTGCTTTACAAAAAATATTAGTATCCCCTCACTAAATAATGCTGATTAGCCAATCAACACAGGGTTCAAAAAGTTGTTTTTGTAAGTCAGCAGACAACTTTTTTATATAATATGAATAAAACATAACCTTATTCCATTGATTTACATTATAATCAAGTTGACAGACTTTTTAAAATTGGGGCTCTTAACCAAATAATACTATTTTTTATCCATAGAATACTGACCTCTTAAATGCACATCTCTGGACTTTCATAAATTTCATAGATCCTGAATAAGATTTCACAGACTTGTTCAAAAACATTCTTCCCTGTCTTGGTTTCCTATGGACCAAATAACTTCATATCTTAGCTTCCTTCATCCCCCTATCATCCTATCTTCTTTTACCCTTCGATAACTAAATCAAAGCTGAACTCCACCACCACTCCCTTGAGCATTATGTAATGCTCCTCTCTACTCAAGTCCATCCACCCCTCCTTTTCATTGCTGTTTTATTTTATGTTTAACTTCAGACATATTTAGTATACTTATAAATGCACATTCATAAATGCTATGAATTCTATTAATAATATTAATGGTTAATTGTTCTTGGTAATGCTAGAGTTCAACAGCTCAAACAATCACTTATAACCATAACTAAGAACAACTTCTACTAATGTTGTTATAACCATATATCATGTATGTCCGTTAATGTTCTTATAGCATGCATTAAGCATTTATTCACTCTTTTTAAAAGTTCCATTAATGTAAAACAGTACCTGCATGCCAAACCTCAATTTAAAGTTTTGCAACTCATGCATATAACAAAGGGTTTATATGACCCAATGGATGAGTGCACATTTAAGAGCCAGGGCACCTGGGTTTCTGTATCAACTTGGCCCTGTTCACCAGTAATGAGAGAGCCTGGACTCCCACTGTACTCAGCACAGGTGAGACCACAGGTGGAGTACTGCGTCCAGTTCTGGGCACCGCACTTGAATAAGGACTTGGAAAAGCTTGAGAGGGTCCAGAAAAAAGCCACCCATATGATCAGGGACTTGCAGGGCAAGCCATATGAGGAAAGGCTAAGGGACCTGAGCCTCTTTAGCCTAAAGAAGGGAAGGTTGAGAGGGGACCTAATAGCAGCTTACTGCTATATCAGAATAGTGCATCAGGAGCTCGGTTCACTAGGGCACCCCCAGGGAAGACCAGGACCAACGGATACAAACTCCTAGAAGGCCACTTCAGGTTTAGTACCAGGAAAAAACTCCTTCACAGTCAGGGTGTCCAGACTGTAGAATAAACTTCCTCCAGAGGTGGTGCAGTCACCTACCCTGGAGGTTTTCAAGAGGAGACTGGATAGTCACCTTGCTGAGGTCACCTAACCTCAGTTGTCTTCCTGCCTAGAGCCAGGGGGCTGGACCCAATGATCTGCAAGGTCCCTTCCAGCCCTAACAATCTATGAAAGGTACATCTGCCTGAGTAGAACAATGAAAATATTTTTTTTTAAATGATTATATTTTAATGTTCACAGTAGTTCTTAAAAACTGTTATCTGTGTAATGTTTATTAGTTTTCCTGTATTATGAAGTAGTTTTCACTACTAAAACTAGAGCTCTGGAATGTAATGATATCATCAGCTGAAGACTCTGGAGGGATCAGTGGTCTGTCAATCTCAGCCTGGCTGTCTGGCTGAGAGAATTTCTCCTCACTGCAGCTTTTTGTTGTGGCAGTTTCATTTTCCCCTCATGAAGGGAATACCATTTCCCATTGGTTCAGTCAGCTGTCAATAAAATACCAGATTACAAAATTCTAATAACTGTTTTACCAGCAAACAGCCAGGTTTCCACAGAGCAGTGATAGTGTATAAGCAGAAGAAACAAATACTCTTTCTACTCCTAGGTTGTGATACTTAAATGCTATTGATGATAGAAGTGATGTTTGTTGAAGCTTAAAGTAATAACTGTTGTTTCCCTAACTCATAGCGTAATTAAACACTATAACCTAAAGCAATGCCTCCTCGTTTGTCTATAGTTAAATCTCTTATTTATATGGAGCTACATATTTCTCCTTCCACTACCCACTGGCTACATCTACATGAGACGCTGACTGGGCAGCGGTACTAAATGCAACCAGTACTAAATGACTGCGCAGTAACCTGAATTGCTGCACAGTAGCGCCAACAAACAGTTTTTTTGTGACACTGACTGTGTAGTAGCCCAAGACTAATGCGCAGTAGCATTGTGTCATGGTCGCTGCCATGCAACACAACTGTGCAGTACTCTTAAACTACCGCACAGTCAGCATCTCATGTAGACACGGCCACTGGGTAGACAGTTGACCTGGGCTTCACTCCATGTCCAGTGATTGGTTGTTTAATTTATATGAAGAAATTGCTGAATAAAATGCAACATGGAAGCAGAAACCAAAGCCCAAGTCTTTTGCCCTCCGACATGAGTGCTCTACCCACTAAGCTAGCTTCACGCATACAAGTTTCCCATCTACAAATCATTTTTGCATAGCGGCACAGATTTAACTGGAAGAATGGAGAGTGTCCTTCTTTGTCCACCCAGATGGAGGTTAGGGCAGTCTCCTGAGAAGTAGGATATGTAGACTTGTCCCTTTAGGTTAAAAAGGATGTGGGATCTGTTCTGTCTTTGTCTGGGCGAGTGCTCTAGGGCAAAGGCATAGAAGGGCAGTTCTATATGTGGGGCAGACTACTCCCAAGAAAGCACCAACTGTGCATCCAGCCACTGTTGTGCCAGCAGCTGCTTTTACAACCCACCCCCCGCAACAAAAAAGGGGTTAATGTCTGCTGCCCCAGTTACAACCTCCACCACAGTTATGCTACTGCTCTAGGGTACTGTATAAGGAGGGGTCGCTACCATAGCCCTAGCTGTGTTTTTTTTAAAGGAAGTTGCATCTATGGAGAGCTCCATCCCATACTTGTGTTAAGCATGTTCTGAGGCCCAAATAATTAAGCAAGAGAACACTAGTTTGTAGATCATGATTGGGGTTGGGGGTGAGATATATGTATAAATGAGGAACTGCTCAGCCTCACAAAGAAAGTAATAGTTTGAAGCATGCACAGACAGAACTTTGGACACAGAGGGACCATTAACAGATTGGCATGCATACAAGGGTTTGATGATGGCAGTATTGGACTGCAGCACCTAAATACTTGTCACATCCCACTTCAGGCACTTATGCCCCCTTTTTGAGGATCTGAGTCTAAGTAGTTTCTCAAGTTTAAGTGCAAAGTAGCAGGCAATTCACTTTTGGGGTGCTACTACAAGTTATCTTTAAAACATTTAAAATCTGTGGTATGTTATGCTATCATGAAGTCAAAACAGCTTCCGAGCAGCCAACAGATTAAGACTGAATGCAGTCTCAGACGTGCACAACTGCGACTTGCCACTAGAAATCTTGGTGAGCAGGGGTGTGGACAGGAGCCAGGATTGTATCACTCCTCTGCCCTGGTAGAGGAGGGGAGAATGTGGCTGTTACATTCAGAGAGACCATGATGTGAGTCCTAGCTTCCTTCACTCTGCAGGCAGCAGGAGCCAGACAGAGCTGTGGGAGGGAAAAAATCTTGAAAAGAAAATTGTTTGAAGTAAAGAGAAAAGTGAAAAGAAAAAAAAAAAGAACCAAAATCTTGCATATGTTTCATTGAACTGAAATTAGGACAGGGGAGTTAGGTTCATACTCACACCAGGGCAGACCTGAGAGCCAGTGAGCTCACTACATGTATGCAACATTGGGACAGAGCAAACATCCAGCTGAGAATGGTTTACATTCTCTGACTCATTCGCTTCATGGAGGCAAGGAGTAGGATTGTTACTGCTGTTCATATAGGGGTGCTATAGCAAGCAGCAAAGCTAGAGCAGGCAAGAAACCATGGAGGTTGAGGCAGTATTGGTTTGGGCATTAGAGATCAGTAGGGTTAAGTTTGCCCATTGAGCACAGTCTGCAGCTTGAGTTTATGCAGAGTCTATGCACAACTGTACAATATATGTAGTTATGTATAGAACATACACTCGCAAATACTCCAAACATACACACTGTGTGCACACTCCCAAATCTGGATATGTATATATGCATTCTATATGCATTCATAACATAGTGGGAAGGACTGAGACAGGTGCATTATGGGATGCTGGAGGAATTAAAATAGTGTATTTTATCTTCCTAGAGCAGGATAACAATGCCCTGGAATGACCTGGGTAAAAGAGATAAAAAATAACCCTCACTTGAAGTGGCATAACTTTAAAACATTGAGGGCACTGACAGATGTGGAAAAAAAGCAAAAAACAAAAACAAAAACAAAAACCCAGCTCCTTACCAAAAGAGGAAGCGCAGTAATTTGACCTTGCTCCACAGCATCTATGTAGATTGAACACAACAGCTGGGGCTTTTGGCACTTGTAGCTAAATCTGATTCAATCTGCTGTTAAATAGAAGTGGCAAAAAGCCCTGCTTAACTGCCTGATCTATAAAGATGTTGGGCAAGCTGGGTCAAATTAATAAAATGCCTCTTCTGGGCATGTGCTGCACTTGGTGTGGGGGGCTCACTGAGCTGAAAGTAAGGTGCTGGAATTTGTTTGATTGGCTTTTTTTTACCTCTTTAAGCAATCTGAAAGGGTATTTATCACCAGTTAGCACCCTTTAATGGTTGAATGCTCCTGTTTTAAGTGCCTTTATGATAATTTAAAGGTAATTTGTAACACCACCTTTAGAGGTCAATCCTCTTCACAAAGCCACTTAGCATACCTCATGCTCCCTTGGCATACCTCATAAACCTTAAATCCATTTCTGTGATTAGGGAGGCACAGGAAGGAGTGCCTTCTTGTGGGCCCATCACACATAGCCCCAATCTAACAATCTACATTTTTTTGATCTTAAGCACATGTGCTTAAGATCAAACTCTGGACCCCTATTTCACCTTAATTTACACCACATTTCCTAACCATCTTTCATACACTGTGTTTGTTAAATATGTGTAATGACTTGGATTTCTGAAGTCAATACAGTTTATTCTACTCAAAGTCAGTCTGAATACTGAACTTTAACCTAAATGCTTCTCTGTATTCTTGTAAAAGTAAGCGGTCATTCAAACCTCTAATTTTCTAGTCTGCTAACTGAAGTCCAATTGGTTAAGGATATGCTAAACCAATGCCCAAGCCAGTATTTCACCAGCTCCAGGTTTAACTAAAAGGTAGAATATGGTACAAGATTCTTATCCCAAGTGTAACACTTACAACTAAATGATAATCTCACACACCTTCTGCTTCTATTGTCCTAGTAAAACATCAGATTTTGTGGTATGCCTGAGATACTTCTGTATTTGTTCCTATCCATACATCACGTAGGTGTTTAAACCTTCTGGTATCCACAGTGGTAACTACCTGTAATAGCTTCAAATATAGTGATGGAAGCACAGTGGCAGTAGCAATTTGTCCAAAAAAAAAAGCATTGTTAACAGTGACCACTTGAAATATCCAGCCTTCCCCATCACCATAGTCAGGGCAACTGACTCCTCCACAAGTGCTCAGTCTGGAGATACTCTGCAAGAACAGTAATTTCTGTCCTCCTGCATCACAAGATACATTATCAGATAAGCCTGTGTGAAGAAGCAAGTATTTGATTAGGCTTTGGATTCGGTCGATTTGGTGATTCAAATCACTGTCCCGATTCAATTTGGCCAATTCACATTTGGAAATTCAACTGCTGAATCGAGCCAAATCTCCTCTGAATTGAACAGGCAGTGGTGACAGTGTCAGTGATGAGGGCATGGTGGGGGCATGGGGGCCCCACCCACTCCCCCAGCCTCCCCCATGGCTGCCCCACCCAGCCCCAGTGTCCCAGCAGCTGTCACATTGTGCAGGTATAGTGGGGCACTGCAGGGCTCTGCATGCTTTCTGGGAGCTGGGGCCCCTCTGGGTGACTGCTGAAGCTACCCCAGCTCTGGGATAACATGCAGCACTGTGCCAAGCTGCTCTGCACCCACACAATGCGACAGCTGCCACATGGGTGCCAGGTGGGGGGGGGGGTGATTCCCACTGCCCTGAGCAGTTCTGCCATGAGCCCTCAGGGGCCCTGATCACCACTGCTGCAGCTGCTGTGTGCAGGACTTTTTGTTCTTTTGTTGGGTTTTTTTTAGTGCCGGGACACTGGGGCTGGGCAGGGCAGCCATGTGGCAGGGCTGGGGGGGCACTCAGGGGGGCTGGGGAGCCAAGAGGGGATGGTGGCAGTCCTGTGATCCCTTCCCCCCTCCTCCAGCCGTCCCCCCCCCGCCTCCTACTTACCAGCACGGAGCCTGGGTCCAGCGACCTGTGGCGGTGAACAGGGACCACCTGAATCTCCAAAACAATTCGGAGGCTTCCAATTCAATTCAGACCTTTTAATGAGTCTTCTGATTCAATTTGGATTCAAAGATTCGGCCCCCGAATCGGGCTGAATCTCCTCCAAATCGAATCAGCTAACGAAGCTTTGCACAGCCCTGTTATCAGAGCAGTGGGAATGCCAGTCTTCTGCCTGGATTATCATCCTGATCTATAGCCAGCTTTAAGACATGATTTCTGCTATGGAAGCAATGGACTCGTGGAGCTATACCAAAATCTCCCATCTCCTTGATCATTTTACAATCATGAAACTTTGGGCGTAGTACCACTTATACCTGAAACATTGGACATAGTACCATAGGACCACTTCAGTGAAATAAAGTACTTGGAATAGGAGGGTTTTTCATATTTCTTCATGGGTTTGAGATTTTATATATTGAATATGATAAGATTTTTGCAGTTTACCTAATAAGGCATGGTGATTTCTCAAAACAATTTATACCCTGTAAATCCTATTCATGCTTACCATTTATTATTTCTTTGGAGTTTATAGAAAAATAATGATGTATTGATTGGGATATTCCCTTACTCTTCCAGATTCCCTTTTCCTTTTTTCTAAAGCATTTACATTTGATACTTTGATTTAAATAAAATAAGATGAGCAAATACACAGTGTATGTCTGAGCTAGTGTACTGGACAGCTGTGCTAAAATAACTGTTTTTTTCCTGAGTGTGATGATCCTGCCAAAGGTTAGGCATGGATGACACCTTAGTCACTGTAAGCATCTTTGAAGTCAATAGGACTAATCACAGTACTTTAGTAAAATCCTCTACATAATCTTTGTATTATAGCTTTCAACAATTGCTCATCAACCCTTAGAATACCTAAACTATGGCAATAAGCCTGTGTAATAGCTCTAGTAAAGCCAGAGAAAGCCTCTGGCCCAGAGAACTTCAGACCAGTGTCACTCCTGCACCATCGTTATAAGCTTTATGAACTCCTTATTTTCCATTGCCTTTCACTTTTTTTAGAACAACATTTAATACCAGAACAAGCTGGATTCAGACCAGGCAAGTCCTGCACTAGTCAAATACTAAACACCACCCAGCATATAGAAGACAGAATCAAGAAAGGGATGATAAAAGTGCTGTGCTTGTAGACCTATTGGCAGCATTTGACAGTCAGCCGATGAAATTTGCTTGCCAAAGTCTTCTATGATACGACACACAACTACCACCTTGTGTAGCTCGTCTGATCTCTTTTGGAGAATAGCTATTTTTACGTAGAATTATACAAGAAACAGAGCTGCTGGAGACGACAATGAAATAGCCTCCCATAAGACAGCGTACTAGCACCAATCTTCTTTAACATATATACAAAGACCAACCCTTACAGAGCAACATGAGGAGCTTCATACATGCTGATGATCTATGTATCATGACGCAAGAGAAGGATATCACCTGTCGAGAACAGACTGACTTGTGCAGTAACTGGCCTCTCAGATTATTACAATAAGAACCAGCTTCACTCCAACTCAACCAAGACACCTTTCACTTATGCCATAGAAAAGCCAAGTGGAAATTAAACATCACTTGAGATAAAATCCCACTGACTAATCACCTGAACCCTATGTACTTGAAGGTTGCATTGGGCTGAACATTTACTTTCAAAGCACATATAGAGAAGATAAAAGGGAAAGTCAGCATCCGCAACAGCATACTTTGAAAGTTGGTCACTTCAAAGCGGGGAGTGAACCCAGCTATATTATGAGTGACTGCTGTTGCCTTGTGTTACTCCATTGGAGAGGGCACATGTCCAGTATGGGAATAATCAGTTCATACTGAGAAACTAGACCAAATTCTAAACAACAGCTGTTGTGAAATAACAAGATGTCTAAAGCCAACACCAAGGGATAGCCTATACTTACTGCCTGGCATTGCACTATCTGATATCAGAAGAAAGGTATTGAGTCAAAAGGAAATATCTTGGCAGATGGAAGACTCCAGGCATCCAATCTGTGGTCACACAAAAGTAACGCGTGAAAGAGTTTTGTGACCAGCGTTGCACCCTTGGACACAATAATCTCAACCGTACCCTGTTAGTTATGTATGGAAAGATTATGCACAATCAAATGCCCTGAAATGGACCTGGAACCTCAGAAGGACCTTACCAGAGGGACTAATTCATGCTGGTCAATATGGTGATGCCTAAACTGCCTGTGTATGCAAAATGAAAGATCAAAAACAAACATGATTAAATGGGGCTACTGTAATGACATGGATATCAGGGGCTGGACCCAATGATCCTTCGGGGTCCCTTCCAGCCCTATGATTCTATGATATATGTGAGTGCTATGAAGTGCAGATCATGGAGCACCTACTTGTTTGCTGACTCCTTGGTGAGACCAGTACAAAGGAAAACCTCACTGCAGCAATGGTAAGAGCCACCCCTTGTGCAACATTCTGGAAAAAACATCTAGTTTATGCCATAAGAAGGAGGACCTAAGAAGGACATGAAGGACATAAGATTTATATAAATATAAATGTGGTGCTATTGTAGGATTGGAACATTCACCGCTTTGGCCCATCCTCTCTGCCTTATTAATGTTCCTGCCTTTGAACAACCACATGTCCTTCTCCCAAAAAACACTGTATGCTTTTTACTATGTAGCTTGTAATATGCTTCTCTAACTAACATGTAAAGTCAGCACACCTCTTCCTCCTCATCCAACTTCTTCCTCAAGACACACTGCAACTGTGACACTTACAAAAAATTAGCCAGCTGAGGATGGCCTTTATAGGTTTATACATGGGAAAAATACAAGAAACTTTTAAATGAACAGGAACCATGAAGCTATGCGTTCAACTAATCATAATATCTGTGTGATTTCAATGCCATCCTTTCCTTCCTATTGTCTCTTACATTAATTTGTTGTATCTTCATTCCAAGTTAAATTGTAAACTCTTAAAGGTAGAGAATCTGTTTCATATGCAAATCAACCAGAGATCACTCTGAACTAGTCTCAGAAATAATGGGCATTTTTACACGTGTCCCATGGAGGTCGCTTTAGTTAGAGAGCCACACTAATTAAAAGTGCCTGAGAGTCGCATGCATCAGCATCCCCTGCACTGAAAAATGGCTCATTCAATGAGCTTTAGTTCAAAGCACTTCACCACCATTATTTGTCATTGGGACACTGACACACATGGCGTCAGAGTCTGCTGGAGCATGTTTATTTGTATGCTCCAGCAGACTTAATTAATCAAGTGTGCTCCAGTGCACTAAGTTTCCACCATGTCAGAGCTGGCCCTGACATGTCTACAGGACCCCAGTAGCACTATCTCCTTGGAGATCAGCGGAACTACTTTCATGGTCGCAATGCACAATATAAATGGTGTTGTGACATGAGCAACTTCCAGGCCTGGTGCTAATATTGCCTCTCCCCTGTCTCTGGGCAAACCACCCACCT
This sequence comes from Alligator mississippiensis, assembly GCF_030867095.1. NCBI lineage: Eukaryota > Metazoa > Chordata > Crocodylia > Alligatoridae > Alligator > Alligator mississippiensis. The sequence continues at coordinate 118,299,530 of NC_081825.1, forward strand.
CTTTCTCCTGCCATGCCTTGATGTAATATTATTTTGATGTTATTAATCAGGAGGCTGCCCTTTGATCTGCCATGGTATCAGGGGCTTGATGTACATGCTCCAACAACCCCTACACATGCCTCATGCCTCACAGATGTCATACTATAAAAATGACATCTGGGCTGCAGTCAGGTCAAATATAGCCCCTTGTAAGGCTGCTCACATACACCCCACTTGGGCCTCTCTCTTACTCTCCCCCTCTCACAAGGGCCTTTCACATTACACCCCTCTCTCAAGGGATCCTTAGGCTTGTCCACTCATACCTGAAACAGCCCTGGCCCGGCCTTTTGGGCCTCTCCCATGACCCTCATCTGGGACTGCTGACTCATCCACTTACTCTCTTTAGCCAGCCCTGGCCCAGCCTTTTGGGTCTTCTTTGACCCTCATTTGGACAGTGACCGCTGATTCACCCCACTCCAGGCTTTCTTGGCTCTAGCCCCTCACTGGGCCATTCCTTACTCCAGCACCCTTGGGCAAATATGCCACCCCTCCTTGGGGCTTGGGGTCAAACACCCCTTGTGGCTCAGCCACTCCTCTCTGAGCTCTCTGAGCTTAACTGGCCTCACTACTCCACCCTAGTATTCTCAGGGCCCAGGGCCTTGCACTCCTATAGGCTTAGGTGCTTCACAAAGTATGCCTGGACCCCCTTTTATGCTCCTAGTAACCCACCCAAGGGTGGGGGCAGGGGTTTAGACTCCCTGACCTGCCTTACACCGGGGAGGTTCTCAGTCCTGGTATTTAGGTGGCTCTACCCCACCACAGGCAGGACCACCTGGCCTCCCTATCCAGGCAAGGTGCAGTTTTAGGTCATGCCCAGGACCAATGAGGCCTCCTCCTTCCCCATAGCCTCACCCTTACCTTTGAGTTGTTCCTGGAGCAGATGTTACTCCTAGCTGATGATCCCCCATCACTGTGTATTGCTTTAAGTTTTCATAATGCAACCCCAGACAGTTATTAAATAAAATATAATACTTTTTATATCACTTGTGTGCAGGGTAACTGGCAGACGGAGTAGTGTTTCAACTTCAAGTGGTCTTCTATTAAAATCTATTTTGCATTAAGTATTTATCTTTCAAGTATTTAATGAACACAAAAGCACTTACACATTTATATTTTAAATATTTTATAATAATAATTTAATAACAACTTTTTTTATCAAATACATATAATTTTATGGGATTTCAGTCAACTAACCAAGTAAAATGTATCCATTTTTATTGAATTGCCACCACCTTTTAGATGCTAGTTTTTGTCATTTCCTTGAATGACAAAATTGTATGCCAAGCTTTTTACTATGTTTCAAATTCAGCATGAAACAGAGTAGCCAATATCCAGGGAGAATTCTCATTTGATCTCAAGTGCAACTCTAAGAAAATCTATAACATAGCAATACCACACTAACAATAACAATCATATTTTTCTACTTTTCATCTGACTAAATAAATGCTTCAGAAAACTCTTAAACAAAAGGACACATAGAATAGCATCTTTTCTTTAAAGCTATGAACACATTTCTGTACCTTTTTTCTTTTTGTTTCATTAGTAAAATACACTAAGTGCATTTGCATTAGAGAGAAGTCTAAAAAATTATTGAAGCAGTATCAGGCAGAAATTGGCCCACCCGCCATTTTTCCCCACTTTTCACATAAGAGCTTTCAGCTTCAATTAATTTCCCCATAAATATGAATCTGGCATAGTTTTCCACTAAAAGCTTTACTATTTCTTCATTTCTAATGCCAAGGATATTTTAGATAATAAAACAGATTTGGATTTTTTCAAGGGATTATGGACTCTTTTAAGTTGTCTCTCTCATTCCAGATCAGCTGTGGCAAAAAAAAAAAAAAGAAAAATGACATCAGCTACTAATCAAAGAAGAGTATGAAAAAAATGAAATTATCATCAGGAACAGTCATGTTGGCCCAGCTGGCATTCAGCTCTCTAATAAATAGTTATTCTAAAGTTACATCATGTTACCTACAGGGATTGCTAATTATCTACTTTTAAAATAATTACCTTGTGCAGAACATCTGGCGATCACTACATTTTTCTTCCCTTCATCCTTATAAAATGTAACACTCGATTGTGAGTTCTACCACACATGCAACCTAAATATGCCTTGAGTCAGCATTAATGACAGTAAGGAAATGGATTCAGCAGCAGCTCTGTTACAAAATGTTCAGAGGACCTAAAAGGATCCTTCAGACCCAAGGGTGTTACAGAAATCTTTGAAAGGAGGCAAGATTTCAGCTGGTTATTTTAAATAAACAAGAAAGGGGCCACGTAACGGGGAGGGATATTATTGTCATGCATCTGAAAAGTCAGAAATCCTTATTCAAAATGAGGCAGACATCCTAGCCTACTTTTCTTAGCTGCACATTATTCTACTGGAATACAACAGCTAGGACAACATCAGAGGACTTTCTCTGCCAGAAGTAGGAAGGAAACAAAGACAAATAAGCAGATCCATCCTGCCCAGCTTTTTTTATGAGGGGATTCGGTAGGAATGAGAGGCATGTTTCAGTATGATTCTTTTAAAAAAAGGCAGGAGGGTAAGACACTCAGTAATGAAAACAAAAGCCATCCAAAGATAAAGAAATTCACCATTCAGAGAACACATTGAGACCTTTCAACACAGTCCAAAATATTTCCAGCCAATCTACTTACCTGCCTAGACATTTATATGATACACATCAATACTGTAGGAACTCTGGAATTTCCTGAAATAGGGCCAGATCCTATTCTACGTATTCAGCAAGTAATGGCCTTAGGCATCTGAGTGTAATCATTACATTACATTTATACCATCATTACATTTATACCATGCCATCATCTTTAGCTTTAAGACTTTGACAGAAAGCAGAAAGACCCTTTCAGTTCTTGCATTCATTGTTGACCAGGACTCATTCAGGGTAGAATAAAATCAAGCTGAGGCACCTAATAGATGAATAGAATTTGGCCCTGTACATCTTGCAAATTCTAAAAGTAAGCACAAGAAAGGATCACTACATCTCATCCCTTCCTCCCCACTCCCTCCTGCCCTAAACATTTTTAACGTAATGGTTTTGTGCAAATGCCATCCAAAAACACAAGTTGGTTAGGTATGCACACAACTTTTACAAAGGTGGTTAGCTGCCTGAAGTCAGGCAGAAGGCAAGAAGCCACTTTAGGGCATAATACACATACATTTGTCTGCTCTGACATGCCAGAGATCCTGGCACAGCTGAAATACTTGGTGCTTCATTGCATGCATTTGTATAAATGGCGAAACGCACATCAGCACTGAGAAAATGGCTGCAGTGTGCTCGTGAATTAAAACAACGTTGATGTGTTTTAGTTCAAAAGTGTGCCGCCATCATTTTCTCAGTGCTGACATGCATTTTACCATTTATATCAATGCAATGCTTTTAAAAGCGGTCGGTGCTGCAGTACAAACATGTACAAATGCCTTTAGAGACTAACTGATCGAGAGAGGCATGAGCTTTTTTAGGCAACAACCTACTTTGTCAGATGCTGTGAATCATCCATCCTACCCTAGTACTTTCTGCCTAACATTTACAAACTTAATCATACAAGACATTAGAGATGCATATAAAAGCTGTTATTCAAATTTAGCTTTATATTTTTGTCCACATTCAATACAATTAAGTATAAATATGAGCAAGGCATAGCCTCTCATCCTCCATTACCAAAATGAAATAAGCATGTGGAGGCTAGGCCCAAATAGTCTTAGCTAGGTGGACATTTCCAGCAGCTGTTGGGTACCTGTGAGAAAACATCACGTCCCTAAGGCTAGGTACAGATGTAACACATATCATGCAGGCAGAAAGCACTCTAAAACCATAACTGAACAGATGTTCATGGCTCTTACAGCACTTTAAAAATGGCAGATCACATTCTACGTTAACCCTCAGTGGATGCGTGCTAATCTAAAGTGCTTTCTGTTAGCGTGCTTTATCAAACATCTGTGCCAGATCTCATCAAGGGATAACTTACAGCATTATTGCCACCATCCCAGTTGAAATTGCGCAGGGTTGTGCTCCAGCCTTGGGTAAAGCCCCTTTGCTCTGCCTGAGCCTGGGCCAGCCCTGCCCCCTTGTCTGTCAGTGACAGCCTCTGATTCCAGCCCAACACACAGCCTTGCCAGGGAACTGGAAAGCAGGGAAGGGGGTTTCTGTTCACTCAGTCACCTTGGCCTCATGGTGCACCACAGCACATCTGAAGTGGGGGAAGGGGTCTGGGGTCTCTCCCCCGCACAGCAGCCTGGGCCAGGCAGCAGTGCACCAGTGCTTCGCGGGGTTGGGGTTGCAGTGAGAGGGCCCAGGGTCTCTCTCCCTACAGCAGCCCAGGCCGGGCAGTGGTGTGCTGCTGCTTGTTGTGGAGGTGGCACTGTAGGGGAAGGGCACTGCAGGAGAAGAGCTATGAAGTCTCTCCCGGGAGGGGGGTGCTGTGGGAGAAGGGCTCCAGGGTCTCTCTCCCCACAGCTACCCCCGCTGTGGTGTGCCACAGTGGAGGCCAGGCAGGGAGGCTGTGGGGAAAGGGACAGGGTCTACCACCCCCCCACCCCCCGTCACTGTTGCCCATTGCCAGATCAGTTGGGGGTGATGGGTGGGGCTGGGAAGAGGACCACTTGGGTAACCTCCTGGGTGGTGTGCAGGAGCTCCCTCAGTCCCAGTGCAGGCAGGGTCTGAGCCCCACATGCCCCCTGCCCCCACCACTGAACACTAGCCACTCTTCACAGCAAGTCAATCCAAGTTGAAGCTCAGGCCCAGGATGCAATGACCCCTCCTAAGTGAGGGCAGGAATGCAGGGGCACAGCAGGACCAGGCACAGCCCGTCTGCCTCATTCTTCCCACTGGTCTAAGCCAGTGCTACAGCCCTGGCATGGCCATGGTGTCTTCTGGACCAGCTCACTGCTCCAAATGCACAGGCTGGACTCAAGCCATGGTGCCTGCAGGGGGAAAAAGGTTGGTCCTCACTCCTCCTGCTGAGCCACATTTGAACCTGTACCCAGCCTTGCACTGCAATGCAACATATCCCCCACCCAGTGCCCGCACCCCCAGGACCCAGATACACAACTTGGTGGGGTCAGTTGGTTGGAGCATCATGGAACATGGAGACTGCAGCAGCCCAAGTCTAGTTCCCACTGACCCTACTCTCTTCTGGGCTGTGCAGGGTTTGGCTGCTGGCTCATGCTGCCTGGCTCACCCCGCAGCAGCCATCCAAAGTTGGCAGGTACCTAAGCCCCTGAACCCCATGTTGAAGCTGGGTGATTCTGGGCCTGGAGTGTGAGGCATGGGGCTGCCTGTCCAGGCTGGGGATGCACACAGCAGGTGGCAAGGCTGCAGCACTCACAGCCACCTCCCAAGCCCGGCAGGGGCAGGAAGTCCCAAGTCCCATCCCTGTACCCTGCCCCCCACTCCCAGCATGTTCCTGGACCACTGGGCCTGAACAGAGAGAGCAAGCTCCAGGGCTGCAGCACTGGCTCTGCCCAGTGGCAGCAGCAAGCCGTTCCTGCCTCTAACTCTTAGTCCTGCCAATGCTCACCAAGCCTCTAGTGGCATATCACAGCTGTGCAGTTAAAGGGCAGTCAGAGATTTTTTTTGCCTTAAGGTGTGACTGCTCCACTAAGCCAAACACCACTAAGAAATTAACATTTGTTCAGCTTATAGCATAAGGTTTAACTAAGTCCTAAATATTGAATCTCTCCTTGTTTGAAGGATGTATTATGGGTATGGGATAGAAGCAAGACTGACCAAAACCTAAAATACCTTACCAGGTACCTAAAGGGATACAAGTTATATAATTTAGAAAATCCCCAAAAGGTATAGAGAAATAGTGTTCCACAACTGAGTGGTGATGAGCAGGCAGGGAACATTTTCAAGTGACTGGAGAATCCACTAATGCACAGGTCACTGGAGAAACCACCCCAGCAGTGGAGGTCTTGTGCAATCCTGTAGAACCTCCCATGGAAAAAATCAGGGTAATAGTGGAAACACTGACTTCTCTCTTCTAGAAGGCATCTCTCCTAGAGTGCAAGGAGTTGTGATGGCACAATGATGCACAATTTACAAGCCACTTTACACTTAGTTGTCTAAATGGCAGCTGAGCTCTTTTGAAAATCTGGTTTGGCAAGTATAAGAACTACATTACCAGTATACTGCTATTATTGCCTCATAAGGTTGTTTTCAACCTACCCATCTGTCTTTCATAGAAATTAGGGATGGAAAATCCCCGTTAGGTCATCTAGTCCATATCTTTGCCAACATAAGATTGTTCTACATTGTGTTTCTAGAGCCTTGTCCAGTTTTTAATGACTCAAGAAATGGTACTCTTACCACTTTCCTCAGGAGAGCATTCTATATTTTAAAAGACTACATTGTTAAGAAATAATTCCTGCGATTCAGCCTAAAATTTCCCTTTGCTCATATTTCCTATAATACCTATTATATTCATATATTGCCGAATATTGCATGGGCCAAACTCTCCCTCAGTTGCATCATACAGCACTTTAAAAACTGGAATAGCCCTGGTGTAACTTGGAGAAGAATTTGACCTGTAAAAACACCCTGCATTTCTTGATGAAGGTAGCAGCTTTGTTTTCATGGCATTCAATAAAACTATAAAGGGTATAAGCTGGCAAGACTGTTTTTGTCATAGAAAAGTCTGCAACTGTACATTAGCCAGAAATGTCACTACAGAAGATCATGAAAAAAAAAAAATGACCATAGACCACTGGGATTTTATAAAGAAAAAGAAAAGGTGATGGGGAGTATATAAATAACAGATGATGTCACATGCCACTAAACAATTTGCAGACCTAACACAGCCCTTAAGCAACTTTTTTTCCTGTTGTAATAACTTCGTTTGCTGCTATATGGCTGCTGTGCTTTGGCTCTTTGATTCTACTAAAACCCATCATAAACAATAACAGTAACAATACCTCATTGTTAACCCCAAGATTTTTTGGCTCCCAACAACAGCCTTTATGCAGGGAGTGTTCTGTATTTATACATTCTTAAGTTATGAATAGCCCTCTCAGAGGATAAGAAAGGGGTTGCTGCTTCAGTTCCATGCAACAGGCTGCTTGGAGATTTATAAATACACATTCCTCCAGTTGCAAAACTGCATATGCATTGGTTTTTTTTTTTCCTAAATCATTGTATAAATCTTTTAATGAACAGACCTAAGCATTCCAAACAGGAACTGCAAATGCAATTCCTCTTTAAATTTTAATCTCCCTGGGTTTCATTATTGATCAAAATGCATAAGACAGCCCCACAAGAGTAATACCATATGTAACACTAGAAAGAGGTGTGTGTGTTTCAGCGTCTATATCTTTATATGTGAAATGTAATCTCAATTGGAGACTATACAGCATATTAGAAACAGATGAAGTTTTTACGACTTCCACTGATTGGCCCTTCAATTAGTTTTCTCTTTAGTTCTTCCAGAATTACTTGTGACATTTTATTCACTGGCACAACAATAACAGGTCATTTCCAGTAACCCATAGCTAACCCCTTCTAAAGAGGTTTAGGAAATTCTATTATTTCCTTTGGGAGAGTCTGATGTCAGTACAAAGACTGCCCAGAAGTGGAAGAGTTAAAATTCCACACGGTAAATCTCTTGAGCAATTACATAACCCAAAACAAAGGAAATAAAAATGTTGGTTATACAGGTCTCATAAAATTGCAGTAGAGATACAAAAGCAATAAAGCCCTTTTTCTATGTTACTTTTTTGAACCCATCAATCAAATATTTTATCATGTTTCATTCACCAGCTTCATCTGGGAGGGGAACTTCATATCTGGACCTCACAAATGTAACTTTAAATCTGGTTAAGACTACAAGTAGAAGGCTGAATCTTAGTTTTGCTAAGTTGTTCTCCGACCTCCTGCCAAGTCATGGACTTGCAAATGGACCTGCGAGAATAATGCCTCTTAGGCAAAACTTTTCTCAGCTCAGATCTCAAAAATATTTCTTGCCCAAGCAGTCAGTTTGAATTTGCCTTATTCACAGTTAACATTATTCTCCAGAGTAAACCTGACAAACACTAAAACCTGCATCCCTCCTTCCCTAAGATTTACTCTCTCTATTTTTATATACACCCTACTTGTGGATATTTTGATTTTGACATTTTTCCATTCCAAAAATCCAGAAAGAAGCCCCATGTTTGTCCTTGCAGTAAGAGCCAAACCCAGTGAGAGCTATTGGCACTCTCTCTCTCTTTCTCTGGCATCACTGTCTTTGATGATTCTCAATGTAAAGCTAAGAGCCAGATTTTATTCTTAATCCAAAGCAAGAACCAAACCCACTTAAACTCATTTATGCATTTGGTACAGATATTAGTGCAGGTTACGAAGGAGTCAGAAGTAAGTAAGGTAAAGTTCTTGTGAAATTAACTGTTATTCTTTTGCCAGCTGAGCATATAACTTTAATTTAGATTCAATAAAGCAAGCACATCTATGTTTCTGAATGTGAATGAACATAAGGAATCTGACTGAATGTGCATCAAGAATCACTTGTAAACTAGGGCTTTGGTACATGAGTAAAGATTCGTCTCGCAGCAAGGGTAGGCTGACCTAAAATCTTAATTATACTTGAACTAACATGTAACCTCAGTGATGTAAATGGTTGAGGTTTGAAAGTCCACAAAAAATCTGACCAAAATAAACTGTCTGAAGTAAATTCATAAGCAGCACTACTGTACTTAAATTATAGTTCTTCTGAAAAGCGACACTTAAGTTTCAGGGGTGTACTTAGTAGCTGTGTTGGTCTGAGACCTTTGTAGGGTTTCATAATTGTTTTGTTTCATTTATTCAATAGCAGATTTATTTGGTTTACTTTCTGTGTTTTTTATTAATAATATTTTAATTCCAGTATGGTATCTAGAACCTATTCTTTCTATAATTTGTTCACCAGTAAAAAAAAAAAGGTACAAATGAAAGTATTCCCATAGTAATTGCAGTGTAATGTGCAGTTAAGAGACAGATGGCATTAAAGCAAGGTACTTATATATGGCTTTCTCTGGGATGGAGTTTCAGCAGCAGCAAAATGCAGAAACTCAATTCTTGGAAAAAATCCTTATCTTTGCAAAGATGAACTGCTTTACTCATAGATAAAAAAGGTAAGTAAATACATTTCATCTGAAAAAAGAAACAGTGTATGGACTAGGATAAAAGGTGCTATAAAGGAAATCTTAGCTGAAAACCTTCAAGATATTAACTATCCAATTTCAGGCTTTTCCTGCCTCCTTTTTTTTTTTTTTTCCTTTTCCTTTTGGAAGATGAAAACCTGAGTTCTTGTAGAAATAGGGGAATTCACCTTGGGAAGTGCCCAGCACTTCCTACTCTGACAAAGAGAATCAAAAACAATTGTGGTGGTATATTTCACACTGAAAATGACTCAGTAAAAATAATATTATAGACTTCTGTCTCTTGCTGTCTGTAGAGAAAGGTCTATTCATTATTAAAATGAATGTACTGAGTCCTTAGGAAAAACATCTTTGCCTCAGTTCCCCAACTCTATACTGTAGATAGTAATACTTCTCTGTTTACCTGTAATGTTGTGAGGTATAAACCCCTGTAAGGTGATCAATTATTAAACTTGTAAGGAACATGCACATCAATGGGATGTGGTTTTCATGTAGTCAGACCATTTCTACATATTAATTTAGGTATTAGAAAGAAGATGAGTCTATTCATACTGTAGGGAGAAAACAACTTGTAGGCTTGTACTCAAGTCATTCTTTTCCCCCTCTAATTAATAAGTAAATATTTAGACCAGTTTTTGCAAAAGCTAGAATACTTTTGTAACTTTCGGATACAATATTGCGTCTAAAAATGGTAGATGCACTATTAATATCACTCATACCTCTAAGTACTTGAAAGACAAGTGGCCATACAAAAGAGATCAAATTAATGTGAGTGTAAGTCAGCATCCACTGTTCTTTGAGCCCACAATTTTTGGGTGCAAAGAGAAATGATGGATTTAATTTTGGTTCTTTTGACTTGATTTTGGCATCAGGTGTCAACCTCTCAGTAGTCAAAACCAAAATGATTCATTTCTAGACAATCAGCCAACATGTCAGTTGGTAGATGGCATAAAGACCAGCATCTGAAATATCCAGTTTATGGATCCAATTGAAACACCATTATTTTGCACCACCACCCTGCAGAGTAAAGCTCTGATAAGAGGCTTGTGTCATATTGTATTTACAAATTCTCCATTTTCAAAGATAAATTGGAAGTATATGATTTTTCAGGAATATCTGGATTCTATCAGTATGTGATAAACTAAGAGGTAACTTTGAAGCTGTCAACACAGCTACCTGGAAGTCTTCCAAAAAACTAGATGGGGAAAAAATGCTTGTACTCCTTAGTATCTGAACTCTGGGATTATTGTCAAAACAAAATGAGTAGAGGGAAAGCCTCAGGTTTTTCTCGGGCTTTCTTTTTTTTTTTTATTATTGTAAATTATACCATAGATTTAGAACAGATCTCCACAGTCTCTAGTCCAACCCTCTGCACTATTGCAGGATTTGCTATTCCTAAACAAACCCAGACAGGGATTGTCCCAGCCATCATCCATTTATAGCAACAGAGCTGACTTTAGAGAAAATGATGCCCTGAGAGATCTTGTATTTTGGTACCTCCCCACCCCTCTGTCACCCTTCCCCATGTCAGCAGCACTGCTATAGGCAGAGGCAGGTAAGCAGGGGCAAAGGGTACAGTCCAGCAGGGAGTCAGAACAGCGTGGTGCTACCACCCACTTTGCCTGGCCTGGCTCCTCCTGAGCAGTAGTTGGAGGCAGGGGCAGTGGGCTGGTCTGAGCACCACTCTTGCTTGGGGTGGGCAAAAAGCACTGCTGTGAATGTGGGCTCCTCGCACATGTGTGTGTGTGTGGCACATGTATGTGCATGGCACCCCCCTGACCACGGTGTCCTGGGCAGTCACTCACATTGCCCACCCCTGAGGCTGGCTCTGCATATTGACTTCAGAGGGGTGCAGAGAAAGCTGTTCCCCAGGATCAGACAGCAGCTGTTACATCTTCATAAACCTGTAGCAATACAAGTGATATAAATGACCTTAACTCTGATCCTGGAAGAAGCAGAGTTAAATGCAAAGCAGTTTCAAAACACAGTGTTATGCAAAGGAAGCAGTTCCTGTGTAACAACAATGGCACAGTCCTGAACTGCAGCTCCCCCTCTCTTTTTTGAAGCTACTGGGCGCATCTACATGAGATGCTATGACAGAGTATAGTAGTAATGCTCTGAGCAGTAGTAGTACTCTATGCAGTCATTTAGTACTTGCTTTAGCATTACCATTACTGTGCAGTCCTGGTGGCACACGGTTATTTTTCGATGCTATGTTGTTGTAGCGATGAACCAATGAGCTGATACTACATAGCCATAGCAATGAGCTATATCACCGTAGCGCATCGCTACAGTGACCTAGTGTCTAAAAATAACTGTGCATAGCCAGAACTGCGCAGTAATGGTAATGCTAAAGCAAATACTAAATGACTGTGCAGTACCAAATGTGCAGTCAGGGGCACCTGTAGACATGCCCACTGTGTATGTACATTTGTTTATACACATGGATGCCCATCCACCCCCTCTTGAAAACTTCCAATGAAGGCACTTTTCCAATTTCTCAAGGCAAATGAGAGACCAGAGACTTTTGTTTGTTTTTAAATAATAGTTGATCTATATGAATGCATCCATCTCACCCTCCTCAATTGGCCGTGCCACAGACCGGAGTGAGAGAAAGGGAAACAAACAAACAATACCAGATGAGGTGAACTACTCTGAAATGGTTGTTCAACAGAATCTTACAAGAGGTGGGGGGCTGAAATATTTCATTTTTCACATCTCATAGGGAATTATTTAACCTTGTTTGAGTTTGCCAGATATGAAAACAATGTGTTTTTTATATTTAAATGTGCAAACCTAAATTTATCAGCTGTATTTATGGTGGCATAAACTAGTGTATTGGGAGTAAATTATTTGGAAAACAGGAGTGATGCCAGAGTAATCTAATTTGCACTGATTTGGAATTCTGTATGTATAAGTGGACATTACTTCTTTGCTCTACATTGGGCAAAATTGTGTCAATTTATTCAATCAGAGTTCCACAAAAAAGATCTTAAAGGTGCCTTAAAAGCTGAGGACTCCCTTACCTTCATGACAGCACCACCGACTGTCAAAGAACCCTCCCAAGAGTACAAAAAGCCTGCCGATTATGACCTCTATCAGAGATAATCTCTTAATTAAATCAGTAACCACAAACATTTTGCAAAATCTTAGTAGTACAAGACAGTACATGGTTGACTTTTGGCCACCTGTAACAAACATTACATTGCAAATAGTTGCTTATTCTTTTTTTGCAAGAAGAGTGTGTAATCTTTTCCAGGGTTTAGTTGTCCATTTTCACAGATGACAGGAAAGTAGATCTGGTTAACATTGTCCTGAAAGACTATTAATTGAAATAATAATAATTAAAAAAAAGTTTTGGAGTACACATTGATTCTGGTTAAATTTCATCTTTTAAAATGCTTTGTATACCAATATCATAATATTGTGAAAGCAATTTTTATTCATTCATTTTAAAAGAAGGCAAAAAGAAAGTGCAAACTTGAAACTAAATGTTTCAAATTTAAACACAATTTTGAGTCATTTTATCCTTTAAAATCTCATTTTGTAGGGAATTTAAAATATTCACTTTTAGCTCAGATTCAGAGTGGAAATGGGTTTCAAAATAGCAGTATTTCTTGTAGAATTCCTTTCTATATACTGGCCAAGGACTGGCCAGAGAAAAGGAACTTCTAGCCAAACTTTACACCTTATGAGCCAGATCAAAAAAAAAAAAAAAAAAAAAAGCAGGGTGGGGGGGAGCTGACAATTTAAAGTAGGAGTTAGATGGAATTTAAGTGCCTAAATCAACAATTGCAATCCAAAATAATCCCTCTGTTGCAGCTCAACCCTTGAATAGCAACATAGTTGCATAGATGTCTACCCTGTACCAGCATCCATACAAGACTAGCTCTGGGTTCAGTCCAATACTAAGACTACATTTTTACTTTGAGGCAATCATGGTGGCATGATGGTGTTAAGATGCTTTTCTGTGGATCTGTGCATTGTATGCAGATCAGATCAAATCCCAACCCTGCCTTCTGACTGCTGTTATGGGTGGATTTCCCACTCTAACAAATGTTCTTCTATCACCAGAAGCATGTGATAAATAGTGAAGCTGATTTTTTTTTTTTTCCAAACAGATGAAGGGGCGGCACTACTGGCTTCTCTCAGGCCCACACATGGGAGTGTTTGTCAAAAGCTGGCATACAGCTAGCACAAAATGCAAGGATTGGAAGACTTCATCCCTCTGCCAGCCTGGAGGAAAAATGGAGTCACTACTCCTCTGGGTCTGGCTATCCAAGTTTCTCAGGAGGCAGCAGCAGATACAGAACCTTTGTATACAGAATCCAATCCAAATTCATTATTCTTTTGCTTTGCTTTGTTTTCTAACCTAAATGTCACTTCACAGCCCATGTTGCTGGAAGCTGAAATCAACTCCTCCTGGGACAGCTGTTTTCCTTAATTAAACTACAACCACAATTGGTTTTAAGACAATTTTCCTTATTCAAGGCCATTTCCAAAACCTGATTTCAAACCTAAGGAAAAAATATTTTAGAAAAACACTATTTGGTTGCTCTTGTCATTCCATCTAAGGTTTCTCTTTGCTTTTTTATTATTAGTTTATTTTAAGGTTGTAAATAACTGGTTTGCTGGCACTTGTCTTTCTCAGCTCAAACACCTCTACAAAATGTGGCCAAAGATGTCAATTTTTCAGGTAGGGATTCTCAAATCTGTTCCAGATTTAGATTTATGTGCTGGCAAACCACCCCATAACTTCTGATGAGATACCCAGAGTAAGTGATTTCTCAGATGATTTCCTTCCCTTCTTGCATCATTTAATTATGTCATATTTCTTTAGTTTGAATTCTGAATTTGAATACAGTTTCATGCTCCAAATCCTTAGAATAATGAATTGCATGAATCACTCACTGTACCTGTATTTTTCTTCTAAACTGCTCCAGGCTGCTGTTCAGATCAGTGTTTATAATCTAATTTTTTATGATCCCAGCAGTGCCTTACAGAAACTACAGTAGCTCTCTGAAGGGGCCAAAGACTATTGTATATACGTCCTCTCCCACATATCCCCCCTCTAACACATCTTTACTGGAGAAATGATCAAAATGTTCAGTAAAGTGCTTCTGGGTGGTAATTCAATTGCGTATCCTGCGAAAAAACACACTTGCTGCATTCAATGTGATGGCAGTTCCCTCAGTGCCCCTACAGATCTATACTGTCAGGAGGGGAATGGAAATTCACAGACTCCAAAAAACAATCAAAGGTAGTAGCTCACTTGAACAGTACAGTTTAGTATCCCACCCTTATTACAACTTTTTCACCCACAAGATAATAATGTAGTATAACATTTGCCAAGAACAAGTAGACTGATAGCATAACTGAAGGACAGCAAATTTCCAGGATAAAAAAAGAATTTTACAAAATAAAATCCTATCAGTCATTTACATTAAGCCATAGTCTCTTCCAGGTTTCTATACATTTGAATGTTGAAACCATATTTGTCTCTGGCATCTGGCAATGTCATTTAATATGTTCCTATAGCCTTGCATGCAGTTAAGCATGCACTGTATATTATTTTATGATGTTTGAATTGGAATCGCACATTCTGGGTACAAGCATTCATGTTTTTGCAGATTCTTGTGTAAAGCTGGGAGAACCTGTTTCCAATTTCATGACCGTTTATCGCTAATCCAAAATGACTGCAGCATTACCTACAGACAGGAAGCTGGATGGGGACTTGTGTGTTTTGGATACATCATGCTCTTCCCAGGAAGCTCTGTTAAACTAGTTTTATGCTTACATGAGGGGAAGACAGAAGTTACTAATGGACATGACTGTGCCTAATCTATATTTAGTTTAGGAAAATAAAAGGTAAATTTGGGATGCGTCTTATAACAGTTTCTTGTCCATATGAGGTCTAATCATAATTCCTCTTCAACATGTCATTCAAGTTCCTTCTTGTCTTTCTTCAAACTCAAATTACATAGAAGTAAAACTGTTCCCTGTTCAGCCACTTGCAGTGAATTTAACAACTTCTGGTCTCCAAGATGACTGTTATTTTTTCTTGGAATAACTAAAGTGTGATTTCATAATATTTCATCTGTGTTTGCTGTATCACCTTATCCACCTACAGGAGATTACAATATATTTTAAGTATATAATGGGTCAATGAAAACATTGTAGCATACTCCTCTGGGCAGCCACAAACAATGCCTACAACAAGATAAATGAACTGTCATCCAAGACAACACTAAGCAGCTTGACCAACTGGTACTTAACTTTTTATGAACTTCTAAAACTTTGGAGGTTCATTTCTGGCCAGCAGCTGATCCTGAAACTCTTTTGTTTAATAATCTTATAAGAAAAAATTATTTCCTGATATTTCTAATATTTCTATTACATTGAATAAAAAGGGCTAAAAAGAATTTGCTCTCTTTCTCCCTGTTTCTGGATTTTCAAGCCTGTTCGTTACTAAAAATCAAGGAACAAATATGAGTGCACATTTTTTTCCTTTAAAGTTAACTGCTGTCATGGGATGGAAACAGATGTCACCTAATGTCACATTTGTACTGCGATAATTTTTTTTATGACAGCACAAATGGCAAGTAGATAGATGTTCCTATCCTTTGTCTGGCCATTGATGTTTTGTTTTATTGTCACAGACCTCTATTTGCTTTGTGGTGGAAGAATGTGAGCAGCCCAGAGTTGCTCATGTTCTCCAGACACCCTAGCCAAGTGCTCTGGGGGCTTGAGGGTCCCAGTCCTGCCCACTATGGGAATTCCTATGTAGGACTGTGTCCCTCAAGCCCCCAGAGGGCCTACCTGGCTTTTCCTGCTTGGAGAGAAGCACCCTGGGGAATCTTGGGGCACCTCCCTATAAGCAGGGAAATTTAGGATGGGTTCCCTGCTCATGGAGAACTGCCCGGGATCTCTAGGAGCAGGACTCCGTAAGTAGTGAAAGCTCATGCCTCTGCACCATCCCACACCAGGACCTGTGCCTCCTTATGAGACATAGGTCGATGAGGACCTGAATCCAAATAAAGAGCCATGGACCAGTGAGGGACATAGGCAATCCCTGACTAGAGGCAATGGGTGACATATATTTCGCCCAATAAAGTGAATCAGATGTGGCAGGCTGTGTCCCACCATAGTTTGATCCATTTCATTTGGCAGCATCTATTTTTACCCATGGAATGTGGTTTAGCATTTATAGGTTGGCCTACACTTTAGGCAGGTTAACAGCCTGTCCAAATCAGTTTGGTTTTTTTTTTTTCCCATTTGGGGGCTAGCTTTTAAAAGAATGTATTGTGGTGGTCACATGTCTAAAGATAGTCTCTGGTTTTGCATCCCAAATATCTGTATTAGCACTTGGTTACAAACATAATTTAGTCCCTTTATTACAGCTTTTGATAAAACCAACGGGTGGGTTAGGTTTCCATTTAATTGTTAAAATTTATGTCTACAATGAATTAACGCTCATCAATTAGCACAGGCAGGAAATTGCAGGTGCAAAATAAAAGGCCAGGCTGAAGCCTCTTGTAAAGTTGAGCAAAGTGAATAATACCCTGAACTACGCATGGAAATGAATGGAATTTTCCAAAACATTATTTGTTATCTAACTAACTCAGCTCCACAGCACAGCACAGAGGTGTTGTAGGCATGCCACATTTATTATTTCACCTGCTAGTTTCTCCAAAATGTATGTAATTTAAAATATGAACATATCTTTTTTTTCCCTCCAAACACTGCAGTCCTACATAAATATTCTTATTGGGTAAACACTAAACTTAGACTGTTTTTTTCTTCTTGAAAAACATTACAAATACTAATTGTTCAAGTAAGAAAACTTTTTTTTTTCTCACCAAGAAGTTGTGCCAGAAGATTTTGTTTGTGTCTGCAAAGTCCCTGACCAATGCCCCTTTGTTTAAGAACATATGGCACCATGGGCATTCTACATTGCCTCCAGCTGTGGTAGGGAACATCACAGTAAACCAAAACCCACTGTATTCATGTAATAGCCTGAAAAATCAAGGTAGCTGCCATTTACTGTATACCTAAGTGCTGCTACACTATGGACGTGTATACACATGACACTGCATTGCTGTAGCAACACATTATGGTGATGTAGAATCCATAAGTATCTACACATGGCCAGCAGCTACTTCACCATAGTGGCGCACTTACCTGTTACAGCACACCACTACGGCAAAGTAGCTGCTAAAAATAACCATACACTGTGTACATACAGCACAGTAGGCCAATTACTGCATCATGCTTTAGTACT
The DNA here is from genome assembly GCF_030867095.1 of Alligator mississippiensis. NCBI lineage: Eukaryota > Metazoa > Chordata > Crocodylia > Alligatoridae > Alligator > Alligator mississippiensis. The sequence goes on from NC_081825.1 coordinate 118,317,004, forward strand.
TCCAAATGGAAGTACTAAAGCATGAGGCAGTAACAACATCACCATAGACCAACATGTTGCTGCCCACTAAGAAGCACAATCTCATGTATGCTAATTGATAAGGATCCAGCAACACTGTAACAATGGCTGCATTAAATTTCTTTCTTTATTTGGCACTCATTTGGAAGTTGGCAGTGAGTGCTTCACAGCAGCACTCCTTAACACAGTATACAGTTAGTGTAGGGACACCCCATTACTTATTATTTCATTTGCCCCGAAAGACAGGGTTATGTAACTTACAACATAAATGCATCATTCTTTAACCAATGTATAGTATGAACACATGAAATTGATGAAGATTGATATAATATTGACTGAGCACCTTTTTGTATTTTATTTATTTATTTAAATATAATTGGGATTAATTCTATGAAGAATTAGTCAATTGTTAACTAACACAGATGTGGATCTCACACCATTATCGTGTTTCTTTAGCATGGTTTACCAATCTCAATATAGTTTTAGAAACTCCTTCAATTCCTTGTCATAATTTTATTATAGGTACTTTTTATTTTGTTACTGTAGGTAGTAACTAATCTTGTAATGAAAAGTAAAATTATAAATCATCAGAGAAAACATTTTAATATATGTTCACAATCAAGTTTAGATATAGATAATATAGTAGATATATATTGTCCAGTAGATATATTCAGTAATTGGGTTTGTAGGAAATGAAGGACAAAGCCACCTTGTCCCTGGCCAGAGAAGTTCTTTTGGTGCGGAGCCTGTAAGAGCTCCTCAGTGATCAAGACACAAAGGCTGTTCCAGATCCTGATGAAGAAGTCACTATGAGGTAGCTGCAAGCAGCTTTTTAATATAGAGTCATTCAGTCTTTCCCCTTTCCCAAATCTAGGGCCTGTTAGTTATTCCAGCTATTAAGAGCCTTAGGCTGCATCCATGAGTGGGACTATGCAGTTTGCGGGTCCACTTGTACTGCATTCTTTTCATGGTGCCTCAAAAGGCTTTGGGCACCATGAAAAGAATGCAGTACAAGTGGACCCATTTGCTGCACTACATATTTGCAGCGCGGCAGCAAAATTAGATACTGGGAAATCTTAGTATCTAAAAAACCTGCAGAAAAAAGTGGGGTGGTGCACGTGGCTGCAGAGTGCACTACCCAAAACTGGAGCGTCATCAGCCAAAACCATGCTCCAGCTCTGGCCAGGGTCCATGCACCCAGATTGCTGCTGCTGCAGCCCCAGGAGGCCCCCAGGACCCCAGGTAAGGCTGCTGGGGCCAACCCAGGTTCTGGTCCCAGCCTTCCCTACCCCACCTGAGGCAATTTGCCATGTACAAGAGCATGCATGCAGAAGCATTCTTGGGGACAACTAGCAGTGGCACAACGATGTGCAGCTGTTATTTGTCTCTGGAGAAATGCATGTTCCCACTCATGGCAATGTGCCCTTAGTGGGCTAGATTTGCTATCCTTTTCTGACACAAATCTCTGAAAAACTAATTAATACAAATCCTCCCCCCTCATTGTAGGGTGGTTATATTTGGGATGTGGTGGAATCTTACAGCTAAGATGACAGCCTGTTACCACAGACACTAAAACTTGGTATAGGATCACACTTAGGTGACTCAATCCACTGAGATAGAAAATAGAACTGGATGTGACCCATATTCTGTGTCTCTTCCTCATTTTACTGCAGCAAGGCTTTGGGTAACAGTGTCATGGAAAGCAGTTAAGAACAACAGCTACCCTAGCAGGAGGTCCTTATAGGGTTTAACTGGCTCAAAATGAATAACTTCTGGCTGACCTGTTCCTTAAGCAACAAAATACATCAGGAGAGAGAGAACTGGAAGAGTGAACAACATTAACCTGAATTAACAAGATGTAGATGTGAGAAACCAGTGCCTGTATCAGTGGCATGAACCATAATTCAAAATGGTTGAGAAGCATCCAACCTACCTTAAATGTTATTGTCCTACTTTAAATAACAACTACTATGCCACTTACAGCCTCATGTGAGGATACTACCTCAGAAGAAAAATCAAGAGGAAGAAGCACCTAACTCTTAAGAAAAAAGTCACAATAGCAAAAACCACAACTATCCACCATATTCACTTATTAAGCCTGAAAGAGTCTTGTGGGTAGAATAGGTGCCAGAACACCTGGGTTTTATTCCCAGCTTTGTCAGAAACTTCCTTCATGACCTCATAAAAATCACTTAACCTTCTTATTCCTGAATATTTGCAATATTGGGATAGCAGTGCTTCCACACCTAGCAGAAGTGTTATGGGACCTAATTAATTAATGTGTAAAATGCCTTGAGATTCTCATAGTATGGCTGTTATAAAAAGGTAAATTATCATTCACTATGTGACCATGAGGAGCAGAATGCAGCTTTTTTTCAAGTTGAACAATACATACACACACATGCACACACCCCCCCCCCCTCCAAATGTTTCAACTCTAACATCTTTTGTCTGGTGTCCAGGGGTTGGATCTGGGAGGTGGGGGTGCACTGGTATATTTGCGCCTTTCCTTGTAGCATATTAGCAATGGAAGAATGGCTTGACAACCAGAGGGGAATACACCTGTATCACCAGAGCCTGCAGATATGAGACACAGAAAACTAAGGCAGGCATGGAGATCAAGCTGGCAACCAGAGTAAAAGACAACAAAAAGTCCTTCTAAAGATACATAGGGAGCATTGGGCTCCACTGTGGGAACCCACAGTTGATGCCCACAAAAAGGCAGAACTCCTAAATACATAGTTCACATCAGTATTCCTGAAATCAAACACGGGCTGTTCACCTGACCAGAGGCACTGGGAACATGGGGAAGACAACAGACTACATGAAATCAGTCCTGAACAGGTGAGGGATCTCGTACAACACTTGGGCTTTTTCAAGTCTGCTGGGCCTGACAACCCGCACCCAAGAGTCCTGAAAGAACTGGCTGAGCTATAGCCGTGCCTCTGGCCAAGCTGTTTGAAGAGTAATGGAACTCAGGAGTGGTCCTGGACAAGTGGAAGAGGGCCAATGTGGTGCCCATCTTTAAGAAAGGGAAAGAGGGATGATCCTGCAAGCTACACACCGTCAGTCTGATGCTGTGTAAAATCTTTTAAGGAAACAATCAATTGCAAGCTGGTAACTGATGGGGTGTTAAGAAGCAACCAGCATAGCTTTGTTGATGGTAGGTCATGCCCGATAAGCCTTGTGTTCTTCTACGACCGGGTAACTAGCCATCTAGATGAGGAACAAAAGGTTGACATAATTTACTTAGACTTCAGTAAAGCTTTTGATTCTGCTTCCCATGGGCATCTCAAACAAACTGGAGGGAAATGGGCTGGACCAGTCTACAGTGAGGTGGGTGGACAGTTGGCTTAGAGGCCACTTCCAGAGGGTGGTAATCAATGGGATGGCCTCATCCTGGAGGACCGTCTTCAGTGGTGCTCCCCAGGGATTGGTGCTTGGACCCATTCTCTTTAATATATTAAGTAATGACTTTGATAAGGGGGTGGAAGGCTCAATGATTAAGTTCACGGATGACACCAAGCTGTGGGGAAACACAGGCACATTACAGGATAGGGTCAAGATCCAGGATGACCTTGACAAACTTAATTCATGGGCGGAATGGAACCAGATGAGGTTTAACAGGGGTAAGTGCAAAGTCCTTCATCTGGGTAGGAAAAACCCTCACCACAACTATACAAAAGGAAGTACTAAGTGATGGCACAGTAACAAAGGCACTGTAGGGACATGTGTAGATGTACCCACTGCCTGGAAATAGCAGCATCATTTCTATTAAGGCAATACTGAGGGAGTCAATTGACTGAATGTCTCACTCTGATCTACCCAGTCCCTTGTAAACTCTTTATTCCACAGGTGTTATCAGTCCTCTCTTCTTTTTAATGGTCTTGATGTTCCACCAATCAAGCTATATCCTTTGTTATTCTATTCTGCTGATTGCTAGCTTCTCTTGGTAATGAGGCTGCTATTTTACAGTTCAGCAGATTGCTTTTAACATGTTTCAGTGAATCTTAAACTTAATAATATAGCCCCCTAGGCTCCCAGACTATTATCAAAGCTTCTAGGTTATTTTAAGTACATAAAAATATGTGTTTATATGTGATGATGCACTTCAGCATCTGAACTCCTTTTTTCAAATTTCTAGATCCACCCATGCTCATATTTTACTTATATGATTAATTAATTTTTGCAATATTCTTTTGAGGTTACATACAAACACATTTAGAGGTAGGAAAATATAAAGGGAGTTAAATTTTTGATCCCAAAAGAGTGATTTATTGCCCTGAACTAGTCATTTAGGCTCTCTAAGAAGCTCCATATACTGCTCAGGGTTTATTTATGGGAAATGTACAAGGATAAATATCCCTCCATCATGAGGTAAGGCTTGAGTGCACATCTCTAAAGGCAGAGTTACCATGTGAAACAACAATTAAAAACAGTTTTTAAGTGCTGTAATAAAGATAAGAGACCAAATTAATCAATAACTCCAGCTTCTCTGTTCTGACCCCGCAACACAAGCTGGAAATCTGGTTTGTCTAGGATAGGCAGAGTTTACAATTACTTCGCATCATCTGAAAAGTATAGAAACAAACATAACATTGTAGTGAATTTGACCCAAAGAAAATACAACACTGCTGATGTATGTATAGAAGTGTTACCATATAGATCAAGTGGTTCTCAAACTATTGGGCCCCACAAGCCAGATGACTGGCATGGGGCCAGTTTTCAGGCCAGATCCTGCACAGGAGATTGGTCCATAGTCATGATCCAGCATGGGGTGAGTACATGAGATCAATCTACAGGTGTAATTTGGTGTACTAGCCCAGCTCCACATGTTGGAACCAGATCCAAAGTGACCCTGTGTATCAACACAATCCAGTGCACGAGGCCATCTGGCATATGGGCCCAGAGCATTAATTGCCATGGCTCTGGACTCTGCCACAAGAATTACCATTGTCACTGCTCCCCTGCTGCCAAATTTCCAAACTTGCGGGGAGCTTTGCAAGCTCAAAAACTCTTCTCTATAGACTGGATTTGGTTCATGGACCATAAGATGAACACCATATGACCTGGATTCTATTCTATTACATATTGTCATCATAATCTAGACCTAGTCATAGCTTCTACTAGTAGCCAGGGAAAAATCTTTCCTGTGTTCTGTGTATGAGTTTTCTCCCTCAAAACCATTTTGTGCATGTCTCTTTAAAAATACTTAAAACAATACATAAAATGTCTTCAAAATGTTCCAAAACAAGTCAGTTTTAATGATACTTAGAATGCCTTTCTTTACCATATATTTGAATTATTATGAAAATTGGCAAATGTTGTACCATTTTAAAACCCATTACCTTATACAGGAGATATATATTTTAAATGTAAGTGCAATAAATTTTAAGCAAACATATAACAAATATACAGAAAGTCTGGGGGGGGTTTTCCACATGGGAAGAAATTATCCCCATTACAGCCATTTTATTATTCACTGCAGACAGTTATGTGAAGCAGATTGCATTCATTTTATTTTTCTACTACAAATCTAGAGATATTTTTGCAGATCCCTAGTATACAGTTAGCATGATAACTGAACCCTGTAACAGACATAATGTAACCGCAGCATAAAACCTTTCTCTAGAGCTCAATTGACTGGACTTTATGTTTTAACTTGAGCTTTAAGGAACCTGCATAGCAAATCATCCCTAGCTTGTCTCTGCCCTTGATCTTCAGAGATCCATGTCTTTATATCCTTGACTTAATCATGATGTGTCTTAAGATTTGTACTTATAACTTGATTTCACCTAAATCAGTAGCAGAAAACTCCCATTTAGTCACTAACCTATTTTATATTTGAAAACTCCCTTCTAATGTTTCTAAGTAGTCTCATAGTTCATTTTAAGTTTTCAAAGTAATTTTTTAAAGATTTTTTTTTAAACATTTCAATCATAGAAAGAGCTGTCTCTCATTGAGCAAGTTAGAAATTATGTAAGCTTTTGACATAGACGCACAGGAAAAGAGGTATCTCAGTTTTTTATCTGTAAAAAAAACAACAACAAAAAGATGCTTACAGCCTTGTAAAAGATTTACTTACATGGCAAAACAAATATTCAGTGCTGTTTGCAAATTCCTTAGTCCTATAATATACCTCAAGGAAATTACAGAGAAAATGGTGGCAGAGAAAAAGGGACCTGTTCTCAAATCTCAAAATCTTTTGATCCCGCTCATAAACCAGAAAAGTACATAAAGGCCCATTGGGAAAATTTACCTTCAAAAGTAGGAACTCTTTCTTTTAAAGACTTTGCTGCTCAAGTTTTTGTCACCAGACTGTTACGACTCTCTGGTAACTGCCAACAACTTTTAACACCTCTACTCCCCTGCTATTTCTAATGTAGACCTTTTCTCCTTTGACAGTCCATTAAATACTGGGAAGTCCAGGCACTGGCCTCACCTTACCACTTTTCAGATTATAAATCTCATTCTCCATGAAACAAATTTCTTGAGAACCAATCAGAGACTTCCGAGCATATTCACTTTTAGCTCACTTGAAAATTAACTGCTCCCAGGGTTGCATAATGTCTCTCTCACCATTGTGGAACAGTGTTCTGCTCACCATGCCAAAATCCATCGCGAGGAAGGTCACAAAAATGCATTTCAAACTGCCTGGAAATGTCTAGTTCATGCATTCTCAGCCATCCATCTGTTCTGCTCAGGAACACAAGGACAGTGAAAATCACATACTGAAACTTCCAAGCTGCCATAAACATTTGTGATGCTTTACACACGGAAAGTAAGGAACCAGTGCAGCTCCTGAAATCGTAAGGTGGAGCATTGATGGGATTTATCAAATGCCTAGTTTTCAAAAGATAATGCTGTAATGATATTTCAGTTACCATGTAAATAACAATTCCTATAGTTCCCATATAACAAATTTTTCAGCATCTCTCAATACACATTATGTAATGAAGCTCACCGCTACTTAACAGTTGTTGCCTTTCAACCAAGAAGCAATAGATATTTGAGTGACAATTTCATAGAAACAGAAGAATTTTCAAAAACACTTAAGTGACTTAGGATCACAAGTCCCACTAGCCAGAGCTGTAAAGGCCTCAGTCCCTAAGGGCTTTTTAAAAAAATCCCTCCCATAATATATTATCATACTGGAATGCAAATATTTGTTAGTCCTTATATGACTGTTAGTAACTGTATGCAGTTGGGATTGATATTCATCAGTATACTGGCAATGTTGTGATAATTTGTGGCTAACCCACATCACCACTATTTAAAATGTTGTGAAGAGCAAAGTCAAATATTATCTCATCAAATTTTACTGTCAGAGGAACATATGATAACAACAGACATTATTCTCCTTGTCTGTTTTTGTTAAAATACATTTCTCTCTCACACAGTTCCAGCTTAATTACTCATAAAACTTTAGAAAAACTGCTTTGGGATGAATTATCTCTTTTACTAGAAATGTACTCTCTCTAAAACTGAGCAAATATTAACTTCACTCTGTTTTTAACTTCCCTTTTCTGTTCAAGCACATGCCTTTTCCCCCTATACTCAAGAAGCATTTTGGTCATGTGATTCATTCCTCTGTTTATGTTTACTTTCCTGTAAATATTTGAGCTATTTGTTCTTGTGCACATAAATACTGCCTGGAGCAAGCCTCCTGGCCTGCCTGGCACATCTTGCTGGCTGTCACTGGTGCCAAGCTCTGGCAAGATGAACTGGGCAGCTTGGGAGACTTGCAGGAAGGCTCCATAGAAGGATTGGGCCCTTCAGCAACCACTTGTGCCAAGCTCTGAGGGTCCCAATCCTTCCTTCTATGGAGTGCTTCTGTTCCTACTGCCTACTGAAAGCCTTCCTTCCCCCTTACACCTTTCCCCACCCGCCTGCCTGCATCTGTGCTGGCTCAGGCCTTTGACAGCCCAGAGCAGCCAAGTATTCAGTGAGTGCTAGGACATCCCCCTGCAAGGAGGGGAACAAGGGCACTGCAAAGGCCCCTGGTATGTTGGAGGACACCAACCTAACATGAATCAATAGGGGATATGGCACAGAATTAACTTGTATCAGTTTATGTATAACATCTGTATCTGGCCAAACGCTGTTGAAAACTAGAAATTTGATTTTACTTTGTCAAACTTCTGGCCCAGGAAATATGATTTTCATGGTATATCACTGCAAAGATTTCCAGGCAATTATCCAAATGATTTTTCTGGCATAATTCATTTCAAAGTAGCAAAACATCTCACAGTACAATTTACATCCCTTTTTAAAAATGTTCAGAAAAAAACAAACCTTTGAACATTTATTTCAGTTAAGTCAATTTAAACCCTTTTCAGTGCTCCTTCTATTGAATTAGTCATATGTGCGTGTCCAAATCTGATCATTTTTATGATTGTAACATGTCTATTGGTGGTCTCAGGTTCCTTCATCAAACTAATAGTGAGTAACTGAAGTGGTATCATTGGAAACAATTGAAGGAGATTAGAAACGAAATGCATCATTTAAGACGTGTAAGAAATTGCTTTGTGAACCTATGTACTCTAATAAACTTTGCTCATCATAAAAATGTAACAAAAGGATTTAATGCAATAAATCCATTTTTTAATGTAATGAATAAATATTAAATAATGATAGAAGAAATGATTCACTCTGTTTCTTCTAAATGGGTATTTCCAAAAACTGACTGAAGCAGCCTTGTTATATACTGTCATGAGAAGAAATGAAAATGTCTAGACTAAAATATTTTTAAATGTGGTACAATGAGCAGACTTCATAAAGGCTACCCAGGGAAACACACATGGAAAAAGAATGAACTATGCTGGCAGACTACTGTGGGAAAATGTATTGCAGCGTTCCTATCACAGCTTCACCTGGCCCACAGATTAGCAAAGATATCTTCAACCACATTACTATGAATCATTCACTTTTCTCTGGCATTGAATGCATTATCTCAATCATTTGTCAGAGTAAAGAGAGGATGAGGATGAAAACGAAGAAGTGGGAGAAGCTAGCAGTGGAATGGTATTTGGATTTTTTTCAGAAAGCTGTACTTTCACATACATTGTACAAATTTTGCAGCAATAAAATTCTGTGAAAGCATCTAAATATTAATGCTAAATTCTGTACTAACAGTAGTATAGAATCATAGAAATCACAGAAAATTAGGGTTTGAAGGGATATCAGAATCTCATTTAGTCCAACCCCCTGCTCAAAGCAGGATGTGGACAACTGTGCCCAAATAGGTTCTGTCACCGGGACCAGGCACTCTGTCAGTTGGGTGCCAGTTCTTAGGGCCAGACAGCTTGGCTTCTATTCCCTCTTACTTGTGCGGCACCCCTCCAACTCACCTGCCATGTCTTGATTTTTCTAATACAAAGGAAGGATCCTTGGATGTTTACGTATGTTCTCATGAATATCTCCAAGGAGGATTATTCTGCACTGGTCCGGTCCTGTAGGGAGCAGACCAGGAAAGCCAAGGCTGCAACTGAACTCCAGCTAGCTTTGACCATCAAGGACAATAAAAAGTCCTTTTTCAGATATGTGGGGAGCCGGAGGAAAAGCAGGGGCAACATTGGACCCCTGCTGAACCAGATGGGGCAACTGACAACTGACGCCCAGGAAAAAGCCAACCTATTAAATAAGTACTTTGCATCAGTCTTTCATCAGCCCCATGGAACGCCCATGCCCGCTACAGGGCCGGGAAGTCTGGGTGAGGGTGATCCCCTGCCCTCCATTAATGCTGACTTTGTGAAGGAACATCTTGAGAAACTGGATACCTTCAAGTCAGCCGGCCCTGACAACCTTCACCCCAGGGTACTCAAGGAGCTGGCGAGCATCATAGCCCAGCCTCTAGCACGGATCTTTGAAAACTCTTGGCGCTCTGGTAGTGCCCGAAGACTGGAAGAAGGCCAATGTGGTGCCTATCTTCGGAAAGGGAGGAAAGTGGATCCAGCTAACTATAGGCCCATCAGCCTGACTTCTATCCCGGGAAAGATCTTAGAAAAGTTTATTAAGGAGGCCATCCTTAATGGACTGGCCAACGTCAACATCTTAAGAGATAGCCAGCACGGGTTTGTTGAGGGTAGGTCTTGCTTGACCAATCTCATTTCCTTCTACAAACAGGTGACCTATCACCTGGACAAGGGAGAAGAGATTGATGTCATATATCTTGACTTCAAAAAAGCCTTCGATCTGGTTTCCCATGATCGCCTCTTGGAGAAACTGGCCAATTGTCGCCTTGGGTCCTCCACGATCCACTGGCTGGAAAATTGGCTCCAGGGTCGGACCCAGAGGGTAGTAATTGATGGAAGTTACTCATCATGGTGTCCTGTGACCAGTGGGGTCCCCCAAGGCTCTGTCCTTGGACCCATACTGTTCAATATCATTAATGATGTGGACACTGGAGTCAGAAGCGGACTGGCCAAGTTCGCTGATGACACCAAACTTTGGGGCAAAGCATCCACGCCAGAAGACAGGCGGGTGATCCAGGCTGACCTGGACAAGCTCAGCAAGTGGGCGGACGAGAATCTGATGGTGTTCAACGCCAATAAATGCAAGGTTCTCCACCTTGGGGAAAAAAAACCCGCAGCATCCTTATAGGCTCGGCAGTGCTATGTTGGCTAGCACTATGGAAGAAAGAGACTTGGGGGTCATCATTGACCACAAGATGAACATGAGCCTGCAATGCAATGCTGCGGCTAGTAAAGCGACCAAAACGCTGGCTTGCATCCATAGATGCTTGTCAAGCAAATCCCGGGACGTCATTCTCCCCCTGTACTCTGCCTTAGTGAGGCTGCAGCTGGAGTACTGCATCCAGTTTTGGGCTCCACAATTCAAAAAGGATGTGGAGAAGCTTATAGATTCATAGATTCATAGATGTTAGGGTCGGAAGGGACCTCAATAGATCATCGAGTCCGACCCCTTGCATAAGCAGGAAAGAGTGCTGGGTCTAGATGACCCCAGCTAGATACTCATCTAACCTCCTCTTGAAGACCCCCAGGGTAGGGGAGAGCACCACCTCCCTTGGGAGCCCGTTCCAGACCTTGGCCACTCGAACTGTGAAGAAGTTCTTCCTAATGTCCAATCTAAATCTGCTCTCTTCTAGCTTGTAGCCATTGTTTCTTGTAACCCCCGGGGGCGCCTTGGTGAATAAATATTCACCAATTCCCTTCTGTGCCCCCGTGATGAACTTAAAGGCAGCCACAAGGTCACCTCTCAACCTTCTCTTGCGGAGGCTGAAAAGGTCCAGTTTCTCTAGTCTTTCCTCGTAGGGCTTGGTCTGCAGGCCCTTGACCATACGAGTTGCCCTTCTCTGGACCCTCTCCAGGTTATCTGCATCCTTCTTGAAGTGTGGCGCCCAGAATTGCATGCAGTACTCCAACTGCGGTCTGACCAGCGCCCGATAGAGGGGAAGTATCACCTCCTTGGACCTATTTGTCATGCATCTGCTGATGCACGATAAAGTGCCATTGGCTTTTCTGATGGCTTCGTCACACTGCCAGCTCATGTTCATCTTGGAGTCCACTAGGACTCCAAGATCCCTTTCCACCTCTGTGCCACCCAGCAGGTCATTCCCTAGGCTGTAGGTGTGCTGGACATTTTTCCTCTCTAAGTGCAGCACTTTGCATTTCTCCTTGTTGAACTGCATCCTGTTGTTTTCTGCCCACTTGTCCAACCTATCCAGGTCTGCCTGCAGCTGTTCCCTGCCCTCCAGCGTGTCCACTTCTCCCCATAGCTTTGTGTCATCTGCAAACTTGGACAGAGTACATTTCACTCCCTCGTCCAAGTCACTGATGAAGACATTAAAGAGTATCGGTCCAAGGACCAAGCCCTGCGGGACCCCACTGCCCACACCCTTCCAGGTCGAGACCGACTCGTCCACCACGATTCTTTGGGTGCGACCCTTTAGCCAATTCGCCACCCACCGGACTGTGTAGTCATCCACATCACAGCCTCTTAACTTGTTCACCAGTATGGGGTGGGTTACCGTATCGAAGGCCTTCCTGAAGTCCAAGTATACGACATCCACCCCTCCTCCTGTGTCCAGGCGTTTTGTAACCTGGTCATAGAAAGAGACTAGATTGGTCAGGCACGACCTGCCTGCCACAAACCCATGCTGGTTTCCCCTCAGCATAATTTGCCCTGCCGGGCTCTCACAAATGTGAGCCTTGATAATTTTTTCAAAGACTTTACCAAGGATGGAGGTGAGACTGACTGGCCTATAGTTGCCCGGGTCCTCCTTCCTCCCCTTTTTGAAAATGGGGACCACGTTAGCCCTTTTCCAGTCCTCCGGTACTTGGCCTGTGTGCCACGAGCGTTCGAATATTCCCGCCAGTGGCTCTGCAATGATGTCGGCCAGTGCCTTCAGCACCGTCGGATGGAGCTCATCCGGGCCTGCTGACTTAAAGGCATCCAGTTCTTCCAAGTGACTCTGCACCATCTCAGGATCTATGCATGGAAGTCTGGCGCCTTGCTGCTGCCTCTCTACAACCCCAGTGAGAGACTTGTCGTGTCCCTCACTTAGCTTGAGAGAGTCCAGAGAAGAGCCACGCACATGATCAGAGGACAGGGAAGCAGACCCTACGATGACAGGCTGAGAGCCCTGGGGCTCTTTAGCCTGGAAAAGCGCGGGCTCAGGGGTGATCTGATGGCCACCTACAAGTTTATCAGGGGTGACCACCAGTATCTTGGGGAACGTTTGTTCACCAGAGCGCCCCAAGGGATGATGAGGTCAAATGGTCACAAACTACTACAAGATCATTTCAGGCTGGACATAAGGAAGAATTTCTTTACTGTCCGAGCCCCCAAGGTCTGGAACAGCCTGCCGCCGGAGGTGGTTCAAGCGCCTTCATTGAACACCTTCAAGACGAAACTGGATGCTTATCTTGCTGGGATCCTATGACCCCAGCTGACTTCCTGCCCTTTGGGCAGGGGGCTGGACTCGATGATCTTCCGAGGTCCCTTCCAGCCCTAATATCTATGAAATCTATGAAATCTTGAGTAGCTTGTCCTTGGGGCTTTTCCTCCTCTTATCCCCCATCCATGCACCAACCAGGTCTTATATTATAGCCAGGCTGTGAGCTGTCTGGTGAAAGGATGATGCAGACAGCAGTCCACTCAATTAGCCATGTTGGTTTTCAGCTAATGGTCTCAATTAGCTAAAGAGTCCCTGGCAGGTCTGTCTTGGGTCACTACCCTGGAATCATCCTGGTTTGCATCATCCTTGGGTGACTGACCCCTTTATCAATAATATCCCAGTTGCTGGCCATCCTTACCTGAGCTCTGCACAGGGGGCCTGGGGACTTCCCCTACTTTTCCCAGCCTGGCAAGGTCAAGGTCTTTGGCTGGCCCCTAGGCCTGCTGGTAAATCATGTCCATTTTGTCCAGCTCTGATAAATTATTAGCCTGGGTTTAGTGTTTCAGCTCCTTAACACAGTTCACTGACCTGCAGTTCCCTTAACCAGTGGGGCCAGGCTAGCGTGTCTTTAATTTAAATACTAAAGATAGTCCAAAATTAAAGCAATAACATGACCCCAGGTCCCCTCCTGGAACAGACTCACAGTTGCTGCTTTGACTGTCCCTTTGAGTAAGGCGATGTCTCTTTCGGGCTTCTCCTGTGGAGTCGCTCCCTCTTCTCCATGAGGATTTGGATCCTTAGAGCTAAAGGCTCCTCTGAGCCTCTAGTTTGGCGAGCAGCCTCCAACTCTGCTCATTTTGCCCCTTCCAGGGCACGCCGCAGCCAGGTTCCATCTTCCTTCAGCCATGGTCCCAGGTCTCTCTCCCCTCTCTACTGGCATGGGGCATGCTCTTGTGATGTCCGTCCCAGGGCACTAGACAATCTGCATTTTGCATGAACTAGGAAATCGGGGTGGATGTGGTGCCTGTTCTCCGCTCCACACCACTGCCAACTCTGCAGGTAACTCCCAGTCCCCAGGAAGTTTAATAGCATCCACACCCCACTCAGGGAATCTGAGGGGGGTACCAGTTGGGGTCTCACCACCCTGGGACCACTCATCAGGGGACTCCCCACTACTACACAGAACCATCCCCACCTAGATCATCCCAGCCAAGGCTTTGTTTAGCCGGGTCTTAAAAACCAGCAAGGATGGAGAGTCCACAACCTCTCTGGGTAACCTGTTCCAGTGATTTACTACTTTCCTAGTGAGAAGGTTTTTCCTAATATCTAACCTTGATGGGTGGCTATAGATGTACAGTGAGGCTGCTTTGATGCACTGCAAATTGAGTCTGCTGGAGCGTGGTAATTACCATGCTCCAGCAGACTCTAGATTTCGATGTATCAATGTCCCTGCACTGAAAAACTGTGATAGGGTTGCTTTAACTAAAGCTTGTTCAGTAAGCTTAATAGCACCCCCACCAGCATTTTTCAGTGTGTGGACACTGATATGTGAGATTCTTCAGGTGCTTGAATTAGAGCAGCTCTCAGAACCACTCATATTAAAATGCTCCTCCCCTCCCCGCACTCCTGGAGCACATGTATAAATGCCCAAATTCTGTTGCTGCAACCTGAGACCACTGCTCCTTGTTTTGTCATCTGCCACCACTGAGAACAGTCTAGCTTCATTCTCCTTGAAACCACCCTTGATATACTTAAAGACTACTATTAAGTCCCCCCTCAGTTTTCTCTTCTCCAAACTAAACAAACCCAGTTCCCTCAGCATCTCCTCAGAAGTCATGTGTCCCAGCCCCTAACCGTTTTTGTTGCCCTCTGCTGGACTCTGTCCCATTTTTCTACATCCTTTCTGTAGGGGGGGGGGGGCAAAACTGGACACAGTACTCCAGATGTGGCCTCACCAATGTAGAATAGAGGGGAATGATCTGTTCCATTGATCTACTGGCAGCACTCTTACTAATGCAGCCCAGTATGCCGGTAGCCTTCTTCACAACAAGGACCCACTTTTGGTTCATATCCAGTTTATTGTCCACTGTAAACCCCAAGTCCTTTTCTGCAGAGCTCCTGCCTAGCCAATTAGTCTCAAGCTTGTACCAGTGCATGGAATTGCTCTGTCCTAAGTGCAGGACTTTGCACTTGTTTTTATTAAAACTCATGAGATTTCTCTTGGTTCAGTCCTCCAATTTGTCTAGGTCTCTCTGAATCCTAGTCCTACCCTCAAGGGTATCTGCTACCCCCCACAGCTTGGTGTCACCTGCAAACTTGCTAAGGGTTTACTTCATACCATCTTTCAGGTCATTGATGTGCAACCCTATTTGGCTAGGCTGTGCATGGCTTTAGAAGTCGGAATGAAAACTGAACAAGAAAGAACACCTTTTCCATTAATAAAAATGCTATGTAAAACAGCAAGACATACAAAAAATTAGAACTCTTGGTTCCAAAATGATACCTTGGAACCAAGAGTTCTAGTTTTTTGTATGACTTTTTGTCTCAGACCAAAATGGCTACCAAGTACACCCATTTGAAACAGCAAGCATTTGGCTGACTAGAAGTGCATAGAAGCATTACATTACAATTCCACCAATAGAAACCCTAAGGCCAGGTACAAAAATTCTACTTTTTGTGTAGTAGGCATGCTCTGTAGTCATAACCAAACAAATGGTCAGGGCACATAGAGTGCTGTAAAAATATCAGATCCGGCTCTCAGATAACCCTGGATGGAAGTGGTATCAGATTTTAGCACTGTAAATTAGACCACCACAATGAACATCTGTACCACATCCCATTGTGTCTCAGAGTGGGTCACATTCCACTGACATCTGCAGCATTCTTCCCAACCCCACCCCTTAGCAGGATAGCGCTCTAGCCTCAGTCAGAGCTCAACTCCTCTGCCCAAGCAACAGACCGACACCTCATTCACACAGGGGGCTATCCAAGATGTTCATTTTGTACAGTGTTGTTTTGAAGCATCTGTATCCAGATCTCAGTCTATTCGACTTGACCCATGCTTCTCTGTCAAGGTTCTGCCCAATGGGGGACTCATTTAGTGTTGGTATAAAACACTGTAGAAATAGACATCAGTCCGGATTACTCTGAATGTTCATTTCATTTCTATTCACCCCATCCCTTATCTAAATTTAGTGCAACACACAAGGCCACAAAACTCAGCCTGCCAGGCTCTACACAGGCCCAGAAACCTGGCAGTGGGGGAGTGGTTAGGGTCTGTCTTCTTATGTCACTTGTCTAATGCTCTAGAGTGCAGGGAATACATCAATGTGCATGCAAGTTGTGCAGCCTGTTATGAGTCTCTGCACATTGTTAAGTGTAATGTTGAACTTTTTAGTGCAATAATTTCTGAACCATACAGGAGCACAGTAATCTGCTGGGGTGTGTACCATTGCAAGTGCAGTGGTTTTGAGCACTTTGAAGTTGGCACCCCATGTTGTGCTGGCTAAATGTCTTAAGGCAGATACTGAAGGAGAGACTTTACTGCTGACCTTCCGAATGTGATGTTTATAGATGGAGGAATGATCTAATGTGACTGCTTGGTAAATTGTAGTATGCTCATAGGAATGTATATGGTTGCCTTGTATTTGTCTAGTCAGATATTCAGCATGCTCTTGGCTTAATGATTGTCCATGTGGAAAACTGATTACACTGATTTATTAATGTTCCCCAATGAACTTGTGCCTAGCAAACATCTCAGCTCCCCGCCCCCCACAATCTCCATGCCACTGGCCTGAAACAAAGAACAGGCATCAGGGTCTGTGTCTATGGGTCTGGAAGTGGAAGTCTTAGTGGGGATGGGATCCAAGTAGTTTGTGTGCAAGAGTGGGCGGTGTCTGGTGGATCCAGGTCCAATCAAGCAGCACCTGGATTTACCAGCTCCCTTTCTCCCTGTACACAAACAGCATGAGCCCTGCCCCTGCTTGGTCCAGAGATGCCAGACTGCACACCTCCAAAGGAACTGGAACATCCAGATCCAGAACCCAAGACCCACCGTTACCCAGATAACACCCAATCCATCAGCACCCAGATGCTGATGGATCCCATGGAGGCTCCTTGATGGGAGTTTAGTTCTTCCTAACTTGAAACAGTGGGTTTTTAATAAGTGGGTTTTTAATTGTGACAATTAAAATCTCACTGTTTCAATTTAGGGGCTTCATTGCTGTTTTAATGAGGGGCCTGATCCTTTTTTTATCTGCAACAGAGGCCGCCATCAGGCCCTGAGTGGCTCGGAGCCAGCACCCACCCACTAGCACCCCACCTGGGTGGCCCAAGGGACTGCCACCACCACAGATGGGAGGACCAGGTCCCCCTGCAGCTCAGGCACTGCCGGCAGCTCACACCCTACCTGCAGGAAAGGTCTGCT
The DNA here is from genome assembly GCF_030867095.1 of Alligator mississippiensis. Classification (NCBI taxonomy): domain Eukaryota; kingdom Metazoa; phylum Chordata; order Crocodylia; family Alligatoridae; genus Alligator; species Alligator mississippiensis. Next base: position 118,334,307 of record NC_081825.1, read on the forward strand.
GGAAAAAAATAAAATAAACACAATTGGGCCCCTTGCTGCTTTTTTTTTCCCCCTGGCGGAGCCTGCTTATAGCCAAGGGGGAAGCTGCTGACAGGCTGAGTGGTCCCTGAGCTGCAGGGGGCACAGTCCTTGCCTCTGCAGTGGTGTTGCCCCCTGGGGTCATCTGGGCAGGGTGCTAGCTGTGCAAGTGCTACCCCAGCTCGCAGGCAGCACCTGGCCCGATCCAACGGTGCACAGGGCACTGGAAGACCAGGCATGCTTGAGGAAACTTCAGCTTGGTGGGCTTCCAGCACCCCATGTACCATCACCACAACCCTCTCCAACCACCAGCATGCCCAGCTGCCATCCTGCCACCTTCCCCCACTTCCCTAGGGGCAAGCCAGCCCATTCCTGGGTGGTCTCAGACAGCAGGAAGGAAGCAAGGACAGTGCACAGGGTACTGGAAGGCTGCCAAGCCTCTCACTGCTTTTTTTTTTTTTTTTTTTGCCCTGTGGACCCTGCCTGCAGCCGGGGAGCAAGCTGCTGGAAGGCCAAGTGGCCCCTGAACTGCAGGGGGCCCTGGGGATGGATGTATCGCTGCAATTTGTTCCAATACATTGGAATGTATTTTAGTTTGCCACATAACAAAATAATTTAATTTACAATATGCTGCCACATGTGTACAGTGTGATAAAATTCAAGCACTATATGCTGCTGCACATATAAAGTGTGATGCAATTAAATTGCTAAAAAAGGGCAATTAAACCACTAAAAAGGGCAATTTTGTCATGTGTACAAGCACCCTAAGCTGCTAGCCCCCAATCTGTGAGTGCCCAAGCCTAAACCCAACCCAGAGGCATCCAACCAGATTCACCTGACCTGTGCTGGAATTGAGTCCTTCAGCTGGTGCCAGAAGGGTAAGTATCCATTGGCTTTCTGCAAAACAAACTGATAGGTTTGAAAAGACAGCAGACACACTCTGGGTCTGCTTACTGAATATCTTACAGCTGGGAGGGAGAGAAGAAGGGGTTGTTATGGGATGGGGGGATCTATACCAGTGAATCAGCCCTGACCCGTGCCCTTGACTGCTGTCAGCTGTCCCCAGGCAGCCCGGGATGCCCTCAGCAGTTCAGCCTACTTGAAGAGCACGCAGTTGGCGCCCCCATGAACATTTCTACAGTTTCCTACCAGTAGGGTTCCCAACTGAGTAAACTAAACTGGTAAACTTTGACCAGTACATTTTAAAGTTTGTACACACCCTAGGATGCTTCAGGAAGGATACAGACCTTGAAATAGAAGTATTCCAGGGAAAAATATAAGGACTTTCAAAGCTAAAAGGACTACTGGCTGTTTCTTCCAGTGCATTAATACATAATGGCCTCTATCACTGCCTTCTTTGATGGCAAAGGAAATACTCAGTAGCAGAAGGCAGTGGTCTTGAGCCACTATATAAGGATAGACTGGGAGAAGAGAGAGGTTTCTGTGTGTATGTGTCCCCGTCCTAATTATTTCTTCCATTCACCTTGCTTCATCAAACAAGAACCGTACTTCCTCAGTTGCTTGTACCTAAACAAATAAATATAGGTTAACCAAGGAAATATAGCAAAAGCAAGACAGAACAGAAGCCCAGAAAATCTGATCTGTATTAATTATTTTTTCATTCTTATTCTCTAAAGTGTCAGGGCTGCTTTTTGCAAATTTCATTATAGAACAGTATAAAACTGGAAATATATTCAAATCAGATGATCAAGGCAACAAGGGCAATGCCAATGATGGGAGCTGGTAGAGAAAGCAGCAAGATAATTCCCAAGCAAAAATGATAGAGAAGATAGTATGGGACAAGTGCTCAGGTAGAGAAAGCAGAACTGAGAGAGAAATCAGAAATAGAGCAACACCAGACAAACAACAGGTAGGTACACACAATATTTGCATTTATATTATAATGTCTACATATCTACAGTATGATGGTTTATAAAGAGCTAATCCAAAGTCCACTGAAGTCAGAGAAAAGACACCAATTGACATTAGGGGGCTCTGAAATCACACCTAATGTGAATATATCATTGAGCTTATTGCTCCAATCATTTTCCAGATTAAGTTAATGGGAAAACTCCCTTCTACTGTATTGGCCCAGTAAGGTGAATTTTATCAGATAACTTGCATTATAGGCCCAATGTTGGTATTCATTATATGTACTGAAATTATGTAGACACACAGAAAACTGGAACTTCCTAAATACTTGTTTTCTTATTGTGGCAAAAGTCATACATGAATTGCTGAAAATATGTAAAATTAGACATTATACTACGCATCTCCTATAAAATTTTGCAAGCAAGAAAACACTTAAAGTGCTGTTCAGTCACTTAAAGGGTAAAATTCATAATAATGTACCCCTTAGTACATTATTCTACAGTATTTCCTGTATTTTATGAACACAGCCCATGGGGATTAGAAGTAAAGTGCTCTCATAACATAGTACAGTATAGGAAGATTTTTCATAGTATCTTAATAATACTTCAGATTATTGACACTTGCTGTTAGGTTCTTTGTCATTGTTCAAATCTTATTATGAATTTACCTAAAGTAAAAGATATCATTCCCCAAACAGATTCATGAGCAAAAGTTGGGGATATTTTTTCTTCTTTTCGTTCTGATAAAATGATCAAAAAGAACAAAGGTCTGTCCTGAGGGTGAAGTTATGTGTTACACTTAGATCATACCAACTGTGGAATATTCCACAGTGCTAAAGATAGAACATCCTATGAGCAGTCACATATTGAGGGTCAATACCATTTCTTGACTGCACAGTTCTGACTTTCCATTAGGGGGTCTGGTGAGCAAGGCATGGCTAGAAGCCAGAGATGTTTATAGACGTGCTCTGGGAGGCCAGGGAGGGGAGGGCGCTTTAATTAGCACAGCTCCAAGAGCCCCACTAATTAAAGCACCTGGAACATCATGTGTATCAGTGAAAAAATGTATCATGCTGAAAAATGGTGGTGAGGCACTTTGAACTAAAGCTCATCAAATGAAGCCATCATTTTTCAGCCCAGGGACATGTGACACAAGAGTCAGTAATTGCCACACTCCAGCAGACTCATTTAATTCAGTCTGCTCCAACACACTCTAATTACAGTGCATCAGAACAGCCTCTGTGCATGTGTATAGGAGCCCCAGGACACTTGGGCTGTATCCCTGGTTTTGGGGGGCAAAGAAGGCTAGGAGCAGTGTATCCTGAGATGCTGGACTGTAAATGTTTATTTTGTCTCTTTGGAACAGACTGAAGTTACCCTAACACAAACTAGGTAGCACAGCCCAGAGTTAACCTTCACCTGAAATGATGCAACTTTGAGATGCTCGGAGGGCACTTAGCACAAATTAACAAGATTTAACATGCTCATATTTTAAGTGTTCTTAGTATGGTCTCAGTGTAACATGTATGTAACTTCACATGAGTCTGTGGCCGTTTGAACAAAACAGGCCCAGTTCTTCCATGCATCCGGGGGCGCACAAAGGACCAATGTGGCTAACATGTCCAGCCACATAAACAAGCACCCAACTGCACACGGACTAATTGGGGATGGCCTTTGGTATAACTCTAGGGTAACACTTGAATTGTAAAACTAAGAACATGCCTGAACCACTCTAGCACCATCTCTGCAAACCCAGAGTATTATAATATGACCTACCTTGAGTACAGATTTCTCTGAGTACCTGAAGGAGATCTGAGTTCTATTTGCTTTTAAATTATAATGTCTAAATAAATTACATGCCAGAGTGAGATATCCTTACTCATGATTATCTGTACCTTACTTCACAGCACTGCTGTTGCTTTCAGCACAACTACAACAGGTATATCCTGGAGACCAGACTTGTTTGGAAATATTTTCTTTTATCAGATAATGTCAAGTTTCTAGAAAACAAAAGATTGTGGAAATGAATTGAAAAGTTTCTCAGGTTCAGGATGGAAGTTCTGGCAATAGAGAGATACTGGGGGAGATATCCATTTCAAAATAGAGAATAGCCTTTGGTATCTATGCTTGGGTATCTTACCCGAATGTAGAAACCCTAGGTTCAAATATATGCTCTGAAACCTAGGCCTCCTAAATCCCACAAGTTATTTAGCTATCAGGCTATTGGTTATTTTGGGGTGGTTTCTTTCTTTTCTTTTTTTTCCCCTTTTTAAGAATCTAAAATGTCTGGGGACTTTTTTTTCCTCTTGTGCAGAATCAACAAGTGCTGCAATCTTAAATTTTCTATGATGGAGTATTCTTTTTGTCTATTCAACCCTTATTCAGAATTCATACGAGTATTACAGTCCTTCATTTACTTCTCTCCTGGTTTTTTCACTTGTAAAGATTCATGTTTAGATCAGCACACAAAATTTTGTATTGTGGCTTCTGTAATACTTGTGTGGCCCTTTAAGGCCACTACAATGTTGTAGCCTAAAAAACTCAGCACAAACTGGTGGTTTACTGAAGCTTCATACCACAGTTGTGAGGCTGCCCAAGCTGTTATCTCTGATAATGCTGCTAATAAAACAATATTAAATCTGTAGCTCTGTGTGTCCACGGATTTACCTTCTGTAAGACAGTGCAGCTGCTACTCTAACCTTTTTATTAACTTTCAAAGTCAGGCAGGGCAAAAAGCAAGAATGGAAAATTCCAGACATACAAACATTAGAGCACTTCAAGAGAAGTAGAGTTTTTCTAGGAGTTTTATTTTTTATTCATCAAGGGAAGAACAGTGATGAACACAACACCCATGATTATCTTTGATAAACTGAGTTACTATCACCAGTGCTTGTAGATGTTCCCTGAACAGCTAGCGAACTCTGTCACTACAGTCAGGTCACTACAATACATTTGAAATAGTAAACTGTGGGCGAGTCTACATATGCTCCTATGGCACCTTTTGGAAGTACTAAATGGCAGTGTAGTAATAGCCTGTACTGCAATATGCTAGCGGCGCATGGTTATGTTTAGCCACTATGATGCTGTAGCAATGAGCTATACCGAGGGAGTGCATTGCTACAGCGATGTAGCGGCAGTGTTACAGTTTTTGCCTATGGATGCTATGTCTCTGTAGTGCATTGCCACAGAGACGTAGCATCACATGTAGACATGCCCTGTGCCAGTGAGGCATTGCCTTGAGAAAGGGCTCTACAGAATATCCCCGTTACCCCAGAGTGGCCATACTGTCCTTCCCTATAGGAACTCTAGCTATTAATGTAGCTAGGATCCTTCCTTTCACAGATGTAATAACCCTCAAGGAGGTGTAGGTTACATGCACATGATATCTTCCTTCCCCCATTCCATATTATTCTCAGTGCATACCATGCTCTAGGTTCTCACCAGATTAAAGTGGCAGGGCTTTCAGGGAAAGCAGAAAATATTTGGCAAAACTACTCCATCAAAAATGATTACAATGTGTGTCAAAGAAGCCAGTACATAAAAATATAACAGAAGTTGTGAAAAGATGTCACAGACATAGAAAGAGATAAGAAATGATTAGCTACTTTAAAACCAAGTAAAATAAGTCAAGTTGTTTACTCCTATACCATTAGCACCCTCTCGGTTTCACTGATTTGTTGTCCTCTTCTCTTTCAAACATTCCTCCCTTATATCACTCCGGGACATTCAATCTTTTTCTCTTTATTCTACCAATTATTGCTGATTTCTGCTGATACCATATCTCTTTCTAGTGACTATTTGCTAACTAAATGACATGTCTTCCATGCAAGGCATACTAGCTACGGGAAATCCCTATAGCCATATCAGCATAGTGCTACGCCCAAGCTAATTTACTCTATGTCACAACTATACTGCTTCCAGTAACTCAGCTAATATTGTTTAGAGAATTGCACCATGTAGACTTACCCTCAGTCCAGCACAGGTGCATTCATTAGCTTATAGAGTTTTCTCTCATTATGTTTTCATTTCTTCAGTGTTTGGATCCAACTGACTAGGAGTTGTCTTTTTTTATTTGCATTTATTTAAACTAAAGTAACACCTGCAAATTCCTACAAATTCTCATTCCAAACCATATGGGTCAGATCCCCAGTTGGTGTAAATTATTATGGCTCAATTGGTTTCCTGGAGCTGCACCAATTAACACCCAGATGAAAATGTGTCTAAGTGTCTCCCTTAGCTTCCAACCTGGAATTGGATAATTAGATTTAGAGCACAAAGTTTGGCTGAAATTTTCAATGCTTTTCACTAAGAAAATAAAAATGTATTAGGTATTTCTTTATGAAGCCCTAAGCTAATATTGACCTGATTACCAAAAATTCTCTCTCTCTCCAACTCGTTTTTTTTTAGGGATACCAGGATGAAGTAATTCTCATACAAGCTGCAGTCTTTGTATTCCTTTGATCTCTTTTTTTGGCTTCCATATGGCACAAATGTTTTTCAAAGATAGATGGTGTAAAGTCTAAACCTTACATTATCAGAAGTTGGAAAAATCATCTGGACCTAAAGGGCTATACAAGAACTAAGGCAAACAAATATACAGAAATTATTAGTTAGTTTCCGCTTCAGAACATAATGAGGTCTGAATTATCTTTGACATACGACAGGCATTTGTATGAGTTAGCCCCATCTCTAATTTCTATAAGGGTCTTTTTCAGGTGGTCTTTAAAACTGCCATTACAGTTTTTCACGTGGTCTTTTCTGTGCTGATTTCTGTGCCATCTTTTCTCACAAAATCTTAATCTCAGAGGCTGAATTAAAAATACAGCCCTATTCTATCAGCAAGCTTAATTTGATCCATTTCACTGAACAAAGGATACAATGGATATAACAGACCAAAAGCACCTCCTTTGAAATGAGAGAAGAAATTGCCCCATGTCATTTAGAATCTGAGACTGAATTCATGAGAATATTTACTGTGCTTCCAGTGAATTTATTTTGTTTGTTTGACTAAGGCATTTCCTACAGTATTTCTACACATCTCTAGGATTCCTAGCTAGAATGGCATTGTTGTCTTAATGACCTGCTACTAAAACTTTCTTTTCAAAGAAGCTAAGTAGGTAAAATTAATTTCTGTTGTTTTTTTCTTTAAAAAATTATTAAAGTATGCCCTGAGGCTCTGTATACCCTTTCAGCCACTGATTTGCATGATGTACTGTTGGTGGAATGTTGTGGTCATCTCATTTTTTTGATTAAATGGCTTCTCCTTGATGTGTAATTAATGAGTCATTTGCCTGTTGTTTCAGTGTTTTGGATTATTCATTTTCCTCAATTTTTTTCATACACATTTCTGTTTTTTATGAACACAAGAGGAAAACCAGTATTAAATGCCAAATTAAATCAAACCAATAGATGTGTTTATTTGGCCTGATTTCCCCTGCTTCCCCTCCCCACTATGTCTCACACAACTGTTAAATAAGCTCCTATTGAGACAATACGGGAGTATGTCTCTGAGATCCGGGTCTTTTATTTCAAATTGGGTTTTGTTTATAACTTTTTGTCCAGATATTTACTAGTATAAATCTATAAATCTGAGCTGGGAAAAACAGTTAAATTGTTACAAAGAAGCTATGCTGATTTACACCAACTGAAACTCTGGTCTCTTAAGTATATATATATATTAAACATGTATTTCCTTCAGTCTCCTCTATCAGTTACCTATTTCCAAATACTTATGTATCCATTTCATTGCCCCCCTCACATTCAGAACTCTAGCCTGGATTATTATTTAACCACACTGTATTCAGAAGAGACTATAGGTTATGTGGGCCAAGAATCTTCCTTCATAAAGTTACATTTCTACTAGTCTCTACAAACTACACGTTCACTGTCATGTTTGCTGAAAAAGTTGCTTTTGGGAATATTTTGTAGTTTTTTGCTAGTTTTCAAGTGTTTCTGCAAATGCTTATAACTTTTCTTTCAAATCCCTCCTAAATTTGACTGCATTGAATTTTGGCATATTCAGGATAAACAGAGACAACCAGAAAAACTCCTTCAGAGGCTGTCCATTTCTGTCCTGCAGAGCTTATTTTATCCCAGATCTTGATTATTTTCCCTTAATTTGCCTGATAGTGGGAAGGGCAGCTAGTAGTTACCTCACAGATGTGGGAACCAGAGAATTCATAAATTCATAAAACTAAAAGGGTCCATAATGGCCATCTAGTATGACCTCCTCACAGCAGCAACCATAACTCCTCACCCTATAATTCCTTTACTCCTTCCACCCTTTAATTCCTCATTACTTCTGTTTGAATTACAGCATATATCATAGGATCATAAAAAATTAGGGCTGGAAGGAACTGCACAAGGTCATCTACTCCAGCCCCCTAATCAAGGCAGGATCATCCCCAGCTAAACTATCCCAGCCAAGCTTCTGTCTAATCTGTTCTTGAACATTTCCAAGAATGGAGACTCCACAACTTCTCTAGATAGCCCACTCCAATACTTCACCACCCTCATAGTCAAAAAGTTCCTTCTAATCTCAAACTTAAATTTCCCCTGCTGGAACTTGAGTCCATTGCTCTAAGTACTGTTTCCTACAGCCACAGAGAAAAGCCCATTTTCCTCCTCTCTATAATCACCCTTCAACATTTAAAGACTGTCATCAAATGGCCCCTTCAGCCTTCTCTTCCTCAGGCTAAATAACCCTGGTTTTTTCCACCTTTCCAGGCCCCAAATAATTGATATCTACTCTTGTGATATCCACTCTTGATTTCAAGATTCCAAGCATTAAAAAATCCACCACAGCCCTAGGTAAGACAGTCTCTTGATATCATTCAAAGAGAGGCCTATTTCCAACTGTGTGAGATTTTTGGTAAATCCCTTTAGCCATCCTCCTGAGGGTTCCCTACATATCAAATGGGGGTAAATACAATTTACATTCTTCTCCCTTGAACCCAAAATATACTAAAAACCATTTTGATGATCAGAAACAAAATATTGCGGCAAATAATGCATTGTTTCTAAAGATGATATGGAGAGACTACAATAGGAAGATGCTGAAATGGTTCACAAATTAACCCAGGTATTTCCTATCTGCTGCAAGAAGTAATCACATCCAAATTTCTTGTGGGGTGAGTACTCTCTTGAGCCTAAATACCTCTTTGTTCATTTAATCATGAAATCTCATAGATTCATAGATTATTTGGTCCATGAATGCCACGTCCCCCCAAAGGAGGGGGGCACAGCAAGGTCCAACAGGCAGCAGCATTGCTGTCAGCATTGGGAGCGTGGTGTCGGCAAGTGGTGAGCTCCTGCAGGCAGCTGAGGCACTGTCAGTGGGGGCAGGGGGTGGCGAGCACTGACCGGCAGTCAGTGACCACCCACAGACACCGCCGGCAGTGGCGGCCAGCGGTGACTGGGGACTGCCCGCAGATGCTGCTGCTGGTGTTAGCGGTGGGGGGCGGGGGGTGAGCAGTGACCTCTCAAAGGCACCATCGGCAGGGCCTTTTTGCAGGGGATGCACCATCAAGCTCAGGGGGTGCACATGCACCCGTGCGCACTCCCTATGCATCACCAATGTTTGGGTTAGAAGGGACCTCGGTAGCTCATCCAGTCCGACCTCCTGCCCTGGGGAGGAAAGAGAGCTAGGGATAGATGACCCCAGCCAGGTGGGATCTCAGGCTTTCTATTTTCCTATAATCATATCAGCTGAGGTCCCTCTTTTCTTATTTTCCTTTTTTTAAATTCAGAGTTAAAAAAAATCAGAGTTAACAGAGGTTAATAAAAACATGCTGTTTAGGAAACCAAAGCTGAACAAGTGTCTTACCAAACTCATTTAATAAAAACTGACATTTCATTTTCCCATCAGCTGGCTGCTGACTGTTCTCTGTAGGCAAGAATGGTTTGGAGGGGCTTTCTGCAATTGGAGTGCAATAATACAATCTTCATCTTATTGCTGCACTTTTCTTGTCAATCTTCTCCACTATAAAGAACCACAAATGACAGTAGCCAAAATGTATAGCTAGGAAACTTTGGGGTTCTCTTCTTCAGACTAACTATGATGACTTGACACATTCACCTAAAGTCTGCTTCCAAATAAATCAAATAGCTTATCAATACTCAACAACCTCCTAAGAGACTGTTATAATTAATTACTGCTTATGAAACATTTTGAGATGAAGTTTTGCCTTATAGCTGAGCTTCTGAAGATGTTTCAGTTCCTGGATCTGTCCCAGACTTCCTGTGACAATTTTGGCAAGTCAGTAACCACTCTGTGCCTCAACCTCTATCTTTAAAAGGAAAATAAAACCATTTATGCACAGTTTACAGATGCGAAAACAGAGACACAGAAGGGTTTCCCACCACAGAGAGCCTTCTCCACAACCTGAATGGAAGTAAAGAGTTTTTTATTCCTGGCATCATACTCAGTTCACTTGCATGTCATAGATCTCTTAAAAACAGGCTTGAAAAAACATACCCCCAATTATTATATTACTGGCTGAGTAAATAGTAATCAAGAGTAAAGGCTACCTTCAGCTTAGAAGGAAAAGTGAAGCCACACTGCCCTTGGTGGAGTTATTGAAGACACTGCCTTCTCAACACAAATCAAGGCTCTCCTGTGCAAGAAAAGGGTACAAATTGCACCACCTCCGGTGTGTCTACATGAGACATTTACTATGCAGTTAACTAATTAGCTGTACAATAAATGTTTCAGCATCTAGCATGCTCGCCTACTAGGCTGGAGTAAGCTAATTTACACTGCAGAAGGATTTGCAATAACAAGTACTATCCTGCTGCTGAGTAAAAAACTCCACAGTAGTGCACATGTAGATGCTGGAGGGTCTGGTTGGGGCATGAGGATGCCTCAATGCGGGGGTTGCCTGATTCCTAGACCAGTGCCGAAGCACCCTCACACCCCAGGCAGCCCGTCAACAGCCAGGGAGAGCAGCCCCAGGCTGACCCCTGGAGCAACCTGCCAGCATGCTGTGATCCCAGGCACACATGTCAATGCGTGCCTGGCAACAATAAGTTCTGTAGCTTATTGCTGCACATTAATAGGCATGTGTAGACACACCCCTCATGGATCAACCAGGCAGTTCAAGCATATCCCCACACTTTCAGTCTGCACTTTGCCTCCCCACATCTGTTTCTGGTCAGTGCACAGAAATCACAGAAGGCATAAGAAGATTCCTTGGGTATCCAGACACTTTCTGACCCTGCCTGGGAATGTTTTTTTATAAATATTTTGTAAAACAGAATGATGGCATTTAGTTGTGCAGCTAGGGGCACTTAACACATGTCATTTTAAGACAGGAGCTTCCTCCTGTGTAAATGGGAGTGCTCCGAGTAAGAGGTTTCAAGGCTGAAGTCAAATTTATTTAATCTCTAGCTACTGAAAAATCTCGTTCTGTATTGACTACTCCCTTTAAGTTTCTATTGGAAGTGGTTCTGGAGCTTAACAAATCTGTCTGGCAGTGTTGATGTGGCTGCTATAGTAACTCATGGGTATTTATCTATGGTTTTGACATATTTGTAGTTTCCCCAGTTAGAGGATCATTTGTTGCAGCTGCATTCGGTGAAGAGTCTGTGCAGAGGTAAATTCTCAGTTACTAATATGTTAGGTTAGAAGAAAAAAACCCCCACTTGTCATAATTTTCTAGACTTTCCCACAGCTGCTGATGGTCAAAATCAAATGTGAAAATCTTGAAAGTCAGTTTTAAATCTTTGTGTGCTGAAGTTTGACCAGTGCATAAAGACTTTTGTGCTTAAGTGCTAATGTCCTGGAGCACAGCTGCTGCCATCTTCTGCTGACCCAGTTGTCCTTGGGGATCCCAGCTGACTGACAGTAATCCAGGGAGTCAGCTAGTAGTCTTTGAAGTCTGGGCTCAAGATCCTTAGTCTCTGAGCCCAGACTTCAAAGACTGTTGGCTGGCTTCCCTGATGATACAAACTGCTGATTATCCTGGGGTTTCTGTTGTTCCTCATGATCTTCAGGCACTTTGGGGTTCTACTACATTTGTTTTCTTTATTTTGAACCACATTTGGTTGAATGTGCAAAGGTAAATCGTGCTCTCTTCTACCCACCCCTGATATCAGTAGCATTACTAGGGATTTTCATTGTGTAGCGGAGAACAGATTTTCACAGCCAATCACTTTGATTTTAAATGATACAAGAATGGAGGAAGGAGAGAATGACTTGAAATGCCTATGTTAGGGCCTTATTACACTTCACACTGAGCTGCACAAATGTTGATCGGTGCTAGTTCTAGCTTGAGTTTGGAACAGTCACACTTCAGGCTAGCAGGGACCTGGAGGACTAATACCACCAGGGGTCTCCTCTTATCCCTCAGGGTTCCTAAGTGCCCCCCTCCACCTCCAGGCATTACTTACTTGTGACTACCTGCACTGTCTGTCCCAGGGGAACAGGCAGGGAAGGGTTAACCTGCCTGCCCTGCAGCCACTTCTGCTGGGCTGCTGTTCTTCTAACCCTTTCCTGCCTGGTCCCCTGGGACAAGCAGTGCAGGAAACCACAAGTAAGTGGATGACAAGGGCAGGGGGGCAGTGAGTGGAGATCTGGGGAGCTGGGGACAGTGGGAGGGAGGGCAGTGAGCCCAGTTTGAACCAGTGGGGGAGGAAGGGTGGGAAAGGTGTATACACTAAGATCTAGAAGTCAAGCCTGGATGGTGTACAGATGCCGTGCTGTAGAGCTGAATCACATTCACATGGGCTGTCTGAGGAAACTGATGAGGATAAGATGGCAAGACAAGGTCCAGACACTGAGGTTCTCTCACAGGCAGGCATTCCAGGCATTCCAGATTGACCCACATCACCAGGATGTCAGATGAGCGACTGCCAAAGAAGATCTTCTATGGTGAGCTAAAGGAGGGAAAGCGCTCTCACAGAGTCCAGAAGAAATGTTTCAAGGACTCCTAGTCCGTCCTTGAATTGTTTCAACATTGACCTGAAGTCTTGAGTAAATCTCACTCAGGATCGTTCCACCTGGTGAAGTCTCATCCATGCTGGAACTACAGTCTATGTGCAGAAGAGAACTGCTGAGGCAGAGCAGAACTGCAAACAGCATACATCTCGCAACAGCAGCTCGTCTGCTGTTGATCAAGCAACCCAAAGCGGCATGTCTTGCTCAGCATGCCACAGACGGTTCAAAGCACAAATTGGCCTGGTCAGCCACTCATGTGCTCACAGAAACCAAACCAACCAATCTGGTCTGCCTCCCCCACAGTGATATCATGGTCATCTTTGAATTCAAAGGATGAACAACAACATATGCTAAGGTCTAGCTTAGAGTGGCTGCACCTTAGTGTAACACAAGCTGGGTAGCACAGATCAGAAAAAAATCCTGCCCTGGGATGCATACAGACAAGCGTGCATGTGTCTCTTGCAGCATCTCAAACCAGTTTGAGATGCTGCAAGAGGAATGCTAACTATGAAAAAATGTTCCCTGCACTACATATTTGCAGCAAAGTGTATATGTGGGGTTTGAGCTAATAAAAGTACTGAATAGAATAACACTACTGTTCCTATATTATCAAAAAATAACAAAATATGATTGTGTGGTGAGTTTGTGAAATAAGAGCTTTTTGTGCTAACAGCAGTTGATGTATAACAACGTTCCCTCTTCAACTGTTTGAATACACTCAACTTTCTGCCTCATCCCATTGAACGTAATGGAGATCCAATTTTTTCCATCATTATACACCTTAATTAAGAAAAGCCTAAATTGTGCATTCATGAGAATAAAAACAATCTTGATGGAATCCATGGGAATGAGATGTCATGTGATTACCAATATTTGAGGCAAAAGCACATATATAAATATGTGTATAATTTCAGTCACAGCCTAAAAACAGTACAGTAATTGCTTACTGTTCAGAGAAAAGCCATACCCCAAGAGAATGCAAACTAAGAATAGTTGAAGGATACAATGGTTTCTCTATAGTTTAAAGGAGCAGGAGAACATATCTGCAACTATAAACCGGCTCCTTTTTAAGAACACTGACAGTGCACCTAATCCTATTTCATTTATCAAGTGCCTAATTCAGTGATTCTCAATTGGGATTGTCCAGCACACTGAGATGCCATGCCCCTGGCCCTTATGTAAGGAGATAAATAAAGGCTCTCCTCCATCACACCCTGCACTTGCCCCAGCTACCCCAAAAGTGCCTATGGCTGAGTCTCTAGTGGGGTTTCCCCTGCTTGCTACTGCCTTTCCCTGCCCTTCCTCTCCCCCAGGCAGCCCCTATGCTGGCTGCCCCACATTCTCAGCAATGCAATCTGCAGTGAGTTTACAGGTGTGAATTCATGGACAGAGCCACATTTTGCAGCCTGGCTTGTCCCATCTGCTCTTTCCACTCTTATTGGACTGTTGGGAGGGGCCATAGGGGCAGTTGCTTATGTGTGTGACGCCACAGGAGCAGCCTCAGTGTGGGGGGCTGCTGTTGCTCTCTGAGGTATAAACCAGGAGTGGGGAGAAGGCAGACAGTAAAAAGAGCAGGGCACAGCAGGGTGAGATCCTTCCCCACACTGCCCAGAAGCGGTACCAGCTAGATCAGTGATATTCAACTATGTTGAGGTATTATGAGACATTGCTGCAAGGCTCCCTCCATATCTTTTCTGAATTTAGATTTAGATCAGTAGGACAAAGTTCAGAAAAGTTATGGACAGGATCCTTGATGCTAAAAAGGTCTAAATGGATATAAGTCCATCCTGCTCAAGTCCCTGAAAATTGTTAACATGACAAAAATCAGAATATTCCAGCAACTTAGCCTGAACACTAACTCACAATAAGCAGCAAGGAGAAGAAGGACTCCTATTACTTACTGCATTACCTGTTTACTGGGAATTCAAGCAGGATGCAATAGAATCACACTTAAGTGCCTAATAGATGGATTAGGACCTGTCCCAATGTCTTTAGGTTCATTAGTCCAGTGCTACTATAAATCAATATTAACGAAGAAAAAGAAAGCACTAGTTGTTGCTTTCAAACACAGTTAATTTCCACTTTGAGTAGAGGGGGAGCAACTGAATCTTTACTAGAAGCAGCTGTCTCCTTACCAAGAGCAAGAGACTTTGGAATCCCCAATCTCCTAAAGATCTGTAGTTAGCCCTACTATTTTTCTTACTTTTTATGAGCATAACAATGAGGGAGGGTGATGTGGCTGGCAAGACAGGATGAATTCCTTTTTCATTAAGTCCTGCTTAACTGAGTCATTGAATGCTGTTTCAGGGTAAACCAACAACAAGTGTGCTATTTAGACACAGCTCTTTCTCAGCAGAGTTCTTCAGATTACAGAGGCACCTCAATCATCCTTTCACTTGAGTCAAAACAACAGTACTGTTTCTCTTCAGTCTCCTTTGTTGGGCGAAATGCCATCTCTGAAAATAATAGTTATGAACACATGTAAGGCAAAGAGAACAGGATGGGTTTCAATATGGACAAGTGCAAGGTGCTACACCTGGGGAGAAAGAACTAGCAGCATACCTACAGGCTGGAGAACTCCCTTCTCGTCAGCACAGAGGCAGAAAAGGATCTTGGAGTCATTGATTCCAAAATGAACATGGGCCGAAAGTGTGGGGACGTGGTCAGAAAGGCCAACCGCACCTTGTCATGCATCCACAGCTGCATCACGAGCGGGTCCAATGAGGTGATCCTCCCCCTCTATGCAACACTGGTCAAGCCACAGTTGGAGTACTGCGTCCAGTTCTGGGCATCGCACTTCAGGAGGGATGTGGCCAGCATCGAGAGGGTCCAGAGGAGGGCCACTCGCATGATCAGGGGGCAGCAAGGCAGGCCCTATGAGCAGAGGCTATGGGACCTGAATCTGTTCAGCCTCCACAAGTTAAGATTGAAAGAGGATCTGGTGACTGTCTATAAACTGGCCAAGGGGGACCAGCAGGCAATGGGAGAGTCCCTGTTCCCCCGAGCGCTACCGGGGGTAACAAGGAATAACGGCCATAAGTTGACTGAGAGTAGATTCAGGCAAGATATCAGAAGGCACTACTTCACAGTCAGGATCTGGAACCAACTTCCAAGGGAAGTGCTGCTCGCTCCTACCCTGGGGGTATTCAAAAGGAGGCTGGATAATCACCTAGACAGGGCCGTTTGACCCCAGCATCCTTTCCTGCCCATGGCAGGGGGTCAGACTTCATGATCTACTTAGGTCCCTTCTGACCCTACCAACTATGAAACTATGAAAGTCTGAGAAATTGGGCTTTGATGCAGAAGGGCTTCTGCAGTGATAGAACGAAGAAATCCTGGTGCCTTCTACAGCAGTCCCAGGATTGCATTTGGCTTTCCAGGTTTTCTCTTCACTCACACTCCTGTGTCACAACAGGCTGGTGAATCCACATACCAGCACAGTCCTCAGATACACCCTTCTCTTCTCCCCTGTCCTTCCTTGCCCCCGCTCTTTCATTAAAAGCATAGCTATACAGTTGCTACAAAGTATAACCCCCATTTCTCCTTGTCCTGTCATCTGTTACCACTGAGAACAGTCTAGTTCTATTCTCATTGTAACCCCCCTTCAGGTAGTTGAAGGCTGCTATTAAATCCCTCCTCAGACTTCTCTTCTCTAAACTAAGTAAGTCCAGTTCCCCCAGCCTCTCCTCAAAAGTCACGTGTGCCAGCCCCCTAACCATTTTCATTGCCTTCCACTGGGCTTTCTCCAACTTGTCCAGATCCTTTCTGTAGTGGGAATGCGGGGGAGGGGGAAAACTGGATACAGTACTCCAAATGGTAGCCTTATAAGTGTAGAATAGAGGGGAATAATTATTTTCCTCTATCTGCTGGCAATGTTCCTACTAATGCAGCCCCAGTCTCCTTGGCAACAAAGGCACAATCTTGACTCATATCCATCTGATTGTCCACTGTAACCCCCAGGTCCTTCTCTGCAGAGCTGCTGCTTAGCCAGTTGGTCCCCAGCCTGTATCAGTGCATGGGATGCTTTCCTTCTAAGTGCAGGATTTTGTACTTTTCCTAGTTGAACCTCATGAGATTTCTTTTGGCCCAATCCCCCAATTTGCCTAGGTCATGCTGAATCCTAGCTCTACCCTCCAGCATATCTGCTCTGCTACTCCCTCCAGCTTGGTGTCATCAACGAACTTGCTGAGGGCACACTCCATCCCATCTTCCAAATCGTTAATGAAGATCTTGAACAAAACTGGCCCCAGGACTCACCCCTGGGGCCATCCACTTGATACTGGCTACCAACTAGACATCAAGCCATTGATCACTACCCATTGAGCTTGACAATCAAGCTGCAGCCTCCATAGCACCAAACCAGGACCTGAGTGGAAACCTTGAAGGTCCTTCCTGGACAGGCTCCTCACAGGTACAAGCAGAGGAAGGGTAGGAAGTGTCAGTGTCTCTGGAATTACAATGTCCTCCAGCCATATCTCTGGGTCTTCTAATCTGCTGCATCTACCCTCCTTATTCTCTTTCCTTCCCTAACAAGCTCCTTTGTAGCTGACTTTTTTTGTAGTTCCTTGATCCTGATGAGTTCCCTGTTTCCCTGCAAACCTCTTTCTTCTCAGCCAGTTTACAGTGAAGGTATGTGAGACAGAATTTCCAAGCAAAATCTCTAGCAAACTCCCCTTTACTCTGGACTCTAGTTAAACAAGGGGTTTAAGTGTTGGTCTAGCTGCTGAGTTTTAGCTGCTTAAAATAAAACTGTGTACATTAGCAACCCACCAAACAACCCTCAACAAGCCAAACACACAAGCAACCCTGATTCACTTACCTACCCAGAGCAGGATCTGGTGCCTTGTTCCTCTTTCCCTTCCTCCTCTTGCTTCCAATGAACTGCGTGCAAACTGCCCTGTTTGCTCTCCTTGTTCCCTGCTCCTCTGGTTGCTTGGAGTGTCTCCTTACGTACCTCTCCTGGATATGGATAATAACACACAATAAAACTAGTGGGACTAGTATAATACTGATAACTACTTTTCAGTCAGACTAGACCAGGAAAAATCATGTCCAGATTGCAATTAAAACTTTTTAGGACCAAGACCTGAACCATGTTCACTAACTCAGTTCTCTACTATGAGAAAGATTAATTATGGTAGAGAAAAGGATAATCCCCAAAAGAAAAACTGGGGAGAAAGGACTAACCAGTTACTGATCCTCCAGAAATGGGAAGAAAAATGCAAGCTTCTTAAATGGACCCTCATAAGACTAGCCAGAGATTGTTGCACCATTTGGCTTTGATCAGAAAAAACAAACAAACAAACTGCCCATGGATTAAGAATATTTGGAGGATAGGAAAGATGAGGTCTTGACATTTCACAATTTCCCACATATATTTCATAAAACATCAGGGTTTTTTTAAGTTTTGATTTTTGTACAAGCTTCATGGAAGACATTTTCCCCAGTGAATTAATTTCTCTTTTCAGTGTTCAGGTATTCTAGTCGTATGCAATTTTCTTCAAATTGTATAGTAAGGTTGCAATTACAGATATTTTAACAAAGAGTTAATGAATAATAGATGTTTTAAGTATGTTGTGGATATGAGCAGGATAGGTTATAAATGGCTATAAGTCTACAAATAAGTGCCATAATCATAAACAACATATTCATCAACAATAAATTCACCATTTACATTGATACATGTCTGATCATGTATTAAGCCTTTATAAATTGTATACTAATATGTCTTCAATATAAATTTTTAATACTACTACTTTAGTAACTGTGGCTATAACAAACTAGATCATGGGTCTGAAATCTTTTGCTGCCATGGGCTGCTGCTTGCAACTGGTAACATTGCTTCATGCTGCAGATTTCCATCCCCTAGTATGCCCAAACTGCCTGTGCTTACCCTTGCTGCCAATTCAAGTGGACAATGGTGATGGAAAGGGCTGCAGGTCAAAGGTTGCCAGCCAATGAATTAAATAATTACTTATAAGACTGGCAGAAAAAGACCCATTATGCAAACTACCTACAGGAGATAATAGCAAAAGAAGAAGCCTTTTGAGATCCTTAGATGGAAGGTACCATGACAACATGAACCATTTATTTTGTTCTCATTTCCAGTAAATGTGGAAGGGATGATCCAAAACAGAAGAAAAAAAGACAAGAAAAACTAATCCAGAGGAAAATGTCTGAAGTCCATTAGACCTGCATGCCGGTGGATTGCTCAGGGTAGGGATGGGGGGAGCAACATTCCTGAGTTGGGAATCTTTCATATGTGAAAACCCTGCAATCTACCCTGCAGGGTTTTAATGCAGAAACCAATTTAAAGTACCATGACTGAATAGGGGGTAAGAGGTTTTACCTCAAATAACAGCCCAGACATACAAGGATTTAATGATAATCATCAACAGCTTGAATTGCACCTGGATGAGAACAGGAAACCAGTGTAGAAACTAGAAGACAGGCATGATATGCTCATATAGAAGCTTGTCTCATACAAAAGATTGGAGTTCTCTGAAATAGCTGGAAATTCTCTTAAATTAGGGCCTGGTCTGGACATGATAGGCATGGATAATCATATTACTCTGTATTATAAGTGATGTAGGCAATGGAAGGTATTACTGCTTATTTGCTGCTACTTGAGATTTCAAGGGCAGAGATACATTTAAAAACTAGCCAAGGCTGAAAAACATTGCATCTTAAGTGAGCTTACAGCACAAGAAGGATAAAAACCTCTGAGATGAGCCCACCATAGCCCATTCCAATGCTTTTTTGATAATGTAAATATAACACTTATAGTGACTTCTTGTCCATGACTACACGTATCTTTGTATGCACCATAACAGATACGATCAAAAAACACGCATGATCTCTACTTGTGTTGTTACTGCGTTTTGGGTTTTGTTTCTACAAGATGTGTTATATAAAATTCTTAAAACATAATCCACACACACGGAATGAAATAAAACATAATAATAATTAAAAAGTAATGATAGAAAAAATGAATCTCTGAAACTATGCTTAAATGAAAAGCAAGTGAAAGAACACAATATCTAATCTTCTACTCAAAATAGCTAATCTAGCTACAGTCTGTAACATTATAGAAACAAAATCAGCCATATGCTAAGACAGGTCTCAGGACCAACAGGGATAAACCAAATTCTGTGTATGTTGAGTCACATAGAGCTCTTTCTCTTCTATACCCTTATCTTGGTTATACACTAAAAACCAAATTCAAGTCTGAAATAAGTAGGCACATTTCCACTGAATTCAACAGAAGTGCCAGACCAGGAATTAACCCCAAGAGAATAACAAGAGTATAGAATCTGCTTTCAATGAACAGAACATATGGAGTTGAAAGTTATCATCAAATTAATGTCACTACTTCCCATAGTGATATCACATATACATTAAACAGAAAGAGTAGCAGCATGGAAGTCTGTGTGATAGAGGTTCTACAAAAGTTGCTTAATTGTAATGTACATAAAACAAACAAAATTCTCTTCCTACTTGTCATTTATATTGGTTATGTTCTGAAGTAGTCCATTCAGTCATGTCCTTACTATAACGGTGTATCCCAGCCTTGACAAAACAGATCACATCCCACCTACACATTCCCATATCATACTCTCCAAACCTAGCAATGGCCAATAACGATTTTCTGTGGCATCTCTCTCCAACCACGCACAAGAACCCTATTCATGGCGTGCTTGAGAGTGGCCAGAAAGAGTCACCCTTGGGGATCTTCACAAGCAAATAACCAGGTTTCGAAAATGTGTGCAGGAACTGTTGGATAACCCATGCTGTGCACCCTCCCAGGGCACACTGGTAGCACAGTGTAGACAAGCCCTTAGTTAATGTAGGCAGGTCTCTGGGAAGGGTGCAGTGGTATAGTTGCTGACCCCCTTTGATTCCTGCTCCACCCAAAGTTTAAAACCAACTGCCTACAGTGGCAGCAGCATTTCTGTTCAGGCAGCAGTGGAGGAGTCATTTAACTTTACGACTCACTAAAATCTACCTGATTCTTTCTAAACTCTTCATTCCACACGTGTTAATGACCCTTTCTTCGTCTTTTTTTAATGGTCTTAATGTTGCACTAATTATTTCTTAGTGAAATTTCTTTTCTTAGAAATAATTTCTAGAAATTATTTCTTCTGCAATTCTGCTGTCTTCTAGCTTCTCCTGGTAATGTAGCAGCTCCTATTACCCAGCCCTGCAGGCTGTTTTGAGGCATTTTTCCATGTGCTCTGGAAGTGACGGGCTGGTTCTTTATTTAGAGTGGCTCTAACAGCTGCTCTAACTAAAGCACACACAGCATCGCGTGCATCAGGACCCTCACACTTCAAAACAGTGGCAGGGGTGCTTTTAACTAAAACTCATAGAACAAGCTTTAGTTAAAGCACCCCTGCCACCATCTTGAAACTCAGGGACACTGATACATGAGACACAGAAGCTGGCTGGAGCATGTTAATTAGCATGCTGCAGCAGACTCTATTAATCAACTCTGCTGTGATGCACTATAATTACAACGCATCAAAGCAGCCTCCCCGCATATATACAGACACACCTTAGATAAAACCATTAACCCATGTGTGGAAACATTAACTCAGATGTGGAAATAATCCAGTGAAGCACTGGATACACTGTCAAGATGGTCAAGAAGGCTTGCTTTTGTTGTATGAATCTGAACGAGATATACATTTAACTCTACAGAACTAAATCTTTTGAGTATGTTTTGGCTAGTTTGTTGTGTTTTTTAATACATAATGCATAATAAAGCAAATGAATGCACATTCAAAGTTATATTTTATATTCAATCTCAAATTTAAAAAGTTAGCCCTAGGCTCCTAGCATATTGGTAAAGCTTTTAGTTTGTTTTTTTTACCTGGAGAAAAATATGTGTTGCATTATATATGATGATGCACCACACCATCTGTACCCACTTTTCAAAAGCCTAGATCTGCCTATGAATGTAGGTATCTGATTACTAGCATGACCCACAGATTCAGTTCCTCACAAGATCAGCATACCCCTTCATTCTATATAATCAGATATATCAGGTATTTTTCTGTTCATAACATGTCTTGTGGCTTAAACCTGAAACATTGTCTTATCTACACCATGTGGACAGCAGATGTCTGCAGAAGCAGAGTAGGTGTCTGATGTAGAAACCACGTGTCCTTCACTAAAATTTCATGTCCCTATGCTTTCTTGCAGGAAGGCAAGCACCAGCTGTCAGTAGGATGACTGGCATAACATAAATATAATCAAGCTGACTGTTTACACCAGCAGCTGAGGTGTATTAGCCATGAACTTGCTATGTCTTTTTACATCGGTATGCAATGTACCTTTAAATCTTAAAGAACTCTGCAGTAATCTCTAAAGGATCCTGCTATCTGCAATCAAGCAACTCTTTTTGAGGGACTGAGCTACAACAGCTTATAAAGGAAAAAAAAAACATGCATTGTGGTCTCTCACATAAACTTGACTTTTGTTCTTTTTTTCTTGCCATGTTCCACTCCAAGTGAATTTTATTGGTGAATTAAGGAAGCAGGATTTTTGTCTTTATATAGAAAACACAGCATTGCAAGCAAATCATTGTAAAGGAATGCGCAGGGAAGAAAAGCTGTGCCTTGCCAACTTCAATAAATCCAAACTGAAGTAAACATAAAAATCAATTGAAGGTACAGTACATGCATTCCTCATAGAAAATGGAGACACAAACAAAATCACCATAACTATTCTACCTGCAGTGTTCATGGTTGGCTGCTTAGAGCTTCACTGCCACATTTCTGTCATAGAGTTATGATGCAGATCAAAATCCATCCAGAGTCCATGGCTCCTTTCTATGCCCTGTAATTGTAGCCTCAGGATCACAAGACCCATGGCAGCAGCAGCAAACATTTGAGTTAATGAAGGAACATTCAGGCAACAGTGTACTTTTATTTATTCTATGTAAACATTTTCAAATAAAATCACTTTAAACCGGTAAGTAGTCACTGTTAGATGATGCATTTTCCAGTAAGAAGGTATCCTCAAATCTAGTTTAAACTATTCAACTAAAACAAAACAAAACAAAACAAAAACAAAAATCAAAAAGCCTACAATGGTTTTAATTTAAAATCTATTATTTTAAATGCACAGCCAGATCCATATATATATATAATTTAGAACTGTTGAGCGTTTTGCAAAACACACAAAAGAACTAAGTGTTAAAGGGAGCTTCCCTGACTGTTATTGCCATCTAGTGGTCTTACTCTTTAGTTCTTGGCTGTATTATCTACATAATCAGAATGATCAAATTTTGGTACATTTGTTTCATCTTGGAGATATATTTAAGTACAGAGCTCCTCTTAGCCTTGTAATTTTTTAGAATAATGAATAAACCTGGGTTTATAAGATGTTATTAATCATATCACAGTAATGGCCTACTTCCTGACTTTAGTATCTAACTCTGAAGTCTCTCAGAGGAGAAAGAAAAAATGTTTTTCGTGAGCTATTTTTCTGGAAACCATTCAAAGGTACGTCTGTTTGAAAAACCAAGCTAATAATATTTATCATAAGCAACAGCCACGCACTCCATTGCCCTCACAGTTGCATCAAATGAGTTTGAGTGGTTTGTCCAAACCTGAGTAGTTTTATCCGTCTCACAGGGAATCTTCCTGCTGCATTGATAATGGTGAAATAAACACTAAAAAATGTTAAAGCCAGACTACTGATTTTGGAAATGAGAAAGATAACTGGTACCAGCAAAACAATGGAGGCCTGTGTCTACACTGCAAAATGCAGCTATGCTAGCCCACATGGAGTTTCATGTTGGCAGTAATTATTCCAATACCTGAAATAGCTCGTTTAAAGCTAGTTCCCATATCTCTGTACTACCCAGGAATCTGCAGTGTACACATATCCTGAACAAGCCAGAATTTGAGAAAAAGCAGTTCTTTGGCTGCAACAATATGAATATAAATAGAATTTGAGAAAAGAAGTTGAGTATGGGAAGAAGGCTGACAACATATATGAACAGTGAAAGTAATAACCATAGCATACTACCAAAGTAACAGGCTGTATCTTCATCTCTTTCATGCTTTGGACTTCTGGGAGGTATTACATGGCCCAGTTTCTAGATGAAGGTAATTTACAAGCCTGTAGTGAGGGCCAAAAATCAAGTAAACCTATATCAGACAGAGTGTTCATAACAGAGAACCTCATAAAGGAATATTGAAAAAAGTCACTCAGTGGATTACAAAGCCCATTCTCTGAGGAAGTCATTGAAGTCAAATAAATTCCATAGGTCTTTCCTAAGCAATAATTTAGGTGCAGTTAATATGCCCCCAAATAGCAATAAGAGCTAGATGCAGAGGTCATTTATTAACGTTCTATCAATGGGACCTTTATTAGCTTGCAAGCCCCTGCTTCAAGAACTATCCCAGTGCCAAGGATTCAGAACATCAATATGGGGGAGTAACCAACCTCGCTAGAGTCATCCATGTCAAACAGCCAGCAAAGCAATACTGAGTAAGTAAATGTCTTTGAAAGATACTTAGCCTAGTGCCTCTGCTTCAAGCCAAAACCAACATTAAGGCTTGCTAGAAAGAGGGAAATGTTTGCTTTCTTCTAATAGAGCTTTTCATATGAAGTATGATAGCCTCATTTCTTCTGGATATTAACTCTATGAAGTTTAGTACACAGTCCTTTTTCTGTGGTTCACCTCTTCAGTTCAACTTTGGGTGTGGGGACATATCAACTGCCCCACATGATGCTGCTCAGAGGCAACTCATTAACTGTCTGGGGGTTGGGGGCAGAGGAGAGTTGAGGGTATGTCATCCACTCTAGACCTGGTGGGGAAGGATGTGGTAAGGTGAAGCAAAGTCTTACCTTCCTGGGCTAATACTGCAACTGCAGCTGCTGTACCAACATCAGCAGCCCGAGTGCCCTGTTTGCTCCCCCCACCAGTCCAGATACATGCATATTGGGTGCAGGGCTGTGCTTGCTCTCACAAAGGCTCCTGGGGGTAGGGTAGGGAATGGGAAAGCACCATTCCCTCCTTCCCCAACCTGATCCAAGATGCACTGCTGCACTACCCAGCTCCTACAGCTGGGAGCAAGGGCAGCACAGACTGGCCACAAACATTGCAAAGACTCCTGGCAATGGGGATTCTAGCGCTCCCAGTGCTGATGCCCAACTCGCCACATACTAGTTACTCTACTGGTGTTGCTCATCAATAGCAAAAAGCAAAGCTAAAGTAGACAAAATGTAAAACACTCACTAGAGGGGAAAGACATGTTGCTTTGCAAACTTTTTCTGCTAACAGCTTTCTCATCATTCGTGGAACAGAACACAAGCAGACTTTAAATGAAATATTTCCATATTGAACACTCTACAGAAATAGTATTTCTTAAAATTAATAGATGTCCTTAACCCTGATGCAAAAACCTGACTTGTTAAACCAGCAGATTGACAGTTAGAATAGTCTTGGTTATCATACAATGCCTGCTTGCTTTAATCCACCTAGCCCATGC
The DNA here is from genome assembly GCF_030867095.1 of Alligator mississippiensis. Lineage (NCBI taxonomy): Eukaryota > Metazoa > Chordata > Crocodylia > Alligatoridae > Alligator > Alligator mississippiensis. The sequence goes on from NC_081825.1 coordinate 118,359,638, forward strand.
TAATAGTATTTGAGTTCACGTTAAGAAAACAGAAGGTTCCACGTACAGGCATATCGAAAAGTTTACTTCTTGCTTCTTTCACTCATATACATTGAAGGACTGTTTCAAATCTCATTGCTAAGCAGAAATTTCTGTTATGCATTCTAATATAATCTTTATTCATCTGCACACACCTTCTTCAAGTTTTATCTCTGGAGTAAGGATTCAAAGCATCAGTAGTAGGGGGTAATCCATTCCCCCAGAATTATCTATTCTAGACAGCTGAATGAGTAATATTGAATAGTAAAATGTATCTAGATCCATAGCTACCAAGGATTTGGGGGTTACAAGAAACAATGGCCACAAGCTAGTAGAGAGCAGATTTAGACTGGACATAAGGAAGAACTTCTTCACAGTTCGAGTGGCCAAGGTCTGGAACGGGCTCCCAAGGGAGGTGGTGCTCTCCCCTACCCTGGGGGTCTTCAAGAGGAGGTTAGACGAGTATCTAGCTGGGGTCATCTAGACCCAGCACTCTTTCCTGCTTATGCAGGCGGTCGGACTCGATGATCTATTGAGGTCCCTTCCGACCCTAACATCTATGAATCTATGAATGAAGGAGGATTTCTGTTTAAAAACTGATGGCAGGATCTGTCCTGTTTAGACCCATGACCTGCAATTTTCCCTGTTTCACTTTAATCATTTCACTACTTTTTTTTATTTTTATTCTTAGATGTTACTCAAGGGGCTTTCTTATATTATTCTAAAATTCATATTCCAATGTATTGGGTTTAATATGTAAATGCCTCACAGAAGAGTTTCAAAATGCATTCAGCATCCTTCTCTATTTTCTGTTGAACTGTCACATTTTGGTGTTTTCCTCCAAACTACAATCAACCCTTCCACCCTTCACACATTAGGAGCTAGATAAAGATTTCAAATATGGAGCTGAGGAATTTAAATGAAGACCTCCCAGCTGTCCCCTGACAGTCTGATTACATTGTGATGACCCTTGCCTGACTTGTTCACAACATAAAGATTCAAAGCACTACAGAATTTCTATCTGTACATGCAAGATTTAAAGAAAAGTTCCAAGATGTAGTTGGGATAGAGAAAGGGATGTGTATATATATGCATACATGACTTTATTAAGGTTCCTTTGATGTTTCCTGAAGGTGTAATATTCTCCCTCTTTAATAGTGAGCCTTGCCTTTCTTCCCTCAAAAAGTGATAGTTCACTTTGAAAGCAGAGATTTATACTGCAGTCTTCATTTAAACCTTATGTAAGGAAATAAAATCTTTATGTCCACACATATTTGAGCTCCTACCTTCATACATTTATAGTGTGTTACATTTCCCAGCTTTCCCATATTTAATGTTTTATAGCCTGTTCTCCAGATTCAGGTAGTAAAAGGTTGGAAGGCAGGACTAAACAGAAAGCAGGCTGCAGCTCTCTATTTTAATTAGAAATGGACCAGGGCAGGACCCTCCAACCTGTATAGCTCCACAAGGGTACCACCAAAATCTATACTGAGAAATGAGTAATCTGATATATCACTTCTGCCTAAATGTATAGTTTAGGAGAATTAAACCTGAAGAATTTAACCTAAAAATGAATTGTTGTGGATGGGCCAAGTATTGTCTCATCAGTATTCAGCAACACTGCAATGGAAAGAAAAAGTATGAAGAGATGGAACCATAAGCAAAGTAGATAAAAGGAAAGCAATGTGTGTATGGGGAGGGAACGCCCTGCATTTTAAGTAAACTGAATTCTTACCTGGCTGGTCCTGCCAAAGTCAAGAGCTGCATGGCATGTTCTGCAGGTGGTGGCAGAAATCTATACAGATGTACTCATCTGGCACACTGGTGTATGAGCTCCCTTCTGACAAGCAGACGACAGAGGAGGGCAACTACCTGTACTGAGGGAAAGAAGGAAGTATTTGCTTACTGAGAGAGTTGTCAAAAAACTTATTAGCAACATTCATGTCTCTTGTGAAATGTGATTGCTGTTTCAGGACCTGTAATCTATAACCTAGCTGTCTTCACCTTTGTCTGCCCAATTTTTCAAAAGCATGAATCACCTACATAGTCTTTTCCCTGCTTGGGAAGCATTAAAGACTTACTGCAAATATACAGACCATGTGGGGGCAAAAAAACCCAAACACCTAGTAATGACCTAGTAATGACAAAGTTGCTTTTTTTTTTTGATAGTTTGAGGAAAAATTGAAATAAAATCCATATACAAAGGGCTTGTGTTAATACAAGGGCCAGGCATTTAAAAGTATTTATGTGCCTAACATCCATCTGGGCCTAAATGGCTGAACAGATCAATAAAATACTTAATATTTATATAGAGCATTTTGTGAACATTTCAAAGATCATTGCAAGCATCGTCTAAACCTAAAGAATTTGGTACATAGGTTATGAGTATGGAGATATTTTACAAATCCTAGAAAATCCTTCAACTTTTCCGCAGGGACCAGAATTCCAAATCTCTTATTTTTATTGCTCCAAATTGTTTACATCTCTAAACTGTTTCCCATTTGTCTACATCTCGCTTAAACTGTGGAAGCCAAAACTGGACAGAGTATTCCTGTTGGGGGCCTGCCTATCCTGAATAGAGTGAACTGATTATCTCCTGAGGCATACTCCGGCAGACAACATTCTTAATAATACATCCCAGAAAAAGATTTGCATTTTTTGCAACAGCATCAGTTTGCTAACTCTTATTTAGTTTGTGATTGGCTATAATCCCTGGTTCCTTTTCCTCATTCTTGGCAGCTGATTTATTATTCCCCATTTGGTATTTGTGCATTTAATTAAGTTTAGTAAGCAACTTCCCCACAGTTATACAATATGCCACTTGAAGAGTCTACAATATGATTATAGCACTGGAATGGGCTGCTGGGTCATCAAGGAGAGTCCCCATCTAGGAATAAAGCCTAAATAACTCTCTTGTCTCCTAGTCCTGTTGTAGTAACTCAATCATCTACTGATGCTGTGTGGAGAAACAGGCTACCATACAAAAACAGATTTCTTTTGCTCTACGCCTACTTTCATAAACAAAAAGAGCAAACAAAACAGTTATTTTAAATGATTATGTAGTCAGGGAAATACCTCTTTGCCCAGTGTGCAGGGAACGCTATTTGTTGACTGCCGCCTTGTACTTTGTGGTGTAGTATATACAAACACAATATTCAGTTCATGGAGATGCAGCCAAAAACAACATCACCACCACAATAATAATACAGAAGCCTCTGAAAGTTATTTTAGAAAACACTTTAGAAAACCGTTTTACATTTCAATTCAATTTTCTCTCTTTCCTATCTGGCACATATCTTTTGCCCATCAAAAGATTAGAGACATTTTAGGATGTTGGTGTAAATTCAGTGCTTCCCATGTATCTCACAAAGGCAACATGAAGAGCTACTAGAATGATACATAGACAAAGGGTAATATTTTGTATCACTAGAATGATGCATTTCCTTAACCTGAAAGGGGAAATAGAGGACCATGGTCTTGCAAGTTACTCTATACTATATACAGGCTTGATACTTGCATCCCCATTTATTTTCATGTGTTTTCCCTATAGCCAGGTACAGATATTACACATAAACCAGGATAAGTGATGGGAAACTAGTCGACAACTGTAATCGAACAGAAGTTCAGTGCACATAGACCAGCTTAAAAATGGCAGAACTTGATTTAAAATAGACCAGGATGGATATAGCATCAAACTAAATTGATTTAGGTTAGACCAGTTTAATGAACTTCTGTACCAGACCCCCTAGTGACTTAAGTTAGGTCGCAGCCCACCAGAACCTCAGGTGCCTTTGTGGTCCCACCCAATCCCCTGATTTCACATGAAGGCATGCTGGCACTTGGCTTCTCTGAGCCGTCAGTTGTAGGTGCAGGGTGAGCATCTGAAGGGGCCTTTGCAGAAAGAAGGTGGGGTCATGGCAAAGAAGGGTTGGGAGGGGAGCTGCAGTCACTGCCTCCACCTGCTGCTGCTCTTGGTACTAGCACTTGGGTGGGCATGGAGCTTCAGCAACAAGGAGGAGGGGCACTGCATCATAATCATAGAATCATAGAAGTAGGGTCAGAAGGGACCTTGTAGATCTTCAAGTCCAACCCCCTGCCTGGGCAGGAGGAAAACTGGGCTCAATTGACCCCAGTCATCAAGCCATCTCTTAAAGACCCCCAGGATAGGAGCCAGCACCACCTCCCTTGGAAGTTGGTTCCAGATCCTAGCCGCCCTTACCATGAAGTAGTTCTTATGGATGTCTAACCCAAACCTACTCTCCAACAACTTGTGGCTGTTATTGTTATCCCAGGGGGCGCTAGGGGAAACAAGGTCTCCCCCAAACCCTTCTTGTCCCCCCTAGTGAGTTTATAGATGGTCACCAGGTGCCCCCTCAGCCTTCTCTTGTGAAGGCTGAACAGGTTCAGGTCCGGTAGCCTCTCATTGTAGGGTCTGCCCTGCTGTCCCTGGATCATGCGGGTGGCCCTCCTCTGGACCTTCTCAATGTTGTCCACATCCCTCTATGTGCGTGTGTGTTCTTGTGTCCCTATGCTGTTGGTGTTTGGTGGGATACAGGGCTTCCGAGATGAGGAGGAGGGGTGTTGCAACACAATCCGGGTGGGTGTGTGTCCAACTTGGCCATGGGCGATCCTGCCCTGCACCCCTCCCCTCTCTATCCCCAACCCGCATCAGGTCCAGGTGGGACAGGTGCCTCCAGCCCCCATTGCAGCTCCTGGGAGACATTTGTGCCCAGCCAGCCTCCACTAGCACTCAGCAGATGGGCTCATCCACTTGGATCCCAGCCCCAGGTGTTCCCTGTCTGGCCCAGATCCCTTGCTTGTCCTGGGAACTCCACCTTGGACTCTTGGCAGCTCACTCCTTCCCTCTATCCCTCACTCAGCTTTCGGCTGCCCACTATTGTTTTCCCAGAGCCTGAAAGCATCGGTGGCTCCTGGACAGCACAGCCCCGGTGAGGCAGAGATTCCCTCTGCTGCCCAGCAGCCCCATTTGCTGCTGCCTTTGGCTGTGAAGCTGAAGATACAAAATGTGGTTAGCAGGGCATTTGATCCTGGCAGGAAGCAGGTGCTACCAGACCCAATGCCCACACAGGTGGCTTTCCCAATGAGCTGTACTCGGGAGTCTCCAGCAGCCCAGGGACCCAGTGGGCATACTGCATGCCATGCAAGAGTGCCCCAATCTACTGGCTTCAGCCAGTGCAGGCAGCCTGTGTACTTCTGTCCTCACCAAAGTGCACAACTGTTCTGTGCGCTCTTGAACTAACCTCAGGTACTGGGATATTTATACACTTACTTTTTTGTCCCACAACATGCCAGAGATTCACTGCTTTGGAGTAGACTCAAACAAGTCTGCTCCACACAAGAGCTGGGGTGAACTGTGCTGCACTGCGCTATGCTGTGCTGCGTGCAGTTGTGTAAATGACAAAATGTACGTCAGCGCACAGAAAATGTTGGCAGTGCACTTTTAAACTAAAGCACCTGTGATGTGTTTTAGTTTAAAAGTTTGCCACTACCATTTTCTCAGCACTGATGCACATTTTGTCACTGATACAACTGCAAGCATTGCGGTGCGAGGTGCTTTGCAAAGCGCCCAGCACTGCGGCATTTACATGTGTAAAAATGTCCTTAGAGTACACCGCAAAACTTAGATCAGTTCCACCTTGGGTTTTTTGAACCTCTGTACCTGGCCCAAGTGGAGTAATGTGGTAGGCTAGGATACAAGTTGGAGGCAGCTGCAAATTTATATCCAAGTGCAAAAAATCTGAGTACTAAATTGAGTTACATTTTTATTTCTGCATTAGCTGTATCCTTTGCAAGTGTTCGGTGCTCTCCAGCTGATGCTAGATCAAGATAAGTGAACTGAGTTTTAGTTTAAAACTTTCTTTTTTTTGAACAGCCCTGTAAAACACAGAGATAAAGAAAAGGGAATGACTATATACCAGATGGTGCAATACATTGTGCATGACTGCCCAATTAGATCATTTAATGGTGATCTAAAATCAGTCCATAGCACTACCCCTGAAGCAGTTGAATAGTTATCAAATTTAGATATTAAGCTATGAATGATGTAATCCTGAAATTACATATGAAGGAGAGAAGTTAAAAAGTAAACAATTATTTAATAAAAACATATTTAAAAAGGCCCAAAGCTGAAGAAGGACACTTTGTGCCCAGAAGCTTGATTAACATCACTGAACTATGCAGTTGATCCAATAAAAGATACAAAAAAACCCAAAAAACAAACACCCTTACCTCTCCCAAAGAAATGAAACACAAAATGGCAGGGAAAAAAAAATTCTGAAGTGAAACTATGCATCTTCTCATAGCATAAAATGACAGTAAGACACAATGTAAAGAAAGGGGGGCATACAGTTTATCTGGAACCCATAATGCCTCCTAACCCAGTTTTCTCTCTATGGCAGTTGTCTTCTAGTCGTATCTCCTACCACCCCATGCTCTGTGCCAAGCCTTTTGTACAAAGAATAGAATCCTATTTCCAAGCAGTAGTTTGAGGGTAATCTCAGGACAGCTTTTGCCCTCAGTTACATAGGCATTAAAGCCAGGGTAACTGTGCTTTTCTATCTCCCTAGCTTGTACTAAAGCTTTTCTTAAAGGAATAACTCACCATGTTAGCTACTGAAAAAAAAAAATCTTTCAGACTCACTAATTTTAACTCATGCTTCAAAAATACTTCAAAAATAGGGAGTAAGGGAGTGAAGAACCAGGCTTAGAATAAGAATGCAACAACTTGACATTGCATTTTTCACACAGTTTATTCTTGAATGCCTTTGCAAGTGAAGGAAAAAGTACATTTTCAAGTTTATACTTACGGGCTCGGAGTAGCTGACTTATCAGTGCAGTCTTTCTCTAGAACAGCTTCAGGCAGCCCAAATATGGCCAACAGACTGACAGAATGAGTAGTAATGGTCATAACTGAATGATTTTTTTCTCATGCAGCGAAGCTCCAAATTGATGCCTGCATGGTGGAGTATTATGAAGATGCAGGAAGCCATCCTTTCCTATGGCGATACTGCCTGTGCAGTTTAGGGAAGAGATGAGTTTTGGCATCGTGCATTGCAAACGTTCTGATGAATGAACTGTGCCTTAACTCCTCGCTCCTGAGCAGGGCTGCCCAGAATGCTTTGCCAGAATAGTTTTCCACTTGTCAAAGGTTAGAACATGAAAATATTCTTTTTGACAGCTTTGTTGCTCTGCAGAGGCTGGTTGAAAAAAAAATATATTTCTTCAATAAATCCTTCTTACTGTCCGAGGATACCAGGAGCTCAGTGGCCTCTCAGAAATGATGCCTAACTATAGCTGAGCTCATCTAGGGATATGCAGGGAGCCAGCTGTTTGTCTTTGGCAGCAATCTGGAAACCACAGTGAGTCTGATATTTTTATAGAGAATTTTTATTATTGTTGGTGCTATTGTTCTTTTCCAAAAGTTCAGTTTTCAATGTCTCAGATCTCAGCTTAAACAATGCAACAGTATGCAAATTCCTATCATGTGATCTACTAAGTCATCAAATGAAGCTTCTTTCTATATGGTAGCCTGCTTGAACTATATTGCCAAGCTTTATTATAATAACAGTAAAGTTAGGAACCATTGAAATGTTAATTTCATTTACAAACTTGGAAATTCTATCTTTAGTTAATTGAAATTAAACGCTTGATAAAGGCAGCCTCAACTCACCACCCAAAATATAGACATCTAAATTAAACACAATAGTCTGCTCAGCTATAATTCTAATATAATAAAGGGCTTAGTTTGTCTGTGTGTCTATTTGTGTATTTGTCTGTCTATCTGTAACACTTTTGGGCAACTGTGCATGTGCCACTGAGAAGGCCAGCAGTGATTGGCTGTGCGGGCTCCGCCTCCTCAGGCAAGGGGGAAGCCCCACTGCTCTGGGGGAGGAGGCAAAGGTGGAGGCAGCCTGTGGTGAGGGAGTCTCCGCTGCCACCACCACCTCTGGCAGGGAGGCGGGAGAGGCCCCGCTGCTCCAGGGGAGGAGGCAGAGGTGGTGGGGGAGAAGGAGCCACTGCCACCACTGCTGCCTCAGGCAGGGAGGCAAGCGAGGCCCCAGTGCTCTGGGGGAGGGGAAAAAGGCAGATGGGGTGGAGAGGGAGCCACCGTATCACACCATCCCGAAAACAGGTGGCAGGGAGTGGGAGGTGGCAGGTAGGGAAGGAGGGGAGCAGGGAGGCGGGGAGAGGGTGCAGCCACATCAGAAGCTGCAGGAAGAATACCCAGCAATAATGATGGGTGGGGCATGGCTCCAGTGGAGTGGGCCAGGTGGATGTGGAGTGGGGTGGAGTGGGGTGGGTGGTGTGGAGCCAGATGCGGAGCGCTGGGGGGGGGGGGGCAGATGGAGCTGATCTAATTAAAAAGTGTCCCCCCCGCTCCACCCCAAGGCATGGGGGGTGGAGGGGTAGGGAAGGGCCCCCCAAAGCTTGCTGGCTCAGGTCTCCAGGGGGGTCAGGTCCACGTGACAAAGGGGTTCCCTTCACCCCCCACCCCACTCCAGCCTCTGGACAGCTGCAACCAGGGGCTATAGCACAGGAATGCCTAGCCCAGCTTTTTGCTGCATTAGGAAGTAGGGCCAGGGTGAGGAGAAGAGAGTTCCCTGCCACATCGACCTGGCCCAGTCTCCCCCCTCTGAAGTCAGAAAGCTGTGGAGAGGGCCTCTTGTGGTAAGGATGACCCCTCCCCATCCCAGCCCCAGTTCCTGGTACAGCAAAGAGTTGAGTCAAGCAATCCTGTGCTTCAGCTCTTGGCTGCAGCTTTCAAGAATTTGGGGCAGATGGGGGCAAGGGAATCACCCTGCCATGTGGACCTGGCCCAACCCCGCACTGAGACCTCAGATGGCATGTGCATACCCTTCCCCCACACCTCCTCCTGAGTCTCCTGACAACAGCAGCCAGGAGCTGCATCACAGGGCTACCCAGCCTGGCTTTTTGTCACACCAGGAAATGGGGCTAAGGGTAAAGGGAACCCCTGTGCCATGAAGGTCTCCTCGTGGCACAGCTTGCTGGGTGGGATGTTGAGGGGGTGCTGGCCCAGGCACAGTCTGTGTAGCAAGCAGGCTCCCTTCCTCCCATGTAGCCCCAGTTCCTGGCTGCAGCTGTCAAGTCTGGGGCAGAGGGAGAAGGGCACCCCTCTGCTGTGCAGACCTGGCCCAGCCCCCACCTGAGATCCCAGCCAGCAAGCCTTCCATTGTCCTATAACACTTTTCCATACAGATTTAAGAATTTAATAGAAAAGAGGAGAAATCTTTTAGCATTTAATATGGATCGATTCAATAGCACTGGGATAATGCATTAGGATTCTAAGATAATAACTGTACAAATCTCTAGAATTTAAAACATTTATTAATATTTTTCTATAGATTTTTTTTAACTCATCATATGAATTCTAGAACAAGTATGCTATTCTTTAGGTTTTTTAATGCAATTTTTCACAAATCATGTGGAAAGGTTATCATTTTCCATTAAATATTATAGCACTTTTCATAAGGTAATGCATAAGAGTCAAACGCCTTCCTTTCAAATAAAATCTTCCTTGAGGAGGTAGAACACAGTATGCAGCCAACTCTCCATTATTTGCTTTGCACAGTCAGTTTTGCAGCTGAGTCCATAAGGTTTCTCTATATAATTATAAGGCATGTCTGAATTTTTCAATGGTGGGTGGACAATTTCATATGTCAAAACTTTCCTTCCAGATAGTAACAAAACTGCATGGATGGCAAACTTCTTATATGGACCTTCAAATTAAATAGCCCTACATTCATATCAATCCTTCAGCTGAAATAGCCTGCTGGGCAGCACACATGGAAAGTACCTTAGGAGAGAAAAAAATATTTAGCAAGACAAGTATCAAACCCTGATTTGGCATAGGCTGTGAAGAAAGTAACACAATGGCACCAAACACATCTGAATATCTTAATGGTACTGAAAGAAAGCAAACAATGAAGACTTCCCCCAGCATTTTTTTTCTTCAACTAGCCTTAGGATGACTTTTTTGAACTCTTTAAAACTTAATAATAAAAATATCAAAAACAAAAGCAGAGAAGCAAAGATTTTTGTGGGCAATATCTTTTATTGGACCAACTATATTGTTCGGTGGGATATAGACAAGCTTTCAGTACCACAGTACTCTTTTCCAGGCCTCAGGAGAACTGAGAAAAAGGTACTGGGGTACCTATGTCCCTCCCAGCTATACAACTGGTGCAATAAAAGATAGCATCCACAAAAATCCTTGCCTCTTTTATTTTTCCTGGACTGTCAGGGTTACAGCATCACCCCAACTTTACCAGAAACAAAAGCTGAAAGTGCAAATGCAAAGGACCCCACCAAGGACCAAGCATTACATATTCATTCGCAGGTACACTGGCTTTCTCTGGTAAAAAAATTCACAAATTCTCTGACAAAACCCCCAAAATCTGTTATTAAAATTAAAAGCCCTCTGCAGCAACCTCCAACCTTGTTGCTGCCTCTCACTGTCCCCATAGCCGCCCCCCCACCTCTCACTGACCCCAAAGCCCCCCCAGTACTGCTGGTGCCCCTCACTGCCCCCACAACAGCCCCCCCCACCCTATTCATGCCTCTTGCCCCCCATCCACAGCCCTTGCCCCCCAGCCCTGCCAGAGGGGCGGCCAGCTTCCAGGGCTATGGGGCCAGGGCCCCAAATATGCAGCTCTCTGCCTCCAACAGCAGGCAACTGCAGCAGAAGCAGCATGGAGCTGGCTCCCCCACTGATATGCTTGCTTGGGTGGGGCCAGGGCCAGCTCCTGGCTCCACCCCAGCCCTGCGGTGCCTCCAGCTGCCATGAACTGCAACCCCCCCAGCCCTGCCAGAGGGGCCCCCAGCCCCCTGCAAGCCCCACTTACTTCAGGCTCCAGGAGAAGAGTAAGGCTGAGCTGACCCCAATGGAGCCATGGCTCACTGAGAGTCTCAGGCCCTGTCATTCCCCTCCCACTCTCGGCAGGGCTGCTGTTTCCCGCCCTGTTTGCAAACAGCTTTTGCAAGCTGGAGCTCAGCCAGGAGCAAGCAAAAGCAAGGACTCCATGGGTGTCTCTGTTAAAAGGAGAAATCTGTGTTTTCTCTGATAAAAAGGGGAAATCTGTGGTTTTCTCTGTTTTTTTCATGGGAAATGGAAAACCCGGATCCCTGTTCATTAGTAACAAATTACCAGTATCACCAGACATTGAAACTGCCCAGGCCTCAACATCCTTCATGAAGTAACACATTTAGAACTAGCCATCCATCCAGCATAACAAACTGACCCACATCCTATTGTAAGGTGAAGTGTCTGAATTCCAAGGAGGCATGTGCCTAGGTCAGAAACTGGAAGAGATGGAGAGCATCATCAGAGCCAGCTCCTGTGAGCTAGTTTCTGATGCTCTTCAGGGTCACTATCTTGGCCTGGCCTTGCAAGAAATTGGTCAAGCAGATCACACTTTCATCAGCTGCTCAGTATGGGAAAGAGAAAATGTACATAGTTTTGTAGAAGTCTAAGTCTGGCACAGAGGGTGACATAGAAGGGCCACACATGGGGGCATTCCAGGAAGGTGTGGAAGAGCATCTCCTCCACCTCCTTCTTGCAGAAGGGCCAAGCTGCCACCAGTCTTCAGTCATCTAGAGGTCGCTGGTCTTCTTGGCAATGGGAGCTTATACAGCCCCAGCAGGCTTATTCTGATATTTCTGTTACTATGCACCACCTTCATGTTGAGTCAGGACAATTAGATTTTTGAACTTATATGCAGTTTCCCACAGTCAACCCAGCACATGAAGGAACTTTTTATGCATTGTCAAGAAACACAATGTTTTAGCTCAGATACCATCATTCTCAATTCTAATGCATACTACTCCTTTATTAACTTTTAACCCTGTTTCTTACTTTGGGTATTTTTTGTTTCAATATTATATACATCAACTTTTCATTCCTTCTGAATATCACTAGTTTCCTCTTTTGCCTACAGTGAAATATAAAAGTCATAATAGAAAAAATATACATCAAACAAAATAGTGCATAATGGTAGAGCACACAAAGTTGAACAACATGGCAATGTTTAAAAATCTTAACTGACTGATGAGCCTTAACCAAACAAAATATGTCTCCAGGGTGGCTACTTTTCTTGTTTAAGTCAAACCTGCTCCTGCCTATGAATTGTAATAATAAACAACAGTAACAGATCTCTGAAGCAAAGGAAGATAGTTGATTTCATTTGAACATAAATTCACAGAGTTGTGTGCCAAAACACAACTCCTCTATTAAAGTTTTCATGGCTCTTGGAACAAAGGATATTCTAGGTCAATCTGTGTTTGTCCATCAAGATCTTTTCCATTATATGTTTGATAAGAGAGAATTTTCAGACAGCTTCCTCCAACTTAGAGCGTCCTATATTTTTCAAGTTCATGCTTATATCCAAACACCAGTGATCACTTCTGTCCATACTAATGAAAAGTATTCTAAGTATATTTCACTAAAGAGAGCCTTCCTGAAATGACAGAAGACATTGTTAGATGAAGATCAGGAATTTGGCGTTACTTCTGAAAGAGGATACAAGGCATGTCTATATGTGCCAATTTAAGGCACTTTAGCCTAGTTTAAGGCACGTTAAGGGTGTGCATCTATATGTGTGTGCCCTTAATGTACCTTAAAAATGATGATTTTAGGCAAAAGCAGGTATCAAATTTAGGCATAAATAGCTAAAGTGCATTAATGCACATGTAAATGCATTAAGGAGCATTAACACTGTGTATGGATTGACTTGAAACTAACTTTAGTCTCGTGTCAGTCCGCACACATGACACTGATGTACTTTAATGCATGGATGTGTAGATACAAACCTAAATCGCCTTAACATGCATAAGCTATTGTGCATTAAATTTAGGCATGCCTAAATGCATATGTAGACATGCCTTATATGACCGTGATTAGTTCAGGGCTTCTCACATGCAGAAAGTTATTCCTGTGCTAGGGTTAAAGAACTTGGGCCTGTGTCATTTTTTCCTCTTCAACTGTTAGACTCAATTTGCCTTTCCTTTGGAGCTTCTCAGAAATCCAAACATTATTTTAGTTACAAAACACAGAATTTTGCAGAAAAATTAGTTTAACTTATATTCCCATTTTTGAAATATCAAAAAAAAAAAGATTTTCATTTTTCATTTGCCTATGGAAACCACATTAATTGAATTTTCTTTCTATATTGTTAAAATAATATAGGTTTATAGTTAAAATATGCTAAGTAAATGAATCCTATTGTTTTTAAAGTAGGAGGTTCCAGAGTCACAGGAATAGTAACTGATATTGGGTCATCCCCTGAACTAATATGGCACTGTGCATTTGATTGCTATTTTCCATATGCTACTCTCCCAATGTACTTCAACTCTGACTTGGAGGAACTATTCATAGGAATATAGAGGAAAATTGGTTCTCCATGCCCCTTTATTTCCTGGTCTCTGATTGAGATTGTCAGTGTCTGTAATGTAGTAGCCTGAAACCAGTAATTTATACTAGAATAAATTAGACCAGGTTTATGAGTAGGCCTACAGTAGCAGGTCAGTGAATAACTGTCAGATGATAAAGTATTTTTATCATAACTTATCTGAGGTGGAATTAAACCACTTGCACATAGCAGAAACAAACATTTCTTTCGTATCTGATCCCTGAGTGAAGGTGTTTGGAAAAGTGCTGTATTTTTTTAACTGAAGCAATAACATACATAGTTCATTATGAATAAAGAAATAGGCAAAAAGAATCAATATTTTGCTGGTTGGAGAGTGTATAGCTTTGCACGCTTGTGAAAAATTACACTGACATTTGCAAAACGATGGAACATGTGATTTCCCATTTACATTTTGAAGAACATAAGCAGCCCAGCCACAAAGGAACTGCTGGAAACAGCCACAGAGTCATATAGTAGATGGAAACATTTTCCTGTATGTGAATAGATTTCTTGGGCAATATTTCATAAATTTTATCATAAGGTCCAAGGTTTATTGAAGAAGATAAATCATGTCTGTACTTGGAACTGATTTATTTTACTGAATAGGTATTTATATATAAAAGATGTCTAGTCCCGTGGGAACTGTGATAGAAGCTACATCCTCTGAACCATATGGGATTTCTCATCCATGTAAAGCTATAGGTACTATATACATATATTTTTTTGATAGAATACAGACTTTCTGTCGAGCTTGTTCCTGAACTTGATCTTATAAAGCAATGAGTAGTGAGAAAAGGTTTTGAACTGCTGAGCACCATTGTTCAGCAGCAATTAGCAAAGCCTCAGCAGCTGTGCAGTTTGGTGGGTATACAACCTCTTCTCACACATATCAGACCAGATTTGCTGTCTCTTGTCTATTTGGGCAGATTTGGAAACATATAGCAGCCCACTTACAAGTGTGATTCTATCCATTTAAATTAGGTATACAGTAGCCATGATGCTGCATAAGATATAGGCCTCTAAGGCCCATGTACACATTACAGGTATTGCACAATTAACTAAGTAATTGTGCAATGACTTTAAGACCAGCCACACGTGCAAATGACTTAGCTCATGATAAAAAGCTCCTACAAACTATAAAGTTAAACTTCGAAAATATGTTTTAATTTTATAGCTGGTTGGTATCCAGCTTTATTTTGCACATGTAGCAGGGTCTTCCCTGAGGCTGGGAGCCCTATCAGCTGACAGGGCTCCCAGCTGCATGGGTGTACCATGCCCAATGTGAACCCCCAGGCCCTGAGGATCAAAGCAGCTGTGATTCCCAGAAATCAGGGATTTCACACACCCCTGAGCCCTGGGAATTATGGCTGCCTCGAACACCACCACCCAAGGGATTTCACTCAGGGGACTTCCAGATGCAGGAACCTACTTCTTGCTGGTGCAGGAAGAACCCACAATCAAGCTCCCCCTGCGCCAGCAATAAGGCATGATGGGATCAAATGTGAAATCCCACAATCGCATCTCCTGCCATACACATGTGGCATGGCAGGAGACATGATTGTGTGAATCGTGCATTATATCCCATCAACCTTTATCTGCATGTGCAGAGGAGGCCTAAGTGTAATAGATGTATTATCCTTAAGTCTTTGAAGGTGGGATGCACCGACAAGCAGTTATTTGCAATTCTGAAGCAGAGTTCAAAACCGAGATAGAAGCAAGCATAGCCAGAGCCTGGTAATGGTAGAACAACCCAATTTAATCACTATGGAAACCTATCCTTTTGGCAGCCAGATTGTACATGTGGATTTTCAGGTGCAATTTTTATTTTATTTTTTTTTTTTTTTTTGCTTTACAAAAACTTTATATTAAAATAAAAGTTTCCAAACCCTTGGGATGTGCCACATTTGACTATCAGAAGCAGAGTCATGACAGTCAGTATTTCTGACTGAGCAACTCCTATACTCATGTGCCTAAGGCACAAAATATGTGAAAACTAAGGGAGTGTATGGCAGAAGACTTCTTCCTTTTATTCCATGCCATAAATTGCAGTACTGTCTCATTGCTATACAAGCTACATTACTGTTATTCCACTGTGGGGTGGGGAGAGAAAGGGAGGAAGGGAGGAACTGGAAACAAAAATATTCAATATCCAGCATACATGCTAGGTACGATTTTCTATACTATAGTTTCAAGTTCCAGATTCAGAATTCCTTGTTTCTTCTACAGTTGTCAATGGCTTGATTAAAATAGACTTGTACACACACACACGAGTATGTATATTAAGATGTGTGTGTGTGTGTATACATATATATATACATATATATGCACACATACACACATATTACATACACTTATATATGGCTTCATTAATATATATAAAAGAATATATATTTGCTAGGCACATACACATTTATCTATAAGTAGTCATTAGTGAGGGTATTTACCTAGCTATATTTGCAAATGAACTGACATAAAAGCACACACATGGGATACACTTTTGTGCAGGTTTCTTTCATATGAACCTGTCTTCTAATTTCACAAACAAAATGGCCTGAAGTATGTGTAACAACAGGAGGTGGCAGAAATTGTGGAAAGATAAGAAAAAGGAAGAAATACACTTATAAACCAAGTATTTGAATATATTTCAGAGTTTTGATTAAGGATTTAAAATAGTTTTAATATTTTTTTCCACTTAAGTCACCTTTTATGAATTCAGCTCAAATACTAGTGAGGATACCTATATGCAGCTGACAGGAAATGTGACTTTGTGGTTAAGGTATTGACTTAAACTCAAAAGATCTTAGTTCAGTTAGCATCTCTTCTTACACTCTGTGTGGGCCTGGGTAAATCACATAATCTTTCTGTTCCTTATAATCTAATAATTCACTTTTGCGTCTTGAGATTGCAAGCTGGCTGAGACAATGGGTAATAGTGTCAGAAGTGAAGCTGAAATTAATTGGTTTGTAAAAGTCTTTGCTAAAGTCACATCCAAAATAGGACTGAAGCCTCTGAAGTGGGATGTAGGAAAACGTAGGCACCTAAATCTGAAACTGGAATCCTAAAAAATCCCTGTTCAGTGGTCACTTAACCCTGGAAGAGCCTAAATTCCAAGAACACCTTAACTTTTTACTCTAATTTCTGCAGACGTGTACAGTTGCACTTATGCACATATCCAAAACGATCTCAAGTCATGACAGCATTACAGTGCAACACTTAGTGTAGCCGAGATCAATCAGGATCCAGAAGTAGATGCCTCTCTGTCAGTGTGCACTCAGAATATACAGATGGGGCTTCTCAAAAAATGCAATTGTAGATACCACTTTGTTTCACAATGGTGGTTCTAGAGGTGGCAGCAGTGGTGGTGGTGGTGGCAGCAGAGGCAGTGGCGGCAGCAGCAGCAGAGCCCCACTTCTAAGTAATAGCCTAGCGGTCAAAAACCTGAATCAGGAAGTGGTAAACACACATTTAATTCCTTCTTCAGTCAAGAGAGACTCAAACTCACCTCTCCAACATCCCATAAGTAGGGACCTACCTAAATTGTGGTTTTGTGGATTTCTGGGAAACTGCATAAAATAGCATTGCCCATGATCCCTGCAATGCCAGGAAATTCAGCACTAGCTGTCATTTCCCAAGAAATGAACCCCCCCCCCCCCAAAAAAAAAAAAAAAGTAGTGATGTAGACAGTGAAAACACCCTTCACCAATCAGCAGTGAGGAGCAGCATCACCGGGGCTCCTATGACAATCAGCAGCAAGGGGTGGGGCCACTGCAAAATGCCCACACAATCAGCCCTGCATGGCACAAACAGCCTGCAAAAAACCCTTTGTCTCACCGTGACTTAGATAGGTCCCTACCCACAAGACTCCTAGAACCACAGTTATCCTGGGTGGGACTACACTCTCCACTCCTCCTGTGGAAGCTATGCCACTGTGTACCAAATTCAGTGACTAAAGACAAAGAATGAGTAGGAAATGATTCTGTAGTCCAATGGTTAGGGCATCTATAAGAAAGAGAGAAGAGCCCTTGGTTTGGGTCCCTGCTCCCAAAACTGTTACTGTGTTTTAACATCAAAGAGTAAAAGTAAGAAATCCATATTTGCGTGCACTGATGTGTATTACATTACACATACACACACACAATATTATATTGCACAGGAAATTCACTATTTTTTTCTTTTCTTAACACAACCTAAAATACTTTGGGCAATGCAAATGTACAGAAGCTCCTTGAAGATATATATTTAAAGAGAAAAAATAGGAAAAAAATCTATAAGGAAAATACCTTTATACCTTGATCTTATGTTCCTTTTCCCCTCCCTTTCTCGCAGTCCAAAGTCTCACAGATTCCAGCAACTGTTTTGGATAAACAAGGAATGAAGGAGCATCCCTATATTAGCATTAAAGTTAAATTATGCAGGGGGTCGGACTTGATGATCTATTGAGGTCCCTTCCGACCCTAACATCTATGAATCTATGAATCTATGAATCTTTTGAGTCATTTACATCATGCTGTTTTCCCTTTATGCATCATTATGTCAGCAGTGGCTTCCTAAAATGCTTTCCCTTAGGACATAGAATCGATTTAATCATTCTAGCTATCTCAGTCTGTCTAGCTGCTCCAAGGTTATTTTTTTTAAATAGAAAATTTCTTTTAACTGACAAGTAGAACATGATGTATTGACCTTTCCCAATTTGTAGTGTGTTCAAATATGGCAACTATGCATAATATTCAAGGCCAATTTTCAATATTGTTGTCTTTAATAGGTGTTCAGTAGCCACTGCCTTTTTAAAATCAAGGGCGTATATTTCTTCATGTTCAAAGCCCATTTTAAGCATTTCAAAAAGTCTACATATATGATAGTATCAAGCTGACTAGCAGCTGACTTCCATGAGAGCATAAGAACATAAGAATTGCTATTTACTGGGTCAGACCATAGGTCCATCTTGCCCAGTGTCCTGTGTCACACAGTGGGAGAGACTGGATAATGAAGGGGAGAGTGAACTGAGTATGACCAAGGTTGTTTCCACTGTTCCTTTCTCACTTGCAACCTCCTGCACTTAAAGTCTATGAAGTTCTGATTCAGAAGCTGTATCCCTAACTCCTAATTTCCATTTTATTTGGCACACATTCTCTCTCATTCTGTAGAATGCAGACAATGAAATAAATCTTCTCCCTTCAACATATAGCAATTTAAAAGTCAGTCCTTCTCCTCTATTATCCCTTTGAGACCTACTCTACACCTGAAACTAAAATAACGTGCCCTTACAAGTACAGAACACACACCATGTAGCCTATATTTCCACTGCAAATCCATTTTGTATAGAACTGAAGGCTGGTTTTCACAAGAAAAAGTATGCCTTTGCAATGTATTCAAAGTTGCACTTAATCAGGTATCCTGGACTTCTCACTTATCTTGGACTTCTCACTTGTCTCCCAGATGATGACCAGACTCACTCTTCCCCTTGTACAGTGCTCACTTTTTAGGAAAAAGTAGTAGATCTTTATAATAATACATAGTGCATGACAGACTGGAAGGGAAGTAGAAAGCATTCAAAAAGATTAGTTAAGCCTCCACCTCCCACAATAACATTTTGAGATGATTGAAGATTTGCTTTTCATAGTTGAGAAATCTGTTATTTTAGAAGAATGAAGCTCTAGGTTTCTTTTGCCAAATGAAAGCTGCTTCATTGAAAACTTGGGTGGGGAAGGTGTATCCCTTTCGGTTCATTCCCGACTGTTATGTATTATTGAAAATTATAGTTATACCATTTTTAATAACAAACAACAGTCAGAAACCAACTGCTTTGTGTGTGCTGGACTATCACTCTATTTAAAAATAACAGGTAACTGTTGGCTTGACAAACTGTGCTTCATATAACTTCAACAGTTACAATAACAACTGCAATTTTCTTAGAGCTATCTTGAACCCAGAGTTATTAATTTCACTTCCAGATAATTGTGGGCCTCGATTCCCAGATGGTCCTTGGGAAACGGCCGCAGTTGCGTGTCGAGTGGGGCACCGGGTGGTGACACCAACCCAGACACGCTCGGGGATGCCAAGAGCGAGGTGGAGATAAACTCCACAGACAATGAGGTGTGAAATAAAGTTTGATATTTACTTACAAGGCTGACGAACAGTAGGTCGAAACAACTTGGTGATAACGAACCATATACAACAGCGAGGGAATATATACAAGCGATGGGTAGCGATGGGTGACGGGTGGAGACCGCAATATACAAGTACAGTGTCTGGTTAGGACAAGGTACTATGCAAGGCAGTAAGCTTATGATGCTCGGAGCGACCAGAGCAGCTTCTGCTAAAGACCTAGGGGTCTGACCAGGCCCCAAGACGGGTGATCAATCCGTCCTGAGAGTCAGAGCTTGGGGACCACGCACCGAAGCGTGTGGTCCCCTATATAAAGTTTCTGGCCAATCAGAAGGCTCCCCTGATGGTACATTCTGGAACCCATAGACATGCTGGCCAGCCAGCCATGCCCATTAAGTGGTCTTTGATTGGCTAGACCACAGGTGATCACGCCCTGATCACGCATCGCTCGCATGTTGGGTCAAATTGCTGATACACTCTGCCACCGCATCACTATTTACAATGGTTGCATCACTTAACACTTTCATACAATAATCTGGCGGGGTCACTTTGCTTGTTGACAATAATAAGCAGGGACAGGATTACTCAGTGATTACAAAATGGATATGGGTATCTTTAATTAAATGGGGCATCTATTTGGGCTATTACCATTTATTTGGTTTCAGTCGAATGTAACACAATATGTTATTATTTGCTTACAGACACCTTCATATCCCCTACATTACTCTCAATACACATGCAGGACAGGGAAAGTGAGAAAGTATATTCCCTTGTGCAAATAAATGAATCAGATTTATTAACATTATGATTCTGTAATGATGCATAAGCAACACTTTCTTTTCACATACAGTACCTCACATGGGTATTTTCAGGGTTTTAGAAAACAACTATTTGCCCTGCAACTGATTGCAGACTAAAGAGCTGTAGTATTTCATCTTACAGTTTGACTTTTGGTTTGAGACCTTACACAGTCCTCCTAGTTTTAACATAGTATTAAATTCTAAGGCCAAATAACCTGAACACTGTAAGCTATGGGGTGAGGGACGAGACATGTTGAAACAATCTTAACTATAGTATCATGAACAGTGCTGCTATAATATTATTGCTGTAGGTTAATGTGATCCTTTACACAATCTTTTTTTTTTTTGTTCCACAGTAGCCTATTTTCAAGAAGTAAAACGGTTTCATTTAAATTGCTAATCCTATCACATATATGGTTTTATTCTTTTGGATTAGGATGACTGACAGTGGTATATTAGAGTTAACAAACCTTACCCGGTTTTAAATACATTTCTGGTATTGAAAGCTAACAGAGCTGAAAGCTGAATGGGTAAAGGCTTTGCTCTGGTATTCATTCCTTTATTGGAGGCCTGAAAGGACCATATGGAGGGAACCTGATAGAAATTTTGTGTCGTTGCTAAATAGAACTCAGTCCAAGGTAGAAAAATAAAAGGTTAGTTCTGCTGTCCATTATATCATTTCATTAGCAGTGGCCAATGCTTTCAAAACTAGGGCCGGGGCTGTTCAAACTGTGATTCAATTGGGCCCGGAGTTTAATGGAGTATGGTCCTCAAAGAATCACTGAAGCAAACCCTTTGAAAGATTCTGTGTTTTCTGAGCACAGCCCCTTTACCGTAGGGAGCTGGCAAAATACGAAGTAAAAGTTGAAGGGAAATGTGCAGCAAGCCCTAGGCCATGCTGCCCCTCTTCTACTCAGTCACCTACAAAACCACGTTGAAGGCTGATATGGAAGAAAACCCTCACACATTTCTATATGTACTGATTTTCTTTGGGTCTTTGCCCATCCTGTTCACCCTAGCTATATTTTTCATACGCAATTTGATTCACAGATGAAATCTGATAACCTGACTTTTGTAGGGAATGGGGTTGGTGTGTGCCAGCTGGTACATGGTTGTGTCCCGTTATGAAATGTTTAAACAGGGTATGCAGCCGAAACCCTGGATTAGTCACTCAATTAACTATTATATTTAAGAAGGATGCTAAGGTAGCCCGAGGCAGAGATAGTGAAGTTCTGGCTGAGTGAGTTGGCAGCATTGCTTTTGTCTTAATTTTCTTTAGAGAAAACAAAAAGGCTTAAGGGAAAATTTGAACATGTTTGTTTTTGTGGTAAGGGAATATAAAAATGAACTTTGCATATACATGTTCCATAAGCAAATTATTACACAGCTCAAAGGTATATTGAGAGGCACTGTAAGAACCGATGGAGGGAAATTTGTGCAGTGCCTGCTTTGAGCTATGTTTGGAAGAAAGCCAGTATTATTCAACCTCACATTCAATGCATGCTCAAAGCTTTGAAAAAAATATTAACTAGAAAAAAATCATAAACAAACTCTATGTTCTATGAAATTGAAAGCCTGAAATTCCTGTGTTTTTATTCCACTTCTGGTATTGGCTTCCTGTGTAGTTCTAACAAGTCACACCACTGCTGACTGCCCCAGCATTTAAAATATGGGGATAATATTTCCCCACATCCACCAGGTTTGAGCATTCTGATTATTATTATATTGTTTAATTGCAGTAACCTGAGAGCCAAACCCTGGTCTCTTGCAAAGGATTAGAGATGAAAAAAATGGAGAGGCAAAATCCTCCTTTAGTGCCAACCTAGGGCAGCCATTACCACTTAAATTTAATTTATCTTCCCTCCACTCACTGGGTGGTTTTATCCAGAGGACTTAGATGTAGCTATTAGATGTTGAAATAGGCTCATGCTTATTCAGCTATTCACAAATCCACCCCTAAGCTTCCTTCATATCCTATACCATCTAATACTCTGAACCATGCCCTAGTTGAAAAATCCTCCTGATTCGTTTTTCTATTACTTGTCCTCCTTGATACAATGAAACCATGTTGGTTACATTGCCCTTGCATTTATGGAAGAGAGGTGAGTTTTACTGTCAAAATATTTTAGTGAAGCAGCACTTCTGGTATAGGATTTTCTGAATCTGTCTAAAACATATTTACTTTTTCAGAAGGCTTCATTCATTTACAAACAATTCATCTGAAGAAATTCATGATGAAATAAATCATGGGGCATTCCAGGTCATCAATAGAGATAGGATTCAATGTATTTTTCTTCTGTAAAGATAGTTAATGTGCCTTTACAGTTAACCTTTTACTCCATAATTGCATTGGACTTAGAGTGCTCTAAAATTAATGTCATCCATGCATTCTTGAGGTTGGAGCAGTTGTAACATTGAAGAATGAGACAAATAGATCACTTAAGAGCCATCAGATGCCTGAATCTATTTGAACTTTACAATCCATTCAATTTTTTTTAGGTTCAATGTGTAACAAATGCTAGTTTCTCAAATATGGAAAAAGTCCCATAACTGAATCTAACAAGAGAGCTCATGCTGAGAAAGACCCTAATTTTGTTAATGGCACTGACTTCTACAATGATTTAACTAATGGAAGGATTGTTCCTTACAATAGATTGTTACACCTAGTCTAGCTTCCAATTTATTATGGGGATTCTACCCCTCCAATTTTTTCAGCCTACTTGGTTCCATTTATAGAGGTCTTTATTTCCCACCCCTCCCCCCAATCATATTCTACTTACATTTTCTCATTCATCAACTCATATTATTTATATTCCTTTTTAAATACTTTAAATTGTTTCCTTTTTTTGTTTGGTGGTTTGAGTCTTCAGATATATGTAGACTGGAATGCCTTCCCTATTGGTCAATATATGTTCTTTTTAAGCAATTTGTTCATTAAAGGTCTAGAATATTTAGACAAGCCCTGGGGGAGAGACCAGGCAGACCAGAAACTAGACTGCTATTCTGTAAATCACAACTTTATCAATGGTGTGCAAGCAGAAATAAGGAGTGGATGCCTTATGAATCACCATCTGGTCCAGAGTTCTTCCTTTCTTTGATGGAGAAAGGAATCTGTCTGACCTATTCATGGTGTGGTTGTATCAGAGCTATAGATGTAATCTTCCTTGCACTAAGCTGGTAATTATGTCATCAGTCTACATGTTGCAAAACAAAAAGATAAATGCATTAATTTAGTGCTACACTTGGGCTTATAATAGTTTTTTGTTCAACAGTAGAATCCCATCCCCTGCACACACAAAAAAAGGAAAAAATGAGGAATAGTTTGGCTGAAATTTCAAAGCTGAAATTTCAAAGCTACCCAAACACATTCTATATGTAATAAAAACTATCTTCTTTCTTCCTGAAAAATTCCAAATAAGTAAAATTTCTTTGCCATGAAACTGAAAATGGAATGCTTTTCAGTGACGGTCAGGTGTTTCACACAGCTCCAGATGCCATAACTATAATTATTCAGGTAGTTCCATAAAACATGATGAATTGAAGTAATGTCATAGTACGAACAGAAGAACTGCTATAATGAGATTGTCAATAATATGCAAAGCACCCAAATCTGTTTCTGCATTTGTCCTCAACTCACAAAAGTAGATTTATTTTAGAGTACAAACTGAATAGCTCATTTTGAAGAAACCATGTTCAATTTTTTTCTGTCACCATGGAAAATTGAAATGTTATTTTCTGCCAATATTCTGTAGCTTTAAATACTTAGAGAAACACAGATACAGCAACAAGCCTATTCAAGTACTGAACAAAAGATACTGCATTTTGAACCAACTATCAGCCATCCTGTTGGGGATTAGCTATACATCCTGTGCCCATCACCTATCAAACAACCTAGACTAGGCCACCAACTTCTACATGGCTGATGAAGATGAGGCCACCCAGGATGTAATGGACACAGGCACCACCACTGGCACCACCTCCAGACCAATGAACACTGGTTTTGGACCTATGCCAGCAGCAGCAGCTGGTGGGAGCAGGTTGTACTGGACACATAGGACAACAAACAGTGGGTCCAGACCTTCCACATGCACCAGAGCAGCTTCATGGACATTGTCACCCAGCTTCCCTCCCACCACATTGTGTGTCAGTACATCAGCATGTGGCTACCCTTCACTCTGAAGAACTGAGTAGGCACTGCCATCTTGAAGCTGGCCAACCTCAGCAGTCTCCATGACATCACCAACCAGTTCAGTGTGGACAAGTCCACAGCCAGACAGGCTGTGCAGGAGGTATGTTTGGGCATCCAGAATGTCCTGGCCAACTGTTTCACCTACCTCATCAATCCACAGAAGATGATTGCCACCTTACACCATATAGGCTTCCCCAGCTGCATGGGGCCATGAAAAGCACTCACTTCCTCATCTTCTGCCTTGTCCCATGGCACCTGGGTGTTCATCAACCACATGGATTTGGTGACCACCTTGGTGACAGGCTTATAAAGGCCTTCAGGCTGTTGGGGAATCATTGCATTGCTACCTCCCCTCCCTGCCCTCCCCTTTCCCTCTTTCTCCCCAGGGGCTTTGTATTTCCCTGGTGCCTGGGTCCCTGTCATGGTTCGGTGGAGTACAGTAGAGCCATACCATCCTCAGAAGCAAGGCATCCTCACTCAGTGCCTTCATCTTCAATCAGAACACAGGAGGAAGGCTAGGCATGGGTGCTGTGGTAGCATCTGCCGCACTGGAAGTCAGGGGGACTAGGGTACACTTTATATATTTGGAAGGGAACAACAAAGAGATGTAAGAGTGGGAGTGGAATAGTGTTGGAAATAGTGTCCTGGGGCTGCGTGTTTGGCTGTAGTCCATGGGATTGAGGACTGAGAAGGGCAGAGAGGGCTCCCACAAGGTGGAGGTCCTGGTCCTAGGTTGTGATGACCATGGCATCAGAGCTTTTCCCCTGGTCCTAGGCACCATGATCTGTCTACTTGACCTTGCCCAAGGAAGCTCAACTCTACCTGCAGGTAGACATCCGCTCCTAGATCCTGTTATGTTCCAGGGACCAGCATCAATGGGCCAGAGTCCTCAGGAACTACCACCACCAGCAGACCTTGTACCCTGTGGTCCCCAGGGACCTGCTCCTGGGTACCTGGTTATCCTGTCATCCCAGGGCCTTCCTGTACCTCCACCTGCAGTGGGGTCCCTGCTGGCAAGTCCTTTCTCCTTCTATGCCCTGGTGGTACCATACATGTGTGGGATGGCCTCTCCATGATGAGGAAACAGGACAGCTCCTTGTAAAAGCATGCTCTACTTCCTGCTCCCAGTCTTTTTATTGGCATCATGTACTTGTTTGTACTGGAATTGCCCTTATTTCATCTTGACCCACCACTGCACCTAGGCCTTGTTGTAGCCTTGTACTTGCACCTGTTGGGCAATGTGCTTGAATACATACCTGGTGTAGTGCTCTTTGTGGAGCTGGTCTTGGGTCTCCTGCTCACCCCAGATGGTCATGAGATTCCACATATTATCATGGCTCCAGTTGTGTGACTGGGGTTGGTTACCGGAGGAGGATGGGATGGGGTCTTCCATGATCTGTAGTGGTGCCCATGGGGCCCTGGCATGCACACGTGGGTGAGGGTCCAGCTGCAAGATGAATGGATGGATGGATAGAATGGTGTGTAGGGGCAGGCCCCAGTATATGGCTCTTCCTCAATCCAGCTATGTGTGGCCCCTGCTCCAGATTGACTGGGAGGTGGCCTAGCCAGTGGAGACCTACAACCTTGAACTTTCCAGGGGTGTCCAGCAGACACCCATGATGCTGACAACACCACACTACCCAGCACATAAATTTCCATTGTCCTCTACTGCAACACTGAGACAGTTGGCCACATCTAACCTGCTCCTGACATTTCCAGGGGCATCAACCTTCTTGCCCTGGTGTGGGTGCTCTCCCAGCCCTAGTAGTCTTGGACCCTGTATCTGCAGGCCAAGAAAGCCTTGCTGCACTCTAGGTGCACATGGTCCAGGTACCTTAACACAGTATCTGAGCCATGGACATCACAAGGTTGCCTCTGTGCAGGCCCAGTCCTGATGTTCTTCCACCTACCACCCTTAACCACAAGAACTGAGCTGCCCAAAATGGATCCTTCTTCAAGGGGGTGGGACAGGTGACTATGCTGCTGTCCAGGTTGTAGGATGCCTTCTCTGGCCTCTGAGATGTGGTGTTGATGTGCCAGGATTGGAGTCCATGATGAACATGTGTTGGGTTCTGCATGTTCATCATGGGATACTTCATGATAGAATGTTGGGGGTACAGGTATGGCTTAGGGACTCATGCAGTGGACACAGATGGCTTGCTTCCCCTCACTTCCTGCCTGTGGCTGACAGGTGGCTGGAGGTTGGAGGCAGGGCTGTTCTTCCCTGGTGCTGGAACAGCCCAGGTATGGGGCCTGCTAGTGAAGGACCATCCATGGTGATGCCAATTAACTAATTAATCCAGAGGGTCGTTAATCCTCTATGACCTACAGGTAGTCAGGTTCAGGGCATTAAAGTAAGTTAATTTCCCTGAGGATTGATTTACTGCCTGACCCCACTCAAAGTTAGGAAGAGTAGCTACACACTACAACACAGGTAGGTTGAGCAATATAAACTGTATTACACAAAAAAACCCCGTGCAACAACTACCCGACACAATATTCCCGTAACACCTGAGCCACAACACAATAAAATGCACTCAACAAGACAATAACCCAACACACATCCCAAACCCAGCTTCCCCAGTCACACAACTAATCAACTACACATTACAATGAGCTTTGGTCACTACACAGTAACTACTATGCAACTTCACAGACAACCCAGAAACCACAGATGGTAGGCAAGAACACCCTGGGCCTAGTCTTCAGGAGAAATCCTCTGACAGGCCCTGAGGCTTTTCCCTTTCTTAGGTACTGAGCACCTCAAATAGGGAAAGGGTCATACTTTACCCAACTACAGCTTCCACAGCCAAAGACCAAAGAAAAGAGCGCAAGACAGGTAAGCCTCAGCAAGCTCAATCTGAATGACCAGTGAGCAAGGAACCTACACTCGACAAACTCCTAACCCCAAGAGCCTGGAATCAGAACTGTCCAGCCAGAGTGAGAGTGAGGCCGAGCCTGAGCCCTTGCTGGCTGCTCTGGACAGGATTTATAGCCTTCTAATCATGCCACCTGTCACTCACCCAGTGGTCCAATCATCACCCTTTGCACAATACCTAATCAAATTGAAACCTGGGCAATACTTAAAAGGACCAATCAATTCAAACTATTTCAACTCAATACAAGCAACATTATCATAACTGCCTTATTAATGAACATATCAACATTGATAAATAGTTGCATTACCATTATACACTATGCATGCCCAGACTTTAAAAGTAGGTCATGACTTCATCAAGGTTGAGAGTTCAAACCCTGTAGAAACTTCTTACCTCTAGTCATATGGCGCACATGTAGACTTTCACTATTCTATACTAGGTGCTTGGCCAATGCAACTGAGCATGGACCAAGTGCTAGTACACCTCCCTGTGAGAGAGACATAGTAGGGGCTGCAAAGGAGGCTGGGATGCCATAGGATAGTGATCTAATTTGAATTGATAGGGAAACAATACATAAGTTTGGTACACTGGTCTAACCTGAATCTATCTCAATTGAGTGTGCCTCAGATGAGGTTTATGTTAGGCTGTTTTCACGGATGTGCACTGAACTTCTGTATGGTTATGGGTTTAGATCGATCTACATTTACTTAGACCTGTTTAAGTATAATGTCCGTATGTACCCAAGCAGCTGAGCAGAGAAGTTAATCTAGCCCATAATATCCACATCACTCCCAAACATTCAGAAGCCTCCCCTCACACTATGCAACTGCCAGGCCCTTCATGCTGCAGCTGCCTGGAGCCTGTGCACGGGGTGCCCTGCAGCTCCTCTCCACCACCATCACTGCCATCTCCAGGGCTGCCCAGCAGGACAGCAGTGACAGTGCCAAAGAGCAGCAGGACAGCCTGGGTGAGGGCTCTGGGCAGCTGCAGAAAGAAGGGCCTGGCAGTTGTGAAGGGGAAGGGCCACTTTTCCCCTCACACCAAGCAGTAGCTTCTGCCTTACCACCGTCACTGCTGCCACTTCTCAGTGCGGGCAGGTGAGTCTGGAGCAGGGCCAGGCTGGGACTGGGGTTGCGCATGCAGGTTCCAGCTGGTCCAGAGCTGGTCCACTCTGCCAGATTGAGTCCAGAGTGGGCACGGGGTGGGCTGGGGTCGTGGTTGTGCATGTGGGTCCTCATCACTACCACAAGGCTGGGGCCAGTGGTGGTGGCAGCCTATAGCCACTGCTTCCTAGGCTTCCTAAAAAGGGAGTCTAGCTGCAGAGCTGCTCCAGCTGTACTGCATGCCCAAGGGGCAGTGGGACACACCATGGCCTGGACAGCACCTGGGCCGCGGGCCAAACAAAGTCCCTATGCAGGCTGTATCCAGCCTGCAGGCCATATTTTGCCCAACCTGATGTAGATCCATCAACAATATCAGAAATCAAACTTAAAAAATATTTATTTAAAAGCAACCTAAAAGGCTTCTACATCACTAATGCTACTTACTAATGCTATTGCTAATGACTTGTGAAAACTACAGGCCAACTTCCTAATTTAGACCACTATTTGAGTTTAAAAAGCTGCTACATCATTAGTATCTGATCACAGATAGCTGTGAAAATGCTGGTAAATGCTCTATGAAGAACAATGTTCAGTTTGCTAAATTGCAGCTTTGGGGAGTTCATCAACAAGGGAACAAGAAAATAGAAGTCAGTTGACAGAGCAACTACTTTTAAGTTATCTGTTTGGATAAGTTCATGATCTCTATACAAGGTTCTTTGGGTAAAACTGGTATCTTTTATTAGACCAACTCAAATAGTTTGAAAAATTCTTCTTTGCAAGTCTTTGGGTATAAATACTCTTCATCGGAATCAGGAAGCATCTGCAGTTGGTGTGTGTTCTTCCTGGATGGAATGAATAGCCTCTGGCTTCTTGACTATTCATTACATCCAGGAACAGCACACACCAACTGTAGATGCTTCCTCAGCCTGATGAAGGGTATTTAGACCCAAAAGCTTGCAAAGAAGAATTTTTCAAACTATTTGAGTTAGTCTAATAAAAGATACCAGATTTACCCAAAGAACCTTGTCTGCCTATGTCCTTAGACCAACACGGCTAGAATCTAGACCCCTGAAATTCTCCAGTGTATTTATTATTTAGATTTATTCACAAAATAGCTAATGTAAAAAAATAATTCCGTTAGAACATTTGCTATTGAAAACTCAAGCTTCTCTGAATACCAGTCATGCAATGCATTTTTTTTTTCCTTTTTGGAGAAAAGTTATGCTTAAAATTAGGTTTCAAATGCAAATAAAGATGACTGAAACTGAAATTTGCTTTAATTAACATGCTGCTGCAGTATTTTAAAATTGGCCATTTTGGTGAACCATCCAGCTGGCAGATTTCTTTGCAAATCATCACAAAAATACAAAACAAAAAGGGCAAAAGAAGAAAACGAGTTAAAAACTTGTAATGAATATGCATACATTGAGAACATCGAGTGTATTTTAGTGTTAGCAAAAACATTAATGAACCAAAGTGCTGACCCATTAGAAGTGGCCTTTAATGTATATTTTACAGTGTGCTGCAAACTCATTCTTGAGGTTTGCTTCTTTTCTTTTTTATTAATTCATAATACAGAAACCATAAAGTTCCTTGAGCTGTAGATAAAATATGTTGTCAATTAGCGATCAGTGTACATACATCAGGCTTTAAAAGACCATGAGAAATAAAACCAATTCTTTCTCTTTTTAAGTTGTCTGTAAAAAGAGTGTGATCTCCTCTGTGTATTCGTAACAACAATGTAGAGAAAATGTCCAAATGCCTACATGTGCCAGGTTCAACCCTAATGGACTTCATTTCTTGAATAAATTGCCTGTGAACGATGACACTAAATGTTTTTTCTAACTTTGTATTCTTTTTATATGGCACAATAGACTTCTTTTCTTTGTCATTACACTATGAGTATGAAACTAAAGAACCCCATATTCTCACTTTGCACCAGACTTTGAAAACCTCACAATCCCTCTGAGAACCATCCCTTAACAATACATCTTCCTTGACTCTGTGACTTGCTGCTCCATAACTTGAGTTTAACATGTCCTTGTTCTCTAATGATTTCCATCAGCTTGGTGATCCTGTTCTAAAGACCTCACTACAAAAGATAAGCTGAGCTACTGTTCCAACCACAGATATTTTTTTTCTTGTACTATGTTAATAGTGCAAATTTTTGAGCCTTATTCTAGCTAAACGTTAGCTAAAAATGACATCTAAAATAATAAAAGGATTGAGAAAGAGCAGTTGAGAACTCCTCTATATCTATATTACATATAAATAACCAGGGGATAGTAGATTAAATTTAAAAACTGTTAATTTGCTAGTTCTAAATTGACAAAAAAATACTTTTTCTTTTACATAATATCTAGTTAGCCTGCCACAAAGTGAGTAGAGGTATAAAATTAACAGACATTTTTCTGAAATATAAACCAGACACTAGCTGTTTTGGGTGGTTCATTCTTCTCTATTGTGAAACCAAAGACTGCTCTCCAGCATGAACAAATTACTTTTATTGAATCACTCTGATCTGTGTGCATCTAAGTGGAGTAACTGAAAGGTCTTATTGCTATAAATCCCTTTTATTCCTTTTCATTCCTTGTTTCATTCCCCATATCATGAACTCATATAAAAAACTGTAAGAATTTTAGTGTGCAGATTTGGAGTAAAATCCTAGCCTAATGGAAGTCAATGGCAAAATCCCCAGAGTTCAGTGGGGCCAAGAGTTCGACCCATGTCTAAATATTGTATGTGATAAACATAAAAATGCTTTTCTGTGCTGCAAAAATAAGAAATAAGAAAATTATATACAATATAATTACAATTATATAGACACATATCCTGATTCTGGTTTATGCAGCTCCTGAACTTTGGAGCAGTTAGTATTCTTTTTTGTACATAAGTATCCACTGTTTTTAAAAGCTTTCTTTTCTTCATCCCAAAGCTATGCAGAGTGTACTTGGCTTTAGCTACCACTTGTCTCTTTTTACAAAGCTGTTACTGCTGCTACTTCCTCTCAGTAGGAAGTGATCCATGTGAGAGAGGCTCCAGTTCAGATTTTAAAAATAACATTTCTCTCCCTTTAATGTGAAATAATCCTCAATCACTTCATGGAGATGAAAGAGAAAGTTTAAATCTATTCCAACATTTCATTCTCTTTCCTATAATTAACATTTTACCTATCCCAGCTGACCTGTCTTACATGTGAAATTCAGAATGGCTTCACATGAATGAACAAGTCTATATTATAACAGAGGAGTCTGTAATGTGTCTATTTGATGAAGAGGAATAGTGCTAGCTTCCTTCATGGAATAGCAGAAACTGAAATATAAAGAAGGGAAAGTTTTAGTCTGGTAGAAATGAAAAGAAATAAATCATGTATGGGAAAAGAAAGGATTTGTTTCTAAATTTAGAGAGTGCAACAGGAATGGGCCACCCTTCACTCAGTAATAACCCTACCTTCATGGATTACAGTGGCTCTGTTTCTTATATATAAGCATCCTTAAAAAGAGAGAAGCCCCAGTATGAAGCAGGGTTTAGAACCAGAATAAACAAGCAATGCATTAATATGGAAAGCAAGTAATACACCCAGGTGGAGATGTAAAAATTCACTCATAGGGTGGGAAAGTGTGGAAAAGGATTAATAGGACAACAACAACAAATGAAAGAAATAGCCAGTCATTCCCCATAGACACAAAATGACTGAACCAGACCCATAACAAATCATTAGGTCGTATAAAACACAGGGTATTCTTTTCTTTACCAGTTAAGCAAGCATCAAGTTTTGTTAGATAGTGTGTAGTACTTAAGGGCGCATACATAGCTGTCTTAGACAGCTTTATTTTAGTGAGTGCTGGTTGCCACCAAGGCTACACTGAAAGGAGACTTTCTTTGGTGAGAGTCAACACAGTGTGCTGGCCTAGATCCCCAGCAGGTTTAAAATCAGTGCTTCAGTACAGTTCCCTACATCACTTTACATAATCTAAAGCTCTGGTCAACTCCAATTAATTAGCTTCTGAGCTAGAAAACTACTGGGATTTAAAGGTTCATTTCATCCAACAACGTCACTAAAGAAGAATCCCTTTGTATTCTTTATAAATGACTTTTGCTTCATCCCAGGCATAGAGAGCAGGATAACAGTTGTATTCCTCCAACTTGAATGCACAGACTACATCTTCACAGGATGCTGACTGCGCAGTTCTTAATGCACAGTCATTTAGTACTTGCATACACAGCTACTAAATGATTGCACAGTAATCAGAGTTGCTGCACAGTAGCATCACCGCATGGCTTTTTGGTGATTCGGACTCCAAAATGATTTGGTGTCACATCATGCTTCATGCCATGAAACGGGACGGAGCAGTAATAACGAGCTTCTGCACAATAGAAATGAACTACTGTACAGTAATAATGAGCTAGTGCGCAGTCAGCATCTTGTGTAGATTCGGCCACAGTCTACTATTATAGGTATTCCTTAATAATGGGGGTTTTTGCAGAGATACTGCAGTGCACTCTGACTCGCTTCTTATTCCTCTAGCCTTTCCAGGTGGTTGAGGCAGAAAGACTTATTATAAGTGGTGGAGGAAACTATGCAGGGCTGAGTTGGTGCCGCTACAGTATGGAAGGCTTTGTTGGATGAGGGAAATTGTCATTTCCCTCCTACTAGCAGTTCATGTTTGTCCTGCTTAGCCATGAAGACCTGACAGCTTCAAGTAAAGGAACTAAAAAAATGTTATATGCTACAGATTGGTGAAAATAAAGTTCTCTGTATTAGTGAAGTTGAAAAAAGACAAGGGAGTTGATGAACAGAATCATTATGGTTACTTGCACATACCTCTGTTTCTTTTTCCAAAGAGTAAATTCTTTGGGTGCACACAGCCGTTTGCTACACCTGGTCTACCTCTAAGATGTGTGAACTCTGAATCGGAGTGGCATGTACAGGGTCCACAGGGGTTAGCAGGTCCAGGGGGAGTAGGTGGTTGGTGGGATTGGGTGTCTAGACGGTCTGGAGGGAGGTTGCCCATCATAAGTTGAAGGACTGGGAGGCTAAATATAGCCCAGTCTGGGTGGGGGTGGGGGCACAGTAAGAACACAACCCTAGGGCTTTCCCAGCCCTGGGGCTATACTCCAAACACACACAGGCATTCAATAGATTGGGCTAACTCAGGGGAGGGCAAAGTGCAGCCCACAGGCCAGATTGGGCCCGTGGCAGACTTCATTTACCAGCAGCCCCTGCCTATGCTGCTGAAGCTGGTTTCCATGGAGACCCCAGGAAAGGCAGGGGTTTCACACCCTAGGACAGCATGGTGCTGGCAGGGTGTGTAACTCCAGGGCTGAGATCTTACAGGATTGTGCAGGCAACAGGTCACAGCTCTGCCCCAGCTATGGACTATGCTGTCAGTACAAGATCCTGGGCCCAGAAGAGCTCCCTGCTCAGTTGTATGTCCTGCCAGCATTGGAGGGCTAGTCTCCAGGAAATCCTGGCCCCACACTGTCATGGCCACACTGCTCCTGGGGCCTCCATGGAAACTTGCCACAGTGGCATGGGCAGAGGCTGCTGGGAGATAGAGTCTGGTCACTGGTCGGATCTGCCATTTTGCCCACCCCTGGTTTAGCTTCTTCCTCCTCAGGTGAACTAACTTAGACTGGGCCAAACACTTTTGGGGTGATTTAAATCATCTTGAATTCCTGCACAGATGGGCATTTAGTAGAGGTGCACCAATACATTGGTTCTGTATCAGATTCGCACTGATATAAAGAAAATTGACTGTATTGGCAATCGACTTTCTTTGGCTGATGTGGCTGATAATGCCAGTGATAAATGCCCCATACATGTGCACAGCTGCAGCACAGCACACAGGTGGCCAGGAACACAGCCCGGTAGCATGGAGAGCAGCTGGGTCTGGCTGGTAAGACTGTTGTGAAGGAAGGAGTCTGGAAGGGGGGGTCGCAGATTGAGACCCCCACAGTGAGAAAGGGAGTGGGTCTGGGTCAGGTGCAGGTACTGCACAACTGGGGCAGGGCAGAGAATGGAGCTGGGAGTGGCTTGTCCAGGGGAAGAGAGGGGGGGTGAAGTGGCTCCGGAAGTTATACATACCCTGAGATGCCATGGGGGGCGCATGACCCCAGATCTGTGCAGGGCAAAGGGCAGGCTGCCACTGCAAGCTGGGGGCTGCCAGACTTTTCCTGACAGGGTTTGGCCCAGGGTTGTGCTCATGGCAGGCAATGGTGTCTCTGGGAGGGAGGATTGGGAAGGGCTACAGCAAATTTTGGGGTAGCTGAAGCCCCATCCCAGCACCTCTGATGCCTGCCCCTAGCATAGCCCAGTCCATCCCCACACTGGGAAGAGGCCAGCACCGCACTGGCCCCAGCCTGCAGCAGCAGCCTGCCCTGCCCCGCACGCACATCTGGGGGCACACCCTCCTGGGGTATGCATAGCAACAGGAGCTACCCCCCACCCCCACATGATCCCTGGATGAGCTGCTCATGGCTCCATCCTCCACTCTGTCCTGGCTGTGCAGCACCTGCCCCTGCCCCAGCTCCAGTCCCACTCCCTCCCTCGCTATAGGGCCCTCAATCTTCCCCATCCCATGCCCCTTTCCTCCCCCCTCGCCCCTTCCCGCACAACAGACTTACCAGCCAAACACTGCTTTCCATGCTGCCTGGCTGCAAATTGGAATTGGATCAGTATCGGCCAATATGGTCAATCTAAATATACTGGCTGTACATACCCATTAGTGTTAATTAAACATATTTGCTTAACATTATCCTACATGTCTAAGCTGTTACATTAATATATTGATACCAAGTTAATGCCAAATGATTGATAATGTTCTATGATAACAGTTTGAAATGGACAGAAACAATTCTTCTGGTGATTAGCCTTATTTGCAAAGTGTGTCTACAAAGAAAAGGTTTGAAGGTAAGATAATTTGCAACTGATATAATTCCTTTCTATATTTTCATTGCTGGTATCCATATTAAAGCACTTCAGCTGTAGGTTGTCTTTTTCAGATTAAGCCCATTTTTAAGAATCTTTTAGTCCTAGGATTTGATCCTATAAAATCCTTAAAAATCTGAATGCCCTTTAACTCCAAATGATAGCAGAAAGGAGCTAACAGGCATGAAGGACACTCAGCATCTATCACAATAATGCCCAGAATGATATTCCCTGAACTTGTTACAAATCACGATACTACTATTTATTTATTTATTTGTATTTTGATCGTGCTTATGGATACACACCATAAAACAGCACCTCTTATACTACGCTTCATCCTCACAGAACAAAAAGATGGAACTTGATCAAAGGACCAACAGTCTAAACATAGAACTTTATTTCTTTTCTTCATAGATTTGTATGGTAAGAACTCTTTAATAGGACAGTGATTTTGGTGGGTGGGAGAAAGCAGAAATACTGTATCTGCTGAGGCCAAACAAAACTATTTGCAAATACGTTGGGAAAAACAGTATTGACTTTGTTTGTAAAAATATTCTTTTAAATTCAGCAACATTTATTTATAAAATGTAAAAATCATCCCCCCCCCCCCCCCAAAAAAAATGAAAACATAGTTTCAGGTTGACCACAATTTAAATTTGACCTTACTGTATTTCCTCCCCTCCCCTTAAGTTTTGCTTCCTGGGAAAAAAACAAACAACAACAACAACAACAAAACAGTTTGAAAATGAAAGTTTTTTTCCCTGCTCTTTTGTTTTTCCTGTTGCTCAACAATTGAATTGGGAAATCAGTAGCTTACACAGCCTTTTCAGTTAAAGGCACACAAATATTCTTAAAATATTGTATCTAGCTTTTAAACCTGTAGCTGAAGGGTATCTGAATAAAGCCTTCATTTAAAAACTCAAGCAATGCAGGAGAATTACTGCATATGGCTAATAAATATACTGATGGGCCTTTATGGATGGCCTCCAGGATCAATTAAAATTCAGTCTCATTTTTCATTACTTCCCTCATATCCAGTTATTGAAATCAGAGAAAGAGGTAGTAAACTGACTCTTGGCAGGTGACTGTAGGAGGCAAACCTATGTTTAGGACACTGGAAAAATTGTGAAAAAATGATATCATGTTTAAAACCACTAACCACAGGATATGATCATGTGCCAAAGGAAAAATGCAAAATTTTAAACAACCAGGGCATGAAAAATGCATTCTGTTGGCCAATTATTATCTTACTTCATTCCTTGCTTAAGATTCTATAGCTTAGCATAAATCAGTTTTATGTCATTAATCTAGTTTTTGCATCTCATAGACCCTTACTGTACATATATGCATACCCAAGGCAAACCAAAACAATGACAATCATTAACAAACATACTTGGTTACTTCATCTTGTTAATTTTTTTTTTAAACAAAATTAAGGTTTTATGAGTTCCCCTCCATGGTCTCCTCAGAGTATGGAGCAATACTGTAGTACTCAAAAATCTCCTAGAAAAATATTTGTGAGGACTAAGAAATAACCTCAGGAAGTTAAACTGACAACTTTGGAATGCAAAGATCAAGGGTCTATTTTCACTATTTTCATTATAAACAATAGAACCTGATACAATTGCAGTGACTTCACTGGGGGAGGTAGAAGGAGGGGATGGGGAACAGTTGGAGAGCTGGAAAAACCACAGATATTCTTTGATAGACTTCAGTGTAGTCCTCCTGTACTCTTCCCATCTCCATGGCAATGAAAATACTTCAGGCCTCTTAATCAGGATCTTTGTTTATATCTAAGAATATAATAAACTTTGAAGGGTGGCTAACATTCCTGTGCATAACATAAAATGTGTATACCTAAGCATTTTTTTTGTTTAAAAAAATAGAAATAAGATTAAGAAATGAAATGGGCTCTGTTCCTTGACAAAGCAAACCAACAGGGACTTATTTCATCTTAAAACATTATGGGGCTCAAATTATAGCCAGCATGTAGAGATAAGACATTTACACCTCCATATAAGAACTCATACAGTTTCTTGTTTATATCCCTATTAGAAGTTCACAGCAGTCATTGAGATTATTTCACTTGATTTGATTTCTTCCCCATTCTCTATGGCTCATTTACCAATTCCTATACAAGAAAAAAGCTAAAGCCAGATAACATAAAATATAGCCATTGCTACCACAATGCCAGTTCTTTCACAGCATTTCACAATCTCACTAAGGCCATATTTTAGGGTAAGAGAATGAAGCAATTTTCCATGCTAGTTCATCCTTAAAGCCTTTCCCATATCTGTCAGCCTGACAAGGGTCCAATATAATACAACAACACTAAATGAGAGAGACAGATAAATAAGTACAGCGGTATCTTAAAGCATATTGGACGAGTCTATATGAGACACTAATGTCGCAGTAGACAAATTCTACTGTGCATTAATATGGCTGACAAAAACTGTACTAATGTGCTAATACTTAGTAGAATTAATCTACTAAACATTAGCATCACAAAAGTTGTTCGTCTGTGCTAATGGGCAGTAGCACCAATTACAGCACATTAAGTTTAGTATCTGTAAATACAGGTACTAAAGCTGGATGCTCCAAAATTACGGCACATTAATGAACCTGTAAATGCATGCATTGGGTGTATCCCCACATGCAGGGACGTGCACTTGCAGTGGCAAAAAAAGTAGTGGCACGAATTTGTGTGGCTACTTTTTGCTGCTGTGCACACTCCTGCATGCGGGCTTTGGCGTGGGGCAAAATGACCCACTTTGGAAAAACTACCATTTCCCCACTCCTCCCAGGTCCCAGCACGCTGGAGAACCCAAGGCCAAACTAGAGAAGGGGAGACACTCTGGCTGGCAGCCAAAGTATTTCCTAGGAGGATCAAGCCTCTGTCTGCTGGCACATGCTCCTGTGGCATGTACTGTGCCACTTTCTTTTGTGGGATTTTTTTTTGCTACCGGGATTTCCCAGGGCAAATTTTGCCCCCAACTGGAAATTTGCAGTGTGGGGCACATTTTAACATGCTGGGCATATGATTTGAGATGCTACAGAGGTGTGTGGTGCCTCAAGCCGCACATGGCTGCCTCTCCATCCACTGTGTTTAGATCCTTAGTGCACATGGCATTCTTTACAAATCCAAGTATCATGATATAGCATTTGTGATGTAAATAATTTACAATAATAAAAGTGGGAAAGCCAAGACATGCAGAAGAAAGTACCAACAGGTATACAAATTAGGTATACTTGTAGCAATCAGTGAGGAGGTACAATC
Organism: Alligator mississippiensis; assembly: GCF_030867095.1. NCBI lineage: Eukaryota > Metazoa > Chordata > Crocodylia > Alligatoridae > Alligator > Alligator mississippiensis. The sequence goes on from NC_081825.1 coordinate 118,398,385, forward strand.
TTTGCTGAGAACAAAGCAATAATACGTTCAGCATTGATGAACCACTGTTTTATTAGTCAGAGACTACAAACAGAAGAGATGTGATAAGGATCCTGTTGATTCCACTGAAAAGGTGTAAAAGCTTCTTCTTCAATATTTGATTAAAGTAAGTGCCATAATAGGTGGAAGCTTAGCAAAAAAGATAAAAAAGTAGATGTATCTCACTAATTGGCTTGCCTGATCTCCAACACTGCAGCTGAGCATCTTTTAAATGGTAATGAATTTCTGTATGGATTGGATGAATATATGCATGACAAAATCTATGCCTGTTCCAAAGCATTTTTTGGTAATATACTCTAGGTAAGTTCAGTCATTTAAAGAACTATTTAATTAATTCAAGATATTTACCACAGACACACATTAACGTTCATATCTCGACCTTATATTTAAAATGAGCAATATTGCTAGAACTATTAATACCTCAACAAGTGGGATTCATTTTTTTAAATATGTGCAAAGTATTTCATAATACTGAAGTGTTGAAAGTAGTGATAAAGAAACAGCCACATTAAAAAAGGGTCAGCCATTTGAATTAGAAATAATTAGCACTGTCTTGATCCTCTGGGTTGAAAGCTGAAAGCATATGATGAGTTGTAAACATTTCACACGCTGTGAATATTTAAATGGCCAACATTTTTATTTTCAAAGATAAAAATAATCTTTACCACACTGATTCTGATAATTATCATTTTACATATGACTGTGGGAATCAATTGTAGTAATTTTTTTTTAAGAAATATTTTTTAGAAGTATTTCACTTATTTTTTAATTCAGGAACAGTATAAGAACAAAATAATGTGAACTGGCTATTTTTGAAAGCTAATGCAAGAACTCTGTAAGAATTCACATGTAAATTTTGAGCCAAATATTGTATTTTTTACATAAGGTGTCACTGTTCCCTTAATATAATGAAAACCTTGAGTCATATTGTCCCATTGTACTTTGATTTCAGTGGAGTTAGATTTTCTGCTTTTTATAACATATTTAAGAAAATCCTACTGCTTACATCATAATAATATTTTTTTGAGCCTACTCTGTAACGGGTTAATTCATTACTTATTTACCTAAAATACTAACCTTTTAAGTGAGCTCGGAAACAGATTAGGATTAATGCATTAACTTTATCTGTAAAATACGAAAGGAACCAGAATAGTAGCATTGAATATTTCTGTATATCCCTCTCTAAATTAATCTCAGTTTTTAATTTAAAACTACCTGGGGCTAGGCCAAAAGCTGAAAAGCAGATGGAAACCCTACACCTGGCAAAAATGAGAAACCAACAAGTTTCTGGCTTGGAAGCTGGAATGTCAGGACCATGTATCCTGGCTTGACAGATGGTGATGACCTACAGTACAGAAGCAGCATACAGAAGTCAGTCTTGATTGACCGTGAGCTGTACAGACTCAATGTTGACATTACAGTGCTCCAGGAAATGAGACTTGCAGATAATGATTCTATCCAAGAGGCCAATTATACCTTCTTGTGGCAAGGGAAAAGCACTGAAGAAAATTGTCAGCATGGCATTGGTTTTCCTGTGAGTAACAAGTTGGTAAAGCTTATAGAAATACCCACTGGGAAGTCAGAGCACATCATCTCATATAAGTTTTGTGAACATCATCAGCACATATGCACCAACGCTCAGCTCTAGCCCTGAGGAGAAGGACACATTTTACGACACACTGCACCAAGTCATCAAAGGAATACCATCAACTTGAGTGACTATTCCTCCTCAGAGATTTCAATACAAAAGTTGGCGGAAACAATAACTCATGGCCAGTTTGCCTAGGACATATTGTCATTGGTAAAATGAATGAAAACAGCCAATGACATCTTGAATTCTGTCCCCAAAACCAATTGTACATTACCAATTCATATTTTGCTGAAAAAGATAACCACAAAGTTTCATAGTGACATCCACAATCAGGACACTGGCACCAACAAGACCTTGTTATTGTTAGGAGGAAAAACCTACCTTCAGCGCAGAAGACCTACACATTCCACAGTACCTATTGTGACACCAATCACTCCCTGATCATTAGCAAGGTGAAGATTACAGCCAAGAAACTGCATAGAGCAAAACTTAGGAGCGAGGCCAAAATCAATACCACTAACACCAAGAACCAGAGGAAGTGCCAAGAGTTTGTAAATGCTTTCAAACTCAGCATGTTTGAGAAGTTACTACTAAAGAAGGCAGAGGAAATTTAGGAAGGTTTAAGAACTGCAATCCATGAAACAGCGAAAGCTACATTTGAGGAAAAGAGAACACCCAATAAGGACTGCTTCAAAGAAAAGGCAGAAGAACTATTACCTGTCACCAACATCAAGACCACAGACTACACAACAAGAACAAGAACACAACAAGAAGCCAACAGTAAGCACCAAACTGAGACTTTGACATACAAAAAACAAGGTACAAAGAGCAAACAGATGCTGTGCAAATCAGTACTGGACTAACTCCTGTGAAGAGATACAGACAGCCTCAGACACAGGAAACATAAAAGTCTTGTACAATGGTCTGAAGAAAGCTCTAGGCCCTATTGTCAACAAGGATACCCTGCTCCAAACATGCAGCAGTGAAGCCATTACAGCTAGAAGCAAGCAGATGCCTCATTGGTTGAACATTACTCAGAGCTACACTCACAAGAAAGAAACATCACCAGTGAATCACTGGACCAAATACCAACTCTACAAGACACACCAGAGTTATACATGGTGTTAGCCCACTGTAGAAGAGCTAAGCAAGGCTATTGATTCATTATTAAGTGGCAAGGCTCCTGAAAAAGATGGCATCCTAACAGAAATTCTCAAGTGTGGGAAAGAAAGCCTACTACCATATCTTCATCAGCTGCCACTCAAATGCTGGAAAGATAGTGAGGTACCACAAAACATGTGTTACACAAACAACATCGCTACGTATAAAAATAAAAGAGATAAGGGTGACTGCAGCAACTACAGAGGTATCTTGCTACTAAGTACAGAAGGAAAAGCTTTTGCAAGGGTCATCTTGGTCCACCCACAACAGCTGGTGAGTCATTGCAACCACTGTCACTGGGATTCAGGGCTGGAAGATCAACCATAGGCATGATATTTTCCCTGTGTCAACTTCAAGAAAAGTGCAGAAAGCAAAACTGACCATTGTACATCGCCTTCATGGATCTAACCAAAGCATTTGACACCGTCAACAGAGCAAGCCTATTTGCAGTCGTAGAAAAGATAGGATGCCCAAATCCTGTTAAGTCTTATACTTTCCTTCTATGACAACATGAAAGCAACTGTTCAGCTTAATGGGTTCACTTTAGACAGCTTTGAGATGAAAAGCAGAGTGAAGCAAGGGTGTGCTCTTGCTTCTACAGTCTTTGACATCTTTTCTCAGTACTCCTGAACTGCGTGTTTAAAGATATGGAAGGTGAAGAGTACCTTCACACAAGATTGGATGGGAAACTCTTCAGCCTGTCACAACTCAAGGCATAGACTAAAGTTAGAAAGGTGCTTCTCAGGGAGCTTCTATTCACTGATGATGCTGCCCTTACAGACCACAATGAAGACCTACTACAAGAGCTCATGTGTCGCCTTTCAAGATCTTGTTAGGCATTTGCTCTCACTGTCAGCATAAAGAAAACAGTCATACTTGGACAGGGAGTTTCACAATATCCATCAATCATCCTTAATGAGAACCAGCTAGAAGTATTCCAAAAATTCAGCTACTTAGGTTCAAGTGGCATCATTATCTTCACCAGGGCATTAAAATCCATGACAGGAATTAGCATCAACAGCTTGAAGAGAAAAGAGTCCATAGGAAGAAAGCAGCTCATGAACTCACCCAACCATCACACACACACACACACACACACACTTGCAACCACTGCCACAGATCATGCAAATCTCGGATTGAACTATTCAGTCACACGAGACACTGCAAACCATCTACATCATAGGCTGCAATATCCACCGTGTCTCGCAGAAGAAAGGATGTCAATAATAATAGTACTGTTAGCAAGATAAAACATATGCAACATTTACTTACTGATACTTGTACACAAATTAATGACACAATTAAAACTAATGACAATACTTTTTCATACTTATTGGACACTAGCAAAGAAGGGAGGCTGCTAGAACTGCATCAAACAATTAGTGATGAAAACAGCTCTCTGAAGTTGGTATATTTCATGTGAAACATGATCTGGAAATCAAAAAGAATACAACTGTTTTTCAAAGAAATCAAAGCCAGAATAAATCTAAGGAAATTAAAATATGTGCTGGTTACACTATATGATATTCAACCTTGACTAATACAGGTAAATATGGTAGTAGAGAATTAACTCAGAAACACTATTTCAATGGAAAGGAGACTACTAGAATTCAATCAAGTTTAAAAAGATTAATGAATAAGGCTTTTTTTGAGCAGTCCTTTATCAAATGTTCTCTGTAGGACAAGAAACTGTGTTTGGTCCCAGCACCCTGAACCCAAGTGATCTGAAGTTTCCTTAAGTCTGGAAAAGCTGCAGGCTTTCCTTGATTTTTTTTGTTTTTTGGTGCAGACATCTACAGTGAGGCAGTAGCAGGCCTGAATCATGGAGTCTCTTTCTTCTGCAGACATCTTTCATTTTTCTTGAATGGTCCTGCAATAAAAAAACACCCATCTTCTATTAAAACATGTCTCTGCTCTTCTATCTACCTCAAGCTTCCTTTGTCTTTCTGAATCCCTGCTTCATTGCCTTTGCTCCTTTGTTTCCCTCCCAATGCCACCCATATTCTATATTCCACCCATAAAGATAACTTTATGCCAACTGGTTTTCCAGGCACCTTTCTTAGCTCTTTTGCTCAGCCAAAGCATACTCATTAAGGTTAACAATTTATTTTGATTATTCTGTAGCTTCTTTCAGACAGAGTGGGTCACTACACTACTGGCTGATTTGTTATACATTAAAGAGTTCAGTAGGGGTGTGCAAAGAGGGCCGTATTTGATTCAGATTTAGGGAACAGTGATTTGATTCATTAATGCACATCACTGTCCTGATTCAATTTGGCTGAATCTGAACATTTGATGCTGATTTGGAAAATCAGCGATTCAGCCAGAGACACAGCTTTAAAGGTTTTTTCTACATACCTCAAGGTACCAGGCATGGCTTGTGAATGCTGAGATGGTGGGGCAGATGAGGCATCTCACAGAAGCATGGGGGACCCCCCACGTGCTCGGCGGTGGACCCAGAAGTGGACCAGAAGTACTTCCAGTTCACTTCCGGGTCTGCTGTCAAGCATGCTGGTGACCTCCCCACACAACCCCAGCTTAGCAATTGGCCATGGAGGGCCCCTGCTTGCCCCCTCAGACCCAGGAGGCATCAGTTGCTGATCCAGGAGGTGGGGGGGGGGGTGCATGCACGCTCCACAGTGGACCCAGAGCCCGGGTCTGCAGGTCTGGTGTGGAGCGGGTCTGGCATGGAGCACATTAGGGATACTCCTGTGCTCTTGTGGGACGCTCCATCCATCCCACTGTCTCAGCGCTCCTGAGCCGCCTGGTACCTTGAGGTATGTAATAAAACATTTAAAACTATGTCTATGTCTGAATCATCGAATCTCTCTAAATCAATTTGGAGGGTTTGGATTCGATTTGGAGAGATTAAAGGGTCTCCTGCTTTGATTCAGCTTCGGAGGTTCAGCTGCCAAATTGGGCCGAATCTCTGCTGAATCGAATCAGTGACCAGAGCTTCTCACAGCCTTAGAGTTCAGTGATAGAGCAGTTTCATAAAAATTAATGAGAATTCATAAATTGTATATAGACAGATCCCCACAATCATCTCCCAATCCAGTTGGCCTCCAAGCTTTTTCATATTACAAACATTAAAGAATAGCTATAGAGAACAACAAATCAAACATGGTCACTAAAGAGATCTTAAACTAAATGAGTGAGACAGCACAAAACAGGAAGGCCATGCTTTCAGCTCCAGATAGATGGCACCCCATTTGATCCTGGATGATTCTGTGGCTGACCAGGAAATTAGGGATGATCAACTATAAACACGAGGGTGATAGACTGATTTATGAACATTTTTTTTGTCAATTACTATGTGGAACTTAGACAAATGGTAATTAATGTTCAAAATTGGCAGCCACTATGTTGAAATGTCTGAAAGCTATAAACACCATAGTAGAAGAAAAAGTGAGACATCTTCATTGAAATTCACTCCCTCCATTCAGATCCACTCAGATTTTTTGGGAGCTCCATTTTATTAGAGCACAAGATTAGAGAAGGATGAGACAATTATTATATAAGTGAGAATAATGAACTCTCTTAACTGGGAATTCAAATGCAATTTTTTGAAAAGTGATATTGGCAATGAATTGCTGGAAAAGAATTGCAGTGGCATTCAGATAACTAGAACTTCCAGACAAAAAAAACAGTGTGAAGTCTGAACATGCTACTTATTTGTAGGATTCAACATTATTACTTATTTATTTTGTTCATTTTCCATTGTCATTTTCAACAGCATTTAGTTGGTTGGCTGGTCTGCAATATTTGATCTGCTGCAGACATTTCATATGACCACATAATAAGATTGTTTCATTTTGTTTTCAACATTTTCTTCTCTCTTTAGATGTCATGGCATTTTAAAAGAAAAAATAGCAATTTACAGTAAAATGTGGTAATGCTGAATTTAGAATGGTACAGCCTAGTTGCCTGGGAATTGTCACTTAGTAATTGCAGCCTGCAATAATACATGTATATGCTGTTGAAAACAGGTCTCATATAGGACAGAAGGAAAGAAAAGGCGCTCTAAACTTTTCTTTATGGCTATGGACAGACATTACACATAAACCAATTTAAGTGATCAGAGACTGATTTAAACCTGTAACAGGACAGCAGTTCAGTGCACATAAACCAGTTTGAAAGTGGCTGAAACTGGTTTGAGATAAACCTGGTTGAATGTAGTTTCAGACTTAACTATTTGGGTCAAACCAGTTTATGCAATGTCTGTCCCAGACTCCTTGCTGGTTTAAGTTAAACAAGACTCCCACAGCATCCTGGCATGCTCTTTGGGCTAGGTGGGGCTCTCTGCTCCACAGCAGAGCTGGCCCCTCCCCTTGGCTCCGTGGCTGGATCTCAGCACAGACTGCAGGCATCCCTACTCCTCTGCCTTACAAACACCTCTCAGCATTAGCTAGCAGACCATATGCTGGCTACGGTCCATGCCATGGCAGACAGGACAAAGGGAGAGTCAACAGGTAGCTGGTAATGTCCCTCTGTTATTTTTTTTATCAGGTGATAAACACTGAGTTTGGGGTGATAAACACTGGTATCAATTCCCTGCTGGGCTGGTCACAAGAGGGGAAACCCCTCCCTTATCAAAGCATCCTGCTGGGGCCTAGTCACCCCCCACCCCCAGCTCAACACTGTGCAAGGGAAGGGAGGGCTGCTCTAGCACACACATCCCTCCCCACCACCATTCCCACTTCTAGCCTGAGCCAATGCAGGTATGTACCTATGTTTCTGGGAAGTCTGTGTGGTTACAAAGTGATTTAGCCTAGCCAGGTTAGACTAACCTGCAAAGATTGAATCAATTTAGCCTCAGGTTTTTGAATGTCTGTTCCTAGCTTATAAGATGAACAAAGTCCCATCATTCCTTAGAACTGAAAGGAAGTCTGTTACTCCTGTACTTGAACAAGAAGAAAATAAGTGTAAATACTAAATTAGAGATACCAGGAAATAAGATGTTGGAGATGTGAAAACACAATGAAAGGGAGTAAAAGGTTAAAAGTATGTGAGCAGTTTCACTACTTTTACTGCTGCAAAATGCCAGAGCTAATGCCTTTAATCAAACTGTTCACATGATTGACTATCTCAGTGAACCAGGGTATTAGTATAGGGTGTAATCTGTTCTACAGTGCTGGCTCCTATTTTACAAGATTATTTATGTACATTTTTGTAGCTTCAGGAGATGCATTTGTTGCTTTTGTCACATTTGTTTTCTGGTTGTTGTCTTCAGTCTCAGGGCCAGATTCAGAGTAGAAAGCTCTCATATTGTTAGCCCTCCTTCAATGAGATAGACTTCTCCTAGAGACTTGGATGGGTGTCAGACTCTCTAACTATTTTAAAATCTAAATTTGAGATCTTTTGTTGAATATTTTTGGCTTTTGCTAAATGTTAGCTGTTTTCAAAGGCTGAGTACAGTATCATGGTTACCAAATATCGGATCTGAAAATCTCTATTTTCAGTTTTGATCTTAATTCATGTGTCCTCAGATGAGCCACCAGAAACCAGGTTTTTAAATACAGTGTCTAACAGTAGATGTTTAAATTTAGGTATGTGTGGCCAGCTTTTCAAAAAAGCCCAGAACTCATTTAGGCATCTAAATAAAGTTCATATTTCCAAAAGCGCTCAGCAGCTGGAATCTCTCATTGAAATTAATGTACTGAGTTCTGGAAACGTGACCATTTATTTAGATGCCTAAATGTGAGTTAAACTCTTCTGATAAACTGGTCCCTATTGAGGGTACTGAGTTTTACTGAAAATCTGCTCACCAAAAATTGATGTCAGAAGACCTGAATATCCACCTACCTCACTGTCAGTCATTAGAACCTGTTATCAAGTCATAGTTGTCTCAGGCCACAGAAAGGCTGCTTTAAAAAAATGAAGCCATTAGTCTTTTTCAGCAGTAAAAATAAATAGTAATGCCCATGTACTGAGATAACGCCAGGAATGAAAATGCACTGACATGTCTAAAGAGTCCAAGCCTTAGATGAAAGACAAATTATTCTTGTCAAATTATTAATTGTGTGGAACAATAAAAATACTTAAAATAGTAACATATAAAATGAATTATAATGATCAGGCTTCGGAAGACTTAAAGCCAAATTAAATGATTTCTGTTCATGGAAACTTAACTTTGTTCTTGGTGAAATGGTGAAGAAATGAGCCTTCTGGTGTACAGTTTAGGTTGTCTCTGAACATGAGCCCTTTTATGCAGAACAAATAGTTCATGACTTTGAAAGCAATCTATTTTTCCAATTAAGATGTCAAGAAAAAAGCACTGGGTAATACAAGGTTCATTTTAAAGAGTGAACATCCACCTCAATTTTGTGTTGACATTTTATGGCTTGTTTCAAAAAACTCAGTTTCCACACTCACAGAACTAGTTTTCTTCAGTTAGTAATGGCATCATGATGACTGCAGTATAAAATAGGGAGTTTTCATCACTTGCATAGTATATAGTTGTCCTCACATTCATTTTACCCAAAATATCTTAAAAACTGAAATAAATGCTTCACAACTATCCTATTTCTTTCACATGCTAGCACAGCAATAACTATGTTGGCAGTTCTGCCGCAATACAACTTGGATTTCAAAAGCAAAGAACTAGTACAGTTATAAAATGTGTCAGTCTCAGGTCCAGGTCTACCAGAAGTTTGTAAAAGTTTTAGGGTTTTAAATTGTGTCTCATTCCTCCAATATCCAATATATTAGTAAAACTTAAACATTTTTTTCCTCCCTTCTCACCCTTTCTCCATGGCAAAATGCGGGGGGGGGGGGGGGGGGTGAACCCTAAACAAAGGCAGAATGAGAGAAAAGGGAAATATGCAGAATGGGGGAAAGGGGTGGAGACAACAAAAATTAAAACTTGACTAAACTACGATATGAGAAAGAAATTTTGTGATAATTTCAGGACTCGGCACTTTTTGAAAACTTTAAAACATTAAAAAAAAACTTTTTTTTAAGTTCTAAAAATTTGAGAGCGACTTATTTTTAGTTTTTAGGCCAACTCTATTTCCAAGGTATATCAACTCCATTTTTATTTTAGGATCTTTTTATACCTGACTCTGCCAAGCTTTTTTAACCAGTATAAGAATATTCAGATGTTAGAGGTGTAGTAATCATGCAGAGTGATAAAGTCACATCTTACTGTACCTTCCTTAAATGAGTTTAGTGGATATTCAAGATGCTTCACTTTTCCTTCTGGAACAGAAATAGAAATGAATTTAATATATGTATTACTTCTGTATGCTGCACTTCGGAGTGCCTTGGAACTTTCAATACAGCAGTTCTTGCTTCTGACTTAAAAATGTCTTTTTCCAATGCTATAATCTGTGATCCATTATTCTGTTGCCCTAAAGACACCTATTTTTTGTGCAGTCTCCCATACACTGGTAGGCTAAAGGTTTACTTAATATTCTATGTTTAGTCATGTACTCTTGAATTAATCTTCATTTTTTTTTCATTTTGCCTACTCAGCAATTAACTCCCACTCAGTCCCTTCTCAGTGTGCACAAATATTGCTCTCTTTTCCTTTTTCTGGATGAGTATATTTGGTTCTTGGCCTACATTCTTGAACAAGTAGGGCACTTATCTACAATTTCCTGAGCAAGAGAGACAACGTATCCTGTCTCATACAACTCAGTCAGGTGACTGGGTGACTCTTCCTAGCTCTGTGGGGTAAGCTTCAGCATAACAATTTACCTTTATTTGCCTATTTCTTTCTCCTCATCATCATCTTCTTTACCTAGATCATAGGTTCTGAAGTGGGAATGTCTGACGAAGTGTTTGTACACTGGCTAAACTAGTGTCAGCAAAATCTTTTACTAGATGCTGTACTCGACAGATAGAAGAGGCTCACATTTCACATGATCTAGCACGTATTTGTTTTAGAATGTCTTACGTTAAAAATGCTTGTTTCTTTATTTGGTATGAATTTAAGGCCTACAAGACCTAACAAAATGAAACCAGAACAATGGAAATCAAGTCATACGGTCTACCCTTGCACAGAAAAGGCTGTTTCCTATAGAGCACTTTCAGTAAGAATGGAAAACTTCAACTTGCCTATTGAGTCCAAAAAGGAAGTTTTCAATGGTTCTTTCTGCAGCACTCAAGCTGATTCACTTTCCAATGGACATTACTAACGTTCCAGAAAGGATTATAAATGACAAAAATTATTTCAAATGTTGCAAGAGAAAAGTGCAGGGACACCAGGTGAAACAGCTATTGGTGTCTCACAAGACAGGAAAAAATGAACAAGCAACATAGATTTTAAAATCAAGAGGTCCAGAATCTCAACTACCATTCCATCTCCTTTTTGCTATCTGATGGTACATGAGGACTTGGAATATACCTTTAAGTGGTAAACCCAGCTAGATAGGAAAACCAACTAGATTTGATAAGCAGACTGCCTTCTTAACCTGTAATAATTTTCAAGATTTCCAAATGTTTTCCTACCAGAATTTTAAATAAGTCACCAATAGTTCAAAAATCATTGTTAACCAAACTTCAAAAAAGATTTGGTTCAATCACAGAATCAGACAGAAAAGCAGGGAAAGGACATCAAGTCATTTAGTCCAACCCCCCTACTTAAGGTCGGATGATCCCTTTCTAAATCATCCTAGACAAATGTTTCTTAACCCCAGTGTCAGCAACCTATGGCCTGCAGGCCAGATCTGGACCACAAAGTGCTTGGATCCAGTCCAGGGAGGCACAAAATTGGAGGCAAGCAGCTCTGCCATGCTGCCCAACCCCTCTTCAGTGTTCCCCTCTGCAGCCCTCTCTGCTGCTGTCTTCATTTCAATGTCAACATTTTAAAATACACTAATTTGAATTTCAAAACAATGCCATTTCAATGAAGAAATAGAAAAAAAAACATTTTAACAAGGTATTTTTGGCAATTTAATTTAAAACAGGATAATAAATAGTATCAAATATTCCCCCTCTGTTTAAGAAGAATTGCATTCCTTAACGAAAGTTAAAAACAAAAATCCTACCCACCTCCCACAGAAAATAAATTTATGACCAGCCCTAAAGCCAGCACTCATGCCCACTCCCTACCCTATATTAAGATTAGAGGGTAAAATAAAGTTAAGTTGTGGCAGTGTCAAGAGACCGTAGGCTTTTGGTGCTAGGTACTTTAACAATACAAAGAAAAGTGTGGCCTACTTCTAGAAAGAAATTACATTCTAACAAAACCATTCCACCTAACAGTCCAGAGACTTTCTTATCAGGGTTAAAATTAGCTCAGTGTTCAAGTCTTACAAATGATAAAATAAATATATTATTTTTCCACTTGTGTCAAAATGAAAAAACGTCAATGTTTTACTTTCATTCAGGGCCAATGAGTTTGAAGCCCACTCAAATAATAGCTGAGCTAATAAGAAACTTAACTGGAGCTTAATAGCTGTGTCTTTGGTCACTTATAAGTATATTGAATATGTCTGAAGGTGTCTTTGAAGTGTAATATTTGAAACTGAAAAAGATAATGAAGCCAAAAAATTCTAATTTTCTCAGTGAAAATGGCTGTAACTATAGAGTTGCTGAGAACTTGGCTTTTTATTAGCTTTAGGGCTCCCTTACATTAACTGCACAGTGTGCAAAATGTCAGCTACAGTATAGATTCCATGTTTAAAAATATAAAAATAGGCTTGAAACTAAACATTGAATACCTCATACCCTAATTTGGAGAGGCATGTGTAACGTTTAACAGCCTCTCTGAGGTCGGACTGGTTAGGGTGAAAGTGATGTGTTTTCCTAACTCCATGAGTATTCTGTTCAGTCAAACTCTGGGCATGCTCAGAGACTTATGAGTCTATAATGATCACACTATTTCCATAAGATGCATTTCACCATAATATAAGCAGCATCAAAATTTTGCCTTTACAGTTTAGACCACATGCTTTTAGCTCTTTTTACTTGCCTTAGATAACAGTGAGTTCCTGGTTTTCCTGTGACTGTCTGAATTAATCGTACTTTGTCAGAGTTTAAATATAAGATAACTTAATGTTGGTTAGTCCAGCTAATATATGTGAAATACATCTCACTCAGGAGATGTGTACACACCATTGTGAGCTCTTCCCCAGCCCTTTCAGTATCATGACTAGCTCCAATCAGACTAATTGAAGCAGACACCTAAACCTCCTCTATCTTCTGAAAGATGGTTTTGTAATTAAGGTGCTCAACTGGAATTTGAGATTTGGGATCAATTTCTGACCAGAGCAACTGCACTGGGTTCCCCACAGCTGCACACACAGTTTTACACAGAATTTAGATTCTCCCAGGCATTTATAAAAGTCAAGCAAATAACTTATTATGCTAATAAAGCAACCTTTCAATATTTAAAGTAATAAATAATAGATTGCAGCTACCATTCTGATACCTCATAATGTTGAAAGCCTGAATAATAATTATTAAAATATATTCAAATGTATACAGCCGCTAAGCAAAGACTCTCCACTAGAGGTTTAAAATGCGAAAAACATTCCAGCATTTTTATTCCTCCAGAATAAATTCCACTGTAGACAGATGAAATCTATAATGGATATCATTATTTGCTGTACTATTCTAATTTGAAAATAAATTTGAAGTCATGGTCTTATGATATTTTACAACCTCCTTTTCTTTTTTATTTTGAAATGTTCTTGGACGGACTTAAAAGAGAACTACAACATATGGTCTACTGGATTAAAATGGGGAGAGGAGGAAGGCTAGATTATTACCAAAAATAATTTATTTGTCCTGTGTATCAGCTGTATGTTAGATGAGTAATAAGCAAATGAGATTGTCATGGTTTTATAACCAACTTGACTTTAGGGTTAAAAGACAGTGTGACAAGGGGATTTTGGTATAACTAGGGAATGGAAAATATGACCCAAAATTGCAGGAAACAGGAAGCTTCTGACAAGGATTTGAAATATGATTTTCCCTCCATCAAACACTTTGGCTGGTGGCATCGCTACTGTACTCAAGATGCAAGTTAGGATTTCTAACTATACACACAACCAGCAGAAAAGCATATCTAAACAGATGTCATTGATCAAGATGGATCTTCTCTTTGTTTAGGTAAAATAGATTTTTCTCTAAAGATGCGAAGAAGAGAAAGTTCTCTGTGATTAGCCACTATACTGAATCCCATGGCTTAAAGGCAAAAATAAAAGAGAAGTAACATTGTCAACTGCAAATATACTAGTACCCTTTAACAATTTATTTTCTATTTTAGTTTACTGTAAAGGAGTTGATCTTCAGAGGAACAAGTGATTCAGTGATATCTTTCATGAAAACAGAATATTTTAATAAAATTCATGCTTCAAGATGATCCTTCACTCAATACCACTGATACTTCAAAAGTGAATGTAAAATGTATATGGATAATGAGAACATCCAATCATATTACATAGAATTTGAAAAAAATGAAAGAGGTTATGAAGTTGCATGTCTTCTGACTGAAGGGGATTAAGTGGTAAATTCTCCATGGGAAGGTTATTCCATAATTATCCATTAAGGGATTTCTTGAAGCATCTGGTACTGTCCAGTTAAAGACAGGATACCAGACTAGCCTGATCCAGAATGCCAATTCCTATGTTACAAGGTATTTTTAAAAGTTCTTCCTGAGCAATTACCATGGTAAATGGGAAGAAAAACAATTAAACTTGTGGAAGGGAGGGTTTTACTTTTTCAGCAGAAATGAAACTTCAGGAAGTACATTTGTCAGTCCAAGTAAGATTTCGACACTAACATGTAACCTCTGTCCTTGACCCAGTAAGTCTGAACTAGACTTTAATTGCTCTGTCTGCAGAGCTATGAAAAATTTCTCCTTGTGTACTGTAAAATAAAATGTATATATTTCATACAGCTGGGAAACAGAATATCTGCTATTCAGAGCTGCTGGCACCACAACAGAGCATTTTCCTTGTTAAACCCTATGAAGCCATCCCCTTTTTTTCAGCCCTGCTTTTAGGTGCACTGGAGAAGCCAAAAATATAAAAGTAAACAAAACGAGAGGATAATCAGTGGAAAACTAGAAAGGCATAAATCATTCTTAGTAGAAGTGCAATGTTTGGTAGAAATAATGCTAGGAGGACCCCCAGATAAAGACTGTCAGATTTTTCTTCATTTTTTATGTTACCAGGCACTGGACAACCTGTCTGAACTAAGGCTGTATGCCAGTCCAGCTTTTCTTGGGTTACACATGTTCAGTTCTTTTGCTCTATATTGATCAAAAAGGCTGGTAGCAAGTAGATGAACTAAATATATTTATATTTTAAACTTCTGTACCACCAAAGCTACTTTTCTTTTTAAGAAAATGAAGAAAATAATCAAGGAAAAACATACTTACATCATGATGTAACTCCACAAGAATATCTTCATCAACTTTTTTAGGTCTTGAATGCAATCCTAAGTGAATTCACCTCACCCTCTCTAATTCTCACTTCTTCTCACTTCATTTTACAGTCACCTAATTTACTCAACACAGTAACATTAACTCCCAGGACATGATTTTTCATGTTGTTACATAGTAGATTGTATGAGTGCATGTCTAAATTATCCTGTTGGTAGAGGTATACTGGTATAACTCTGTTAGTAGAGCTCCCTAGTGGAGATGCAGTTGATGCCATCAGAATTTTTCCTCAGCCGTAGCCCCCGGAATGACATTACTTAAGCCAACCAAAACATTCTTCTATTCACATAGCTGAATCTACAACAGGGGATTAACCAACATAATATAATATGTTTTTTGATTTCTTCTCTCTTTTTTGTTTAGTTATGCTGACAAAATGTTGTAGGGCTGACCAAGCCTTAGATACATAGAACATATTCACTGAGATGAACTTAAGAAAATATTATAGGGTTAGAAGAGAAGCATGTATAGCATGCATGTATTTACACAATACAAAACAGTGAATTTTCATATATCCTAAATAGGCTTACCATGAAAAAGCAATGCAATTTGGAACCAACTCCCAAGACAGAGCATGCTACTTATTACTATGAACAATTCCACTAAAGTTTGGGAGCTTTTAAGATCAGTACCTATAATAACACTGACACCTAGCTAAACCCTGTCCTTTCCACTTCAAAGGAAGGTCAAATATGAGGGAAGAAGGCTTCACTCTTTCCTTAGCAGCAAACCCAGCAGCTTTACTATTTTATGCCAGGTACAAACATTACACTTTTCCTAGTATAAGTGATCAGAAACCACTCTATAGCCATAACAGAACAAAAATTCAGCACACCTAGACTGATTTAAAAATGGCAGAACCCAGTCTAAGATTTCCTCCCACTCCTACCAAAGAGTGAATGTGTGTGCTGTTTGCTATCAATCTAAACTACATCTCTTACAGAAAACTGCATAACTTAGATGGATACTGCCTCAGGCTTTTGAATGTCTGTACCTAGTCTTAGGGCCATGCAGGTGTTGGGGAATTTAGGATTTGCCCTGGAACAGGTAACCCTCCAACTATTTTGTATTGCATTGGATTTTGTACAATATGAGTCACAGAGTTTAGAGGGAAATATATGAAAAGGAGATGAACGTATTTGAAAAGCACTATTTCTCCTGACTGTCTCTTAAAAAAAAAAGCCAACAGTTGTACTAACCAAGAGTGTCACTTGCAAATCAAAGGAAGTGATACTTCCACTCAATTCAGCACTAGTGAAGTCTCACCTGGAGTACTGTGTCCAGTTTCAGGCCCCACACTTCAAAAGAGATGCAGGCAGTTTGGAAAGAGTCCGGTGCAGAGCAACAAAAATGATCAAAGAGACAGAGAGAGATCTGGGAGACAAGATTTATGAGGAAACATTGAAAAAGCCGCGGTTATTTTGTTTAGACAAGACAAGACTGAGGGGGGATTTGATAAGCCTTCAAATACCTGAAGGACAACTACAAAGAAGATGGAGATGGGCATTTGTCTCTGGCAGTAGGAGACAGGACTAGAAGTAATGGCTTCCAGGTGCAGCAGGGGAAATTTAGGATTGAGATTTGGAGGAGCTTTTTGACCATGAGATGGGTCAAGTATTGGAACGGACTACCTAGAGAAAGTGAAGAATCTTCATTCTTGGAAACTTTCAAATGCAGGTTAGACAGACACTAATTTAAATGGTTTAGTTGGGGATGCTCCTTCCTTGAGCAGGGGGCTGGACTAGATGAGCTTATAAGATCTCTTCCAGCCCTATTTGCTTATAAGCCTATGATTTTTGCTGTCCCTTAGGCATGGAATGCTCTGCCTACACCAGTCTCTAAGGCTAGACCTTCAAATTCCTATGATCCATTTCTTCTGAGACTCCTACTCTGAGAATCTTGCACACTTCATCTCTAACATTTTATACGCATGCAAAATATGCTTCTCTGATGTATATTTCACGTACCCTATTATACATTGGAGTTTGTGGGGGAAACATGGAGTGAAAACATGCATTTATCATCATCCCAACCACTTTACTTGGATATTGTATCCTGTTTCCTCTGACCTTCCTGTCTTTTTTAACTAGTAGTGTAACTAAGGGAGGGGTGGATGGGGTACTGCCTTTGGGAAGATGAGACAAACATTGCTACCAGCAGTCACCAGAAGGTAGTCCTGCCATGTGTGTCACTGCTTCCCAGCGCACAGAACTGCCCTGTTACTCCTTTACTTTTATAGTTATAAGCTTTTCAAAGCAGGGTCTTTATTTCACTGTGTGTTTTGTACTTGGTCTAGCATATTTGGGAGCATATCCTAACTGAGACCTTTGAGTGCTGCTATAATAAAATAACAATCCTCCATTTAAATTAATCACAACAGCTGTCCAAGTACCAGATTATTCACCTATGAAATGGGGATGTGAGTAACTTATTGATCTAATAAATTTGACACATGTATTAGGTAATGTTTGTGCCTCCCCATTGAAGTAGAATAGTGGAAACGTCTTTGTACATCAAAAGGTTTTGCACAGGCAGTCAGTGGAAGCACTCCCAGAAGTAACAATATAGGTTGTAGTTGTGGCAGAATCAGTAGCCAGTTTCTGAATCTCAAGTGAAGTCAGCAGATATCAAAATTACACAACTGAAAAGTGCAAACCTTTGAACCTATAAACACTGTTAATGTTTACTGTAAATATAATTCTTTTTTACATGTAAAGTAGAGACCAGAAACATAAATCATTCCCTATTATCGAATGATCTCCCAAAACAAGCTGATGCTTTGGACCACAGGCTTCCTCATTGCCTTCAAAATAGCAATGGCAGTGATAAAAATCAGACCAAATACTCTGTCCTCTGCAGAAAGCAGAGCTCAATGTGGGAATACAATATTTGTTGTTACAGGGATGAGGCATGAATCTATCATGTTTCTGACTGAAACTAATTTAATGATGTCTCATGTACAGGTGCACAATACTAATATTTTTACAATATTTTACGTTATGTGTGATCATTTTGAAATGCAATCTTCAGTTCCAATGTGGTATAGCTGTGTGATATTAATTAGTTACATGATTCAGAAATATATGTTCTTGAAAACCTGGAAGTACATATCCTGTTTGCTTTGGAGCATCAGTTACAAAGCCAGATGTTATAGCCAGATGTCAATGAGGTTTTTTTCATAAGCCATGGTTTACAGTTATGTTCTCTCTATTCATTGCCTCAGATGGGAATACTTAATTTGACAGCAAGTGTTTTGGTTAATAGCCAGTTTCAACATTAACACTTGTTTTCACAATTTTATGTAAAGTGATGTGATAAAATTGTACCTCATATCTTCTTGTTGACATTTACAAATAGCTATTATGTGCATGTGTATAACTTATATATTAACTTACATATCCCTGTGTATATGTTTGCATGTATATATGTACTATGTAAAATACATGTATTGTATGCTATTTATGTGGCAAGTATACCTGTCAGGAAAAAAAAAACCTAGATATACTATGGTCCCCATATTGCAAGAGACTGCTCTTAGAATGGCTGAAGATACAACTGACTGATTCAGCATTCCTTGTATACCCAAAACATCCATTCATTTTAGTGGGAATGTTTGGTGCAAAATGACTGCAGGGTCAGACTGGGCTATTATTACTGCATACACATTATAAAAAGCAACTGTTTTAAAATCTATAGCTCATAGTTCTATGTGGATTCTGAAGTTAGCAAAACCAGTTCTCTTATCCCCATATATTGTTGCTTTTTTTAGTTAAGAATAGGTAGGCGTACCAGATCAGGTGGTAAAAATTGGCATAGATCAATATAGTACTCTCTTCAACCTTGTTTTAGATTCAAGAAAGCAAAAAAGCAAAACAAACAAACAAAAAAAAACAACCCCAAACCCTCTAATCATTCTGAAGAAAGGAAAAATAGATACAGGTCTATGCTAGAATCCCTTACAGATCTACCACAGACCTCTGACTATTGTAGTGTAACGGTTCCTTTGAAAGGAGACTGATAATTATGTTAAATTATTACACAAGTTCATAAGTGCAAATTCATTTCAACTTTGACTTCAGACAGGACTTGATTATCCAAACAGTAAAGGAAAGGCAAGTGCATTATTTCTACTATGACATCCTAGGTTTGGATTATCTTATCCAGACTGCAAAACACATTTTTTGGCTAAGGATCATACAGCTTCAAATCCAGAAGTTAATTTTAGAACAAAGTCTAAAAAAAAAAAAAAAAGCCAGTTTAGCCCAATCACAAATATATGCATACATATACATGGTGTATACTCATAAAAATTTGACTATACATTTTTGCTTGCTGCCCTACAAGGTTAAGAAAGCCACTTCAAGCTATAATATGAATAGGACTCAGAAGGCCAAGTGGTCCCATACTGTGAAATAGCTCCTACAACTGCAAGCTTGGGAAGCAAGGGAAGAAACACAACACCCGCTGTTTATAACCCAATATACTAGTAAATGCAGTATAACTTCTAAAAGGGACCTCAGCACAAGCCATTGCTGTTCAAGGCCCTCCATCAGCCTGGGAATCCAGAGAAGCTAGTCTTCCAGGTCTTCATCAGAGTGATAGGAAGCCTAGAAATCCTGAGAGCAGAACTGGCTATCAGGTTCAATTTCAAATAAATATCAAAATGTCAGAACCCTTTTTGCACATGAAATATGGTATATCAATAGTCTGACTTTATCCAAAGTCAGCATAAAGATAAGTGCGGACATATCAGAATTTCCCATAGATGAAAATTCTGATTTTTGATTAGCACTAATCATACATTAGTACGATGGTTTTTTTAGTAGATTTTACTAACTCCCTTCCTCTGTTGGTTTGAATGAAAGAGGCTTACAGTCGCTCGTTAGTATATCCAACTGTACTGAAAAAAGACAACATTCAGTACAACATGTGTGATATATAATGAATGAGGTTCTGAAACTATGCTGCCCAGAGGAAGAAGGCTGCTTACACTAAACTTTTGGCTTTGCTTGTTCTGGTTTGGTGAAAGGCTTACTGTACTCATATCTGGTGAATCTATTGAAGGCACATCCCAAAATTTAATTTAATTAACATTTTTACAAATGCAGTCAGAGTACATAACAAAATGACAGCTTCTCCTTTTCATATACGGTACATACAAGGGTTACTTTTAGATTGAACTAACCATGGTTAGGTTGATCTAACTGGCCAGGTGTGCAAACATTTGGTCACCCCAAATATGGCAGACCCAATCTAAAGTTAGTTCACCTTAAAGGTAAACTAACTTTAGATTGGCCTGGGTTAATCTAATCTAAAATGGTTCAATCCATTTTAATAAACACCTGTACACATTCACAACCTAGCCACTCATCCAAGCCAAGGGGATGCATTGCTCCTAACCCTCTAAGCCTGACTACAACTTCCTGGATTGGACATTGAGAGTGAGATCGGGGCTGACCTATGGCTATAGTATAGTTATGGTTTCTATGGAATTCCACTGGAATTTGTTATAAGTAGGCCAGCGCATGCACTCTGTATGACCCAGTGGACTTTAGGGTTGGGTCATTGCCTAAGGAGGCTTTGGAAATGGAGAGTTGGGTGCACATTTGTGTATCATGTACTATCTGATGGAGGAATGTGCGCAAAGGCCCTTTAAGAGACCCTGCAAGGGTGGCGCTCTCTCAGTGTGGGTGTGTGTGAGTGTGAGGAGACAGAGAAGTTACAGGAAGGATATGAGAGAGAGAGTGAGAAGGGGACTGAGTATAGGACAGACTGAGAAATAGACTGAGACGGAGAAAGAAAGAGTAATAAGTGGGCTGAAGAGAGTGACTAGGTGAAAGGTGAAACATGAACAGGACCACAGTGTGGAGCTGAGATTCCTCCCATCACCAGGGTGCATCCATCTCTGAGATTGCCTGGAGTCAGGAAGGAGTCGGCTCCCCGACAATTCCCCGTCAGTTGCACGACAGTGCTGTAGTAGCAGCTCCCCTGATTCTGGTGTAAGTATCACCCCTCCTAGGTGGGACTAGATACTGGCTATCACTGTCCTGAAACCATGTAAGTGACCAGCAACCCACACAGAACTAGGTAAGCTCCAGGTACTGGATTGAAGGGGAAACAGCCGAACACCGGCGGAGCCTTCAATAAATAAATCTCTCTCTGAATCTCTGATCTTTGACAAAGTTCAGATTTATAAAATTTTCACTGTGTGTTTATACTTTGTAGTTAACTTTACTGTTTGTCCCAAGGTGTGTTAATCAATAAATCATTTTATTCATGTACCTTAAGCAGTTCTCTTAATGATTATTAATTAAAACTGTTAATAGATATGGACAGGGCGAAGACCCACCATACCTGTCTGGGGAGAGATCCACGAGGAAGCAGCTGTTTGGGCCTGTTTTATAATTTGGTTTAAAAGAGTGATTTTTCCCCCAACAACATTCCTTCCTCCCCACCCAATCCCACCAGCCCCTCCCTGTCAGGTTACTTATCTTGGTCTAGTCACACCACTCCTGACAAGCAGCAAATACCTTCATGCGCCAATCCCAGTTTAGCTTCAGGCAGTTTAAAGCAAACAGTCTAAACTTAAACTGGGTCCTCCAAATGCAACCTTATAACTATTTCAGGTTACACAACACTAACACTCAGATTATGAGTCATAAAATTTGTATTTCCAGACACTAACATTCATGGGCCTTTGTACACACCACAAAATTCACTTTTAAAGCAGCTTAAATGCCCTTTTGCACTACTTTGATGGCATTGCTGTTTGCACACTTGGCAGCATATTCCACTTGAAATTACTTTGGTATGTAGCACAATAAAACACCTCCGAGGTGTTTTAGATTTCTACCTAACAAAGTGCAATAATGTACAGGATGCTGGAAGCCAACAAGCTCGGAGCTTGGCAGGCCCTGCATAGCTCAGGGGCTGTGGGACCTGGTGGCAGCCCTTGTAGGAGGGCTCCACTGAAGAAGAAAAAAAAAAAACAGTGAGCCTGATCTTTTTTTTTTTTTCCCTAAACCCTAACTGCCTGCCTAAGCTGTGTGGGGGCCCAGTGCTTCCCTCCGTGGCTGCAGGGGCAGGATGGGGGCGGTGATTCCCTCTACAGGGCCCCCACACAGCTCAGGGGTCTCTTGGCCCCCCAAAGTGGCAGGTAAGGATCAGGCCCCCACCTTTGTGTACAAGCCACGGGGGTTTAGTTTGATTTAATTCTCCCTAAATTGAAGGGGTGTTTTTAAAAACCCATCATTTCAATTTAGGGAGAACTAAACCAAATTAAACCCCATGGCGTTTACAAGCAGCCTATGTTTTTGTTTGTGCAACCATAAGAATCCTACCGTCTAAATAGGCTTCACTTCTCAGAGTGACTGGGACAGTCTACAAGCTCATTACTGAAACAAGTTCCAGAATCTTTTCTAGTGTCTGGCCAAAGTCTCAAGTTTCAGGCACCTTTCACTGCTTCTTATTTATGTTATTCTTTATTAAACCTACATTTTACAACCTTTTTTACTGCTTGGACATATCCAGTTACAAGGCTATGTATAATTGGAATGGATTCAGCAACAGCTCCAAAGGCACCATGGTTTGGAGATGAAACCATAAAGCAATATTTACAGGGTAGTGATGTACAGAGCATTGCCAATGAGACAACTTGATGCTGGTGCAATTCAAGTGGCTGTTGCTGTTCACTTTATATTTTACAGGAGAAAGCAAGAGGCTGTTCTTTCTGTCACAAAATCATCTGAGAAGTTACATCTACAGAACAGCTATAGTAAAGCAATATCAAATTTCTGTGGCTAGATGACTTACATAGCAGCTTAATAATACTTATTATTTATAAGGTGTTTGAGATGTTCAAAGCGTCATACAGACATTAACTCATTATTCCTGCCACCATCCTTGTGATGTAGCTGTGCAGATGGAGAAACTGTAGAAGTACTGTCAAACCAAGTGGATTCAAGGATGTCATTTTCCAAACCACTTTCTTCTCAAGATTCCATAACATTTAAAGACAAAAATATGGGGGGAAGCATGCTTGTGGAAGGCCAAATAGATGTCAATACATTTTCCATGTATTGCTAACCTGGAGGATTTTGGATTGAAAATTTTGCATAATCCAGATTCAACATTTTAGAGCCTACTATGTAAGCAGGGCTCTTTGGGTACCTATACACGAGTGCAGAGTCTGCTTCAATGTGCTGGAGTTCCACCGCATTGGAGCAGACTCAATTAATCAGTTACTGAGTCTGTGTATTAATCAATTACTAATTAATCAATTAAGCATCACAGTTACTATGCTCTGGCAACCTCCTGTGTCTCATGCATCAGTGTCCCCATGCTTAAAAATGGCAGCAGGGGCACTTAAACTAAAACTTGTCAAATAAGCTTTAAGCAACCCCACTGCTATTTTAAAGTACTGGGACACTGATACACAAGACACTCTGATACATGAGGCACAAGGCTCTCACAGCCTCACTAATTAAAGTGTTGCCCACCCCCCGCCCCTGGAATATGTGTAAAAGTGCCCTTGTAATCCAGCTGGAGGAAATCTCTCTCTTGCACCTGCCTATATAGCACTCATACTGCCAGCTTCATGTTACAGCAAGGCACATGGATATATGCAAGACTAAATTGATCATGTTCTCATATGGGATACTCATTAATCCATGCACCACAATATAAAATCTGTATTCATGTTGGATCTGTATTTGCTAAAAGGAGAAGTGCCAGAATATTTTATTTGGGCAAAACTTTTGAAAGCTTTATGTTGCATGCTTACCACTGGTCTAGAACAGAGGTTCCCAAACATTTTTCTTATTCCGTACCACCTTTACCAGCTGCCCATGTACCCCTGCCAGCATACATTTTATATTTTAACCCTTTAAATGCCACTTATAATAAAAATTAAACCTGCCATTACACAATTTCTCCCATGTACCCCGAAGAGATGTCTTGCATACCCCCATGGGTACGTGTACTACAATTTGGAAACCCATGTTTAAAAGATTAGGTGTTATGCAGAATTCTAGACCAGGATCTTATCAACTCTGAGCAGCTGTCATGGACTCAGTACTATTACCACCTGCTAGGATTGGGCCTTTAATGAAGAGGAACATCTGCCCTCAATATGCTGATTTTGTACTCAAGAATTTGTAACATTTTTTTAAATTTGTATCACCAAAGGAAGACTATAAATTTTCACAGTGATCATATGATTAAGAGAAAGATTCTAGGTGTTGAGGTCACTGATCAAATAAATCTATTTGCAATGGATAAATTTGTCAAGGTTTCCTAATTTCAGTATAGAACAGTAGTGTTCACCTTCTAGCCCACAACCTGAATGCAACCTATGGGGCTTTGTCACCCAGCCCACAACACTCCCCATGGGTGTGGAAATTTGGCAGCAGGGGAACAGTAGCAGCATTTATTGCCATGGTTTCCAGAGCTGTAACAATTAATGTTGGCCTAACTCCCCTGCTGCCAAATTTCCAGACCCAGGGGGAGCCCTGATGGCTGTATGACATGACCCCACGTGCCAGGTCAACCTACTATGCAGGATCACTCCACAGCCAAATCTGGTGTATGGGGTTAGGCCTACATGTAGGATCAGGGTACAGACAGATTCGATGTGCAGCATGTGGGGACACCAGCATGCCAGATTGTACCTATAGGCTAACTCAGTGTAACAACCCCATACTGGATGTGGCCTGCAGTCCAACACTACCCATAGGAACTGGACCACAGACCAATCCCAGGCCACTCATCCAGCCCATGGGATCAGAAGATTGATCACACTGCTATAGAGCAAAGCAAAGGTACTTGAGTTACCATGTTTGAGAAATACACTCATAAATCTGTATTTCCTGGGGTTTTGAAGTTTGACCTTTTTATTTTAAATGCTAAGGGTCAGATTCTATCCTATCCGTTAGATACCTAAGTAAACGTAGGTGTCTAAGTATACTCCTCTCCTACTTAATTCCATGATAGAATGTTAACTCACCTAATTTTGTAACATACTGGGTGTATCTACATGAGATGCTACATCGCCATAGCGACAAGCTGTCTCCATAGCTCATTGCTACAGTGACATAGTGTTGGCGAGCACTTCCAATGATGCCAATGCTACTGTGCAGTAACTCATTGCTACTGTGCAGTAGTGTGGGGAAAAAAACCTGTGCGGTGTCAGGACTGTACGGTAACACCAGTTACTGCACAGTCCTGTGCACATGTAGATTTGCCCACTGTCATCTAAGCATTAAGACTCACAAAAAGCTGTGAGCAGGAGGAGACCCATCAACACTTCATATTACTCGTATTTCAGGATTTGAGCAAAGTAGGATAGGATCATACTTACGGACCTAGTAGGTAAAATGCAATCTGGTGCTAAGGTCCTAAGGTAGTACTTACTAAAAGCACACATATCACGAATTTTAACTTCACCTTAAACATTCTTTTTAGTGGGTGTGTCTACATGTGCACATTTACTTCACACTAATTCATGTTACCCTGCAGTAATCAAAAATCACTGTGCAGTGTGGGCATATGGCTACTCGTGCATGCCCATACTACACAATAACTATGGTGACTTGCTCTGGTGTAAATTTGATACCTTCATCATGCACATTTACGCCCAATTACTTACTGCTCAGTAACACATATGTAGATGCCTTCTTGTGCAGTAACATTGTGTGTGGACTGCTTTGGGACTAATTTTAATCTCAAATCAGTCCACACACAGCACCACTGCACCTTAATGGCTGCACATGTAGATGCCAGCCTAAAAACCGCTTACTGTGCAGTAAGATACTGCGCAGTAAATGCATGTGTAGTCACACCCAGTATGTAGGAGTTACCACAGCTTTTTTTTAACGGTCTCCTGCAAACAAAAGAGTGGATACCTGATGCAGTCTTTCCAAGTGATATATTAAGTTAGATCTTGCAGGTGTTCCACAGCAATTTTGAATATTGAGTTCAGTTAAATTAACTCTGATGCTGTGCACTAGACCTGAGCAAGGCAGTTCAGTAAGTAAAGATAGGTGGGGGGGGGGGGGTCCTGCTCTGTTGCGCTCTAATTTTGTACACATTTTCAAAAACAATTGGGATATTTTTGGCCTCTAATTCAGCCACCCAAAAACCCTTCATCCAATTTACATCAGGATTTGTGGAAGGTTCTACTTCAGCTTCACATCTAACCTATGACATGTAAAACCAATATGATATTTTATGGAATTAAAAAAAAAAAATCTTCAGCAATCCCTCGCAGTTGAGAATGACTGTCTTCCATGATTGTCTTATCTGTGTGTCCTAAAATGGCTGATGAGGTCTGTCTGGGATTGACAGACTATTGCAGCTTGGACGTGTGTTTCTCTGTGGGGTGGGTGCCACTGGATTCTTGATTTGGTCCACAACAATCTGTTTCTGCTGCTCCCACTTTTCCATCTCCTATTGTTGTGAGGTTCCTATGTTCTGAGATCCCTATTGAGATGCCAAAGGCAGACTCTTCCTGCATTTGGGGTGGTCCTGGGAAATAGTTTCCCATAAGTTGACATTGATGTTGCATTTATTTTAAGTTGACCTTGAAGACATCCCTGAAGACTTTCTCTGCCCTCCTCTTGAGCATACACCTTAGCTGATCTGGGAGAATAAAACTTGCTTCAGAAGTCTGAAGTCAGAAATCTGGATGACATGGCCAGCCCAATGAAGTGTGCCTCTGGCAGCTGGGGGGGCACAGCGGCGGTGGGAGTGTGGTGGTGGCAGTGGGAGGAGGAGCAGCAGGAGCTCAGTGACAGTAAGTGGGGGAGCTCCCACAGCTGCCACTGGTGCTGTCAGCAGCGGGGGGGGTGGCGGCGCATACCAACCAAAGGTTGGTGACCACCCACAGCAGCTGCCAGCAGTGTTGGTGGTGGGGTAGCAAGCTGCAACCACCTGCAGGCACTGCTGACAGTGCAGGCAGTGCCTTTCTGCAGTGCAGGCATTGCCTTTCTGCAGGGAGTATACCACTACACTCAGGGGGTACACATGCACTTGCATGCACCCCCTACGCATTGCCCCTGCAATTAAGTTAATATCAGATGATCATCACCTCAATATGCATGGTGTTGCAGGAGGACACTAACACTGGTGCATTTGTCTTCCCACTGGATTCGGAGGATTTTCTACAGGGGGTATCAGTAGTATTTCTCCAACAACTTTAGATGTCTCCTGTAATTTGTCCGTCTCAGCTCCATATATCAAGGAGAGGATCATGACTCCTTGAATAAACCATGAACTTGGTTTCGGATCTGATGTTGTGATCTTTGAACACCCATTTCTTCAGGCACAAAAATGTCCACTTGCACATTTGAGGTGATATGGAATTTCTTCATTGATGTCAGCCTTCTGTGAGAGATAGCTTCCAAGGTATGGGAAATACTAAACATTCTCCAGAGTCTTACTATGGACCTGGATTATTGGAACTGGGAACTGTTCATTGGGAGCTTGTTGGTGGAATACCATAGTCTTCTGAAAGTTAAGCATCAGTTCCCATTTCTTGTATGCCTTGGTAAAGACATCAACAATTGCCTGAAGGTCTGCTTCCAAATGAGCACACACTACAGTATCATCAGCGTACTGGAGCTCAATGATTGAGGTTGGGGTGGTCTTGGTTTTGGCTTAGAGTCAGCTGAGGTTAAACAGCTTACCATCCATTTGGTAGTGTAGCTCCACTCTGGCTGGAAGCTTGTTGGTGATCTGATGTAGCATTGTAGCAAGGAATATTAAGAAGAGTGTCAGAGTGATGATGTAGCCTTGCTTAACTCCCATTTTAACCTGAAAGGGATCTGTGATAGATTCATAAATGAGACCCACTACTCACATTCCATCATGGAGAAGGGAGAGGATGGTGACAAATTTTAGTGGGCATCCACACTTGAGAAGGATCCTCTACAACACTTCTTAGCTGACAGACCTGAAAGCTTCCATGTGAGGTCAAAGAAGGCCATGTAGAGAGGCTTATGTTGCTCCTGGCATTTGTCCTGCAGCTGGTGAGCTGTGAAGATCATGTCAGTTGTGCCTTTTGATGCCCTAAACTCGCACTGAGATTCTGGGAGAAACTCTTCAGCAAGCAGAAGGAGATGGTTCAGGAGGGTTCTCTCAATGATCTTTCCTGTGGTGGGCAGAAAGATGATCCCTCTGTAATTTTCACAGTTGGATCTGTTTCCTTTCTTGAAGTCTGTAACAATTATGGTGTTCCTGAGGTCTTCTCAGATTTCCTGATCATAAATTTCATAGACATTTGGGCTGGAAGGGACCCCGAAGGATCGAGTCCAGCCCGCTGCCCCAGGGGCAGGCAGTCAGCTGGGATCATAGGATCCCAGCAAGATAAACATCCAAATGTGTCTTGAAGGCATTCAAAGTGGGTGCTTGAACCACCTCCGGTGGCAGTGTATTCTAAACCTTGGGGGCTTGGACAGTAAAGAAGTTCTTCCATATGTCCAACCTGAATCGGTTGCAGTGGAGTTCGTGATAGTTCGATCTTGTCATCCCTTGGGGCACTCTGGTGAATAGACATTCCCTCAGATCCTGGTGAACACCCCTGATAAAATTATAGGTGGCCACCAGATCACCCCTGAGCCTGTTCTTTTCCAGGCTGAAGAGTCCTATGGCTCTCAACCTGTCATCATAAGGTCTGTTTTCCTCACCTCTGATCATGCACATGGCTCTCCTCTGGACTCTCTCAAGCTTCTCCACATCCTTTTTGAATTGTGGAGCCCAAAACTGGATGCAGTACTCCAGCTGTGGCCTCACCAAGGTCAAGTACAATGGCAGAATGATGTCCTGGGATTTGCTTGAGAAGCATCTACGGATGCAAGCCAGCGTTTTGCTCACTTTACTAGCTGCAGCATCATATTGAAGGCTCACGTTCATTTTGTGGTTAATCATGACCCCCAAGTCCCTTTCATCCATAGTGCTAGCCAGCATTGCACTGATGAGCCTATAAGCTTGCTGCAGGTTTTTCCTCCCAAGGTGGAGAACTTTGCATTTTTCAGTGTTAAACACCATCAGGTTCTTATCCGCCCATTTCATGATCCTGTCAAGACCTGCCTGGATCACCCTCCTATCTTCAGGTGTGGATGCTTTACCCCAGAATTTGGTGTCATCGGCAAACTTGACCAGCACACTGCTGACACCAATGTCTACATCATTGATGAAGATTTTTATAAGTACAGGCCCTAGGACAGAGCCTTGAGGGACCCCACTGGTCACAGCACACCAAGACGGTTGACTTCCGTCAACCACCACCCTCTGGGTCCTACCGCAGAACTTCTCCAGGCTGATGGGCAAATAGTTTGCCGGATCTACTTTCCCCCTTTCTTGTAGATAGGTACCACATTGGACATCCTCCAATCTTTGGGCACTTCACCAGAGCACCAGGAGTTCTCAAAGATCCATGCCAGGGGCTGAGCTATGATGCTTGCCAGCTCCTTGAGTACCCTTGGGTGTAAACCGTCAGGGCCGGCTGACTTGAAGGTATCCAGCCTGTCAAGGTGTTCCTTCATGAGGTCAGCTTTGATGCAGGGTAAGGAATCTCCCATACCTGGGTCTCCCTGACCCACAGTGGGCAGGGGCATCCCATGGGACTGGTGAAAAACTGGTGCAAAGTACCCATTAAGCAAGTTTACTTTTTTATGGGCATCGGTTGTCAGTTGTCCCATCTGGTTTAGCAGGGGTCCAGTGTTGCCCTTGCTTTTCCTCCAGCTCCCCGCACATCTGAAAAAGGACTTTTTATTGTCCTTGATATTTGTAGCTAGCTGGAGTTCCATCGCAGCCTTGGCTTTCCTGGTTTGCTCTCTGCAGGTCTGGACCAGAGCAGAGTATTCCTCCTTGGTGGTGGTTCCAGTCCTCCATGCTTTTTAGGTCTTCCTTTTAAGATGCACGAGGTCCACAGGAGGTCTGCTAGTTCCCTGGAGAGCCAAGAGGGGTGTTGTGTCCTTTTGCTGCCTTTCCTCCATTTCAGATCCTTAAGATGAGGGGGGATCCTCTCCCTCTGCCCGCCACCCACTTGAAGATTTCTGCAGGGATTCCATCTGTTCCAGATGCCTTGTCATTCTTCATCTGCTTGATGACCTTCCTTACCTCAAGGGTTGGAGGGATTCTGAGATAATCTCTAACTGCATGTTGCATGATGGAATTGAGAACACTCTAGTCAAAAAGAGTGTTGATTGAAAAGGTCTTCAAAATGATCTTTCCAACAGGCATTGATGGCTCTTCTTTTCTTCAGATCTCCACCATCCTTAGGTCTCAAGGGGGTTGATCCTTGAGTGCTCAGAACATAGATGGCTTTGGTGGCACTGAAGAAACACTACATATTGTGGATGTCAGTGAGATGTTGAATCTCCTTAGCCCTGGCTTCCCACGATTTGTTTTTCATACTGCTGGTCTTCCTTTGGACCTCTGCCTTGGCTTGTTGGAGATCCAATTTCTTTTTCTTGAAGTTGGTATTGTTTTGCACAAAAGACCTTGCTCTTCCAATTGATAAACTCTTGGATCTCCTGATCATTCTCATCAAACTAGTCTTGATGTTTCCTGGTAGAAAATCCAAGCGTCTCTTCACAGGCACTGATGACAGTGGTCTTGAGGGCACCCCAAACACTGCTGACATTCTCCCATTGGTGATGATTGAAATTCACCAGTTTTTTGTTGAGGCACCGGTGGAAGAGGTCTCACTTGGGTTCTTGAGTCCTTTAACGTTGCTCTTCCATCGGCATTGCTTCTGCTGCAGCCATAGGGAATTCACTGAATTGGTTTATGAGTTTATTCTTAATGGAAAAACTAACTCCATGAAGTCAGCATTCTCCTTCCTGTTTACCTTTCCAGGAGGAGATATAGCTGCCTCCGTGTTCTTTGATCTTCCAATTTCTCACTTTCTGAGTCTTGCTCAGTGCAGCTACATCTGTGCTGTGTCACCTGAGTTTTCAGGCCACAGTTGCAGTGCAGTACCCTGGGCATTCACTATTAGGGTTTTTCATGAGGGTCCTGACATTCCAGGTCCCAAAAATGATGTGCCTTTGCTGGTATTTTTGACCACAGTAAAGGTGATCTCACTGGATGTGATTATCCAGTCAGGAAGAAGGTAGATAGGCTATGCTTAGGGCACTCTTTCTAGTCCCTCTACATGTGGGGTGAGCAGAGAAGATCCTGAAGAGAGCTGCTCAGTCACAATTACAGCTGCCAAATCACACTCCTGTCTTGTCCAAGTGCTAAATGACCTTCTTGTAACTGTCACCTTCATACCAGTTCATAACTAGACACTTTCAGACCTCAAAATTCTGCTCCCCTCGCCATTCGTTGGTTATCAAAGGGCTTGAGGAATGTGTTGGAAAAGCTGTTTCCATGGAATATGCCTGTGCATGACTTCTTTTATCATGGAGAAACTGCTGTATATCAGCTTCCACATAGCTCTTGACAGAACATGCCCTTGATCCAATGGCAAGGAGACCAAGACAACTAGGGATCTCATTCTGCTCCAGCTTTTGCAGCCATTGAGATTCTAACACCTTTTTCTACCATTGAGAGCATGCAGACCCATGGCTGACGTGTAGGCAGGCTTATTATAGTAGCAACCTGTACTCGCTATGTTACAACACCGCCAAAAGATATATGTTGCTTTTCAGGAGGGAAAGAATTGCCATCTGCTGTCCGCACCACAGCTTGCTGATGCTGTTGCTGCTTGCTCCGCAACTGCTAATTCATCAGCGTTATCCCTGCTTATTTCACAGCTATCTGATCCCTGAAGGTCATTTCACTATCTGCCATCTGTGGACACACTCTGTAGCAATACAGTTCTGCCCCACTGGGAGGTAAAATAAGGTTTAGATTGTAAACTTTGTTTCAAGCTCAACTATGAAGTGATTTCTGCGGTACCATAATCTATCAAGATATTGTATTTTATGCTCTTTTTATACCATCCTCTGTAAGCACCTTCCAGATATTTTAAGACAGAAAAATGTCTGTTGTCCTTCCTACATGTCTGTCGAACAAACCACTTGGTTGCTTTCTCTGTTTTGATTGTGTTTTATTACTTATAACTGAGGGATATATCTGTTTGAGTTGTGCATCTGTACATGGGAAGATCTTATTGAGGGAAAGCCAAGTTAAATAAATTAATATAAATTAATAAACAGAGGAATACACAAATAAATTCAGTAAAGTCTCACTGACTCAGAGAAGAAGGAACATAAAGACTTATAAAACTCTGCCGTGTTTCACCCACCATTAGTAAAAGGCTAATCTCAAACAATGAGTGACCCAAAAGGTCTTGACTGATCTTCAGCTTGCTTAAGTTTGCAAATGGCCTCTGAGAAGGTAACCTTGCTAAACCTTGGTTCTGTTGAAAGATACAGAACTGAAATTAAATGGAGATCATTTGAACTGTCAAT
This sequence comes from Alligator mississippiensis, assembly GCF_030867095.1. NCBI lineage: Eukaryota > Metazoa > Chordata > Crocodylia > Alligatoridae > Alligator > Alligator mississippiensis. The sequence continues at coordinate 118,430,993 of NC_081825.1, forward strand.
ATACATGCTGTAGTGTCATGTATTGGCTAAAAGATAGGACACTGTGAACTTGTGCATATAATACAGATATGTGACTAGCAAACATAGGTTTTTTACTAAGTAAAAAGAAAAAGAGGTGCAGTGAGGAGGGAAGCCTTTTTGGCCCTGCAAACATTTAATCAAATGCTTAATTTATAACTTATCACATAACTAGTGTTTTATTGTTCCAATTTCAAAATAATAAGTGAAGATACTACAAGAAAAGATTTATATAAAGGTCATTAAAAGGTAAATTTACTGGAATGATCTGATTATGCTAAATAAAAAGGAAAAATGCTTACAAACATGACAAATCAGGCAAAAGATATAGTTCTTCTCAACTCCTTTCCTCAACCCCAAAATACCTCATTGAAAATAATATCCTCTTTTCTTTCCTTTTATTCCAAGATAGACAATTTTTAACATGCCTGAAAAGCTGCCAAAACACAATGAAAATATTTCAACCCTCATATAACCTCCATAACAGAAATTAGCACTGATTGAAAAATGTTTGTTTTTTTTTTTAGTCACTAAAAAGATGAAAGCTGCTATTTAATATTCATCCAACTTTAAAAACAAACCTGTGTCAAACAGGACTACACTAGGCATTAGATAGCTTTTTCAATATTTACTCGAAGCACATGGTATATTAAATAATAAAAATGTCTAGAAATGTTAGTACTATTACTATACATTGTGGCAGGGCTATTTCTCTAAAGCAGTGCAATTATCCAGAAACTGGATATATATTGTCAGTAAAAGGCAGAATTGATCAAAATATTTGGTGTGTAATATTTTCAGCTAGATTACATTTTCTGCATTAACATTACTGCATTTAATTTTTTTTTGCAACTCGACCCCCAGTATTTTGTGTCATTTTGTTAACACGGCAGCAATATGCATGCTTTCTTTAATCACATTTTTTGAAGTGGAAAACTTTTTGATGCAAGGAACAACTGTTATTCCATAGTTATTAAGCCAAATTCATTTTTAGTCTAAAACAAGTGAAAACAGCAGAGCTACACCAAAAATTACTTTGATTCTTAATGCGTCCAATTTTGCTTTAAGATATACCATTGCCAAGCCATTCACTTCAATGGACTTATTCCCTATTTGTATAGATGTAACTGAGAACAGAGATTGGCTTGATCTCAGTTGCATTGGCTTAACAAATCCATCAGCTTTAATGGAGTTATTCTGGGAAATGTTTTTGAACTCATTTTTCTGTGGTGCATTTATCCCCTGATAAATACTAGCCACTAACAACTGCTATTTTGCAAGCTTGTTGCCGGACTCCCCATAAAATGGCAATAACAAACCATTTAAAAATCTCTTCAAATAAGAGGGAGATATTGAAAGACAGAGAAAACAAAGATATTTAATATTTTTTATTCTTACAGTGGGATGTGTATATGCATACCCAAAGCCTACATAGGAAAGCCGCCAGAAGACAAGTTCCCTGGACTAAATGGCTCTGAATTTTGCCTCTTAAGGTTATTCATTAGAGTATGTTTCATTTGAAAGACATTGGAAACTTGAAATTAATGTCTAATTTTAGATAAATCAGATTTGTCAAAGTCCTGCTTAGCAAGGATCTTATGCTAAAGTGTCCATTGTAAACTGCCTTTTATTCCTGTTTTATTTTATTGTTTTAGTTTCATAGGGCAGAAGGAGCATTTGGACCAGTTAGTATGATCTCCTCATGTCACAGGTCATTAGATTTCACATAGGACCCTGGCAGACATCATTTCCATTAAACAACAGGTACTGCTGCTTGACAAAAATTGTCACACTGTGTGACCTACTTCAGGTTCACAGGGCAAGCTATCCAGAGGAGAAAGAGTGCCCTGAGGACTTGTTCTGCCAGCATTTGCCAGCAAGGGGAGCTGGAGAGTTGCTCTGTCAGAGGGCCAAAATAATTAATGGCATAGTTCCTATTCTGCCAAATTTCTAGACCCAGGGACTGCATCCAAACAAGCGGAGCCATGTAGTATGTGGTGCCGCAGACACATCTGCGGCACTATATACTGCAAATTCACCTGTTCTCCATGTTACAAGGGAGCAGCGTGGCTGATTTTTCTTAAACCCTAGGCTAAGTACAGTCAAAAAGCCTGAGGTTGAATTGATTCAGTCTTTGCAGGTTAGTCTAAGCTACAGAGATTAAATTGAAATAGAAGTGAACAAACATTAACCTTTGATTCAGGAAATTAAGCCATATGCCTGCAGTGGCTCAGGCCAGAAGCTGGGGGGGACCACTACAGCACAGCTCTCTGGCATGTAGCCAGCATGGCCTTTGTGTTCACTTCCTCTTCCTGATGCCCCTGAGCTCTCTGAGATTTCAGTCCAGACTTACAGCAGCAGGATTCTGCAGGTTTGCTTATCACTTCCTCTTCCTGCTTCCAGGTGCCTCTGGGATTCATAGTCCAGTTGCAGCCAGCAGTAAATTTGAATGAAGGAAGGGGTGTTTAACACCCGTCCCTGGCCCCAGACCCCAGGCAGGGTTTGCCTGGGGGGAGGGGCAGTTCCCCTCCCCCCAGACTAGGCTGCATCCCAGCCAGGCTTGCCCCCCTTTCCCCACCCCTTTGGCAATCAGCCCTCACTTCTCTGCCTAGGGAGCAGAGAGGTGGGTCAGCTTAGGTCCCATTCAGCCATGGTGCAGGTCGGGGTGTCACCTCCAAGCCTGTATGCAAGTTGAGGGTTATTTGACCCCGAATGGAGCACCTTACATTTGGAAGTGTTAAACTTCATCTGGTTCCAGTCTGCCCAACTCTCGAGCCTGTCCAGGTCTGCCTGTATCAGCAACCTATCTTCTGGCATGGCCACACTGCCCCATAACTTGGTGTCATCCAAGAGCTTGGCCAGCGAGCGTTTCACTCCCTGATTCAAATCATTGATAAAGATGCTGAAAATCACTGGTCCAAGCATGGACCCATGAAGGACACCACTTGCCATTTTTTGTCAAGATGACACGGATCCATTCAAGAGAACTCTCTGGGTCCTACCCTGTAGCCAGTTTCCCACCCACTGAACCGTCAAGCAGCTGACCCACAATATTCCAGTTTTCCCACAAGGATATCATGGGATACTTGATCAAAAACCTTTTGGAAGTCTAGGTTAGAACATCTACCTTGTCTCCCATGTCCAGGTGGTGAGAGACCTGGTCATAGAAGGAGATGAGATTGGTAAGTCAAGACCTACCTGCAACAAAGCCATGCTGGCTGTCATTCAGAATCTTACCTTCAGTGAGCATATCACACATAGATTCTTTAATGAGCTTTTCCAGGATTTTCCCTGGGATAGAAGTTAGGTTGGTTGGCTTATAGTTGCCTGGATCTTCCCTCTTTCCCTTCTTAAAGATGGGCACAAGGTTGGCCTTCTTCCAGTCCCCAGGGATCTCCCCTGTGCACCACAAATTCTGAAAGAGCTTTGCTAGGGGTTCTGCAGTGACCTCAGCCAGCTCTTTCAGCACTGTCAGATGAGTCTACCGGTCCCACCAACTTATAAATGTATAGCTTTTCTAGTTGGTATTGCACTCACTCAGCATCCACAGTGGGGAAGCTGACAGTCCCAGCATGCCCCCTATGAGCCTTATCTCACTTGACTATCCCCATGGTCCAGTGAAATACCAAAGCAAAGTGGGCATTCAGGAGTTCAGTTTTTTCCTGCATGTCAGTTATTAGCTGTCCTGAGGTGTTAAGCAGGGGTCTTGCACTTCCATTTCTTTTCAGGTTTATCTTAAATCAGTTTCAGCCATTTTGAAACTCATTTATGTGCACTGAGCTTCTGTTACAGGTTTAAACCAATTTCTGATCACTTAAATCAGCTTATGTGTAACTTCTATCCCTAGCCTTGGAGATCCAGGGGTCAAAAAAACCCATGCTAAAAAAAGTGGAGCAGTGCATGTCAGGGCAGCATGTGCCACTCAAAACTGGAGCTTGGCTGGCTGAAGCCAGGCTCCAAGTGGCAGGATTGCTGCTGCTACAGCCCCAGAAGGCCCCCAGGACTCCAGGAAAGGCTGCTGGGATGAGCCAAGTGCTGGCCCCAGCCTCCCCTGCCCCATCCAGAGTAACCTGCTGCGCACTAGAGGGCTCATGGTACACGTGTTCCCAAGGGACAACTAGTGGTGGCACAAGGTATGCCAATGCTAATTGTCCCTGGAGAACCAAACTTCCATGCTCATGTGGATACAGCCTGAAGAGCTCTATGACTGGTCTCTGCAGGCCAAGTAAGTCATGGAGCTGCCCCAGCAGGTGTACTCTGAGCATCAGAGGCAGAACCTATTGTTACCATATTTTCTTGCATATAATGCATGCTTCCAATTGCATCAGTTGTTTTTTGGGGGAAATGTGGGTGCATGTACACATTCATTAATGTGCCGTAGTTACTGCACATTAAATTTAGTACTTGCATAACTAAGTACTAAATCAACATGCAATCACTGGTGCTACTGTGCAGTAGTGCCAGTGCATGGCTTTTTAGTGATACTAGTAGCCTGATATTACTGCACAGTAGCATATTAGGATAGGTTTTGCCTGGCACACTATTGCACAGTAAAATTAGGCTACTGCACAGTTAGCATCTTGTGTAGATGCACCCACTGGGTAAAAAATGGGAGAAAATATTATACTAATGCACTGATGCTTGTATGCCCCCTCCACACACATAAATTTATTTTATAAGATTTCTATGCCAGCCTTTACAAAGGAGGCTCAGGACAGCTCATAATAAAAACCAGATACATTATAAAGACCAATATTAAAAATAAAACAATAAGTACTAAAACACTCATCAAGAAACACCCCCAAAACTTTTAATCTGCCTGTTGAAGACCAGCCCAAATAAAAAGGTTTTACAATGACTTCTTTCCATTTTTCTTAGCTTTCATAGCCAGACTCCTTGAGGATGGAGAATGTGCCCATGGATGCTTGTTTCTCACAGAGGCTCACAAAAGCTTGGATTAGGCCAGGAAATGGGAAACTCTCAGCATGGCAGAGGATCTGCTTTTATAACCTTCATATTTCCATAGCAAGTACAAAACATATTCTGTCACAATTTTAAAAATACTCTGTAAACAAACTATGATACATCTATCATACTTGTGTTAGAGTGTTTTTACATAGCTTTATTATAATTCCAAAAGTAATCTATAAACTGGGTGGCTAGTTTGTGATTTGCATTAACACCTGTGTTATAACATGCAGCACCCAGGAATTTGCTCTCTAAGTGAAGAAGAAACCTTTATACTATTCCATATTTATAAATGGAGAAGTATATGGCATTTAGTCTGCCTGCATAAACTTCAGAGAACCGATTTCCTCCCTGAAGAGCACATAATATCTCCACATATAAGTAAATCAGGTCAACATGTCGTCTTTTATATTATGGTATGGTAAACTAGCTTTCCTGCTCCTTTGCAGTCTAATTTTTCTTTGCAGCTATTTAAAACATATTGGAGTATAACATTACTGTTTAGCCTGCTTCCTGCACTGTCTGATTTTGCTAAATGATAAACTTAATAGCCTTTAGTGACAGACAGCAGCTGAGGCGTTGCGGGGGGGGGGGGGTTCATCTCTAGCAGCAGCCTAAAACATTTATAGCAGTTTAATAACAACATCAATAAAAAAGGCAGATCTACTGTGAGATGCTTGTGGTGGCAATTACTCTACTTTATTTACTTTGGCTGCAAATAGCATAGAGCAGAATGGTAAGCACTATAGTGCTTACTAAGCACCGCCTCTTCTTTTCTGGTCATTCATATCCTATGTCTGGACAGGGAAAGGGAAAAAAGCCCACCAAAAAAATAATAAAATCCCAGTAAAATATACAGTACAGATACCATACTCTACCTGGCACAGACCATATTTCTTTAGCATGCAGACATTCATTCTGCTGTTGTAGCAGGATGCATTAGTATTAGCATTTGATGATCCACATGTAAAAAAAAAAAAAAAAAGCTCTGAAAAGACATTACCTCACAAGGCAAAATTTTGCACTATATTAATTTTTCAAGATTGGATTAAGCCTGTGTGGGTTAAATGTGAACATCAGCAGTTTTAAAACCTCAGTCTGATGCATATGGCACTCTTTACTGTCTGAGAGATTCAAACAGTGGATACTCAAACTCTTTCTGCTGGCAGGAAAAGTCACTGGTGAGGTTTATATATGATTTATCAAGGGGTACCTGATTCCAAATGCCATTCCTTTCTGATGCTCTGGGGAAGTGTAGTTGCTAGAGCAACTTTACATTTGTGCTACCTGCTAGATTGCCACTGAAAATCATCATTATATAGAGGCAACATTTATATTAAGGAGGAAATGCTGGTTACTTTTCATGTGCTTAAGGTTTATGCAGCCTCGAAGTTTAGTCAGTCAATACCTCTCTCTCAGTTTCATGCTATTCTTCAAAAAACTGTGTAGAAAAAAGAAAATGCAAAGCTTTCCTGTAACCACAATTAATCAAAAAGTGGCTGTCTTTGCTTTTCTTTGTTGTTTTTTCTTTTATCTCCAGGTGGGCTTTGTAAGTCTATACAAAGTGAACACAGGGATATTGCACACAGCCAAGTAGGACCAGAGCTGGAACAGTGTGAGGTACTGTCTTGTTGTTAGTAGGGATGAGTGAACTTGGAACAAAGTTCTTCTGAACAGCAACAGAACTGAAAATACCAGCTGGTTTGATCTATATCCAGGCCTTCCAGAGTCTCCTAATTTCTAAAAAAATAGGCTTAGCTTGTAGGAAAAGACCAGAGGTCCCTTGTCCTATTTATCTTTGTACCTTGGCTGTGAATGCCCAACTAGTGTTGTCAACATTTTTCTCCAACTGAAAGGACACCTCCAATGTTCATACACAGACTGATAGCCCATATATGTGTGTGGCATATTTTGACTTTCAATAAGTTCCTATGCAAGACAGACTGAAAAATAAATTGAAAAATATTTGGAAAGAAAAAAAAAAATAATTCACCTAAGCATGACAACTTTTAAACAGTTTTTCCTACCTTGTTCCCCCTACCCATATCCCATATGGCTGCGAGCTCATTGTAAGGGTGTGGCAATTCTGCCAAAGTGCCATACAGAGTCAGCTGGTGAAAGCCATCTTGGCATCAGTCAGGACATGAGCTACAAACTAGGCCATCCCAACCTGCTATAGCCAGCTGTGTCTGGGCACTGTGGTAACAAATGATGACAAGAAAAAAGATCCTGATGATCAACATGACAATCCTACATTCAAAAACCAGTGGCAGGATTTCACCAAAGCCACGGAGCAAAACCTGTCCAAGTACAGACAACTGGCTGATAACCTGAGGGAGAAGGGGTATGATGCAACAATGCAAGCACTGATTGTTGGGGCACTTGCAACATGAGACCCAAGCAATGAGATCATCCTATAAGCCTACAGAGTACCCTGCCACTACTCAAAACAGATGAGGTGCCTTATGGTATCCGATACTATCCAATAGTTGAGGAACATATATGTAAAGGACCTCAAGAGCCATCACCAGTTTGAAGACAGATGGCCAAAACCACCTGCCAGAAGCAAGACAAGGGTAAGAGTGAAACCCTCCCACCCACAACATAGAGTCACAAAGACTGTTAATGCCTTTGAATATCCCCCACCCCACCAATTTCACACATGCTAACACAATTGTCTCTTACAGCTCCATACTGATGCAGTTACCATGCATGGTCTGATTCTCCTTTCTCTCTGGCATCACAATGCATCTTCTCTATATATCAGTCTGGTATGATAGTGCTTCCAGAAGTGGTGCCTTAGTGCTCCCTGAATACATAGCTGGAATTGACTGTCAGAATCCTTGAAAGGGAGAGGAGGTTGGTAGCAGGGAAGAAGTTTCTGTTACTGTACTGCACCTGAAGAGTTTGATTAGATTGCTGTTTCTCCCAGGGGATTCACTGGTGGTGTCCTTTATGACTGGATTTGAACAGAGCTGGTACAGTGTGGAGATTATAATGGACATCAGCTTTTATAAAATGTGAGTGTTAGTATCAGTAGTTTTTAATTCCAAAAGAAGTTTTAGGGGTCAAATTCCAGCCAGAATTTTACCAGATGGCCTATACAAAGTCCCCACATAAAGGGTGTATCTGCCATTGAACTGATCAGAGCAGGAAATCTCAACCCCCTCCCACTTCTACAAAAAATATAAATACTAATGGGCAGAATATGGTACTAAAGCCCGCAACCCCAGGAACTGGCACAGAAAGCCAAAGGGAAGCTAGGGATTAGGATCACAAGCCAACAGGCTAGGGAGAAATAAACAAATACAAGTAGATAAGCATTAACATTATGGATGAATGAACTGTAATGTGGATAGAAAACTGTCTGGATCATCAGGTTTAGAGGGTAGTAGTCAATGGCTTGATGTCTAGTTTGCAGCCGGTATCAAGTAGAGTGCCCCAGGGTCAGTCCTGGGGCTAGTTTTGCTCATCAGTGGCCTGAAAGATAGGATGGATTGCACCCTCAGCAAGTTCACAGATGACACTAAACTGGGGGAAGTAATGCATGTGCTGAAGGGTAGAGCTAGGATTTAGAGAGCCCTCGACAAACTGGAGGATTGGTCCAAAAGTTATCTCATGAGGTTCAATAAAGACAAGTGCAAAGTCCTGCACTTAGGATAGAATAATACCATGCACCTGCACAGGCTGGGGGATGATTGGCTGGCCAGCAGCTCAGACGAAAAGGACCTGGGGGTTACAGTGAACAATAAGTTGAATATGAGCCAACAGTGTGCCATTGTTGAGAAGAAAGCTAATGGCATACTGGGCTGCAGTGGTAGGAGCACTGCCAGGATATTGAGGAAAGTGATTCTTCCCCTCTATTCAGCACTGGTGTGGCTACATCTGGAGGTCTGTGTCCAGTTTTGGGGCCCCAACTCCAGAAAGGATGTAAACAGATTGGAAAGAGTCCAGTAGTAGAAATTGGTAGGGGGCTGGGGAACATGATTTCTGAGGAGAGGCAGAAGGAACTGGGCTTATTTGGTCTGGAGAAGAGAATACCATGGGGGGATTTAATAGCAACCTTCAACTACCTGAAGGGTGGTTCCAAAGAGGATGAAGCTGGACTGTTCTCAGTGGTGGCAGATGACAGAACAAAGATTAACAGTCTCAAATTGCTGCAAGGGAAGTTTAGGCTGGACATTAGGAAAAAACTCTCACACTAGGAAGCCAGTAAAGCACTGGAACAGGTTACCCAAAAACGTTGCGGAGTCTCCATCCTTGGAGAATCTTAAGACCCAACTCAACAAAGCCTTGGCTGGGATGATCTAGTTGGGGGTGGCCCTTGCTTTGAGCAGGGGGTTAAACAAGATGACCTCCTGAGGTTTCTTCCAACCTTGATTTTCTATGATTAAAGTACATCCACTTAGAAGCTGAAAAATAGATAACAAGCAGTAATACTGTGGTATATTCACTCAAAAACAGGTAACTAATAACACACACCAGTACTAAAGTACAGACCCTCGAAGGACCTTGTACCCTCCCACACCTCCACAGGTGTCCCAAACCAGCCTCTAGTCTTGAGAGTGCTCAATTGCTGTCTGCACATCCGTGCCCTGCTGTTACAGCCTGACAGTCCTGGCTCCGTCACTCCTCTGGAGTCTCTGGCCATGCATTTCCCCTCTGCCACTGCATCTGTGCTCTGCTGCTGGTTCCCACACTCTGTTCCTCCTTTCTGCTTCCTGTGTCTTTTGTCTCCCAGCCCACAGGGTCTCTGGGAGTTGTTGTTACATGCAGTTAGCACAGTTTGGCAGTTCACACTCAGCAGAGCTGCTCTCCCTGCTGTCATACATCTACAGTGCATTGCATTTCATTTGCACATTACATTTTTTTTTTTTTTTGGTTTTATTTAAAGGTATCTTATATTGGTAATTCACACCCTCCAAACAACTATAAATGACTGGAAAATTCTCATGATTAGGACAAGTAGTAAACCTGGCCAATTGAGGCAGGAAAGGTTTCTTAGTAAAAGGGATCTGATCATCTGCTGTATCAGAGCAGCTTAAGGCCCAGCTGAAGATATGGTCATTTTAAGCTGGCTTTGCAGCATCCTGATCTCAGGTTTGTGGATTAAAACATTGCTCCTGCTTTCTACAGCCTACAGTAATAGACAGAGCTCCCACATGGATAGGGCATTCCAGCCATAATCTATTTTGCCCATCCATAGCCGCCGCCATCTCTGGAAGGAGGGATCATAAGACAATACCATTTGGTCTGTGTCAGGGGAATCCTTAAAGTAGGTTTCACATAAGAACATTGAAAAGTAGGCTGGACCTTGGGTTGTTGTATGGCAGTGGAGGATGTTTGTTTTAGCAAAATCTACTTACCTCAAACATCTACATTTAATAAATGTTTTAGAGAAAAGATCCACTGGCTCCCGTGTTTTCATTTGCAAGCTGGACCCAGATTCCAGTCTGACTGTAAGGCTTTCTAAGTTGCTCTCCAGCAAAAAGAAAGAAGACAGATCATGAACACAAGTCTCTGCTGGCCTACAGTGCATCATAAAAGGTCTAAAAAGGTAGCAGAGTTGACATCAGGGAACATGCTCAGCCCAATGGGATTTCCCAGGTGCATGCATTTACCAGAATAGTGTTAAATCCCACTCTTGCTTCCAAAAACAAAGAGTCCAACACATTGTGGCACACCAGGGAAATGGCAGGAGTTCAGTGGTATGGCTGGATCCTACCAGAGCTCTTGGACATTGTGACAACCCCTGAGGGAAATAGGCAGCTGAATGTAAATCAGAGCAGGCCTTGGAATCTAATTTAAGACAGAGGCCAGATAGGTCCCCAGCCAGCTTAAAAATACAAGGAGACAAAATTTGCTATACAGCCACCTTTCCACTCCATCTCAGCTGAGCTCAGCCAGAACTAAAAACTGGGACCCCTGTCTCACAGTTGGAGGAAAATGTGGATGGCTGGAAAAAGTAAGAAACAGAATTGTGTTGCAAGCCAACCCCAAACTCAGGAATGACAGCTGAGTGCACTGCATTAAGCATTAATGCAGGAAGCACAGAGAGACACCAGATAAAATGGCCACCAGAACAGGACTGTGAGCACAAGTTTCCAGCAAATCCAAGATGAATGAGTGCTGACTGAACCATGAGTTTACATGTAGCAGCAAATGGTTTTAGCTAACAAACAGGGAACTGGCATCAGCTGAGATAGTTTGGCAGGGAGACCTGGATGTAGGGCAAGGTAAGGGGACATGTATTCCACTCCTTTTGAAAACAAGTTGATGTTTTCTTTTCAATGTCTTGGGCTCTTTGGGCCTAATTAAATTTGAAGATGGAAATGAGACGTAAGCAAAATTCTTGGACAAATGGCTAGCTTTTTTTGATCCCTACTGGGAACATAAGCAGAGTATGAAAGGCAGTGTCAGGTGTTAAAGCAAAACAGTGTGTATTTTAGCAGCAGTGAAAGAACAGTTACACAGAGGATGCAAATATTTTAGGAATGTCGCTGTTTTATGAAAAACATATAGTTCAAGTGCCTGACCTGGTTTTGGTCACTAATACTTTGTGAATGGTGCCCAGTGAATTCTTGCGTTAGGGAGACTAAATACCTTTGTGAGATGATATAAATGTTCTCTCTACATGGGCTCCTAGGATTCTAAATGCAATGCAAAAGGTTTATGTTACAGTGTCTGTGTACATTTACACTCTCTGTGCATCCATTTAGTCCACCATTAATACAGGTCACAGAAATAGAGTAGTTTCTGGAACAGCAAGACTCTTCTCCCAACTATGCAGGGACCAAGGAAGCACAGAGCGGAAAATTGCGTAAAGAGCCAGAATTCTATCCCATAAGGTAGGTATGGAGCAGATTGCATCCTTGCAGGAGTAAGAGGAAAACCAGAGAATGACTTGTGCTTCTCAGTGCTACAGTTCATTCCCTGGTCCATGACAGCGTGTTTTTCTACCTGGCATTGTAAAATGACAATCTAGCTCTAAATTATTCAACAGGTTATATGAATCAACAAATTAATTTTCCGTTAGAAATAAACTTGCTGGCATTTTTACATTTATATTCTAAGCAGACAAGAGGGAAAGGTATGTTTTAGTTAAAGCCTTGAGCACTGTTTTGGCAAGAGCTAATGCAAAAACATTAAGAGATTTTTTTTTTACGTGCACTCTAGAACCTGCCTGGAATTAGTTCTGCCTATCCATACATTCATTCCACCACCCACCACTACAGGATAAAGTGCTTAGTGCAGGCTTATTAACTTTTTACCAGCAATAACAACAGAAAGATGCCAGGCCAGATTTTTCTGTGAATGCTTGAAATGGCTTCCAGCTATATCACTCCAAACACAAACTGACAAATTCTCCTCTCAGTTACACTGCTCCTGAGAGAAGAATTTGGACTAGGATGCATTGCTTTTTTAATGATTGGAATGGAATGTGGAAAATGGAAAGGAAAGGTTAGGATAGCTTGAACCAAAGTGTGAGGGGTTTTTAAAGAAAAATTATTATAAACCTCATTTTTATGAAAAACAAAGGGAAAGAGATGGACGTTGTGGTTAGATCTGATGGCAGTGATATTCTGATCCTTTGAGAAAAGGAGTCCCATTGCCATATTTCAGCTGCAAAAAGAAAGATCCTTAGCTCTCTCAGAGCTTATTCTGTCAGTATGGCATTTTCCCTGAGAAATGGAGCTGATATGAAACGTGCTGGGTATAGGTAGGGAAGGTAAGTATTCCTGAGTAGCTTAGACAGCAACTCAGGACTTCTGAAAACTAGCAGCAATAAGATGAACTCTCTGGGACATTGCAACAAAATGAGTTCAGACACTAGCATTGACCAATGTATAATTCTGCCCACAATCTGAGCAAGTGGGTTGCCATATTTTGAATCAATTAGAGTATCTGAGAAGCTTGAATATTATTTCCTGAGCACAGGGTATTACAATAAGGAAACAAGCTTGCAAAATAACATTCTCATATGTATCTTATTATTTATTAATAAGCAAAAAGCTTGTTGAATTCTCTACAAATAATTCAGCAATTGTTTTCCAATAATGGATCTAATTCATTGAGATCAGGAGGTATCTATTTTGTATACATTAGGTAGCATTACTCAGACATGTTGGTTTAGTAACCCTGTACTTCATTATCAGGAGCCAGTTCTAATATCTCATTGGGTCTGGCAACAGGCTAAGTACATCTTTCTCTTACCGCTACACTAGGGGAGTACATCAAGGGCTCAGTGAGCAACTGTTCACCAGGGCACCGAGTGGAAAACTAGGAGTAATGGCTACAAACTCCTGGAAGATCGATTCAGGCTCAACATTAGGAAAAACTTCTTCACAGTCAGGGTGTTCAGACTGTGGAATAAGCTCCCTCCAGAGGTGGTGCAATTGCCTACCCTGGAGATCTTCAAGAGGAGACTGGATGGTCATCTTGTCAGGGTCACCTGACCCCCAGTTGTCTTTCCTGCCTGGTGCAGGGAGCTGGACCTGGTGATCATCTGAAGTCCCTTCTGGTCTTACAATCCATGAATCTTCCTTCTGTGATTTCCTCCCAGGAGTTACCTCATCTTCTCCATGAAATTTCTCCTTGGCCTCTTGGCAGGCAAGGTTCTTTGAGTAGATGTAATATCTTTTATTAGACCAACTGAGTAGCTGGAAAAAAGTTCTTGGCAAGCTTTCAGGGGCAGTCACCCTTCTTCAGGCACAGGGGGTCTCTGCTGGTCTGCTCTCCTTGGCCTCGTGTCTTCATGCACCATCTTCAGAATTCCATGCAGTAACTTATCCTCACATATTTTTTTCCTTTGTTCAAACCACATCAACCTCAGCCTTTCTTCTTGTGTTTTCTAACTCTCCTGATTTAGTATGTCTCTTGGGACACTGGTCTTCTTCATCTCTTAAATTCCCCTCAATCTCTTCTTAACTTCTGTAAAACTATCTTTAGAAAATTCATTTCTGCAGCTTGTAACTAGCTTCAATTCCTACATCATTAGAATCCAAGACTCTGAACCATACAACCTAATGAGCACGAGAAGCATAATAAGTGCTATGTATTGTGACCTTTGCTTCCTAGGTACATCAATCTCATACCAAAAAAATTCTGAAAGCTGAAACCTTCTTCTCAGCTGTTCTCTAACCCTTCCATAGCTCATGACTACCAAACCAAGCTTTTTAAATCCATGAATTATATTTAACACTTGTCCTTTTAATGTAATCCTTTCATCTATGGGGTACCTTGTCCTGGAAATATCTTATTCAGAGCAGAAAAAATACATGAGTTTACTGTAAGAGTTACAATAAGTTATAATAATGTTATCAGTGGCTGCATCCATCTGTCTGTGTCTTTTGAGAAGTTGACAGGAAATATTTGACTTTGTAGGTCAAGGGTGTAACGGAGTATGGGAGCATGATACTTCTTGCTTTACGTTATATTAACATTATCATTGTCCCCTGTTTCTCCACACTGATTTTCCTTTGTAACGTTGCCAGTTGAAAAACCATTACTGTAAATTATCAGTTGAAAGTACCTCTTTGCAGGTGACCTTTCTACAAAACAAAAACAAAAAAAAACTATATGTCACTTCATCCATGCATATTTGCTATCATTAATAGCATGGGGGTTCATGGTCTTCTAGCACAGAAGTTACTGAGGTTCCTCTACATTTGTTAAATAAATTATTTTGGAAAACAGGGTTGCCATCCTTCCAAAATGTATTTTCTTGCTTTGTCTCAAGCTGACCCACTTTCATTGAAAACCTGATCCCTTCCCACCCCTTCATTTTTTTTTCTCATTTGAGACTTCATTTTCATTTTAGTTCATAATTAGAAAGACCTTAAGTACTGTGTACTTCTTTGTTTTTATTTCAAATAGTTTCTACTCTTTGGCTGTGTCTGCATGTGCAATGGACTGCACAGTTGTTACAGTGTAGTCATTTAGTACTTATTTATGCAAATACTAACTGAGAGTTAAAATGTTTAATGTACTGACAAATGAATAGATTTTTAAGACACTTCAGTCTTCTTAGGCGGTGAGGGATGGGGTGCAAAAGCAGCACTGAGTCCATCCTGGGTGATGTATGAGTGAAAGTTTTCTATAATAAATAATTGATTTCTGAATACCAGAGCTATTATCTATAAGTTACTAGTTACAATTGTCTTCTGAATTAGGCAGAGCGGTTTTATGTTACTTCATGCATTTGATGTATTGAGTTATAAACTGGGCTCTGCTGAAATGAAAACTCACACACACACACACACATTAATATCCCAGATTCCTGAAAAGAAAGAATTGAATACTAAAAGATAAATATTCCAACATCATATACAAAATCAACTATAATCTAACAAAGATGACAGAAGAAGATTGTTCACCGGGGAAACAAAAAATATATACCTTCATTAAGGATTTCCTTTATTTTTTTGAACTTCCCGCTGTCCTATGAAAACGTAATGAAAAGTCAGCAGCAAAATTACAATCAATAGAAATATTCTAGAATCCATTTGACAAGTGAAGATGAAAGAACTTCAGTGCTGTGTATGTCACAAGGCACAGGGACAAACATTAAGATTTTTACCTCTAGTTTGCTAATCTAAAACTCCTTCATCTGATGATGACCAAAGGTTTTTACTATTCAATGACATCAAGTGGCAAATATGAAATAAACTAGTTGGGCTCACTTCTAGTCCTAAGCAGACAAGTTTTGACAGGTAACAACAACACAAAAATACCTGCAGCCATGAACTGATAGCCAGTCTCAAAAGGGAAATTTAGGGCTGTATAAGAATGGAAACTAAACTGCCCTATCAACTCCTGCTGCTCATTTAAAAATAGAATATCAGCACAATGGTAGGATCCCCATTACAGTGATGCCAAGAGCTCTTCCTCTTAAAGAAAAAAAGTGTAATGTAATAGAAGGTCAATATGGCTTCACTAGTTATTGTTAGTTATTAATCCTTTAAAAAATGGAACACACTGGAAACAGTTTTCAAAAAGAGCCTCGAAAAATTGCAGGGTGAGATTTGTAAAAATAAACAAACAAGTAAATAAACAAGTAAATAAATATTTTGGATTTGAATTATTTTGGCTTGTTTTCTTATTGTATCTATTTTTTTTTATCTGTACATGGCCCTGATATGGCTTCCAAGACTGTAGTACCTCACACCCTAACCCTAACCATAGTACCCTAATAGAGTTGGTAAGAAATTTTGAAATGAAATAATTGTCAAAAAAAATTCATGGGAGCCAAAACCATTTGGCCCAAAACTGTTATGATTAATGAATATTTATACCTAGCCAAACAACAAGAAAAGTCAAGGTTCTTGTCTCTGCTTCTCACCTGCAATTATTGAGTGAGAAAGAGAACGAAGACCAGAGCCCAAAATGACCCATTTTCCAGTAAGTGCCCTAAATGATAGAAAACAGAATTGAATTCTTCTTTGTTTGCTCTCTCTGGCCCTATGAGTCATTAATTCTTTGCTGCACAGTGGCCAGGTATTACCACCATTAGTGGATGGTTTCAGATGTGTGAATGCAGAGAGAGAGAGAGAGATTTTTGCTTCTAAAACATTTTTGCTTTTTCCCCTTGACAATTCTCTCTCTCTCACACACACACACACACACTTGGGAATATAATTGTCTTCTTTTCTTTCTGGGTACTATAGTGGGTTTCTTTGCAGATATATCTGGCTTAATGTCATCTGAGAACATTAAGTAAGCCATTCTTAGCTCAAAGGGCATCTGAATTGCCTACCCTGACTAATGGCACATAAAAAGAGTACATTAGGACCCAAAAGTAGAAAAATAATATGGAATTATTTATCTTAGATAAAATAGTTACTGGTCTTCTGAATTAAATGTATTTTTAAGACACTGTGGGTGTGCTTACATACTGAACATTTACTGTGCAATAACCAAAACTACTGCGCAGTACGCAGTGCATCTACATATGCACACCCATACTGCACAGTAAATATGGTGACTTATGGTGACTTGAGTGTAAATTTGATACCTGAAACATGCAGGTATCAAATTTACACCTGATTAGTTACTGTGAAGTAAGGCATGTATAGATACCTTACTGCACAGGAACATTGTGTGTGTGGGCTGACTTGGGACTAAACTTGAGTCCCAAGTCAGTGCACACACAGCATTAATGCGCTTTAATGCCCGTATGCATAGATGCCAGCCTATTCCCGCTTACTGCATAGTAATTTACTGTGAAGTAAATTTAAGCCAGTATAAATGCACATGTGGACATGCCCTGTGGCTAGGGTCAGTATCCTATAAGAACTTATTAATTCATGCAAAAAGCATTATTCCAGTATGACCCTTGGCGAATTAATATATTTTTTAATTCATAAAAGTGCTTTAACGTCTAACTCCTAGGCACTTAAACAAAGTATAAAAATAAATAATAAACATAAAATATATTCATAATAACATTAAAGCTCCCAACACCGAAAGAGATAACAAATTCACTGTAAATAATATGAACAAAAAATACAAATTGACCCTAATGCCCACCAAAATACAATTTAAAAAGGAATACTTATCCAATTTCATATTAGACTGACTGTTTTTAATGCAAAAGTAGACAATTTTATTTTTACTGGTTGATTTTCTAAATCTTGTTTAGAAAATATTCTATTATTGTTCCTTCTTTGAATATTAATGTCATCCCTTTGCCAAGCAAAATCAGAATTGAGATCTTGAAAGGCATCTTCCAAGAGAAGAAGAAACAAATAGACTAAAATCTGGGTGACCTGAGTGACAATTTGTGACCTGAGTCACAAATTCCAATCGTGTAGTAAAGGCCACAACTTACAGCATGTATGTGATGCCCCCTTCCAGAAACTTTCAAGGTTCTCAAGAAGTTACTCTACCCAAAAAACTGCCTCCAAATATAAAAAAGCAGAAGAATAAATAAGATTTAGAAAAATCAACCAGTAAAAATAAGATTGTTACTTATTGTATACTTATAAAAAAGCCAACAAAGTGAAATCAGTCTCTGCCATAGTTTATTTTAAATGAATATTGCAGACCAGAATGAACAATTTAGTACTTCAAGCCTTCAAAAGCAAAAAAACTTGCTTACAGATGAAAAATAATTTGCAAAACTATATATTACAGTGCCATCTGGTGACCAACATCTTTTAGGAAAAGTGAACTATGTAAGTGAGAGTCAAAAAGATGCCCCTCCTCCCCAAGCTACTTCTTGGTTCCTGACTGTCTTAAGTAGTCTTAACTTCCAGAGGTTGCATACACAATTAGAAAATGTCCACTGAAGGGAGTCAATGCAAAACTACTGCAGTGAGAGACGCCTTAGCAACTGTACTAATAGTCTTTAATTTGACATATATTTCTTGCAAGATTAAATGGTATTCAGTGTGTTGCTATGAGTTTATTCTGAGCAAAAGGGTATTTAATCTATAGTAACTAGAAAACTTGGCCTTTGTCTATGGTCCCATCATCAGAAGTAGTCAAGTATTTTCTCATTTCTAACTCACTTGTAGCAAGAGAGATCCTTCATTGAGGGGGTGGAGAGGAAAGAAAAGGGGTGTGTGGAGGAAAAAAAGTAATTTCAAAGTGCCACTTAAGCGAAAAAGTATCCTTTTCCAGAAAAGACAGCTTGATTATATGATAATGTCCTGATGAAGTTCATACCACAACATTACTAGTCAAAACAGGATTTTATTATCATGAGCCCTGCATGATTACTTTAGCTTATAAAATTCAAGATGTTTTCAGTTTTTATATATTGACACAGACAACAATCAGATAATAAAAAAACATGTCCCAATTCTCTAATGATTTTTTCTCATGTGAACAATAAATAGGAAACATTTAACAGAAAAAAAAAATAAAACTGAAGTTTTACAAACTTTGTGAAACCTGCAGGGGAATGGGAAATATATATTGTTTTGACTACAACTTCTACTAATCTGCACATAGAGGAGAATCTATGACAAGAAAAACAGGAATAAAAATGTCAAAATGAGACCTTTTTTGTCCCACTAAAGCTACTTTCACTTAATGGTTTTGCATAATTTTTATAAGGATAGATTGGGTTTTGCTCTTAGTTAGGGAGTCTTCCTGTTCTCCATAATTGTGACTCATTAATAAATATGATTTAGAAAATCATATGTAGTTTAACTGTATCCAAGTGCAAGTCAACTGACTTTGAAAGAGCTGCGCCTACCTACATGAGGATTGAACTTCATCCAGGGTTTCTGATACTGGATTCTCTGAAAGGGAGTTTGAGTGTGCAGTGAAAAGCTGACCCCCTAACTGGTGCCTCAAAGGGAGAATTGAGGTATACGTTATTGAAGCGTAAGATTTATTTCTGAGTAAAGACTAAACTGAATAAGCATCGGTTATCTTACAACACATATAGTCATACACGTTTTAGAGCACTTTGACCAAATTTGATGATTAGTAGAAATCATTAGTCAGGATATTTCTAATATATGCATTTGATCATTTTTATGTTACTTTGTAATAATGATTTTAAATAAATGTGAGTTGAAACAAAATCCCAATATGCTGAATATATGCAAGATAATTCATTATTATGAAAATGATTTATTGCTAAAAATTATTGCTAAAACACTGAAAAGCTGCATTGGATTAAAAAAGAGCTTTCAGTAAAATATACAGTATACCCAGACCTAATTACTCACTTAGCCATGGCAGGCAAAGTAGCAGATAAGATCTACACATTACCTATGAGCTTGAGGAGTGAAATTCAGCACTGGATTTTGAACAATGCTAATCTTAAAGCTGTTTGAATGTGAGATTTTGGGTTGACCCACTGCAGCGAGGGAAACCATATGGAAAATTTGGATCTAGATTCAGGTTCAAATTCCAAACCTCCTCAATGTTCATGAAGTATGGAGCTTGGGTGCAGTCACACACATCATTAAGTTCAATAATTTATTGTAATAAATATTAAAAAAAGAAGAAGAATATTTTGCATTAAAGGATTAACTCTTAACACCAGAATCACAGGTGTTCTATTATTTAAACATATATCATTATACTATGTGCCTTTCCTTCCCTACTTTATATCTTTCTGGCATGTTTATCTCAACCTCCCTTTTTTTAAAAGAAATTCTTCCTAGCCCGACACACGAATTCCTTTCTCAATACTGGGGCTCTTGCTTTCTGTTTTTTCACTTCCATGTGAATTGTAATACGGTAATGGTTTCCATTTTTAGAGAGCAATTTTCTGAACTACTGTTCAGATTTGAATCATCTGTAAATAAAGATGCTTTTAGCTTGCCTTCGTCCATATTCTCCAGCACTAGACTTTGTTCTTTTTCTAATAGCATCTCAGTCAATTTCCCCCAGATTCTGATAATACTAAATTTAGATTACACAAAGACTTTTTATTATGTTCTCTGGTATCATTGTACCACAACCACTGCCTTATATTAACCCCTTTAAGTATCATTCCTTTCCTTCTCTATCCATGTTACTGTTTTCTCCCTTTTATACAAATAAACAATTTTGAAATGTCTTAAAAATCTATTCATTTGAGTCAGTACATTAAAAGTTTTAAATATTTATTATCGTTTTATTATACATTATAATATGTAATCATTATTGTGGCATTCAAATAGATGTCAAATAATTTTATTCTTAATTTTATTTTAATAATATTATTTTAATAATCACATTTTTACTTTGAAATTTCAATGGCCTTTTTTAAATGCAAACATTTTCTTGAATAATTACAAACCCCAAAACATCAGATTTCCACTATTGCCTGAAAATGAAGTTAAGCGATCTAAGGTGCAAACTGTAATGAAAAAGTATAAATGATGGAAATTCTTAATTTTTTTGTTGTTAATTTTAATAAATTATGATCTTTATAAATACAGGAAAAGGTTATGGAGAAAACTCAGAACCCATAATCTGACACTTCCCTCTACCCCAGGTCCCATATACCCATTTTTATTCCTGCTCAATGGCATCTTCTCACAAAATAACCCCGAGGAAGTTTGTTCAGGAAAGCACAACTAAAACAGCTAAGAGTAGATTTAGATTTCAGGCTCCAGAAACCCACCAATTTTAATACAAATCAGATAGGTTTTTTGCAGATAAGAAGGTGTCTTCGGTCAGGCTCACTTTACGTTTGCTACCTCAGGCAAAAATAAGGGTCTAGCCATGGCCAGCAGAACATACAAAGTGAGATAGAGCAGAGAAATGTTGCTACAGGCCTAGAAAAGAGGCTGTTGTAGGACTAGCATGGGTAGGTATGATGATAGTATGGGGAGGAAGGTCTACAGGTCCAGGTTTCCGCTGGATTGGACATATGAAAAAAAAAATACATTTTGGGTTAGTTTAACAAAGCGTTTGGAAAATTACCAAGCCTAAAACTTAACTACTAGTTAGAGAGTTTTTTCCAGCTATTCTTCTGGTTATGAAACAGTATGAATAGTATACATATCTTTATTACATATCTTTTGAATGTTTTATATGTGTAATACTATTGCAGTATTGATGGTGAGTTTTCTGCATGTCCTTATATTAGAACTACTGAAGCCATACGTATGGTACTTGTACATGTGTTTTACTACTGTTAATATTCTTGATTATGTTATTTATGTTATTCCTTTTATGTAAAGCCAAGCAAGAATTGCCTGAAAGGAGGAATAAAAATGAGGGAATGAGAGAGTATGTCTTTATAACTGAATATCTTGAAAATCCCAAGAATGGTGATTACTGTGTGGCAGGAATCTTACAACCTCAAAAAGTAAAAAAAGAACCTCATAGTAAAATCTTAGGAAAACAACAAAAACATTTTTGTGTTACAAAAAATGCTTAAAATCTCAAATCTAAAAAACATCCATGGCTTTGCTCTGGTCTACAGATTACTATTTTTTTCATTAACTTTAACTTGAGACAAAGCCTGTCAATGATTTTTAAACAAAATTTTCAATTTCCTTTTTTTGTGTTTGTTTTTTCTTACTGGCATTATTGTGTAATGCATTCAAATATTTGAAAATAGTATTTTCTTCCTAATATTTTTCTCCTTTTCCTGATTAACACATTTGGATTCCCTGCTCTCCTTCCACACATCTTTTACATTAGTTTCTTTATCTCTTTGGCTATCCCTCAATATGGGGATGATGTCTGCTGGGCGGGGAGGATTACTGGTGAGTTTTAAGATGGCCAAAGAGTCCAATCCATGCTGTGCAAGTTTTTCCATAGATATGACAGGTGGTGCCTTGGGAGGGAGGAGGGGGTACAGCTGTTGGCCAGAATGTCATACGCTTTCCTTCCTCCTCTGCCATTTCTCAGCTTCCTGAGCAAGACACTAAGGCACTCCTCTTCCAAGTGGGCTGTACTTGATGTATAGTGCAACACCATTGAGATCTGCTACCAGACAGCACTTTCTGGTTTCTTAGCTTCATGCTACCCTTCTTAAGATATGCTTTCAGGATATCCTTGTAACACTTCCTCTGTCCTCCATGGGTCTTCTTACTGTGACTGAATTAAGGAGGACTTGCTTCAGGAGATGAGTGCCAGCCATCCACACACAGTGGCCAGCCCAGTGGAGTTAATGTTTCATGATATTTGCCCCAATGCTGGTTAAGTTAGTTGCAATGAGGATGATAGCATTGGTGCACTGGTCTTCCCATCTAATATGAAGAATCTTCCTGAGGCAACGCTGATGGAACCATTCCAGGTACTTAAGATGGCTTTGATATGTCACCCACCATATGTCACACCCAAAAAGGAGCCTAGGGATAAGTGCTGCATTGTAGTCCAGGATCTTAAGTTCCATCTTCAGATTTTGGTCTATAAAGACATGGCAAAGCAACTTTCCAAAGGATATGCTGGCTCAGTGAATCCTATGTTCAATTTATATATCAAGACTGACTGACTGACTGGGAGAAGCGGCTGCCATGGTATGAGAAACGTTCAGTGTTTTCCAGGGTTCTCCACCAATGGTAATTTATGGGAACATGGAGACAGCTTGTGTTGGGGCAGGCTGATGGAGCACTTTATTCTTCCTAACATTAAGGGAGAGTGCCAAGCTATGAAAAAAGATTAAGGGTGGAATACAGATCGGTCTCAGTGTGTGCAAGGATAACACAGTCACCAGCGTAATGAAGGTAGGCGATGCCAGTCTTGGTAACTTTCATTTTACAGTGAGGGTGCTACAGGTTAAAAAGCTGACCATCCATTTGATACTCAACCCCAATTCTGGGAGGAAGGAAGGAAGTCATGGATGAGAATCAAAATCACAGCCAGATAGATGGAGAAAAGGGTTGGAGCAATGACACAGGCCTGCTTGACACCAGTATGGTTGCAACAGACTATGGCAGTCATCCCATCATGAAGTAGCCTGAGGATGCTGATCAACTTCAGGGAACAACCAAACCTAAACAGCACCTTCCATAAGGCTTCACAACTGATGGAGTCAAAGGCCTTGGTTAGGTCAATGAATGCCATAAACAGCTCCTGGTGGTGCTCTCTACACTTCTCCTGGATCTGTCATGCAACAAAAATCATGTTGGTGGTACCCCATGATGGTCTAAAGCCACACTGGAATTCTGGAAGGACATCATCGGCAAGGGGGAGGAGGGAATTCAGAAGGATGCGAGTAAGAATCTTCCCAGCAACGAAGAGAAGGGCAATGCCTCAGTAATTCCAGTACACTGACTTGTCCCCTTTCTTGAAGATGGTCACAAGGTTGGCATTCTTTAAGTCAGATGGAGCTTCCTTATTAACCCATATTTTGATAAGAACTTGGTGAAATTTTTGCATTAGTGCTGTTCCACCAGCTTTGAAGACCTTTGCGGGAATGCCATCTAGTCTTGGCACCTTATTGTTTTTGGCCTGAGTAATGGCATGCCAGACTCCCTTAAGGGAGCTGTGCCTGTGTCAAAAAAACCCACCACACTACAAATTAGCAGTGTGGCACATGGATGCATGTGCACAGTGTGTAGTTTGTGGCACCTTAAATGGCTTTGAGGCACTGCAAACCACATGTGCACATTCATGGGGATGTGCCCTGTAAGGTCATTTGCATGCATGCTTAACTATCATAAAGGTCTGTTCTTTGTGCTAATGCCACTTTAAGCATTAAGGAATTTCTAAATATGCCTTAGTAATATAATATATTCACTGATCTACATTTCTGTCTTTCCTTTGCCATGATTCCTTCAGGGAGAAAATATTGGATCAGATAGGATATTCATTATTTCACATCTTTAAAACATATGTCATTATTCTTGCAACTGTAAAAGAAATGTTCATACTAGTACTTAAGCAGTGTAATTCATTAAAATGATCTGTAGCAACATATTTAACAACAGTGATCTTAAACAATATTCACAATTAGTGCTTAAACACACTACAGTTGTGAATATGACAGTGTATATTTCTTGGAAGTTTTAGCCAACATAATCCAAGTATTTTTTAATGAAGTAGATTTCTTAAAATTGCTTTTTCTAACTTGATACGAGAATAGTGCCTAGCTACTACTTTTATTAATTCTACCTGGGTGGAAAGAGGAGGTATGGGGAGATTGAGATAAAACATACTTATTTTTCACAGTTTGTATGGGGTAAACTTTTCCAATACTTAGTTACTCTTTGGAAAGGATACTGGGTGATGTCATGATTGTTGCTCATGACTATTGTTTCTTTGATATATTCAGTGTGGTCAATGATCAATGGAAATAGAAATCAATCATATAGCAGGAAAAAACATTTGATTTTCCTCTTCTCAATATATATGTCATAATCAGCATAATGGCTATGTGTCCTCTCTGTTTCTAAGTAAATGTTTTATTCCAGTAATTCTCAGCCCATGGAAACCTAAATGTTTCAGAATACAACTCAATTGCTTGATAGACACAATAAATCTTGCTCTGTCTTTTCTTTTGCCAGCATTCTCATCAGCGTGTTTTTGATCAGACCTAACTCACGACACTTTTACGATTTTTCCTGAGCTGGTTTATTTCCACCATAATTAATCTTTTTTCCTCTTTGAGGTTCTAAGACTCCCACCATTCAGTAAAATTGATGGCATCCACACTTTTTGAGAACTGATACCAATCTCAAAGATTCTCATTTATTTTCCAGATGTTTTTCACCAAATTGCTACCTAATCAGGTTATGTTTTTATATCCAACCAAATATTTTCTTTCAAGGGAGCCATTTCAACAAGAAATATTGGCAGGTACTTCACAGTTTCTATTTTTGTGCCTAATCTGTGCTGTGTTAGTCAAAATAATAGAACAACGACTCCCTTATAATAGCAGGTTTCCAGCCTTTGACTTGAAGTGTCCAGAGTGCTAAAAAGCTTAGAAACTTTACCCCTAGAGTTTTATTCATTGGTTTCCACCGGGACTTTGACCCTCAGAGTGTGACTTATATGGGATTTCAGGGCTCTCAGCTTGTGGCCAGAAGGTGTTACCACTCAGCAGGCAACCAGCAATGCCCCCAAGAACTGTCATCATCAGATTGCCCCTGACTGTATAGAAAGAACCTTCATCCTTCCTCTAGATCTTAAAAAGGCATGTCTTCATGGTCTAGAGATTTGTGCAGAGGGCAATTTGATAGGAACCTGAAGGCACAGGGTTGTGCTGATGTGGAAGATGTCAGCAACAGGATCCACACAGAGCTCCCTCTCATGCCATAGGTTTTACTTTGAAATGTGATGATCTGGAGCAGAATCATGTCTTGTAGAAAAACCATTCATATATAATTACTGATTCACTAAGCCTATAATGAGCATGGGATGACCAACATCAAGAGTAGAGAATTTTTTTTCATTCCTAAGGCAAGCAGTAAGAATCATATGCACAAGTCTGACTATCTGCAGGCAACACCTTAACAAATAATTTACCCATGATAAGAGTGCATATAATGATCAGACAAGGTTGTTTGGGTAAATGTGACATCTTTTATTAGACCAACTAAATAGTTGGAAAAATTGTTCTTTGCAGGCTTTGAGGTACAAATGCCCTTCTTCAGGCAGGGGGGAGAGTTTGCAGTTGTTTTGTGCTCTTCTGGATGGGATAGAAGCCAGTATGCAAGAATGCAGATCAGTGAGAATGCAAATGTAAGTAAATGAGGGTCAGAGGGGGCGAGAGACAGGTGTGGGGGCAGGTAAAAGACAGGAGGGAAAATGGTGACTTGGTGACAGAATGTAGCTGGTAAATTGTAGAGATTACCTAGGATTATCAGATGGTAGGCAGATTATAATGTGCCATAAATCCTACGTCTATATTTAGTCTGTGATTTATTGTATCCAGTAGATTGCTAATCAGTGTATTTAAGTCATTATATTTAATATAATGATCAGCGTTATTAAGTCAGTCCAGAAAAATTCTGTCCACACAACTAAATGTTTATCGAGGCAAGGAGGATAGAGTTCTTTTGTCAGAATCTATGAACACAAACAAACAAACATATTGAAATATCAACATTTAGCATAGTCAATCTGCAGTGCTGCGATAGTAGTATGGCTATCATTGGGTGGAGATCTTTAAATCCTCCATTGATTCATATAAGAGCAAAAAGTTACCTGGTTATTAGTAGCCTAATCGCTTGTTTTAGAACCATATACTATTACAAGTACTCAGAATCTCTGGCCTACGCTACAGTCCATGGTTACATTCCTATTCTCTAAAGTTTGAAGTATGTTGCAATCACAAATCATAGCAAAGTCTGAAATTCAGTGGTTAAGAGACATCAAGAGCAGAGCATCACACAAAGGCAAGATTGAGTTTGATCTTTATATTTAAACTGTGCCACAGCACTAAAAGCTACCCTTCTACTTGATGCAAAACAATCATTTATTTGGAATTCAGAGCCAATTCATTCCATTTTCCCATATGTTATTTAGCTCAATCTGTATCTTCTTCTTTCCCAAACTTGAGGAAAGGCATTTTGTGCCTGAAAGTTTGTGTAACATCTCTCCCAATTATTCAATTGTTCCAATAAAAGATATCAGCAAAAAGTCCTTCCCTGTTGCAATGGTACTGGAGACAGCCACGTTAGCTTCTGCCTTTAGTAGAAGTAAACTGATTGGTTCAGAATAATAGAGATTTTCTGAACTTTATGATAAGGTGCCATATTTGATATTGTGAATTATTTTTTTAGTTGTGCATTTACTATCTAAAAACTGGCTTACCATTTTATGAACAGTCACAATATTATTCCAGCAGATTGTTTAACAAATTGAAGGCTTGTAAAAGAAATCATTGATATCAAAGTAGATCCAGGGGAATGCAATGGTGCAATTACATCCCTCTTTGATTCTTCGTCCATCCAAACTTTAAAAACAACTGTCTGGTATGGGCAGCAGAATTTCTATACAGGCATCAGTGAAGGAGTCAATTGATGTAATGGTTTATTAAAATCTAGCTGCTTCCTTCTAAAACCTTCATTCAATAGGTTTTAACAACCCTGTATTCTTTTGAATGGTCTTGATGTTCCACTAATCAAGCTATCTTTCTTCTGCCATTTTGCTGTCTGTTAGTAGCTCCTGGTAATGTAGTTCCTGTTTCTCAGCCCTGCAAACTGTTTTTAACTCTACCTAAAACATTAACTCAGGTGAATATTAATTAAGGGGCTCTCCAGATGCTCAGGAAGACCAGATTTTATTTTATGAAACTGAAAGGGAGACTTACATTTAATTCTAATAGCTACAGGTCTAATGAAACAATAACTGTATTTTTATACGTAATATATGATACAGAAAATGAATGTGCATTCCTACAAAGTTGCATTTGTTTTTGCTTCAATCTTAAACTGAAAAATATAGCCCTAGGTTCCCAGCATACTAGTAAAATTTCAAGATTTGTTTTTTTTTTTACTGGAGAAAAATATATATTGTATTGTACAGGATGATGCACCACACTTTTCGAAATCCTAGATACACTGATTATTGATACTCCTAGGGTTTGGGGGTTTTTTTATATTTTTAGTAAGAGTTATACTCCTCTAAGATAGAAAAAAATGATGATTTAAATATTGATGTAGAAATGTATATTACATTTAATTAGGTTTGAATTGAACTAAATTTTAAAACAACAGTAATAAGGATAAATATCTCACAAAACGTGAATTTAAGCATGCAACAAATCAGAAATAATATTTTGTATGGAAAGTAGAGATTTTTTGTCATTTGTTTTTTTAAATGAGGTCTTCATCCTCAAGCTACTGTACAGAAGAAACACGCATAAAAATTCTCCCATGTAGAGCTATTCCTATATATAGATAGCTTTTCTCCTGTCCTGCAACACATCTTGAGATTTCAAAAATTTTCTTGTGCATTTCAGTAAAAACAAGATCCCTCTCTGACATCTTTCAGAAACAGTGAACCAGCTTCAGGGCAGAATGGCATCTTACAAACTAAGCCTAGGTACAGATATTACACTTATCATGCTTTAAGCACACAGATAGTGCTCTATCTTGTGTGAAATTTTTATTTTATGTC
Source organism: Alligator mississippiensis (assembly GCF_030867095.1). Classification (NCBI taxonomy): domain Eukaryota; kingdom Metazoa; phylum Chordata; order Crocodylia; family Alligatoridae; genus Alligator; species Alligator mississippiensis. The sequence goes on from NC_081825.1 coordinate 118,459,448, forward strand.
ATAATTTTTAACATTAACTCTACTATTTGCTGCAATATTGAGACTTTTTTCCTTACAAATGCTATCAGACATTACAGGTGCATGTTCTTATTTTTCATGCCCACAAAGAGTCCTCTCAAAGCCAAGTAGCATATCTCTAAAATAGTTGTGTCTAAGCATTTAAAAATATTTATCTTTCTGATTTTCTCTTGTATTGATTTTGTCCCTAGTGATTTAAACCAGTTACTTGTATCTCTGTGTTCACAGTTTTCTTAAGATTTGATCAATTGATGCTTGTCAGCATGGATTGCAATGCTCCAGTGTTTGATTTTGAAGGTTTAGATTATCTTCTTAATGTCTCATTTAGCACCTGATTAAACAGAAAGATATATTTAGTTTTTAATGTAATACCTACCATTGACTCAGTTATGTTAGGAGCTGGTCTGGAATTTTTGATGAAACAGTTTTTAACATGAGAAAATTCCAGTTGTTGAAAGGGTGTGTGTGTGTGCTTGCGCATGCACAAATGCAGATTCTGACAAAATTTACACCTGTAACTTTCTTGAGTCCAGTATGGTATGTCTTTCCAAAAACAGAGAAAAGTTGTAATACAGTAGTCTAGGCACTCATCTTTGTGGAAAAACCAGATTCAAATCATTGAACCTATATTCCTTTTATTATTTATATTAAAATGGAAGATCTCCTATGAGACAGAGAAAGAGAGAGAAGGTGAGACACCTTGGCCATAATAGTCAATAGCCTTGTCACAGATGTCTCTTGGGATGTGGCAGAAAGCTCAGTCTCCTGCATCCAACATAGGTGCTTTTAGTAAGAGAATACTGGCTGTTCTGGAGTCAGAGATCTCCTCCATACTCTGTTTCTGAGAGGTAGTTAGTGGTGTTAGTCCAAAGTCAGAAAGTAAGATTCAGACTTCTTGGGCCAAGTATAGATGTCCAAAAAGCCCCTGATAGCAGCGATCTAAGTATTGTGCTTTATTTAAAGCACTATAAGAGCACAAGTGAACCAAACAGATGTTCACTGTTCGGTGGGGAGGAGTGCTCAAAGCCTGCCCCGAGTGGCGGCTGGGGGCACCCCTGAATGCCTCCTAGGAGGCTGCCCAACCTCTCCTACCTGAAGGCAACTGTCAGCAGCAGCTGGGGATGGAGAGACCCTGGACCTAACTCCATTTCCTGGCCGGGGTCATCTGACCTCAGTCCGTTTCCTGCCTGGGGTAGGGGGTTGGACACGGTCATCCTTTGGGGTCCCTTCCATCTCTACAATCTATGAATCTATAAACCTCTTCCCCTGTGGACCCCTCTCTGGCCAGCAAACCCTCCTAGCCAGCCTGGGAAAGGCTGTGGGAAGGGTCTGGGGTTTATGTTCCCACAACAGCCCCAGCCAGGCAGCAGTACACCACAGGACCGGAGCTGCTGTGGGCAGAGAGACTACCCTTCCTCAACCCCCACTGGCTGTGGCTCACAGCTAGCTGGAAGGAGGAGGTGGGTCTAGGATCAGAGGCTGTCACTGACTTGGGTCAGTGACAGCTAAGGGGGCAGGACCAACCCAGCGCTTGGGCAGACCAAACAAGTTCTGCCCAAGGTTACAGCACAGCTCTACACAATGCCACCTGGGAGGGAGTGATTGTGCTAAGTTAACCCTTAATGGGATCTGGCACAGACATTTGATAAAGTGCTAAAACAGAAAGTGCTTTAATACCTCATCCATCAAGGGTTAACTTATAGCACAATCTGCCATTTTTAAAATGCTCTAAGAGCCATAAACATCTGTTTAGTTACAGATTTATAGAACTTTTCATGCATTTCAAGTGCAGTAGGTATAACATCTGTATACACAGGACCTGATTTATGATCACATTGCTTAAAGTGAGCCATGTAATTCTAATTCAGGTCCCAGGAATGTCTATACATCTTATTCACAGTGCAGCCCCAGGGCTGGAAAAGTTCAGCCATTTCCCCCAGTGCTGGGGCTATGCTTTCTTACCCTCTCCTGGCCCCTCCCCACTCTGACTGGGCTATCTTTAGTCCTCTGAACCGCCCCCTCCACAGATAGACAACCTCCCCATGCACCTGTTAGCCCCTCCAATCCCACCAACCCCCCTGGATCCCGCCAAACTTCCCTCAAACCCATCAGCCCACTCCTGAGGACCTACTAGCTTCTCTGATCCCACCACCCCCAGACCTCACCAACTTCTTTTGTGAACCTGCTAGCCCCCCCCCCCCCCCCACAATCCCACCCACTTTTACCTCCCATCCCAATTTACTTAGTTCAGGCTTCTGGCACCAGCAAACATCTGTATAACCAGCACCCTATCTACAATTGCACCACTTAAACTAAGCTGCATGGTACTGGATTAGATCATGGGGATGTCTGTATGAGGCTTAAGTCTCTCCCAGGTTTGAATTAAAATTGCAGACCATTATTTTTTTTTAAATACAGTACAGGTACGCTCTCAAGAGGGTGCTGCATGCCATTTTAACACAATTTTCAGTCACTGATCCTCAGTTCTGACTACACCGTTTTAAGACAATAGTGGCAACTTGGAAGCATCCACAAACAAATTAATTTCACCTTCGTAATACCTAACAACTGTGGTCATTAACACCTTCCATTTCTCAAACTCTTCACTCAGATTGGTATCCCACGTCCATTATACTATTTTGCAAAAAAGTGCTCTCAGGTTGGTGGCTCACACAACTTACATATAAAATGAACTCCACTACAGAATTCACCATTCCAAGGCATCTTGGAACACCCTTCTTGTTTCTTGGTGCGCATGTGTCAGTGAGGGCTTCAGTCTTACTGTGAGTCTTACCTAGGTATATAACTTCTCTCCCATTTATATTATTTCTGTTACAATTAATTTATCTTTTTTGTTTGTTTGGTTGGTTTTGTTGATGTGATTATTTTTTCCCATTTCTTTGTTTTTATTCATTATAGTCCAGCAGCTAAGGCTGTTCAGATCATATGGTTTATGCTTTTCTACCATTTTTCCACAGAACAAACCATCATCTCTGTAGATCCTCTGCATCACCAAAAAATTATACTATTTTCTTGTTCGACCTCTCAGGTACCAAATACAACCCCAATGGTAGTTTTAGGAAACAGTGGATGCATCTACACAAGATGCCCGCTGCGCAATTGTTACTATGCAATCATTTAGCACTTGTATAACCAAGTACTAAATGACTGCATAGTAACCAGCGCTACTGAGCAGTAGTGTCCCTAGTGATGCACAGCTGCCTAGTGATTCTTACTGTGTGTTAGTTCATTACTACTGTGCAGTAGCTTGTTACTACTGCATAGTAGCATCACGGCATGGTTCAAGCCTAATGTGCTACTGCACAGTAAGTGTATCATGTAGCTGTGCCCAGTGTCTCCCAAAGAGGGTGTTGAGTATGTTAACTTGTGCTCTGTTTTTCTAAGGGCACCTTCTAGGACCCTGCTGATATATCAAGTGTAAATAAATATTTAGCATCAACCATCTCTCAAACTTCCCTTCTCATAGGTCATGGAAAAATGTTCACTTTATACTTATGTATTGAATTATTTGGGGTCTTTACGCAAGGGGAAGGTTCCATCTCTTCTGTTTTTTCTCTCTCTTTCTACAATGACTAGCAAGTATACTCACTTTGATGGATCTACTACTTCTTGCACAAGTCCAGGAGTAATAATTTTATCCAGCTATTATTTTAGTTTCCACCTTAAAGTATGAACAACTTTCCTAGGGATATGAATTGTCGGAAAGTTCAGCTCTCTCAATTCTCTCTTTTTGGCATTCTAAGAACTTGCCTTATCCTCTGAAAACCACCCTCAATGATTTTAGTCCTTTACTTTTACAATGAGCATACCCTGTTGAAAAGATCAAATACATGCAATATTATTAAGGTAGTGTTGTGCCCTTTGTAGGTACTCAGCATTTATCCCCACTTGTTATTTATCTATTAGGCCTGTGCGAAGTGGCTAGTATTTGCTTTGGATTCAGTTTTGGACAATTCAGGGGACAGTGATTCGATTTGGTGATTCAAATCACTGTCCTGAATCAGTTCAGCCGAATCTGATTCAGAGATGCGGCTGTTGCCAAATCAGCTGGATCTCTGAATCACACAGGCCCCAGCCCTCGCCCACTCTCCAAGCCCTGAGAATGGCTGCCCTTCCACACCCTAGTCCCCAGCTCTTTGAAAAGAAAAGCCCTGACTCACTGGCTCCTGCCTGGCGGGGGGCGATTTCCACTGCCCCACACCACATGGGGGGCTCTGCTATGAGGCCCCTAACCCCCACCCACTGTCCCAGCCCCCCATGGCTGCCCTGCCCACTGCAGCTCTGGCCCTTTAAAAAAACAAAAAACAAAAAATGTCCCCACTCACCAGCAGCTGCCCAGTACAGGGAGGCAATCCCCACTGCCTGCCACTGCCCCATGCTGCATGGGGGCTCTGCATGAGCCCCCAGAAGCCCCGAGGCTGCTGCTTCAGCCAGTGAGTACAGGGGGTGGAGTTTTTTTGGGGGGGGTTGTTAAAGGGCCGGGAGCTGGGGCAGGTGTGGCAGCCATAGGGGGCTGGGAGAGTGGGCAGGGGTTGGAGGGCTCATGGCAGAGCCCCCCATGCAGCATGGGGTTTTGGGGCGCAACGGGAATCACCCTCCCCCAACTGGCAGCTGCTGGTGAGTGGAGGCTTTTTTTTTTAAACAACTGGGAGCTGGGGCAGGCATCGGGGGGCACTCAGAGGGTCTGGAGGAGCAGGCAGGGGATGAGACCTGGGAGGGGTCCCCCCATAGTCTCCTCCCCATCCTCCAGCCCCCTCCTCACCCGCTCCCTACTTACCAGCATGGAGTCAGGGTCCAGCTCTCTGCTGCAGTGGGCAGGGACTGCCAAAGCTCTTTGAATCTTTTCCAAATCGATTCCCTAATTGGTCCCCTGATTCAATCTGGATTCAGAGTTTCGGCCACTGAATCGGCTCAAATCTCCTCTGAATCAAATCAGCACCCGAAGCTTCGCACAGCCCTATTATCTATACACTTAGTTCAAAGATTTTGCTAATGGAAATATGCTGACTTCTTTAAAATCCCTGACTTCTACCCATTTATCTTTTTTCTGATGGAGGCTTTTCTTTTATTATCACTGTTTCTGACAGCGCACTGTCTTGCTCAGTCATATCCAACTTAAAAATAAAAATAAAATAAATCTTCCATTTGCTTTCAGGCTGATAGTCCCATCAACTTCTGTTAGGACATTACTCTGAGAGAACTGTACTGCTGCCATCCACATCCATGCTAAGTACACACTGCTGTCACTTACAAACACTAGCACAGTGATGTAACTCACTGGAGAACCAGATGTTCTTTCCACATGTGAAGTATTGTTTTGGCTTGTGATATTTGCCATTGAGTTGTCTAAAGAAACTTTGAAAAGTGCTGTTTAAACCTTCCCGAATTAGCCTCCATTTTTAGAGAGAGTTTTATTTCTGGTGAGGCCTGTTCCCTTTTTCCATGCAGGTTGTTTTGTTTGCTTGTTTTCCTTCTGGTATTATGTGTTAGTCAGCAGCTACCCAGAGCCAAGGAGTGTGACAGAGTTCTGCTTCATTCAATGCCTGAGCAATGTGATGAATGGCTGTCTGCACAACAGAACAAATAGTTCACGTAGATCCTTCTTGATAAGAACAGTTACACAGGAAGATCCCCCCAATGGAAAATCAACAGCACAGCAGCTACTAGGAAAGAATAGTAATAAAAAAGTTAAAGCATATGGGAGAAACTGGAGGCTCTGAACAATGGGGTATAAATAGGAGATTGTACTCAAACAGTAAGCATCAAACCTTGTTGAAGTAGCAGTATTGTCATTGGTGATCACTACAGAAGAGTTCAGAAGCTACAAACAAGCATTGTTTCTGTGGAGACATCAGCTGTCCCATGATGTGTCCTGGCATAGCTGATACAACTGATTGACAGAGACAGGCATTGTCCAGGGCTGTTGCCCCAAAGGATCAGGACTTTGCCACTCCTGAGGCATCAGGGGTCTGATCCTGAGGAACAACATACTTCAGGTGTCTGTCCCCAATTTGGGGGACATTCTGCAAACATGGGAGATGGGCCAGGTACAGAGGACTGGAAAAGGTGAACATAATACTCATCTCTAAGCCAGATCCAAAGGTGGATGCAGGGAACTACAGAGGGGTTAGCCTCACCTCAATACCTGGGAAGTTACTAGTGCATAGCCTAAAGAAGGCCATTTGCAAGCACCTGGAGGAGGAAAGACTGATCACAAGCAGCCAGCGTCGAATTATGAATAAAAAATCATAAAAAAACACCTTGGTCTCCTCCTTGACAAGGTAATGACTTGGATGGATGAAGGGAATGAAGGGAATAGTGTATCTGGACTTCAGGCCCTTCAGCAAGGCTTTTGACAAAGTCGCACACAACCTTCTCAAAAACAAATTGAAGAAATGTGGGCTAGATAAAACTACTATAAGGTGGATAGATAACTGGCTCAATAGCCACAAGCAAAGGGTAATTATTAATGAGTCCGTGTCAGAATGTCAGAAGGTTTCAAGTGGAGTCCTATAGAAGTCTGTCCTGGGCCCAGTATTATTCAATGTGCTTATTAATGATTTGGATACTGGCATAGAAAGTCTCTTGAGCATGTCTGAGTGACTTTGTGCATGACATGAAACTGGGAAAGATTGCAAACACATTGGAGAATGCAAGCGCAATTCAGAACGATCTCAACAGACTGGAAAGTTGAGCTAGAGCTATGCAAGGTGTTAAACATAAGAAGGAATAATCAAGGACATAAATACAAAATGAAAAACAACTGGTTGAATGGCAGCACTATGCGTCTGGGAGGCTTGGTAGATTACAGACTCAATATGAGTCTGCAGTGAAATGAAGCCAATAGAAGCATTACGTGTAGGATGCAAGAGGTGATAATGCTTATCTTCTTTGCACTATTAGGCCTCATCTGGAATACTGTGTGCAGTTCTGGGCTCTGTATTTAAAAAAAAAAGGATGCAGACAAATTAGAGAGGGTCCAGAGGCAGGCAAGAGAGATGATAAAGGGTTTGAAAAGCAAGACATATGAGGTGAGGCTGAAAGATCTAGGCCTGTTCAGGTCGTAGAAAAGGTGCTTGAGAGAGGAGACATGATAGCAGTCTGCAAATATTCAAAGGGCTTGCATAAAGAAGAGGGAAAGCACCTTTTCTCTCTTGCTGCAGAGAGAAGGATACAGACCACTGGCTTGAAGTTGCAGCAAAGTAAGTGTAGATCGAATATCTGGAACAACTTCTTCACGTTGAGATAAGTGAGGCAGTAGAATAGACTGCCTAGGGAAGTTGTTGACTCTCCATTTCTGGAGATGTTCAAGAACAGGTTGGATAGCCACTGGTTGGGGATGATCTAGGCATAGCTATATCTACGTTCTACTATGGGTATTTTCCACGCTTCTGGGATTTTTTGGTTGCTCCCTCTCCTACTTTCTGCTATATTCATCAGGTTGTTTTTAATCCTCCCTTAGAGGCATTGGGTGTTGGCTACAGCCAGAGCTGGGGACTTTGATTGGAGTATGCCAATTCTGCTAGGACCAAAGCCAGATGTCTCTGGCAAAACCATCTTGCCCCTCCACTCAGGGTCAGATTGATCGCCATATTTGGAGGTTAGGAAAGAATTTTAGCCCATGGTTCTATTGGTATGGACTATGGGGGATTTTGCCTTCCTCTATAGCTGGGGACATGGCCCTCTACCTGGGATCTCTTGAGCATATATTGACAACATTTTATAGAAGCAAGACATTGGCTGCCATAGATCCCCTGCTTTACCTGTGGCAGATGATGGTGTTATGTCTATATTGTGTCAGGGTTGATGGTAGTCTTATGCAGAGTTATATTATGGATTGCATAGGCTGGTTTGGATATGGATGATCCTGCCTCAGGCAGGGGCATGGACTAAATGACTTCTAGAGGCCCCTTCCATCCCTACTTGTCTAGGACTTGCCTAGGACTTGTCTAGGACTCTATGACTAGTTTTTCAAAATTAATAAGAAACACTACAGTTGCAACTTACAGAAAGGGCTGGAAGACCAGAGTTACATGAAAAAAATGGCCAACTGTGGCCATTGACATTCAATCCTGACAAATGGAAGGTACTTCACCTTGGGGGGATAAAACTCACTGCACGCTTATAGGCTCGGCAGTGTTACACTCACTAGCACTATAGCCGAAAGAGACTTGGGAGTCATGACTGACTACAAGATGAGCATGAGCCATCAATGCGATGTTGCAGCTGGTAAAACAAACCAAACTCTGGCTTGCATCCATAGATGCTTCTGAAGTAAATCTCAGAATGTCATCCTACCACTGTACTGAGCCTTGGTGAAGCCGCAGCTGGAGTACTGCATCCAGTTCTGGGTTTCACAATTCAAGAAGGATGTGGAGAAGCTTGAGAGAGTCCAGAGGAGAGCCACGCGCATGATTAGAGGGCAAAAGAATAGCCCTTATGAAGAGAGGCTGAGAGTCATGAGACACTTCAGCCTGGAAAAGCACAGGCTCAGGGGTGACCTGGTGGCAGCCTATAAGTACATCAGGGGTATACATCAGGATCTGGGGAAATGCCTGTTCACCAGAGCACCACAAGGGATGACAAGGTCCAATGGTCACAAACTCCTCCAAGACCATTTAAGGCTGGAGAAAAGGAAAACATTCTTTCCTGTCCGAGCCCCCAAGGCCTGGAATAGTCTCCGTCCAGAGGTGTTGCAAGCACCTATTCTGGACTCTTTTGTTAGTGTCTTTTTCTAAATACCTAGAAACTTTTAATATCTTGCTATCCCTACAATGAACTGCAATAAAAGATTAAAAGGCATTTTTTTAGTGAATGCTTGGAGGTAGTACAAGAAGCAAAATGAGAATTTCCTCATTCCTTAAAACAAAGAAGGAAAGTGTGAGGCACTGAAAATATAAGAAAGTTTATCTCCTGCTTCTGTCTTCCCATAACCTTTTTCTGAATAAGGAAAAGTCATCAGTTCATAGCAGACATATTTCACTGAAATGTGTTTTGTTTAGCTGCCACAGAATTGTAACATTAATTGCCACTTGGGATCCTTCTAACATGGAGATTAACATCAACATGGCAATGTTTGTGTTAAGAAGAAATGAGTTAAATGGAAAACATTTAAATTGGAAAAGCAAAATTCAGAACAGAAATGGATGACAAGAAATATCTCCTCCTCCTCCTCCTCAGGATCTCAGAGTAGGGAGTGGGGGAATAGTTTAGACCACAATCTCCATATCTATAGAAGACAAAACTTATTGTATTTTTCACTATAAATTATATTTTCATCTGAAAGATTAAATTATTTCTAAACATTAGTAGTTGATTGGGTGACATTTCCCCCCACAAAATTAGGCCACTAATTTAGCACTAGTGTAGCAATATTTGTGACAGCTCATGTATTACCCTTTCTAAAAATTAAATGATCCATTTCTTAAAACAGGCCTGAATCCTACCTATAGTATGGATTTCATTATTCTGCTGTGAGCAGGATTACACTAGCAGCCAGCAGAGGCAAATTACAGATTTATTTCTGTAAATGCAGATTTAGCTATAGAGGGCATGACAAAGCAAACATAATATTGCTTAACCCTTTTTTATAAATTAAGATGACTTTCACTCCTTACAGGTATAGTAGATACCACTAGTTAATGTCCTTCACTGTCACCTTTGTAATTATTATTTCACTCAGTACTTTTTTTTCAGATTATATCACATACGAGGATATTTACCAACTTGTATTAAATTCCAAATTGTTGCTTTTTCTTAAATCTCAGCACACCAATTATTATGTCCCCATCTAAGTAAAATGTATTTATGGTTTGAAAATAATTACATTAGTATTTTTCCTCTGATTTCAGCCAGGGGAACTAAAATGAGATAAAATAAAACACATTTTTGGAAAAAAGTAATGAAAGAATATAACTTAAATCAGGCCATTAAGGGCTGGCCCTCACAATATAGGCCTCATATAACCTTTAGACCAAGGTCATGTATTATTTAAAAATGGGTAGTGGCTCTTAAATTTCAGAAGATTGCTTCTGGCAATAACTATTGGGGAAAGGGAATAAACAACAGTGAGCAAAAAATTGGTTTCTTTAAGAACTGTTAATATGAGATCTGGTAAAAAGGACATCTGTCTGCAGAGTGGGTAAATACAAAGCATTGCCATCATTTACATTTTTCACATAAACAAACCACTAGAAAGAACATAAACCAAGATTGGAAAATTCCTCTAGAGCCAATACACCTCTGGTCCAGAATTAGTAAAAATAAATAAATAAATAAAATTTAAAAACCTTCATTCTGCCTCCTATAAATTTGTGTTTATGTTGTAGTTTTGGACCAATTTTCAAAAGGCTCCCAAAAAGGCAAGCAGTTCCACAAACAATTTGTTATACAAGGTGCCAGTTGAAACACACATATAATAACAGTGCAAAATTACATTACCTGACAAGTTTCAAAAGCTTATTCAGGTGCTTGCTTAAGCTCTTGAAACCTATAGGGAAATGAAGATAGGATGATATTTTAGTCAGATTGCCATAACATTTCGTTAGAAAAAAATTGCATAGCTGTTTTACTGGACACTGAAAGAAATACCAGCAGTAAAAACAAGTTTCTTCATGCTTCTGTGAAGAAATAGGCGAACATCAGCATATTACAAATAAGCTATGGGATAGTCTCCAAAGGAGTTTGTGGCATCAAGTATGTTCAGTCAAAGTATCATAAAGGCATCTTCCATGGACTCCAGAAATGACAAAAACAAAGCAGTTTATACCACATGCTGTGTGAAATATGCCTGTCAGATCCATCTGCCAATATACACACTTTGGAGGAAACCACCAAAACCTTTCATTATTTCATGAAACAAGCAGACAACAAGAATGTCTCAGTGTCAGGGTTTCATGTAAAAGAAATTAATATTCATCAGCCCATCTTAACACAGTCATCAACTCAGACACTGGAATGAGGCATGTCATTCAATCTAGAAACTCTCTAGTCCAAATCAAACAAACTAGGAGTGAAGGTCTGGTTACAGTAAAAGCTTTCGTTAGAAATCTTAATTGAAATTTTCTCAATGGCAGAAATATTTTGTCGAATTACCCCTTTTCTCAGGAGATAAAGCCATTTTTGTGCAATCTCAATCATTTGGACAACAAAATAAAAGTGGTGGTTGAAAGCAAGAAGAGAAAGAATTTCATAGATGTGCTACACTAGAAATGGATTAAAAATGAAGTGAACCATAACCATAGACATGGAATTCGTTAATGGTATGTATACAACAATGCAGTTCAAAAGAAATTAAGCATCATATCATGGTCTCTTTTACGTGGATCATTCAATCGCATGGTCTTCATTGCTTAATAGCAGCCAGACAACATTCTCTTCACAGCTAAGCCTACCCTTGAAGTTTTAGGGGTTGCTGGATCAGTCCCAAATGCTAACAATTTCAAAGCTGAATGAAAGACAAAACGGAAGTAAATTAATTGTCAGCGGTCATTAAGGTCTGCCTTACCCTAGCATAGGTAAGGCATACTAACTTCTATAGCCAGCTTTATACAAGGGAATGATATGAGCAGCGTTCATATTCAACTGCCTTTAAGTCATCCACATGAATTACTTGGTACTTTTGCAGATGTGTTGATTGAAGACAGCCCACAGGTCCAAATCCAAGTTGAGCCCTGAATTCCTGCTTCTGCAACTGCAACAAAATGCTTTATTCCATTGTGCCACAGCACCCCTAAGATCATAATATACCTAAGTACCTTGTATTTCTAAAATATTTTTCTGTGTTGCCCCATTGGTATAGAATGCCTTGCCTTAGTCCATTTCTAAAGCTTACTGTCATTAATCCCAAATGTCAGTTCTACTGCCCTATTTTAAAAGATAATAAAAATAGCCAAAATATGTATAACAACCAAAATATAAATGAACATTTTCAATTAACTCAGTTATTACAACCCTTGAACCTCCCTCTTGTTGTCCTCAACTTGCATCTGCTTCTGTCTCTCCTCCTTGTGACATTTCTTTACATAGGCCCTGACTCTGGAACTCATGACTCGCAAAGATGTTCACCAACATAGACATCATCAAATTTAGGGCACCAGTACAGCTAAATCTTGTGGGCCAGAGACCGTCTCTCCTTGTTTATATGAAACACCAAGCATTTCTTTACTAAGTACAGCTTCACCAAAATATGCAGTCTATTTGGATGACATTTCATTTAATCAATGGGATGGAAGAAAAAGACTTTGGCTCATTCTGATGTTCAAAAACCAAAATAAGCCATTTGTAATACAATGCTTTATGGTTTAAAAAAATTATAATTCTGCTCTCCTTCATGACTTCACAGCCCTAGATATTAATGGACCAAAATGTTAAGAACCAAAACAGTTCTTCTCACCAAATAATAAGATCTGCATAGTAGAACAAAGGTGGTAAAGATACCATATTCACCACTGAATATGTATTATACATCTTATTCCTTTCCCCGGGAAATGATTATAAGTTCTTAACTTTTATCTTTCTTTTTTGAAAAATCCATGATAAGGGGAAAAAAAAATCAGAGTTCATTAACATAAGAACAAAAGGTGTAGGCTTATTTATTCAAGGAATAGAAACAGAGAATTGAAACAGAAAAGAAAACAAACAAACAAACAAAACTAGGGTCTGATTTTCCATAGTTTGAAGTCTCCAAAGCAGGTTACACTCAGGTAAGACTTTTGTCTCCCCCTTCCAAGGACTTCCGCCTTCTGTCTGGCCTCCTCCCCAGCCATCTGCCGTGGTCCAGGAGCAGGCACTGGAAAGGGGAGGAGGGGATAAACCCACTTACGCCACCATCCCCAGCTCTACCTGGCACTCCACCCAGCAGCTTCCCACAGCTGGAGCCCTCAGGCCAGCTGATAAAATGCAGTGAAGGGGGAGGGAGCAGGAACCCAGAACCCCATGCAGCCACTCCCTTCTTCCTCCAGCTTGAGTGGGACAGGAGGCAGGACCCTTTACCTCTAGGTCAGCTGGGGACAGCCTCAGAGGCAGCAGGTAAAGCTTCTCTTCCTTACCTGCTCCCTTTTTGGTCTCCCAGATGTCCCACTCCAGCCTGGGGCTCCATCCATGCCTTGAACACAACAGGAGACCCAGACATATGGAGTCACAGAGAAATGAAGCTGACAGTCCATGACCTTCACTGCACCACTGCACCCCACTACCCACCACTCCTGGCAAGATTCCCTGTCTCCAGGCAGATGCTGAGGTCTGTGCTCAAGACTGCTGCATACTAGGGGAGTGTATATAAAGCCACTGCTAATGAAAAGGGATTCTTTCTTGGCAGTGGTCAAGACCTTGCTACAGAGGCTATATATAAACTTAACCTTAATATCAGCATATGCACAAGTGACTACGAAGCATCTCTTTTTCTATCTAAAGTGTTCTTTTGATAGACTTGTAAAGGCTGGTACTTCTATTAACAAAAATGTAAAAATACTGAGGCTTAAATGTCCAGAAAGAATTCTGAAAAACAGAATCCAAACCAACTCTCACTGACGTAAATTTAGATCAAACTGAGCCAAACCAAAGTGTCTTCAGATGAAGATTCATGAATCATAAACTTACCCTAGCACAATGAACTTTCCTTGACTTGTAGTCAGTTGAGATATTGTTAGATATGAAGAGAAGAAAGAGGGAAGAGAAAGCATAAATTAAAAAAAAAAACCTGAAGAAAACAAATATGTCATATGAAGCAGCAGACAGGATTGCCCAAAATCATGTTGAGTGGCGTATCTATGAGATGCCTTACTGCACAGTAGAGCTAATTACTGTGTAGTAAGTGTCATTGTCTACACATGCTGACTCTTACTGCACAATAATTTCCTCTATTTGGCAGTTAATTTGCTACCTGCAAATGCAAGTAGCAAATTAACTGCCGAGCAGTTACTGAACAGCAGAGCACATGTAGACAGCCAACCGGGAGCACATTTGGTCCCGGTCAGCTGGGGGCGAGAGACTGCTCCCTGTCCCCAGGAGCTCCCTGCTGCCAAGGCAGACTCTGACACTTATACCCCCTGCCCTGGTAGCAGGCAGCTCCCAGCCCCCACTCCATGATCCTGGAGTGCGGACTAGGAAACTGTTCCCAGTTCCTAGTCACTGTCCTGCAATCGCCCCTGACTGGGACAGTCCCAGCCAGCCCCAGGCTCCACAGGGAAACCTGTATGTGCCACCTGGAGGTGGCGGGGGACTAGCTCATTTCAGGCAGTCCCCAGCCAGCTCTGAGCTGCATGTGCAGACTTCCCAACAAAGCCTGGGGGTGTCCCAGTCAGGGGCAGGTCCCAACCCCTGCCCCAAACATGTAATCAAGGCATGGGGTTTGGAAAGAGCTTCAGGATTCCCTTCCCTGCTGGGGGTTCACTACTAGCTGTCCCTCTGATAGAGCAGGGGATCTGCCCCTCCCCAAAGCTCTTACCAAGTGCCCTGCCCTTGACTGGGGAGCGGGGGCCAGGAGTTCCCTGCTGTGGACATTGTCCCTGCCCGGGCTTCACAACTGGAGCCTGCCCCAGCAGCAGGCAGCTCCCAGGACCAGGGAACAATCTTCCAGCCCCCCACCAGGAGACAGCTGTCTCCTGGCCCCATGCTCCCTGCCAGTCCCTGGACTAGCACCCAGGGGGAGACTGCTGCCAGGAGCAGCAAATCTGGTCCTCAATCCCTGCATGTATAGATGCCTGTCCAAGGTGGGTTTACTCTGGAGTAATTTACTCATGTAGAAGTTCCCATTAGTTAAATTTGGTGGTTATGCCATTGGACAAATCTCTCATAAACATCTCATCTACATAGAAGAGCTGAGACCAAGAATGTTGTTTATAACATTTTCCATCTTGGGAAATTGGAGACCTTAATTACAATATACCTGCACCAATGTATAACCACTATTGAAAAGCAGTCACACTTTCTGATGAAAAGAAGCATCCCTTTTGTGCCAGCACAGTACATGACATCAGTGTTAAAGTGAACAAGTACCATCCTGTGCCATCTTTCTCTTGGCATTCATCTGCACTTTCACACTACCAGGGAGAGAAGTGATGACATACATGCTAAACATGAATTATGCTGTAACTTGGAAAAAATAAAGTATGTGGCATGACAACTAACTCCCCACCTTTTTTAACAATCTTCCCAAACTCATTTTATATACAATATGCTTGACTAAACTGAGTGAGAAATTAAGGAGAAAGCTCTTTCTGGGATAAAGAAATGAGTGTCATTTAATATTATTTTCTTAAACTAAATGCTCAAGATAGGCTCATATTGAAGTAAAGACATTTACAGGAAATTTCCTTGATATGAAAAATAATTCATACCATAGTATAGACTGCTGACCCTCTGTATACTCCAGTATTGTGGTGATATCCAGTATCAGAGGCAGAACTAAGGCAGCCTTGGGTCTGTATATATAACAGTTCTGCAGTCTGTAACACATGTAAGGCTGCCCTAACTATTTAGGCAGAAAAGTCCTTACAGAAAAATATCCAACTGATTTAATTTTGCTCCTCCAGAAAATTCCTATCACCCAATTAACTTTAAAGACTATTCCCTATTTTTCTCCTAAGTATACTTTGACATCCCTACAGCTATCTATTGCTAGCTTTTGATCACCAAATTTTTGTGA
The DNA here is from genome assembly GCF_030867095.1 of Alligator mississippiensis. Classification (NCBI taxonomy): domain Eukaryota; kingdom Metazoa; phylum Chordata; order Crocodylia; family Alligatoridae; genus Alligator; species Alligator mississippiensis. The sequence goes on from NC_081825.1 coordinate 118,475,133, forward strand.
TGCAGAGGAGATCCTCTCCCTCATACTTTTTCTTTTAAGTATAATAATCTTAAAAACACTTTTGGCCCCGGCACAAGTCCTTTTGTGTGGATGGTCCCACAAATCCTTATATAGACTTGTCCATGAAAAGAAGCTTGCAGAGCTGAAGCCTTCATGCATTCATACAAAGAAAGAGGGTAGGGTAGGGTAGGTCAGACTGTACATTCTTTGAAATCTATATTTCAAAATATAATATTTTTAACAACAACAAAATGTATCACTCTCAAAAAATATGGAATAATATTACAGACTTAAATTCCAATATTGCTATGCAGAGCAAACTCGGAGATTTTTCCTATTACATTTCCAAGCATAGAAAACCTACATTTTAATTCCAAGTAGACTGAGAACCCAAAACAAACTTAAACTGATAGCAAGCCTTTTTTCCTTAGCCAGTAATATCTGAACCAAACTTTCCATTTCCTTAGTTTACAAGTTCCTTCTATTTCCCATATTGTCATTTAGTATAGATTTGAGTGTACCATTCAACCAAAAAAATTGTTCTTAAATGGGGTAGAAAATGTTATAATCTGCAACAAAATTGCCACTGACCATAGTGATTTCTGCCATAACTATGTATACAAATAGAGGACAAAATAAATACGGAGCAATTCCTTTCAGTAGATTTTTTGTTGTTTTTGTCATTGTTACTGTTTTCATAAAACCTTAGCACTGCTCCCTTTAAGGCATGTTTTCTGTAAAAAAAACCCCAGAATGTAAATTTTGCAATGTTATTATATAACTTTATTAGCAAATACTTTTGTTTAAAAAAAATTGACGTGTTTGTGAAAATTGCTAGAACAGTAAGGCATGGCAAATAAAGATGTGTTTATCCATGGAATACTTAATGTAAAGCTTCAAGTGCCAATTGCATGTCAACTCTTAGTTGAAGGAACTGCACAAAGGGCATGAGTGGATAGTTGTGTCTCTGCCCATTTATTTCTTGGTTTTATTGTTCAAATTGTCAATAAATGGTGTAAGTTTTGTCAATTTACACAAAGCAACACAAACCCAGTATTTGCTCAGGTTTCCCACCCCACTCCCCTAATTCAATTTTACAAGCCTGCTATGCCAAGCAGCAGAAATAAGTAGTATATGTTCCAAATTTAAAAAGAAGAAAAATCTCAACAATGAAAAGTAAATTTAAGGCAGCTTTTTATTTTGTATTAAATGAGCTGTGGTATATTTTCCCTGTTAATACTCTGTATTTTCAGAAGGAGTACATATTCTAAGTAGCAGACTATCTGCATTGATCACCAGGTATTTTGGGAAGTACTCTTTTCCTCTCCCAGACTACAGCACATATAAATTCTTTGTGGCCAGTTGTAACTCTCTCTGCTCTTAGGGAAATTGCCAGTGCATTCAGTTAGCTGCATATGCACAAAACATGGCATTTAACCAGTTTTCAAGCCTTCCAATGTCCAACAGACTCATGCCAATCAATAGTGGTAGAAGTGATGCAAGTGTGGAACAGTTTAGCCTTGTTGGGCACTGCAACACTATCGAGGGTAGGTGCTGTGAAGCCTAGGCCCTCTCCAGCCTGCTGTCTTCCTGATGAATGACATCAGGATGGGCAGGGGTCAGTGGTATCCCAGCTGCTCTCTGGTGTTTTCTCACCTGCCACATCTGATAGGGAGCTGGTTCCACTGGGTGATGTCTGGGCCTGTTGGAGGAATTTCTTCGTGGGGCTCTGCCTCTCCTACGCCCCCCACCATTACCACTTCTTCAATGTGTATGACTTCTTTTGAGGACTGACCCCTTGCAGAAAATCTAGAAGCCTTCCTTAGTCTGCTGGGATCTGGGTCACACCCCTTCTAATTGATCCCCTGGCAAACAGCACACCAGGGCTATTCTAACTGATATTCTAACATTCTAATAGATCCCCTGGTAATCAGCACACCAGGGCTATTCTATCTTGCCATTCATACAAGATTCTTCTGCTTTTAATGGACTAACAGCCTTCCAAAACAAAGTAACTTAAGTTAGTTTCCTACATTCATGAACTGTGCAATAAAGATTCATTGGCTGCCATCCCTTCTTACATCCAGGGTTGACATCCTGCATCAATTCCTTGCTGACCCAAACAGGAGAGTTCACTTAAGTCCACCCCTGTACCCTAGGGTTGATCTCCCTCCTCTGTCAGAGCACTTTAGTGGTCCAGAATGAAATAATAAAATCAAATGAAATCTTCTCTTTCATCAGGGGTTGATCCACTCCCCCCCACCCTTTATCAATTCATTCGGGGATCCTCAACACAAACTGAAACAACAGTCAACTTAAGCTGTTTCCATTCTTCCTTCGTGGATGATTCTTCATCCTCAATTTCCTTCAGCAGTCCCGCAATGGCAGAATCAATTTAGGAACAGCACTTGTACCAGCTGGCTTGAGTTGCCCTGTACCCAGCAGGCTGGTGGTCCCAAGTCTCACACCTCCCATGAGTTAAAATACCTGCTTTGGGTGCAAGGCTTCACCCCTGAAAATGGTAAGTCAAACTGACCGTCCACTGAGAATCTCTGTACTCACGGGTGGTCCTTCAACTACCCATGCCTGTTAATGTACACCCTTCTCCCACAGCTAGCTGCAGGTTGGTGCTGACCATAGAATCCTCCAGCAGACCCCACAGTCTCTCCCCAGTTGCCTCTCTCCAAGGCTGGAAGTACTGCTCTGAGCTTCCCAGCTGCTAATCCAGATGGAGCAGTCACTGCAGAAACACAGTGCAGTGCTCTGGGCTCCAGCTGCTCTTTTTCCTGCCTGAGGTAAGTGATGGTTGATTACCACCCCTGGGATCTCCATCATCCCCAGATCAAGTTTTTGGTTTTAATTTGCTTTTTAGCTTGCTTCCAAGGATGTTTTTTCCCTGACTACAATCATAAAATCATAATCAGGGTTGGAAAGGACCACAGGAGGTCATCTAGTCGAACCCCCTGTTCAGAGCAGGACCAGCCCCAACTGTGTCATCCCAGCCAAGGCTTAGTCTACCCAGGTGTTAAAAACCTCTAAAAAGGGAGATTCCACAACTTCTCTGAGTAATCTCTTCCAGTGCTTTACTACCCTCCTGGTAAGAAAGCTTTTTTTTCCTAAAATCTAACCTAAACTTCCATTTGCCGCAGCTTGAGACCTTTGCTCCTTCCTCTGTCATCTGCCACCACTGAGAAAAGTCTGGCTCCATCCTCCTTGGAATGGCTCTTCAGGTAGCTGAAGGCTGCTATTAAATTCCGCCTTGGCCTTCTCTTCTCCAGACTAAATAAGCCCAGTTCCCTCAGCCTCTCCTTAGAAGTCATGCCCCAGCCCCCTAACCATTTCCATTGCCCTGTATTGGACTCTGTCCAATTTGTCTACATCCTTTTTGTAGTGGGGGACCCAAAAATGGACACAGTACTCCAGATATGATTTCACTAGCTCTGAAAAAGAGAAAGAATCACTTCCCTTGATCTGCTGGCAATGCTCCTACTAATGCAGCCCAGTACTGTATTAGCTTTCTTGGCAACAAGGGCACACTGTTGGCTCATATTCATATACCAAAATAGGTTTACCATCTATCACAGGCTCAGTGGTGGGAAGGGAAAAGCTATTTCAGATTGCAAAATTGGTTTACTTGGTAAAGTAGCAAGAAAATATTCAGTCAAAATACACATTTTTAAGAGCTTTATCACCTGGCTCCACCTGAGGCCTCCCCTGTTTGGGCTTACATTATACAAGGGAGATGCACATAACCCAGGTGCACCCACATATGTGCTTCTCTCTCCAAATAGGAGGGATGGGTGGCTAGGCAGGAGTGCTGTGAGAGGAATCTGCAAATGAAAACCAGTTCTCTCTATTCCTTATAGAGTCAGACCAGGACAAGGAATGCTTAACTAGATACAGATTTATTAATATATACAAAATCTAAAGAAATCAATATTGAGAAACATATATACACAGATATACAATTGTCATGTAACATTCTATCCTGCAAATCAGTGGCAATGTGTAGGGGGTGCACGTGCACCCCCTGAGAATGTTGGTGCACCCCCTGTCAGCCAGTGCTCTCAGGCGGGGGGGGGGGGGCAGACAAGAGAGCTAGTGCCCCCCATGACAGCACCGGCCAGGGAGTGTGCCAGGAGAAGCGGTCCCCACATAGCAGCCAATCCTGCTGACCTGGAAGTGCTAGTGGTGCACCCAGAAGTGCCAGGGGTGCACTACTGCCAGTTTTGGAGCAGAGGGATTGGCTGCCACCTGGGGACCCTCCCCCCAGTCAGCAGAATCAGCCATGAGGGGGCCACACTCTGTTAATCTACCCATATACAATTATAAAAATACACAAAATATAAGATGCAGTGTTACAAAATATGAGGCATTCTATCACAAAATATAAGGTGCATAAACATCAAAAATAAACTTGACTGTTCAAAAGTCCCCAAATCCCAGGCTATTCCTATGGCCTGGTCTGTGCTCCAGTGGCTAGTGGGAGGGGAAAACCCTAATGCCCTTTAGGCCTTCCACAAACCCCAATGAATCCCATAAACTTAGACAGGGCCCTCTCCCCCTGGGACCTCCCCTCCAGCAGCCACTTTCTAACCAGGAGGAATTTCCTCCCCTTTCCTCAGGAACTCATGACTCCAAGGTCCAAAGTGAGTGGTCCTTGGCCTCTCAGGCACATTGCTCCTCACTTGCAGGAGCCTTCTGGGCCTTTTACTTCTTCTGGGCCGCTGGCCTGTTTGGAGCCCCAAGCACTGTCACATGCTCCCAGGGCTTTGCCTGCTGCTAAGGTCGGAGGCCCAAGTCACCTCATGCAACACTGGGGCTCAGTTCACTCCCAGACCCTCCATGCAGCATTGTCTGCACTGGACTGCTGGCTCTGTGCCAGGGACCCAGACCCAAGCTGCCATGAGCAGCTTCCAAGGTCCCAATCCCTCCCAGACCACTCCGTGCTGTGCTGTCAGCACTGAATGCCTAGCCCTGAGCCAGGGGTTCTCCATCCCTTGACACAGCCACCCATGTGCCGGGCATGCTGCTCTCCTTATACCTTCTGAGAGCTCCACGCCCAGATTGCAAATGGACCAATCAGATTGAAACAAAGTGAAGGCTTCACCCAGGTGTGGGTTCTCTGCCTTGCCTGGGTAGGGGCGGGGCAAGTTCCTCCCCAGCATTCACTTGATTGGTGGAAGGGCTCCACCAATCACAGTGAAGATTCTCTGAGTCCAGATGCACCAGGCAGCTATGGGTAAGCCCATCACACACAGAACCCCTGGATAGTTGTATCCAAGTACTCTTCTGCAATGCAACGAAATGGCATTTGTCATTCTTCTCATATGGCCCTCCATAATGAGGAGAAAAAACTAAAAAATGCTCTGAAAATCAGCCAAACTTTGCTCAGGCATACTACAAGAAGTTATTTTATTTTGTAGAAAACATCAACAACAACCTCACTTTGATCCATTAGAACAAGTCTCACCTGCTCCTGATCCTAAAAGAATGTTTTTTTTTACTCATTCAATAAAATGTATGCATTGTTTTAGGGTATTTCCCTACAGATACGAATATAAGTGTTTAAACTTACAGCAGCTTTTAAATAAAAGCTAAAATGTGAAAGAAATGTCTGCCAAAAAATATAATAGCCACTTCTGAACTGTGCCTTTAATTTCATCTCTGGTTTCTTTTTAATCAAAACAATCTTTCCATGCCTCCCCCTTGCCCCCCATTAAAAGCCATTTTGGCTTAGATGTGCAGCAAGCACAAGGCAGAACGTCCGAGCTAGAACTGTTAAATAAAAAACTGCCATTTCATGAACACAGAGGCTACATTGTCATCACAACATGGCATTTGTCATATTAAATTTCATTCATCTGTGAGGTAATAAAACCCTATATATGCTGCCTTTTCCTCAGGAATTAGGAATATTCATGCCAAACCTGAAAGTTTTTTCTTACTTAATTTTAATCCAGCAACACAATTATCTCTGTTGCTATAAACAACAAAACTAATATGCCTTATGGCTCTAATTACAACCAGTTTCTCTCACTGAAGGCACAGATGCATTAGAGTGGGATTAGCCAGGGATGCTTTATAGTGGGATTAACCAATGTAATCTTTTCATTTACCAAAGGCAGGATGTGAGTGTTGCTTTAACTCCTTCCACTGAGGCAACATTGCACCCAGTACATGATAGTGTTTTGTTGGTAACATGATCTGTTCTCATTCCTTTTCTGTAAGCAGTGAATTTTCCTGTGGTTTAAGAAAAGATGGGGTGAAAAAAGCAGCATAGTTATGCATAGTTTTGAGATAGGCATTTGGGAACCTAAAAAACTTGCCAACTCCAGAAACACTTTACATTTTATATGCATTGTTTGTTGTTCCTAAAAAGGAGTCAGGGCTTGATGTTAACTGAATTAACAAAAGTCTTGCGGCTCTCCCACTGGTGTTTAGGGAAAATAACTACTGCAGCAGAGAGACATTTTACCTTCAGAAAAACAACACCAGGTTTTCATAGTTGAGTTACCACACCTTGCTTTAATTTGTTGTATTTTACATTTGTTCCCATGAACAAATTTGCTTGATTTTAGTGGGATTTCACCAGGAATTAATTTGATCTGCCACTATTTTAAGGACAACATTTAGGACCCAGTTTATCCCATGGAGTCAGACTGATGCAGAGACTTTGAGTTTCCTTCTTGCTGCAGCAAATTATAGGAGAACAGCCTTAGATTTATATTTTAATTTTTTCAATTATGTAAACATTTATTTCATGCTGTCATAATGAGTCATCACATGTGGAACATTTTACTCAGATACGTCACTAGTTAGACATATTGACCTTAATGGAAACAGAATTAAGGACTAAGCTTTTCAGGCACAAATAGCGTCCATTCCAGCAGTCACTAGGGAGAGGATGAAGAGTATTATGTGGACTCTGGGTGTGTGTAGATGAAACGGGGATTTTAAAAACACCACTTCAAATTAGGGTGAAGTAAACCCCTGTGTCATGTACACTCATGTCTTACCTGTCTCTCCGGTGGTGGGGAAGGGAGGGCGAGCCGCCAGTGGACGGAGTGGTCCCTGGCTTGTGTGGGGGGAGGGAGGGCTGTTGCTTCCCTCTGTGGCATCAGTGCCCGCTCCAGACAGCATGCACCCCTGGGCACCTGGCTCAGGCAGTCCCGAGGGCCACCACAGCTGCAGAGAGAAGGACCAGGTCCCCACACAGCGCATGCAGGCTCCAGGGGAAGAAAAAAAAAAAAAAAGATGACTTTTTTTTTTTGTCTTCAGTGGAGCCTGCCTTCCTGGGCTGGTGCCAGGCTGCCTGCACGGCCCCTGAGCTGCACAGAGCCCAGTGTTTCACTCTGCAGCTATAGAGCAGCAAACTAAAACTCCTCGGAGGTGTTTTAGTTTGCTGCACCACAAAGTCATTTAAGGCACGTTACGCTACTGAATGTGCTATAGTGGCTGGAATTAATGCGCAATACGCCACCGATGTGTGCAAACGCCAATGCCATTACAGTAGTGCAAAATAATTTAACCTGTTTTAGAGTGTTGTGCACACATGCCCCTCATTTCATCTATACACACCCTCTCATGCCACTACCTCCAGCCCTGCCCAGCACTCTGCATAGCTGTTCCATGCAATTGGGGCTTTCGGGCCAGTACGGTAAACAGTGGGGGGAGAAAGAGCAGGAACCTGGTACCCCATAAGCCATCAGCAGGAGTGAAACAGGAGTGGGTCCTGGGCCTTCTCACCTCCAGGTCAACTGGAAACAAGCAGCAGCAGTGTGACGGTTCCTACTTCCTCATCTGCTCCCCACTTCATCTCCCCAGTAGTTCCATTCCAACCCAGGGCTCCAGCTGTGCCTCAGACCTGCAAGGGACCTAGGTATCTAGGGCTGGGTGGGGAGGGGGAAGAGCTGCCAGCAAGTGACCTTCACCATGGAAAGGGGGGTGCAAGCATACCACTGCACCCCCAACCCTGAAATCCATGCCTGTTTTTATCCTACCACAGGATTTCTCAGCTGTTTTCAGATTCACTTTATTATTTTGTTCTGGTTGGCTACTCTTCACATGGGTATGCTCTGCCATTTCTCAGTTAATTAATTGGTGGTAGAAATAACATCTGTATTAATAGCTAAATAAGCAGCAGTTAACACTTATATTTCCTGCCAGAAATCTCTTTATAGTGATTTGGAATACAGCTGTTTTCTTTTCCATCATGAACATCCAATAGCTGACTTTCACTGATGCAATAATTTAAAAAAAGGGACAAAAGTATATAAAATAATGAATGATATAAATAAGGTAGAGAAGGAACTTCTGTTCTTCCTTGTCTCTAAATATAAAACTGAGAGGACAGAGATATCCAGGTCAAGTTCTTTGTTAAATGAGAAGACAATGTTCTAGGCCAGGGGTTTTCAACTTTTAAAAAATAAGTGTACCCCCTTTTTAGTAAGTGTACCCCCAGGGGGGGAGTTATCGGCTGGATGGTGAGTGGGGAGAAGGGGGATGGTAAGCGGCTGGATGCTGAGTGGGTGGGGGCGAGGGGTAGTGAGCAGCTTGACACGAAGCAGGGGCATGGCAAGAGGTGGAGCAGTGGCAGCACAGTGTCTGTGCAGCCTGCCTTGCCACAGCCCTGCTCCTTTGAGGCAGCAGCGCAGGGTGGTGGCAGCTTTCTGTCTCCACACATCCCCATGTAATCCCTAGGACATTTCAAAGTACCCCCAGGGGTATGTGTACCCCTGGTTGAACCCCTGCTCTAGGCCACAAAGAAAATTACAGACACCAAAAGTATTATGCTGAAACATCTGAATGAAAAACTACATTCCTTTTCTGTATTGAGGAAGAGGAAATGATGGTGTAAAAAAATAAGTTAAAAATCCAGGGATTAAAGACAGACACAAAGACATAGAAAAGAAAATGGTTAGTGGGGAATGGGAGGGAGAAGAGACAGACAACAAAAAATATGGGGTGCCAAGAGATAAATTGTAAGGAAGCAGTAGGCAAGGGTAGTCCAAAGGGAGAGAGAAATAGTATGCTGTTATATAAATGGCATATGTAAAGACAAGGAGGACAGACAGATAGAAGTGAGAAGGGGAGAGAAACAGGAGAAATATAAAACTTACTTGAGCTAAAAAAAAATAGTTTATTAGGAACATAAATGTTAATCTAGCTTTAAAAAACTGACAGCTGCAAAAGTTCATCTTCTATAGTTCCGCTTTGCCCTTGTGTATTTTAGCACTTCTAGTTAAAATGTTCCATAATTCTAAGTAATTTGTTAACATGTTTCTGTTTCAGTGTCAGGTACTTAGGGTATGTGGAATTCATATACTTTTCCCCTTGTACTTCTAAAACAATCAGGAAGTGCAATGTAGTGCATACTGTCAAAAAGCCAAGATGGTAAACCCTGTGAGTCCTTCAAGCAGTCTGAACAAAGCACTAGAAAATATACTGTTGAGAACGATCCTGCACTGGGAAGACAATGCACTAGATGTCCTAATAGGTCTTCTCCATTAAGTTCTCTGAAGTTATTAGGAAGGACTAGTTCTTGACCTTTGTAGTAAACCATGTGCTTGCTGTTACATGCATAGTCTGAGGAGCATTCCATTGCTTTTCATGAAAATTTCAAGGCAGTAAAAGATGACTGAAGTATCAGGCAGTTGGTCCCAGTCCTTATAGAGGGGACAAAGGTTTGTCTCTGAAAGATCCAAGAACAACTCAGGCCTTGCACTCTAGGCAGCACAGAAATGATTCCCCCAAGGGCTCACTTTGTTCAGATTGAAATAGCAGAAGTCCATTCTCCTACATATTATGACTTTGGTGAATTAATAGGGTACAGAAAATAAAGCATGCTCCAATATCCAAAGGTGAGATCAAGTGTGTCCAATCCTCACACACACTTGGGAGCTCCAGAACTGCCTCATCTCTTCATTCCATTTCAATATTTTTGAATACCATGTTCCTTCGCATACAGTATGCACCTTTCCCCCCACCCCCACCCCAAAAACCCCCCAAAAACAGTTTTTGGAAATTGCATGCTGGAGCATGCATTTTAAGCAAGGAACTATAGAAAGCTTCTGCAGCTTGAGCCTCTGTTGTGGGAAAGTGAAAGTATTGCTATCAACTGCTGAAGCTTCCTTAGCTTGACGAAGGGTTTTTGAACCCGAAAGCTTGCTTAATAAATATTCTCCAACCATTTGGGTTGGTCTAATAAAAGATATCAAATTCACCCAAGGAACCTTGTCTTGCTACATAATGAGCATTCAGGGCTCCCCAGCTTCTCACTTAGCCACAAGCAGACGTTGCATTTGTCCTAAGAGAAACCATTTTATGTGGAAACAAAGTGCAATTGTTCAGACATCTATGTCCATTATCCCAGGACAAACCCTAAAAGATTCATGGGATAAGAAGTGTTAACATGTTGCCCTGGGACACTTTGAAGCATGTCTGAATTTTGCCTGGGAATGCATCACTGAATTGATGGCTGAAAAGTGGTAGTGCATTCAGCCACTTCCTAAACCCTGAGTGGTATGCATGTGTCAAACTTAGGACTTTTCTGTTTTGGACAAACGCAGGCACAAATTGCCCCAGAACAAATTCAACATCTGTTGCTAGTCTTTGTACCCTGGCAGAGGCTTAAGCTGCAGTAATTAGTTTTCTAAACCAGAGCTCTGGGTGCCAGGGCAGAGTCTCATATTGTATCTGCTTGGTGGGCCCTTACCTGACTCCCCAGCTGCTACCCACTCAGCTCAGCTAGAGAAAAGAAGAGGTGTCAAGTATCTGGGGTCAGCCAGCAGCACCTGTGCAACCCTCCAGCTAGGAGATTAACAAAACAGTCACAGTAAAGTGGGCTAATATTTAGAAACACTAATCGGAATTGCAATTTCATGCTAATAGTATATGCCATGTTCTCATTTCCCATGCTAGATTCATATATTTTTTTTTTCACCACAGTGCTTGTGGAAAGCAAAACACTTCCAAATACTTGCATGCACGTGCCTTTAGTATGGTTGCCTCCAAAACTTCTTGGGTGGCCATCATGAATTCTCATTGATATCCCACCAACACTGACTCAGCACAGAATATGGCTTACACTTGATGTCAATCATACAACAGAAATACCAAATAGTGAATAGGTGCTGAACAGTTGGATACGTAGGGTCAAATTTCCTTTTGGCTTATTCCTATTCACCTAAATGGAAAGAATTTAATCCATGGCAAATAGTTCACAAGTAAACTATAGACAGAAATATATAGAGATATATTCCTCTAAAATATTCATTGAACCAATCTGAGCCACAAGTAAAAGCCAAAATTTGTTAAATTAAATTTTACAAAACATAAGATCAACAATTGTCAATTTTTGTCTATGTCTAGTTCACATATATGACTAATATTTCTAATCAATTTACAGTTGTATCCATCCATTAAGATGAATTTTCCCTAATACTCCCTATCATGGAATCACTTTGCCATTGGACCCCTTAACTCAATTCCCCCGTATCCTGAAAGGAAAGCAACTGCTTCAGTCCAAACCCCTTTACTGAACTAACAGAACTACTGTAAGTCAGTCCAGAATTTCTGTTGTAGTTTTATTTTGAGACCTAGAGAAGTTTATGGAATAAGCCATCTTCATCTTGAGTCCCTAGAGACTCAATATGGATTCCTTTTAACCACACCAAGTTACAAAATCTCTTACATGAGCATTTCATGGTGGATTGGCTGTCTGGCCAAGTGAGCAAAGAGGAGATTGAATTAAATAATAGTACTCAAAATATGAAATTTCCTCCACTGCCCCATGATTATTTCCTCACTGCTTCCAAATGAAGGCAGAAAGATGATTCCCCTGCAGACTTCTCTGTGAAGGCTGGGTAAGCAGCTGGCAAGCATTCAAGGCTATATTTAAAGTATAGTATGTGGGGGTGAAGGGGAGGGTGAGGATGGTGCTGGGAAGGAGGGGCTGTTTTAGGTTGCTGAGTGGCTTTGTAACTTAGAAAGACTGTTTTTCTGCTGGGGGCAGGAGGAGGAAGGGAAAAGGTTTACAGCTCTTTCCAAGCAATAAAATCTTAAAATATGTGAGATCTAAATAGTGAGTAGAAAGCAAAGACATTTTCTAAAAAACCTGCTGGAAGTATGACTCTCCCTCCCTGCAGCATAAGGCAAAGCCTACACTGATGTAACTAACATAAGCACTTCACGGATAAGGACAAAAATGGAAAGGCTGTCCAGAAACAATAGATATGATTGTTCCATAGGTATGTATGCATATCCTACAGTGATTTACTGGGGATTTAGAGGGAGTTAAACTATGCTATTTAAGTCGCTATACCATCCTTTTCACACCTCCTGACAAATTCTTTAAAATATATTTACTAGTATAAGACTGAAAGCACAAAACAAAGCAAGAATAGTATTGCTGAGCGTATCAGACTACAGTAAATCTACTAACTTTCTATTTGACCAGCCCCATTCTTTCCTATTTATTTAACCTAGGCTTTTTGAGGTTTTCTGAAAATGAATGTTGATTACTTAAAATGTAGTTCCTTCTATGTCTCTTTCATTCCGTATACATCTCACTGTTACTTTATTTCCCCATGAGATTGCTGAAAGTAACATTACATTTACTGCAGCGCACTGTATGTGATATTGTAAGATGAATGGTAGAATAATTAAGAGATCCTTTATACTAAACGAGGATCTTAAAATGGTCTCGGTAGATCTGGAAAAACTCCAGAAACCCCTTCTAGTGAACAGGCTTGTCTTTAATATGTTTTTTAAAACTGTGCCAAATTACTCACAAGCCTATTCCTACTTGTTAAAAGCCAACCAAGAATTTCAAAATAAGAAAATTTAGGAGCAAGCGATTATAATATTTTTACACATAAGAAAGCAGCATGGTCTAATTACCTGAATGCAGGACCAATAATCTGGTAGCAGTAAATTTTAATTTCAGCTTTGATACCTACCATATCTGTGACTGAATCACTTAACTTTTCTGCTCCCATTTTTCCATCTGTAAAATACATCATTATACTAATTTACTTACTTGACAGGGGTGTTGTGGGGATTATTAGTTAATGTCTTGGAAAGGGTTTTGAAGATGAAAAGAACTACATATAAAATGTTAACTATTAGATGAGAAATCCACATTAACCCAGGAAAAACCAGAAGGGCTTCTTATCAAAAAAACTCGAAAGACAGAATAAAAACATAATACATAACCTGTGGGATTTTCAAGGAGAAAAAGAAATAGCAGGAGGGAATAGAGGTAGAACATTACTTACAAAGACCCTGTGCACAGACTTGGATTCTCATTAAAGATGGAAGAATCAGAAGTTCTGCCAAATACATATGTAATATGAAAAATATTTTTAGAAATGGAAGCTTTTCCTTCCCATTAATATCTATCTACATATGTATAGAGATATCTATATATAACCCTATTGTCATTTTTCTCATTTATTCTTGATCCTGTTATTTCCGATTTTCTGTCTGTTATTCTTTCTTCTTTCTTCAAGCTTCTGCAGTGCATCCAGTCTGTCTCTTTCAGAGCCAAGCTCCCCCCATCTCTACAGTGTAATGAAGAATGCACAGGAACATAAGGGGCACATTTACTATGGTGTAATCAAAGAGCAACTGAACCTCTAAAGCCCTGACTCCTTTAACCTACTGCAACTTGTTCACATGTTCCAAAGCACAGATAAGGAGCCAGGTTTCACTTGCCGGTCATAGATAACATGGTAACCTTCACTTCCGTTAAGTTTCCTTGCTAAATCAATGAAAAATACAGCATATATTGAAGTATTTAAATGAGAAATTTGTACCATCTAGCTCACATAAATGTCCTAAATCAAGCTACAAACATGCAAGCATTCCTCCATGTCATTTACCAAAGAACATATAAAGGACATATGAGAAAAGAGAGACTTGAGATCTTCTAGGCAAAAGTAAGGTAACCAGATGACAATCCACGATGTATGCTCCAAAGCCATAATTACCCAGGAGGAACCCTAGAATCCTAGAGAAGTAGAGCTGGAAGGAACCTTCAGAGGTCATCTACTCCTGCTTGACACAGGATCATACCTTTCCAAATAATCCTATACAACCCATAATATAACTCTACATAAGACTAACACCCTAACCTGCCACAGGTAGAGCAGGGGGACCATCACAGCCAGTGACCTGCTTTTAGGAAATGATGCCAATATATACTCAAGATACCCCAGGTAGAGGGCCAAGCTCCCTACTAAAGAGGAAGGCACAGTCCATACCAATTGGATCATGGGGTAAAATTCCCGCCTGACCTCAAAGGCTAGGGAAAGAAGTTACACATAAACCAGGTTGAGTGATCTGAAACCAGTTCAAACCTGTAACAGAGCAGACGTTCAGTGCACTTAAACCACTTACAAAATGGTTGAAACCTGTTTAAGATAAACTTGGTTCAATGTAGTATCAGATTTAAGTGATTTTGGACAAAGCAGTTTATGGAACTTCTGTCCTGGACCACTTCCCAGTTCAAGTGATCAAAAAACTCAAAAGTTCCCCAGCATGCCAGACTGCTTTGCAGCCTTGGGCTGTGCTGTCTGCTCCAGTGGAGTAGGGTTGGTCCCGCCTCTGCTTCTTAGCTGGAGCACTATCACTGCTCTGGCTGACTGAGAAGGGGGTGAGGATGGAAAACCTGGCTCTAAACACCAGCTGTTGTCTCCCTGGCAGGGGTGGAGCAGTCCCTTAGCCTTTGCCTTGCTCCAGCAGAGTGGGGAGCAGGGAGGTAGCCAGATGCCAATCAGGCCAGCATGCTGAGGTGAAGGGGAAAGAAGGTTTACATCCCACCCCTCTTCCTCCCTTCAAAGGAGGGAGGAAGAGGGGCGGGCAACATGAGTCAGGCAGAGGGCGGGCAGCAGGCGGGCAGCATGGCTGGATGCTAGCCAGGCCGGCACAGTGAGGCAGAGGCAGGGGGAGGAGATTTAAAGAAAACAGACCCCTGTGGGACTCCACTCAAAACCACCTGCCATTCTGATATGGACCCATTAATAATTATCCTTTGCTTGTGGCTACTGAGCCAGTTATCTATCCACCTTATAGTAATTTAATCTGGTCCCTACTTCTTCAATCTGTTTATGAGAAGGCTGTGTGGGACCTTGTCAAAAGTCTTATGGAAGTCCAGATACATTATATCCACAGGATTCCTTTTAGTTATCTCCTCCTCAGCTTGCCTCCTTCTACATCCAAATAATCCTCATGAGGTGTCTGGCCACAGCTTAATTTTTTTTTGAAAACTGAGGCAAAGGAGCTGTTGAGTAGATCCTTCTTTGCATCCTGGGTTGTCACCTACAAGGACAAGCAGGAAGGGGTAGCAGTCCAAAGGATGGATGAGCTTTGATAGTCTCTCTGTGATGTCCTGAATTCAGGTTCCAGGCAGGCAGCACACCTCCTGGGCCCCCAAATCTGGATAACCAATTGGCGCCTCTGTCACCCACAGAAGAGAATTGCCAACTCTTCCTCCTTGGTGCAGTGTCCTTAATGCCTTGTACTTCCCTCTAGGCTCTGCCTCAGACCTGAAGATGTCCTCTTTTCTGCCTTTGCTCCTCAGCATTTTCATCACAGAATGCTTGAAAGTAGTTTCTTACTTCAGTCTGATGCTCTTCAGTTCTGGGGAGCCTCCTTCTTTAAGTAGTCACATACTGCCACTTCTCTTCACTGCCCTTTGGCCTCTTCAGTACCAGCCTCTCATAACTCTTGTCCAAATAATCTTCCTGGTCCCTGATGCAATGCAGCATGGATAGCCATACTTCCAGTCTTTAAAGAAAATCTGGAATTCATAAAAAGCATTAGCTACCAAGTATGTTACCACAGAATTTGCCAACACCAACTACTAACCACAGAATACAGGATGCTTTAACCACAGTTGTTCCCAATTTATGGCCAGAAAGATTAACCTAAAATAGTCCAATATATCACATGGTGAATGCCAGCAATGAAATGATGGTTTCCTTTGCCTCCCTTCATCTGGAATCCAGAGAGCTTGCTCGGTAACGTGCTAGCTGACCACTAGCATTCTTCGTGACTGGCAGAACAAGCTGTCTCACTCTAGACTGAGTACTGGCCAACTGGCAGATATTGCAGCCCACTTTCCATTTCCCTCTTTTCTGAGTTGTGTCAAGTTTTTACAAAAGTATTTTGAAGTCTTTCCCTCCACCCCAGATTGCTGCTTGACAAGTAGCAAAGACAAGTCAAGAAAAACAAACCACAACTCTGTGATATGGCATTTTTACCCAACAGCAAAAGGGACAGAGGAATCTGTTCCTTGATGAGAATAATCAAATACTTGTGAAAATCTGTTTGACAATAAATATTAATCCAAATAATGTGAAAAAAATCTACTCCATTTAAGGTTGTACTATGTACAAAAGAATATTTGGCCCAGTGATCCACTGTCTTTTTAAAAAACGTATTTTAGTGACATGCACTACAAAGCTTTAAGAGTTTTGTGAAGATAAATCTATCAAGGATTAATTCTGTGAGCTCCTGAACTATATGCTCAAAATGAATGGAGGGGAGGAGTATTAAAACTATATCATCTGTGCTTGACACCTTAAAGGGGTACACATTCACTAGAGGTACATGCTGGATTTTTTAAACGGCATATTAGGTGTATTCAGACAATATACTCAGAGCTCTAGGAATCATCAGAATATCTCTGTTTGCCACAGAATTCTGTCACCTGCCATTGGAGCCACTAAGCCCCCATATCAAATAGTGAACTTTGACTTTAATATGACCTATGCAAGTATGTAGCTATACAAAGCTACTACTATTTCAATATATAATACAGTTTTGATCAAAGACTAAAATAAATCAATAGTGCTACATTAATCTTTAATACCAGCAACACATTTTTAATAAAACAATTTTTTTCTTTATAACAGCTGTGCATAAATTATTGTAGTCAAAGAAAAGGAGAAACTCAATTGACCATACCTCAGCTTCTACAAATAATTGTATCCACATCATCAATATCCTTTCTCCAAAATCTAACTGCCCATATAATTAAACTAAACTTACAGAATTTTCTGTAGTAGGGTGATCTGGTGATTAGAAGCTCTTTGACAGTATGTTCCATATATATCATAGTCGCTCTTATATCTATTTTTACAGGCAAATAAATAAGGTTTCACTTTTTTTAGCTCAAACTGATTGGTGTGACATGATTTTAAAAGTACTATCAGTGTACAGGCTCACCTGTTTGAAGCTACATATGCTAGCCATCTTATAACTTAAGCCCCACTAAAATAACAGCCTAGTTTTAAGTGCTGAAAGTTGCAAGTCTGTGTGTGTGTGTGTGTACACACACACACACACACACAGGTGCACCGATACATCAGTCCATTTTGTATAAGCGCTGATAAAAGGAAAATTGACATTATCGGCAATTGGCTTTTTTTGGCTGATGTGGCTGATAATGTCACCAAAAAATGCTCCATGCATTCATGTAGCCACAGCATGCACACGGCCAGCTTGGCAGCTTAGAAAGTAGCATTTGGCTGGTAAGTCTGTTTGGAGAGAAGGGGGAGGGGGAAGGAAAGGGCATGGGGGAGTAGATCGAGGCCCCTATAGTGAGGGAGGGAGGGAGTGGGGCTGGGGTGGGGGCAGGCACTGCCCAGCCAGGGCAGGGTGGAACACAGGAGAGAGCCACACAGCTCATCTGGGGGCTGTGGGAAGGAGGGTGCCTGGATTCCACTGCTATGTGCGCCCCCAGAGGAGCCATGGGGGGTGTGTGCCCCCTGGACCTGTCTGTGGGGCAAGGGTAGGTTGCCAGTGTGAGATTGGGATGGGGCCAGCACCAGTCTCTTCCCAGTGGTGAGGGGGCTGGGCTGAGGCTGCACTCAGGACAGGCAGCAGTAGTACTAGAAGGGGGGCGCTACAGCAAATTATGGAGTGGACCACACTGTAACCCCCTCCCCCACCCTCCCTGAGTGCAGCCCCAGCCCAGACCCCCACCAGGAAGAGCCTTGCACCAGCCCTGCCCCCATCCCACAGTGGCAACCTGACCTCACCCCTTGCACATTCCCCACCATGGCTACCCCGGGGCTGCATGTAGCGGCGAAGTTGCCTCCCCTTCTTCCCTGAATGAGCTGTGCAGCTCTATCCCACACCCTGCCCTGGCTGGGCAGCACCTGGCTCCTGCCCCAGTCCCACTCTCTCCCTCACTCACTCCAGGTGCCTTGATCTTCCCCCACCCAACCCCTTCCCTCTCCCACACCCCTTCCTCCCCAACAGACTTACCAGCCGGGCACTGCTGGAAGAAAACACGCCAGAAAAAAGTGGCACAAGACACACTCCTGGAGCATGCCCCAAAGCAACTGGAGGCTGGGTCCTCCTAGGAGACATTTTAGCATCCAGCCAGAATGTCTCCATGCCTGCTATGTGCCCCTGCTGCTCCAGCTTGCTCCAGGAAATAGAACGAGGCATGGTTGGCAGCAAACCCAGGCTCTGTTCCTGTAAAGCAGGGACATGGGGATGGGGAAGACTGCAGGCTATATGGGAGGGGGACTCTATGGGAGGGGTGGGTCCCCCACCATGGCACACCCCTCTCCCCCGCTGTTGATGGCAATAGCCAGCAGCGGGCCCTTGAGGTGGGACCCCTGCATGGAAAGGACCCCAGCAGTGTGTCATGCTGCCTGAGTCCTGGGGGCCATATATAGTGCACAGTGCTGCCCTGGCCTACTAGCATGCATCTTCAAGCAGGACTGGGCTGGCTTCTGCCACCATATGGGATGCCCAGCACTGCAGGCAGGAAACATGCACCATTGGGCTGGGCTGGCTCCAGCCTCTACATGGCTTGGGCGCCATCAGCCTAGTCTGGCTCCTGCTTCCATGTGCCTGACCTGTGGAGGTGGGAGTCAGCCCAGTCCAATGGCACACAGCTACTGCCTGCAGTGCTGAAAGCCTGGGAAGCAACAGGATCCAGCTTGGTCCTGGGTGAAGGCTACACTAGTGGGCTGGGCCAGCTCCACGCACCACATATAGCCCCCAGGACTCAGATGGTGCCACATGCCACTGGAGGGTTCTGCCTGTGGCGGGTCATAAGCAGCCCAAAGGCCTGCTGCTGGCTGCTGCTGCTGTTGGCGGTAGGGGCTGTGCACCATGAGGTGGAGCAACTAGGTGGGCATGTGGCTGCTCCCCCCACGGACCCCACACCCAAAAAACCCTGCCCCAGCCTTCCAAATTCCCCTCACACACACACACCCCTACAAACCCCACTGGTGATCCCTGCTGGTGAGGCAAGTGGCAGGACCCAGGCAGAGGAGCCTGCCCAAAGCTAGCACCGGGACCCAGCTGGAGAGCAGAGAAGGTGTCTGACTTCCTGGCGAGGAGATCATGCTTCCACAGTTCAAAGTGTACCACTGTAATGAGCACATCTTCTGGATAATAGCTGTCTGGATGGCAAAGCAGAGACATGGAAAGACATGACAGCAGTGTTACAGGAAGGCCAGCTGTGCAGGCACAGTCCCCTGGCAGCTAGACCAGAAGTGCAGGCAGCTCTGCAGCAGTGCCATACCACAGCCCAGGTGAGCATGTGGTCCCCAGCCAGGTCTGGCAGGCATGCAGCCACAGGTCCAAGAGCTGGATGTTGTCAAAGGTGGCAGGAGGTCACAGCCAGGCAGCAGCCCCGACTGCCAGACTGCTGCAGTTGGCAGAGGGTGTAAGGGCCACTCTAGGTTAGGGCTGCTCCAGCAGTCCAGCTGGCACAGGGGGCTAGTGTCCTCAGATACCAACTGGCCAGGCCTCAGAAGCTCCTGAGGGTGAGTGGCCCCAAGATGCTCACTAGGGCAGCTTTTTTTACTGCTGGCCCCAACCACTAGCTCCCCCGGGCTGAAGATCCAGGAGAAACTTGGCACTTTGTCCCAAGTGGCACAATTTACCCCACACCGAAGTACATGTTCAGGCATGTATCTGAACACTGACTATCCATTCACAAGATTTAAAGAGGGAAACAAGAATGATTTACACAAATAAAGCTGCTTTCCACCTATAGACTACATGCATGTGGTGAATCTTATTTACATAATGCAGGAGTGCTCAAATTCATGGGCCAGATCTGGCCTTGGTGGCACGTGATCCAGCCTGTAGGGCTACCCACACGTTTGAAAATTTGACAGTGGGGGAACAGTGGCAACCTTCCTGTTATCAAATTTTCAGGCCCATGGGGAACCCCACCAGCTGGATAGTAGGCCGATACAGAGCCTGATCCCAGTGTGTGCAGCTAGGCAGGGGCAGTACAGGGTCCCAGAGCCCCACACCAGCACATGGGGTTAATCCCAGAAGGCACAGGCAGCATGGGGCCCAGAGCCTGATTCTAGCATGCAGAAGAGGTGTGGGACCCCAGAAAAAAATCCTGACATGCAGGACTGACATGGGGCCTAGTCCAGTCTGCAGACTAGCTCTACACCACTCACCTGGCCCATGAGGCCAGAAGATTGAACACCACTGATATAGCACAGTGGTATTTAAATTGAATTGGGAATACATTGCATATTGCTTTATAATATTGCTGTTGAATAAGATTCAGATTTTGCATATTATCAATATTAAACGTTAGCAATCAGCTCACAGTGCTGAAAGAGCTCATGAAATAGTGTCCCTTAGAAAGCCCCTTTTATTTTCAGACATATGCTAAAATAAATAGTTAGATAGGTGCATTGTTCTGGGAATCAGAGTAAACAGAACAATCAAGAGAATATGTATACTTCCTGGTCATTGTAACACTTTGTTCATTTTAATGTGTTAAAAAAAGGAAAAAGTTCCATTGAATACAAGGAAAAAACAGGGTTTTTTTGGTGATGGGGGGGAAATGGCCAAATATTTTTTTACATTTGATGCATGAGCAGGGTCCTGGCAGGTGCCCTTAGAAAAACAAGGCATACATTTGGATACATTCAACATCCATTTTGGGATATGCTGTTTCTTCAGACTGTCATTTAGATTATATTTGGCACCTGAGGTGTTTCACACGCTTTTTGACTACAGAAAAATAATCATTGTTTTTTTTCGTTGTGAAGGACCCAGAAAGATCACAAATATGGATTTCTACTTGAAATCTCTCTGGGTTTGTCTTGTGAAATGTTTTCAAACTTAACAGTGCTAACACTGTGTATCACCTCCCCCAACACCCCTGGAAGGATCTCAAGGCACCCCAAAATGCTCTGGCATCCTTGTTGCAAATCACTGGTAGAGAGGGCACTAAGATATACCAGGGTGACATTTTGATTTGAGAGAACGTTTAAACAAAACAAAAAGCAACAGCAGTGGTCTGAACTCACTGAAGAAACCACCAGTATTTCTCAGCTAAAGCTAGCCAAAGAAAAACCTAAGTTCCGGCTGCAGTCAGAGCATACTGCAGATAAAATTTGTTCAAAGTGTTTCAACAGATCACAGTAAACTGGGGTAAATAGAGCACAGTAGAATGAATGCCTTCTCCAGGGCTAGGGGCTGGCATTCAAAAAGCTGGAACCTGAATTGATTCAACCTTTGCAGGTTAATCTAATATAGCTAGGCTGAACCAGCTTCCAACCATACAAACAATCCCTCTGGACTAAAGAATTCAGGCACATGCCTGCAATGGCTCAGGCTGGAAGCTGGAGGGCACTACAGCAGCCCTCCCTTCCCTTGCAGAGCTGAGCTGAGGCAGGTATGGCCAGGTACCAGCAGGAGGCTCTGATTAGGGAGGGGTGTAAACCCCCAGCCTGCCTGCAGTCCCAGGCTTTTTGCAGCTCAAGGGGCAGGAGTGTTGCCAGCCCCCAGCTAGCACTGAGGCAAAGGGGACGTGTGCAGTGCATGCATCTGCTGATAATATGGGGTTTTCCAATCTCTCTCCCTGCTTCTGTATACTGTCTGCAGCAAACTGACAGGAAAGCAAGCTGGAGGGGTGGAAGGGGCTGAGAAGAGTGTCACCCCTCTTTCCGTTTATCGTCCCATTAAGAAAACAGTGGGACATTACCAGCTATCTGTTGATTCTGCCTGTTGATTCAGCACAGACCTAGCATGTGGTCTGCTAGCTAATACACAGATACCTTCTCTGCAAGGCAGAGGGCAGGGGGGAATTTCTGCTTAGCAGGAAGTCATGAGGGGGAGCAAACAGCTCTTAAACAATTTTTCCAAGCAAGAACATTAAGCTACCTGTTGAATAGCTTCAAAAAGTCTGTCTGCCTCTGTCATCTCCCACAGCATGGACTGTAACCAGCATGTGGTCTGCTAGCTAATGCTAAGGTGTCTGTGAGGGATGGGGGAATGCCTGCTTAGCACAGAGTGGGGAGGGGAGGGGTGGAGCAGAAGCCAAGCAGATACCTGCAGAGACTGCGAGCTCCAGCAAGGCAGCAGAGGGGAGGGGTCAGCCCTGCTGTGGAGCAGAGAGCCCTACCCAGCCAGAGAGCATGCCGGGGTGCTGAGGGACTCTGATTTATCTTAAACTAGCAAGGGGTATGGGACAGACATTGCATAAACCAGTTTGAGACAAATCAGTTACGTCTGATACTGCATTCAACCGAGTTTATCTCAAATTGGTTTCAACCATTTTCAGACTGGTTTATGTACACTGAATGTCTGTTCTGTTACAGGTTTAAACCAGTTTCTGATCACTTAAACTGGTTTGTGTGTAATGTCTGTCCCTTGCCCAGGAAACAAGAAAAGTACAAAAAGATTCTTTGAGATGGTAAACTAGAGAGGTAGTGAAACAACTAGGTAGGAAGGGTTATGATGCCTTGGTTTAGCTTCCACTTACTGTGGGCTAGGAATGGACACATGAAACAATTGCTACAAACCAGCTGACATTCAGGAAGTTTCTTTCCCCATTTTTATACTGCTACAATTTGTTCTGCTGTCTGTACCTTCAAGGCATTAACTAAACATGGCATAGTCCTGAGATGACATGAGAATAAAAATAATGTGTCTGCACATTTACAAAGAGCGTATTGATGCAGTCCTCTAACAATAGTATGGTCAAAATTAGAAACCAATGACTTATGCATGGGTACTAATATTAACTGAAATAAATATACTTGAAATGAGAAGGATGATTTGGCTTTAATCCATGGGTGTAAAAAACCGCATGCCTTTATTTATGGAAGGTCAGTATTAGCTGAAACTAGCCATAAACCACTTACTGGCATTGCCAAAAGGGGCTTGGCAAACACCCCAGTGTACATATAGATACTATTTTTTCAGTTGAAAATGTAGAATTTGTGACTTTAGTGCAAACCTAAGATAAATTAGGTAGTTTCAGACACTCTCTAGGGAATCTGAATGAAGTTTAGGAGACCAAAGTCCAGTGTTAGGTTATAAACATGTCAGTTTGATAAAGAAAATCTTCCATTCGCAGAAGACATTAGACTGTGATTACAAGAGCTACTGCTGTGTACTTCTGGAGAAAATAATTAAGGCTATTAGATCAAGAGGGCAAAACAGCATATTCCCAGGCTTGTTATCTGTTAAAGGGGGAGATCTCTGGTTCCAGAGGATACGTAAAGATAACTCAAACTGAAGTATCACAGCAAAGGAACAGAGATGTTTTATACTGCCTTCAAATTAAGACTGATATTAAGGTGAAAAACTTGTCATATATGCCAAAAATATAGGCCACATTAACTGAAGGAGCCTATCCTGGTGGAACAAAAAAAAAAAAAGTAGAAAGTTGGCACAGATTTCTTTAATTTGTGTGGGATAAACATTATCTGCCCTATATTGCTATTCTCACTTCCTTCAGATAGTGCTTCAAAACAATGCAACTAAACAGATTACTATGCATAGCAAACCTCTTTTTTACCAGGCATGCTACAATGGCATTGTAATGCCTGATTATGGGCCACAGTTTAGTGAAGAGCTTCAGCAATTTGCAGTGAAGTACAAGTTTAGACGTGCAACTGCCAGTGCCCATTATCCCCAAATAAACGGGCCACCAGAAAATAGTGTAAAAACAAGTCTGGTAAAAAGATTGCAGACTACTTAATGATTACATTTACTACTGTTAAATTATAAAATGGCACCAATGAGGCATGAGTTGCAACCCACTGACATTTTGCTCAACAAAAAACAGAAAACAAGAATGCCTGCACTGTTAGACACTGATGTCAGAATCAGCAAGGACTTTCGTAGATTCATAGACATTAGGGCTGGAAGGGAACTTGGAAGATCATTGCGTCCAGCCCCCTGCCCCAGGGGCAGGAAGTCAGCAGGGATCATAGGATCACAGCAAGATAAACATCCAAATGTCTCTTGAAGGCATTCAAAGTAGACTGCCGCTGGAGGTGGTTCAAGCACCTATTCCAAACCTCGGAGGCTCGGACAGTAAAGAAGTTCTTCCTTATGTCCAGCCTGAAACAGTCATGGAGAAGTTTATGACCGTTTGACCTTGTCATCCCCTGGGGTGCTCTGGTGAACAAACGTTCTCCCAGATCCTGATGAGCATCCCTGATAAACTTATAGATAGACACCAGATCACACCTGAGGCTGTGCCTTTCCAGGCTGAAGAGTTCCATGGCTCTCAGCCTCTCATCATAAGACTTGCAGATGTTTAGAGACATATATGGCAAAATAAAAACCTCACTACTATTGTGGGTCCTGAGAAGTGCCACTGTTTCGTGAAAATGATGCTATGCATACCTACAAGACAAAACAACAGTGACAAACAGCAGTGGTTCCACAAGCACTACCTACTACTGGGTTTACATTACTTACTGCAGTTTTTTCCTTGCTCACCTATGAATGAATGTGGGTCCTCCAAGAAAAAAGTCATTTTTACCTTTATAAGAAAACGAAATCCATATGCTCTGCAAAATCATGCCTGCTTCCAAGCTCCAATAAGAGTATAATGATTGTATTTGTCTCACAAGGGAAAAGTGATGATTATACCATTAAGAAATAAGACTGCATCTGTAAATACTGTTCATCTCTTCCACAGTCCTCTTGAATGATTTCAGGCAAGTTACTTCTGCTATCATTCTGGAGGCCTAAGTTCAGGCATCAAATCCATAATGACAACATCTTCTAATGCCTATTCAGATAAATTGAAAAGAGCTCTTCGGGTATGGAGAGAAATTACACATAAACCAATATAGGTCAGAAACTGATTCAAATCTGTAATGCAATGGAAGTTCAGTGCAGATAAAACACTTTCAAAATGGCTAAAACCAGTTTAAGATAAACCTGGATGGATGTAGTATCAGACCTACTTGATTTAGGTTAGATCAGTTTATTGAACTTCTATCCCAGATCCTTTCCAGATTCAGTATTCCAGCATCCCAAGAAACGTTGAATCTCCCCCATAGCTCCCCAGCTGCAAGGTGGGCAGGCTAGCCTTGGCCCAAGCTGTCTGCTCCAGACAAGCAGGGACGTGTACTCTAGCATCCCCAAACTTATGGCCTGAGCCACTGCAGGCATGTGGCTGTATTTCTGGAATCAAAAGATAATGTCTGTTCACCTGCTTATCAGTTCAATCTATGCAGCTTAGATTTAGACTTGTGAAGACTGAAATGAGTCAGCCTTGGGCTTCTTGACCATCTATGCTTAGCCTTTGGCTCCAGCAGATTTTAAACCATGCCTGTATCACACCTGATTAAGAGGTGACAAGCACCCCACCTCCAATAAACAAACACTGTTCAGAACCTCTTGCTCTTGATATCCACATTTCAAAATTGTGACTCAGCTATTCCATGTTTCTTTGACATATATCTTAAAGTGAAACAAGAGAACACTTCATATTAGAGCAAAAGGACAGTGGGCATAACTACATGTTCACGAATGCACCATAGGTACTGCACATTTAGATTAGTACATCCTTATTGAAGTACTTACTACATTTACTGCATAGTAGTGCCAAGCGCACAGTTCTTTTTGTGACGGTTACTGAGCAGTTGTTTAATAAAACTGAACAGTAGCTTAATCGCATGTTTTTTGACAGGCACGCTACTACCCAGTGTCATTAGGCTACTGAGCAGTAAGCGTCTCATGTAGACATGCCCAGTAATGGCCAGATTCTAATATCCTGCCATTAAACTCAATTGCTTCAGTGGGGCTACTTGTATAATTAGGTATAAAACTCAGTACAAGTAAGAATATTAGAATTTTCCCTCAAATTTTGCTCTCAAGTTAAAATCTTGCAACCCTATGGGGAGGCAATATTAAGCCCATACACCAGGAAAGTTTATAGATCAACTGGTGTAACAGAGGAGGCAAGGAAAAAGGAATTCTCCAATACTTCTGAAACTGCTGTTGTTGCAGGCAACAAAGATTGAGGAAAGGAAAACATCTCAATTTAAAACTTCTAAATTTATTGTTTTTGTATTACATGCCAACTAATCCATCATTAAGTCATGAGTAAGTATTAAATAATGGTTTGTAGTTGTACCTTCCTAGATGATGATGCAAGGGATTATGGCAAGGAGAGCAAGCATCTATCCCTGAAAGAATAGATTTTACTTAATTAGCCAACAATGAGCAATAGCTTTGTAATGGAGCCTTCCAAATGAAAACTCTCAGCCTTTAAAACAACATGACAATATAATAGCTTTTTCCATCACAATGTTTCCTATCTGAAATCTTGATTATTGAACGATAATGGATCCCAGTGTTTCATCTAATAAGAAAGCCAAAATCACTTGGACTTTTCCTATTCAAAATTAATTGCAGACTGAG
Organism: Alligator mississippiensis; assembly: GCF_030867095.1. NCBI lineage: Eukaryota > Metazoa > Chordata > Crocodylia > Alligatoridae > Alligator > Alligator mississippiensis. The sequence continues at coordinate 118,501,815 of NC_081825.1, forward strand.
CAGAGTTCAAGTCCAGTTGAACTCCAGGATTTGTCCAGGATTTTTTTTTTAATTATTATTAAAACATACTGTAACTATTGTTTCTGAATGGCTGGCTAAGGATATGGAAATTCTCCTCTTATGTTTATCTATTCTGTATCCCTGTTATGAGTCCTTCTAAATGCAGACCAGCATTATCACATTCTAAACACCTAGGTAACCTATCTCAGACTCCAGAAAAACAACACATACATTAAAATCTACTGTGAAAGTGTTCTTGATAGAAAAGACACGAGAGTTTTCTCTTAAAAAAAAAAAAAAGAACTATTCCTTCTTAATAAAGAGGCTTATGGAAAATCCATTTTGCAATATCGATCAGAAAGGAAATCAAGTTTCCGAGCCTGACATCTGCTTTATACACAGCTGGAAATAGAAATGCATTCACCTGTGTAGTCAAAAATTTAAAAAAGCATATGTTTTTCAGGGGGGAGTGTTCCTTATTTTTTTTCTAATATTGTTTATAATGGAAGAGTTCAAGATGAGGTAAGAATCAAAAGTAGCTCTACCCAGGAGAATTGTCCCTTTCTTCCTTTTGCAGAAAAAGAGACATCTCAAACTTTCAAAGATTTTAAATTAAAAAGTAAACTATTCCATTCTCAGCTAAAATAATTAAAACACCTTTTTTGTGCAACCATTTTTCCATTTCCTGGTATTGACAAGTTCAATTATAAATAGGGTTGTGAGCAATATTTCATAGATTTCATAGATATTAAGGGCTGGAAGGGACCTCAGAAAATCATCAAGTCCAGCCTCCTGCCCCAGGGGCAGGAAGTCAGCTGGGGTCAAAGAATCCCAGCAAAATAAGCAACCAAACATTTCTTAAAAGAGTCCAGAGTAGGTGGTTGAACCACCTCTGGAGGAAATCTATTCCAGGCCTTGGGGGTTCAGACAGTAAAGAAGTTTTCCCTTATGTCCAGCCTAAAATGGTCTTGGAGGAGTTTGTGACTGTTGGACCTTTTTATCCCTTGGGGTGCTCTGGTGAACAGGTGTTCCCCCAGATCCTGATGCACACTCCTTATGTACTTACAGGCTGCCACCAAGTCACCCCTGAGCCTGCGCTTTTCCAGGCTGAAGAGTCCCATGACTCTCAGACTCTCTTCATAAGGCCTATTTTCCTGCCCTCTGATCATGCGTGTGGCTCTCCTCTGGATTCTCTCAAGCTTCTCCATATCCTTCTTGAATTGTGGAGCCCAGAACTGGATGCAGTACTCCAGCTGCAGCCTTACCAAGGCTGAGTACAGCGGGAGGATGACATCCTGAGATTTACTTCAGAAGCATCTATGGATGCAAGCCAGAGTTCTGTTTGTTTTACTAGTTGCAACAATGCATTGGTGACTCATGTTCATCTTGTGGTCAATCATGACCCCCAAATCTTTTTTGGCCTTGGTAATAGTGAGCGTAGCACTGCTGAACCTAAAAGTGTGCTGCGGGTTCCCTGCCCCGAGGTGGAGCACCTTGCATTTGTTGGTATTGAATGTCATCAGGATTATATCTGCGCACTTTCTAAGCCTATTGAGGTCAGCCTGGATCACCGGCCTATCCTCAGGTGTGGACACTCTACCCCAAAGTTTGGTGTCATTGGCAAACTTGGCCAGTCCACTTCTGACACCGGTGTCCACATCATTAATAAAGGCGTTAAGGAGAACAAGTCCAAGGACGTAGCCTTGGGGGACACCACTGGTCTTGGAGCGCCATGCTGATTCACTTCCATTGACTACCACTCACTGGGTCTGGCCTTGGAGCCAATTCCCCAGCCATTGGACTCTGATTTAGCTGAGGCCATAGTTGACCAATTTTTCTATGAGGAGATCATGGGACACTAGATCAAAGGCTTTTTAAAAATCCAGATATATGATGTGAATCTCTTCTCCCTTGTCCAGGTGATATGTCACCTGGTCATAGAAGGAGATGAGATTGATCAGGAATGAAATAAATGATGATATAATAAAATAAAATAACAATATGAAATAAAACAGACACATTGATCACATTGATAATATGCAGCAATAATATAGGAAGGGGGATCAAGACCCCAGTTTGGCTCTGTTTTTAGACTTTGCCTTATGGATTGCCCTGCAGATTGGTAGTCGGCATCTGACTCCCCAGATCCTGATCCTGGACTGTGTTATGGGCTACTTCTGGATGTCCCTCTGACTTTGGTATATAGCTCCTGCTCTTTGACCCAGCCCCAGGCCCTGCTTCCCCTTAGTGGCCTAACCATTAAGCAAGATTGCCTACACCCCAGTCCCTTACACCTTATTCCCACCATATGTGGTACAATGCCAGTGGCGCAGAAACCACCTTGTTTAAAATTCACTGTTCTAAGTGGATTACTGTTCTATGCCATGTAATACTGCATATACTGAAAGTAAATTTGGGGTTATATACCACTAATTAGTTACAAAATACTTAAAAGGAAAGACAAAGGACAAGTTATGCTACAGGTAGTGATTCAACTCTGTCTGGGTAGTAGAAGAAGATGACAAAAATCCTTTCCAGATTCTAAATGCTCAGCACTCTAGGTACTTCCCCCTTCCTCTGTGGTTTGCATGATCAGATGTTTAAATACTATGACATATTATATACCTCGGTTCACATCTTGGAGAATTCTGAATAGTTTTCCCACCCCTGCTAGCAATGTCATGAATAAATCACTGCTAAATATCCATAAGATAAGGGGACCAGTAAAGCAAATACATAGGATTTCAAATTAATCTTTTAGGGGAAAATGTCAGAATAACCACAATGCTTTTTTCCATCACAAACTCTACTAACTAGAAATACCTACTATGTGCTGGCATGTAACATAACAACCCATATGTGGAATTTAACAAGCACAGCAACTATTTCTACAAATGCAGTACCAACATCTTTAAAAATTCCAGACAGTGATTGCTTCTGACATTCGATGGGGATGACATAGGAGCCATTTCACAGAACATTTAACTGTCCTCTTTTTTCCTAGTACTTGTGTCAGTATCAGTGTTGCTCTGTAAAAAATTAGAAAGTCTCTATTTATGCTTTCCAGTTTCTGGAAAACTGTATACCATACTCTATATAACAACATGCAGAATAATACCTGGATATGGAACACAAATAATATTCATGTCTGAATGAAAAAAGTAGGAAACAGCAAGATATTATTTTAAGGCAAATAATCATGGTTGACCTAAGCAGTGTAATTGTATTTATGATGATGATGGATAATTTAGCTTTACGTGAATTCAGTATTCTGTGACGATTAAATCATTTTGTTCTACATTTTGCTTGCTGATATTGCAACATTTTTGCATCTCCTTTTCACAAAGACAAAAAAAAAAAATCTTTACATGCTTTTTCAGTTTATTTCCTGATCCTTTTATTTCCTGGGAATTCCATGTCTGTGGCACATAAAAAATTATAGCTTTACAGATATAAGCTATATGAAAACATTTAAAATCCATCAATTATCAGCATATGGGCTACAAATATTTTGTAGACAATTGGAAGACTATTCTCTCTCAAGGAGTACTTTGAGGAGGAATAATAGGACTTTGCAATATGATTTTGAAAGCTGGAGAAATCTTAATATTCTATTTATTTCAAATGTGAACCATATTTAATAAAACTGTTTGATGTTTAAGCTGCTGAGCAACCTTACACCACTTAAACTTTTTTGTTTAAAGTCTCAGTATTAAAATGAAGGCTTATAAAAGGCCAGACTTGTGGAGTCAACTGATTATGCACTAACATTTTCTTTTCTTTTAAAAAAATTCTAACCTTCATGATTGTAAATGATTACATTATCAAATCATTCCATCAGTCTGAGATTCAATTGATAATGTTCAGTGTATTTTGGGTTGGGAATACTGAGCTACAATAAAAAAAAAGAAATTACAAAAGGATTGTGCTATAAATTTTGGTCACACTGCTATCCTTCCAGCTCTTTTAGAATGATGATGATATAACCATTCCATATTTTTTAAGGTTGATAATGTTATTTAACAATGGTATTTCAAAAAATACCAGGGGTAAGGGAAAAAGTCTAAAGATTTTCTAACTCTCAGTTTTAAGATTTCTAATTTACAGTGTTCTAGTTATGAAGTGTGATTATTATTAATCATTTATTCATGTGTAACTTGTTTTATTTATTCTGCATGTTATGTATCTAAATTCTTCTCAAGTAAAATGTTGTACACAAGAGATCAAGATATAATACACAGAAATCTGAGCAATCAGGACATGATTTTTATAACTATATTTTATATATTCATTCCAGATTATGCAGCATTGTATTATAAGTACTTTATATTCACATACTTACCAAATCATGTTCAGATCCAATGTGCTATTTGAAGAAGTGGTATTTACTGCCATCTGTCAAAGGCTGCTTATGGTATATCCTGACCTAAACTAGGGTTCCAAAGCAGCACAGGAATACCGATGTCTTCAATTGGCCCAATGAATTATTTCTGATTTTCTAATACCTACAGGTCTATATGGCAAATGTGTATGCATTAACATTGACTGATATAAATGAATCGGTGTTTCTACACACAATGAGAAAAGCGTATGTTGATTGTTGTAAAAACAAATGCTAGAGGTATCATAATAAAATTAATATACACATTTAGACAACTAAAGTACCGTGCAATGTCTTAGTGTTTAGCCATTCCACAGTAAAAATACTTATTATTACTGATACACCCTAAAGTGTGACTAATAAAAGTTCACCTTTTCTTTCATTATTTCAAGTGTGCTCTGGTTTAACCTGATGCCAACATATCTTAATCTCAAAACAGGCACCTAAAATAGTAGAGTAAGGCCAAATTGCCTGTTGGAATTTGACCATTTAACTCTTAAATGGTCAAATCTTCTGTTTTTAATCTCTTCCTTACCCTTGTCTTCCTGCCTAGCAGAGAGAATTAACAGCTTTTAAACATACAAAATGTTTAAAACTGCTACCATGTTACCTTCTCATTAGCTCACTAAAAGCACAATCCTTATTAACCGGAAGTATATTTCAAGGAACTCAGTGAGATGGTGGAGGATTTCCTCAAGGGTTTGGAATCCGGAATAACCGCCTCACTTCCTAGTTAGTTGGACCACTATTACAGCCTGACAATGGTACCCAGGGGTACCTATGTGGCTTACAATAGGCAATCCCTACCTAACTGTATTTTGTTACATTCCTATGGACTGACCACATCCCACTGCTCTGCTCTCAAGGTCCTTCGAACCAGGACGAATGTCTGTCCATGTATAGGCAAAGAGGAAAGGCTGACAGGATATGATAAACATCCCGTATATACCTGTCTACCTTGAACACAAATGCATATCAACCAATTGTCTCATTTCAACTGCATTTTTTTAAATTTAATCCAGGCACCTTTTGAGGTTTCCTTCTTGATTATTTAAGATATTTGGGTCACCACACCCTCTCATTCTTATTTTGTTTTATTATTATTAATCATCTCAAGTCTGTTAGTGTAAAGCTAATTTTACTGGCAGCCTATGGCACTGTGAAGTGCTGCAGGCCTGCTCAGGTTGGGTTACTCATTCCTCAAATGTAAAATGAAAATGCTTGCCAACATTTTCTGGCACAATCAGTTCCCCATCAGAAAACAGTCTTGCCCGCTTTTCTTAAGTATGACAGAATGACAGCTTCTTTAACTGTATGTCAAACAGTCAAACTCTAAGATTTACTAGAGTTGTATAGCAAAGACAAACCAAGTACCTGTTCACCTACACACATGCAGCAGGGGAGCAAGCACACATCAGTTCTAGAGAGCTCATTATCTTGGATCAAGGGACAAATGTCAGTTCAAAATCTGATATTGTATCCTAATAAATTATGACCTGAACTGTAATAGTTTTCCAAGGGTGCTTTAAATCTACCCTCCTTCCTATAGTGGCCTGGAAAAGCCTAGCGTATAGCACATATACACATCAAGTAACTCTGAAGTTATTACCATGGAGAGGTCTGCATGGTTGGCATATTTTCTGCATTACTTGCAAAGCAGCAGGCATCTCCCTCTGTTGACGATGCAGACTGTTTCCAAATCACTCAGCATGTCTTTCAGCCACTTGCTCCCAAAACTTAAAGGAAAAACAGTGCACATTTAATTTGAAAAATGCTTTACAGATTTCTGTTTTTGGGGGAAGGGGCGTGCTGTTTCACAAAGTTATTGAGGCCATGTGTGAGGGGCTAAACAAAACCTTCAGGCACTCTGTCACAAGTTATTTTCACTTCCAATAATTTGCACAAACAAGTGGGTGGCCACATATCTATCTGCTCAATTCATTTTTTCAACAAATAAAACTGGGAGGATTTTTATTTTTAAATGGATTTAGCTTATAGAAGCCATGCCTTTATTGTTTTCAGATTGTGTGCAACTGAACGAGTTTCCTTATTAAACTTAATAACAACAGATTCTGATTTATATCAACGAGATTACTTGTTGAGAATTACTTGTACGTACGTATGAGAAGATTTTTATGTTTCACTCTTCTAACAAAGGGTCAGGCTCTCTCTTACACAGATTATGGAACTAGAGTGTGAACACAAAGCCAAAATACCAATCCTTGCCTAAACTATTTTCACTGAAAATAAACAGAATCTGTACCAGACGGACAACAAAAAAGAATGAATACTACTGAAACATTTTCCATCTCCTTTTTTCTTCCCTCATTCCAGCAAAAGTCAAGAGAGAGCAGAGGTAATAATCAAAGTTTTTGCCCACTTTCAAGGTACTAGTAAGTCAAGTTTTAATATTCAAAGTAACCCGTGACCTCCAGCTTCTATACTTTAAATGAGACTTGCATCTGTACAGGAAAAGAGGTCTCTACACAACATCCAAATATCAGTGCCTGGACAACTGTAATATCTCCTTCCTAGTCTTTATTATTATTATGCTATGTCCTATTCTGCCTCTCACCATACCACCAAAGAGTGCATCAGCCCTGTTGCTTCTTCAGCAATTATTTTGGATGAAAGTTATAACTCTGCTTCTCATTTTCCTGACTGCCCCAACAACATGACAAGGTGTGATTCTTCAATAACTCTCCATTTCCTCAAGCTAGCTATGCGAACTGTAGAAAATTTGGGGTTTTCTTTCCATAAAAAGAGACTAAGGGAAGATCACTTCATCTGAAAATGAGGTTTATTGGATCAAAATGCCTTTTTAATTTACTTCCTTCATTACATTTGTTCATTCTTATGATCTTCCCAGGACAATGTTGTTTAGATGATTTCTGCGCTTAGTCTGTTAAATGCAAAAGACATCTGAACATATTCCATAACGAGTGACATAATCAGTCATAGTAATTTTATGTTTTAGGTATAAAAGTGGCCTCCAGTGGCTTGGAGACAATAGGTACAGTCATCTGCTGGGTCTCCATTGTCTCCAGCAAATCCAATTGCTGATTCTATTAAAAGGATTCTTCTTTCTGTTTACCTATTGTTAAAATGACTTCATATATTCCATCAGCTTATTGCAACTTTAGAGTGATGTGTTTAATTCACCAAGGGAGTTTTCTGAGTTGCAGGATTCACCCTTATGATTTCAAGGATTCTACTGTGTTCCCCAGTTTGACAAGTTTGATATTTTTGCATGATTAACTGATCCCTTTTTCTGTTCATGCCTCATTTTTGAGACATCTGGTCTGTTAAGAAAGTAAATAGTCAAATAGCAGTAAAAAAGCAGTAAGTTCATGTAAGTTGTTTTGACATTTGTTAAAGAGAATGCCCAACAGTGAAAAATGGAAAGAATTACCAAATATTACAACAGAAATTTTACCTTTTATACTTGGAATTCTCATTCTACCCCAACTCTCCTTAACTAGTAACTGCTTAAGCTCTTACTGTTATATAGTACCAAGAATTACATTGGCAACCATTGGTCTTGAGACACCGTGGAGATTGAAGCTTTGGTCAGTTACTGGGTACCACCACAGCTTCTTGAGTGGCTCAGGAGTCCGATGTGCAACAAGCAGACCCTCTGGCAAGTTACACATACAAACTTGGTTGACTTTGTGCCAGCATACTGAGTCCATATTTTGCTGCTGTACAACAGAAAGCTAAGTATGCAAGTGCTGTAAATTGACATATTTGTTGAAAAAGTGAATGCTCTGTTTTTCCAAACTCTCTTTTGAAGTTTAGCTATGGTGTTGCTTTCCTTTCCAATGCAAGCATTAATTTTGGCTTCCAAGCCAAGATTTGATGAGATGGTGAATCTTAAGTGAATTTTTTAATCATTTTCAGGCTTTCATTATTCAACAGGGTGGTCAACTTGTTGACCCATGACTACTGTTGGCACTGAATTTAGGACCAAGATGTCTTTTTCTGAGGGGAACCAAAACCCTCAGGCTGACTATGACCTTTCCATTCAATAACAGGCAAAATTATTGATACACAGTGATAACAGAAAAGAATAATACAAGCAATTCTATAGTTACCCATCCTAGGGCTGTTATCAAAGTCAAGGAACATCTAGCCAGGACACAAGCTTCACTGTGAGGTTCTCTCTTGGATATCAGATGTCAGCAGCCTGGAGGTCAGAGGCCAAGACGCCTCCCCCCCCACCCCCCAACCAGTGGGGTGACTGAGATGGGCTGGTGGTATGCCCTCGGTACATGGTATCTCGGGTTCCTCTCTCAGGACTCTTTTCTACTTTACATCCCATTCTTTTGTGTTCTTTTCCCCTGCTGATTCCCCATCCATGGCTATCGCTGATTTGTTTTCCTGTAGTCATCATACTGTTCAAGTTCTGTCCTGCCAGCATATTCTTTTGTTTCACAAGCCCATCACATTCACACATCCTAATCAATATTCCCTCTAAGGAGTAGCAGTCCATGACATGCCGTTTCAGTCCATGAGCACGCCGCTTTGGTCCCACCTCTCCCTTTCAGTGTGGCATGGGACACTTACTGAAGGTAAGCTCATCACTCTTCACCCGGGGCAGGCAGCCGGGGGATCTGGAGGCAAGGTTCCCTCTAAGGTGCACATGTGCATGGCTGTGCACAAGTAAGTCTGGCTGTGCACAAACTTTTTTAGCCTGTGCACCCACCAGGAATGGAGCTGGGCTGCAGTGTGGGACACTTAGTAAAGGTAAGCTCCTCCCTTAGGCAAGGCAGAGGCAGGGGCTGGCACAGGCTTCACTGGCTCTGGGGAACGGCTAGCCCCCCCCCCCCGCATGGCCTTGGAGAGTGGGGAGGCACTTGGCATCAGGGCCTGGGAGTGGAGCACTTCCTGGACCTGGCAGAGCCTACAGAGCAGTTCCCGGGAGCTGGCAGAGCTTCACTCAGGGCAGGCAGCAGCTCCTCCCTGAGATGAGGCAAAGCAGGGATGGAGGCTAGGGTGGAGCCTGGGGTGGGAGCTGGCACAGGCTCTGCCAACTCTGGGGAACTGCTCTGCAGGCTCTGGGAAGTGCTCCACTCCCCGGCCCTGATGCCATGTGCCTCCTTGCTCCCCAAGAAGATGCAGGAGAGCAGAGCAGTTTCCCAGAGCCCGTGCCAGCCTCCAGGCCCCAGCCCCCCAATCTCCAGGCTCCAGCCCCCCTGCCCCCAGGCTCCAGCCCCCCAGGCCCCAGCGGAGCCTCACTTGGGGCAGGCAGACTCCAGCCCCCCAGGCCCCAGCTCCCCAGCCCCCCAGGCCCCGCTGCCTGCCCTGGGTGAAGAGTGAGGAGCTTCAGTAAGTGTCCCATGCTGCACTGAAAGGGGGAGGCAAGACTGAAGTGGCGCACTCACGGACCAAAGCTCCATGCTCATGGACAGAAGTGGCGCACTCATGGACTGCTACTTCTTAGAGGGAACATTGGCTGGAGGGTGGAGGCTGAGCAGCTGGGGCCTGGAGGCTGGCGTGGGCTCCGGGAAACTGCTCCTCTCCCCTGCATTGCCTCAGGGACTGAGGAGGCATGTGGCATCAGGGCTAGGGAGTGGAGCACTTCCCAGAGCCCATGGAGCAGTTCCCTGGAGCTGGTGGAGCCTGAACCAGCCCCCGCCCCAGCCTCCATCCCTGTCTTGCCTCACCTCAGGGAGGAGCCGCTGCTGCCCCGAGTGAGGCTTCACTGACTCCAGGGAACTGCTCCATAGGCTCTGCCAGTTCCGGCAAGTGCTCCACTCCCCAACCGTGACACCACTTGTCTCCTCACTTCCCAAGGCAATGCGGGGGAGCACAGCAGTTCCCCAGAGCTGGTGAAGCCCATACCAGCCCCTGCCTCCACCTCACCTAAGGAAGGAGCTTACCTTAGTACTAAGTGTCCCACACCACAGCCCAGCTCCATTCCCAGTGGGTGCGCAGCCTGAAAAAGATTGTGCACGGCCAGACATTTACTCATGCATGGCTGCACACACGTGCACCTTAGAGGGAACCTTGATCCTAATTTGGGCTTTCCAGGTCTTTTCCTAATTTGGTTTGTTTCCCCCAAAGCCAGAACTCTTAGGGCCCCCATTCTTGGGCCTTGTGAGCTGAAGCCACCTTACCTAATATCATGGAACAGTGTGGTATATGCCTACAATTTGCAGTCCTGCTTCTGAATGACTAATAATCATTGCGACATCAGCAAAGAGCATTTCACAGACAGGAACTTCTTGGTTTCTGTTTTCATTTTGAAACAAGTGAGGTTAAAGACTTTCCCACTGGATCTGGTCTGAAGATATACTCCTTCTGAGGAGCTGCTGAAGGCATATTTGAGTAACACAGAAAATAAAATCCCAAAAAGCATTGGAGCTAGGACACAACCCTGTTTGACACCACACGATTTCAAATTCTTCTGAATGTGACCCACTGGCCTACACTGTTTCTCACACACTGACATGGAAGAACACAATGATGTTCAGAAGCTTAGGAGGGCAGCCAATTGTATTCAAGATTCAGAACAAACCGTCTCTGCTGACAAGATCAAAAGTTTGGTAAGATTGACAAATGCTAGGTACAGAGATTTTCTTTTTTCACAGAACTTTTCTTGTAGTTGTCTCAAGGAAAATAGCATATCTGTTGTGGATTTACTAGATCTGAACCACATTGAGACTCAGGGTAGACTTTCCACAAGGATCTGCAGCATTACAATGATGACTTTGGCTAACAGCTTCCCAATGATGCAAAGCAAGGATATACCACAATAGTTATTGTCATCCTACCCCAGCTCCCCTTAGCTAGTGACTGCTCAAGCTCTCGCACTTAGTTAGTACCAAGAATACCATCTCCAAAAAGGGGTTATTTATTTATAGCAGTTCAAGCCTACCATAATAGAATTATACTGCAACTAGGCTGACAGTAAGAAAACCCAGGACATATGGGACACTGCCCACATGGAACAGGGGGTGAGAGATGGGAAACTACATCATGGGATGCTGGAGGACTGTAACTTGGGTGGGTTATCTGTGGGGAGGAGCCACACATTAATGAAACATGAGCTGGGTAACACAGATCAGAAATAAACCTGCCCACCTGAAAGGTGCTTCATGCTGCTCTGACTCCTGGCCAAACTGTGCCCTGAACACCTGCATTTCCAGGATGTCAATTATAATTCTCAAGAGCCAGCACGGACCTGCTTCTACCTCTGAAATCCAGGACTGTCCCGGCTAAACCGGGACACATGGTCACTCTAACTACAACCTTATATTACTACTAGTAATTGCTTTCTGGATATAACATTGCAGCATTATTTCCTAATTTTCAGTAGAGCAATGACAATTACCTTTAAAATATAAAATCTCTGATGACTATATAAGAAAAAACAGATAATCTAGTTTTTGCCATCCTAGTTCTAAGTCCCACCTTCTCCTTGGAAAGGGATGCCAGGAATTGTCCCATAGACAATTTTTGTGAGGGGGTGAGTATATGGTACAAGATTCTGAATTCAATAAGATAGGAGTAACATTACTTATAACAGTATGGACTACTATTTTCAGTAACTCCTTTGCAGTTAAAGTGTCTTCCTCAATTGCCTTCTAAGGAAACAGGTTCAGACTGAAGATGATGAGTGAAAAAAATAATTTAAATTTTGCCATTAAAGACTTGTGCTTGAAAAACAATAAGTAGAGCATGTTTTCTGTTTTGTGATTCAGTAATAAGGATGTTCTAACAATCTGAATTTAAAGTGACAGTAACTACAAAAGTTTATACAGATAATAACCAATTACAAGCCACATGTAAGGATGCATTATTGTACCATATACTCACCCCCTCGCAAAAATTGTACCATATACTCATTGTCCCATAGACAATTCCTGGCATTCCCAGTATCATCAGTCCCCTTCACCTTGTTTGATCTCACCCTCCTCCAACACAACAGTCTCCCACTCACAGTCCCTTTCAAAACTTGACTCTAAGTTCTTTTTCCCTGGTCTCCCTATTCAGCAAGTCCCAGAATCATCAAACTAATCGCACTAAGGATTAATGGACTAATGAATCATACCAAGGACTAAGAAAGCCTGTATTTCATAGTTCTGGGAACTTAGGGAATTTGTACACATGCTTGCGCTGTAGTGCCGTGCTCTCCTAAAAGCACCTGGTGATGCGGCGCATGCATTTGCATAAAAAGCAAAACGTGCCAGTGCTGAGAAAATGGTGGCAGCGCACTTTGGAAGTAAAACACACTGAAGGTGTTTTAGTTCAAAAGCACATCTTGCCATTTTCTGTGCGCTGATGCACATTTTGCCATTTATACAAATACACACGATGCTGTGCTAGGTGTGTCAGCTCATATGAAGAGCTGACTCAACTAACTGAGTCTGCTCTGATGTGCTGGATCTCTAGCGCATCAGAGCAGACAAATGTATGTGTATAAATGCCTATAGTTTTAGATATTTGCCAGCATACTTATATACTCAAATTAGAACTTTGGTTCAATTCCTGAACTGCCCCCTGGACAGCTGAGTTCGGGGGTGGAATGTTTGTCCACATGGAACAGGAGGGTTGGGAAGAGGATACTGTATCCCAAGATGCTGGAAGACCTCAACTTGGGTGGCTCATCTGTGGGGAGTGGTCACATATTAATGGAACATGAGCTGGGTAACACGGATCACAGATAAACCCACCCTGGAATGGCCTAAAGTGAGCTTAAAACTAGTTTCAAGTGTTAATGTGTGGACAATCCAAGGGTTAAGAGTGCTAGGAGCTGCCTAAATTAATTTACAACAAGGCCCTTCTTTTTTAATCCTGTTTGTTTATAACTAGGTTTGATTTTTGCCTTGTTTTTCATGCAATCTATACTCTTACCAATGCCAAACTCACTCCATGCCATATAAAAGGGGTTGTTTTGTAATCTCTCTCCTTTACTTATTCTTTAAATAAAAGTAAGTCTGATAATAAATAATGCTACTATAATAAATATTGCCACTACTCAAAAACATGCTGTTTCAAATACAGATTGATAAGATTTACGAAAGTTGATGATTGATTTTACTGAACAATCACGTTGCATTTTTAAAAACTTAGCATCTAATGGTTGTGAATCCAGGTGTATATCCCGTTGTGTGGTTTTTATTTTAACTGCTAAAATTTTAGTATTACCTATAAAGTTATACATCCCTATAGGTTTATAAGGATAACTGAAACCTGTGTCCTTACCAAAAATTCTTCTAAGTTCTTCACTCAATAGCGAAGCTGAAATTATTGTATTAGTACATTTGTAAACTTATCTAATTATATTCAATATAAAAATAGGACTTTGGCATCCTTACACGTGGCTTGGAATTGGTTATTATCTGTATAAACTTTTGTAGTTACTGTCACTTTAAATTCAGATTGTTAGAACATCTTTATTACTGAGAATCATAAAACAGAAAACATGCTCTACTTACTATTTTTCAAGCACAAGTCTTAAATGGCAAAATTTAAATTAATTTTTTTCACTCATCATCATCAGTCTGAACCTGCTTCCTTAGAAGGCAATTGAGGAATACACTTTAACTGCAAAGGAGTTACTGAAAATAGTCCATACTATTATAAGTAATGTTACTCCTATCCTATTGAATTCAGAATTTTATACCATATACTCACCCCCTCCCAAAAAGGTTGCAGGTGAAAATGTACTAATATTTTATATACTTTATGAAAATGTACTAATAATTGCAGCCTATTTAAAGCAATTAATATACTACTAGATAAATCTTCTAACATGTATATTTGAGAGAAGGCAGGGCAGGGGGTCCACTTAAAGTTAGTCTCTAAGGGTGCATACAGTTGTTTTCTGCACCCAGTCTATATTCATGGGGTTTACTTTAATCTGTATGAATGTAGACCAGGAGCAGTGCATGAAGCTATTTGCCAGTCCCAGAAACCTCACAGGGAAACCAGTGCAAGAAACTCAGGGAGAGGGGGAAAGGCAGGTGAGATCAGGAGAGCTACAGAGTACACAGGGGGATTTGATGGGTCCACAAGGGACTTGGCAGGATTGGGGTGGCGGGGGGGAGCTGGTGAATTCACATGGGGGGTTGCCCCATTCAGGGAAGGGGGGGAAGTCAGGAAACTGAAAATAACCCAGTTATGCTTGGTGGGGTGGGAATAGTGCAGCCCAAGGACTGAGGCAAGTAGCTGGACTTTTCCAACCCCAGGGCCATGCTGTGAACATATTAACATGTTCACAAGATTGGGTTAACCCTTTCTTAGACTGTGTTAACCTGATCCCAACCTAAGTTAGCGCACCTCTTCAAGTGAACAAACTTAAACTGGGCTTGTCATTTTGGGGTTCAACTTAAACCTTCTGCACACTTGTACAATTGTTTAGGTCAATCTAAATGTAACTCCTGTACATATCCTAAGGTGCTACCCTGCCCTGCTCTGTGCCTGACTTAAGATTAATATGGCTAATTACCTCTCTCTTTTCATGTAGATTTGAGAAAGGATGATACTCCTTATTAGTATCTATTGACTTGTTAAATCTAATTAAAGTGGGGTTTCTTCTGCCCCTCTTCAAGTTCTGCTACCCAGGGCCTAATTCTGCTTTAACCAAATTCAGCAGGATTTTTTACATTAAAATCAATGGAAATAGAAATGGGACTTAATACTACAGTGTTTCCAGATGATGTGTATTCCATATTTAAGTTAGTCATTATTTCAACTGTTTCATTTTAAAATACATTTATTTTGTAATAAAACTTTGCAGTTTGTTTCTTTGGCCTTTGCAGATTCCCATTAGTGAAAAAGATCAATAATAGAATTTTGATACTAAAAATAATGCATTTTAAGATTGGATAGTCCACTTTTTGGTTCTTTCATTGCAGGTTTAATAGAAGATTTTTTCCCATACAGAACATTATTTGTCCATGAGCAATACATTTAAATCTTTTTAAAAATAATTTTACAGTACTTGCAAATCAATTGCTAATACTTGTATCTAGTTCATTATACACACCATACTTTGTTGTTTTATTTTTGTATATGTATGTATGTATGCATGCATGCCTGTATGTATGTACAATTAAATGAACTAGATGAAAACCCATTTACCTTGCTTTAAGTCTAATTTAAATACATTCGGGTCTCTCTTGATGCGAGAGTTGCATTCCAAAAAATGCTTGCATAAAGTGAATTTGCATAAAGTGAATCTATTATTACAGGGAATTCATAGTTCCCTGCTGCCCGGCTTCCTTCCCCCACAGCAGAGGAGCTGTGCAGGGATCTCGCCGCCTGCTGCTGCTCATCCCACGCTGCCCTGGCAACCTGCCTCCTGTGTGTGGAGCTCGCAGCTTCTCCACACAGCCCCACTGATCCCAGCCATGCTGGGTTGGGCCCACTGGGCTGTACAGGCCCAGAGGAGGGAAGCAGCACATGCAGCCACCTTTCCCTGCTGCCCTACTTCCCTCCCCAGGCTCTGTAGCTATAGCAGGAGCAACATGGTGTGGCTGGGATCAGCAGGGCCTCGTGGAGAAGCTGTGAGCTCTGCACTCCAAGCAGTGGCAGGTGCAGAGGATGCATTGCCAGGGCAGAGCTGGGCAATCAGGTTCTCCATGCAGCCCTGCTGTTACCTGCTGCCCTGCTTCCCTGTCTCAGAGCCTTCACAGCCTGGCTGGCCCTCCTCTTCCCCCAATGAGCCACCTGAGGCCCCATCCTGCTCCCCTCTGGGGTCCTGCAGCCTCACACTGTAGCCTAGGCGCCAAGCACTGCCCAGCTGGGCAGCATTCCCAGCTTAGCCATGCCCAGCTCCCTCGATCCCCATCTTGCCCCCCACTTACCTACCAAAGCTGTTCTCAAAGCTACCTGGGGCCATGTTCATGTGCTGTACATGCACATAGTCCCCTGTGTCACCACCTTCCTTCCACTTCCTTCCAACCCCCTGCAGGGGGAACTCTGCTAGCCTCACACAAAGCAAATTTTTCCCACACAAAGCAAATTTCTGGTGTAAATAATGTCTTGCACATAAGCCAATTTCCACAAAACAAACTTGCCTAAAGAGAGACCCAAGTGTACAGTTATTCCAGCTCTTGTTCCTTTTTCTGTCAGTGTATATAAGCAACATAGACAGTCATAGTTTATGTCATGACACTCTAGTGGAACATTGCATACAGAAAGATGAAGTAGAAAGGAAAATAAATAACTAAAATTGGCACACTCACAAATCATGTTATATTTGAGCAAATATATGAGGGGTTAGAGAGTTTACCAGCTGCAATCATAAAATAGAAGTGCTGCTATATTCATTATTAACATCCTCTGAAGGAACTCTTATTATGGACAGATTCTGCACCTGTCCATGACACACAGGTTCAGCTATGTTTGTCTTTTTCCATTGTATCTTACATTTCCATTGTGTTAGCTTTACACTAAATGAATACTTTATATATGTGCTTTTCTGACTCCGTTCTCCTCAAATAAGAATACCATAAACAATAAAATGAATAGCAATGTATAGGATAAATATCATGTCAACAGTAACAATAATGCATTAAAGTATCTTTCTGAAGAACTGACATTAAACATAAAATGGAAATAATGTGTAATAATCCAGAAATTTCAAAATGTACTTCTAGAAATCTCACAGTGCCTTTAATACAACATCTAATTTTTTTAAAAAAATTGTTTTTCAGACAATCCAGTCAGCTCATGAACCCACATTGAATGGGTAACACTAGTAATTTATCTGTCCTATACACACTTCAGCTCCTGATAAATATCTGTAAAAATGAAACCAATATAGTACACCAAGTAACAGTGGGATTGTCAAAAGTCTAGCAATTAAAGGTGATTTACAAAAAGAACAATATTCTTCTGCTTGGCTAACCTAGATAACATCTTCCAGACACTAGCATGAAATTAAACAGAAAGGATTGAATCACCTCCAATGTATTGCTATCATCCCTGTGAAATGTGACATGTGACCTACAAAGTCTGAAAACCACTTAACTATAACACTAGAAATGGAGCAAAAAGTATAGTGAGCAAAACAAAAGCTGTTCTTAGATATATGCTAAAAGATATATTGGCAAAACACAAGAAAGGAGGAGGGAAAAATGCACTTGGCTCAAATATCTGTACAGTTAAGATATAAAGAAGTCATATGTAAAAAAGAAAAAAAAAAAAAAAAGACAAGAGAGCCAAAATATGCTGGATCACATTCAGAAGAATGAAAGACTTCATGGAATATAACCGTCCATAGATAGCTACAGTTTTACAAACAAACAATTTAAAGCATAGTTCCAATAAAAATAGGTGCCTTGAGAACACTAGAGATTTTTTTTTTTTTTTAATTCCTATACTGGCTCCAGTGATATTAGTAATGTTGTAAGACCTGCCACTATGTTACCATCGTGTCAAATGTGGTGCAGAGAGCCTTGGCTACATTGAAGGCAGGCTTTCACCTTGAACCTAGTGCCCCGGTAGCCTGGCATAGAGGCATAACCTGGTCTGCCACCTCTATAGTGGATGACTAAGGCTGCTTGTACACTCGATGCCATTACCATGTACACATGGCAAAAATGTCACTTTGTGCGGCTTAATGGAGTCACACTGTACACGTGCAAGAGTTTTCGTAGTTTTAAATGAGTTTACATCATTGCAAACTAAACTGCATTCTGTTGTAGTTTAATTTTCAACGCTGCATTGTAGCTATTAGTCAGCTCACTCCCTGGCCAACAGAGAGGTGAGCAGGCTCCACAGAAAAAAAGGATCAGGCCTCTTGCTGCTTCTACCTTCAGCAGGTGTCTGCTAAATACAGAAACAGCAAGGGGCCTGATCCTTTTCTTTTTCTTCTCCAGTGGAACCTGCTTCTCCCATGGCCAAGCTAAGTGGCCCCTGAGCTGTGGGGGGTGGGGGGGGCAATCCTTTCCTGAAAAGTGGTGGTACCCCCTGGGGCCACCCAGGTGCACTGCTAGCAGGCTGGGTACTGCCCCAGCTTGGGGTCATGGAAGAGTTGGATCAGATTAGGTGCTGCCTCCAACCTGGGGCAGCACCCAGCCTGCTAGCAATCCATCTGGGTAGCCCTGTGGGGCACCACCACCATGGAGGGAAGGAACGGGGGCCCCCACATCAGGGGCTGCTCACCCCACCAGCAGCTCACCTGCCAGCCACAGGCTCTGCTGAAAAAAAGAAAAGGTTTGGGCCCCTTGCCATAACAGTGACAGAAAAATACAATCCCACTGTTTTAAATAAAAAACACACTGTTTCCATTTAGGGGGTATAGAATGCAACCCTAATGTCTAACCCCCCATCACATGTAGAAGTGCCCCAAGGCTGATGCACGTAGCCAGAAATGGGGTGGGAGAGGTGGGCAGGCTAGGTGCATGCCCACTCCCTGCCACCAGAATGGCCAGCCAAGATCATCTGACCTTCTACTCCTTCCCATATAAGCCTCTGACCTGGAAGGAGAAGTGTTTGGGCAACAAGGTGCAACCTTGTACCTAGGCTGCTGCACCTTTGGGTTATGTTGCTGTTGATTCTGTTGGATTCTCTGAATACCTGACCCAGCTAGCCTCCTGACTTCATGTTTTGCCTGACCCCCTGGACCTCCAACACTGTTTCCCAGACAGATGTCCTGGCTTTGGATCTCGTGGCTTCTCCTGACTTTGACCCGGCTACCTACAGCCAGCATGACAATTAAGGTTTCCAATTTTGTTTGTAGCAGTCAAAAGTTCCCAAGCTGGCAGAGGATTATGTAAATTCAAATGTGATTTCTAATGAAGGAAATCTAGACTGAAACAGCCATTGTTCAAATAAGAATAAAGGGGAAGATGATAAGAAAAATACTAATCATGGAAATCAAAGCTTAATTTCTGTCTGTATACACACTCAGTTTTATAGTGTTGTCTATCGTTTTAGCTTGAAATAGAATTATCCTCTGTAATAAATAAATTGTGGAGTTTGTTTTTTATTGGCTTTCAACAATTACCCTATCAACCACAGTCTCTTTACTAGGTGATTTTGCTAGCTAAAAAATCCATCTGGGTCCCTTCCTTCTCAGTGCCAGCACCAATATAAAAAGGTTCGGTAGGCTACATTATACCTGAGTTGTCACTGTAGAATTCCATGGTTTTCACAGTTTTGCATGATTACATTATAATATAAACTATATTATACACGAGGCACAAAAAGGGACAGAATCCAGCTCATTTTCGTTGCTGCTTTGTGGCCAGTGTTAAAAAGTATACATCTGTGGCAAAGTTTATTTTAGATGCAACAGAAGCAGGACAAAAATGGAATACATACAAGAGGCAGATCCATTGCAAAAGAAGATGCCATTTTCTGAATAAAGTTTCAGATTAAAAGAGAACCAATACCAGGTGAACAAGAATAGTTTGGGAATAGGCCTTTTTATGCACCCTAACCTCATCAGGAGCTTTAGTTAGGATTACACAATGTTATAATTCACATGGCATCTTTCAGATGTATTTGCCTTCTGCACACAGAATAAGCAATACTGCATTAAGCTTTATTTTTTGTTGATAATCATATATATGTTTGTACCCAAAAGCTAGCATCCTGAGTAGGACTCCATGATACTGGGCAAAGTACAAAAGAAGTTGCTTTCTGACCCTGAAAGGTAATGAAGACATCAGAAAAAGATGAAAGGCTTAAAGACTGTGATATAAAATGTATGCAACTTACCAAAGATGACTGCCCTAATTTTGTCCATTATAATTTGCATTTTTATAACTGTAGATAGACGTAGACTCAGGAATGGAGAGCTGGTAAGAGCAAGGGGTGTAGAAAATAACATTTTGTGATTTGGGGCCTATTTTTTCATTAAGGTTACATCACACTAAGGTAACTTAACTCCAATATAAAAATTGAAAAATCTCATTAGTCTGTGCCAGAAAAAATTTAAGAAGGGTTGACTGTCCATTTCTATTTTATACCATCAGAAGTTATTCACAACCTTTGAAAAAAGCATTTTCCTGTAATTAATTCAAGACCAGTTTCTGGGTTACTAGTATCAGTTCTTTCAATCCCACATCCTGAGATGATCAGAAAGGAAATAAGACAGTGCAGAAAGAACTAGAATTGGGTATAATCTATATTCAGACACTGTTGAAATCATCACTAGGATTTCTTCTTCTGCAGAAACTCCAGGACCAATTTTGCCCCCACTGAAGTCAATAGCAAATATCTAATTGATTTCAATGAGAGCAGAATCAAGCTCTCCATTTGCTTTACTTCTTGCATTTCACTTCATTGACAGACAAAAGGCAAAATGTCCTGTATTCTTCATCACCATATGTTTCTAATTTAATACAGAATAGTGTAGTTCATTGCAACATTTCTCCTTGTGTGAAGTTTTTATGTTCTGTCTCCACTGAATGTGAAATTGAAATCAATTACTTTGGCTTTATTTTCACTTAAATAAAGATGCAATCATTCTGTTAAAAAAAAAGGATCACATAAAACCTTTGGTGCTCTGGACCTTGGCTAGGGCTAGGGTTAAATTCTACTGTAAAGCAGCACTAAAGAATCTCACTTTCTTAGTGTGGTTAATTTAGAATGAAAAGATTAGCCCAAGTCATGAAGTGATTTCAAATCAGAATCTTTTTCCAAGGTTTGAAAGTTACTTAACACAGAGACAAAATATTATGTATACAACTAGAAAGACATTTTGATAGCAGCCTTTATCTACCTGAAGGGGGCTTCCAAAAAGGATGGAGCTAGACTGTTCTCAGTGATGGCAGATATCAGAGCAAGAAGCATTCGTCTCAGGTTTCAGCAAGGGAAGTTTAGATTGGACATAAGGAAAAGCTTTCTCACTAGGACAGTGGAATGGGTTACCTAGGGAGGTGGTGGAATCTCCATCCTTGGAGCTTTTTAGAGTCCAGCTCAACCACGCCTTGCCTGGAATGATGTAACTGGGCATTAGGCCTGCCTTGAGCAGGGTTGGATTGGATGACTTCCTGAGATCCATTTGAATCCTAATTTTCTATGATTCTATAACACGGACAAAGCCAATAGAAATACTTGCACACTGAGAAACCTGGAAGAAATAGGGCTTACATCAGAGATCTTCTAAAGAACTTTTTCTCCCAGTATGTGGGAAGAGCACCTGACACCTCCTTATCAACCAACTCTTCCTTATCTCCCCTTAGTGCTCTAAAAGCATAAACTTAGGAGAGTTTCCTTCTTTACCCAATATTTTTGCTGAAAAAGAACTTTTCTTCAAGTCAATATCCAACATGCTTTAAAACAGCAATTCTCAACTGTGGTGCTTAGGGTGCTGCAAGATTCTTTTAAGGGTGCTGCAGAATATTAGCACTATTAGCTCTGCTAACACCTACACATGATTCACAAGAGACAGCCAGGCATTTTGAATAATAATCTATGGCTTCAAAAATCCTTCTGACCTGTTGTGGTCTTTTTAACTTCTTTTAACAGAGGAATTATTCAGATATGAGCGGATAGTAAGAGCTGACATTTTACAAGTGGTGCCTTGAATCTAAAGAGCCAAGAAAACTTGAGGAGCAGTGCTGTAAAACCTCCTGAGTTAGGTTAACTTTTCAAGACAAGCAAGGGTTTTAGGTTCTCAGCTTGGACTAGGTTGAGAAGACTTGATTTTCAGGGAACAGGTGCTCATTGTGGATTCAAGAGCATGCCTTGCCTCCTATGGTTTATTTAAAAAAGCAACATAAAAAATCATACATAAAATATGGCTTTACTACACTTTTATACAGGAAAGTTCAGTGTTATGTGGAAAGGTCAGTGCCATGTTGCAGAACGATACTGTCTGTGCCTACAGGAACCCCTTCATAGATAGGGATCCAACATGGAATTTTCACAGAAGTAGAATTTTGTTAAACAGCTATAAAAGACATATAGAATTGATATGAAAGTTTATTTCATTGATTTTATTTTTCCAGATACCCCAGTAGCATAATCACTGCATATACCAGTGTGAGAGTTTTGGAAGGATCATGACTGCAATGGACCAGTGAATACTGCTGACAGTAAAAGTTGATGGAGTTGTGGCTTGCAGTGCTGTATCTGGAAAGAACAGGGCTTCAGATTGTTATGAGGCAGAGAAGTGGGAAACCAAAGAAGTTGAAGATACAGACCCTTGCTACATGTGTTAGAATATCCAACATCTCATTAGACCAAGTGCAGGTTCACTTCACTTGCATTCTTGCATGGTATCTTTACCAAATAGTGAGACACATGGTATCCTTTACCATTTTCATCATCTGAAAATTTTAACCTGTTGTTCATATGGTCGCGATTTTAATGTTCTGATTTAAGCATATGAAATGTCAGTAGAAATTCCTCCTGCTTTATAACATGCTACCACCTAACTGTGTTTTTCTTATGAGTTTCAAAACTTCCTTCTGCACATTCCTGAATCATAATTTGTGTGCTGCATATCCAGATGGAACCATTTACCCTCTGCAAAGTCACGGGGTCTCTTTGTGGCTGCACAGTTGTAACTCCATTTACTTTTCTAAAATAGGGTCTAACTTACACTGGTAAAAGTAAGAGCAGCATTAGGCCCAGACTTTCCTAAAAAGTTGAAAAAATTATTATAAACTTTCACTTATGGTATGCCCATGCTGCTTCTCCAGTGCCCTAGAAAATGCCACCAAGACCCATACCCTGTCCAATGACCCTAAATTCACAAATTAGGTGGTAAATCTGCTACTTGCTGACACACTAAAACACTTGGGAGACAGATCAAGGGCAGAAGTAGGGAAACATCTCAGTCTGGAACATGTAGGGTGGGTTGATAAACAAGGCTATTATTCCCAGAAACCTTCTCAAGGGTTTTAGGGAAGTGGTACCAACAACTTTCTCTCCACGGGTATAAACAGAAGTTAAATTTGGATGTATCCACTGATCCAATTTATTGGTGTCTACAGACATTGACTGAGACCACTGTTTTGCAGTATTGGGTCCCTGCCACTCCCAGGGCTTCAGAGACCTGAGCCTGCAAGACAACAGTCCTAGGTGCTGCGTTCCAAACCAGGGCATGTATTGGCAAGTGGAGAAACTTCCCATTCAGGTTCCTTCACTTGCAGATGCATGCCCTGAGTTGAGGCACAGCATCCTGCTATGCACACCATGAAAATCACCTGCAGTGGGATTCCCTGGTATGCTACCTTTGGTTGCAGCCATTGGCGACACGTAGTGACCAGAGAAATCCAGGGCAGCCTAAGGGCCAAAAGGGGAGCACATAAAAAGTGGAAACAGGGTGAGATCAGTAAAGATGAATATACCTCCTCTGCTCGTGCTTGTAGGGAGGCAGTTAGGCGGGCCAAAGCTACCATGGAGCTGAGGATGGCAACCCAAGTAAAAGACAACAAGAAATTGTTTTTTAGATATATTGGGAGTAAAAGGAAGGCCCAGGGAGGAATAGGACCCCTGCTAAATGGGCAGAAACAATTGGTGACAGACAGGGGGGACAAGGCTGAACTCCTCAACGAGTTCTTTGCCTCAGTGTTCCTAAGTGAGGGGCACGACAAGTCTCTCACTGGGGTTGTAGAGAGGCAGCAGCAAGGCACCAGACTTCCATACGTAGATCCTGAGGTGGTGCAGAGTCATTTGGAAGAACTGGATGCCTTTAAATCGGCAGGCCCGGATGGGCTCCATCCAAGGGTGCTGAAGGCACTGGCCGACATCATTGCAGAGCCACTGGTGGGAATATTTGAATACTTGTGGCGCACGGGCCAAGTCCCGGAGGACTGGAAAAGGGCTAACGTGGTCCCCATTTTCAAAAAGGGGAGGAAGGAGGACCCGGGCAACTATAGGCCAGTCAGTCTCACCTCCATCCTTGGTAAAGTCTTTGAAAAAATTATCAAGGCTCACATTTGTGAGAGCCCGGCAGGGCAAATTATGCTGAGGGGAAACCAGCACGGGTTTGTGGCGGGCAGATCGTGCCTGACCAACCTAGTCTCTTTCTATGACCAGGTTACGAAACGCCTGGACACAGGAGGAGGGGTGGATGTTGTATACTTAGACTTCAGGAAGGCCTTCGATACGGTATCCCACCCCATACTGGTGAACAAGCTAAGAGGCTGTGACGTGGATGACTACACAGTCCGGTGGGTGGCGAATTGGCTAGAGGGTCACACCCAAAGAGTCGTGGTAGATGGGTCGGTCTCGACCTGGAAGGGTGTGGGCAGTGGGGTCCCGCAGGGCTCGGTCCTTGGACCGATACTCTTTAATGTCTTCATCAGTGACTTGGACAAGGGAGTCAAATGTACTCTGTCCAAGTTTGCAGATGACACAAAGCTATGGGGAGAAGTGGACACGTCGGAGGGCAAGGAACAGCTGCAGGCAGACCTGGATAGGTTGGACAAGTGGGCAGAAAACAACAGGATGCAGTTCAACAAGGAGAAATGCAAAGTGCTGCTCCTAGGGAGGAAAAATGTCCAGCACACCTACAGCCTAGGGAATGACCTGCTGGGTGGCACAGAGGTGGAAAGGGATCTTGGAGTCCTAGTGGACTCCAAGATGAACATGAACCGGTAGTGTGACGAAGCCATCAGAAAAGCCAATGGCACTTTATCGTGCATCAGCAGATGCATGACAAATAGGTCCAAGGAGGTGATACTTCCCCTCTATCGGGCGCTGGTCAGACCGCAGTTGGAGTACTGCGTGCAATTCTGAGCGCCACACTTCAAAAAGGATGCGGATAACCTGGAGAGGGTCCAGAGAAGGGCAACTCGTATGGTCAAGGGCCTGCAGACCAAGCCCTACGAGGAGAGACTAGAGAAACTGGACCTTTTCAGCCTCCGCAAGAGAAGGTTGAGAGGCGACCTTGTGGCTGCCTATAAGTTCATCACGGGGGCACAGAAGGGAATTGGTGAGTATTTATTCACCAAGGCGCCCCCGGGGTTTACAAGAAACAATGGCCACAAGCTAGCAGAGAGCAGATTTAGATTGGACATTAGGAAGAACTTTTTCACAGTTCGAGTGGCCAAGGTCTGGAACGGGCTCCCAAGGCAGGTGGTGCTCTCCCCTACCCTGGGGGTCTTCAAGAGGAGGTTAGATGAGTATCTAGCTGGGGTCATCTAGACCCAGCACTCTTTCCTGCTTATGCAGGGGGTCGGACTCGATGATCTATTGAGGTCCCTTCCGACCCTAACATCTGTGAATCTATGAATCTATGAGTGCACGTGCACCCCCTGAGATTGGCGGTGCACTCCCTGATAGAAGTGCCACTGATGCTGCTGGTGGCACCTGTAGACAGTTACTGCTCACCACCCCCACTCCCACTGCTGTGGCCACCTGCGGGAGCTCACCGCTTGCCGCCGCCACGCCCCCAACTGCCGCCACCACTTGCGGGTGCTCGTCATGCCCCCTCTGCCCCCAGCCTCCAAGGGCACGCGTTGTTCATGGTTGCAGCAACACATTTGGGCACTTGGAGCACAAAAAGGGGATAGGACAGCTGTTTGCTCACAATTTGTGCCACCATAAACATTTTTATGACAGTACAAGGATGATGTCTGTTTGCATTCTGTATGGCACAAACATTTCAAGAGGGATGGAAGTCTTATTCTCCTTTACTATACCAAACACTACATTCTCTGACTGAAAATCAGACCTACATTTGTGGTAATTAGTAGTATGGCTAGAGACAGTAATTACATAAAATGCTAAAAGTGATCAGAAACCAGTTCAAATCTATAACACAACAGAAGTTCAGTGCAGCTTTCAAAATGGCTGAAACCAGTTTAAGATAAATCTAGATGAATGTAGTATCAGACTTAACTGATTTAGATTAAATTGATTTACTTAACTTCTGTCCCAGATCCCCTCCAGATTCAAGTTAACTTGCAGTCTCCCAAAATGATTTGCTTCAACCCTGCAAACCTGTCTCACAGTGTAAGTGGGCTAGCAGGGAGGTATGCTCTAGTGTCCCCCACCCCCACCCCTGGCTTTTGGCCTGGGCCACTGCAGGCATGTGGCTGCATTTCCAGAGTTAAAAATGAATGTCTGTTCCCTTGCTTATCCATTCAGTCTATGCTGTTTAGACTAAAAACTGTGAAGACTGAATCGATTCAGCCTCGGGCTTTCTGTCCGTCTGTACTTGGCAGACATGTAATATATTATGAACATATCTGTTCCATTCACACCATTTCTTGTTTTCTTGTACCTCAAGGTTCTTTACATGTACAAATCTCATCACCAGCAAAAGAATGTAAACTTTTTTGCTATTTAAGGTCATTCCAAAGCCAACTAAGGGACATGGGCACATAAATTGGTACTACCTAGTAGGGCTGTGTGAAACAACATTATTTTGTTTTGACTTCTGTTTTGCCATTTCAACAGGACAGCATTTTGTTTTGAGTTTTATTTCATTTCAAAGCACTGTTCCATTTTGTTTCGTCAAAACTGTTTTGCTGTTTCAACATTTTGCCCATAGGCAAACCTGCGCTCGGGTTGACCTGGCCCAAGGCGGGCGACAAACCTGCCTATAACTTTCTAATTTCTTTCCTGATTTGAATGAAAACAGCAGGGAGGGTAGCCCCTGCTGAGGCCACAAAGCCTGTCACATTTCAAGGAGATGGGTGTAGGGGTTTATGGGAAACTGAACCTCAAACTGTTCAGAGCAAAACTCATGATGTGTGACTGTGTCTGTGTGTTAAGGCACAGTGTGGTAAAAACTGTGGGCATGGTAGCCCCTGCTGAGGCCATGAAGCCTGCCAGATTTCAAGGATATAGGTGTAGGGGTTTCTGGGAAACTGCACCTCAAGCTGCTGACAAGCAAAACTCATGACATGTGTGACTGTGTGTGTGTTAAGGCAAAGCTGTTTTTCTGTCCCTCCCCCAGAGCACTAGGACTGGAAGCGACCTCAGGGAAGGATCACAGTCACTGGCCAGCTACACAGTCAATATCAAAGCAATCTTTCCCATCTCTATCCCCTCCCTCTCCTTACTTTCTGTTTCCCTGCAGGCAAGCCCAGCTTCAAAACTCGAAACATTTTGAAACTTTTGAAACATCTCGAGTGCCCTCATTTTGTTTTGAGGCTGTTTCAAAGCTTTTCATTTTGTCTCACTTTCATTGTTTCAAGCTTGAAATGAGTTGAAACAGTGTCAAAATGAAACACCCGGTGAAATTTCGCACAGCACTACTACCTAGGTGTATGCTTTTACCCCACAGTAAATGAAAGCATACAATGGTATGTACACAGGAACCCTGTATTACTGTGGAGTAATTGGCATGTTATATATACCCACACACATTTAGCTCAGGAAAATTTAATCATATGGCTATCTACGTCCAAAGACATAGAATACAAAGGGAAATTCACACTCATATTTTTCAAAACTGGGTTCTCTATATGATTCAGAATGATTGTTAGAAATGCTGAACAACTCCCCAAAATCTTTGAAAAATATGATTTTGGGTTTACACTCCAAGAGTGACATCTTTACTTATAATACTTATGTAACAATGAATTTACAAGGAATTCATAAACACTGGATTAGAGATATAAAATAAGTAGAAAATACCTTTTCCATTTTTATGCCATTTATACAAGTGAATTCACAGTCTTTTCTTCATTAGCTTAGTCCTGAACAGGACTTTGATGGGCCGTGGAACAATTGTCTTTGAACAACTGGTGTAAATACTACTACTGATATTTCAAGCCTTTGTGAATGGGACTTTAAGTTCCCCTTCTTATTTTAATGTCTTCCTATTCCATATCTGTTCCCTCACCTTATTTCCATTGGCCACATCTACATGAGATGCTGACTGCATGGCAGCTCATTATTCCTGCATAGTAGCATCATGTGGCAGGAAGCATGACATGACATATTGCACAGTAGTAATGAGCTACTGTGCAGTCAGCATCATGCAAAAGCCATTCGGCAACACTACTATGCAGTAACTTCAATTACTGTGGAATCACTTAGGACTTGCTTAGTACACCATTGCCCATTGTAAATGGAAGGTACTAAATGACTGAACAGTAACCACTGCACAGTCTGTGTCTCGTGTAGATGCAGCCATCGACACCAGTACAGCCTAACCCAAAGCCTGGGTCGTTTTGTGGCTGGAATAGCAAAAATGTCAAATGCGAGTCTGAGTCTTTACTGTCTCTGTCCTGCCTAAGAGAAGCATAGTTGCTTACTCCTATTCAGTGTTCACTGAAGCCCCAAAATTAAATAATGTAATTGTTTAGTGTACAGATCAGCACAGGCCTCTCAGGCAATCTGTCCCAGGCATGCTTCTAGGGACACATGAAACTAGCTGCAGCCACCAATTTCCAGGCTCTGGCATGGGCAGAGTGGAAGTCATGCATCCCAGAATTGTTCTCCAGTTTACCATAGAGGCAACATGGACAAACTCATAGCTAATATTCTAATTTAATTAAATTATTTTTTAAGCAGATGTAGCTGAACTAAATGCTAGCGATCAGATTTAGTTGGTCTGTGACCCAAGAGCTGCAGCATATCCTCAACATCTGTTGACTCCCTAAGGAGGTTTTGGGATGTCCACATATCATGGAGTCAAGGTCTTCAGTTTGCCCAGCACATAAGGTTGCCCAAAAGCTGTGTCAATATTCTAACAAAGCACTCCCACAAAAGTAACCCTAGGATTACATGTTCTACAAAAAAAGAATAGAGGACTGGGAACATATCAATTTATTTTCCTATTCAAACAAAAACCCTCTGTGATAACTGCAGCCAAAGAAAGAAAAGAATGGGCATACATGAAATACATTTGCTATAAGTGTTCAACTTGATTCCTTAAAAATATATTTTGTTCTTGTCCACATAAAGGTGCATTGATTTAAACTAATGGGCCTTGGAAAACGTAAGCACTTTGATTTAAACCAGGCTTATTTCTGTTGGAAACAGGTTTAACCTAAACCAATACAGAAAAGTGTCCACACTGAAATTCACTCTAGTTTAATCAAATTAGTTTAAAAATAAATTTAAGTTAAACTAGTGTAGTCTCTGATGTAGTCAAGGACAACACCATGTTCCTCTGTCTCATCCGAAGCAATGGAAAGAACACTGCGTAGTCAGTTCAATTAAGGAGCGGTTATATCTTGTACAAATTGGGTCATGGCAAAAAAAAAAAATGTTTCTTATAAGTATTTGTACATGACCCAGGAATAAATCATCTTTGGTTGGAAAAGTTAAGCAGATTCTAGAGAGGGGGGCTACTCCATATCAGGTCTCTCCTGGGAGACCTATTTAGCACATAACTGTAAAAAAGGGTGGGAAGCAATCACTCTAGAAGACGTCCTGAAGGAAAAGAAAGAGAGCAAGAGAAAAAAAAAAGAAAAAAAGAAAAAAGGGGGGAAAAGATCATCTGCAAAGCACACATTTCCATGTTCTCTGGGTTTATTGCTCTGACTTTGGTTGATCTGAATTGCTGGAAGGTTGCTAAAGATTTTGGAAACAGCAAAAATAAATCTATTTTTTATTAAAAGTTTTGGCTACAAGATAGGTGTGTGCCTCACAATGAGAGAGAGAAAAAAAATAGAGTGTTGAAAAAAATCCAGTCTCAAAATAGAGTTCCAGCACATCTGCAGGAGCAGTGAGCTCTGTGATTTCTGTAAGTCTTGTGGTTAACCTCATGGCACGGAATGAATTATTCCCCAATTCCGTCCTTCATTAAACCACCCTTTCTATGAAATGTGTCGACGAAGACAACACATGGCCAGCTACTAATCAGCAAGATGACGGTCCATCCATAAGTTGTTCTCTTTTTGGCTACAACAAAGCTAAACTGTTCTTCCTACATAATTTTAAGTTTTTTTATAACTGTGTCCTGAATAGAGGTATGAACAACTCTCATGATTTAATTCAAACAACCTGTATATACATAGATTAATGTTAGATCCCATGCAACATGCCTCATAACTGCAAGCTGTCCTCAGCACCTCCATCACACAATGCATTTGCAAATATAAATTGGATACATTATTACAAATAGCACAGATATATTGTTTTAAGAACCCTGAATTTTAAGGATAAGTGCAGTTTATTACAAAATTCATATAAAAAAAATAAACACTTCATCAGTCCACCCAGATACATCTGTAGTAGATGTATTTCCATGGTAAAGCCTTAAGATATAAGTGTTTAGAAGGCTCAAATGATTGAGTTTCGGTGTTGTTACATGTTACAATTAGTAGGTACCAACCCTAAGAAATGTTAAGCTGTGTTAAAGTTAACATGCAACTGTTCACAGAATGTGGTAAGTGTTAATGTCCTCACTAACAGGCACGGAGCTGATCTGCTCCTAGAAGTCTGGTGACCAGAGGTGTGGCTAGGAGCTGCAAGTCTGCTCCATGCTTTCCCTGCTCACTGGCTTTCTAGGGCTGTATAGGTTTCAGAATAGAGGCCCTGCTAGGGCCACCCCCCCAGCTCAGATTGGGGCCCATAAGCCCTGCGAACCTGTATCAGGGCCCACCAACACCCCTTCCCCTCCAGCATAAATCAGGACCTGCCACCCCTTCCACCCAAACCAGAACTCACCAGCACCCCCCTCAATCCTGCTCACATGTCCTCCTCCTCCTCACCCTTCATGACTTCTCAGCATCTCCCTACTCACCTGCTGCAGCCTCAGGGGGCTGAACTCAGTCCTGAGAGTGATGGCGGCATCAAGTGGGTGGTTTTCTCCTTTCATGGGACAGTAACAGCAGTGCAGGAAAACAGAGAGCTGGGAAGGGGGCAGGAGACAGGTTGGTAAGCCCAAAGGGATCATAGAGTCATAGAAAATGATGCTAGGAAGGGACCTCAAGAGGTCATCTAGTTCAATCCCCTGCTCAAGGCAGAACCATCACCAATTAGATCATCCCAGCCAAGGCTTTGTCTAGCTAGGTCTTAAAAACCTCCAAAAACAGATATTCCACAACTTCTCTGGGTAACCTGTTCCAGTGCTTTACTACCCTACTAGTGAGAAAGTTTTTCTTAATATAGTAAATAGTAGGCTGTGCGAAATTTTGACTGGTGTTTCATTTCGAAGCTGTTTCAATGTGTTTCAAGCTCAAAACAGCAAAATCGAAACAAAACAAAGGCACTTGAAATGTTTCAAAAGTTTTGAAAGGTTTTGAGTTTTGAAGCCAGGCTTGTGGCAGCTAAACAGAGACTAGAGAGAGGGAGGGGGAAGGACTGCTCTCTGATACTGATATCTAGCTCCCTGTTCAACTCCCCAGCTCTCTGATCACTTCCCCACATCTTCGTGGGAGGCGCAGGCCCCTGATCTGCACATGGGGTTTCAGCAGGCTGCTGGGAAGTGATCAGAGAGTTGGGGAATCAAACTGGGGAATGTTCGGGTCCCTGAGCATTCCCCCAGTTCCCAGTTGGATTCCCCAGATCCCTGATCTTTTCCCTATCTCTCTGATCACTTCCTGCAGCTCTTCCCAGGGAGCACAGGCCCCCAGATGATGCAGGATGACAGGAGGCAGTTGCTTCCAGGTGTGATCACCACTGGGCGCAGCCCATGCCAAATGCCAAGAAGCCTAGTGCTGCCGCTGGCCCCAGCCAGCAACAGCAGCATGCTGTCATCCCGCATGCAGATCTAGGGGCCCATACCCCCCAGGAGGGCTGTGGGCTTGTGTCAGACTCCTCCCAGGGGAGAAAGGGCCCCTGGATCTGCACGTGGCATGATGCTGGGAAGCTTGATGCTGATGCTGGCCCCAGCCGGCAGCAGCAGCATGCTGTCATCCCACATGAAGATCTGGGAGCCTGTGCACCCTGGGAGGAGTCTGGCACAGCCCCACAGCCCTCCCAGGGGATACGGGGCCCCAGATCTGCATGCAGGATGACAACAGGCTGCTGCTGCCGGCTGGGGCCAGCACCAGCACTGCTGCACCAGGCGGGCTGCACCAGGCAGACTCGGGTGCTGGTGCTGGCCCTAGCCAGCAGTGGCAGCATGCTGTCATCCCACATGCAGATCCAGGGTCCTGCACCCCTGCAAAAAGTCCAGCACAGCTCCACAGCCCTCCCATTAGGCATGGGCCCCCAGATTTGTGTGCGGGAAGACAGCAGGCTGCCGCTGCCATCAAGTGATATGAGTTTTGCTTTGAACAGTTTGAGGTGAAGTTTCTCAGAAACCCCTACACTCATCTCCTTGAAACGTGGCAGTCTTTATGCCCTCAGAAGCAGCTACCAACCCTGCTAGTTTCATCACAATCAGGCAAGAAGTGACAAAGTTATAGGCATTTCCATGGTTCCCCATTATAGCCTATGAGCGAATCATTAAAATGCATCAAAACAGCAAAACAGTGGTAACAAAACGAAACGGAACAGTGCTATGAAATTAAATGGAAAAATGAAATGAAATACTGTCCCTTCAAAATGGCAAAGCAGAAGTTGAAATGAAATGGTGCTGTTTCGCACAGCCATAGTAAATAGCCCCACTCAGCAGAGCCTCTCCACCTCCATCCCAAAAGAAACCTAGGACATGTTTCCTCCTTAGTCTTGGATCCCCTGGTCTCCCTTCCCTCTCTCCCCTGCCCAAGTCTTTACCTCTTCTTCACAAATGCAAGCTGGATCTAGACATATGCAACTAAAAGAAACTGCTGGCATCTGACAACAGAAAGTCCAAGTATCATTTTTAAACCACTATAGAAATTGTAGTGGTTTTGTTTCACAAAACAATGTAGCTGTTCATTATGTCACTTAAACCAAACTTTTCACAGGTGTGTACTACCTGTATTCTTTCCAGGTTCTGCGGTGTCACACTTGAGACCACCGAGTCACATTTCCAAGAATGAACACAAATAACTGCAATTTATATGTGCTTTGAACATACAGGATTCATCCAGATGAGAGCGCACATGCCTCTTAGCCCATCTCAAACCCCTTTGAGATGGGGCAAGAGGCACGTTCAGGAACAAACAAATGTTCCCCACACCGCAAACTTGAAGTGCAGTGAGAAAATTAAACCCTTGGATATCCAGGGGTGTAAAATAAAGTAAGTTTAAAAAGGCAGGGTAGGGCATGGTCCAGGACTGTGCCTTAAGGCAACCGGAAGCTGGGTCCTCCATGGAGACGCTCTGACTGCCAAAGTGTCTCTGTGCTGAAACGCATGGCCTACCAGGCCACATGTTCAACACCAGGGCTCCGGTGCAGTAAGTAAGGGGTTGGGGGGCTATGGGGGGGAGGGGACCATGGGGGGACCCCTGCTGGCCTCACCCACTTCCCCATCCCCCCGATCCCTGCTCTGCCCAGCCCCACCCCCCGCCTGCTCCCCTGATCACTTCCCTGC
The DNA here is from genome assembly GCF_030867095.1 of Alligator mississippiensis. Lineage (NCBI taxonomy): Eukaryota > Metazoa > Chordata > Crocodylia > Alligatoridae > Alligator > Alligator mississippiensis. Next base: position 118,535,426 of record NC_081825.1, read on the forward strand.
CTGTCCTCACCCCTCACTTCCCCCTGACCCCCCCCAAACCTTGCTCTGCCTGGCCCCAGCCCCCCAACCCCCCCCGATCCCACCACCCCAGCATCTCTAAAGTTAAAAAACAAAAAAGAACAAACAAACAAAAAACCCCGGCACTTACCGGCAGGTCAGCTGCCATAAGGGTCACTGGGTCCCACCCACGCAGCACAGGGCAGAGGGACAGCCCCAGCAGCCCCAGCTTGGGCTCTCCTGCACCCTGCTGCCCTGTGCTGCCCAAGGAACTCTGCCAAGAGGCCCCAGAGCCACACACACCCTCCCCCACTTCTAGGGTAAGTAGGGTTTCCACCCCCCATTTTTTCTTCTTTAAAGTGATAGTGCCTGAGGTTGGAGGGGCAGTCATGGGGGCCTGGGGGTGTAAGTGGGGGGTGGGGCTCGGCAGGACAGCCATCAGGGGGGCTGCAGCAGCCAGTGGGGGATGGGCCATGTGGGGCAGCAATCAGGGGGCTGAGATGGGGCATGTGGGCCTTGCAGGGAGGTGGTACCCCTGTGAGGGCCATTTGGCCCCTGTGTGGGGGCTGTAGCTCCTGTTGGGGGGCCATAGCCCTTATGTGGGGACTGAATTCCCTGTTTTGGGGCTGTAACCCCTGTGTGGGGGCCATAGCCCCTGTGGGAGGGCAGGAAGATATATATTCATGAAACATGTATTTAGAGTTCACTTTATTATTCTGATAAGAGACATGCTTTAACACTCTCTATATATCAATAAAACATTGTCCAACTGATCCCTGTCTCTTTCTTATGCTCTCTCTCTTTATAGTGGTCTTTTGTTTTACTGGTGGAGGAACATGGATTTGGGGATATTTTACAGAGTGACTTTTGGATTTTTTTTTTTTTTTAAATCAGGGATTTTTCAGTTTTCCAATAGGAAACACCAGAATTCCTGCTAGCCAGGCCAGTGATAGGACCCTGCCTTCTCAGATCTGGCACCTTGGACCCAGCTGGCTGTGGCTGACAGCTTGACAGGAGGACATGCTTTGATGGTTCAAAGCAGGTCACCACACCTGGAACATCTTCCAGCCAATAGCTTCCCAGGTGGCCGGGCAGGGGGCATATGTGGCAGTAGTGCTGCACAGAGGCCAACTCTGCAGCTACTGCTCACTGGCAGCTGGCCCAGAGGGGCAGATGCCTCTATTAGCTGTGTAGTCCCCATCTGGGTCTGGCAGGTGCACAGCAGGTCACAGACAGTTAGCAGCCCCCGCTGCCAGACTGCTACAGTGGGTAGAGGGTGCAGGGAACTCTCAGGGCTCCTTTAGCAGCCCAGCTGGCACAAGGGGTAGTGTCCCCAGGTACCAATTGGCTGGGCCCCAAAAACTCCTGAGAGCTAGTATCCCTGAGCTACTTTCCAGGGTGGCTTTTTATACTACTGGGGACAGCACAGGTGTTGGCCCTGGGCTCTAGCTCCCCCTGGCTGCAGATCTGGGAGGACTCAGGCAGGGTTATTTTGCCCCAAGTGGCACAATTTGCTCCACACAACAAAGTGCATGTCCAAGCACGTGCGCTGAAGCAAAAAGCCCCAGCTCATATTTGCACCACTTCTATTTGAGCTCCTGCAAGCGCACATGCTTGCATGTGTGGATGCGCCCATAAAGGGCTGCAAAACTCTAACACGTCTGAAAAGACTAGGCTATAAAGATCTCAAATTGGGCACCCAAAGCTATTGGCCATTTTGATTTTCACTATCTTGGTGTCTCACTTCTCCATCAAATGGTGTTGATATTTTGCTTTATAGCAGTGCAGTGAAGGTAAAAGTACTCAGATACCAGAAGGATGAACAGAAACCTTGCACAACATAGAAAGCAATGTTTGAAAGATGTTCAGTACATAAGGTATGTGAAAGCTCCTGGAATGAAAAGAAAACAGTACTGAGTAAGATCTTTGTTCAGTTAGCACAATCCATCCTTGGGGTATAGACTGAGAAACTGGGCTATCACTTCATATTTCAAAGGGCTGCCTATTTCCTGCTTGCAGGCTAGTGGGCTCAGTAAAACTAGATAATCACAACCTTGTTTGCAGTTTCAGTTACTATTTAGGCTTTTTGCAATAAGGTGGACTAAATTGTTTGTCTCTGTCAGTGTGCCTTATTTTAGGGAAGTGTAGCATTATTCTTCTTGATTCGAATGAAGAAGGACACTGTTATGCTGCTACTTCTTGAGGAAGACTTTTAATGTTCTTTCAACTTGTCTTTGTTTTTTGACACACATAACAGAGAAAACTAGTAATAGGATTTTAAGAGGGAAAAAAGCAAAGTTAACATAGCTAACATGTGACAACAGAAACAGTTTCCAATTTTATGGAAAGGGAAAGATTTTGAAATATTTACTCAGAGACTCAAACAGATTTTTTGCCTAATGCTATAGAACGTATGCCTAAACAAAGAGCTATTATCCTTACATTGATTGGAAAAAGAAATCTACATATTTTTTGTACTTAAAGACTGATGTTTTCACAATATTCTGGGTGAGGTGTAGAATAAAGGCATAACAGAGCTTCTAAAAAGATCATATGCCTAACACAATATTTTACAAAGAACAATGCAAGTTTCATCTAACAAACAATTAACAGGAGAAAGTCTTTGAATTTTTTACAAGTTTAATTATTTGCTACTAGTTGTTTTTAAAGAGGCCCCCAGGGATCAATTTGGTTTTTTTGGAGTAAAACATCCAGGACTGAGGGAGAAGCTGTTGGATATTGTTTTTAAGAAGAAACTGCCACAAGAGGGAACTGTGGAGATGACTTTAGGGCTGGTAGAAGGAATGTAATTTCTTAAATTAGACCTGTCCCAAAACTACTGGCAGGTAGTGTTGGAGCCAGTCAAAAGTAATTGATGCTGAAGCCCATAAGTCTACAAAAGTTTACTGACTGAGTTAACTTGTGCATTTGTTGTTTTTCAAAGGATAATGGACCAAGTACTCTTATTTGGATGACATATTAATTGGAGGCATTCAAAAGAACATTAGGGCCTTCTCAAAGTTTTGTTAAACAGATTACTAAAATATGGTTTTGATGTAAAAAAAAAAGTGTTTTAAAAGAATTGGGTTAACTGGGGCACTGTATAAATGCACAGGGATTATAGTCATTAAAAGACAGCAGTTATTATGACTGTTCTAGTAACAAGGATGTTTCTAACCAGGATAAATTATTAATGAAGATTTATTACAATATTAACTAGTTCATATTGTCTGTCCTATTATAGAAACATATGGAGTCGTTTTGGACATGAGAGGAGAATAAGGCATTTGAGGAAATGACCAAAAGAAACTGAGTAGTTCCAGTCAATTTGTACCTCTGGAGTTATCCATAATTAGGAACCTACTTAATTCACGGAGAGAACAAGGAATTTTCATGGCTTGGTCATGGCACAAAGAGCCAATTACACAGGCATTTCCTAGTGGCTCCACTCGTTGCCACTGATTGGCAGTGTGGCTCCAGGAGGAAGGAGGGACGAAGGGGTGGCCAGCATCTTGGCTGCTGGCTGCCCTTTGTGTGGCCAGACCCCTCACTGTTGATTGGTGAAAAGGACCCAGGGGGAATGGAGGGAAAAAGGGGTAGCCGCCATCATGGCTGCTAGCTGCCCTTCGGGCCACCCTGCCAGCTGGTACTGAGGACAGTTAGCTCCCACTGGGAAGCCAGTGTTTTAAGTTGATTTTGCAGTCACAGATTTCACAGTTTCTGCAAAATTGTGGATTAAGTAGGTCCCTACCCATAATTAGGAAACTACCTAAGTCGAGGCAGTTGCCAACCAATTTCATGGATACATCACTGGGCCCAGCAGCTATTTCATGGGCAGAGTATGGTGGGCCCCCCATACCTCTGATTGGCCAATGGACCCCAGTGGCCCTACCTCACCACAGATTGGCTGTGAAGGCTGACCGTCATGCAGACCCACCCCTCACCACCAATTGCTGGAGAGGAGCATGGCTACATGACAGGCAACCCTCACAGCCATCAGCATAAGAGGGACAGGGCCAGCAACCACTTTAGATAAAAGTCTCTCCCCTCTCTTTGGAAAGGCAGCCTCTCTCCTCCCCCTTTCCCCACCCCCAGCAGGTTGAGCAGCTGGGCCACAATACCCCAAGGACTGCCGACTTCCTCTGGGGTGAGGTTGGCCCATTTGCGGCCCTGGTGTACTGAGTCAATCACATGGCTCTGAACCATCCCTACACCTTGTCCCATGCCTCACAGGTTGCTTCCAATTCTCCTCACTACTCCCCCAGACCCTTACTGGCTCACAAAGCTGTCAGGTCCCTCTAGGTGGACTGAGGGACCTGGCCCTACTGGACTGCACTCCAACCCATGTCTGGATCACACAGTCACTCCACCCCTTTACTGGGCCAAACACTCACAGTGTATCTTTTTCCCCTCGGGCCTCAGGTCCCACTTACTGGACCTTGGCCCCAAGCCTTCCCTTTCTAAAGGGTGACCGATAAGGCAGTACAGGCTGAGGCTTTACAGCACCCCATCCTTGCCTTTCACTGGGGAGGCACAGGTGTGGCATTCCCTGGGGGCTGTGCCACCATAGGCACAGTCCCACCACACTAGCCAACCCTAGCAGGGTGCAGTTTCAGGTATTACCCAGGACAAGAAGGAACCTCCTCCATCCCTATAGTTCCTACCCTAAACTCCAGGTGTTATGTGAGCTGCAGACCTCAGGCTGTGCAACATTTTTCTTCCAGCTCCCCAGTAACTGCCAGCTCTGATCCCAGAGTCTGGGGTTATACCCTCCCTGCCCAGCCCTCCTCCAATCAGGTGGCCCGTTGCGGTCAGGTAACTTACTAAGAGGGTGTACACCCACCTGCCAGCTCTCCACAGCTTTTCTGATGTTCTTAAAGTGGCAGGCAAAATCAGTATATTGCCACAGTAATGCACTATAACACTTTTGGGATGTCTGTGCTGCATTACTCTAAAGTAGTTAAATGCTATTATTTCCAGGAAATTTGAGTTATCCTCAGAAACTGCTTAGTTGCTATGGGATCTTCAAGTAAAAATATCAAAAAGATTTATATGAGGAAGACTGAAGGATAGTAAAAATGAAAGGGATGACCAGAAGTTATTTTTGGAAGCTGGTTTTAGATCAGGACATAGAAAAGGAAAGTAGTTATAGTGTTTGACATAATAGCTATCAGAACCTTCCAGGTTCAGGTCTCTGTCATTCATGAAAGTAGGCAATGAAGCCTTGGGAATGAGAACACAATAAACAACCATGCTGAATGTTGGTTGATGTCTATTATCAGCGGTCAAACATATAGCACATAACAACTACCTTTGGTATATAAACAACTGAAGTGCTGGTTAACATGTTAGCCTGAGGATCTTTCTTCAAACGGTCAACAGCTTATTTTCATAGCATTTCAGAAATTATGGCAAAACTTAGCAAAACACATCACATCAACCACCTATTACCCAGCATCAGATGGATGGATTGCTAAAACATTCTGTGAAGAATGAGCTTGAGATAAGCAAAGTGATAAGAGAACTCTACTTCATGGTGCTGTACACATTTTCTTTACAGATATAGGTCTATGCTACTGATAAGTATTTTAAAGACTCAAGCATATAGTGGCAAAGTGAGACACCCCGACTAGCCACAGTGCTAGTTGCCCCACTTGCCTTTGGGCATGCCCCCCACCTGATTCACCTGCCATGCCTTGTTATTAATTAATCGACCTTAATTAAGCAGGAGGCAGCCAATTTACTGTCCTGATGCCAGGGGGTACTATCTGTGGCTCTGTACCTGCCCTACACTACAGCCTATGCCTCGCAGATGGCATCTGGATGTTAAAGTGCCCCTTAGGCCCCGTGGCATGCTTAGGCCACGCCGTCAGGCCTCAGTCATATACACATTCCTACCGCCTGCATCTCTCTCAGGACTCACTCACTCCACCCTCTCTCCCAGGGTCTCTTTCACGTGTCAACAACTTATGCCGCCTTGCTCCCTCTTGGACCAGGCACCCTTTGGCCATAGGCTTAGCTAGTCCATTCCTTGGGTGGCAGACATATCATCTGTTGGGCTTCTCCCATGACCCTCACCAGGGTAGTGGCCAGGCAATTACCTGACCAGGTCTAAGCATACTCTGGCCCCTCTTGGGGTAACACTATGTATATGTATATGCACTGGGCCTTCAGCCCTCTGGTTCTTCTCCCCCCTTCACTGGGGATCTCCATCTCCACCCCCTTCACTCGGGGCTCCACACCACCCCCTTCAAAAGGGGCTACCCCCTCACTGGGGATACTCATTTCTGCCCCACTCACTTATGGCCCCAAGTGAAGGGGGTGATGTGGAGCCCCAAAGCTTCGCTTCCCAGTGGGCTCAGGTGGCCATAGCCGTGCCTAGCCCCTACTACCTTTCCTCCGGGGCTCAGATGGCTGCAGGTGTACCTGACCCTCACTCTTCTCTTTGGGGCTTGCACCCCACAGGGCTCAGGTGGCCACAGCTGTGCCTGCCCCCCCCTCCTTCCTCGGGGTCTCTCACCCCACAGGGCTCAGGTGGCCGCAGCTGTGCCTGGCCCCCCACTCTCTCTCCGGTGGTACGGAAACCCACTCAAAGGTGAGAGCTTGGGTTAAGGTGTCTCAACCCGCCTTTCACTAGGGCAGTAACTGGCCTGGCATTTCCTGGGGTCTCCCACACCACTGAGAGCCCTAGCAGGCCACCCACTCCTGGCAGGGTGCTGTTTTAAGTCATGCCCAGGACCAGGAGCCTCCTAACCATCCCCTCCAGCTCCTACCCTTACCTCCAGGTTGTCATGGAGCCTCACAACCAGGCAATGTTGCTGCCTTCCCAGCCAGCAGGGAAATGAGCTCTTTATATATACAGCCAGAGATCTAAAAATGGCTGCCCTAATCAAGCACCTGCTGGCTGCTTAGCTCCAGTCTTAAAGTGGCAGGCACCCACAGTGCCCTGCCACACACCTTCCCCCTTAAAATGGTACCTGGGGGAAGTTTCCCTTGCTGCTCCTCCAAAACAGGCTCTCCTCAGTGCCTGTGAGAGCCCTCAAGTGGTGAGCACCCCAAAGGTGCTCCGCCACACATATCTTTATAGGACATCAGTTATGGACTAGAGTTATGTTACTGAGTCAGACTTGTCAAAAGCATTCAAGAAAAATAGTGAAAATATACAATGTAGAACCCCTCTCCTTCTGCCGCTCTCCCCACACCCCCACTCCCAAAAGGAGATGGTACTGGTATATAATCACAGATAAATACTAAAGTGAGTAAAAAGGTGTGGCAAAGCAGGGGTGGGCAATTATTTCAGCTGAAGGGCTGATTAATTACTTTTGGTGAGCTGTTGAGAGCTGCAACAGTAGCCCTGCCCCAAGACAGGTGCCCCGCCCCCTGACCACCATCTTGGGATGAGAAGTCCCTCTAAACCCTGGCCTTTGCCACCAGAAGCCTCCCAGTCCCTTCCCATGGAAGCACTCCTTTTGTGGGGTGGAGGGAGGCAGAAGGGGTTGCCATCTTGAAACCAGAAAAAAAAACAAATCATATACTAAAAATCAAATGTCTACTATAACATATTTTATTTTTTTTTAAATATTGTGTTCCAATTTATGTGTGTTTGGGTAGTGTATATAGAAGCGATTGCAAAGTAGCTCAAAATTAAGTCTTACTTTTGTATATTGGGTGTGGAGGGGTGGGGCAGGTTGTGGGAGAGTTGTGTGGGGTTTGTGAAGAGGTGTGGGGGGCTTGGGGGGATTGCAAAGGTGTGTGGAATTTGTGGGGGAGGTCTGTGGAGGGTGTGGGTGTGAGAAGATTTGTGGATGGTTATGGCTGTAGGAGTGTGTGTGGGATTTGTTGGGGTGGTGGAGGTGGGGTTTGTGGGTAGGTGTGGACCCCTCTACCACATGCTTTCTCCACCCATAGCACACAGTCTTCACTACAGGAGTACAGCAGCAGCAGCAGCAGCAGGTGTTGGGCTCTCGAGTCACTCCTGGCCCACTGCAGGCAGAAACACCCCACTGGTGCACGGCTCCCACTGAATTCCAGGAGCTGCCCATGGTGGCAATGGAGCCAGGCTAACTCAGCCCACTGGTGCATGCCTTCAAGCTAAACTGGGCTGGCTCCATGACAGTACATGGTGCTCCCAGCACTACAGGGCAAGGCCAGCTCCATGTCTCCACATGGCTCTTCCTGCCTTCAGTGCCAGGAGCCCCACATGCTATCACATACCCAGCCCAGTCTGGCTCAAAACCATGTGCCAGAGAGCCAAGCCAGGCCGTGCACCTACCCTCAAACCCCACCCCCACCTCCTCCCCACTTCTGCAGGCAAGAGCTCCCCTCCCCACTCACCAGCTGTCCAGCCATGTGCCATCGTGTTCAGCACCTTCACATAGGGCTCCCAGATGGAGTGCCAGGACCCCACAGAAGCATACAGACTGCTCAGTCCAATGGTAAATGACCTGTGAAAGCTCACACCAGCTTTCAGAGGGGCAGCTGCAGGCCGGTAATATTTTTTTTTGGAGATGTCCTGCAGGCTGGATAGAAAGGCCTGGTGCACCAGATACAGCCTGTGGGCCATATTTTGCCCACCCCTGGGCAAGGGCAATATTAAGATCAATAATAGAATTAGTAGAGGTGAAAGAGGAGATAAGTAAGAGATATAGTCTAACAAACAGATTTTCACAGCAATGGCAAAAAGCCCATTTTTCTCACCAGGGAGAATTACTAGCAAACTTTAAGTTTCTAGTCTAGAGCTTGAAAGTCCTAAAACTTCTCAGGGAAATGGTTGTATACATTTTATAACCTAAGCAAGTTAATTTATTTTCCCCTAACCATATTCTGAGAAATCTTTGAACCATTTACTGAAATTGTCCAAAAAACCAGCTACAACATCACTGCAGCATAGGCTAAGAAGGATATTAGTCAAGTAAAATCTCAGGTCAAAGAATTAATTCTGATAAGTTATAAGCAATTGAAAAAGGGATCTTAAAAGTGGTGGGCATATAAGCAGCACTGAGTCACCTAAATTAAGGAAACATAGCTTTATTCCTAAATCTATTCATTACTTCCCTTTTGCACCCCCAGCTTTCTTCTGTTTGGCTCTCTCATACATTTTTAAATACATCTAAATAAATAATAAAAAAGCTTAATGAATTTGGGAACCTCCATTTTTAGATCCACCCAAAATAACCAGTCACTTTTGAAGGGAAATTTAACCATACATATGTATCTTCACACTCATCTATCATTTACCCCTTCCAATGTTTCCTCTTTTCATTCCTCCCTCCTGGGATGCAAGCACATTCTAATACTCAGTCCTTAATCTAGCATACCTCAGCAACTGCTATATGTTTCTTTTTTCTATTTCAAATAAGTTTTACAAAAAGGCCATCTTCCTCAAAATCTGAAAATATTACCCATCAAGAGACAAATATCCTCTCCATTTATTGACACAGAAAGGGTTTCCTCCCACCCCACAAAAAATGAAGCAGTAGTAGCATCACAACATGCCCATCATGAACTAAAAAAACCCCAGATAACATTTGCTGTAACCTTGACACACCTTTTCCTAACCAGACACACCCTTTCCTCTCCTGTACATGTGTGCACACACACACACAATCAAACTCATGTTGACTCTTCTCTAAAGTTAGATCTTTCACTCCTGAGGGCAAGGACCATTTATTTTATTTATTCTGTGAAATGCTTAGCATAAATGCTATATAAATAAAGAGCATGCAGTATTTCAATAGCTGCTCAGCTGCCTGTGTGAATTGAGTCTACTTCCTAGTAGGCGATTATCCAAAATCCCCACAACTAACACTTCTACTAGCAGTTCTGCAGCAAGGCCAAGACCTCTCCATTGCTTTATCTCTAGAGATGATCTTTCAGGTCATGGCTGAGGTTATGTTGGTGTGATAAGATGAAAAATGTACTATCACTATTGTTCAGGCCACATCTGTTCTTCAAGACTAAGTACAGATGGTCAAAAAGTCCAAGGCTGAATCAATTCCACCTTTGCAGGTTAGTCTAAACTGAGTAGACTGAACCAATAAGCAACTGAACAGACGGTCACTTTTGATTCCAAAAATGCAGCCTTATGTCTGCAGTGGGTCAGGCCAGCGGCTGTGGGGCACTAAAGCACACCTCCCTGTTTGGCTGCAGCAAACAGATTGGACCAAGGCTAGCTCACCCACCCTTGTGAAGGGAGGTTTGCAGGGGAGGTGGAAAACATCCTGGGATGCTGAGGGACTGAATCTGGAGGGGATCTGGGACAGAAGCTCAATAAACCGATTTAATGTATATCAGTTAAGTCTGATACTACATCCATCCAGGTTTATTTTAAACCAGTTTGGGCCATTTTGTGGGGGGGGGGGGGGGGGGTTGCACTGAAATTCTGTTGTGTGACAGATTGAATTCATTTCTGATAACTTATACTAGTTTATATGCAATTTCTTTCACTAGCCCAATGGTATAGTATGCTTGCATAATCAACTTTCATAAACAGCAAAATTCACTTTAAATACACTTCACATTTGTCTGTTCTACCACAGTAAAATAATCCTTCCATTTTAAAGTTATTAGTAAATGAACATACTGTTCCTTGCAGTCATTTAATTAAAGGAAAAGAATCCTGGTTCTTATAGCCTACTTGACACAAGCTAAGTCACTCCATGGATACATTAGTCTATCAAAAAATTAAAATCAAAACCACATATCAATATGTATGTTATACATGGTGAAACATATCATCCTCATACTACTTCTGCATTACTCAGAACACTTCATAGGGCATTCCTGAATTATTAATAATGTCATATAATAAAGCATGCCTTCATGACACATATGAAAAATGCTCTAGATCAGAAAGATTTTGTCCCAGATGTAAAAAGAAAAAAAAAATAGGTTAAGGTGTGTCTGATCAGGAACATGTTTTGTTCTGAGTTAATGACAATAATGTACCAGTAAACTCACAGCTCATAATGCCCTGTACTACACAAGTGTCTAAGCTACTGGGTTATAAACAGAGATGGATTTAAACTGGACCTTTTGATCCCAAACTCTTCATATTTCAAAAGTAGGAGAAGGATGGCTTTACGAACTCTGTTCTGAACTGATCTGTATGGTTTTGATTTTGGTTCAGATTAAAACATAACAAACTTAACAGTTCTGCCTCAGACACAGCTTTCAAGTACACTGAGCTATTTCCACCATTTCCCCCACAAACAATCGAAGAAGAGGTTGCAAGATTTAAACATTGTCAAAACCACAGCCAATTTCTAGCTCTGATTTAGCCTCAGACATGAGCTCTACCCTAAAACCTAATCCAGATTGGAACACTGCCTCTTTGTATTGTTCCTTTTGTCTGCTGGGCTCAGATCCAGTTATAATTGTTTCTTCCCCACCCCCTTTTGTCTGGTGAGGAGTTTTTTGGCACTTTGGATTTATAGTAAACTGAAAATAGAAAAGGGGGTTTCTTGTAGATTCTGTGGCCTGGGCAGACTTCTGGCCAGTGCTGACATTGTACGAGCATCTTTCCACAGCATTTGGCATCTGTATTGTTTCAGTCAAACTTGCCATATTTTTATGCATATTCCACAGAGGGGTATGATGATTCCTTTTCTATTGCTGTTGTTGTTTCAATCAGTGGATAACAATCTCTTGCTAAGACTTCAATAGATTTTTTCTGAAGGCAGTACAGATGGTGGGTATAGATCCAGATAGCAAGTGCTGTCATGACCTTATTTTGCCTTACAACAGGCGATGCAGTGGGGTCGACACCCCTTCTGCCCCCCCTTTAAGTTGATAATACCACAGGAGCAGCAGGTGGGGACATAAAAATAAAAGCCCCCAAACTAGATAAGAATCCCCACCCTCTTTCTCCTCTGCATAGCAGTACATCCCCTCCCCTTTTTCCCTGCCCACTGCTGCCACTATCACCAGCTATGCTAGAGGTGGGGGAACGCTCTACAGTTGTTCCCGCTGGGTGCTTCAAGGACCCAGGCTCAGCCGGGGAGACCTGCAGTAGCAGGCAGATTCCACCTATCTGCCCAGTCCCCCTAGACACTCTCTGGTAGCCCAAAGACAGGGACACAGGAAGGGAACCAGTCCACCGGACAAGCCTGGCTTCACATTCAGTCCCACCGAAGCGGGGCAGAAGTAGGTCTGAAGCATCTCCTCCCTCCACCCCTGAGTAGCTGGATCCCCTTTAAAAAATCCTGGATCTTCCCAGGCTCCAGCACTGTGTGGGTAATGTGATATTATAGACAATCTCCAACTCAGATAATAAAGACAATTATAAGGAAACAAAATAGCCATGATAATAACAAGAGGTGGAGAAAGAACTTGAATAATCCACAGGAACTGAAAGTCTCTAAAAGTTCAGACAAATCAAGTACTACTAATCGGATCTGGTTCAAAGACTCCCAATTGTCACAACCCAAAGTTGTGATTTTTTGTTTGTGTGTGCTTCGGCACTGCTAAATTATTTTCCCACTAAATTGCAGCTTCTTTGCACGGTGGAGTTTTCTGCTGCAGAAGAGAACCCCGGTGCAACGGAGTATTCCCGCCAAATTTGAAGCTTTCTTTGCATGGTGCATTTCTTTTGCATCCAAGGAATGCACGGTGCAAGGAGTTCCCGCCATTTGTATGAAGATTCGTGCCACATTATTGGCCGATTCTAATACATGAACACGTGGCGGCTAGCGATTGGCTTGCTAGCCGTATAAAGAGCTTGGGTGGTATCCACCCAAGTTGGAGAGAGAGCAATTGGAGTTCCAGAGGGACAGCGTGAAGATCTCTAAGCGCTGCGGATCCTTACGGACCCAACACTTTTCTTAAAAGGCAATAGAGGCCTGATAACCGAACCAGCGGAGCTTCAACAACTCCGGGGAAAAGAATGAACAGCCTCTAGCCTCTCCCCATCGCCGATAAATTCCTAGACGTATCCCATCCTGTATGAGAAACTACCGAACCCGCGGAGCTTCAATAACTCCGGGGCAAAGACCGAACCCACGGAGCTTCAATAACTCCGGGGCAAAGAACGAATTGTCGTAGTCCTCTAACGAGGATTTAAGTGGAGCTGAACGTGGAAACTGTCCAGCCTACACTACGACCATCTTTGGTGTAAGTAAACAATCTTTAAATCAACCACTACGCATCCGTGACTAATTCTAGCTCGCCCCCGGTCCTCTCCGGCCCCGCGTGCCCGGGCTGCTGGCCACAGCCCGCGTGCGCAAAGACGGGCCCGGCTCGCCTCCGGCCCGCACACCAATAAACTGATTTCTGTAAGATACTTGATTCAGCAACAACAACAACAAAAACACACTTCAGGAATTATGTCATATAGGAAAATTACCAAAGTTTTTTGTGTCTCAGTAAGATCAAAGTGTTTCATTTATACCTTATTAAATGTGCGGGAATGATGAAATCAAATGAAAATGATTCAGCCTTATGGAAATCATTTTGATATGGTCATTTTCAGTTTGGAAACATTAAAATATTTGTAATCATATTTTTAGATATACTTTTTTCACAGGTCAAAATAAAGGGAAATGTCAATGCATTTGAATTTCTTGTGTAAGGAAAATCCCATTTCATTCAGTGCTACTACAACTAATATTGAAGAGTCTAAAGTAAGGATCAAATTCTGCAGCAGGTAAGTGAATATAAATTTCATTTAATGTCAATGAGACTTGGATTCTACATATTTTGTAGGAGGATTTGGCCCTGAAGGTGTAGAGTTCAATCCTCAGCTGGAGCTCCACTGACTATTTCTCTCTGAAACATTTGGACCCTTTCAGATTTACATCTGCCATGGATCTAGGCTTTAGGCTCTTCCTTAAAAAAGATACATAGCTGGTCTTAATCGCTGGTTTTCCTTCAAGTGAACCAAAGGTCCTGGAACAACAAGGAACTGGGACCAAAGGAGCTAGGCAATAACAGCCATGTTTTTGCACAACTGCTCTTGTAAGCATCACACTCAGCAACGTTTTACTTAAAAGAGAGCCCATGCTCAAGCCTGAAAAATTGTAGTATTATAACAACAATCAGGTGAGTGGAGCACAAGTGCAAGGCACTGACCAAGGGGGGAGGCACCAGAATGGAGCTGCAGAGGTGCCTCTCCCTCCTGTGTCCCACTCTTCCTTCCCCCAGCACTCTGCAAGGTATATGGGGGGGGGGGGGAGTTCACCTCCTTTTGCAGCACCAAACACCAGTGAGTTTTTGGTCACTCAACATACATGGGCATGGTGAAAAAAGAAAAAGGGGGTGATTTCTCCCCACCAGGAGCAAACCTCTGGCTGCTCTGCCACTATGCATCACTTGGTTTTCTGTCTACCTCAGAACTGGAGCAGGGAAGGTGCAGGGAAGGGTATAGGCATCACTGCGTGGGATGCAATACTGGCAGGTTGCACCTCTGTTGAAAATCTTGCAAATGGAGTAAAAGTGGAACATCACATGTTACAGCTATCTGTATATTAGTGTAAGATGCACACCAGGACCCAACTGTGATGCATGTAATTTTTTCACCTCTAATGATCAGTGTTTCCAAAAAGAAGTACCCACAGGAGAGTGTCTATAATATCCCAGGGGAAGCAGTTCACAGCCGCCATAGCCTCTACCTGTATAATGCACCAGAACTGCCATAACATCAACGTACTTATTTACAGAATGGGGATTAAGCCTCGCTCACTACTTTGACTGAAGTAATTAAAGAGAGAGAAAGGTAATGTGCCAGTATATTCAACAAAAGCTGCATGTTTATTTTTCCTTTCACCTGATCAGAACACTGAGAAAGGATGAAGGGACTCAAAAGGCTCCACATACCCAACATCTATTATTTTGAGTATCAATAACTAGTTAATCCCATTACTAGCAACAAGAGTGAATACATGTACAAACTCTGTTTCTGAATTTTATATTAATAATTACAATATCCACCTTCAGGGGTAGACAACTCAAATCTTATTTTTAGAAGTAACCACGTTTTGTTTGGTTTTGTTAACATCAATTATAATAGTATCATATCTGATCTTTACATAATCACCAGGGATCCAAATTTTCCATTTGCCATGGAAAACCATGGAATCCATGTTTTTCTATGACCTACTGAAAGCATGGTAACATCCCATGCCAAGTGGCACCATTTCTACTCTGTCGTACTTTTGCTGTAGTTTTTTACTCTTGGCCAGTGCCAGGGGTGGGGAGAAACAAACTGTTGCTGATTGGCTGAGAGGCAAAAGCCACAGTAAAAATAAAAGAGATCACAAATGGCACTGCTCACTGTGTGATGCTGCAACACTTTCGGTAGGTCACAGAAAGATCCAGATTTTTGTGAAGATTTTTTTGTGATTTTAAATGAAGATGTTTTGCTTTTTCCCCTGCAAAAAGCTAGGAATCCTGATAAACATACACTCTCTCTCAAGTAATCCCCAGTCTATTTCTTTTACACATAACAGGTCACATTTTCTACCTGTCTGTGCACACTTCAAATATATATATATTCTTGAAATAACAAAGAGCTTTTGTTGGGCTTCTGACATGCATTTGATCACTAGGATGTCCCTAATGTACGTGAAGGGTTAGAAAAGGCAACAAGGGTAAAAGGATACTGGCATAAGGAAATTTAAGCACAAATATTGTTTACTACAAGAAACATGTTCTTCATGGTCTGGAGCTCATTTTCATATGGCAATGTTAGAGAGTACACCACAAAAGTGTAGGAACTATTAAAATTTTCATTTAAATTTACTTCAGAATTTCAAATAGAAACATTGGGCCCTAAGAGCTGGATTCAGTCAAAAGTATATTTGTCTTCTGTGATGAGGAAGCAAAGTTTTCAGGGCTCCAAAATCCTGGCAAAGGCTTTCATGGCAGCTGAACTCTGGAGAGAATCCAGCCTGAAAAGAGCTATTTTAATTTGTCTTCATTGTTTTTCAATGCACATTGACTGATGTTCTTAGCACAATACTAGAAATGAATAGTATCCAAATACCTTGTATCCCTAGGTACCCACTCATATTCAACCAATCCTAAAAACACACAAAAGTGCTAAAATCCTCCAAAGAGATATGTCTCTCCAGTCTTTGATGTTGGTCCCTGAAATGCCAGTTTTGGAAGAGTAAATTTATAGGGGAAATACCACTAGAAGCCAAAACACTTTCAATATTGCAACACAATTACTATTCCAAGCACGTAGTAAAAATTCATCTTGAATATTCATCTTCCATCCAGTTTTCTAATATTGACCTTCCCTTCTGTAGCATCTCTTCTCAGTCTTTTACCTGTACCTTTGGCTTTGTATAGTATTTGACAAAAATCAGAATGTCAGCTCTGGAGGCTGGGCTCTCAAGTCCCTTTGTGTTCATTACACCCAACTGGAGCAGATAAGGAGCTGATCTTAATTTAAGAATACCAGGATGTAATAACTTTATGAATGCTGTATGTTCAGACAAGGCTTTTGGTAGCTGATATATTTTTGGGGCCAACTGCATGGTTAGGATAGGCAAGCTTAGACAAGCTTTCAAATGCAAGGTGTTCTTCATCAAATCTGAGGAAAGAAACAGGCCCAAAGATGACTAAAAACAGTGGGTAGGTCTGTGAGAATGGAGAGAGGAGAAATTTCCCAGGGTGCAGACAAGCAATCTGCAAAATAAAAGAATCTGGTTGATGGAATATTAAGATCTAACAAAAGGGAGGAGAGTCGTTATCATGTGTAGGGTGAAGGAAGTATGCCGTAAAGTCAATATAAAGTCAAACACATTAATGAACTCCACCATAAGACTCAGTATGCCATAAAGTCAATATCAGTATTCAGTCCTTGGTTCTTAGTGTTCAGGTAGCTTATGATGTTTTTATTCCCAAACTCAGCTCTTAAAGGTGTTTGGGAAATTTCCCTTTTACTCAAGGATAGGGAGTAAGAAAGGGAGTGGCTGTTCTGTGAGGAATGTGCTCCTACTGGTGTTTGTGTATTCAGATGAAGTTTTGTCTCTACTGAGTTATAAGACTTTCCTGTACATATTTCTGGGTCTAATTTAATAGGAGGAATAAGCAGCATAGCTAAACTTAAGACAAGGATTCCTGCAATGTGGTACATACACTACTGGTGGTAATAATATATATATTAAAACTAAAATAGAAGCAAGGATTTTCATTAGGTGATATCAACTGCACAGTTGGAATAGACAAACTTTCAAATATAATGTATTCTTCAGTACTACTTTGGACCACAGTCACAGCATTACAGACGCCACCATCTAGTCTAGCCCCCAACACCCTAAAAAAGGGATCCCTTGCCAACCATCCTATCCTAGAAGG